>NC_050481.2:38098387-39424816 GCF_012460135.2 Molothrus ater
TTACAGGATCTCTTAATTTGGTCATCAGAATTCCTCTATTTTCTGGGTCAGCATCTCCAATAAAAATAACAAACAAGATAATCCCAGTTTATGCTTTAAAAAAATCTATTGATCTTGCCAAAGCTATACAATTTTCCTAACATAATAACCATTACCAGGTTCTCCTTACTGTGTGCTGTAATTTATGAGTGGCACCTGGTAATTCAGTGCTCTCTTCCCCTCACAGGCTCACTCACTGCCCTTCCTGCTCTGGTGGGAGATGCAAAAGGCAGAGATTGCACATTGAGATAAAAACAATTTACTGGAAACAGCTATGAGATAAGTAAAGATGAATAGTAACAGCAACAATATTAATAACCAAAGTGTACAAAAGAGGGTGATTTATATGCTAAATGCTCACTCAGTCCAACCCAAAGCACTGAGACTGCAGCAAGAACCACCCTCTAGTCTCTCCACCGTGTTTTTTCCCATATGGAAAGGATGCCACTTTTTTCTTGGAAATGCATAGTCCCTTCTTGCTGGGCCCTGGCCATGAGGAAGGATGGTCTTGAATAAATTCTTGGACATGCCCACAGCCACGGCCCCTCAGTTACTGCAAAAATCAACTCTGTCCTGGCCAACACAGGACATGGGACTTGTTACACATCTTGTTAAATTCCTTTGTTCTTGAATTGCAGCTAACAGAATCATGTACATACTATAACTAAGTTTATAAGATCTAGGCAGCCAAAGGCTTTCAGTCAGACCATTTAATTCTACAAATTTACTAAAAAATATAGCACTAAAGAAATATAATTAAATTGTTTTTTAAAGATATTTGGGCTTAGATGTAGCTTTCAAACAACACATGACAAATTCCTTCACTAATGTTAGAACTTCAGGGTATATATTATTTTCAACAATAGGAATTAGAGATTTAGGTTGAAACTTTGACTTAATTGTAATTAACATCAGCATTCCCGGTAATGTCAGTAGGAACAGTTTTTTTACCCTTATTCTTATTTATTTCAGAAGAAAAACGCATTTTTCTTATTATATTAAGAAGAAAGAACTTCTTGGAAGCTTGGAAGCTTCCAAGCTTACTTCTTGTATCCTTGGAAGCTCATGAGGGAGGAATAGGTTAAAGCATATGTAATATAACTGTGGCTCTGCACTTTTTTTTCAATTTTAAGTTTATTGATTTGAAGTACGCAAGGCCAGAAGGCATCGTTGCATCAGCTAGTCTGTTGTATTATATATCACAGGCCATTACATTTCAGACAACCTCCACTGAACTTGATAATCTGCATTTGGATATGGATCATTGGCTAATACTTGTCTTCCAAGAAGTGTAATCTTCACTAAAAGACACCAGAAGATGGAGAATCTATCACTTTGTTGCTTGTTACCAAGGTTAATAATGCTATTAAAATATATTGTGCTTTACTTCTAATTTCAATTTTTCTCACTTCAACATTGATTCTTGTTATACCTTTATGTTACAAGCAAAGAAGCCCTATAATAGCTACTCTTTTCTCCATAAAAATTGGTAACTCCCTTCTTTTTTGTAGGTATTCAATGTCTTCATCTGAAGTTGGGATGAATGCATACCTGCCAAAATCAGCCCAAAATGCCGTTGTGCAAATCTGTTTTTCTTTGTCCTTTCAGCAGACTACTGGTTCACAGTGGATTTTTGAAAAGCCTGTAACTATTTTTTATGTCTTTTAAGTTGTGTTAGCTTGTAATAGGCCCATGATGAGAAAGACATACTCCAATCTCTTCCCCTGTCCCCCCAAAGTTTGACATATTAATTCCTCATTCTCCAATCCCAGGGTGGTGTTTTGAGCTGTTCTTCCAGAATCTTATAAATTTCCCTCACAGAGAGAGCAGAAGAATGATTTCTAGGTAAGAACATAACTTGATTTTGAAAGTGAATGAGGTATATATATTATTAAAGCCTCTTGAGCCAGTAATGTTAGTGCCTTGAAATAACCCATATAAATAATGAATCAAAGAAGGGATGTACAAGCTCTTTCAGCAGGTACTTACACAGGAATAAACTACTGGGGGTTTTTACCTGAAAGTCTGATTATATTGATTTTAGAGGTGGGAAACTCTGTTCCACAGCAGAACATCTTCAACATTTTACTGTACAGGACAGCTGCACCAGTCTGAAGCAAAAAAAGGCATCTATAGTTATTAACTATTCATGCATATAACATTAGTTACAATTTTCTCAATATGTTCTATTTTACATGATTTTTATTTTTTTCATCTCTGCTGATGCCTAGATTTTTAACTTTTTCATATATTTGTAGCCTTGTAGATTTTTAATATAGTTTCTAGTGCTTTTCCTGTCCTTTCTCACATTTTAGAACAATAAGCTAACCCTTTCTAACACTTTCTGTTTAGTCTTATTCCCAAGAAGAGAATTTCTAACAAAGACATCTTGTTTTTCACCAGAATTTGAAAGACATAACAAGATATAGGACAAAGAATCCCTTGGACTAGCTCCAAAGGGCTGACCCAAGGGTGTGTTGCTGGGGCAACCGATATCTTATTGGATGTACCTGCTAGATATACAAATTAATTTACCTTATAAAAACTATAGAAATCCTATATCATGTGTGTGCATAGCACTATTTGTTCATCTGAAAGCTTTCATTAAATAATTGCTTTTTATCTTACCACCCAATGTTTTTTGGAAAGTTTTTGTCTTTTGAATCTAGGCAGCACTGCAAAGATCAGAAGAGTCAAAGTAAACAATTAAAACTTGTAAGCAACTTTTATGACTTTTCTCACAGGGCGACAATTAAAAAAAAAATCAGGAAAAGATCCTACTCATCTGGTATTTTTCTATTCAGCATCCCTATGGCCATTTAAGTTTGGGCTGACTTGAGGGGTCAGGCCTGAGGTATATACTCCATGTGTGTTTTTCTCTACTCTGGCTTTTCAGCCAGGGCATTCCTCTGATTGAGAGAAACAGTGATTTGCCTTGGCAGGGAAATTAATGTTTAGCTGATCAGCTACAGACACCTTGGCTAAACTAAACTGCCCAGCTTTGACAACTTGAGGTGTGAATCAAGGATCTGTGCTCATAAGAGCAGTCAAGATGTAACTACGAAATGAACCAGGAAGAAGGGCAGCAAAATTTTGGGAGTCATAGGTAGTATTGCATTCATTGAAGGTGTCTGTGACTAGGAGTATGGAAAGTCAGATGTGTTTTACTGTGAAGGTTTAAGAGTTTATGTAAAACAGCAGGCTAATTAATTCTGAAAGTTAATTGTTAGCTAAAGCTTTGCAAAACAGAGCCTCAGATATTGTGGCTACTCTAAGTTTTAAAAGTCCAGAAACACTAGCAGAAATATTTATCAGCTATTAATTACTCTTTTATAATCACTTCACTTGAAAATTGAATTTATCTAGTTATTATAAATTTAATCAAAAATGTCTTGGAGGAGCAAGACCTTGGAACAACAAATTATAAATACAGAGACAAACTTCCTTTTCAATAGCTGCTATATAATTATATTGATTCAAAATAAGTTAAATAGGGTAGACAAAATTATCAAACGTTGTGGAACTGTTTAACAATTACTGTTCTATATAGTCAACCTATAAGAGTGAAAATTTGACATTGTGCCACACTTCTAACAAGGTTGTATGCAGTTTTCCTCTATTTGTCAATGTTTTTTCCAGTTAGTTTGCCCACACTCAATTCAAGTATCATTACTTCAATTCCAAGTGAAGTGGAAATAATTTTTAAATTACAGGGTATGAAGACACAAACTTCTTTCATGTGTTAACTTTCTGAACATGTGTTCTAACATGTTTTCACCCACTGCAGCATAAAACTTGTTTTATGAATTTCCAATATTTTTCAGGCTAAAGCATATGAGATTTAAAAAAAAAAAATCAATTTATTTTCTCTTCTTGGTTGCATTATGTGAATGTGATAACTGAATGAATTCTCACATTGGAAAAGTCTTGCTGAAAGAAATGTTTACTGCCTTAAGTGGCAGTGCAGCAAACAGGTGGAGAGTCAGCTTCTGGTGACAATCCAGGTCTGCATGAGCCTTAAACAAACATTCTTTGAATTCCATTAGGAAAAAGGTGACATAAAGCATTTGGGAAGGGATCTACCTTACAAGTCCAGCATTACATTCTAATGTTTAGAGGTACTGTAGAAGGGTACAATAAAGGGTTCCCTTTGCTCTAACTTGTAGTCCTGGTGCTGGAGAAGGGTACTCTAGTATTAGATATCTTTTTATTTCCACTTGTTGTATTGCCTTCTGTCACTGCCACTGTTCTGTCTGCTGCCCTACTAGCTGGAGCTCCAATTGGAAGGGAGAATTTTATTTGAATTCTTCACATGAGATCTCCTTTCATATCTTAAGTTTTAGCATCTAAAATAAAAACAAATGATACAAATTAATTTGCTGGGGAAATATAACCTGCAGGAGAGAAAAATAAATTAAAATATTCAGAAATAGTTTTTCTTATTTTGATATAAAGTGACAGAAATGCCTAATCTGCCCCATTATTAACACAATATGGCTCATTGACCTCAAAATACTTTACAAAAACAAGAACAATTGTCAGTAGGACACACCATGTCTGAAATCTGATGAATGATATGTACTACCCAGGAAAGTAAACTCAGAATGATTGTGGCAATTGTTTTGAGAGCCAGGGCTAAATTAAGAGGCATTTAAAGTTGACTAAATGAATGGAGAGTATAGAGATACAGAAGAACTTGATAATTTCCTTCCACTAATGAATATTTTCCAACAAACCTCATTAATCAGTGAGTAGTGTCTCACAATAAGCACAATGGTCAGTAAGTTCAAAGCTGCAAAACAGCTACATTTGCACATTACAAAACTGCCCATTTCTCTTTTCATCCAGTAGTCAGGCAAAGTCAAGCACCGAATGCGCTCAGAAGGACATTTTTCTTTGATATTGGACTTCAGCATGCACACTGCTCTTCTGCAGATCTCTTTATTCAAAAATGTTTGTAGTTCAGAGTTGTTTGCTCTTATAACCTCACCCTTTTAGACCTCTTTACTTTTTTTTTTTCAATTTTCATTTTCAGAGAGCTATTTCATCTTTTCTATCACTCCTTTCAGTGGAGTATTCTAGCAATTGAAAGTAACTTTAGACCTTAAAAAAAATTGAAAAACTTAGTATTCTGTCTCAGCAGTCACTGAATACAAGATGATAAAACAAATTCGAAAGTACACTAAATGTTATTCCCCAGTATAGAGTACAGAAATCATAAAAAGTGGTAGCACTGAAATGATACAGCTGATGTCACAAGCTGTACCATGTTTTTTTCTATATTAGTAGAAAATGGATTAACCTTATATTCCTAGCAAATGTGTTCTAAATCAAAATATTCTGTTAGATATTTTCTAAATCAGAAATAAAAAGCTATTTAAAATAGCTATACTATTTTCTCACCATCTGGAATTTTTGAAAATTTATGCTAAATCACGGCAGTGAGAGTTTCCTACAGAGATTACAATTCACTTCTACGTGCTCACAAAACCACCTACACTTCAAAGAATGCTCCAAACACTGAGTTTTGTGACTAGATGCTTGCAAGGATCTTGCAGCTCAGAGGCAGTCAGAGTAGGGTGATTTATTTATCTCTATTTTTAACCTATAATGCTAAATTTACTATCTGTGATGAGTTTCACTTTAAACCACTTCACTAAAAAGTGGGGTTTTTTTTATTTTCTAGATATGCTGCATGATTTATGTCTTCGATTGAAAATCCTTTGTGAATTAGAAGAATGTAAAACAAAGTATGTTTGGTTTTTATTTATTGTTGCATAATATGACTGTTTTCTGTTTCTGTGGGATTTCTGTAAAACTTCACAATATCTCATGCAGTGCATAATACAGTTAAGTAGTGGAGTGTTTTAAATTTTGGTTATTTTTCAACTTTCTGATAAGTTGAAAGAGGTTTTAATTGCATTTTCTCTTCTAAGATACAGAAATAAAACAATAAAATATGACCGCCTTCTGTATGGCTATCAGATGAAAATGGAGCTACAAGGAGAGAACACATGCCAAAGTTTTTCCCTTAGAATTTTTTTGTGTCTCTTATTTATTTTCTATTAAAGGTTTCTGAAAGGAAGCTCATACCTGAACAGCAAGGATTTTCAAGGATCTGTACATCTGTAAAGAAAGATAAGTAGAATTTGTGTGTGCTTTTGCCAAGGCTTTGAACCTTTTATGTTTGAGACCAAGTTCTTAACAATGTAGGTTCAGAAAAGCTGTTGTGAGCATGACATAATTTCTAATATCCTGCAAAAATATTCTGGATTGGCACATAAACTACCTGTAACAGCTATGCCTCCAGTCAGTACCTGAAGATGTTGTCTGATTTTCTAGAGCAGAACTCCTGTTTGTGCTCTAATTAAACAATCTGGCATTCCATGAACAGAATATAACTTAAACTAGAAAAACAGATATTTCAATTAAGGTAGCATTGAAGATGTAGAGGATTACATAAAAGCTAGTAACGCTTTTAAGATACTTATTATACTATTTAGGAGTGGTACTAAATACTGTCTATTATTATTACTAAACACATAAAATATAGAACTAATAAAATAAATGTACTAAAGAATGTAAAAATATGAAAGAAATTACAAAATAAAGTATAATATAAAAACATAATATAGAATATATAATGATATATAAAAAACCTACTTGACTTGAGCTTTTTATGAGAGATTTAATTTAGAAAATACCTGTAACTCAGATTTCATCTAAGACTGCATAATCTCTCATACACTAACATTGTGATTGGAACAACACTTTGCAATGAAAAAATATTCTGACAAACACCTCTAAAATATTCAGAAAAAACCTGAAATAGTCTGAAAAATATTCTGACAAACAGCTCTAAGCATGATTTCATCACCACTTTTCTCCTTCAATTTGTTATGCTCACCTACAGCTTTGTGATTTAAATTGGATTGTAAACTTTTCATTGAAGAGACTGTGCCTACTGGTCTTGTGCAAAGCAACCCTGAGGTTCCCTCCTGAACGGAGTCCCTGGCCAGGCTCTGTCATGCTTATGTTGAACACATTAACTTTGCACAACTCACCTAAAATTCATGGCTTTTATAACTGGAATCTGTACGATTGCAATTGAAATTATCTTGACAAAGGCTGAAATTAAAGAACATTACTCACACACTGGGAAAAAAAACCTCCCATATTTGTTCTAAGTGCAATGTCTCATTCAGACTGGAATTTTCTTTCTGTCTGAGAATTTGCATGATAAAAGCAAATGATGAATGGACATGGGACTGAAATGTTTGGGAGAGGAGCCTGTGACAGTTCCTTTGAAGCTTTAAGAGTTTATAATGTAAATAAGTGTTTAGGGGATTATTAACATTCACATATTTTACCCCAAAGGCTTTCTGTAAGGTCAACTTTTAAGCAGTTGAAGTATGCAGAAAGAATTGTAAAATATATGTGGAACATTTTCGAAGGCGTTAGAGAGTCTGTGCTGCAGAATGTTTTCATTTGACTTTTAATATGCTATTATATATGCTATTATATATATATAATATATATTACATAGTGTATATAATTAGTCATCATCAGATATATATATAACAAAGGCCTTGGGAGTTTTGGAAATCAAGGAATGCTAGCAGTTTTTTACATGAAGATATTTTTGTTCCAGAATATCACCAAAAGAGCAGACAAGGAAAACAGTTTTCAAATGAGCTTTGACAAACAGGGGACTAATTTATTATGACTGCAAAGAAGGTATCTTATTTCTCAGAAATATAGCTTCACACAGCTGTTTTCTGAAACATGTCTGGAAAGCAGTGTGCTTCTTTATATGTCCAAATGCATTTCATATCCTGAAGCATACATTTTAAATTCACAAGCTGAGGAAAATGACCAGTGCAACTCTAATTTCCAGCTAAGTTATTAACTATTAACTATTATTACTATGATATAAGGGTTTCACATCGTGAAATATATATCATAGTAATAATAATTCTGAGAGAATTACTGACTGTTTTTATTTATTGAACATACTGTTGAGGGCCTGAAAAAGCCTTGTTTTTCTCATTCAAATAAAAATAAATCATGTGAAAATCTAAGCATAAAAAAATTATTCTCACCTTTTTTATTGCATATACCAATGTTACCTGAAATATCACTTTGCAGAAAATAAGTCAATCTATTAAAAATATTTTTGGACATGTACTGAATTCCAGGTCTCTCTGTTACACTGTATCACTGAAATTCCATGAAGGATGATATAACCATAGCTTATATGGAATGCTATAATTTCAACCTGAACTTTGACTACTTGGCAAGCATAAATGTCGACCTTAGTTAATGAATTTGGTAATATAATATCCATTCATATATTACTGGTATACTCATACAGTATGCTTAAGCTACAAAAACTGTCAAAAGCTGCTTGCCATCCCTAATCAACATTTGCTATTTCCCCTAGAAATCTAATTCAATTACAACTGTCAAGAATAAAACAAGAATAACTTCTGCAAACTGAATATTCCTTTGTTTCACTCACTGTGCCTTGAGGAGTTTTTATCTCTCTTTTGTCTACATTTCAACAATTTGTTTCATAAGGAAGAATTGACAAAGGGCATATCAGGAAAGGTAAAGAAAAAATGTTGGATAGCACTCCTTCTTGAGATAAGTTAGTTGAAAAAGCTGAATTATTCATACACCAATAAAGTCACACCTAGGGAAGTGCAAAGTTGCTTATCACAAGGAGAAAGAAGGAAATAATCCAATCTGTTTACTAACATGTATAATGCAGCCATTCACTTAATTCTGCAAACATTTTCTTATCAAATTGCTTCTTAGAAAATGAGAAATAAATTGCTTGACTGTATTCATACATTGCTTATATAGCAATTTTCCTTTAGTATTTGTCAAATAGTCCAAATAGCCATAAATTCACTCTGTCTGTCTTGGTTCTGCAGTGAAACAACAGTACTGCAGTCATATGGTTCCTCAGAGTTTTTAAATAATAAGGTTAGAAATAAAAGTTGGCATTTTTGTTCTAATCTGCTGGATAGTCTCATCCAATTAAAATGCAAACATGGAGATATGAAGAAAATTCTGAATTTGAAATGCCAAAATTATAATATTAAAAAAATCCTATTGACATATAATAAGAAAAGACGGTTTTCATTATCTAAAAAAAGTAACCTCTCCAGGAAGCTGAAATTAGAAATTAATCTTGAACTGCTGCTTCAAAGACTCTGCTACAATTCTCAAAAACTTTTATTTGAAAATTTAAATATATAAATAACTTTTGTATATATACATCAATTAAGTTAAAAGGCCACAGTCAAGATGAATAATTTTCTTTCACCAAAACTTTTTTTTGGGTACTGGGAAAATGTGCAAGAGAGGAAACGCCTTGAGTTCAAAGGAGAGGATATCAGTCATATATGTTACTAAGAATTATTCATTCAAGGAGTTGATAATTGCATAGAAATTGTTATGATTGCTCCATACAAATACTTATGAGTAAACCTATATAAATATTAATTTAAGATAAGAAAAATGAGTGTTTTCTCTGTTTCAAAAGTCATTGAAATGCTTTTAAATGAAGGAAGAATGCAGCAGAAAAAGAGAACCTCTCTCCAGAAAGGGAGAACCTGGATGGTTGAGAGCTTCATTCTACTTTTCATTGCCCTACACTTCAAGACACAGATTTCTAAAACCTATGGAAGAGATGGCTTAGAGCATCTTGGATGACACTGGGCATGTGTTGAAACAAGACTCCATTGCTTACAGTAGCTAAAACCTCAGTACCCTGTGTGTTCAGTATGTGTTTTCTAGGGGCATGAGATCATGGTTTTCCTGTGAACACTATGTCAAACCTGTGTGCATGGCTTGAGTAATCTGAAGGCTCTTAGACAATATTGACATCAGTCTGTTGGGCTGTTTTGGGTAGTGCACAGCTATATATTTAGCACAGAGACAGAAAACTACCTGTATGGACTTAATAAACTGTCTTAATCAGTAAACGGAATACATACCCTATGTATGTTTTATTTAAATATATATATTTTAAAATATATATATTTTAAAAATATATATTTTAAAACATATATTTTAAATATTATATATATAAATATATAAATATTATATATAGCCTATATGTAATATTCTCTATATAACAGACATTTTTCTTGGCATTAAAGATAGAAACATGACTTTGTAAACTTTTCAAGTAAAGTTATCTTGATTGTTCATCCTTGAATAAATTTCATCAAACTGAAGGAGAGACCTGATTAGGCAGATAAAAGGAGATCACTTTTGAAAAGTGCCCTGCTAGAGCTCAGAAACAACAATTAACTAGTGAATTTGGTCTATGAATTTGAAAATATATGTAACTGACATAGACTATCAAATTGCTCTGTTGAAGAGGGTGACTGACTGTAACTGCTAATTTACAGGACCTGGCAAGAAAACCTCTGCTCGTGAAAGAGGAATTCAGTTCATCTTTCAAATACTGGATATAGTTCAAAGATCAAACTAAAATATTAATTGAAACAAGAAAACTCATAAGTGGCAAGTTCCTTACTAAAAAAATTGTTAGCTTTGACATAAGTAAAACACATTAAGTTTTATCTTCATATGACCATAGAACCACAGAATGGTTAAGGTAGGGAGAGGACTGCCGGAGGGTGTCCGGTCCAGCCTTTTGATCAAGCAGGGGGCACTTAAAGCTGAAGACACATATATAAACAGCTATTTTGTATATTTCCAGATATGGAGACTCCAAAACATGCAGCTAAATTATGAATTAAGACATCTCTATGTAACAAATGGAAGAATACAAATCAGAAGCTAGAAATTTGAAAGAAAATTAGGATTACACAAGGAGAAATGTAGCTAATACAAGGCTAAAAATGAGGTTTTGTGTCTGTCAGAAACAATTATAATTATAAGTTTTATCCATTAATAATCACATTTATGTTTTCCTGTTCTTAAGAAAATATCAGATGTTGTGTATAGATTACTTGAAAAAAGGTATACTCTTTCTTCCTTGATTATTGGATTAATGTTGCACTGCCTGTGCTCATATTTAATGGGTTTTAATCAGAGAGTTTATTAACTTGCTGCCAAATATCTGACCAATGAATATTCTGCGCTATTAACATTGATTTTCTGTAAGTTTTGGAACACTGGGGCAGTTCTCCAGAGATTGAAAGAAAGATGATATTGTGATAACATTCAAGAAAGGTGAGTTGGATGACCTGGGTGATGTTAGGCCTGTCAGTCTGACATTGATCTTAGACAAAGTAATGGAAAGAGGCTGAGAGAAACACTTGATTAATAAAGAGATAAAGGAGGTAAATATAATTAATGCCAGTCAAAATGGGTTTATGGAAAATAAATCTCATCAAACTGACTTGATCGTTTTTTCAACACTACAATCTTCGTTGACAATTAAAATGGGATTGATGGAATACACCCATTGCACCACATGTTTTTCTCTTGATATTATACCAAACACTAATAAAAAAATGAGGGCACAAAATCAGTGTCACACACAGTAAATAGATGTAAAACTGTCTAGGTAGAAAGATTCAACTGAGAGTTGAAAAATTTTAGTAGTTAAGTTTCTAGCAGAACCCTACCAGATTTGATTTTTTTTGTGTGTTTTGCTGTTATTTGTTACCTATGCTATGTCTGGTAGGGAAGCATTACTCCTCATTGAGCATACTAAGAGAAATATGGTTGAAATAGTTGAATGAAACCAGTTTCTGATATTATGAAGTCTGACTTTCAATGAGCTTTGGTCTGACCAATGAAAAAAGTTAACTACATCTAAACATACAGTAAAAATAGACAAAAGAAAAATAAGGCTTTATTTGCAGCAGGGTGCCCACTATCACGAAAAGCATAGGTCTGAGAAATACTTTGAGTAATTTGAATAATTAGTTGAGAATACACATTGACTGTTATGCTGTAACTCCTAGGATTAATGTAATCTGTGAATTCATAAATATAATTATTCTGGTCTAGTGTTTCTGGAAAATCTCCAAATTTTCTTAGACTGCTGTAATTTTATCTTAGTAACACCTAATTTTGGAGTTCTCAGCAAAGATGTCTTAAATGGAACAGATTAAAAGAAGAACAGCAGAAATAGAGAACAAAGTGGAGAATTAATTTTGTTAGCAGCTAGATTTTATAATGAAAGGGGACACTTGACTGGCAAGAGAATTTTCTTCTATCAGAAAAATTATGTAATAATTTTTGTTATAATCAGATGGCTTGTAGTTGAAACTAGATACATTCAAGTTATAAATAAAATAGTTTTAAGAGTAGCATGAGACATATTTTAATCAGGTGATAAGCATTTGTTATTTTTAAATTCTTAAATGCAGGTTGGCTCCCCCACTCTGACCAACTCAAGCAGGAATTAATTTGGAGTCTTACGTTACACAAAAAAAATATGCTGGATGATTAAATGGACTTTTATGGCTGCAGCCCATGAATCTATAGCAACAGGGAGAGCTGACTTCTTTGCTCTACTTGCCAATAAAATGAATTAAGTCTGATCTATATGGAAAATGTTCACTAGCAGAATAATAATTGGATACTATGTGCTTTTTTGATTAAATAATTACACTGCTAAAATCTCCAGTGTAAATTCACCTATACACAGGACAGCTTAGTCTGTTTCTTAAACCAAACATGCTGATTTATGTTGGAATTACTGGACATTCATGAGAGATTTTAAGCTCAAAATGAAATAATTTTACAGTTATGCTGTGCTTAAAATTTATAATAAATAATGGACTGACTAAACCTTGATGCGATATCTTGACCAAGTTAATATTTTGAGTAAGAGGAAAAATATGTTTTGACCAGCTTGATGAGAAAATGTTCTGTAACAGTTTGTTCCTAATACCCAAACTATTCTGTGTGTCATCACAGGGAAAATTCTTCAATGGATTAAAGTACATTTCTAGTCTATTATACTTGTGCGTCAATGTTTTTGTAGCAGGCTTGTCTCTAGGGGTGACTTCTGGGGGAAGCTGCCAGAAGCTTCCCCCATGTCCAACAGAGACAATGCCAGCTGACTCTGACACTGCTGGCCAAGGGCGAGTCATTCAGAGAAGACACTAGGATAACATGTTTAAGAAGAAAAACAAAGTTATTGCCCAGAAGTTATTGCAGACAGAAAAGACGAGTGAGCATATATGAGAGGAGCAGCTGTATCTGTGTATGCCAGCTTATGTCTGACACTGCAGTCAGTGAGGGAGGGGCAGGAGATTCTCCAGGCACGGGAGCTGAGATTCCCTGCAGCCTGTGGTGCAGCCCATGGACAGGCAGCTGTGCCCCTGCAGCCCATGGAGGAGCATGGGGATGCAGAGATCCACCAGGAGCCTGTGGGGCAGGCTCACACTGAGCAGGCTCCTGGCAAGGACCTCTGGACTTGTATACTACAGCAGGTTTCCTGATGGGATTTGTCACCTTGTAAGCGACCCACACTGAGGCAGGCTGTATTTGAAGGACTGCAGCCCATGGAAAGGGACATACGTTGTGACCCTAGGGGGTACTTATGCTGGAGCTCTTTGATCCTGAAGACCCACACCCCATTGAAGGGACACATGCTGGAAGTATCTTGTGAATAAGTGCAGCCTGTGGGAAGGAGAGGTTTGTGGAAGACTAACTTCCATGGGAGGGACCCCACAATGTAGCAGGGAAAGAGTGTGAGGAGTCCTTCCACTGAGGAGCAAGGAGTGTCAGAACATGTGATAGCAGGGGTCCAGATAAGAGAAAACAAAGCTAGCATGTAGAGAGACGGCTTTTGTTTGGATCTTGCTTACAAGTGGCAAGCTGAATGTGAAAATCTGAGGCTAGGTTTTAAACTTTAATTTAACAATTCCTCATAGCTACCTTAAACTCAAATTCACTTTTCATTGAGGGATTTAACCACACAGGTAAATCAGAGATGGGGACAAGAGCTTTTAACTTACTCTTTTTAAATTTAATAAATTACACCCCACAACCACTTCAGAGGTAGGTGGATGAGAAAGAGCTTTAACCTTTGCATGTGAAACTAATGATCAAAATGCTTGTCCATTAAACAGATGATGGAATTTGTATGATGAACAAGTAATAAGATCATATATCTAGTGTACCCCAGAACAGTAGCCACATCATGAAATGCAGTCTGCATATACATGCACACACTTGAACACCTTCATAAACACTCATTGGTATATTAATGGAAAAGAGGGGATTGGGAATTTCTCATTTATATTTGTCCATCCAGAAATGAAAAACAGAAAAGAAATAATTATTTAGCTTTGAGATGAGAATGAGAGCAAATCTGGAATGCATCAACACTTTGGATCATACGCAAAAATAGACACAGTCCTTTCCTTTCCTTCAGATATCTGGCAAAAAGCATTAGGAAAGAAGTGCTTTTAGCACAAGCAAAGAAAGAAACTTAAAAAGGGATACACAATTCAAACTGCTGCTCAACAGTGAAAGTTCAATAGGCAGAAGATATGTTATATATTCTTCTCTGTTAGACATTCCATATTTATTTGAGACATCTTATTCCAAGTGTGCAGGGTAATGTGAAAGCTATTCTTAGATATTTGACTTTGGTCATTCAATAAATGCACATTTTAAACACCCACTCTAATATGCTTACTCTCATTTGCAGAATTGATTATAATGCAAGTTAACCACCTGTGTTGGTCCAATATTATTTTTTCTTTGTTAATGGGCAACATGTTTCTGTATGGGTTTATTTCTTTATCTGGGTTTTATAATAGTGGACTATTTTGCATGTTTGGGTTGGGGGGGTTGACAGTTTAGGTAAATATCTATTTTGATTTAAAACTGTTTCTAAAAGTAGAATTACAAGATATAGCAGGAGAATATTTTCTGACTGGGATCCCAAACAATAAGACCTACTCTAACAATAATCACTTTAGGAATCAGATTCAATACTGGTACTACTTGCACAGAAACTTGATTGACCCACCAAAAATAATAAAATAATTGTCCTGGATTGGGACAAATTTGGGACGAAACTTCCAAAGGCGTCTCTCTAGAAAGCATATTCCAGCAGTCCCTCCCCCAGGTGGATCAGGAAAATATTTCCTTGGAGAAAAGTGGAAAAAACCTTTTTATTTAACAAGCAAAGTATTCAGAAGCGTAAAAAATCAATAATATTAAACAATGAAACCTCTCACTGTTCTGAAGAGATGGCAAATTCAGAAAGTCCTTGTCGTGGGTTCTAGCTCAGCTCACTCAGTCTCTTATCAGTCCCTTTGGCAATGGGAAATGCTGTAGGCCACAGGTGTGAGCAGCTGCTGCTCTTCTGGGTTTTCGGTCCAGAACCGGGCCGACCAGTTTCAAGAAAAATTAAAAAACACAGTCTGGGGAACTTCTCTGCCTCAGCTAGCTAAAAAACTAACTAAAAGCAAAGGAGAGCGCTCTCCCGCTGTCCCTGCTGCAGACAACACAGTCTGTGAAAGAGAGAGCTGAAGCTTTTATCTCTATACTTTTGAATACAGCCGCCTCAGTTATTCCACTGCTTCTCCTTCTCCCCCCGCTTCATTCTCAGACCTAGTTTTGAAGGTGCACAACCTATTTCTCGGCTAAACAGATGAATGGGGATACAATCAGCATCATAAAGTCACCTCAGCACAATACGTCAATACTTCACACACATATTAAGTAAAAAATTGAAGTGTAGCTAAAGGTCTGGAAACTGAAGTGATTCACTGGTAGGTACATCTTTCTTAATGCTTTATTCTGTGGAGAAGACTCAGAGGCACTAATCACCAAAATAATTGTTCATTTTCTCACATTATGTATAATAGACAAGTAGACAAAAGCAGAAGACCCAAAAAGAAAAAAAAATAACATCTTGGAAAACAGCTTTTACTGAACAGCTATATCTACAGAGAAATGGAGAAGAGGATTATGACAATACTCAGTAAACAAGCTTATAAGGGACTGAAATTGTAACCAGATGATTCTGAGGTTGTTGTGCACAAATTTGCCCTATATGTCTGTCTAAATGAAATTTGGCAGACTCTGCTAACTATTATATTGTGCTAATTGTAGCAGATCTACTTTTGTCAGTCAGGGAGATATTTGTGTTGGATCTGCACTCTCCATCAGCCTTACCGACTTTCCAAATTTTCTTAAGTATGGTAGCTGTTATCAGCATTTTATTTATCGACATAATTTCTCTGAACCTAGCATAGTTCAGTAGTCTGATCAAATATTTAGATCTGGAATCCAAATTCTGAATTCTGTAAACTGCTATGTAGGTGTTGGAAATACATGAAAGTACAGGTTGAACACCAGCAACAGCGTTACCATGGACAAAAGAATTTCTACTTTATATAACCTGGCAACAGTCTATATATTCTTTAGGCTTTAAGAGTTTCCATCCTTTATGGGCAAATTTCTCTCATGATAGTAATAATGAAGACAGCTGTATAAACAAAATGTTTGCAGCCATCAATGCTAAACATACTAAAACTCATCTTAGTTAAAAATTTAAAATATAAAAGCCGGTTTGATCAGTTCTGGCTCTAAAATGATGACTTGAAGTTGAGATAAAAAACCCAAGGCTTGTGAGAAGCTAGTTGTATTATCACAACCTCAAGGGAGAGAATGGGCAGTCAGGCTTTTTCCAGGTAAACCCAAACTTCTCAGCATGTAACTCTAGCCTCTTGTTATGATCAATGAAGATTTTTTTCCTACAGCTGTGCCTGCCTTTCTCCTTCCATGTTATTGATGGGGAACTGATCCCTGTCAGAAAAACGAACATGCAGGGGATCATAAGAAAAAAAATAGTAAACATATAAAAATCCCATTGTGACACAAAAATAAAATGATTGAAACTGCTTCAGTTAGACCCTTATATAAGTAATAAAAACTGTAAGCATAAAATAAGGGCTAAGAAAAATAGATTTTTGGTACTACTTAACCTCTCATCATAGTTTTAAAAAGCCCTATTAAACAGAAAGGAACTAAAGGTATGATGCTTTCTAACACATCAAAACTCCTTGGAACTCATACCTCCTGATGGAACTGAGAAGCTATATGTTAGACATGTTTTTTAAATTGCTAAATAGTTTGGAAAATGTGAATATGATTTCTGTGCACCCTCTAAAGACAAATATATGATTGTTATTGAAAAACGTGCGCTTTTTTAGGCAACTTCAGGAAATTTTGAGAAGTAGCTTTTTAATCAATCCACTTCTCACATTAATACCCAGAAGGTAGGAATGCTATTTTTCCTAAAAGATTGAAGGTTGAGTATATCCCAATAAGAGTGGGATTTGGTAAGAGAGAACCTTAGCATTCTCAGACATAACTTACTAGGTGCAATAAAATTATATTCCTTTATCTATGCACCGATATCTCTTAAACCTTGAGCAATTTTCTCTCTGTTAAAGCAAAAATCAAGTTCAAGTATAATTTTATGTAGTACATATAAGAAGTTGCACAAAATTGTCTGCTTAATTGCAGTACTGTTGTCTTATCTGTAGAAAAATTAATGTAAAAGACATTTGGAAAAGGAGGCATCAAAGGGCCACAGAATTTTTGACATTTTAACAATGATAGGAAATATTGTTTTCGTGAAGTATATATATTCTGTCCTAACACAGAACAGAAATAAGTGGCTACTCTTGGTGAGTTCTGTCATCTCAGCTGAGCCTATACTTCCATGGAGAAGCCATTGATATTTGTGTTCTTGTTGTTGTTTTCTTGGTTAATTAGCATCTGCTACATCCTTCCATTTTGTGACTGCAGGTTATTGGAAACAAATATAACCATGAAAAATCATTCCTACTTTCATATTTTATTTCCAAACCCCCAGATCTTTGTTTTTTAATTTCATCACCCACATTGACATATATCTACATTATTTGGCAGATTAATTTTGAAGAAAATGGCATTAAAATTTAACAGACAGCTAAATGGACAACTGTTAACTTATTTATGTCAAAAATAGCCTTTTGAGAAAGTATATGCATGCTTTATATGAAATCTTAACTGCATTTTTTGTGAACTGTTTATAGGGAAAAAACCCCCAATATTTAATTTGAACTGGTGGCATTGCTCTCCTCCTCTCATGAAAAAATATGTTTACATGGTTTTAGTGCCAGATCATATCTTGAAGTAACTTCTGCTAAATCCATGCATTTGGGCTTATTCTTGTCTAGAGCCTGATGCACTTATTCTTTGAGATGCTTGCTTTCTTAAATATTAAACCTAAGGCATTTATTCACCACTGGCACCTTCAGGGATTTTTTTTAAGAATCTCTGTAAAGAACACCTTGTAATTGGTATTTAATTCTTTGGCAAGTGTCTCTGGAGGCTACAGATGTGTGACATTTATTGTATATATTGATTTCTTAACTTAGTATGCTTATTAGACAACATCTGCAAAAGACAGCAAAGCCCCTGATGGTTTGATTTAAAACTAAATTATATAAAAAAATACAAAACTTAAAAAATCAGTGGGCTTCAAAGACTAGAAGAGCCCAAAATCTAGTCCCAGTAATTCTCAAGAAAATAAGAAGTGGCTTTATCCTAACAATTGAAGACATACTATTTGACATACTGTTATTATAGCATCCAAGTCTTTACCTAAACCTGTAAAATTATCCACTGCAAATAGCACATAATATTGCAATTAGTATTGTTTGAGTATATCAGCAAGTTATTACTAAAACTGATTAATTTTGAAATGACAGTCAAGTAAAAAAATTGAAAATCCACATATTTTGTCATGAAAGGATGAGAATTCAGGCACTTAAGTATAAAAACTTGACGGCTTCAGATTAAAAAGAGCATGTGTGAAAAAAATCTTTCTAATATGCAGTAATGATAGAGGTAGAAGTCATAAGTTACCTGATTTGTAAGAAAATTAATGATTTCAGGTTTTCTACTAACTGTTTCAAACCTGATTTCGGTAAATGTGCTTGAGTTTAGGTTTCTATTCTCAAGCAAAATTTTGTATCAGTAGGACCCAATGTTCATATGACTGCTCCCAATCACACCCATACCAGCCCTCAGCAGGAAATACCTAGGACTTGCCAAACATACCCACATCCTTTGCTGCTCACACTAATTAGTGAATATGCTTGGCCTTATTCATTAAGGCTGCTAGATAAGCCTACAGCATGATATCTGTGAGTAGAAGGCATTGTTCTCTGAGTATCCACACAGAAACTATGTCTGCAGTAGTTGTTGGGACAGGCAGTGACTAAGAAAGGTGCTTTAGTCTGTTTTCTCTTAACTGGAGGCAGAGCTGCCACCATGATACTGGCCCTAATGCCAAACACATACAGCACTAGGAGCACATACTTCTTCTGATGCAGTCTAACAAGTCTTTCCAGGATTAAGAAGATACCAGGGTGCAAATATGTATTATATATTGTACCTCACACATTTTCTTCTCTTGCCTCATGCATCCCAATCTGAGCAATGGACCTCACAAGCTAGTTGTCACATTATTTCAGGATAATAAGAAGCTCAGAGGATTAAATCTCATACATGGTTTTGTACTGGAAATGTTTATTAGAGTATTTTGGTGTGTTTACTGAGGACACCAGAAAGGTGTTCCACTGGGACAAGGAATTTTAGATGTTGGTTGCCACAGGGGTGTTTCAGCAGCTTGAACTTCAGGTGAATGGGCTGCTTCTAATTTGCAATCACATATGCCAGCTTGTCAAACTGCATCACATACCAAATTGCTATATCTAGGGGGCATGGCCAGAAAGATGTTCTCTCCAGTAAATTTGTAATTTGCTCTGCCTTCCTTTACATACAGAATAGATCACGCCCCCCTTTTTACTTCTTTCAAGCAGTGGTCTCTCTGATTCCCTTTCACGACCTATTTCACCCAGCTTCAGCCTGTGGGCAAACATCAAGCCATGTTATCCAATGAAGTAAATCCTAAAATCCAGGTTATTATACAGTGGTCTTTGGCTGACTCTCAAAATAATGTTTCACACTTCTAATAGCCCTCACATGTGCTCTCCCTCTTTCTTGGCACAGAAGATATCCATTGAATCTTGAAATGCCACAGATATCACCTCTAAAATCTCCCTGTTCCAGACTTTACCTCACAGGAATGTTCATCAAACTATCAGACAAGGAAAATGAAAACTCAAATACTTTCAAAGAAGTTTGAATAGTATGAATTCTTCAAAAGACCAAACACATCTGTTTTTTCATCAGCATTTGCACATATGTCCAGCAATAAGCATAAAGGAAATGTATGCTGACAAGGGCATTCCATGACTGAATGAAACTGAAAAGTCAGCAAATATAAAGCTACTTTACTCCCTCAGGAGTTCCTGAGAAAGATTTTCTGGGATCATTTTTATGCCAACATGTGGCCTTCTGTAGTCAAAGAATTCCATATTTTTTATCTAATTGTAAGGAGTCATTCAGGCTTTGAAAAGACTAGGTTTCTACAGTTATAAGGTTTCTACAGTTAAAAAAGGTTTCTTAAAAAAGTCTTTTAAATAGACTATTTAAAATAAAATACATAAATAAGTTCCTTTTTGCCCTGCTCAATGTAGTGTTGTGGCCTGATTGTCTGCCAAAGTCTAAACAAATTGGGGAAGTAATTTCATCTTTTATGTTCAATTCATTCATAAAAAAATATTTATGGGGGAAACAGTGACATCATTCACCCTATTTACACATTGGTCTTCAAACTCTTACCCTCAGCTGATGTTTTGTCTTTTTAGCCTTTTTGCCAAAAGGTAAGTCAGTAGCAGAAGATAATTTCTATGTGTTTACCCTACCTTATGGACTGGTTTTGCTTCCCCTTGCTTCTTTAAAAAAGCAGGAAAGAAATCAAGAGGAAATACACTTGCCTGAGACATCAGTAACAGGAATGAGTTTGATAAGTTACAGTTGTTGCTTAGCCATTGATTTGGGCCCAGGGCTGAGAATCCCTCTGAGGATCTATATGTCTGGCTTGATGTTCTCCTTCAAATATGTCAGCAGAAAAAAAAAGAGTAAGGAAGATATATTAGCCTTCCCAGTTTTATGAAGTTATAAAATATGATTCACTTTTAGCCAGCTACAGTCTGCTGACATCCTAACCCATGGCTGTATTTGTAACTTGCTATCTGTATATTCTGGCAGATTCATCCCTTTGCAGACCTTTTCTCAGGAAGACGGGTGAACAGCTCTGGGGAGAGCAGCAGAGCACTCTAGCAGGTGTTAGGAATGTTCTCACACGAAGACAAAGGCATTGAAGATTATCATTTTGGCTCTTCACAGATGCAGGATTGCAGTTCAGGGCCTTGTCCCCCATAATGGGTCATGAGACAGGAAGACAACCCAGTAAAACAATGTGCAGTGAAAACACCTATTTTGATGTGAATAAAAAAATCTTCCCACTCAGTTTTCACACAGAAATAATACTTAACTGTTTATTTTATTTTTTTTTTCTAATTAGAGTCACTTTTACATTATGGATTTGCATCCATAATGCAGTGACTGCATTTCAAGCATCTGTTTAGGGCCTGGAATCTTTCTGATTAAAGGTTGTTGGAAAAATTACTGTGTATCACAAGAACATGTTGTAGAACATGAAAACATTAGCTTCAACAAAATCTTTTAAGAAGATAGTTAGTTTGCTTTCACTGAGTTTTTTCAATTTTAAAAAGTTTATTTGCTGTGGACTATTATGAATTTCCTGCCCAACAGCTAAATAAGAAAGAATCAAGTGTAGATGAATGTGAAATAAACACTTGCAAGGTATCTCTGCTATGACTTTAGGAAAAGTCTATTTTGCAATTACACAGTGATTAACAATTGTATTTGTATTTTCTTATCTCGGTGTCATAAACATCCCCCGTTTTGAAGTTGGCATTAATATGAGCTTTGAAAAAGAATACCGATAGCTCTTTTGAATGTTAACAATATTTTCTTTGAGGATTATGGAAATTAGTTTGAAAGTCTCATTAAATGATAATTTTTAAACCAACTCTAAAACAAAACTCTAAAAATTCTTAGCTAAAATTCAGATCAATGGAGCATGAAGTTGGTAGGTAACACAATTTGTTAGATACAGTGTTCAAATGTCTATATTCTATTGTTAGATACAGTGTTCATATGTCTATATTCTGTAAATATTTTATTTGCATCCAATATTTTCAATGTACTAATCGTCTGATATGTCCCTCAATTATTTTCATAATATATTTATGAACCTATTTATATATTCTTGATCTTAAATACAATTCTCACTTTTTTTTGGCAAATTAGACTATGCATCAAGAGAACATTTAGTCTGATAGCCAGATACTGACAGGAATATAAGTAATTGGTTTTTAAGATAATGTAATAGTATTTAAAAGATACTTAACTATAAATTGCATTCTTTAATGATCCAATCACTGCTTACAATCCTAGTACTGTAAGAACACTGTGTTTTTCATACAGACCAAATTTCAACTGTCCATAAGCTTCTTCTGTTATTATGTGATATGTTAAACATGTCAATTGACTATGTCAAAATGTGTGTCAAATTAAACAGCCACTAAACAGGTTTATTTTAAAGCCATTTAAAATATCTTTTAAAGGAACCAGGAGGGAACTGTGGAAATACTTGATAAATCATAGTAATATTAAAGAATGTCAGAAGTAAGCTTGTGGGGATTTGAGTTTGAGTGTCTACTCACTTATTATCAAAACACATGAAATTTCCTGCCACATCTGAGAGGGAGAGAAATTGCACTAGTCAGTGCATGTATTAAAGAAAATAAGAAAGCAGCAGCCCCCAAAAGGCAAATAAAACCAAGAAAGAAGTTGAAAGATGAAGATAACACACTATTCCCAGATGAATCCTGCAATATTTGTTTTCCATTCATTTTTATTTATAGACAATTGGGTTCCTTCATAAATATAGAAACAAAATTACACATAAATGAAGAAAAAAAGATAAATAACCTTGGACACTTTGTAGATTGTTTACAACAATCTGTTTCAACTGACTACTAAATCAAAAGCTGCTTTATTTAATGTCAACAGATTTCAGAACTTGTGCTTCAGTCTAGAATTTATTAACTATGTAAATATTGTTAATTGTAAATACATTATTAAATAGAAACACTAAACAAATCTTCCTATGTTCACATTTCATTCTTCTTTGAAGATCTCCTTATTGTTTGCCAGGAATTACTTTTATACTTTGGAATATTTCAGTGATGAGTGAACCTTTCAAAAAGAGCACCAGTGATTTGATTTATTTTGAAGGCATTCTCATTAAATCGGGTACTGCTATATTGAAATACATGATTACTCTAAAAGTGCTGACACAAATATTTTTTCATATTACTCTTTAAGTTTGTTGATTTTCTGTGAATGTTAAATCAAGGACATGAACATACACTTCATCTGCATAGAGATGAAGATGCTTCATATATTCATTATTTCTTCCTCTGCTGTCATTTTTATGTATATAGATTTTTAAAAATAAATGTACTAAGCAAGTTCTTAATAAAGCTACCAGTTTTATAAATCTACAGCACTGTAATTTTTTTTAAACTTCAATTAGAGCAATAAACATCTCTATTAGCAATAACTGTACTAATAGACTTCCCAGTAAATATTTCCGCACAATTGAATAAACTAACACGAACATTTATTTTTAGCCTTGATGTGCCTAACTTTTAGTTGACAGTTTTTTTCTAATTTAGCACCTGCTTAAGGCATTTGTAATTTTCTGTGAAATAGCTGGAACAAAGTCTTTTCGGCTTGTTCTCAATATAAATTATTCCTTTTTTTTTTTTTCTAGATGGTATTTTTCAGATGAATATGAACTATACAAAAAGGACTTTCTGTGACTATAAAAGATTTTGGAGTGTGTTAGAAGCATGCAGACTGATTTAAAATACATTTTAACAGAGGTTTGTTAAGATGTTTGTCAGTTAATGTTTCTAAAGCCAGATACTGTATGTACTCATGGTTTACATGGCTGATTACACACTGATCTGCTACTAGTGACTGAATAACATTTGTTTAACTGGAGTACCACATCCTGAGGGTGTAAATGAGGTTGGACCTTATCATGAATATTCTGGTCTTTGTGTCTGATTTTGAACATTTGCACACATGAAATTATCAGGAAAGTTAGGAAGAAAGTAATACTAATATTCTAAAAAGTCATATTGTTATTTAACATATTTTATCTTTCAATCTGTAACCAAAAAATTGTATCAGTTAACATATGTGGTGAAAAAATTTAAATGCCAACATAGCAATTAGCTTTAGTACTATGATTTCTCCAGTAGCTTTTGATTTCTTCACATGCTGCAGAACCTATAAACAGGGAATTTTGGCAAGTTTATTCTGTTTTTAACTTCTGAGTTCTCCATGCTCTGATAATGTCATGAGGATTTAGGCACTTTTCCAAATTTTCTGAATTTTTTGTATATCCTTCATCAGTATCATAAAAGTTATCTGGTTATTTGTTAGACGTTTAATGGGTTTTTTTTTTTTTTGTCTCTATTTCTGGTTTTGGTTTGTTTGTTTTTTTGGTATTTTTTGTAAAGTAAACCAATTTTCTTTTCATTCTTCAGTTATCACTACTTCTTGAATCTCACCTGACAATCTGGGAGGTAAATCAGCATAGTTCTTTGGGTGTCATTAATGAAGACAGTTTTAGTGAGCACTGAATTTTCTTCTAAGTTGTATAGTGCTAATTACATATGCTCACTAAGCTTTTTATTTTAACTGGAAAGCAATATTGTTTTGCTTATCCTCTAAAGATGGTTTAAGCCTTTGCCAGCCACAACAATGCAGAAGATTTCACAGCGCCACTGATTTCTACAAATAAGACTAATCATTCTTTCGACTTCCTTCTGCAATATATGACTTGCTCAAATATTTTGGGAAATGTACAAAAACAACAATACTATCTATCAAGTTTTTATATTTGAATTCCTTAACTTATCTCAAGATTATTTCTTCATTTATTTCTTTGTGGTAACACAGGCCTTTACTTCTTGAATAATACAGTTTTGGAGAAAAAAAAATCTCTCCTTTAGCAAAAGAGGTCTCATTAATTCTACTACTAGCAGCAATAATTTCTGCACTAACATCTTGCATGCAATTCGTACCTCCAAGCACTCAAATGTTCTCTACATTCCAGAGGAAAATACTGAAGAATTAAAAACTGGTAAAGTGGAGATTTGCATATTGTCACAAGATAAAAAAAGGTGTGGATATTTAATTAAAGAGAAAATGAGAAAGGCTATTAGACATGAAAGGATACAGAAGCAGGGCCAAAATTAGTGGAGACCCTGAGATATCACTTTGACAAAGATAAGAAAGGAAAAAGGTAATAGATAGGAAAGAAACAAAGAAGCTGAGACTTGCAGGATTATGCAGCACAGGATTGTCTTTCAACACAGTGCAGAACAAAAGCATCTGACTTACCAAATGGAATATATTTGTTCAAACACAGAAAATAGCTGGAATCTCAAGTACTGCTTATTGGGTTTTGGTTGAATTTTATCATATTGGACCAAATCCCTAAGCCTCAAGTGATGTGGGTTCTGCTTGTGTGAGAGACTCTCATTAGCATAGCACTGCTACAGATTTTGTGTGTGTTTTACAGCTTTCAAAGTAATTAATTTTATCTTGGAATGAAAGCAAAACCTTTTGTGATTTTGAGTGAAATAGAGTCAGATTAGTTAATCCTCAAGTTTCAAGTTAGTCCTTCTGGTCAGAAGCAAAAAACTGTCAAAAATCTTGTAACAGAAATCTTCACAGAAATCAATAAATCACTGCAGAATAACTTGAACTTGGAAAACTATGCTTTTTGACAGATTACATATTGGCAAAAGTATTTTGGCTATTTAAAATTCAGCTAAATATTTTCTGTGGAGTTGTGAAACTCACTCCTTCCTCGGAGGCCTCATTTCTGAACAAAAATATCTTCATTTTTGTTTTCTGCAAGCTTAGGAGGTCTCAGATAACAGGTCTCTGTGACTGGATCCAGAAGAAGAAACTACGACAAAAGTTATGCGAAGCAAAAATACAGCAAATGGTGAAGAAACATTTGGAAAACTATTTGTCTTTAATGAAATACTACCCTGAAAGATTTAAAGTGTCTACATCAAGTCCTAGCTCACTTCATTCAAATACATAGTATAAAATGTAGATATCTTTGAACATCCTATATAAGAATACTGGATCTTCACCCTACCTAAGGCTTTTATGCAAAGAAAGTGAAAATGCACAGATATGCACACACACACAAACACATATATTTTTTACACTCGTGTCTGTGCTTTCAATATTTTCAGTGATTGCTTTTTTCTTTAAACTAAACTGTCGAGGTAAAAATAATACAATGATATCATATGATGCAGATATTACAGAAGTTTCCTTGAATATTACAGAAGTCCCTGTGCTTTAAGTGGCAGATAATGAGGCAAACATTTGTTGTAGGGGTTTTCCATGGACAGCACAGTCTCTTTCAGTGTAGCCAAACACTAATATTAGTTAGAATTTACATTATGGCACCAGTAATAGATTTCCATACTGAATATACTTTTCATATGATTAAACTTTCTGGTTATTATGTCTGGTATTCAAGCATTGAAAACCATGATAACAGATGCAATAGATATTTTACCTAATTGCCTATGAATAACTATTTACAGCACATATAAACAAATATATTAGATGGACTAGAGCAATATTAGCCAATGTAATATGCACAAAAGCCTGTATATTTTTTTAAAATCCAGAAATGCCAAAATGCCAAAAGTACATTTAGAAATGTAGAAGGCACAGAATATACTGTTCCTTCATGCAGGCTCTCATAATTTAAAATTGAATTTACATATGAATGCTTCTTAGCAGTAAAAATCCATAATTTAGAATTATATATGTATATACAGAAAAAAAATGCTGTAGCATCCTTTGCTTTGGCCTTCTCCATTGGCTTTAGAGACACTTTCTGGATTAATTTTTAAAGAACAGGGAGAAATCCTCAAGATTGGCTACATAAAAAGTTATAGAGGATTAGAATGCTACCAAAAGTGTTTGCACAAATTCCACAAAAAATTTCAATTAATGTTACAAACTTTTAAGATAAAATTCTGTTTGATGTTGTGCAATAATCTCCCTGAGATAATTTTAAAAATGCACTAACATCTTTATGCTATGGACATTAACCAAATACAATGTACATGTTATGGCTTTGAAAAGACAAAAGAAATCATATTTTTCTTCTTGTTTATAAACAAGTACATTGTTCTTCACTCCTATTAATACTTATCATGTAAAATTGCCTACAAAGATCAGTCAGGTTGCATCAGTATAAAGGCAAACTGAGCTTATAATGAGGCATGAAAAGCTCTTTCATCACTTTCTAAAACATTAAAAAAAGAAGCACTCCCCTTAAGATCTTCTGTATTCTTTTGAATCCTTTAATACTCAAAAGTTGCGCTTTTAGAATAAAGAAGAAAAAACCCTTTTGTGTAAGCGATTGCTTACAAAAATAGTATAGATATTACTTTTAATATAAAACATTAATATTTAAATAAATCAAATAAATTTTTATAAATCAAAACATGCATTGGTTGTAAAGTTTTAGGATATATAATTTACTAAAAACTATCTTCAAACTATTTTCCTTTTGTTTTTAAATTAAGGTTTATACCTCATCCTTTTTTTGGGGGGGAAATTACAAAAAATATCCTAGAGTATATAAGAGAATCTTTCCTGGATTCCTCTAGTAAAATAATGTAAAGTCACAGACTTGGACTGATAAAACCAAGGATTTCCTTCAACTGAATACAGTAGTATGTTGAAGAACTTGGTGTTTCACAGAATCATAGAATGGGTAAATTTGGATGGGACCACATTGAATCATCTGGTCCAGCCTCCTGCTCAAGCAGTGTCATCCCCGAGCACGTGGCACAGGACTGTGTCCAGATCATTCTTGAATATGGGGGAGACTCCACAACCTCTCTGGGAAACCTATTGCACAGTCCTATTGAATGCAGGGAGCGCCCGACCAGGGAGTGATTGGCATCTGACTCCATGATTCAGAATGCTGAACAATTGCTTTATCAAAACTATACTATATTACATGAATACTATATTATATTAAAGAAATACTATACTACAAACAGATACTAAAGAAAACCCGTGACTGTCTCCAGACAGTCAGGACACTGCTTTGACCCAATTGGCCAAGGAAACAAAATAATCCTCAGCAGAATCCAATTGACAAATCTCTTCAGGTAAACAATCTTCCCTAGCACATTCCACATGGGCAAAAACAACTGGAGCAGCAAGTAGAGATAAGAATTGTTTTCTCTTCTCTCTGTGCTTCTCTAGGAAAAATCCAGGAGAGAGAATTATGTTTCTCTCTGTTCAGAGAATGTGAATGCCACACAATCCAATGCTTTTCCTAATGCACCCCAGGTCACCCTTGGCCTTCTTGGCCACAAGGTCACACTGCTGGCTCGTGGACTGTTTGGTCTTTACCAGGACCCCAAGGTCCTCTTCCATAGAGCTGCTTCCCAGCAGGTTGGCCCCACCCTGAACTGTTGCCTGGATTTTTTTCCCTCCCCAGTTGCAGGACACTGCAGTTGCCTTTGCTGGATTTCAGCTGGTTCCTCTCTGCCCATCTCTCCAACCTGCCAAGGTCCCTCTGAAGGGCTGCACAGACTCTGGGGTATTGGCCACTCCTCCCAGCTTAGTGTCATCAGTCAACTTGCTGAGGATGCATCTGCCCCTTCATCAAATCATTGATGAACAAGTTAAAAGATAGTGAGCCCAGTACTGACAAACCATTGTGTGTCAGTAATCTTCTTACCTGAATTTCTGCAAGATTCTTCCCCTCAACATTGACTTTATTTTCTGACAGCTCTCAAAACCTTTATCTTTAGAAGATGCCTTCTAAATGCTGAAGTACTATTTGAAAGAATGCAAAGTTCCTTAATTTTTTTAAATTTTAAATTTATTTTCTAAAACCAACATAAATAATAAATACCATTTAATAATATAAAATTTATATAGCCAGAACAGAGAACTTATAACTATATCTCAACCAGTTTCAGTAAAACTCTTTTTGCTACTTTTGTGGATTTGAGTAGTGTAAGATATTCCTAACGTCTTTGGGGCATTGTTTTATATCAGGACATATGCATTTCCAAGGGCATCCAGTTTTAAAGAATTTCTCTTACTTGTCTTTCAAGGCCCATGTAGAAGTCTGTTCAATGAACACATTAGTTTGTCCAACAGAAAAACTTGCTTTGGTACATAAATTTATCTTTTTTGCAGCCATCTTTGCCTTAGGAAGCCCCAAGGCCATGCAATTCAAATAATATCTGAGAGCATCGCTTTGGTTCCTTAAGTTTCAGCTGACAAGGTGCCCTTGGTGCAAAAAAGCTTAGAGCATCAGACTAACGCAGTTTTAGAGAACTGTCTTTGAGAAAACAGAAAGAAGGGATATCTTTGGGAAAACTGGGAGGCCATTGGACTTGAACTCCCATATTAAGTCAGATAATTATCTTAAACCCCTCAGTTACAGCCAATGAAATGTGCACTTTAGGGTGTTAATACACGCCAAACAAAAATACAACCAAATGAACAAACAAATAAACAAGCAAACTTCCCTAAAGTTGCCTTAGGGCATCAGCTTTGTTCAGGTAGCTCTTTGCTAGGATATCCCAATGGCATAAATGAATAATAAAAAGCAGTAGACAGACCATATCCCAGGTGGACCACACACACGTGAAGTGAAAGATAAAGGAGCTCTGTTTTCACACAATGTTTTGGGGGTTTTTTTGTAAGGTAGGATGGGAATTGAAAAGAAAAAATAAATGCATGCTAATAAAGACAACTTGAAACAGAAACGAAGAAGGCAGAAGGCACAGCAGAGGATGAGGATAAGAAAATAGAGGAAGAAGTGGTTAAAATAGAGAAGGAAGAAAGGAAGGCAGATGATTCAGCAGGGAATGACATGAGGTCCTCTGTATGTTATGGTATTATACACTATAGCAGAACTGTATAATTGTCAAATCCTATATTATATGTATAATAACACTTTTACAGAAAAAATTCTGATGTAAGCTGACTCAATTTTTCAAACCAGAAAGTAAAAGTTACATCTTCAAAAGATTATGCTTTTACTGAGATATAACAAGAGTATGCAATTATAGATCAGCCAGAACACAAGAATTATGAATAGAATAAAATACATTGCAAAAGTAGCTTGCATTCAGGCAGGTCATATGTAAAAGGTGAATATACAAAATAGCACCAGAAAGGATTCCCATATTTTATGTTTGTTGATTCTTGTAGGAGTCATGGCAAATGTCTTTACTGAGAATTATGAGAGACAGATGAAGGTAGAGAAGGAAAAAAGAAGAAGAAAAAGTTACTATGACAAAAAAAGACATTAAATCTCTGTTTCTAGTCCCATATTTAGAATAATGATCATAAACATTTCTTCCTCCTTCTTGTATTAAACCAAATATTGATTATGCAATAATTCAGTTCAGTTTAAGCAATTAACTTCTCCAATAATTGGTTGCTAACATCCCAACAAAAATAGAAATATTTTGCTGCTGTTGTAATCCACTTCTGTATTACTACCCCATGTGATTTTTTTTTTTTCTGAAGATAAGAATGCAGAAGACACTGAGTTTTCCTATCTAATATCTCATCTCTGTCCTTATACAGAATGTAAAGTAGAGTGTTTCCTCTCAGGAACATCCAAAAGTAGTTAGCAATAACTCTGGAATTTGGTTTGTGAATCACACTGCATATTATTTAAGCCAGATAGCAGAGAGTTCTTGTACACAGGCAGTAAGGATGTTTATCCCACAGATAAACATACTTTACCACATTTACCACCTCAAGCAATGCCATGAGAGCTTGAGTGGCAAGGGCAAAGGACAGTTCTTCCCACTTTGCAGGATCAAGCAAACTGATAATACTAAAGGCTGAGATAAGCACATGTAAAATATGGGATATACTAGCAGTCTTACTGATTTTAGTCATCTTCATTGAGTAAGGAAATGCTTCAGAGAAAGAATGTTGTTCCAAATTAATATATTTAAAATTTTAAGGAGAAAAGCTGGTATTATCCCAAGTACCCCATTCTTGTGGCTTGCAGAATTTTTATTTAGCTACAAGCTATTTGCTTTAAATTAGAATTTAGCCGCTGTTAAGAAGAGATCAAAGCAGACAAGAAAGACGACATATGCAATTTTAATTGACTTTTCTGAAAATGAGGAAATAAGGTCTTTTCAAGTGAGAACCTCACAAAAATAGATTTCTCTTATACAGACTCCATATAAGATATTGATTCCTTACTTGGTAGTAACTGATGCAAATTAAATGTTATCTGAAGGACTGGATTTCTGCTAGGTGCTGAAAACCTCAGACATACAGCTTTCTGAAAGAATCTTGAGGTGTTTAGAGAAGAAATATTATGGTGTAATTCTTCTCAAAAGCATCCATGTGATACATGTTAGATAATACTATTGCAGGAAGTAAGAAAGTAATGAGTAAATAAAGAAAGTAAATTTAAAAAAGCATTCTGAATGAAATATGTGTGTTTCACAGTAAATCTGCCATCCTTGTCACATTCTTAAAAGTTTGCATTTACAATAATCTACTAAGAGAATGAAGATAAAATCTATATTAAGACCATTAGAGTATTTGTAAATTATAAAGAATATCTATGTTTGTATCATATCGATTTGTATGCACATTTGTATGTACAACACATGCAGAACTTACATAAAGTAAAAGTATAAATCATAATGTATTATAGTATGTTTTAAAGGTTTTCAGAGAATTAATCGTAAAAATTTACATCAGTTTCAATGCTTTGGGTGTACATTAAATCCTGAGTATCAGCATAAATGGAGAAATTAGAAAGGAAGATTATTAGAATAATTATTTCTTGCATGTGCTTTTCACATATATTTTAATAAATAAAGGAGCATTCAGTTGAACTTTTACGTTTATTTCACTCATTAACTTTTAATCATACAAACACTTGCAGGGGCCTCTATTGTTTGCTAGAGGAAAGATAGAGCCTGCTTCTATGTATCTACAGGGTAAACCAGAAAATTCTAGGTGAATTATTTAACTGTCCTTTAACACTTCTAAATCTGAAATTACTTCAAGGATCACAAAGAATGCAAAAAATGCTAATACCATTATTTTAAAATTGTATATACAGAGAAAATCTACAGAAAAAGTCTATACTCTTTGTGGTTATTCATTATTCTATTTTTTAAAAAACTGCTGATGTTTAAACTCTTTAACACAATATTCCAGCCAGACAGATAATCAATCCATCTCCTTTTATGATGCTGTTACTTATTTCTCTAATTCTTCGTTAGCATGTCATCTAGAAACATGAAGTACTATTTATGTTTTAGTGTTACCAAAACCATTCAAATTATGCTGAAAGAAAAATGGGGAAAAAAAGTATGATATTCAGGTCAGTAGGTGAAGCCTCTCTATTCAGAACAGTGAAAGGAATTTAAATCCTGGAACCATCTGCATAAAAGTGACATCTGAGTGAGATTGAGAAAGGAATTATTGAAAGGCTGTTAGATAAATGAAGGATTAAGACAAGGATTAAACCCTGGAAGTCAGATAGCATGAAAATTCTAGTACATGGTGCAGGTCATAGCATCATAGAATATCTCAAGTTGGAAGAGAGCCTTAAGAGACCAACTTCCTGCTCCTCACAGGAGTACCTCAAACTAAACTACATGACTAAGAACATCATGCAGATGCTCCTTGAGCTCTGTCAGGCTTGTGCTACCACCACTTCCCTGGCTAGCCTGTGCCAGTGACCCACCACCCTCTCAGTGAAAAATGCTTTCCTAATGTCCAGCCTGAACTTTCCCTGGTGCAGCTTCATTCCATTTTCTTATATCCTATTGTTGGTCACCAGAGAGTAGATATCAGCATGACCCTCTCCACTGTCACTTTCACAGCTGTAGACTGTGATGAGGCTACTTCTCAGCTTTCTCAGAGCACCCTACAAAGTTGTCACTTAATGGAAAGAATTGGTGACAATAGCTGGCTCAGAATCACAACATGGAGCAATTGGACAGACAAAGACAGATAACAGGACAGTAAAGGTCACAACACTAAGGATGTAATATTATGTCTTGTTTCAAAAGTTTTGTACAAAAAAAAGTGAAAGGCTGTGTTTGGTTCAGTTAGCCAGATAAGCAGTCACAGCAGCAACAGCAGTGGCAACTATGCTAAACTCTGGGGCAAAACATGGTGTGTTAGAAGTACATGATGTGGCAGTTTGTGTGACAGTCTGTATAGGATGGCACAGCCACTCTCCCAACTCCTGGGGCAAGCTCACCTGGTGGTTTTTTGCTTGTTCAGCTGGAACAGACCCAGGGATGGTTTCCATGCAGTGGAAAGCCATTGCTAAAGGAGCATGGAGACCCAGATGGAGCTCCATTAGAAACATGCAGCTGCCCTGGTCTCAGGCTGTAGGGAGTATTCAGCCTGACATTATTACCATTAGTACCGGGCAGCAGAGGTCACACCTGTGTGCAGTGTAAACAGATGGGTGATCAGCTCAGCCCAATGGCAGAGCTTGAATTGGAGATCCTGGGGAGTACCAGGGTGTGAGAGACTGGGGGAATTGCACTCTTCCATCCCTGGGAAATGCAGCAGATGGAAGCTTTGCAAGAATCAGAGGAATTTGGATGCTCCTGTCAACAGACAGAAGGAGACAACCAAAAATAAAGGGGGAAGTGAAAACAGGTTCCTGCTTGGAGCAGCAGAAGTTCCTTCTGGCCTCCAGTACCTTTGCTGATGCCCTTACAGAATAGAGCATATGAGGCTCTGGAATTTGATAGTCAAGATGAAGCTCCAGCCTAGAGGTATCCTAGAAGAAGTCAGTCAACCTCAGAAAATGATATTTCATGTATTTAATAGCATATTAAGGAACAACACACAGTTTTATAATAATTGTTTTCTTCTGTTTATCTTGGTTTGAACCCAGATGTTCTACTTTCTCAATCGCTACTTCTGTCCACTAATTATGCATTGCAAAAGCAGGACTACTTTAGGAATACCTTGGGCTTTGAATATGGGTGGTGTCTATTAGGTGGTTTTATGATTCCTGAAACCATAAAGTAATAGCAGGGATGTAACTTTTGCAGTCAGTAAATGTAGATGTCCCCAAACAGTCATTATAGACACCACTGCTTTATTTGATGGAGATAGTTCTTTATTTGTGGCTGAAGTATCTGGCCAAGCGCTCAATATTATTTGAGAGTTTATTGTGAATGTATTCAAATGCTATGAACCATATTTCTCCATAGATGAAGATGATTTTCTTAGAAGAGCACAGAAGTTTTTTCTTTGTGAGACATAAAATGGCACTTACACATAAAAAGCAAAACAAAAAAAAATCATTGGAAATCTATTAGAGATGTTGTATTTTGTAATATAATGTGGTTTCCATCTTGATAAACATTTTTGAGGGGATGGGTTAAAACACTTATGACAACAAAATGCTAGGAATAGCATGAGCACAAAGGCAAGTTTGTATATTTTTGCCATATTTCAGTGATATTGAATTTGAGTACTAAAGATGCATACAATATGATTACTTCTAGGCAAAAACATGTAAATGTAATCTTGCCAACGTTTATGCATGTACTTACTCAGGTCAGTGAGACAATTTATGAACTGCAGCCATTAGGTCTATTTTTATAAGCAGTTACTACCTGCCATTGTGCTCACTACTCAAGGGGTAATGGATTATTCATGGCAGCAAACACATAATCTACTAACAAATGATGGCAGGATGGGTCTTAAGACCATTTGCAGGATTCATGTTGTCCATTACTAAATTGTGTCTCCAAGTGAAATGAAGTTTCAATAAGAAACGAGTTGCATAGGTATAGAGTAATCAATGGGTTTTGAAGCTTATCATTTTACATAGCATTAACCTCTATGGAAGCCTGGGCTTCATTTACAAGGTATTTTTCAAACTAAAAATATGGTTTTTTCAAACACTATCAGATAAATAAGGTTGAGCAAAAGATGAAAATGTTAACATCGTTGTAAATAAATTCACTTTGTGTCCTTTCAATTTTTTACATATACTATGATGAACAGAGCAACTCATCATCAGAGTATCAAAAACTGATGTGAACTAATGGGAAATGGGTGTAATTTGCAGGAGTGTATATATATATATATGCACACACATATATATACATATATGTATATATATGTAAAATATATATATTTTTACTGATTAGCATCATGCCATAAACATCTGGCTAACAAGAAAATCAAACAGTGCTCATATTTATGTTGTTTAGATATTAGTAATGTTGTAGTTATAGCTATGATTGTCAGAATATTCTTAAATGAGAGAAGGTTTGTACAGAAAGATTAGACCAGCTTTTGTTAGACCAGCTGAGGAAGACTGAGAAAAATGAAAGAATTGGTGGGCTTTTTTGAAAGGTTGTCTTCAGACCCCTAAGCCAAAACCTCTGCTTATTTTCTATTTTGCTGGAGTAGCTATTAGCTATTAATTTGTCTTTCAATCCACATTTCTTCCTTTGTTTCTCTCTATCTGTGAAAAGTGGTAAATCTGATTGAAGCTCATTTATTTGTGCCTGGAAACGTAACTGTAGCTGCATGTTCCATCATCATACAGCAAGGTATCAACTGGATCCAGAAGAACTTTGAAATCCTGACAAACCACTTTTAATCAGTCTTTTAATCAAAAATATACAGAAAATAATACCTATTTATGATTTTAAAATAAAATAATTATTCTGTAAGTTTGGAGTTTATTTCCAAGAAGAGGCGAAGAAAAATTAAAAATATTCTAATAGGTTATATTTAAAAATTACTTTTACTATCCATGAAAAACCACTTGCTATCAATTAGATTGTTAGTAGAAAGAAAATATGTGCCTCTCAGAAAAATGTGTGCAGTGATGCAAGTTCCTTTCTACCACCAAAATTAATATCCACCTGAGACCCATCATTCAAAAGTAGAAGCCTGTTGAATATATGCAACTGCAGGTTTATCCCCTGCAATTCATTAAAGTTTCTTCTAGGAGTAGAGAGTTTCTGTTTTTGTTCAGAATACAAAGAGTATATACAAAGCCCTAAAGAGCAGAGTCAAGAGACTCGTGGCTCTAGGTCCCAAATTCAGAAGCAGTTTAATCCTTTTTCATAAAGTGAAGCACATTCCTACATTTTACCTTGTCCTACTCTGTGTTTATCAGAACTGTCTGAAATACTGATATTGAAGAAGATAAACAGCGTTATAAAGTTATGTCATAAATCAATCAGAAAAACTGAGAGTACTAAAGCACAGAAAACCATCAAAGGAGTGAAGCTGTTAAGGATGCATTGAGCTGTAGGTGAGGAAACAAACTGAACTCCCAAACACAAGAATCCTGTCTTACCAAGAAGTTTCCAGGTGTACTGCTACAATAAGAGATGCAGCCTAAAGGCACAGGGGCTGCTGGTGATGCCTAATCAAAGAGAGGAGCAGGTGCTGTGCTAGAATCCCCCTCAGGCTCTGGAGAACAGTGCTAGAAATCTTTGCAGCCATAGTGTACCACAGGGAGGAATTCATTGCTAACGTGTGTTTTGGGTAAGAAAGTGAGGCTAATTGTGTTTGTTATGTCAAGACACGGTGTTGGCAAAATGAAAGCTGTATGAGGATATATTTTAGGATGTGAGGTTTTTCATACCTTCAAACCCGAATTATCCCTTTTTAATGCAGCTCCAGACTTAGTTCCACATATTCAGTTTTAAATGTTGCTCATCAAGATCTTGTGAAAAGTCAATAGAAGCATATAATAGAATTTCTAACGATGAAGCATAATTTCCTAACATTTTCTATGATGCTTCCACAAGATAAATTGCATACATGTAAATACACATCTGGGGTTCATAAAAGCTTTAGGAATGCATTCCACAAAGTGTTGCTTTCAAAAGTATCGTTATGTTTCCTCTCACTTTAAATTCAAATAATTTCTGATGAAAGGTGTTTGTAATTAACAAAAATGGATTGGGAACTAAATGAAAGTGAACTTTATGTGAGCCAAGGGAGCAAGAGTAGAAGTAAAAAGCTAGCAGCAGTAGCAGATATATATATCACAGCACCCACAAAACCTGCTTTAGTTTTCTAAAAATACACAGCAGTGCACTGATGTTTATAAAATATGTTTGCAAGTACAATACCATTACAGAAATGTAGAAAGGTACATGCTGAAATCTGTGGTTAAGACCATATCAGGGCAGACTCAGCAGCAACACCATCAACATTGCATTTCAGATCTTGTGCAAATTAGCATGAACATTACACAAATTCATATGAAGGTATGTTCAGAGTAATATCTTGGACTCTTACTGTTGCAGCTGGCCCTTTTCTTTTATGCCTCCTTCCTTTCTTCATAATATTTTGCAATATTATGTGTGAAATTTATAGTTCTCATAAAACAGAAATTGGTCCTCCTAACTTATGTGTAAAGCCAGATTATCCTATGGTGAAATCCAGATCACAACAGATGTTCACATAAGCAAACACACAAAATGTGTGTGAAATCCATATGCAAAAACTGCCTTTACACAAACTCTACCTACCTTGAAAATGTGTATATTTAATCTACTTCTTAATAAGAACTTCACTGAACAGTTTGCTATCAACTTTTTTGGTAGTGAGGCTTCAAAATAAACGCTGTCCTTCTTGCTATTTCAGCTTCCTGGAAAATCATATATGCTTGAAAAAATTGACTAAACAGAGATTTCTTTTTCTTTCAGGGTTTGTGATGTTAACATCTTAGTGTACTAGCATTTCTGTGACCACAAGAGGATTTTCAGTAACTTTATCCATATGTGATTTAAAACTTGAGTTTCTCTATGCTATTAGTCACTTTCAGTTTATGCAGAGTTGTTGAAAAAACTGTGGATCTTGCATTGCAAGAGTCTTATCTCTAGAAAGGACTAGGTTTGTTGCTACATACAATTTGTCAGAGGGAGAATACAAATAGCTAGCATGTTGTTGTCACTGAAAGAAAACACATGAACCCAAACCCTTTCTGAATATTGGAATTTTTGCATTAGAAATTTGGCTAGGAAGAATCCTCATATAAACAGTATCTCACCTAAAGAAATTATGTTCTGCAATTAGGCTGGCTGCTGCATAATAAGATCACAGTTTAGGAGAAGACTGTATGTCCAGTTCTGTGCCTTTATGTCGCACACCGTTATGAGCCTTAATAGAGCTGCACCACCTGTATCAAAACTGTTGTTGTATGCAGACCCCAGCAACCATCAACCAGGGCAGTCAGGCTGTGGTCTCAGCTCCTGGTAGAGACTTCTTCTCAGAAACACTACAGAAATATGAAATACATGTGAGGACTGGGTTAAAGTTCACTTGAGACTACATTGCTTCAAAGAGTATTTTTGGAGACATATAACTGGATTCTGCAATCCTTGTATTGCTTGCATAGTCCAAAGGAAGAAAATTATTTTAGGATACCTGATGCTTTGGGCTGTATATAGACAAGAAAATTTCCAGACCAATATTTGTTTCACCTGAAGTAAGGCCAGTCAGTAGCACTGCAGAGTCTTACATCAAATATCTCAGGGTGCAGCATTTTTTTAAAAAGATTTAAAGGTTTTATTTCATGGTTATGACTGGCTGCTACTGCTGGATTTTAGAGACATAAGTCTTTAGAAGAACTCAGCCTCTTCCTGACTTTTTTGAGGACAACTTTAAAAAAGGCTGGATATGGCACTCGGTGCCATGGTGTAGTTGAGGTGTTAGGACATGGGTTGGACTCGATGATGTTGAAGGTCTCTTCCAGCCTAGTCATTCAGTGAGTTTTGTGAACTTCCTGACAGGCTGAAGTGCTATCAGATGTAGATAAAAGTTTAGGAACCACACTAAAAGCATGATCCTAATTCTTATGTATCCTCTCTAAAGATGAACAAAATGATTGTCTTTTGCTTTCCTTTCTTTTCTGTCTCTTTTAGGCAATTTGAACATCAGATGACAGGATAATATTTCTATACCTAAAATGACTTTAGCAAAATTTGTCTTGGGAAGCCCTCATTAAGGTTGTGGGCTCTTGTCAGAAAAAGACATTTGGGTATAATTCAATAGCAAAGAACTCTCAGAAAACCTTCAGCATTTACATATGCAAAAAATGGAGATATTAATCTGAATAGAATAGAATAGAATAGAATAGAATAGAATAGAATAGAATAGAATAGAATAGAATAGAATAGAATAGAATAGAATAGAATGGGAAAACTGCTGGACTTGTCAAATTCTTGCCTAGTAATCTACAGTTATCAGAGACATAAGAAAACAAAAAAGAAAAGCAGCATTAAATGGTACAGGAGAGGAAAAGTCAAGATACATAACAGGGTTGAACAGGACCTGAAAAAAAAACCAAAAGTGTTGTTTCCAACTGTTAGTGCCATACAAATATTTTATTCTGTTCAGAAGAAAACCTGCATTTTTTATTACTTACATGGATGGTCACTCAACTTGACAGACATATACCAAAATTTCTTTCCACTGGCAGAAAAGGAAATAGAAATTAAAAAAAAATAGTCTACCAAGAGGATAATTGATTCCAAAAGAAAAAACCCACCCTGTCTTTAGTGCTATCTGTTGACTGATAAATCATAGATCAAAATCCCTCCTATAAAATATTGAAGCAAGCCTTATACTCCTCAAGCATCGATTAGCACTTTCATGATTTGCACATACTAAAGACCACTTGAATCCAAAATAAATTCAAAATGCTGTGCTGGTGTCTGATTTTGTTTCAATTTTATGGTCATCTGCTTATAACAACTCCAATCATAATATTTCTGAAAAGAAGATAAACATTCATAAAGAGTGCTTTTAAATATGCAAACCATAGGAATTTTCACTTTAACAGAATGTTTAGTTTTACTCCCTTATAGACCTCGAGATATAAGCCAGATATATTGGTCAGTGGCTCATATGTCTAACCTTTTTGGCAGACAAATCACCTTGAATCTTCAATAGATTTTTTTTTATATACTTTGTTTTCTGGAATAATTGACTATTGTTTTCAGGCAGCAAGATTACCTTTTTATTCTGCAGATATTCCTTCTGTTAAAAGACTTCTCCTGTCAGTTCACAAATGGCATGCGTTGCTTTTTGCAATGAAACAGGCACACTTATGCAGGCCAAACATATCAAACAGATGATAAATTGCTGTCAGGATTGGCTTGCCAATGATAAGAACTTGAACTAAGGTTGTGACAAATTTTCCTAGATGCTTTAATTGTGTACTTGAATAGAAAGCCAAGAACTTTCTTTAATAGGTGACATCTGCAAAATTCTTAGTTGTCCACTACTCTTTCATTGAGCTCTCTTTGGCCTCAGAAGATACACATACTTTTAAATTCTTTGTTCACTTGATTAAAAGGCAGAACCCATCAACACAATTAAACTACAATCAATCTTCAAACAAAACCATATGTTCATTTTTTCCTCATTACTTTAAAGAAGGTGCAGGCCATTAAATACCAAACTTTTGCACTTAGACATATTTTTACACTTTTATGAGACTGACTCTTTTTATATATTTCTGAAACTGTGTATGAAAATCCTGTGAAAGAAAAAGCATTTCATACTTGTTCACTTTAAAAAAGTCTGACCACCACAGTCAAACTGCTTGGAGCAATGGTCTTCAGGGACTGATTTTTCATTGTTTAAATTGGTGAATTTTGTTCTACATAAGAAGATTTTCCCATTAAAAAAAGTCTCTGATTGTATTTAATACAGAAGAATGAGGCAATAACATGCTTTAATTTGAGTCCCAAAGAAAAAAAAATTAAATTCTGCAATGATATAATGACGAAATTAGCATTTTTCAATTATCAGAGTACAATTCTTACATTAGATTTTTCAAGTTTAGTCTTAAATTAAGAAGTCCTGTGCTCACAATATTTGATTTGAGTATAGTGTCTATATAATAATTATTTATTTATTCTCAGGTAAGGGATGAAAAATTTTATCCATAAGATACTCTAAATGAGATTTTTGTCACAGGGTAAATTTTGGGCATGTTCTATGCTTGGATAATTTGTTCCAGTGCCATCAGAAATTCTGTTCAATAAAGTTATGATAATACCAGAGAGAATACATTCTGTATCTTGGCAGGCAGATTTTCATAAGAATTTTCTAAGAGTGAGCTACATGAAGCAGGACTTGCTAGGAAGAGCCATTGTGAGCTTCCGAGACATTAAAGAATATGCACTGGCAAAGAGAACAGTGTTATCCTGGAATTATCCATCAAGCAGTGGTGCATTCATAGCTTCATCTGAATCTGTGTGGAATCTGCAAGGTAAGTCTGACAATTTAAAGAATTACTGGCTTTCCCACAGGGACATCTCTTCCTCTGAAACACCATTTTTCCTCCTGCTGTCCTCTTTGAAGAGCAGTGTTCACAGTACTTAAACTGTGGCCATTTTTAATACAGTCATGAGTCAATTAGTCCATTTTTTACCACTGTTTTCTCCTTTTTTTGTCAGATATAAGAATTCTGTCCTTAAGTCTATGGTAGAGGCTGGTGGATGTTTGCAGCTATTGCTTGTAAGTATCTGTTCCAAAGATGCTGGCTGTTTGTTCACTAGCTCTTGTGTTTTGGAATCAGGAATTTCTCTGAGTAAGACAATGTCACAAAAGATTTTCTTCCCTAAAGGTATTTCTGCATAACCAATTTAATTTGGTTGCCTTCTTAAAGGTATTTTTAAAATTTTGTCTACTCACATCGGGCAACTCTCTGCTGTATTCAGCAGGTAAGGGGAAAGACCTCATCATGGTTCCAGAGCTTATGACTACAGGGCTGTACTAATGCTTTCTCCCTTCTATTGCTGAAAATATTACTTATTGCTAATGCCAACATGATCACTAAAGCCAGGCTTCATATCTTAGATGAGCATTGCTATTCCTCATGCAGAGTCAGATTCCAAACTATTTCTCTTTCCAGCACAATTTGTAGGTGCTAACACACAGACCAATGAGGATGGCCAGACATGAAAGAAACACTTGTCAATTTAAAGAGTTTTTTTACTTTTTTACTGCCCCCACATCACTCAGTGGTATCTGACCCATCCTAGAACAGCTATGGCAGTATGTGTGAGTGTGCTGCTATATCAGCTCAGGTATTTAATGGGGAAGTATTAATATGAATTTGTAGAGCTGTCATGATTTTAATTTCTTAAACATGACATGATTTGGAAGTGCTTCTGATAAGGAAATTAGGTAAATAGATGAAGCCTGAAGAGCCCTAAAGGCACTTAAGACATTTCCTGATCCTGGCACTATTCCTTTACCTAAGGCAATTCTTGCTACAATGGTAGTGGCATGCTTTACAGTCTTTAGCTCCACAATAAAATTTTCTGATGCCAGCAACTGTGGCATGATTGGAGTTTGAGGATTGAAGACATCAAGTGCAAAGTAATTTGGGGCCAAATAAACTGATGGACTAAGATACCCCATATAATATTGGAATGCAATTAATGCAAAAAAAACTCAAAGCTCATTCAGCTGCCATCCCACTGTAAGGATTTAATGTCCAACATCCATGTTTGGATGTTTTATATCCTACAGTTCTACTTTAGGACAAGTCTTGGAAAGACTGAAGCTTCACCTAATTGAACAGTTGAATATTGAGCATGTCCAAATCTCACTAGCATTCACAATTTTAATGTCTCTGTACAAGAGAAAGAGCCTGTTCCACCTGGTATCATCAGAGCATGTCTGCCCTGAGAGAACTGTCAGATAAACAGGTCCATTCTTCTTCCTCTTTAAACATAACTGCTGAAGGAAAGTACAGTGGAGTTTGTGATGTCCCACTCTTTCTATAAAGGCAAGAGTAAAACAGCCTGACAGGATGTGAAGAGCCAGGATCAGCTTTCCTCATCACCTGCCCTCCCCACTTGAAAGACATGGGACCATACCACCCACCTTACAAATGAAGGCTATTCTAAGGCATGTGAGGCAGGAACCATCTCAATATCTTCATACTGAAGTGTTTCTGTTTTACATGAAATATTTGAAAACTTCTATGGAATTAGAGGTTGTCATAAGGATCGGAGTCTTATCACCCAGGAAGAGCATCCTTGTTCTAGTTCCAGCACCAAAGATTGTGTATTTCAGTTGCAGGGGATATATGAGACTCTTAATGACAAAATGGAACTCTGTTTTCACATAACTGTCGTTTTTGCTAAATAACATTAGAGAAGTGTACTGAGGCCTGGTTCCCTTATCATATAGTACAATGAAAAAAGGTGGAGATGAGATAGCTCTGTCAGCTTTCCTGGCAAAAATACCTCTGTTTTAAAGAGACACTGAGAGAGGTTAGACCTTTTTTCAATATTCTCCTACCAGCTTTTCTAGGCTAGTGCTTAAGCACAGTGCTGTTGCTGCTGTGGTTCCTATCTAACACACTCCTGAGTCCCATCATCTCAGAGGGAGTTTCATTATCCACAGTGGCAACCAAAGCTGCAGGAAGAAAACTTTCAACAGAGAGCAAGTTCACTATGAACATCTTTTTTAAAATCCTTTATGCCAGTACTATTGAAAAATATGTTTACATGGTTTCATTACAATAATTTAAGAGAGGTTTCCACCCAGTTTTCATGTGTTTTGCATGAAAGTGGTCTGATGAGACAGATCTGAAATTTATGAATTTCTAGTGTCCATGTAATATCCATAGTTTTTATCATCCTATATATGGTCTTGTTGCATGCTATTCTGTCATATATCTTACAAGAACTGAAAAGCAGACTTGTTTTTCTGGCATTTTAAATTACATTTTCCATGATATTAAACATTGTGTTATATCACAGAAAAAAATGTTTTTACAAAGCAATCTATTATCAATTTCTTATTTGGGCTAAATAGCATTAGTTCACAAGAAAAGGCACCATAGCAAAAGAAACTCTAAAACTCTTTACTGTGTTATTTTTATTTAAAAAAGAAGTCTAATGCACAGAAAAAAAGAAAAAGAAAAAGAAAAAAGAAAAAAGAAAAAAGAAAAAAGAAAAAAGAAAAAAGAAAAAAGAAAAAAAAAAAAGAAAGTAAACTACATAACATAATCAATTAAGAAAATGTTAGGGAATTAGCATTGTGCCCAAAACATTTCAGCGCCCGGAATCCAAGATCTATTGAATTATTGCTGGAAAATAAATCAGTTATAAATTAAAGTCACTGTAATAACCCAGTGCAATAGAAAACTTTTTTTAAAAAAAATTAGATGCTTGGGCTCATTCAGTGTCTGAAGATGTATTAGTAAACAACTATATGACAAAAATTACTACCTTCCTGTCTTAAAACTTGATGAGCAGACATGAAACCAAGGTCTAACACCAGTTCACCTTGGCAGAGAAATTTGCTCAGTGTTCCTTAGAGATGTTTTTACAGTGCAGTGGGAAACCGGCTATACAGAATACAGTAATTTTGCTCAATTCTTAAGTGAGCATGAACTCCAACACTGCCTAAAGACTACTGACACTAAAATAGATGAATGAAAAATGTTATTGAATGTCTCTGATCTCTAAACTTTGACCTTACAGTAATTATATTGTCATTTTCTGAGACATAAACATCTTTGTTATATGCCTTTTTATTTGATTCCCATACAGATGCTTTCATATCTGACTATTCAGCATTGTATTTGTACTTTTACCTGCTGATAACACAGTAGCTGCTGGATTGCAATGAAACTGCAAGATGCTCCAGTTCAGAGCCTTGCTAATGCTGACAATTGATTTAGCATTGTAAGCTACCTCAACAGCGCTGGGCTGGTTTTTGTTCAGAGATTTCAGTAGGGAGTTATTTTAAGGGATATATTTCCTTTGTAGGGGCAAAAAAGCACAGTTTGTCTTAATTATCCCTGACGTTTCAAACCTCATACCAGGCACTTCCTCCAGGGACAGAAACAAACCAGTCTCCTCCAGAAACCAAGTGTGAAATGAATAAATAGGGCTCTGGTTTCTTAATGGCATGGTGCGGTTACTATTTTTACTGTGGGGGAAGAGGTTGTCTAGATTGTTTCTTTTTATCTCTGAGGAAATTCAGGGCATTGATAGGTGAAATATTGTGGACAATTAAGAAAGGAAAAAAGCTGGTCTAAAAAAAGCAATATTTGGTAGGTACTTGGTTGGCTGGTATATTCAATCTGAGAGCTAAGTTTTTCTCAAAGGAAAGAGCAGGAGCAGAGCAGCTGTGTATCACAAACAGAGGCTGCTGTTTTCATCTGCAGTCTGCTGAAGATGATAGTAATTAGAAGCTTCTCTGCATCTACTTTTTTGGTGTAAATTTTAAGGCAATTTTTGTTTATATTTCATGTATATTCTTAATGAAATATCTGGTTGGGGACCTACTATTGTTACATCTATCTGCAAATTCAAAAAATCTTGCAAAGCATCTTGATGAGGCTATGCAAAATGATTCCAGTGAAGGAGATGATTATGGAAAAATATTTGTTTCTTTGTTTAATGCTGGTAGATCAATAGATAAATTGAAGAGCTCCTTTTCTGAGCTGAAGGTAACTATTAGGTATTGATTAGAAAGGTCTTAGGGCACTTTTATCTGGTAAGGAAATCCTGTGTTTCATGACAAGTACTAAACTTCATTGAAAAACAATGTTCTAAGAGGAAAGAAAAATGAAAAAAAGGTGCTTCTGTATTTTTAGGGTTTTTCACATGTTTGTGAAGGTGATGCTCTGTCAGAAGGAAGTCTGTATTGCCGCTGCTTGCTGTGATGATTTAAGTGAAGGCAGCTCTAAATTGAAACCTCGGTGCAAGGGCATTTGTAACCAGATTCTCAAGGCTATTCATAACCAGATTCAAGGGCATTTCTCAAGGGCATTTCTAGTCAGATTCTGTGGGGGACTAGTTGCAGGGCATAGAGGACAGTCTGGTGTCTTTATTTTACTTGGAGTATCATGTTCATTCTTGCAGCATCCATATGAATGCAATGCTTGCTTGTGAATAATCAGAGAAATTCTGTGTTTTAATTATTCATTAAATCTATTTTATAGCACTTCATCACCACAAAACAAACTTCAGACAGTGGTCAGCTGAAGATCCAAGATTTTTGGCTCTCGCAAAATTGTCAGGGGCAAACTCGGAAAATGTGGACTGCATGAATGAACAGTGAGGTGAGTTGAAATTTGGTTGAATCCCAGAAGGTCATAATCAGTGGCACAGGTTCTAGTTGAAGGCTTGTTACTGATGATGGTGTCCTCCAAGGTTTAATACTGAGTCCAGTATTTAGTTTATCCTTGAACTTAGATGAAGAGGCAGATGCCTCCTCAGCAAGTTGACTGATGACACAAAGCTGGGAGGAGTGGCCAATATCTCAGAGGGCTATGCAGCCCTTCAGAGGAACCTTGGCAGGTTGGAGAGATGGGCAGGGAAGAGCCAAGTTAAGTTCAGTGAGGACAGATGCAGAGTTGTTCACCTGGGGAAGAACCCCAGGCATCAGCACAGGTTGGACCTGAGCTGGTGGAAAGCAGCTCTGCATGGAGCAGTGTGGGGGTCCTGGTTGACACCAAACTGTCCATGAGCCAGCAGAGTTGGGCCAAGAAGGCCAATGGCACCCTGGGGGGCACTAGGAAGAGCATTCCATCAAGGTGGGACAGGTGATCCTGCACCTCTACTCTGTTCTAGTGAGGCTACATCTGGAGTGCTGTGTCCAGGTCTGGGCTGCTCAGTACAAGAGAGTCATGAAGAACCTAGAGAGGGTCCAGCAGAGAGCAATGAAGGTGATTAGGGAAAGGGAGTATCCCTCTTACTAAGAAAGGCTGAGTTGAGGCTGTTCAGCCTTGAGAAGAGACAACTGCTAGAGGACCTCATCAGTGTCTGTCAGTATCTGAAGGGAGGGTGACAAGAGGATGGAGCCAGGATCTGCTCAGTGGTTCTGGGCAATAGGACAAGAGGCAATGGGCAGAAAATGATGCACAGGAAGTCCCTCCTGAACATAAGGAAGAACTTCTAAGCTGTATAAGTGCCAAGCACTGGAACAGAACTTCTAGAGAGATTTTGGAGTCTCCCTCTCTGGAGATATTCCAGGACCATCTGGGCACAACCTTGAGCAATGTAGTCTAGGGTGGCCCTGCTTGAGCAGGGAGGTTGGACCCTGTGGTCCCTTCCAATGTTACCCTGTCTGTGACTCTTTGCCTCTGAGTCCGCAGTGTTTGTGGATTGTTTTTATAAAAAAGACAGCCTTTGAGTACAGAGAGCTGAAATAGGCAGCTGTGCCAAGACTTAATTCCATTTTATGACAAAGCATGTGGCACAATTTGCCAAGTGATATTGGTGAGGGCATAGCGCTGCTGTCTTTGTGGATCTGTATTTGTTGAAGAATCTGGACCATTCTCTACTGAGACAAAACCTTAACTAATGCTGACAAGGGAAAAACCAACTATGGAAGAAACAGATTTCAAGGATTTCAATGTATCCACTACCATGATAATTAAATTCAGTTACTTCCTTCTATATCCACAGTTTGCTACTGTTAGTGCTTAATGGGGGTATAAAATTTGCTAGTAAAGGTTTGCAGAGAAAGTAGGGAAGCATCATGCAGAAAATCCATATCTGGCTCTGAGCAGTTCTAACACACTGAAATTCATACACACATCCTGAGAGGATTGTATGCAAACTTTGTACCCAAACTCATACGTGCATGTCTGAATTCTAGTTAAAGCAGTATTCAAGCACTTCTAACCCGATAAAATAGAAAAGAATACCAGATGCATTTGGTGTGAAATGAATAAAATGCAAAACAGCTTTGAAAGGTCCTTGCCTGAAGACAGAAATCTAAGAATGAGTATTTGTTTGCTATGGGGATACATATGAGCTGAAGTTCTCTAAATACCAGATATTTTCAAGGTCAGTAAAAACAATGTAATATATATTTTTTTTTAATATTACCAGTAGTACAAGACTGGCAAAAACACAGATGAGGTTTTAAGGACTGTAACACCACTTTATTTAGTGTTTAAGGTGCATTATTTTATAAGCCTTAATCTCTAAATATATAGTTAGATATAGTTCTGTCTTCATATCTTGCCACCATGATTATCTTTTCTGCCGTGTAGGTATAGAAATTTTGTGCTCACAACTTTTTTACATAATTATTGAAAATTTGGCTTCAATAAGAGTCAGTCAAATGTACCAGTTTTCATTTTGTTAATTTAATAATGATTTTTATTCCCATATGGTGTTCGGCATACAGTAGAAGCTACAATTAATTTAGGGGCAACGAGGTAAAATTTAGTCCAATAATCAATGTTTTAAAAATATGACCATGACCTCTATGAAAATGCCGTCTACTAAAGTTGAACAACCATGCTTTAAAGATAGGGTGGGTGTGCTCAATTGCACAAAAGTTGCATTACTCATCAGCCTAAATTAATATCATAGTCTATAAAAATACTACAAAATTATAATGTTGTTATGTGCCAAGAGATTATTAAAGGATATTAAAAAATTCTATAAAATATAAAAAATAGTGATTATCTGCTCAATGGCTAAAATATTGAGACAATTACCCTGCTTCCGTTCATAGCAAGGTCAATAAAAATTTTTCTTCATTATTTTGACCTTATCCATTACAGCAAAAGGAGTAGATGAAATGGAAATAGAAAATGAATTTCAAATGACAAAATAACACCATGGTGAATTCTGGAATCTTAAGTGCTACAGAACAGAAAGCAAATATTAGCCTTAAGCTATATTACGTAAAATTATTTTACATAAAAGGTAAGTATATTCACCTGTTTATTTAATAGTGAGGCCTTAGAGAGAAAATCATTGATGAGTTTTGTTTTCTTTCATCTTCTTTTTTTGTAAATGAGCTCTGGTGCCAAAAAAAAAAAAGTAAATCCAGCTATATTTTTTGTCATATATTATGATATTTTTAGTTTACATATATATATTTTAATTTTTAATTTTTTTAAATATATATATATATATATATATATAAAATCTTGATGGAATTAAAAATCTTTCACAATCAGAGCTCTTCAAATGGTTTTAAGGACATGGTCTAATTTTTTTTCCCAAAACCACTGAATCACAGAATAAGCTGAATTGGAAGGGACACACAAGGATCCTGGCCCTGCACAAGATCATCCCCAAGAATCACACCATGTGCCTGAGTGCATTTTCCAAAAACTCACTGAACTCTGTCAGACTCGGTGCTGTGACCACTTCCCTGGGAAGCTGCTCTAGTGCCCAACCTTATAGCGGAAGAAACTTTCCCTACATCCAACCTAAACCTCCCCTGACACAGCTTCAGCCCATTCCCTCAGGTCCTGCCACTGGTCACCACAGAGAGGGGATCAGTGCCTGCCCTTCCTCTGTCCCTCATGAGGAAGTTGTAACTGCAATGAGATCTCCCCTCAGTCTCCTCCTTGTGCTGAACAGATCAATAAAACACTGCCTAAGAATTGCACTATACACTGCTTGAATTATTCTGAATCTTCTAGATATGTTGAAGGTTTTCAGACTAAATTTTTTCCAGCAAAATGCTTTGCTCATAAGAGGCAGCAAATACATATATTTACAGTGGTCACTAAGCCTACAGCCTGTCGAGGGCTATCTCTGTTAACTCTGTTCTTGTACCTGTTTGATTTTAGGAAACACACCATAGTGTTGATTTCTTGCTTATCATTATTTACTAAGCTACAATACACAAAAAGTTACAACTGAAAGGCAGATTAATAATTCATACCTCTATTATAAAAATCTGTAAATTGTATTCTAAGCAATGAGCTGCATCTGTTACCTAAAAATAAGAAGACAGGCACAGCATGGTAACAATTTAGAATATAGAGCATTGCACGGCAGGAAAGTTCCCATTGAGATGACTTTGGCTTAGATGAAAGTCCTAGCTGTCTACCTTCTTTGATTGAACAGTCTCATTTTTTAAAGTAAACACTACTGTATATTCTGTGAATATTGCCTGTCTCAAAGAATGTCAATAATTCTTTCTGACAAAGCCAAACTGAAAAAAGAGGTTAGGTTGAAGGTACAGCACATATTGTCTTACAAAAATTAAAGGAAATTTCTTCGGGAACCTGTCTGTTTCTGATATATAAGAAATATTTGCCTAGAGACTAGAGTTATTTGTAATGTATTCTGTGTTGGAAAAAGTAATAATTTGTATCAACTTCAGCTACCAAAATGTATTAGTTGACTTTAACATTCAGGCTTCTGGAGCTATTGCAAAACAATCTTAATTCTGTCTGTAGTGTGGATGAAGAAGGACAGTATATCACATTAAAAACTGACGAAATATAAAGGAATTTTTCCAAATTTCATTTAGATCTTTGCCACAGGAAAACATTGGCAATCTCACAGCCAGTCTACCCTGCTCCATGCCTGCTGTCATGGCATTTTGTACACGGATGTATAGATGTCATCCTGGGAAAAAATCAATGACATTTTTTCTCTGTTGACATCGAGGTCGAGGTTCTCAATAATTTTACTGGGAAGTAAGATGAAACATGCTTTGATTTTTTCCTCAAACTGCATTTTCAGAAACTAAATTTAAACATTAACTGAGTGCATTTTCCTTCTTAAGTGAATACAATGAGTAGATAATAATATAATTTTTCTCAACATTTCTGTTCATTACAGAAGTGTCAAACAAAACGCTTAGATACAGGAGTTCTTAACCATCCTGAAGAATCTGGATGCTTGCATCATAAATCAAATACCCAAATTAGTGAAACGGCATTTTAGTTGTTTGGAATGTCGGGTTTTTTTGGTTGGTTGGTTGGTTGGCTGGTGTTTTGTTTGTTTTGTCTTTGTTTGTTCGTTTTTTAAATTAGCATAACTCAATAGCAACTTTTTGGATGAATTTTTTTAAGAAATAAACCAATTCATACATACTACTGTGATGATGTAACATTACATAGTATTTGATGACTGTTTAAAATAATGGCAGAAATTTTCCCAAACGCAGGTATCAGAAAACAAATAATTCAGTTAAAAGTTATGGTCCTGCTTGTACATGCTGCCTGTAACCCAAAATGTCTCTTCTGCACAGTGAAATTAGGTTCACAAGAAACACTGAGAAAATAATGTTCCAGTTTTTCATTTTCCTTCTACCCTTAGGTGCAGAGAGGCAAGTATTTTGGGGAAATCTCAGATGCAGAAGATTTATTTTGAACTTTGCCTGGCTAAAGACAGGCAAATTGGAAACTCTATGTTCTTCTGCTCAGGCATCTTATTTATTAAATAAGCAGAAGTATATAATAGAAAGCTGTATCTCCTTTCTTTCTGGGACTAAATAAATAAATAATTAAGTAAGCCTGGTGTGAAACTCCTGGCCTGAATTCCTAAAACTGCTACAGTTTTAATGCGGACATCATCTGCAAAATTTTCCTTCAACCACTGGGAAAAAAATTCCTGACTCTGCTAAAGCCAACTGTAAGATATTTGACTTCTACTTTCTGGAGAAAAATTTACACTGCTTGGAAGCTTTTACTGAAGCTTTCATTGACAGATCTATAAACAGGTATCAATTTTAATAGTACAATTCTTTTGTGGTAGTTCCTAGTCTTCTTGAAGTTTTCCTTGCAAAGCCATTTGCTCCTGATCTACTGTCCAGTAAGCCAAGACAGTCCAAGTGGCCAGGATGGGTAATGGTGATGTACTTTTTGTTAGCCTCACATGGAACCTCTTAGTCACAAGGAAGAGCACGCCTTAGAGCTGAAATATTTCTCAGGCTATTTGTTCAGTAAGGCAAGCTGGCTAAGGCAATTTTATTGATAAGTTAAAAGTGATAATGGAAGGTCAAGCAGCTCTTTCTGCTTTGGTTACAATGAACACATTGTATAACTCTGTGAGCCTCTTTAAAACACATTTTTCATACATGTGACATTTACGTCATGGAGATATAGCATGATAATAATTTAGAGTAATTTTTGGTGGGTTTTATGAAAATGCATGAAATTTTACTGCTCAGAGCTTTGCTGAAGGTTAAACACCGATTAAAAAAATAGATATGCCAAAATGTTTTCTTTTTCTGGGAATTAAATTGATAAAGAGTTACAGCACACACTTTTAGACTGTAAGGTAAGGAGAAAGAACAAAGTTTGCTTTGTTTGTAGAGTGCATCTTCCACTGGAAATACGTTGAAAACTGTCAATGGTGAGGTGATGGGAAGGCCATCCCTACATGTTGCATCTCTTATTCAGTGGATTTCCCTGCCTCCACAGTCTGGAGATGTAGATGGGGAAGGAAAAAGGGATAAAGGCTAACATGCCCTCAGCTTCATTTTCACATTCCCTTGTAGAGTAGGATGCACAGAACAATAACAGCACCATTAGCAGACAAAACCCAAATACTCCCTCTGGAACCCTTAAAGTGGTCTCTTCTACAATTAACTCATAGCCAGTTCTGGATGGCTTCAGTCAACTTCTTTTCTAATATGTTCTCTTCAAAAGAGATTAAGCAATTATTCCTTGATGTGTGTTAATCATGTGTGATAAAATTAAATTAAAAATTAATCTTGATGGAAAATAATAGCAGAAGGTTTCAAACCTAAATAGAGAAATCACCATTTGTTCTGTTTCATCATAAAAACTTTCAAAGCCATGATGTGTCCTAAAAAGACATAAAGCTTTTGTTCTGTATTTCAACTTATAAAAAATTTAAAGTGGGTAGCAATGTTCTGAAAACCTGAGGGTTTTTTCCTAATATGAATATTTTTGCAATACACCAAAAATCTATGTTTCTGTAAAGGATACAAAAGTTTTGTCCTTATCGCTCATATGAGCACTACATGTTTAAACAAACCTTTGAGCTACTCAGTTTACTTGCCTAAGAATATGTCACATATGTCCACTTCAGGGCTGTAACTAGGGCAAAATAGATAATGTTGTTTGTTCCCACAATGAATTTTTCTGCTTTATAGCTGACTTAATTTTAAGGCATTTAAAAAATAAAACCCACCAAACCCACAAATTATAACTTCATTACCTTTAGCTCTTTTTGTGCATTATTTATCGTAACACTAAAAGATGGCTTACCTGACTTCTTAATATATCCTGATGCTTTCATTGAAAACAAATGCTATTAGTCACCATTCCAAAGAAATTTTTGTCCTTAAAGTGGTAAGTTTGAATAAAAAATTTTTGAATTAGGGACAACAATTGTAGAATATGCACTATGAAAAACCTCAGTTCTTTCAAAATTTTATCCTCTGCACATGGAAAACAGCAAGCAATGTATGTTTTTAGTCATAAGTACTTTATTCAGCATGTTGCCTTCAGGTCATCTACACAGAAGGTTGTTTCATACATTTGTCTTTCAAAAGACATGTGTGTTTTATTCAAATTCTTTCTAACCAGATTCACAGTCTCTGCTCAGAAAATCATCTAATTCCAACAGTAAATAAACAGACCGAGAAGAATTCTGTAACCTTGTGTGTAGGATTAGATAGTTTCTGTGCAGCCATCTTATGTCCTTGGATGAGAGAAGCTGCAAAAAAGAATGTAAAGAATTTCCAGTAAATTCTGCAGCACAGAAGGGACAAAGCCAGACTATGTTAAATTCTGACACATTCACAGAACTCCCTGTGTGGGAGAAAATGAAGCATTTTTTTTGAAAATGTGATATATGTGATTTTCCAGTATTTTGGAAAAATATTATAAATTCACTCACAGAATGCCTGAATTAGGCATTGCTCTCCCTTGCTAGTATCTTTAGTTGCTTTCCCTGTTTTCTGTGTTACCAGGTATGTAGATTTGACAGAATGTAAGGGTCTCTTAATTCTCCATGAGTTTTCAATTGAGGAATGCAAACAAAAAAAGTTCTGTAAGCATATCTGTTCAACTATAAACTTGAATAAATTGCAAAATTGCTCTGCAGGGGGTGGGCTATGACCAATATTTAGATGGTATTGAAATGTAAAATTATCCTTACTATCTCTTTTCCTTTTTCTCTTCAGCCTTCCCCCTTCCCTCTTCCCATTTTCCTATTCCCTTCCCTTCCTTTCCCTTCTCTTCTTTTTCCAGAATTTCAAAAACTGCTTACTACTACTACTACTACTACTACTACTACTACTACTACTACTACTACTACTACTTTTTATTAGTAGTAGTAGTAGTAGTACTGGTTTCAAGTGCTTACCCCTTCCTTAAAATTAGCATTAGCTAAAGAAAATTGTTTATGTGGATCCGGCAAAATTTAGCACCTCCAGATAGAGCACAAGTACATTGTCACAATCCAGGAAGCAGGTGGGGAAGTTTAAAAAGTAGCTGAGGTTCTTAATATCTGGAAAATAGATTTTTTTCCTTATATATTCTCCAGCACCTTACTTTTGCCATCATTGGGGTACCTGTAGATTAATACAGTGCCATTCAGTAAATTGTGGTTTAACAATTTTTTTAAACATTTAAACTGTTTACTGCAATTGGACTGAATATTGCTTTTCATTTGCCTTGAAATGTATCTAAAGGTATCCAACAAACTAAGCCAGACTTTTCTGCATATGTAATAAAAAATATTATGCAAGCCAGTTTTTAATTAAAATATACCCATATTTCAATAGTTATCACCGCAAAAGGATATGAAAATAAAAAATTTTGGAACTATTGCTCCATTGAAATGACTGGAAAATTATTAGAATTTTATAGTACAGAAGGAAACAACAATGAATTATTCACAGCAAACAATTTGTTTGTGGAATCCAGAGCAATTCTATTTTATTGTACACAAACTGAACATAATCTTCATTCATTTGTCCATTTAAAAAAATGACATGCTGATATTTCAACATACGGATTATTTGTTAAAAGGCCAGCTGTCTGTGTTTCCATGGAAATTTTTATGCAGCTTATCACAGGGCATTCTCAAAATCTGAGCTGGGCTATTTGTCATTTTCTTATATATGACTTATAGCACATACTATGTTGGTTTCAGCTTTAATTTCAACATTGTTTTGCTGAGCCCACTGTACCAACAATGAATATTGAACATTAAACATTATAAATGTTAAACACTTTTGCAAACAGGAATTAAAATGGCAAACTCAGAGTTTACTGGGGATAAACTATTTCTGCTGCTGTTATCTGCTGGTTTACATTTTTCCTTGTGTTCTACATCCTAACAGAAAACTAACCTATATGTTCTTATTATCCTGTTCCTCTGCCCACAATGTACACTTCAGTAGGAGGTGCAGGTATCCAGTGACACTGAAAATCAGGCAATTAGTGTCTCTGTTTTGGTACTGAGGCGTGATTAGCCTCTGCCTTGTGAATAACCCCTTTGACTTGTGAGAATTATTTTCATGCAGTTTATTGCTGTAGTTAAAGTCCTAGTTTCAGCTGGGGAACACTTTGAAGCTGCTGTTTTCTTTTTCCAGTAGATGAGTTGATATTTTAAATAAACCCTCCATGTATTATTAATAGTAGATAATATTATAAAAGGAATACAGACCCTGAGAAGTGCATAGGGTTTTTCCCCTCTCTCTTATAGTAAAAAATGTGACTCCTCAAGTCAAGTAAGAAAGGAGAAGTAGCTGTGAACAGAAGGTTGGTTTGACTCAGGAAGAAGGAAGAGGAAAGGAAGGAAGGGAAGAAGGAGAAGCAGCAGCACTAATTTCTTTAGGAATAACGACAAGGAATGCAACTGACCACAGTGAGTATGGGCCACAGACTGACTTCTCCAATAGCTCCTTGTCCGGGAAGTTCTTGAAGATGAGCATGAGGTTTTTGTGTTTAGTACTGCCTGAGTGGGTCCACAGATTTCTAGAAGAGCCAGATAAAAGGATAAGAGGTCTCTGTGTAGACTTACTAAATTATTTTCTGTTTTTCATAGGGTACAGAACAACAAATAGATATATTACACTAAAGCAGTGCATCTCTTGTAAGCCTCTGTTTCTATACAATCATTTCTCCATGTTTATTATTGGATGCTGGTACAGATTTTGATGCCTACATGCAGTTTTGCTTGTTTTCCTCTTTTCTGACAAGACTTACAACCATACTGGCAGCAGTAATAGCACTTGCTTTTGCTGGTATTCTAATTTTTACTTACAGCTACAAAAGAAAAAAATGACATCACTGTTCTACGACATGGAACAGCTGTCAGGTGAATAAAAAACTTGGACTGTGTTCATGGCTTTCATGCAGAAAGGATTCAGCCCTGCTTATATTCCCACCTTGACTTCACCTGTGCTAAATCACCTGCTGAGAGCATTATTTTTATAAGCTCTAAGCACAAGCCTAATTTGTACAGTAATTCTGCAGAATGGATTTTCTTTGTCATATCGCTGTGTCTCATCTGCTAAGTAGGATAGTACCTTAGTTACTGCTGTAGTCCTCTTCTTTGTCTTAGTGTGCTTCTGCTGAAGTATGCAGAAACACTCCTATTTCCTTTAGTGGGAGGAGAGTTTTGTCAGCACTTTGTGAAAACCATATGTTGAGTGCACAAATAGCCATTAGCTTTAATCTGAAAGTATAAATTTTGTTTTAAAAAATTTCTAGCACTGTAGCAACATCCATTAAAATACAGCATTCAGTGCACACAGTCTCCATAAGCAGCACATAACTTTTTTTTCTGGAACTACAATAAAAGGAACAATGGGTGATACTTCAGGAAGCAATCTGAACTTTAGTTTTAAAATAGATATGACTTATTGCAATTCACCTGCAGTTTCTGAATGCAAGAAAACTAACATTCCAGAGATACAACATTTGACAGAAATTAAGAAAGCTCCTTTTGTCATGGTCTTAAACACCAAAGACCAAAGCTCTTGTCTTTGGATCACCACATCTCAGATAGCAAAGTTCTGTTTTCTTGACATTTGTGATGCTTTTAACAATAAATAAAGAATCGCTCTTAAATTTTGAATTATTTTTTCTTTTAATGTTTACTGTCACAATCTAATACCAGTCTTTACAGCAACTACACCTCAAATCAAACTAGACTGTTACAGTAGATTACATGTTTTTGAGCATTAATTTTTGCTCTTAAATTCAAGACTACAGGGACCTTACTGCAATGGTGCACTGAAACCTACATGGAAAATCATTTAATAAACTACAACCTATAATTCCCCAGTTCCACAATTGTTAAACCCATCCGCAGAAAAAAATATCTTGTGGAGGATCCCCAAATGCCTTGAAGGAGCTGAAGGATGAAAATCCATGATCATACATATACACATTCTTAAATACAATCTATCATATCCAGTTAATCAAAAGCTTTTCTAGAAATAAAATGGACAAACTCTATCAAAAATGATGGATCAAAATAAAAACACAACATCAGTAAACAATGGAGACACCCAGTCACAGCTGGAAGAATATCTTTCACAAGAAATAGGTTATACTTGACCTGTCAGTCCAGGATGTTTAAAGGGATATCTATATAATAAATTCAAAAGACAAGCCTGGAAACTAAATTTCCTCACTCACTGGACATTAAAAACCATAGACTTCCATGGAAATAAATGTTATGTTTTTCCCTGGGGAGTGGAAATCTCTCCAGATTGCACAAGACCTAAACATTTTGTTGCTTATTCCTACTAGTGTACTGGTGTTTTTATTTATTTTCACATTAGTCCTGATTAGCAAGTTCACATTTAATTCAGGTCTTTTGTTTTTGAAGTCTGTTTATAAGATTTTATTCTACATAGAGGCTTGATATTTCTATGCCAAATTTGAACCACTAGCATGTGACGAAATATTCCAGTTTTTCATCCAGTGTATTGATCCTGCAGTAGAATATATTCTCTTTTTCTACAAGATTTGCTAGGAAGTTCAGCAGACTCACCAATTTCAAACTCAAGATGAGCGACAATAATCACTGATCACATATTTGGCTGAGCTCCAATTTGGATAATAAGAGGGCATACTGCCTCTTATAGGACTTCTAGAAGCTTACAGCAAGTACCTGATTCCTCCTGACAGGCCTAAATAATGTTCTGTTCAAAAAGGTTGGATTTTTTTTTTTTCCTTTTTTTACTAAAAATCTTTCTGTTGTCATTTTTGTCTTTATCCTTTATGGGGTGGAGAAGACATAAAAGACATTCCTCAAAATGCTTGACTAAATTTTGAGAGCTGGTGTCTCCACAAAGATCAAATGATAGTGGTACTCAACAGAAAGGACACAAGAGAGGGATTTTCCCCTTTTCACTTTTGCCCTAAGTTCTCCCTTCAGTTTCTGTGAGTTTGACACAAAGACCAGTCAGCTGACTTCATCTGAGTGATAAGGATACTCCGTGGCTTAGAGCCCTGCTTGCAACACTGTGCTCAGCAGGTTTTGGAAGTCATTCACTTCTATCTTCTCCAGCATGTTTCCTAGGCATGGGCACTCTGTTACTTCTTTGGATATATAACCCTAGCACCCAGAATTATTGATGCTTGCTAACTGATATAGGGACACATTTTGACAGATTTCCAGACCCACGTCTAAAACTATGTTTTAAAGGATATTTGAAAGGAACGGTGTATAACACAAGCAGGAATATAAACTGTAAAATTTAAATCTTCATTTTTTACTTTCTATTATATGAAATTTTGTAACTGCAACACTGTCTTATTGCATCTTTTTCATTATTCTTGATCCAGGACAGGTCCTCAGTTATTTTCAGTTATGCAAGAATCTCCTCCTGCATTTTCTATCGTACATATTCTGAATAACTGTTGATTTCCTTTTTTTTGGTCTTGGAGAGTGCTCACCTCCATCACTAGGAAAGCCTTTCTGTATTTTTCTTGTTTTCTTCCCAAACCACTCTGTATGTCTTTTCATCCCTTCCCTAATGTCCTTTTCCTAATAACTACTTAAGTAATTTTACATTATTCTAACTTCCTTTACAGCAGGCATAGAGAAAACCTCAGCCTTCAGCTATTATGTTTTCCTATTATATTCTCTCAACTACAGAAAAAGAGATTTTTGTGTCAGTCTATTACACATAATAAATTTTTATTAGGTGGACATTTACATGAAAAAAAAAAAGTGTTTCATAAAAGTAACTCCATTATATGAAACTGAAATATCTGAGCATCCAGCAACAGATTCCACAAACATTGTTATCATCTTGAAATACAGACAAGACAAGAATTCAGTAGGGCAAAATAGGAAAAGGAGGGGAAAAACACCAGCTGTAATGATGTCCCCTTAACCTTTTCTTTGCAGCTCATCGAGTACATTCATATCAAAAAAGGTTTTGGAATATTAATGCTGTACAGGCCCAGTACTCATCAGGCAAAGGCAAAGCCCCCCTTCATACGACTTTATCATCTTTAAGTAAATAATAAGCAGATCTTATGGTTTTCTTGTGGTTACAACACAAATAACTATGGGTTAAGGTAATAAATAAACATGTGCCCCAGATCAATGTCATTGAGGTCCAATTTTGTACTTAAACACTTGTGACTGTTAGCACTCTTGGCAATTGCAGTCCTGGCATTTACCTTCCTAAACAGGTGTGGGAGTAATAATTCCATCAAATACCAACTATCCTTTCCTCTACTCTTCTGAAAAGTCCCAAATATCCCAAACATCATATTGTGCCTCGTTTCCCGAAAGGTGCTTGAGTAAGGAGAAGATATAAAAAATTTATGATCTGCATTTTTTACAGATAGCATCTTATCTCTGCTACTTTCAATATCCAGAAATAGATGTCCTGCTTTATGTAGCACCATTCAAAACCTAACCAGAGAATTAGGTGTGGTATACGACAGATGTACAGATAAAAGACACTCAACAGATAATTGCTCCTTGCAATATTTTATCTCTTTTTAAGATAATGCAAATAATTGAGTCAGTGAAAACAAACTACATGCCTTTCTCCAAGGCAGATAACATTGAGATATCTGAGTCCACTCTACATGGTTGACACTTGGTGGCATTTTGTATGTGTGATTTAAGAAATGAACAAGATTTTTCAGAAGAAAAATCAAGATTTCAAGCACCAATTTTTCACATGTAGAGGTCTAACTATGGAAAGAATTTCATCCTGTGTGTTCAAGAGAGATTTTGCTTAGTAGGGTAAGGTGGAACTGCAAATATTCAGATGATTTATTATAATTTCCCTGAAACAGGGAAACAAGTGGAATATGAGTAATGTTATCTCTATCTCATGCGCTAAGGAGCAGGCCCATACAATGATACACAGAAGCTTTATTAAAAATTCATTAGACTGTAAAGTCTCTCATTTTGTAATCAGAATTAAGTAGTTTTCCAATGTCATTAGCTGGAAGTCAATTTAAACCACTATCAGCAATTGCAACACACTCCAAAATGCTAAATTGAATACAACAAATGTTTTCCACTTATTTTTTATTAGAAATATTAGAATTTCATATTATGACTCAAACCCACGTGGCAGTGATACCTCTAAGAAATAAATTTCCAATGAATTTATTTACTAGTCACATTTAAGTTGGTCAAAGAAGGTGAAGAAGTTTCAGAAACAGAAATCCAGTGTCATGTTTAATTTCTGAGCCAATAGAATATTGATGCATGGAAAAGCTCAAAAGAAAAGATGTGCTGTTTTCTCCTATAGGATAGCCAGGTCCCTTGACAGTAACAGCCAAGTGCAGTAAGCTACAGCAAAGAGATCCTAGAATAAAGAAATAGTAACTTTCAAAAAAAAAAAAGCACAAAAACTTTTCAATATGAGAGTATTGTATTAGTTAGGAAGATAGTTGATACTGGTAGAAGCCACAGCTTCTCATGCAAGTAGTTGTCTTTGTTATGCTTCTGTACTAAGGCAGTAGCTGTGATCTTAAATAGAGTTTTTATGTAGGCAAATATAGCTTTTATTTTTTCTAAAAACATGCTTATACCCAAGTATTACTATATTTACAAAGCACATAAGGAAAATAGTTTTGCAATATAATTATTTTAGTTTGAGAAAAACTGTGTTTTCTAAATTAGTTTTTTTGAAAACAATCTAATTTTCTGGGAAGAAGAAAATGGATACTTCCCTTTAAAGAAATTAATCTTTCTTAGGGAACTCATGCAAGTTATCAAACAAATTACTAGCAATTTTTAAAAGTCCTTTAGCTGATTGTGCATACATCTCAGTGGCATTAAGCGAGCTCATGAGGCATGAGGTCATGTATAACCTCTTGGCTTCTCATATAGCATATGCAGTTATTCTTGTTTTCAAAAGAAGTATCCTTCTCTATATTTTAACAAAATCAAAATATATAAGACGATATATATTTTAGAGCCATGAATTGAGTATTAAAAATGGCTCCCACATTGAGTTCTTGACTGGGCCAATTATATTAAAAAATTTTATGTAGATTTTCTTCTAAAATGTGTATTGGTTCATTTCATACTTTAGCTTTGACATTTACTCTAAAATACTTTCCTGCACCAAAAGTCTCCACTCTGTATTGTTGACTGGTCCTGGATGACCAGGATGACTTTAAAGTTTGATAGGCTCTCATGATATTTTAAATTAAAATGCAAGGTACTGTAAAATCCATGGTGATGAATTATTCAATTTACAAAGTATTCAGTCTTTTGTATCTGAAAGGGAGCAAAGCTACTGATGGATTTTGCATACTGCATTTCCTTGCATTTCAGAGACAATTAAAAAAAAAAAAACCTGAAAACATCCTGCTTAAGCCGGATATGGATCAGTCTGTTTTGGAGAAAAATGTTGTTTTTTATTATTTTAACAGGTATTATGTATGCTTTCATTTGATTTCAACTAAAGCAGTATTTCTCTTGAAAACTAGCAATGAAATGTGACAGAGAATCCGGCATCAGATGCAATATTTGGTAATATTTTATAACAGATATTTAAGATGTGTGTAATCACGGAGACCTTTGCATGAAAGGGCTCATATCTAACCTAGTCATCTGTTGTAATAGATTTGCAAAAGAATTTATCAGACAAACTGAATTTGGAGGATCACTAAACAAGCTCTGCTGGCATGTGCAATAAAATGTTTGGGAACAGCGTATATGAGGAAGAGGAAAGGGCAGACAAGCAGAAGCAGATTTACTGCTGCAGAACCCTGTACTGCCACCAGCCTGTTTTCTGTTGCATCCAGGACATGGACAAATCCTCAGGTGATCTCTTCTTGTCCTGGATTAGCAAGGATATTCACTGCCTGTTCTTCAGCAGCTGGCAGAGTTGCTGAAGTTGTGGTTGGTACCCAGCTACCCATGTGGATAATTAACATGTGGGCTATGGCCTTGCTGAGGAAGCAATACCTTTTCCTTCCCCCTAGATAAATTTATCTACCTAGATAGATAAAAAGCAATACCTTTTCTCTCTCCTTAGATAAAGCCCAGGTTTGGGAGATTATGAACTTTAATGCCAAATCTTTTGCTATGTTCCCATATGATTCTTCACACCTGCATAAATTACTAGGAACATAAGCCATCTACAGAGTTTAAAACTGGTTATGAAAAAATTCATTTTAGTCTTGAATCAAAAGGCACATTGGACAGATCATCTTGAAGAGTTTCATCCCATCTGTAACTCAGATTAAATCTGGTGTGGTGTCAGATTTCAGTAAGGAGCTGAGTGGGGCTGGTCATTACCTCTTCAAGCAAGTTTCACTCCCACGTGTCTTTTCTGATTATGTAAAAATCTTGTTTCTACCCTCTATCACTGTCATTTGACTTTTTAAGTTTCATTCTCTAATTTTTTAAATTGAAAAATACTGAATAAGATGCTCTTCTCACCTTGAACTTCACTGGTGGCACTATATCAAACACTCATTTCACAGATGGGATCTAGAGCAGTAATCAAAATGCAGAGGTACAATTGTTCTAAAGATGCTAGAGTATAATGCTAATTTTATCTAAACGTCTGAAGGATTGCAATTCTGGGATGCTTCACCTGGAGACAAAAAACAGTCTTAGTGACAGATAACATACTGTTTTAGAAAATCTGTTCAGTATAGTTATATGGCCCTAAACACTGCACCTGTACTTTGATTTAGGCAGATTTAAATAATTTTAACCTATTTGCACTATCACATTACTTTTTTTTTTTATGGTATTATCTCTGCTATTTCTAACCTTATGGTTAGAACATTAATATGATTCAATGAAACCAACGGGTACAAATTTCTCTTTGCATTTCTTATACTTAAGTTATATTCCTATACAGTCCTTTGAGTAAAAGGCTGTAAATTTACTGAGCAAAAACCAATAAGTAAGTTTTTGCTCTTTATAAGTCTTATTTCAAGTAACTCAATCATGACAATATAAATACTTTTTAATATGACTGATGTAGTTTGATGTCTATTGTAAGACAGATACATCTCAAAGCCTATTAAAGAAGAGAACGGCCTATTCTTGTTCCCTCTTGATGGGATTATCCAGCCATAAAAGATGAATTTCTGTGGTTTAACATTTCGTTCCACTGATTATTACCAACACAGTGAGGTGGTAAATGCAAATGCTAATTTCAACATACTTTCAAAGCAAATCTTTAAAGTTTGATAGGCTCTCATGATATTTTAAATTAAAATGCAAGGTACTGTAAAATCCATTTTGTTTACAAACAAAAAATGGCAATACAAATGCAAAAGATGCTGAAATGTAAAGCTTATCAAACAACACTAAGAATAAAAAACTGATGGAAAGAGAGTTAATACAGAGATAACACCAACCAAAGCAGCCATTGGGAAGCGTGAAAAGAATATGGGAATCAAAAATCTCACTAGTGTTGTGGGAAAAAAAAAATCTTTTGCAACAAGCAGCAATAATCATATTCACTTTAGAAGGCTATATTTTAAGAAAGAATATACCAGAATATTAGCAATTAGGATTTTTTGTCTTCCATTTTTAGGTGCTATCTTCTTTTGTCACTGCATATTCAATGCTTCTTTGGATTAGAATTTAATCTAGAGATTTTTTTTTCTGACGGTTAGATCATATACTTGTAGAAAAAATTACAAATGTAGAAAGTTCTAAAAAGCTTGTTACCTCTATTAATTGAGGTTTTGAGCTTCTTTTTATTTATACACAATTTTCTGCTTTTCCAGTCAGTTTTGTTCTCTCCTTTGCCATTTCTTTATTATGGGTTTGTATGTATTTGTATGAAAGGAAATAGTTTTATACACCCATGTATATATAACTTCATACCATCTATACAATTTATAAAGCTATTAACAGATACATCCTCAGGTCATTTTAGTTGAATGCATTTATTCAGGGAAAATTATTTTACATTTTGGAAAATGCAGATGTTGAAGATATCGAGATCAGGAATCTTTTGATTTCTTCCCAGTATCAAAAAAATTTACAAAAGGATGAGTGTTCAGTTTCTGAAAAATGTAGTCTTTTGCCATTTTGGCAGGTATGATGATCGACAACCCCAGAGATCGCAAACCACTATTTTCCAACACCTTGTGGAAAGCTTTTTTTTCCTCCTGCAAATTTTACTGTAGACCTGGACATAAAAACATGTGGAAAAATGGACAATACAGAAGAGCTGTACTTCGAGAAATGCCAACCATCTTTTTCTCACTTTCACTTTTGTGAAGGTATTTTTGTATGTCTGTTTCTGGACAGCTGCCTAACTCAGGTTAAAGATTTTTTTGTTGTTTTTTGCCTTTGTCTTTTTTTGAAGTATATACTTGTGGGTCAAAGCAAAGGTTTCCTTTACAGGGAAACATTTTAGTACCACTGAACACATGAAAGATATGAAGGAATCTATCTTTTCACAGGAAATCTTCCATCTCATTTTTCCCCCTGTACATCTCATGCCTGCTTTTCCTTACACAATTCTATTAATGTGACAGGTATCCTCAGCTGCCAGTGAAGTAAGCAGAGTATGAAGAAAGGTTTGGGGGAAAAGGGACTGTAAAGGTACCTTTTGCAGCACTGTGATGCTGGCAGTGTCTCTGCTGCATTGGGATCTGCCTGCCTACCCATGGCTTAGAGGAGAGAAGCAACTATCCAGGCATCAGAGGTACATAACAATATCTGTGAGAGTGAAGGGGGTTGCACATTCTCTATTCCAGAGGAATAGCCAGCAAAGCTCAGAGGATTTTCAGCTGTGGCCTGTCTAGAATAACAGAGAGTTAGAGCTTAACAAAGCTCATTTGATTTTGCTCATTGATTTTCATGTGTATTTTAGCATAAAAAAGTTCACAAACTCTAGTGTTTACAAAATATGAAAATGAAAGGTGGTGAAAGTAGTGACATTGTTCTTAAATCTGAATGAATTCTTACGAGCTTCCTTGGCAGGGCACAAACACGTGTGAACGGCAGCCTATGCACTACTTAAGTGACATTTAGTTTAAGCCCTCAGTGAATTTTACTAATACAGAAACCTAAGGTCAGTCATTCCATTTTCCCTGGGAAGCAGCAAAGTTGACTTAAGAAGCTTTTTCTCCCCTTGCCAATGATTTCCACCCCCTGCGACTTCCCGTCAGCTGCACTGACAGCACTGCAAAAATGAAGGAGGAGCTTTAAATAATATGATTTTGCCATGCAGTTCTTAAGGGAGAAGGAGTGGCAGGATTCAGAGGCCACTTATGTCAGCCTTGCTGTCAGGGGAAATAATATGGAGCAATAGTCCTGTGCTTATGGTGTCTGAAAAGTAAATCTCAACACCTGCTAAGATTTTGAGAGAATCTTTGAAAAATGCAGAAAAAATCTCATATCTCCTTTAGATTTGGCCTTTCAGCTGTGTGGAAGATGCTCAGTCCTAAGTGCAACAGGCAGTTCAAGTGGAAAAATAAACCCCATAGGTAGCTAACTTCAAGAGTTTGAAGGATTACAGTTTGAATTATTAATTTAAGAAAAATTGACATACTGTGAACATAGTGGACTAAGAGATCTTTAACACTCCAATCATTAAAGATACTGCAGTGGTATGGTACACTGGAGCAGATACACAGACTGAATCAGCCAAGTCTCATTATAAATCAGCCTTTCAATCAGACACAGTCAACATTAGTAGGAGCAGGCATTCTTTATATACTGAATAAACTTACTGTTTTTAATTTCCAGTGGCATAAATCTGGCAGTTGTCATTAGGTGTAAAATGAAAACAAAAATGATTTAAGTAGGTGTCTTTGAAAAGTACAAGATTTTTCTTCTCTCTCTGTATGTATTTTCTGTGACATGAGCCTCACCTTATTCCCTTCAACCTTGTCAGTTTTCATCACTGTTAAATCTCAGCAGAAACAATGGGTATAACCAAACAAAAAAAAAAATTCTTCAGTTGGGAAAAATCTGATTTTTCTAGGAGGTCTTTGATTTTAAAGAGTTTGCAAACACTTCAAAATAAATTGTATAATATCCTTCTTGAATAACCCTTCAGTATAGTGCTACAAATTAATGTGGAGTTCCAGAAGCACTCACATTAATGCAAAATGAGTTCATCACAATTACCATTATTACCATAAATACCAAAGGAATTAATAATGATTAGGGTGATATTTTAAAGCATTCTTAATTATCATGTGCATTGTTTATAAAATTCCAGATGATGATAATTGCTGTAAAGCTTCTGTTTGGGCAAGGTTCTCTTCCCAATGGAAGGATAGTCCAAAGCTAAATGCTTCTGAAGTCCCTCTGAAAGCCTCAAAATTGGAGTTAGAATGCTTTGCACATACGTTAGCTTGGAGATTGCTTTCCCTATAGTGTAAATTTCAACAGTAGGCTTGATATAAGTGAGAAACCCCAAGAAATAAGCATTCAAGACAAACTTGATTTTTTCCTGAATCTCTGGAAGGTAACTAGCATAGTTCCTCTGTGCATGTTGTTGCTAGATTTGTGATTGGTGAAGAAAGCTCAAGGAGGCCTTAGTGAATTCTATGTAATTCTATGTTTACTTGTTCAGTAATTGGAAAAAACCCTCGAACTATATAGCAGAGAACCCTTTCAGTTGAAAACCCATTGGAATTTTTAATTTTTCATGAGAATGAGATGTATAATACTATCATGCTTAACCTTCTTCAGGGGAACATTTTGAAAGACATAAAAAAATTCAAATTATGGCTTTTCAGTATGTTAATGCTGGCAACATGGGCTGCCTTTTGACTGCTTATGTTGCCTTACACATCACCTTCGATTTTACACATACATTGCTTAGGAAAGATAAGGCAAAAGTGGCTTAAAGACTTTACTCCTGATTTTTTTCTCCCAGAGTGATTTTCAGGCATACAAGGTGACAAAATCATAGACATGGAAGAAAAAGTGTTATAAGCATGATTTACATCAAGATAAACCTACTTCTTTGGACAGTCCATATCTTTCCATTTTTAGAACAGGCAGTGTGCAGAGAAGCTGCCTAGAAAAAGAAGCCAGTTGTGAAATTTTATTCTGAGTTTCAGTAGATTTATACTTCTTTCCCTCACCTATCTTATTCCCAGTGAATAAAATGGAGCAGCCAGTGCAGATCCCACTTCTCATCCTGGCATGGTTCTATTCTCATGTCCTTAATGAGCTGACACTGCTTAAACCTAATCAAACAAAAAAAAAGGCAATAAGTGATTAGGTCCCAGCACATCGGCTCCCCACTTGAATAAATGATGCAACCATTGGACCTCAAAGGCTAGCATAAGGGAATGGAAGGGAATGTGTGACTGGGGAGAAGTAGGAACTAAGAGCTCACTAGATTCCCTCTAACTGTTTTTTCAGGATATGAAAAAATCACAAGCAAAGCAAAAGTTATCAAAATTATAGAAATTATCAGTTCATTCCTATGGAAAATTCAGGCTCTTAAAACGGCACTTTTTATATAACAGTCTTTTTAGAAGGTTTAAGAGCCTCAACTCTGAGTTAAATGGTTGTTTTTTTGTCCTTTAACTTCCACTTTTACATTTTATCTCTAGTGAGAAATATTTGAAAAACCTAGACTTAAAATTCTCAAAGCGTTTAAATAATAAATGTTTAAGTCATTGCTGAAAACAAAATTTGCTTTCTAACCTACATACATGGTTTTAGAAATTCTGTGTGCTAGATGGTTTGCTAACATTTAACTTGGAGATGAAATTTACTTAGTGCAGAGTTCATACATAGTGTTATAAGCTTAGAGGTAGTTGATAATTTTGTGTGAAAATCAATATCTGGTAAGAAATATCTTCTTTTTTTTTTTTTCTTAAGGAAGTGTTTTTTATGGTGGAAAAACTGAAAATTATGGGTCTCTGGTTGCCCACCTAGAAGACTGCTATCAGTTTCTATTTTTGCATGAATGGTCCAAGGTCCTGGATCATTTGCTGCTTTCAGCAGGGACAGGCAGACTGAGCATCCATGGCTCTTTTGCAGTGAGGCTGAAAGGATGAAAGACTCCTATCAATTTTTCTTAGTGAAAAAGCAAACCTCAGAAGAGTCTTCAATCTGTTACTTAAAATAATGAAAAATTCCTTTTCTTTTTCTCTGGAATGTTTAATTTTCCTGGAGAATCTATCATGCTTTTTAAACTTGTCTTCTTTTGACTGATTGTACTTAAACATAGGACTCAGGCCTTTTAGCTGCTGGTGATATGCACCTGAGGGCAGATACACAGGCAAGGTACACTTCCAACATGCTGTGGTGACAGGCTTGATGCCACTCTTGCCAGGCATCATTGTGGTTAGCACAGATGGGGAATAGGATTTCACTGACAACTACAGCTGAGAATGGACCTTCCTCCTTTCCCCAAAGTTAGAGCTGCCTCTGTCCACAGGGAAGGGTATTCCTGTAAATCTAAAGCAGCTTTCTTTACAGTGCTGGAGGCCCTGAGCTATGACAGCACAATTCAACATGTGGTGGTTTGTTTTAAGCGTGTATTTCTTAAATGTGAACATGAATTCCCTAAGTCCAGAGCTGTTGGGAGGAAATAGTGAAATAGGGATCCTTTCCACATTGTGATCTATTGCTGTCATTTGAAATCTTTCAACTTTATTGAGCATCTCTCAGAAAGGGGAAAGGGGGCCATAGGTGAGGAAAGTACATTAGTGACTGAATGACATTTGAACTCCTTGGTAGAGCAGTAATAAAACCAAGAAGTTTGGAAGAAAGACAAACTATTGGAAAAGTACCAGTCATGGATGTTTAAAAACTCTTTCAGAAAAAGTAAGGAGAAGAGGTTTAAAGATCTTCATATTACTCTGATTAGTGCAAGGTAAATTCATGGCACATTGAGAGCTCAACTTTGATTGTATTTTGGCAACTGACATTAAATTAATACTTCTTGGTAAGTCATAAAATATTAGGTAAATTGCAAAAAGCCGCTGTTTCTCCAGCTGATATAAATATTGTATTAATTAAATCTATTAAGAACACTGAAATTAGATTTCATTAACTAATATCCCCTATTAGGATAATTATGACTAATTATAGTTATTAGACTAATGGTTTTACTCCTCAAGCACAATGTGTTACAGAAGGTTAAGAGGCCTAAGATAAATTGAAAATCAAAAGTATGATCAAACTCTTTCTTAATATTTTACACAGCTACCATCCTATAACGGTAACTATGACAGAAACAGTTTCATTTCTTGCAACTCACCTCATGCTGGGAAAGAAGATAATTTTTTATTATTTGCTAGTGATTTTACATTTCCAACAGGAAGTATCCTGATTTTTAGACTGTAGGCACTAATCAGTATGAAAAATTAACCTCTTACACGTTCTCATAAAACTGCATAATTTTATTAAAGTTTTTGGCAGAGTGTCATCTTTGGAAAGCAAAATTCCATTCGTAGTAAAATGTAGTTTTTATGTAGCTGCACAGAAATATTCTTTTGTATGTATTTCCTGATGTGTCCTGTAGGGAGGTTTGTACTATTTGAACACTTATGCAAGTAACTCAATATTCACTAGCACATGAGTGAAAAAATGTGCAATGCATGACCTTTGAGTCCTTCTGCGGAGGAAAGCCAAAATCTTACCAGACAATAAAAAACCCTATATTACATAACAGAGACTTTTTCCTCCTTTGGGGCTGGACAAATGGGTTAAATTTCTTGGGGTTTGAACTGTGAAATTCAACAAGATTTTACATGAAGTAGATGTCACATAACTAGAGTGTGATTGGGATTACCAGCTGCCTTTTAAGAAAACACACACACAAAAATGGGTGAGCTGTACTCAGCTCTTGAATGGATAGTCATAAGGGACTATCTGTATTCAGAAAATTTACCAGTTTTGGATCTTGGGTGGATAGAAATGACCTAGTACCAGGGAAAATAAAGAGCGACTCCAAACTGTATCCAATCTGGGAAACTCAGAATTTACATATAGTTAGAAATTTGCATCTAAAATTTATTAATTTATCTTTTAGATGACAGGTATCAGAGAGGAATCCAAAACAGGTTTGGATATCAAAAATGTGTAGGAAAAGACACTCTTTGAGCAAAGTACTCAAAGACTGTAAAGGATGATTCATCTTTTTCATGGATGATTTAATGCCTTTTTGTGTCCATGCAGAACAGCAGAATAGGAGCAGATAGGAGTATCTGCCTACAGTGCACATGGAACTGGGATAGTGTATCTTGTAGAAGATTATAAGGCTGTTAAAATGCTAAAACATTTCCATGTTAGAGAAAGCATGGTCATTTCAACTACTCTTTCTGATGATTTCAACATAACATTCTGAAGGTTTGGAATATAATGACAATACTAGTTTGAACAATACATTAATTATAGAGTCAAACGTAGAGACATTGAGATATTAAAATGGTTTTATTTTTATCACATTTTTTCATGTTGCAAGATAAAGTCTTTATTATCTACTCATGCTAAAATACAGTGAAATATATTTCAGTTATTTGAGTGAAAGAGCTAGTTTCTTATTATAATTGACCTTGCTTCTCTGGAGGTTGGCCCTGGCAAATCTTTATTGATCTCTCTGTACAGTTGATTCAATAAACTTAGATCTCCATTTGTTTGTTTGCTTGTCTTTTATATTGTAACATCTGGATTTCTTCTTTTACCTTGTTACCTCCTAAGTACACTTTTATAATTTTACAGATTATTTCTTTCAGTTGATTCTGTGATAATGGTCCAGTTCTACCAGAGTTTTCATGTCCCATTCCTGTGCAATTTCCTAATATGCAGTATGTGCTTCTCTTATCATGACAACTATACACACTTGCCAAATCCTCTGCTTGGAGGCCTGGAAGGGAAATTGCACATGTTGCTAATAAAGAGTTGGCATGGTCTTTCATGGCTGGTTTCCTTTAAGGCACAGCTATTAGAGTTAAGAGTTTTCTTATTGCTGGGTAATAAAGCAGAGTTTCTGCCTTGGATAAATGACACAGAGGCAGGGAACACAGCAGCTGAGACGCTGAATTAGACAAATGGTTGGATATGGTGTAGTTGCAATGCTGAAGAACTCAGAATTAGATATGAGATCCCTGTAATGAAAGGAACTTCTCTTCCTAATCCTAGCAATTACTGTTAGGTCTTGTGTGGTAAAGCATGAAGAATGACATCACAAGCATGTTTTTTAATCCTTGGCAAGGTAATTGTGATTCCCATTGTTTGGAATTCCTATTTCTTTTTCTTTCCTGAACCCTAACGTTTTATGTCTCAAATGTATTTCAAGACAGCTACTTTAGCAGTAATGATGTGCTTATAAAAATTGCACAAACAGAAAACTAAGAATATTCAAAACTAGAAATTAAGAAATATCACTAAGAAGTTGTTCATGCTATGCACACTTTCTGCTCTTTCCTATCATGCATTTTAACAAGTTTATGCTCAGTGATGTAGTAACTTAACCCAGCAGGTAGCTAAACACCACCCAGCTTGTTCCATGCTCTCACTCAGTGGGGCTGGGAAGAAATTTTAGTTTGAGATAAAGATGCTTTAATAAGACAGAAACAGGAGTAAATAATAATAATAATAATAAATTTATAATAATGGCCAGATTATAGAAAACACCGTTGCACGTTGCAATTTCTCACCATTTGCCCACCAATGCCCAGACAGTTCTCAAACAGGGGTCCAGGACCAGCTTTTCCTGTAGTTTATACACTGAGTTTGACACCTTGGTATGGAATAAACCTTTGGCCAGTTGGGGTCATCTGTCCTGCCTTTTTCTCCTCCCAACCTATGCCTTTGAGGCTGCTTGCTGATTGGATAGTGTTAAAAGCTGAAAAGTCTTTGACTTAGTGCAAACACTACTTAACAACAACTAGAACATTAGTGTGTTTTTGACATTATTCATATTCTAAGTCCAAAACAGAGCACTATACCAGACAATAGGAAGAAAATAATTAATTCCCTCCCAGCCAAAAACAGGGCAATACCCACTCCTTATTCTAAACTATCTATATCATGCCCAGGTCTCACATTTTTCAAGACATCCTTTCCTGTCTTCTATATATACACACAGATATAATTCCCTAAATTTATGGGCCATTTCTTGAAAATATCCATTGTTTTTGATTTATAAAATCATATTGAATTCCACATGTAGCAGTAGTTTCTTGAGGTAGGAGAGGTGGAATGGTGTGTTTAATTGTTGTTTAATGAAGACAGTTCTAGTTGGATAGGGCCAGTAACCAGGCAGCTTTTGCTATATATGTATCCTAATGTTTGAACATCCCAGGACAAGCACGCACTGCTGTCAGTTTGGTCTTTAACAGACCATTGTAACACTTGCCATTCTCAGAGGCTGGTGCACGACAAGCTCTGTGATACACACACTCAGTGCCATGCTCTTTGGCCCAGGTGTCTATGAGGTTGTTTCAGAAATGAATCCTGTTGTATGACTCATGTTTCCATAAGAGTTCCTTTGCAAAGGCCAGGATTGTATTCCAGGCAGTGGCATGGGGTGTGGGATATGTTTCCAGCCATCTGGTGTTTGCTTCTGCCATTATAAGCATAAGGCGCTCGCCTAGGCAGGTTTGTGGGGGTGTGATATAATTGATCTGCCAGGCCCCCCATTTATATTTCAGCCATCCTCCTCCATACCAGAGAGGCTTTAACTGCTTGGCCTCCTCCATTGCAATGCACATTTCACATTTTGGATAACCTGTGCAATAGTGTCCATTGTTGAATCCACAACTTGATTGTGAGCCCATCTCATATTGCATCTTTTCCTTGATGGCCTGAGGTGTCATGGGGCCTTCCAATTAATCCTTATGCTGCCAGCCCAAACCCATCTGTGTTACTTCAATACTAGCAGCCTGATTCATCTGCTGGTCATGCTCTTCAATGCCCCCACTCTTGTGATATGCTTTTAAAACCAGTTTCTCTACCTGTTTCTCTACCAGTTTCTCTAACTTTCTCTACCTCTCTATTACTCTCTACTTGAGCAGCAATATGCAGTTCATGGTACAGTGGGGTCTCTTCAAAAAGCATCCTCTCCCCATCTCATGATACTTCAAAATATTTGCCTGTTGGCCAGTCCATGATCATTTCCAAAATTCCTGGTTGACTAGATTTTCCTATTGGAGCCTATTGTGTGATCACTGTGACACATACTCCATGTGGCATAAGTTGCGAAATGTGTAGAAGAAACCATTCCTTTGAACAGCAACAACTACTCTAATGTCAGGAGAAGCTGTGTTTCAGGACCATCAAATTCTGAAGCACCTCAAACCCCTGATCAAACTCCTTCATACGTTGCCAATTTTTCTTTTTCAGTTGGAATATAGTAGGCCTTGGATCTTTCATATTCCCAGCTCCAATACTCTAAAGTCCAACCTGAAGTTTTCCCTGGTGCTTCCTGCCAGAGATTCCAGGTAAATCCATTCTCCTGAATGCCATGTAGAGCAGATTTTTATTATTTTATTCTGCTTGGACCAGCTGAATAGTTACTGCATGAAATATTTCTCGGCTAATTTTTTAAAAACCTGTCATTATTTAAACATCATTTTAAATTGTTCTTCTTCCAGGTCACTTGACAGTAGGCTTGCAGTCAGTTTGTAGCTTGAAAAGTCCATTTTCCATAACTCCATAATGCCTGAGAAAGCTTGTGTTTTATTTTGCCCATTGGTAGAGTGACAGCAGTTATCTTGCTAATTGCATCCATTGAGATCTGATGACATCCATATTACCATTTTATTCCTAAAAATTAGACTTCCTGTGCAAGTCCCTTCACCTTTGTTTTATAGCAAAATGGGTGTTGAGGATTCTGGCTAGTTTTTTCCTTTTCTCTTTCTTCTAAAAACTTATTCAGTGCTGTTGCACCATACAATGATATCATTGATGTGTTGCAGGTGTTCTGCTTTGCTGTGCTCCAGTGCAGTCTGAATCAGTCCATGACAAATGGTACAGATGTGTTTGTAATCCAAAGAAGAACTACACACTACAAACTGTAAGCTTCAGAGCCTGAGAAAATGATGAAAAGGTTTTTGGTTTTTTTTAAAGCACAAAACCAATGTGGTGTGTTCAAATTCTACCCCAAAAATTGTATCTTCTGTATTTTAAGGTTTCAAAGAACTTCAGTCACTGAAGCATACTACTCTGCAAAGAATGCATGAGAATTCAGCACTATTTACATTATTTACATGTTCATCTACTAAGAACTTTACATAATTTTCAAATTAATTTACCTTGCAATGGACTGAACATCAATGGTGAGCAGGTAACAGCATCCTCTCTTGTAATGATAGATGTCCAATAAAGACTGAGGGGTTTGGTTTTGTATTTTTGTGTTTGGTTGGTTGGGGTTTTTTTGGGGTTTTTTTTGGTTGGTTGGTTGGTTTGGTTTGGGTTTTTTTGGTTTGGTTCTTTTTGCTAGTAATTTGGTATTTTTATTCATTCTACTATTCAGTTCTGACCAGTTATTCTAATTTAAATTCACCTTTTTTTTGGCATCAACATCTTAATCTTTCTTTCATCTCAATTTTTGACAGTGCCTCATCTTCATTAGTAGCCAAGAATAGCTTTAGGGCAGGTGTATATCTGCCAAGTCTGGTAAAGAGGAATGAAAAGAACTCATCTTGCTTTTCTGTAGTATTCAAGAAGAAAAACTGGTCTTCTTACTCCCTGGCAATCTAGTTTAAAATTGATTCCTTAATTAAAAGTTGATCAAGAAAAGATGCAGAGAGAATTCCACAAGCTCAGATCTCTCCTTCCATGTTTTCAACATGCCAAAAATCCATTTTCATTGCTGCCCACAAAAGAAAGCTGAATCTGACCAGATGCTTCTTTTCAATTTAATCATCAGTGAGTGAGTCTCTGCACAAGCATTTTATTTGAGATCAAGGGTGCAATTTTTACATAAACCTCTCAATAACCTCCATTTTCTGGGATTTTTTTTGACTTGCTTATCAAAGAGGTAAAAAAGAATAAAAAATATGTTTCTTTCAGATGAAACTAAACTAGCAAATATGGATTGGGTATCCAGTATCTAATACCCTCTAAGTCATAATAGGCATTCTGTTCCCAAGCCAGAGCAGAGCAAAGCAAAGCACAGTATGGTCTGAAAGCCCTCCTGAAACATTTGTAATGTAGTTGCCAGTTCTCAGCACCACGTAGTCTGCCAGTGGTCCTGTGCTCCTTGTAAATCTAAGCAGAACTAATTCCAGATTATCTGTTTGCCAAAGTCAAAGTCTTTGGCCCATCTGCGGCTCACCGAGCTGGCAGTCTGACATCCCTCAGAGGATGGCTTAGTGGGCTGTGAGGGAACCTGGAATGTTTTCAGCCCTTGTCTGAGATATTAAGAACTAAGGTTCTGAGCTCCTTAACAACACCTGGCACCTGAGAAGCTATGTGTTTCTCTTAGCAATCTAACTTTGAATTGATATGGCAGAGTAGGTGTGACTAAGAGCCACCCATCATATAAGGCTGTAGAAAATAGCAACATGAAATGGGAGGAAACCAGAAACCTGGGATCCATTTTAAATTTCTACACATAAGTTTGCTTCCGTGACATTAATTTGAAACAGATGAAAAAAAAATGCATATAAAGTTGTTTCTGTGTTTCTTTCTGACTAGGTCTTTCCCTTTATATCAGTGAGACTATTTTCCTGCTCTCTCTGTAAGCTTTCAACATTTACACTTCAGATTGTTTCAGAAGCCATTTAATTTATGTTTTATCTAACAGAATTTTATTTCCCCTCTACTTCACAAAGACTGGGTTTCAGTCTTCCTGGCTTGAATGACTACTTTGATTTTTTGATTAATCATGCTATTTTTATTTTCCTTTCTGTTTCATTTTGAACACACAACTGTTTAAACTACTAAGACTGATAAAAATTTATCATCCACAATATACATATATTCTACTGCTTTTACTGGCTGAAACAGACAGACCCAACTCTCTTGCCTGACTCTACAGTCTTGTTGGTTACACTGTTGAGACTAGTAGGAAACTGGGCTAAAGACACTGAAGAACCTGAAAATTTTTTCCTACATCCTGTTCCTATCTGGAAGACCCATATGATATCAAGCAATAATAATGAGGAATCTATTGCACTTTTAGACCTTATTCCAAGCAGATGTGCTGTTGGAAAAAGAAACATTTGGGCATTTATTAGAACAGACCTTTACTCTGTGAAATTGATTATCATTTTAGCTGAGATTTTTATTTATGCCTTAGAATCTCATGAAAGGAGATAATACAGTATCCAAGTTTATAGAATACCATTTTCATACCCCCACATTTTTTAAATAAAAAACATTTGCTCAGTCTCAGCAAGAATCAAAGTCCAAGTTAAGTAAGCAAACTATCTCTTCTGTTGTTAACTACCTTGGAGAGCTTGCTGTTGTTTTTCAATAAATTTTAAATACTATTTGATTATGCATTTCCCCTTCATCACAGAATACAATTTTTTTTCTACATTTATTAGCAGACAAATACGTGAAATAATATTTAAATATCACGGTTATTCATTGCAAATCATTTTGGTAAACTTTCAGGACTCTGCTGGGATTCTGGACCTTTATATGGTATTGATTTACAAGGACAAAGTGTTTTTCTGAATCCAGCAATAACATATTTAAGGCTTCAAGTAAATAATTTCTTGCTCTAGTGGCATTCAGAATGTCTGAAGAATGATACTTTCATATTTCCATTTATCTAAATCTGTAGATGTTATTTATTTGGTGGCTCACATTTCTAACAGAGCTCTTGAAGGCTGTGGGTGTTATTTTTATCTTCAGTTGGTTCATTCATAATATTGTCCATTAAGAATTCTAGCTGCCTGAGAGCATGCACAAATCAAGTAATTTGGCTGCTGAAACTTCAGTCCTGTCCTTCAGATACATACATAATTATTGTTCTGCACATTAAACTATACCACTTATTTTAATAGGACCATTTAAGGTGTTTCAAGGAAGGAGCCTAAGAAAACACTAAAGGAATCTAGAAATACTAGCTAGAAGAAAATTTTTCTCCAAAGAGTGAATGACATAATTCAGAGATTTTGGAGCCCATTATTTATGATCTAATGTCTATGGATATTACCTCATTCATTTATAGTTATTTTACATTGGATTTATTATAGTAAGTAATAGGTATTATCTTATTTTGCTGTCTTTTCAGTCATTAATCCCTATAGTTCCATCAGGTTCTTGAATGATCTTTTCCTCTGTGAGGAAAAACTTCCAGAACCATACAAAGAGTTTTGACTGTGGTCTGACTTTTAGTGACAGCTCAGGATTTAGGAGCCTGTTTTTACATCTCTTACATCTGAGGGCTAGGCTCTAGATAATCCCTCTTTGTGAGGCCACAAAATAGGAATTCATTTTGGTTTTCGTTATATTTGCTCTGCTTTTTCTACCTGCTGGTGCTATGAAGAAAGCACCAACTTGAGCAATACCTTGACCATTCTGTTACTCCATCCAAAATTTCTTCTTGATTTCTTGGGTATATGAATTACCAAGGGTTCTCTGCACCATGAACCCTCATAACTCTTCTTGCCACCACTGAATTTGTATCTGTCTACCTCCCATGGTTCTAAAGGGTAAAAAAAAGCCCAGGTTTACAAAGACATTTCCCCTTCTAGAGTTGCTGAAACCTTTTTTCCTTTTCCAGAGGAGGCAGAGGAACAGTTAATGATTCACTGAGAACAGAAACAACCCGTAAATCTTCCTACCATCTTTCTGCCCAGAATGCCTTTCTATTTCAGGAGTGGTTTAATAAAATAAGTATTACTGATCTTTCTTAGAAAACCATCTGCTGCTTTGTTAGACCAGCTGTTGTCTCCTGAATTTGACAGATCAGTCTTTGTCTCACCTTAATTCTCCTTAGTGATGGCATGGTTCCCCAAACAGTCTAAATCAGAATAAGCTGGCATCGCTGCTGGAACTTAACACCAACCCTCCACTCATGTCTGTCCATCCTCACCTTGGTATTGCCCTTCATCTGTGCTTGCACAATTCCAATCTGAATCAGAGAATCAACCCAGAAAAAGAGACTGAAATTACAGCAAATTGTGCCAAAATGAAAGAGGCAGTGCTATAGGGATAGAGTAGTGCAGCCGGGAGAGGAGAGGGTGAAATGGGTGGTTCAGCAGAAGAACCTGCCTGAACTGACTGTGAAAATGTGGCATTGGTGTGTAGATATCCATGTGATACAACTTAATTAGCTGAAATAATCTTATATCAATCCTTATATAAACTAACATGCAGGAGATATATATCTTTCTATCTATATCTATATCTATATCATCTATATCATCTATATCTAATCTAGTTATATCATCAACTATATCATCATCTATATCTATCTATATATATATATATATTATTGAGACTAGAGGCAGTTGTTGTCAGCTGAGGATGCAGTAAGTTTTGGGGTGCCTTACTGTGACTTTGTTATAGGAATAAAACCAAGTCTTTGCTGCAGTCTAATTTGAAGCTGCTTCTCATTTTGTATGCTTGTTTGAGGCTTTTAAGTTTAACAGAAACAAATCTCATCTCTTCCACTTAATCAAAAACCTCTAGTAGTGGTGTGTTTATGATACAGCATGATGTTGTGAAATAATCTCCCACTGCATTTTCCAAACAAGATTTCTGCTGAAGCATTCAGTTCTCATAGAGCACTTACCTTTTTAAATGTGCATTTAATTCTTAGCTAATTGCCATCAATATTTATGCTGCTGAACTTTTATCCTGCTACATATTGTATAATTGCTACCATTAGCTCATCTCCCAAAGGTTTTCTTTTCAGATTCCTGTAATGAATCCATGTTATTCTTTTCCAAAGCACAGATTTTTATAATATTGTTAAATTGTCTAATACTCAGTTTATATTTTGGACCGCAAGTGAAGTTGATTGCATTTGAAAATTTAGTAACTTCACATTCACTTTTCATTTAAGAGAAATAATGCATAAGTAGTTGTTTGCTATTTTCTATCGATTTCTAGAATCAGGGTTACAGTAGGAATCTTAGCATCCTGAAAGCAAAATAGATCCCCTCAACTTAGGAATTTTCTAGGTGTTTTGCAAGTACAGCCACAAAAGCCCCAAACTGAGCTACCCTGCAGAAATAAATTATTTTTATTCACAGATAAAAGTGACATAGAAAGAAATGCCAGTCACCTTCTCACCCAGGACAAACAGGACATGCTGTAAAACCCTTGTACTGACTACTGGCTCTCCAAGGGAGCCATGGCCTTCCGGCTCTGTTTATGCTGGTAAACAGCTCACGGCAAGGTTCACACTAAACATCATATTATGGTGGGATGACCATGGCTAGATGCCAAGTGCCCACCAAAGACTCTTTGACATTCCCCTCCTGACTAGAATAGAGGAGAAAATCTGTAACAAAAGGCTCATACTTGGAGATAAGGGCATGTAGAGATCACTCTGCCATTACCATCAGGGGCAAAACAGACTCAGTTCAGGAAAATTATTGAATTTTTTGCAAATTAAATCATAGTAGAATAAAGAGAAGCAAACCCAAATCTTAAAAATGTGTTTTCCCAGTCCCTCTCTCCTTCATAAGCTGAACTTTATTTCTGATTCTCCACCTCCTCTCCTCAGAGCTTCAGGGGGACAGGAAATGGGGGTCGTGGTCAGTTCATCATGTTATTTCTGCTTCTGCTTCCCTCTCAGGGAAGGCACTACTCATGCTGTTGCCTTGCTCCAGTGCAGGTACTTCCCAAGGCTGTACTTATTCTCAAACTGCTTGGTGTGGGTCTCTTCCATGGGATGCAGTCCTCCAGGAACAGACATCTCCAGCATTGGTCCACCACAGGGTTACGGGTCCTGCCAGTGTGGGAACCTCTCTTCATAGAGGCACAGGTTCTGCCAGGATCCTGCTCCAGCACAGGCTTCTTGTGGGATCACAGCCTCCTTGAGGCATCCACCAGTTCTGCAAGGTGGATATCTGCTCCACCATGGACCTCCATGTGCTGCAGGGGCACAGTTCCCTCACCATGGTCTTCACCACAGGCTGCAGAGGAACCTCAGCTCTGATGCCTGGAGCACTAAATCCTGCTCCTTCTTCAGTGACCTTGTTGTCTGCAGAGCTGTTACTCTCACCTATTCTCACTCCTCCTCTTCCCTGGCTTTTGTTTTCACACAATAACTTCATTTTCCTTCCTAAATATGTTGCCACAGATGCATTATGCTGTCATTGAAGGGCTCAGTCCTAGAAGAGGCATGGTCCAGCTTGGGGCCAACGTGGGGCCAGCTTGGAGCCAACTGACACTGCCTTTCTTGGTGCAGGGGAACCTTTTAGCAGCTTCTCAGAAAAAAACCCCACATCTGTGGCTGCTCCACTACCAAGACCTTGCCACAGAAATCCAATACACACATGGTAACCCACACTGTTTAATAGCAGGTCCAAGTCCTTACGTGCTATTTTGCCTAAATAGATAAGCACTTTCCCATTCAATGTCCAAATAAGGTTTGATCAAGTAGCATGTTATAGTGCCTATTCCCAGAAAAGATGAAGCTGCCTAATTCTGTGGGATTTGGAATGCAAACTGTGCCATGTAACTGGCCTTAAAGCCAGTAAATAACAGCTGTTGGGTTTTTTTTTTGTTCAACATTAAGGATACAGGCTTTGACCACATCTAAGTTCTGGGTCCTGAGAGCAAGGGAGAAAATTTAGCTGCACACCATACCACCGAATCTGAAAATTCTCTGTGTAAAAAGCGTTAAGAAATATCGTGATGAGAAAACTAATGATAATTGTTACTCATGTGTGTTGTATGATGTTTCTGAAAAAGCTTTGTTCAAAAGTGGTCTGTTTCATGACAGTTTTCAGATTTCATTTGTTTCTGTTGTTAGCCTGGTACAAACATGCTGGTTTTGGCAGGAGTAGAGTTAATTATCTTCACAGTGGCTGGTACCAGGCTGTGTTTGAACACAGGGTTGATAATACGGAGATGTTTTTGTTATTGTTGAAAATGGGCTTAGTCATTTCTGTTTTTCATACTGCCATGCTGAGGAAGAAACAGGGTCCATGAGAAATTGTGAGGAGACATAGCTGGGACATCTGATCTCAAGTGAAAAAGCAGTATTTCATACCTTATGGTGTCAGGCTCAATAGATAAAGTGGGGAGAAGGAGGAAGGAAGGAGGAAAGGACATTTGATGTGATGGGCTTTCCAAGTAACTGTTGCATGTCATGGAGTTATTCTGCTATTCTGCTCAAACATGAGAAAGATTCATGTTGATTAACTAATCCAGAAGAGAAATTTATGTATTTGACATCTTTCAGGTAAGGACTACAGGAGCAGAACTCAGTGACAGAGAAGATTTTGGTGAGTTTGTGGGATAATCAGTTAGATGTACAATTTCAACTTAACACCAGGTTTTGAACAGGCAGAGCTTTGGAATCATTCACTAAAAATGTCAAAGAAAATAACAAACCTAGCTCTTTGTCTGATATGTCTGCAGCCACTATGGAATATGGATACTAATTTTGGTATCCACATATCAAAGCACTTCAATTCTCTGTGCCACATGACCAGTTGTAACCATGCTTAAAAATGGGTGGGGTGGGGAGAGTAGTTGGGTGTGGGTGGTGGATATATGCAAAAAACCCAAAAGAGGGCAAAAAAATAGAAGTAGCCACGGAGTTCTTTAATCATGTTGTAGAAGAATTTACAGTGTCTAGAATAAAAGTTTATTATATAATTCTTCAAAACACAATGGAAATATTAAATTTAAAATCTGGCAGTCATAATTTTACAGCTGGCTTTACCAGTTGGCTCATATTGTTCTCATAATGTTATCTTTGTGATGCAAAGTTCATTGATGCTGCAGTGGATGAAAACATTTTGCATTGCCATATGCACTGTCTGATGTGTGTGCAAAGAATGGGACATTTTGGTCATTGATTCAGTTGTAGGTTTTGCCTTGACTAAAAGATATTTCATCAAGACCAAATGAGTTTGAATTAAGGCAATTAAAAGATAGTTTAAAATAAGGAAATTCTAATTATGTCCTACTTGTGGGGATGAGGGGAGGAGGAAAGGAGATTTGAAAGTTCATGTATTCTTTTAAAGAATCTAGTTCTTTTGTGTTAGGCAGACATATTACAGTGGTTTTGCCAGTATGAAAAATAAATATTGAATAATGGAAATATGATTGAGTGTTTTAAAGAAGATTACAAAGTTCTATGCCATGCATATACAGTTTCACTGTAAAACCTTACCTTGAATTTCAGCATTCACAAATTCTTGAAAAGAGATAGTGAAGCAGAACAGTGTTCCATAAAGGCTTTTTCTGCTCAGTGGGGAAATGGAGATGTCAGTGACATCAAGTTTATTATTCACTCATCAACTCACATTTCCTTTATTTGCAAGCAAGTGGTTCTCTTGCACTGTTTTACAGAAGGGCAGATTAGTGCTGTCAACAGCGGTGGGAATCAACATGACATCAGTTGTGGTTTTCTTGATTGTAAGAAGCTCACTGTAAAGCAGGGTCATATCTCTTTTGACTGATTATTCCTTCATCTCACATTATGCTTATGTTGAACTATCTCTCCTGAGCAAATTTAAATTCTTTTGCCACTTGCTCCTTTTAGGCAGCCTATGCATCAAGTAGGTTTTTTCCATGTGGTTGAAGGATGGGTGAGTATCCATTACTTTTACTGCACTGCTAATTATTTAATATTCACTTCCCAACCCAGAGTTTGTGCTTGTCTGTATTTGTTTTTTCTCTGCTCAGTGACCCACAATAAAACTCATTAATAGCCAGATGCCTTTAGGGAACATCCTCTTTGAATACATTTCAATATGCAACAGTAATTAAGAATACATTTGGAAGCTGTTACACATTTATCCCTGACATTTATGTCAGTTCTAAATTCAGCTAGACATTAAACTCATTTTGCAACAGGTTTTCTCACGGCTGGCTCTGAGCACCTGATGAGCAGGTTGTGCATCCACACATTAGTTCCACAGATAGCAATTGAAAGCCTGAAGTACTGTGGTAGGAATTTCCATTGCTGTATATCACTGAGTGTTATGCTTGGTGAGATGTGATAGTCACAAAAATGTCTAAACCCAGAGCCCAGTTTTAGACGTGGGTCACAAAGCACTGCTGTAAAATACTTTTCCAGGTACTTTTCTGCAGCTCTAACCATGGCAAGATTCTGCTAGATATTAAATCATTGGGATGGATATATTATCACTTTAAACAAGCTAAAAAGAGCTATTTTAAAAATTCCAGTGACTGTAATTCTGCCACTACTCAAACCCCGAGATTTAATAGTCCAAACAACTTTCTCCAGATTTTATGTTGGCACCAAGGTCACAAATGCTCTTTTCACAGCATAAAAAAATATGTGGTGGCTAGTAAGTAGTTTATGTATATCTCTTTGTTCTGAAGAAGGCTTTGCATTTTGAATTACATGGGACCTTAGGCTTATGTATAAGAAGAATCATGTGGGTATTAAATTAAAAAAAACGTTCTGAATAAAAGAGCTTTTCAGGTAACATGCACACATGTGAAGGCCAGTTTCAAAAGCCAAAGAAAGCATCTCACAGAGCATTGAATAACTGCTGAAAATCCTCACATGTAAGAGGATTACAAGCTGCCATTGCATTATTCAAAGGACAGAAGCATGAATTAGAAGTCCCACTTGATGTCCAGGAGAGCCAAGCACATATTCTTAGTAACATATAAAAAAATATGCTTAAGTAAGCATCTGGTAGTTTTTTCTAGTAGGAAAAAATATGCCAAATGCAAACTATGGCAGAAAGAAAGATTAATAAATAAATATATTTTTTTTAAAGACAGTTCTTTAATAATGAAAAATAGTGAACAATGCGAAAAGCAAGTCCTTTCCAGCAAACAAACACCCCCTGCTATATTAAGGCAAAGTATTCTATTTTATGCCTCTTGTTTTTAACACAAATACAATATTTTAGCTATAAACCCTACTCACACAATTAACATTATTAAAGTTGAAAAGAAATCTGTTGGTAATTATTGAAAGGATGATGTACATCAGCAGCAGGAAGGCAGTGTTCTCACTTTCACTCAGTAAATCACGCTGGAATGTTTGTTAGATTTCTTTAAACAGTTTTTGATTGCCATCTGTTAGTGATGAAACAGAAACAACTACTCTGTTAATCCATCCTGGGGAAAAAAAAATTAAAAAGAGAAAGGGAAAACAAATAGAGAATTGAGCCAGAACAAAATTCTATTAAAAACATATCTGAGAAAAATCATGGCAACCAGGCTACTGATTCATGATTTCTGGACAGAGTGCATTCCTCAGTGTTTAGCAGTTTAGGGGGTGGTATGAATTTGATATGTGCCTGTCCATTTTAGAGGCATAAGAAACTTTGACACCAACATGGTGTGGTGAGAAAAGTTTATCAGTGAAAGCGAGCAAGGCATGGAGCAAGAGCATACTAAGGATCAAAGCTCCTGTTTTCACTTTTCTCCTTGGAGCAGCTGGTCATCAGAGCTGCATGGGAGCGTGTGCAACCAGATCTTTCAAAGGTCTGGTCCTCCTTCTGCCCAAGGAAGCTTATGAAAATGTGATTTGTTGGGTTTTTCTGTGGTTACTGCCCCAAAGTTATGGTGCATAATGTCTGTTGAAAATGCAGAAGACAGAGGAGAAAATGTCATAGTTTCCAGTCTATTCTTTGTCCCTTCCTGGAGACCTCCAGTTATTTAGTATTGCTCCTAATAACAATGGCTCAGCCTTTCCCCTTTAACAGATGCTTAGGGCAGTGTCATTCAGGAAAAGTTTTTGAAGGGGAGAAGGGGGGCTCAGAGAAACCTAGTCAGATTAAGATAAGAACATGGTCACATTTATGCACAAATGTTAAAGTTATGATTATAAACTTCCTAAGGTTTTTATATATATTATAAACTATTATAAACTTCCTAAAGTTATGATTATAAACTTCCTAAGGAAGAATTGATGATGTAAATTCTTTCCTCCCCCTTCTGCTTCTTCATGCTGATTTGATCAAGGTAGAGATGAAAATACTTGGAAGGTCGGACTCAGTGGGTAGTCCAACTCATTTACATTTTACTGGAAAGACAATATAATATTTAATATTTCTAGGCTAATGAGCCTTTGATATAAGTATACTTATTTCTTGTGACTTGCATTTATGGATCATAATGAGTTTTGTTCCTTGATGGTGAACAGAGGCAAAAAAAGCCAAAACCCCAACAGAGGCACTGTATTTACATATGTTCTTTATATAAAACTACAAATGAATAGCCGCAACAGAAGGAAAGGAGTCCTTTGCTTCTGTCCCTTGAAGAACAAAGAATATTCAGACACAGAGGAATTGTCTGCCTAATGTTCTTTGAACAAAATTTTGGGGGTCATAATTTTCTGGAAACTTAGAATTGTTCACCAAACCATTTTGTTAAACAATATGAAAATATTTCCACTTGGAAAGGACTTTTGAAGCCTGAGTCCTGTTCTCATCCATATAGATACCAAATTATTTAGAATAACATACTGTTTGGTAGAAAATGATATAAAGCTGCTTAACTTTGGGATTTTTTGGTAGTCATTGGTGATGGTAGCCTTTTTTCCCAATGGACTGCTATGGAGAAAGAAAACTGCTGACCCACTGAAGGAAGCAAATGAGCCTCAGGATCCTTGAGGCTCTTCTTATCTAGCTAGCAAATATCTGAAATCACCAATTCTGATTATGTGATATGTCCTGAGCAGAGGAATGGGAAACACATCTTGAGGGACAAAAGGCAGAACTGCCTGAAGACAGTTCAGCATTTGTTGGAAACAGAATAAATGCAGCTTGGCAGGTGGGGGAAAGAACTTTCATCGAACAAAGATACTCATCCATTCAATATCTGTGTACATGACGAGGTTACCATGCTAATTACTGCTGCCAAAATTATGTTTAAATTGTGTTTAGCACTCATATATAGTTAAATAAAAGGTGTATTTTTGTTAGTTGAAGATGTATTTATGCCCTTGTAACTTTTCTGGTTTCTAATGTAACTGTAAGGCATAAGGAAAAAGCAGGAAATTTTTTTTGGTTACAATGCAAAAAATTGATGATCTAAGAAAAACTGTATGAGGTTTCAGAAGAACATTTCTTAGCTTAACAGGGAGACTGGATATTTGTTGTTGGTATTTTTGGGAGTAGTATTTGCAAGACACATCTCTGGAAAATCTAACTTAAATAACAACCTGTCTTGTAAGAAATCTTGTCAGTCTGTGCTGCTATGGCTGAAAAACAGTTGCATCAGAAATGTGTAAGTGCATATTAAGTTTATTGCTCATTGCTTTTCCTTGCCTCAAAATCAGATTTCTTGCAGCATGATCACAGTCAGCAAACCAGAAATTTTCAATGTATGGCATGAAAAAAGACTAAAATTGCACTAATGATATTCCTTGGCTTCACCATCTGCCTGCACTCTATTGCATTCAGTGGTTCCAATAAAATCCCAGTGAACCAGGGATGAGATGTGTATGTCTAGCAGAGCTGAGTGAACAGAAAAAAACACCTGAAGTTCACATTTCATACAAGAACCTTCTCCTATGCAACACACTGCTTTCACTTTCCCTCTTCATCTATTTCCTTGTTGCCTTGGTAAATGTTAATCGTGTGGAGAATCCTCCAAGCAAAACAACCAAGTCTAGGTCTGTATCTTACCCTTTTCTCCTATGGCTGTTTTTAGACAAAAATCTGGGAGAAAAAATGCTCCACTGCGACAGTTCTGACCACCCTGCATGACAGGTCAGCAGATGGTGTCTTTAAGTGATGAATCTGACAACTTTTGGGGGTTAGTTGACTGAAAATGAAATATTATAAAGGAAAAATGTGCACTGCTTTCTAACTACAGTTTCCTACTGCCATCCAACAATAGCATAAATGAGGGATTCAGTACTGGTCAAAGAAAACCACTTCCTAATATATGATTTGTGGGCCATTAATCTTGGCTTCCCATCCTCCAGTTTCAGTCTGAAAAACATTTTAGCTCAGCAGGTGATGCTGTCAGTGACAAATGAACAAGATTAAAATCAAGTGATGTGGACAAAGCAAACTGTCTCAGAATGAATCTTCCTGTACTTGGAAACTACTCTGGTTCTTATGTTGCTAGAAACAGGGCTAGTGGCTTTGTGAATTTAATCTAAGAGAATTAAGAAATGGCATTTCTGTCATAGTGATATTAAAAAAAAAAAAGTAGAACCTTCATAAGTAACTGGCATATTTCTTGAAGGATTCAACTGAATCTTTGATAAGGCTTTGCCTTATCTCAAGGATACTTTTCTATAGGGATGTTAAAATATATTACCTAAAGATAAGAATGTTATCACTGGCTGTGAAATTTCCATACTGAATAGGGTCAAAAATAAAAAAGATGGCAAAAAAGCTGTGTGTCCAGTGGTCCAGAAACAGTCCGACTGTGAGAGCATGAAACACTGTGGAGGAGAGGAGTTGCCATGAATTCGCAAATTTGCACTGAGTGAAGATATGAAGATTGTAGGAATGGCTTCTGAGACACTGGGAGCAGCAGAATAACTGAAGCAGCAAGGGCTCGCTTTTTAAAGCTGGCTCTGGGAACCCACCTGGAAAGACAGGGTCACCTAAGCAGATAAGAAAGAATTCTCCACAAGAAGTAGTCTAGTAGATCCAGAGAATGAGAGAGCAAAGAGAGCAAACCCTCTTTTTAGGGTAGGGAGACAAGATTTGCCTTAATAGGTGTCTTAAGGATCAGAAAGGTAACATTTGAAAAAGCTTAATTTATAAAGAAGGAATGGACAGGATTGAAAATCAGACCGAAATAACTCCCTTCACCTATACACTGCTGTACTGCTTCTGGGAAGTGAGGCAAATAATGGAAAAATGGCACAGAAAAAGGGAGTACAAATGGAGAATAGTTTCTGAGACACTCATTCTCGTACACTTTCCAGTATTCTACAATTGGCAGGCCGATAGTGCACATCGTAATGTGGGGGCACATTCATCTCTGCTCTTCAGATGCATGAGCCACCTTGCTTCTTGGATGGTAGGTGACAATGTGTTAGGAATTCCAAAATATCTTCCTTCAGGAGCAGTATGGTGTCTGGGCGTGTTTGCTCTCGTGAGAAGGGCTAATCCCTACCCAACCTCGTGCTTTGGATAGACATGGGATGCTGAATCCTGTGCCTGATGCTAATGACAATAGTAATTTAGATTCAGGATTCTTGGATATTCTGAGAAAGGGGACACGAGGGACTGAGGCACAGTGGCAGCCATTTCTCGGAGGGGAATAAGAGGATAGAGAACACCTAAGGGCTGCAGAAAAAAAGAGTGGTATAGAGAAGAACAGAAAAGAAAATAGACACCTGCAAAACTGCTGAGGATAAATTTGAGATAAGAAAATGGAAGAAAATTATGGTGTATACGTAATATTTTCTTTGAATTTTAACAGAGACATGAACATTTAGGCCTATTTTTCATCATTTTTCATAGATGACTGCTAGGAAGGTTTGTGCCCTTGTAGAAGGAAGGAGAAACTGCCACTGTTCCAAAATGGAGCTTTATATTATAAAAAAATTGGCAGAATTATGTGAATTTGTATCTATACTGAGCTCCCAAAAGTACACAGTCAAGAAAAATGTTGCAATGGCTTATGAAGAGAAACTCAGATTTAAAGCATAAGAAAAACAAAAGACTGCAATTTACTCCTTTTACTTGACCCTCTAGATGTGCACTGAACAGGGATTATGTAGACCAGCACTTCTTTAGGCTTCAAATATGGTTCAGAAAGCTATAAGAGTTCATGAAGTCCATCTCTCCCTTCAGGATTTCTTGTCTGCTTTTCCTTTCATTTAACTGTATTTTCCAACAGTTGCTGTATCATGTTACATTTATTTTTAAAATTGGGGTTTTTTCCATGTTTCACTTAGAAAGGGACACTTTTCTCTAGGCACCACAGAAGATCTTTTTGGAAGGCTGGGCATATCTCTGTCCAGCTTGACTTTGCTCTTTAAACATCCAAATACTGCACTTTGTTTACCTGCTGTGTCTGCCCCAAGAATTTCTCTATTGTGGCTCAGAATTCAGCATTTAGCTTCTAATCTGATAGGAAGCAACTTCCTGCAGATATGTGAACTGTATAACCTCTGACCTAGCCAGTTATTCATAAGTAATAGAGGTGGTAGAAAGTTCTTTGCTGATGGGGGCAGGACAGAGATGCTGCCAGAAATGAACCCTGGGTTGGGAGGGGTGGGACTGAAAGGCAACTATAGTTTATAGGGAAGCTAAAGAAAAGAACAGTGCTCTCTGAAAAATTCTGTGCAAATGCAGACGTCTGTCAGTATGGGCAGATGTCTTCCTGTGTTGGTTTGAGGCCTCATCCACAAAGTGGCTGTTCCTGATAAAATTTTCTAGGCATGGAAAAATGATACTGCTTTTTGTGATAAAATATTTCTCTTAGTGATAGGTAGCTAAGTTATTACATGTTTTCAGTTCAAAACCCATGATGTTCTATGGCTGGGAATTCTTGTAGGTAAATCTTAAAGTGATTTGAAATATTACTGAAGTGTTCTGTCATCTTACTGAAACCTATTTTCTTTGGAGTTTTTATAGAGAAGTGCAGCAGCTGAACCAAAAACTGTCCTAAGAGTTGTTGGACTGTGACGGATAAAGGATTTTGGCTTGCTGCTTGGAGAATCATGGAAAAAAATGCAAAAAATAACAAAAATTCCAATGTCATCTGAATGCACTCTGGCCAGCAGATTTAGGAGAGGATAGTCCAATGCCTTAGCTGTTTTCATGAGGCCTTGGACATCCAAGATTCTCCTATATCTCTATTTATCAAAAACGTTAGTACAGGATATCCAGTTTCTAATCAAGCTGGCAGAGAGATTTCTTTAGATACTTCCTGTACATGGCACCTGTTTGAAGCCTAATGGAGACTTCTGCAGTACCTTGTATCCAGATTCTTTGCTGACTCTCAGATTTTCAAATTATCAGAGATTTGCACTGCTGTGAATGAGCACCAAAACAGGGTTCAGGAAATTCCCTAATATCGCAGAAAATATTCACCTTGCAAAAAACTTATATTTTTATTACTTTCAGTGCCCATCTGAACAGACTTTTTTTTCACTTGCATTACATGTAAGCAGACGCACCAATATTAGTAACTTCGAGCATGTCAAGAAAATATTACTTATTGCTGAGGAAACAGGATGCTAATCTCAAAACCGACATAGATATTCCCTTGTAAACTACCAATTAGTCAGTAAGGTTCAACAGGGCATGGAGTTATCATAGAGTAATCATAGCTGTGGAGATTTATATGGCATAGTAGAATTTAATGGCATAAGTGTATGGGGGACATGAAATCAACTCAATAAAAATTATGAATAATATGCTTAGTCCCTGAATTTTTTTTCTCTTAAGTCACAATAAAATTACATGGACAGGACACAGCACCAAATTTTAAAATTTAGGGTTTTCTTCTCTCTATGTGTGTGTTTAAATCTTCTAAATGTTTTAGTCAGGCTCATGCAGTACTAGATTATGGTACCTTTTTTTGTAGGTCTGGTATTAGTCCTCAGCAGCAACTTTTTCGAAAGAAGTCTCAATCCCCTCCGTGTGAGAGGATTGGAGCCAACACTGCCATTAAAAGATCTTCTCTGTCTGGAATGAAATCCCTTACAGAGTGTGAGATCTGCATCAATAAAATATTATGCTCTCTTGGCAGATACTCAAAGGGAAGGCAGGTGGCAGTAACACTGCCTCCACTCTGATGATGTGGGTCTCTCTGCAGATGTCCGTGGGTTCAGTTCTGACATATGAAAACATAACATAAAGCATCTTGTATTGGATTTGGTGAATTTAGTTCTTTTGGTTTTCTTTTCACTTGAAACAAGTTCTCTGATGTTCTTTCACAAAGTCTTGATAGAATCCACAATAGTTCAAGCATATTGAGATATTTTAGTGTCAAAGCACCGAGTATGTGAAATTTAAGGGTTTGGTAAAATGTCATAAGGGAAAGAACTTTCTCTTCCCAGCTGCCAAAAAAGCCAGCATACAGGGAAGGCATACTCCATTTCAATAACTGATTTTTTTTTTCCTATATATCCTGTGAAAATAGTTTATGTAAAAACAATTAAAATGCCTGAAAGAACTAAGCAGCCAGGTTCCAAGAATGGAAGGACTTAGGGGAAAAATTAAAATAAACTAAAATTAATCTACAATTTTGATCTGGATTGAAGTATAAATAGTTCAGGTACATCATGAAGAAATATTTTGATTAGCTAGCAGGCTACTCTCAGCTGTCTGGATCTGAGAGCCCATCCATCGTGCCCACAGGCAATGGAGTCATCAGTTGTCTTTCCCTCATTAAAGACAGATAGGGACTGAATCTCCTTCCCTTACTGAACATTTCAGCTTCCTTGAGAAGAAAGAAGGAGGCAGCAGCAGAAGCAGGGCAGATTAAATACCACTGCAAATTCCAGAGTGACTTCTTGCCAGATTAATTTCTTCCACCAGACTGGCAAACGGAATAAAACTCCTGGTGTTTCAGCATGTGTGATCACAGCCTGGGGTTAAGCTTATGTTGAGCATGGAGAATTTGTTACTTTGCACACTGATGGAAATGTGTATAAATGAAAATTAAATGTATTATGAACTACTTTAAAATATTCAGATTTAATATATCTTAAACAGTGTCCTTAAAGTCATCTAATGAGATGGTGTTTGTCGAATCTACTCTTCAATGCCAAAATTTTTCCCTTGTCAAGGTCTGGTAAGCTATTGGAAACCCTGGATCAAGCCTGCATGATATCTTATCAGTTGTACTGAAGAAGCAGGAGGGCTGGAAGTTTTCAGAGGAGACAGAGAGCTGCATGAGTACTGAGGCAGCCATGGGATGACCGAACACCATGGATTTAATGATGATGGCTTTAGAAAGTAAAGTAGCAAATTAACTGAATTTCAGAGTTCACAATCCAGAGTCAACTTAGAGATAGTTTCACTTCCTTGGCACTGGATGAGAAATCATAGTACTGCAGAAGCACAGAATGGCTTGAATCTAGTTCTGACTCTCCTACTGTGGGCAGGGATGACACCCACAGGAGCTGGATGTTCAAAGCCTCATTCAGCTCCTCTGTAAGAACAGCTTACCAGGGGATCTCTCATCTAGTAATTCTTTAAAAGGTGGAATTTCACTCTTCCAAAGTTCAGATATTTGTTCCTCAGGATCACAAAATTGTTACAGCCCACACTCCCTCCATTCCTAACCTCTTTAATTAGCTGGTTTGCATTGGTGAGCACCAGGTCCAGTAACGCTTCTCCTCTGGTTGCTTTGCCCAACACCTGGATGAGTAAGTTATCCTCAACACAGTCCAGGGCTCTCCTGGACTGTGCACAGCCTGCTGTATTTCCTACCCAGTAGACATCCAGGTGTTTGAAATCCCCCATCAGGATGACAGCCCGTGAGGGTGATGCTGCCTACAGCAGAATCAATAGGCTGCATCAACAGGCTTCTCCTGCTCAGGCAGACTTAGACCCACGCCACAACATGTACTTGGTTGGTCCTGTCCTTGATTTTTACCCAGAGGTTCTCAGCACATTTGTGGCTCTTTTTCAGAGGCAGCTCTTCACAGCTTATTCATTCTTTAAGGTAGAGTGAAACACCCCTTCTCCTCCTACCCAGCTTATCTCTTCTGGGCCTGTAGCTCTCAATTGTTGTGTTCCAGCTGAGAGATTCATCCCACCATGTTTCTATGATAGCAATTAAGTCAATTTCTAGCTCCACCATGATTTGCAACTCCTCTTGCTTATTACCAATGCTGCATGCATTGCTGTAGAGGTACTTCAGCTGAATAAATCTTCAGGAAAAAAAGAAGAAAAAGTACAGACAAGAAAAAAAGATTTCTCAATTTTAGATCTAGTTTTAGACACTTTGCTGTAGATGTCTATAAACTGTCTTTTGGAATTATTCTGTTTTGATTAACATGCCTAACACTCATTAAAACCAACACAAAGCTCTCATTAGTCTCCCAGCTGAGAGATTTATGCAGAAAGAAGTACAAAATGGTTTCTTTTCCAACTCTGCTGAGTGCTTGTTTATGTAAACACTTCTGCAACCTATCCTGGAGTTTTAAGTGGTAATGAACTGCTGGTGAAACTCTCAGGCATCATGCAATACATATCCTGGTCTGTGTAACTACAGTAAACAAAAACATGATGAATTCCTCAGATCATGTTTTAATCCAAGTCCAGCTGCATATGATTTTCAAGGCATAGCTGCAAAATCCATGACTTCTTTTTCTGACAATGCTCAGACACCTCCACTGGCTCATCTGACCTTCCTGGTAGGAATAAGAGATGACTATTGTGAGGAGAAGGAAATGGACTGCAAAGGAGGTGAGGAGGTGGCATCAATCTTTTCTATGTATTGGAAAGACAAAACAAAACCACCAATAAGAAAGCCTCACCATATCCTTAATTCTTAATAAGTTTTTTTCTTAATTTTCAGTTCGCTTCACTAGAAAATGGGTCATTTTTCTTGCCAAGAAGGCCGGTATTTGTGGTTACCACCTAAATATTTTAAATTTCATGGATGTTGCATTGAGAAATGTCTACAGAGATGTCTTCAACCTACTTTTCCAAAGCAATCACTTATTGTGTTAATATATTTCTTAGCTATTTTAAATATTTAAAAACAAAGAGATCTGATAAAGCCTGCCAAGTATTTATCAAATAATTAATTTATTAATATAAGCTTCTAATGCTATCTTAAAATTTCTCAGTTCACATTTGAAGGTGTAAATTACTTCCTACACAAGTTTTCAGCAAAGGCTCAGATATTTTTAAACCAAGTATACGTATTGTAGTTTCTTAGTTTCAAGAATAATCATGGAGTAAACATACTGCGCACTATTAATTTTTGTTTCTAATATGCATTTTCTTTGTGTATGAGAAACACATCTTTGATTAATCCTCTGCAGTTATTTGCCAACTTTTAAAATACAGTTTTTCTACTTCCTTGTAAATCTCCTTTATGGAAAAAAATCTGAATTAAGCAATATGAATATATTCATAACAGGGTTTTTTCCTTGAAATATGCATTCCATGTAAGTTAAACTGAAGTATCAATATGAGGTGTCAATGTTTTGGGTTTTTTTTTGTTTGGAGTTTTTTTGTGTCTGTTTGTGGAGATTTTAGACTGGGGTTTTTTTGGGGGGGGGAGTGCTTATAAGTTATACTTACGAACTATGAAACACATGGCACAAGTCATACCGATATTGAAAAATTACCTTTTGCTCTACATATGGAGGTATATTTTATGGCAAAGTGGTAAACAAAACATATTAAGGTGGTTCAGTGTTGCAGTGTTATATTGTGCAACGCATTCAGTTTAAATTTACTATATTGACTTATTTTAACAAAGTACTCAATGTACCTGAATAATAAAAAATATCAAATAAGAAATATTTGTTAGAGGAAAATATCTTTAATAACAAATTCTCTGTCAACTGGACATAGATCCATAATTAAGAGGGAAATAATTTATGAGACTAGAAGAATCTAAGGAGCTATTTAGCTGACCAGCTGCTAACTTGAGACTTGTTTGCCTAAAACTTTATAAGGAGGTTGTATTTATGTAAACAAATCCCACCTCCTGTGCCAGCATCAGACTAAGATGAGCTCCTTGAGTGTACTGACTACCAGATCAAATCAGTCACCTAAACCCAGATTCTAGTCCATCCAAGATAGTCCAAGATAGTCAAGATAGCTACACAAACCTGTGGGTATGACATAGGTCCTACCAGAAACTTGAACCTTTCTAGAATGGCAGATTTAGACCATTGAGATTGCCCTAAAAAAGTCTCAAAAAAATGCTTGTGTTCAGACAGTTAAATCCAGCCTAGCTATATATACGTAAACACACAATAAAATCTACTTGAAGGACCTCGACCATCCTGGTCCTTCAATGAGTGTTATGTCTCACTGTTTTTCCCACCAAACACATTGCATTTATTTGTGTACTAATTTTGGACTTAATTAAAAAGAAAAAATATGTCTTTTGAAAAGCAGGGGGATTATGATAATTCCAAAAATGTTTCTGTAAGTACTCATAAGCCAAGGGCCCAGCTGGTGCTAATGATATTGACTATGTAAAGACAGTGTTCTGTTTCATATTCTTCATTTTTTTGTACAGAATGGTTTTGATGAGATGACCATAGCTTGCACATCCACATGACCAACACAACGCAGAAGCTGCAGCTGAACTCAGTTTTATCATAGATTTATTATGAAGCATTGCTCACATTTATAAAGTATAGATTCAATTATTAATGTTCAAAGAAATAGAAATCTCATTGCAGGCATGGATTGAAATTTGGATTACCTACATGGAGTAAGACAAGAAAGAATAAGGCATGTTTTGGCAAGAAAAACTGATATTAATGTGGGTATGACTGTGCAAAGATAGCAAACACAAGGAAAAAAGAGGAACTAATTTGAGCAGTGATAACGTTCTTTGTATAGAAATAGCAGTTATCAATATGAACATTTTTTAGACTAATATACTGCAAGCTGTTCCTTGCAACTGCTAAATATGCATTTAATTTCATATTTACTACTGTGACATTTTAGTCAGATAGTAGTATTGTTCATTTAAATGGTGTTACTTCTTATCTTTATGCTTTTTTTCTTATTGTAACATGTGGACCAATATTAGCTTTTAAGATAAAACCTTTCAACCAAGAGGAAACATCAGCAAAAAGGGAGGAAATAAATGAAGCATACCTTTTGGCAATTAAATATGCTGGCACAAGATTTCATGCACACATTTTCTTCAGAATCTAAGATATTTAAATTTCTTTCATAGGAAGAACTACCACAGACGTCTATCTCTCTCTGCATATTCCTACTTACCCTTTTTGTAGCACATATGCATAGTGCAGGACAGTGCACAAAGGAGACTTCTTGTAAGGCAAAAGGCACTTAAGAACAGAGTTGATATGTATAGACATTAAATGGGACAGAGGTAACCTAATCTTGAAGGCAGGCTTCAGACCACATGTGGGTTTCTCCCACTGCAGCCTGACAGATGTGATATTGCTGCAGCTTTGTGTTCCCAAGCCCTGCCAATGGTGAGGCTGAGCACCTGTGCCCAGTAGGCAGCCAGGTGTGTGTGCACCTGTACAGACATGCACGAGGGCACACAGAACCCTACACACACAGTCACACAGGTCAGCACCTTCACTGACACTCACATGAACACTTACTGTGCTACATTTTCCCATGCTTGCTCCTCCTGCATCTGCCATGATCCTTTTCTTGTCTTTGGTCCTGACCATAAACCTCTCATAGTAAGTTTTACTTAGTAACCAAATGCTCTTGCCGTGCATCCTCTAACAAGTTCTCTACTTCTGCAGGCAACCATCTACCTTGTATGGTTTTCATGATGGAGTTTCTTCCACTTACACTGAAGGGAGTGTTTCAAGAAGAAACTAGCCTTTTCTAGAGCAAACAATAGAGCTACACACAATAGGCAGGAACTGATGCACAGGAAGTTCTTACTAAATATGAGAAGCAACTTGTTTCCTGTGCAGGTGATAAAGCACTGGAATAGATTGCCCAGAGAGGTTGTGGAGTGTCCCTCAATGCAGATATTGAATAACTGTCTAAATGCAATCCTGTGCTGTGTGCTCTATGATGACCCTGACTGAGCAGGGAGGTTGGATCAGGTGATCCCAGTATGGTCCTTTCTGACCTCATCCATTTGGTGATTCTGTGACTCTTGCTGAGTACCCCATCAGGGACAATGACCAAATTTCCTTCTTTGCTAGCTTTAGGATAGTTAGTTCGGTAAGTGCCATTTTCAGTGATGATATTGGTAGGGTTCTTCTACCAGTCTTTGCATTTATCATGATTGCTCTTTAATCACACTGAATATTTTTACATGTGCATAAAACCCATTAATGTAATTACTCCTCTCCCTTATGTTCTACTGTTTTCCCATCTAAATCAGAGTCTGCATGCAAGGAACCATGGGGAATATATTTATGTCTGTCAATTTTAAGGTGCAAATTTGCTAAGCTGCTGCCTTTATGTATTGCTCCTTTTCATAGGCTCTTTCATTACGCTGATCACTTAAATGAGGTTAAGGTTTCAGCTTTACTGAGCTCCTGAGAATGTAAGAGTTCTGTGGGCAAATTCAACTCCAGTGTCCTCAACTCTGTTCCTGTGACAGTGATGAATAGAGGTGAATAGTGGAGAATAGAGATGTCTATTCATGGAGGTGAATAGACGAGAGAATTAAGGGCAAATTAAAGCTCTTGTCATTGGGAAATAAACTGTTTCCCTGGTAAGCTGTTTATTCAAGAGACTACTACATTAAGAAGTTACATTTCAGATACAATGATGCTGACATGCCAGGTGCCAGTAGAGGAAATGTGCAGAAATAACTGATTTATGAAAATTAAATTTTCTGTGGAAGCTTTTTTCTCTTTATAAAAAGCAAGTCAAAAGACTTATTTTTCTCCTGGAGTGTCTGGCCATGGGTCTTATGTCATAGCAGCCTTACAAAATATATTCAGAACACAATGAATTGGACAAAGATTGGACTTGATGGTCTTAGAAATCTTTTCTGACTTTAATGATTCTATGGTTCTATTTGGCCTTCTGTGTAGCTTTTTTTTGTTGTTGGATCAAGCCTGTTTTGTTTTCTTCTTGCATAAAAAAGATTGTTAGTTTTAAAGGTGTCTTTTGCAAACAATGTTAGGGAAATATCACTCACTTTTATTTAATTCTAGGAATTTTAATAAGGTATACAGAGCATTAATATTTAAACTCAATTACAAAATTATTTTTTGCATGGTAGTATTTGTTCAGTTTTATGACTTTCTAAAGTGTAATACATTCACATTTCAGGGCTCTAAGAGGAATTAAGAACTCTTGTCTGACACTGTAAAGAGAGTTCAATCAAACTCATATTCAGTAGAAAGAGAGCCCCATAGGATGCCAAAAAACCCAGATACCAGAGTGCAGCTAAGAGGAAAGTAGGAAGAAAGAACTCACTCCAAAATGATTATTTGGTGGCTCTGGCTTTGGACATTCAAATTGCTGTTCCACAGACATGAGCTATTACCATTCAAAATCAGACCAAATAATTTCTATATTCATATATAGGCTTTTCTGTTGCTTTGGATAATTAGTACTGAATTTCTTAAAGGCATATTAATTTTCTTGCAGGTATGTGATGATTTTATATTCCTAGAGTCATACTGTGATATCTATTGTCGATATTACTTTAGTGAAATCACTGAAAATAGATCCTATAAATATAGGTAGGGATTCCAGAAACAAAAGAGAGAAAATCATTTATTTTCTGATATTTTTACCTCATAGATTTGTAGTTCAGAAGATGGATAAATTGCATAACATTTGTGACTGTTCTTTCTTCTATTCTTAGGCATTGAGGAAAGTATCTTTGATACTACTGCCAGAGGTAACTAAGTCCAAAAAACAGTTTCCTACACAGTAAGTCTTTAGAGATTTTGAAATGATTAAATAAAATTCTTCAAGATGGACTCAGTCAGATAGTCTGTAATAATAAACTTGCTCCTATTAGGAATAAATATTGGGGGAAAAAAAGTACTAAGTAGGCTAGAAAGAGTCAGTTCCTTTGTAACTATCTCTATCATTGCTGCAGGGCCTACAGCAGAAAAATCAAAGTTGCGTCAGTGTCCATAAAAAATTATCAATCTCTATCACCATGAAAACACTGTATTGTGATGCTGTCATGCTAATATATTACACATGACTGAGGAAGATGGTTTTAACAGCTAAATGACAGTAATACAGGAGCTACTGAGGAGTTCCTAGAGTTCCCAGCTTCTCTACCGCAGAATACCTTGACACTACTGCAGCAAAACTGAATGTCAAACTGACTGCAGGTCTATATGTAATGTTTTCTGTGAAATTCCCGTCACTGCAATCACAAGTATTTATTTATTAAATCTTACATGAAAAAAAATTATTTTCAGGGTTTTTTCAGTAGACTGGAAAAGCAATCTGTGGAGTTTTCACAGACATTTGCTTTCATTTTCAAGAGCTTTGCTATGGATGATTCAGTCTTTGTGGTAACAGCTAGATAACATGGGCTAATCCAATACCCTTTGAAGTCAGAGTGCTGATATTCCCATTGAAGTAAGCAAGCATTTGTTAATGAGTAGATTGACTTCTTATCTTTAGGAGTATGCCATTATCCCTAAAGTTACTCTGCTCATACATTCACCTTTATAGCTGTGGGCCCAACTCTAATGCACTTGAGATATTCAAGCCCCACTCCTGAGTAATTTGAAATCTTTTGCATCTCATAATTTCTATTATTTGAAACTTGCTTAGTATCTTTTCTCATACTAGTTCCTTTGAGTTATGTAGATATTTGGCTTCATGAATGATGTCAAAGGAAATTTGTTAGGTTACGCCCTAATTTGTGATTTCACAAATATGTATGTTTCTTCACTTTCCCCTCATCTCTCCCCATTTGTTTCTTCCCATATTTCGTATTATATTTCTTTCTTCCTATATTCCTCTTCTCATTTTTTTTTAATCTTTGAATCCAGTCTACAGGGTGAAACTTACTCCACCATTTCTATATAAGCTAAAAATCTCACCCCGAATACATGAATAACCACAATAAAAATGGGAATGTTGAACAGTCTTCATTCATCTGGAAGTTAAAATGCATGTTTGATTATCTTATAAGGTACAGAAGAGAACAGTAAGATCAAATAGTCCTATGCATGCCTCTTAGTGATTTCTTTCATTCAAATGCATGTCAGCACAGGGCTGGATGAGCCTAAAAATAAAGCCTAACTGAAGACAATTGCTCCCTGAATTAAAATTTCTGAGGCACATAAGAAAACTGAATTAAAACCACTAGAGAATTTCAGAGTAATAAGAGACTGAATGCCAAAAAGAAATGAATCTATTTATAACAAAATTAAAAGTTTGAGTCGATACAGGAGGAATCAGTGGATTATGTCAGTTATTTATGAGGTGGATGGAATTAATCAGTGAGAGAGAGAGCATCCGTGAATGCAATGATCTAACTGGAAAATTAGCAACTCATCCCACAAACACTGAAAATTACTCATCACCATAAAGTCAGCAAAATCATATGTGGGATTAACAACAGATATGAACAGAAGCTTGTGTGAGATAAAAGTCAAAGCTTTCCTGATTTTCATCTTTGTTTCTTCTCTGCCAGAGAACTGTAGATACCCAGAATATAATTCATTCAGATTATATAATATTTAAAATTATGACTGGATTGCTTTTGTGCCAGGTGCATGGTAAATTTAACTGCATCCATACTGCAGACTTAAATGTTGTTCTCAGCTGTTTGTCCAGAATTTCCAAATACCTTCATCTATATCCAATGTCATACAGGCTGCAGGAGCTAAAAGCTCATAAATGAACAGCCCACGTAACCAAGTAATTTCCAGGCAGAAAAAGAAGACAAGCCTTGAAAAAACTAGATACATTACTTCCTTTATACTGTAAGTTTTGAATGAACCAATAGTAAGGCCCATTTTGGCATTTCTCTCTTGGTACATGCTTTTTGCTTTCTAGCCTCTACTCCTTAAAACTTACACAAAAAAAAAAAAAGACAAAAAAATTCCCACAGCAACAACAAAAAACAACAAACCAAACAAAATGAACCAAACAAAAAATAAATATTTTTTAAACTGCATTGCAATTTTGGAATGAATGTGTTTCCACAATAGAAACTATTAAAAGCATGAATGAATATAATTGCGATACCAAGTCATGGCCTCTGAAAGTAACTTAAGCATATATTGAGGTATTCAAAATGTAGATGGAATTTGTGGCCTTCAAGATACAGAATTTAAAAGTAAAGTATCTTTTCTCATATTGTTATTTTCAAGACCCTTGCATTACTTCTCTTTCATGAAAAAAGCAAAATAGACAAACTTCTTCATCTCTTTGTTTCTTTTTTAAAAAATTTCTCAAATCAAAAAGTAGAGCTGTAGAGGCTGAAAGTCTGATATGTCCTTCCCTTACTGTTCTTCACTGTTGAATATCCAGGACTGACTGAGAAGCAAAGGCCCATTGCAACGAAAGAACCCCACATATTGATGTGTCTATGACCCATACAAATATAATTTGGCTTTCAACACTGTGTTCTAGTGTAGTGGAATGATAGGCATACAAATCTTCCCACTAGGGCTTAAGGTCTGTTTGTGCAAAATTCCTGTGTTTCTGTAGATTTAATGCATCCTTCTGTGTGATATTACATTCTGGCTGTAAACAGCACAAAAAAAACCCCATGTATTTATAATGGAAAGTCTTTTTCTAAGGCCTATCAACATCTAAGGAATAGGATGCTGAACTTCTAAGAGTTTCCAAAGATAAAGTAGAACTTTTAACTTTCAACTTGCTTGAAATTTCTCTCAAGTTAACAATAAACAAAACATTACAATTTAATGGTCACTTGTGAATGAAGCCATTGATGACAGTATGTTGCTTACCTCTGTAATTCCATAGCAATAATATTACACAAGTGTTCACTAATGGGACTCTTGACAAATTGCTATGTATTCCAAAAACTAATAAACAACACATCTTTGTTGTGCTAGTTTGGAATTTTTTGAGAGTTATGAGTTGAAAAATAAAAATAAAAACCAAAATTCAAATGAATGCAGAGAGAAATTTCTGTCTTCGTTATTTACTTTACAATCCTTATTGAGCATCCTGCTGTTTTGTGATGTTCATTAAACTAGAAATACCAAGTTCAGCCTATATCTTAAAGTTGTTGCCAGCAACAGAAACAAATACATTTCAGTAGCACAATTATTGATCTGTGCTATTCATAAATAAAAATGTTTTTACATTTTTTCACACATATTATATGGAATTCAAAGCTTATTTCATGTTCTTCAGCCATTCTTTAATCTTATTTCTACCTTTGATTTTTTCTATCAGAGGTATATCTAAGTACAACTTAAATCCATTATTAGAAGTCTTTCTCAACATTTCATTCCTCTGAACTTCTCACTCTTCTTGAGAAGATGCAACTTTGAGTCTTAAACATAGCATAACAAAACATGGCACTACACTGAGTCTGAGGTGAGCAGTACAGAGATGAATGAAGACTGTCTTACCAGGTCAGTGCTGGTGAGTTGTATGCAGGGGAATTTTCTCACTCTTTTCTTAAGCAACCCAAGCAAGCAACCTGTTCTTCTTGACCATCAGTTTCCTCTGGCTCTCAAACATGCTCACCTAGCCATGTGCTCCTAACAGAAGATGATGAATATCTGCATGAAACTTTTTTGGAGGTTTATCTCTCTGCTGTGTGTTCAAGTTAATTCACTTTGGTTTGATTTTTCATGGGCTCTGGTGTGTACCTCTTCCTAGGTATTTTGTTCAGCTTTGCTGTCCAGGCAGGTCTGGGGAGTGTGCAGCTGTCACCAGTGCAGCTGGATGTCTTTTGTTAACATCCCCATGCAGCAAGGACTAAGCTAGCACTGGAACTGGTGTGGTAAGAGCAGAAAAGATTGTGTGATACTGCTCCCAGATGGATATCGTAACTTACTAATGTTCTATCTTCCAGAACAGCGATGATTAGCTCTTCTCTCATCCCTGGCCTTTCTTGGTCAGACAAAGCTCATTTCACGTGGGAGCTAGAGTTAATGGAAAAGACATCCAACAGAATTTATGGAGAAATGCTTCAAACATGAAGGATATGGGAAATGGATTTGCCTTGCCATTGAAGATGTGTTGTAGATTGTTAGCCTGCCATGTCTTTCCTTCCACTGGCTCAGTAAAAAGATTCTTTTTAATATGTAAAGAAATAGAGATTTCTTTGAGATTCAGATTCATAATTTATTTCTAATCTTATCAAATAATTAAGTTATGAATGAATGACTTATTTTTAAAGTTGGAATCTTGAGATTTATGAAAAGTAAAGCATAATTCAATGTTTAAGAAATATATCTCTAAAAGGCAATTTGCTGGTCTTAATCTCTTCAATCTTAAAATAGAGGATTTCAGCTAAAAAAAAACAACTTTAAAAGATTGTGAGATTTTTATTGGTCATTTAGAAAGTCAGTTGTTTCAGGCCTTTGTTACGTTAAAACTCCTGAGGGGGTTATAGTGTCTTTTTTTTTTTTTTGCTGTTGTTTTGTCTTAGAAGAAGCAAGCAAAATGCTTTTTCTTAATTACTTCAAAACTGAGAAGCTGCTTCTTTCCTCCAAATTCTTTCCTTTACTGAGCAGTCCTTATTTACCTCCCCTTGCATGCAGTGTTTCAGCAAGGACATATTCATTATGAAGTGACATTTTAAATTTTCATAAACTCCACATCCCCAGAAGAATTCTGTGGCTTGCTAATTGTGAGCATGCAGGAGACAGGTCACTGCTAGGTAGCTTGTGGATTGGTCCAGTGGCTTTCAAGTACATTCCAAAATTTTGAAGTTTTGCTTCTAAAACCATGGAAATTCCAGAAGCATTTCTGCCATTAATTTTTCAATGAGAACTCAAACTCTTAATGTCTTCATTGTTTCCAACTATTTTTGTTAAATATTTTCATTTAAGCACTGAAATGTAGTATAGTGTACTTTTGATATCACACAGGAATTTACTTCATTTAGATCATAAAGGACACCAAAATTAATTTATGTAGACACAGACAAAAGCATATAGATGTAAAAATAGAGGCCCCTGTCTTTTGTTGTATCCTTTTGAGTGTTGTATCCTTTTGGAACATGCATCCAAATTTTGCAGTTCAGGTGTCATTCTTGTTTACAGACTGATAGCTTCATGCTGAATATTTAAAACATAAGGTCTTTACAGCACTGCAGGGATACTGCAAAGGTTTGTTTTTCCTCTCTTGAGTCTCCTTAATCCCATTCTGGAGTAAAAATACTTCCATAATGCCTTGCTTTTGACTGAAGATGTCATTATCAGAGATGTCATTTTTTTTCACTAATCCTTGTTCTCAGTGGTCATATTGCTGCATAACCAAGATTCTTTTTACCTGGCTAACAAGAGATACTCATGTCCAGCTACTGCCTCTGCTCCTCCACAGTCTCTATTTGCCAAAGTGACAGGAACTGACGGACTACTGTGAGTCATCTAAGAATTTTCTTTACTTTTTTCCCCCCCTTAGTTTTTATTTATGACAAGACACTGGAAATATACAAGGAGTTAAAGCTTTGAAGAGAGATTTTTTATTCATGCAGAAAGGGCCCTGGAAAAAGTACAATTGCAGAAGATGACAAAGAATAAAGCTTAGTTCTTAAAAGTGACACATCTTTCTAAGACTCTTGTTTTCAACTGCTATTGTGGGCTTTTGAATCAATATACAATTTTTGAACTTACTTTTAGCTGAAAGCTATTTAAAGAGTCCTTTTTTCAATCAGCATTCTACAAAGGCAGAAGTGTTTACTCTTTACTTTCATTGCTACATTTTAAAAAGAGAAGCCAAATTCTAAAAGCTGACTGAAAGACAAACCTTGTCTTTGGCACTTGCATTATAGGTGCTTACACTAAAGTCAGATGATTGACTTTTTAATGTTTAAACATGACATAACTGCTCTGAGACATATAGAAAAAGCCATTCTGTAGGGTTTTCAGTACATCAGTTGGATACTAGCACAGCTCTATTATTTTCCTTCTTGGATAATCAAGGCACCATTTTTTCCAACTAGTTCTTTAATTTTTGTGTACCATGCCAAACAAGGTTGAAATCAAACTAATATTCTATTTCTGGAACTTTCAAAAGTGAGATAGTTACATTTTAATGCAATTTCCTAATCACTTGATTGTTACTTAAAACTGGATTTTTTTTTTCCTTTTTGTATTTTATAACATCAGGTAAGTAAACAGAGGTAAATTAAGTAATGTCATTTCAAAACCAGAAAACTACTTCCTTCATTTCAAGTACATGACAGCATCATGACATCTTCCTAACTGCTCTCAAGGTTCTCATTTAATTTTTCTTTTTCTTAAAAGAGAAACCCTCCTGTTCATAGTTCAGTTTTGATGCTTACTTTCTTTGTTCAAATGAACTGATCAACTGCTGTAAAATTCCCATTCTTATGAAGAAACTTTTGTACATAAAAATTTTGAATGATGTTTGAAGACTGCACAACTTACATGTCACTTACATGTTCTAGAGAAAATGAATACTTCATGCTCAGCACTTAAATGTGCCATTTCACAGTAGTTTTGCAAAATATGGTAATATTTCCACAGATTTTACTATAATTGTATCATTGTTACTCTGAATATTATTACCAATAAGCTGACAGCTAGTAAACCCTCCTGAAAGAATCATAGAAAAAAGCTGTCTTTCAATTATACTATTGAAGATCAAGCACAGTAGTTGACTAGTGTACCCCATCAAAATAGCCACTTATTAAATGCTGTCTTTTATGTTTCAAAAACTTGAAAGTGCTCCAGTGGGGAAAACTCATCTAGGTAAAGTGCCATAATATTTTCCTAGTAGATAATGGTAGGAACAGATTTCAGGACTGAAAGATCTTAGGAAGGAGTCTGAAACTTTGGGCAGGCAAGAATCTCACCCTTCTACAGTTTTAAAAAGTGAACAGATGGTCGTTTTTGGATGTGCCAGCTTAAGGAGTGCTGTGAAAATAACATGTACTCTAAATGGGATGCCAGTTTACAGGGATGTAAACAGAAAAATCAGTAGGAGGGTAAGGGGTGAGGGAAATACTGTATCTCACCGATACTGCTCCTTACAGAAAACTTGTGCCACTAGATTTATTTAGTGAGATGCCTTTTTATGTTTAGTAACACTTCATTTCACCACGTCAGTAAGTTTGTACTGCCATTATGCTATCAAATGGCATATTAGTGCTCTACTGAAGCACTTAAAGTGTAGCACTGCTGCAGGATGCACAGCTTTCTGGTGATGATTTTTATTAAGCAGACTTACAAGCCTCTGTGATAGCATTTTTCTTTGCACTTTGAATATAAAACTAAAGAGACTTGATGCATTGTGTCTTGTTATGTCTGATTCTGTCAGCGTATGGCTTTGTGTGGCTCAAAGTGATGTGATGTGAGATGTAATGCATCAAAGAGACTTTAAGTTTCTTCTGCATTCTGAATAATGACAGAAACTTTTGCTACAAAACTAATGTCATGTAATGTTACATATGCAATAGAATAGGATTTGTAGAAAAATTATAGTGCTTAGTTATGGGCAGAATTAAATTGATACAGGGGAAAGGGGTGAAATCTACTTCTTAGACACATACAGCAACTGGAAAGGAAGTCATAAGATAATGAACATCTAGCATCCTTGGATATGAGAGATGATATTTCTCTAAGTAATTCACTGAGAATTTACAAGTCAACAACAAAAGAAAGATTACAAGTAAGTTTTGGATTTTTTGCTGGAAAACCTTACAGGCTTGTAAACCGAATAAAAGGAGACTAGGCATTTGTGGATGACAGAAATAATCCCCTGTTTGTTTGTGTGAGAGAGAGAAATGTGGGGAGGGGGAGGGAAGCAGGCAGACAGTGAGAAGTGCATTGAGACTGATAACTGGATGAGTAGTGGGACAAACATCCATAATTTCAAGTTGTCCTGAAAAAGAGCCTTGCATCCTAGATCTTTAAGGTACCTGCTAAAGGTAGATACTAGAAGGTATGTGAAATTTGTTGAGGTGACTCAATGATAGACATTTAGCATCCTAAAATAATTTTATATGCCTGAATTAGAGGATGTCTTCTAGACTCATAATTTGCTTTTTTCTTTTCCCCATCTCCTAAACAAGCACAATAATATCATGCTACCTCATGCGATGTGATGAGGAAATAAACGTTTGAAGGAAACAAAATTATCTCAGAAATTAAAGCCGTATGGATAACAAGATATGTCCATCATGCAAATGTTTTTGAAACATCAAAAGGCAGCAGCTTTGTAAATCTTACACAGAGATTAGAAGGCTTTTTTGGAAATCTTTGCTCTAAAAAGGCAGCTTACTGTAGAAAAATATTGAGAGCTGATGATTGTTGCTACCAAGAAAATCTTTGATCCAAAATCCATTACAGGCTTCATTAATGCCATCAGGTATTCCAGACACTGTGTTTCAGGCATAGTGTAAGTATTTGCTAAAACAGAGAATGAACCAGCTAGGATTTTGGACATATGGCAGAACAGGAGTAAATAGAAGGACATGCTATTGAAAAGGACACATGGCACATGGCAGGAGAGGAAAACAAGTGTCGGGAAGGACTCATTGTTGTGTCCTGAGAGAAGGCATTGAAATGGGAGTTTTAGGAAACATAACTTAAATGGGATTAAGTAAATTTGTGATCTATTTGCTTCTACTAAACAGAAGACCCCATTTATATATTTTTATCATAAATAAAGCCAGTAGTAAACTTGACATAAAACACTGATTTCTCCTAATAGCAACAGTCCTTCTTGAAAGAAGACACATATTTTTGTCAAATCTTTGGGTCCACAAATGTAAGAATGTTTTATTGCATGGCATCAATTCCATTTTAAATGACAGAACAAAACAAATAACTGCTAATTAAAAAACAGTAATGGGCATTATCTTCCTTCAAGCCTGAGAAGGGAAAGAAATTATAGTATTTGATTGTGAATCATATATACATACATTCATGCATTTTGAAAAATTTTTAGTTACCTTTAGTTCCTTTTCTTGTGAAGAAGAGAGCTGTATTAACAAGCTCTTAATTTTTCCACTCTAGACAAATTTTTTTCCATAATTGTTAATAGGTTAAGAAGCAATACATGCCAGCATGCAAGGTAGAAATATTTTAAAGTTTTTCTCACAAAATACATTTTGCATCTGTTCTACAGAAATTAGAATTTTAAATGGAAGATATGTCAAACAGATATATCAGTAGAGGATGAAATTTAAAATTCTTGTTTCTAGACAGAGATTTTAATATGGCCTTCCATACACTGGTGGTGGAAAGTTAACTAGATGTCTTCCAATTTTAGTGTTTCTCTCTGGAGGAGTAATATGAAATGAAATTCCAACCATATATAGCAAGTCTGCAATTTTTTTAAAGCTCTTCTTATTGATACTTCCTGGGTTACTGGAAAGTGGTATTGAAACCTGTGGTATCAACAGGCACTGCTGGATCCAGCTTTCAGCCATGCCTTGGTTTTGTCATTACTCATGCTGAAATCATCTGTACTGTGTCTGTTTGTTGTAGTACCAGACCTACTGCTATATGTGACTCCCAGAAAAGTAAAGAAGTGTGTATAGCTTCAGCTATAATCAGACAGTAGAAAATATTGTTTCTTTTCTATTTTATGCTGTCACTGTAATATAAGTGGTACAAGTGCCTGGAACCAGAACAGAATTAATCTGGGTACTGAAACAAAAACAGGCTATCTTTTCTGATACATAAAAAATATCCTGCTATACCTTAGTGCCACTGTTGGAAAATAAAATCAAGATTTAATATATCTTTCTTAGATGGGTGGCATAATTTGTTTGCTCAGAAAGTATTATCATTCATCACAAAAGAGAAATAAAAGAAAAAGCTAGACATAAAACCAAAGAATAATGTAATCTCTGGGTGAGATGTAAGACATGATGATATCAGAATCCATGTGTTTCTTTTCTTGATCTTCTATACCACAAAACCTGACTAACATACAGAATTCCAAGAAACATTCCACCACTTAACAGTGTTACAGAAAACAGGATTGCAGAAATTCAGTAAGGAAAGTTCACTGAGAAAGTAAAAGTTATAAAAATGAGCCTACTCAGAGGAATAAGAACATTCATACTGCCTTTCACAATGAAAACAGCTTTTCGATATTTAAGAGGGAATTTTTTGTGATACAAAGGAAATAAAATAGTGATTTATTTTCTACTAATCAGTAACAACATAGTTGACTGTTGGCACTTGAGTATCAGCTGCATATGCAACAGACATCAATTTTTATTTTTGTTCTGACATTTGGGCCTGCATTTTCTATAGTTTCAATTTAGTTTTCAACTCTTTTAGGGACGGACTGGTATAAAACTGAACCTTAGGAAAATAAATATAATAACATGTAGAGCTTATCTTCAGCATGTATGTCATAATTTTCCTACCCTTTCACATAAGAAGCATGTCCACTATTTCTACTTATTATTTCAGTCACGCAAAGGCTTTTGGGTGTCAGGTTGATTCATTAGCCTTTGTTTTAATGTTTTTCTATTTAATGCTTCTCCAGGTAACTCCTATTCTGATCATCTCCCATATCATTGTTTATAATGGAAGTTATTCTGAAAATATGTTGTCTAAAATAATTTTCAACTGACATTTTAAAAGCATTCCTTAAATGTTTCCAGTGGGATACTCAATACCTTTTCAATATAATTCATAAATAACAGCTGACAGATTCATACAATACATCTTTGTGACTGAACATGAAATTCCCAGGATTATAAATTATCAAAGGAGGAAAATGGGAAACCAATACAAATATGACCAAGCTACAGATATGCTTGTTTTAAATTTACATCTCTCTTTGAAGTCTAGGGTATCTAATTAACTCTTTGAATTCTTCCTTTCATTACCTTCTTACAGTGCTTTCCTTGTTTCTTTATTCCAGTTGCAACACAACACTCATCTCTTCTAAACGCAGCAGAAATGTCAAGACTAATGCTGACATAAGAAAAAGCAGAAATGAACCTTTGAATTAACAGAAAATACACATTCTGCTTGTATTTCCCTCTCCTGTTAAGAGGGCTAGAAATTCCCGTCCAAGGCACTTACTATTCTGGTCATCGTATATGTAAACAAAGTCAAGACATATCATTTTGCAACAGGTAAAGTATTGTGCTGAAGTCAATTTAAGAAGCAGCATGTTTTCCTACAGTATTAAGGAATACAGAAAATGCATTCTCTCACCAGGTTTTTTCTCTAATATGTCATGTTGATTTTCACTACCATCATTATATCTCTTATGGCCACGTTCAGCAGTGTGGTCTCAGAGTTGTTTTATATGCACCTCATTGATGTTTGCCCCATGATTTTTATTTAAGGACATTCCTAAGAACATTTTTATAAACCATACAGGCCATTATTCATTGTTGTTATATGGATGGTTTGCTAGTTACTTGCCAGCCTGTATGTGATTTATTAGATGAATGCTTTGATGTCTAGAGCACCAGTTTTTCAAACTTGTCTGAAGTGGAAGTGATCTTGAGGCAGTGATATATATTGATTTGATTATTGTTTTGTAAATATTTTCTTGCTTAATAGAGAGAGAGCAGAATGACCCTCCTGCAGTGTAACTACTTGTGGGAAACAGTTTTTGCTAGTCATCAAATAGGACACATAAATCAGTATTATTGAATACAAAATCTATGGCTTGATTTTAAAAAATAGGCTTTAGGCTTTCCTTTCAAGCTGAGTGTTTGGAGATCGAATGAATATGTATTTATCTTAACTTTTTATATTATTTTTCAGCTCTCAGAATTCTTATTTTTACATATTTATATTGCTTTCTTCATCTTGTGCAACAGTAGATGAATTATATACACAAAGCTTTCTCACTTTCTCTGATAAAAGGATATTTATTAACAGGATGTATATTATGTGCTATTGTTGTTATACGGCATATTTTAAGTGAATTGAAGTATGGGTATCCCTTTGCTTATTTTTCTTCCTTTATTTCCATGTCTTTAAATAATCTTCATGCTGAAAAACAATGATAATAAGCTGATTACCACATGTTAATAAAAGAGAATGTCCTGTCTCATAGAGTTGAATAATGGATTTTGTTCATTCTTTATCTACTTCCCTTTTTTGAACCATCTCTCTGTGTTTCTCCTTCAGTCATCGGACAAATCACTTCTCAAACTTTTGGAAACACGGATCCAGTTCTGCATGGACTTTAGTTTGTCTTTCATGAAAAATATTCTCACTGCTGAATGCTTTACAGCAGGTTGTTTTCTAAGATATTCTTTTCTTTTTTTTTTCTTTTATGGAATCCTTCTATTAATTTACCAGTGATGGTGTTTTTTGGTAGTTTTTGGGCTGGTTTTTTTTGGGGGGGTGTTTTTTGTTTGGTTGGTTTGTTTTGGGTTTTTATTTTTTTTGCTTGTTTTTTCCCCCAGAATCTTGGAATATTCTTTAGTAGGTAGTCTTAAAAATATATCAAATACCTTTTCATGTAGTCTTGTACAATACAGTAACATTACAATTATTTAATTGATTCACTGGTTGTACTTTCATTGCATCTAAATTTTCAAATAATTTGCTTTGCTTTGTTTTGTGGTTGGTACCTAAAAGAAGAATTCTTTTGCTCAAAAGTAGGGTAAGTCACATTATACTGTTTATTTCTCAGCCCTCAGAACAGAAATCTGCCTTGGAACTTTTACAAAGATCAATTTTCCAAACCAGGTCATAATTTTATTGAAATAATCAGGTTTGTACTCGCTCATCTCTTACACTGGCATTTCAAATTGTTGTATAATATTCAACAGAAGTTCATACAATTTTAGTACTTTTAATTTTCTTCCACTTTCTGTTTGCTATTCTTTCTGGGTAGTAAATACATTCCCTAGGTCATATCAACTTCCCTCTATCTAAGCAAAAATGTTTTGTTCACTGCACTGTTGTAGATTTTTCTCTGAAAATGAAATCCACTGCTTTAATTTTTACAAAACCATACCAGAAAATTCATTTGTAAAATAAATAGTAAAAATGTATTGCTATTTCCTGAAATCTAATCAAGTCTAGTCAAAGGAGTGATCAATTCACTATTGCATGTTTGTGATTCTCTTATTGGATCAGGAGGTGATCTAGAGCATAGTGTGATCTTATCTTCATCTACATTTCCTAGATTTACCAGTATTGGGCTTTGCTTGGATACTGCCATAAATTCTGATTTTCCAAACTAGTCCTTTGAGCTTACTTCCCAGCATGTGGTTTTCAAGAACATATAATTGTATAGATGACCTTCTTAAGTAGTTTTGCAATAGTCTGCCCTTAGTTCTTTAGTTAATTTTCTACTTAGAGTTGCATGAGGTTTTTTTCTCAGTTCTACAGAATAACTTAATAGCTTGGGGGGTTGTTTGTTTTTCCTTGAAAAGCAGATGCTTTTAATATCAGAAAATACAGGGTGTTGTTTTATTTTATATTTCTAGGAATATTATATCTGAAGCATCACAGTATAGCATTAGCACTCTGACAACTGTTTTTATAGTGGTAAAAATGCTTCATTTTGTAATTTTGAGTTTTAACCTTCTTTGATGGATCTCTTCTTACACTGATAACACACTGAGTGCTATCCCAAGGATTTACAGCTTGTGGGAAGTGGCTACAGCTTCTGAAACGTGACTGACAGTCAATATGCAGCACATGGTAATGCAAAAACTTTAGGAAAAAAGAGTGGTGTGAAATAATTGATATGAACCTAAGTTGTCATGTCTCTCACACCTGCAAGGCATTATCAAGACTTGGGGAGTACTTTGAGAAGGACACTGAAATTAACAGGAGAAAGTGCTCCAAGGAGTTTGAGCTTTCATTCCAAAGAATTTGGAAAAGTAATAGAAAATGACAGATGTGCTCCTTCAACTGGTGCCATCAGAGTTCTTTGAGGGGGAAGGTTGGTAGGAATCATATGAAACAGTAGTTATGGATTGCACAGAAGTACTGTGTAGATCTACAGCTTACTAGAATGCAAAAGGAAATGAAGTATGCTAAGCTTTGTAGTTTTGGTTTATTTTAGACAGAATTTTTTTCCAATTTTCAGTTCTCTGCTTTGGAATCCATAAAAGAACACTAGGTTCTTCAGTATTGTTTTGGATTGTTTGGTTGGTTTTTTTTTCTTTTCTCAGAGTGCAGATAATGGATCATAGTCAAGATCTTATTGGTCTTTATGGCTACCTGAAAGGAGGCTGTAGTGAGAAATCTCTCTCTTCTCCTGAGTAAAAAGTAACAAGACAATGAGAAGTGGCCTCAGGTTACACCAAGGGAAATTCAGATTGGATATAAAGAAAACTTCACCAGAACTGTAGTCAAACATTGGAGCCATTGCCCGGGGAATGGCTGAATTACCATCCCTGGGGGTAATTAAAAGACGTATGAATGTGGTGATTATGAGCAGGGCTTAGTAGTGAATATGGTAGTGATGGGTTAACAGTTCAACTCAATCATTTAAACATCTTTTCCAACCTAAATTATTGCATGATTTTATGATCTAATAAGAGTATATCTCTTTAACCATCTTATATCTGAAGTCCAATATCAGATTTGTTATCATGGAGAGGTTAAACACATGACAAAAAACTTTCCTAGAGCCTTACCTACAACACAGGAGGACCCTCTCAAACAAAATCCTTTCACTGTCTGTCCTCTTCCTGTCAAAAAGGAGCATCCATGTCCTCTTCCCCTTGAGCTAGCAATATGCCTGTGTGTAGGATTGTGAAGAGTATAGATTTTGAATTTACCTACTACTCCTGTGGTACCACCGTAAAGAAATATTTAATTTCACAGAGTAGCTCTATTGCCACTTTACTGCAATGCCTTTTATATTCCATGTATACTTTGCCTACTTTGAATGCTCAGCTGGGACTGAACCCTTTTCCTTGGGAGGATGGTTGTCTAGGGAAAACTATAACATTAAGGTTTTCAGAGAAGCTTCTAGATATAAAAGAAGTTCAACTGGATAATGCTCCTCCAGAGGACTCCAAAATAAAGTACTCTTAAGCTTAAGTGGGAACAGAATCATTTAAGAAAAGTGACCCCACAGGCTCATTTTACTTACCAGCAAGAGAAAAGGCCACATAATTCAGAGTCCCTCATCAGATGAGGACATGGTGGAATAAGTATTTCTAAAAAAATAGAGGGTATTAAACAGAGGGCTTTGTTTTGTGGTAGGACTTTGAAGGCAAATAAGCATGCTGTATGGAGATATGGAGGGGTTCCAAGTCTGTTAAAATACTGTTGCAGGAAACTAGGACTGAGCCAATTTTATCCAGCTCTGACTTAATTATATATGTTCTACACATGTCCTAGAAGAACAGAAAAAAAAAAGTTAGTTTTTTACTATTATTTTTTTTTCTCTTACTCAAAATTCAGGTTTTCTCAGAGAGGCACTTCATGCATGCCAATGTACATGCAAACATGATACTTTTTCAGACAGTCAGAAATCAGGGCTTAAGTGTGACATAGGAACAAGCTATTGCAAAAGTACAGGGGCTGGGAACTGCCTTTTGAAAAAAGCCAGATTTAATTATATGCTTGTGCACATTTTGAAAGCAGAGCCTTGATGTGTAGGTCAAAGAACAGCACTTAAATGTTGGGACACATCTCTGAATTAAAACCACCTCACTTTTCTCAGTATCCATTGTGGCTCTGTTTTCCTCATGATAATACTAATGTTTAAGGTATTTGGACTGAACCATCCGGGAATACAGAGCATGCGTGAATGCACATAAAAGCAGTCTCTAAAAAAAAGGTTACTGCTTTTCCAAATATTTTCTATTTTTTTTTTTTTTGTCAACTGTAACATGGTGTTTCCAGGTAAAGGATACTAGAATTTATGTGCAAAGTGAAGGAGGCAATGGAGGGTGAGTTAAATAGGTCGTATATCAGCTCTTTAAAAAGATAAAAACTTGTTTCAGCTATCCTGCTCCCTAAAGTAGCTTTGATTTTTTAGCAAAAACTTGTAGTGGGTTACAGGCTGATGTAAATAGGCATACCTTTCTTGACTTCCATATTTTTCCCCAGTTATATTCTTTTTAAAATTTATTTTCTCATTATTTTTAACAGCTATTACCCCTATGCAGGACCAAAAACATTTCCTCAAGAAAAGATTATGACATGATGAACAATCTTTCACATATTAACTACCCTACATTATTGTCTTGTATGATAGTCTTGGGGACAAGCCATCTGTGCTTTACAAATATTCTGGCAACATTAATAAAATATTCACACTGTGTTCTTGCTTACTGAATACACAAAACAATTATTGCTAGTTAGTTCTTTTGTTTAAAATGTTCTGCAATATACTATCCAGTTGCAATCATAAAGTCAGCCTTTTCTCTACAGGGCATTATATAAGATTATCACTATTTCTGCATGCCCTTTTCTTGGAATGGGAGATTTCTATTGTAGTTGTGCATAATGGTTACCAAATTTTGGCTTTCATAATCCTTTTTATGTATTTTCATAAAAGATTAGGTGTGCTGCCTTTAAATTTCCTTGATTTGCCTTAAACTAAAGATTTCTCACAAGATTCTTAGTGAAATAAGGAAGTATGAGGTGCAAAAACACAAGGCAGGAGCTGATTGAAATAATCATAGAAGATTTAAGCTTTATTCTCTCCATATTCCCCCTTTTCTTTTTCTACAAGTAGGATGCATTGTTCCATTAATACTGTTCAATGAATAAACACAGTGAAGTAATGACATCTATTAAGATGTGAATATAAGATCCCATCTCATTTAACTGTTCTACTCTTATTCTTCAACTTGACTTTTGCTAGTAATCTGGCCAGGGTATGTAGATATTTCTTCTCTTGCATAACATTTTTTTCTGTGAAGACCCAATTAAGAAAATGTTTGGGAATATAATATACCTGTGGAAAGCTGGCAAAATAAACTCTTCAAGAAAAACCAGTACTTAGATTGAATTAAATGAAGAGCATTGGATTAACGAAATCTTCTTTGTAAACAAGTAAATTGCTAATAATATTGATTGTTACAAAGGTAGCCTTTTCCACAGCATGAATTGGGGTAAAAGAGATAGCTATTTATCCAGTGCTTATTCTTTTAAGCATTTATGAAAGCCTCTCGTGAATCAAATGGAAACTAAAATAGGTCTAGGGCTATATAACATATGATGCAGTGCCATGCTGCACACAGGACCAGTGCTCTATTGGCTGGAATCAGATCAACAGCAAACCAGGAACCCACGGTGTGTTTGTGGGGTATATTAGAAGTAAATAGGATTTGATATTATTCTGCCAGAAACATATTTTAGGACAGCATGAATTGTCCTTTTAAAGTGGCTGTAACCTGTGACTTTCTTTACAGAAAGACTATAGAAAAACAAAAAAAGTCAACAGTTTAGCCTAGACAAGAGTATACTAGGTTTAATAAAATTATCCTATCTTAATTTATGATACAAAAAATTTAAATTAATTTGAAGGCAAGGTATATAGACTTCTATGCACAGGTCAAAACTCAGTCTCAGGATTTGGGATAAGATTTTACATGTACATGACTGATCTAAGAAGTCTATCATTGACAAGCAATAGGATATGTAAATCTTGCTCAGATTGCAGTTTTAGAGTCCAGTTTTTATTAATGCAATCCATATGTACTATTAAGAAGCATAGACTGGCATGTAGCAGGGAGACTAACAAATTTATTCTCCTAATCAGGGAGGCAAGGAGCATTTAACATTTTAAAGTTAATTCAAATCTAAGTTTCTTTTTTGTCACACTTTAGCAAACATACCTGAATGCTTCTCAGGGCACTTTGATTTATTTTCATGGGATGCTACATGAATGCCTTATACTGAATGTAAAATATTGCCAGATATTGTTTACAGATCACAGAATATGCTGAGATAGAAGGGACCCAGAATGATAATCAAGTCCAACTCTTAAATTAATGGTGTATGCATGGATTGAACCCACACTTTGGGTATTATTGGCACCATGCTCTAATCAACTGAGCTAATCTCAGGCTCTTTATTCAGATGTTGGTCTAGTTGAAAATACAGTTTCTGAAGGGAATTATAAAGGCTCATTATAGTATTTTTAGTCACTTCTGAATGCATTAATCACCAAAATTTCAAGATAAAACATCCTACATTAATACAGTTTTCTCTGTTGTTTAGCCAATAACATTTCAGGAGTTGAGTGGTCTCCTAAAATACAGATGCTTTGTGAAATAAAACATAGAAGTTATGAGTCTTTTATTTTTCCAGTTCTACTGCCTTTGTTTCCTCTGTTGAATGTGTTTAGCTGTTCTAAGGAGCAGTGTTGAAAGTTACAAATCAGAGGAGGAAACCATTGTTCCTTTTGAAAAGTGTCATAAGTAAAATTTAGCAAATAATGAAGGTTTTGTAATCTATCTGATTTTTTTTGGATGAGTGAAATCCTTATGACATATGTTCCTGGACAAGTCTGAAGATATTTTTTTGAAATATATTTAAAGCTGTATTTACTATATTTGCACTTTATTTTTTTTTTCCTATTTGTGCCTTGCACATAAAAAGAAAAAGTTCTATATTTGAGGGTGTCAATATTTTTCAACATTTTTCTGATTTTTTAAAATTCTCCTCAAATTAGAGGAAAGTATCTTTAGAAAATAATATTAACTGTAAGTGTACATTGAGGCTGACAAATGTATCTTAGCCATTTATATTCATGTAAAAAATACACTTAATCTTTTTTCTATTTTCTGTTCTACAGATCTTTTCTCTGTGGTCTCTGTAAAATTTCTGCTCTCAAAAAGAGAAAATAACTAGAGTTTGGTCCCATTTTCATGAAGAACAATTTTAGCAGTGGGCTTAGTTTAAATTTGCTGTATCATCTGTATAATGTTGCTTTTGTGGCATTATAAACTTCTCATGTGTACTGCCAGAAGACATAAAATGGCCCAGTGGCATATGTTATGTTCTTGCATCTGCCTAATTTTCGACTTGAAATACCACACAGCAATGTTTGTGATAAACTACACACAACAAGGTCAAAGCAGGTGCCTGCTGGGATGAGTAATCATCTTTATTTCATCATCTTATATCAACAGGTATCATGGAGACAAAGTAATAGCTTTTATGAGAGGAGCTTCATATGTACCTCTGAAAAGTTATGAGGCACAAGACAGAATCAGGGAAGAGATAATGACTGTAGATTTGCTATAGAGTGCCCCGCAGTTCAATTTACATTGCATCCTGAAGGGTACTGTGTAGGAAGGACAGATTTTTCAAAACAAATAGGCTTGAAAGTACTATTTAATCACTAATGCTCAAACTGTGTGTGCTGCTTTTAGAGTTCTCTCTCTGTAGAAGAAGTGTTTTGTTTTGGTTTTTCTATGCAGTTTTACCTCTCTTTCCTCTCTGTTTTTTAAATAGCAAATATATGCATCCTCCAACATATATTTCAACACTTGTGCAGCCCTAATTGTCACATGAAAACTGAAGTGGTTTTACATTACCTATAAGGAAAATATTGTACCTCTGTGTAATCTCTAATATGTAGGGAATTACTATATTAGTGACATGGTGGATACTAAAGTCAAATAAGTGGGTATAAGTAATATTTTAAGAGATAAGTGTTAAGAGATGGAAAATGCATAAATACACAGTTGCCTAAAAGAGCATGGAATAAAATAAAGAAAAAAAAACACAGGGAAATTGTTGTAGAAAGCATCTGGATATGCATCTCACAACTCACAGGATCAGCTGTCTGCAAGTATGTGCTTTGTGAACCACAACAGCATGACTTTTGAGTCAGCTCTAATGAACAAAACTGTTACTGAACTGTGTAAATACACTAGTGAAAGCCTTGTAAGACAGGAGAAGTGAAAATGAAAATGGAATTAGTTTTTGAAATTGGTAACAGTAATTTAAAGCATTATGAAAAACATGAACCTACAGCACATGATCAGTTTTTGAAGACGATTACTCACTAAAATAAAAAATCAGCATGTTTTCAGGGCCAGTTGGTGCCAGAGAAAAATGTATTTTGCTGGATAGGGCCACTTGTTACCAGTTACTGTCACCGGGACCTACAAGCCGCAGAGGCTGTAAGCCCACTGTGGTTCCTGGCACCGATGGCTGTGCTCACACACACACAGCCCACCATGCCATGTTTGGTCCCCAGTAGATGTCTGCTCTGTGCCCTTCCCCTTCCACAGGTACATGCACTGGGGGTTTCATCTCTAGAGACACCCAGACCCCATGGTGTCACGTGTCACCAGCAGCTGTCCACGACTACACCGGTCCCGCTGATAGCCAGTTACTCCTGTGATCCTGCCTATGGGAAAGAGTTAGAAATTTAATATATAGGACAGTCTGTACTGACTAGCCTTGTGGAACAGACAGCTAACCAATCATTCAAGCTGAAAACAACACAAGACCAGGTCTTTTTAATTCCCTTATGTCTCTACTTTCCCACACTTATTCCTTCCCAAACCACTTAGATCCTTCCCCCAAATATAGCCATAAGAATTCTTGTGAAATCCTGAAATACATTTCCTCTGCATCCCATAATGTGTTTCACAGCCTTAAGCACTGACCTCCCTCAAAACAAGAGGTGCTCCTGCATTGGCTGATTCTGATGTGAGCCACAGTAGGACAGGCTTTTCTGAGACAGCTGTGGGGTAACCTGGACAGGCAAATCTTGCTCCAAGTTTTTAATTTGTTTGGCTGAATGATTTTGTGCCCCTGTGTATCTCTGCACTGCTGGAGATGAGCCTCTGATGGACTGATGGCTCCTGTGATGGGCTTGGGAGGAAGGTTTGGACCTCCTCACCTCAAATGTTATCTCTGTGTTCTCCTTTGTAGGGATGCAGATGAGCTTTTGTCACAAAACCTAGCATTGTATAGATGATGTAGCTGGATTTGACCAGCAGCCACTTGCCCAGGCTTGTCTGGTGCCTATTGAGAAGGTAGGGAGCACATTCATTCTTTTATTTTTGAATATTGGTCCTAAATATTCACATGGTATACTAATAAGTACTGGTTTTGTACTATATAAGTTCCATATAGTTCTGTCAAGGATGCCTAAACAAAAGTGACCAATGAGGACCAAGCTGCACATCAGGTTTTAAACACAGTGTCTTGTCCCTAAAAAAAGAAGGCTTTTCTACAATATGTGCCTCAAGCACACAAATTTAATTCTCTTTTCAATCTCCAGGTCTACCTGAAATGATGTTTGTATAGATATCAGCATTTTTCAACCAGAAGACAGGTGGTCAAGAAAAAAAAAGATTAACTTTCAGAGTTTCCTTTCCCTGAGCGACAGGCATCTCAGTAGTGGGAGGAGACCATTTATGACATTCTTGGACAAGCCACAACAATCCAAACTCTATCTTGCAGTCACCATTGTGCCATTAAATACTTGTGACTAACATTGAAAGATGCCTGAGGAAAAAAAGAGGTTTTATTCTTTCCCAGGAGAATTAAATTGATCGCATATTTTAGTTTCAGAAGCATCTGAGAATTTTTTTTTTTTGAAAAGAAAAAGTGCAAATTGTGAGATGCAAACAAACTTGTCTTGAAAAGCAAGCAGCAATTGGGAGAAAAGATGCAATGTAGTTGCAAAGTTCCCTTACTCTTGCAGCATTTCTTGACTTTTACAGAGAATAAAGCCTTCATAATAAAAAATATCTGTCTTGGTTAAGTAGGCTGTGGCTTTTCCGACTTTGTTTACCTATAGCAAAATATTCTAGTTTGGTGAAGGTAGATTGCAGAGATTTTATGTCACTATTTTCAAAATAGGAACACCAGACAAGAATGCTTCAAAAAAGAGCTTGTAAAAATTTACAGAGTCCATGCAAGTCCATGCAGAATCTAGCACTACTTTTTTTTTCCTTAAGTTCTTTGAGGGATAAATTGTTACAATCTATTTGGAAGAGTGTAATTGCATAAGAAAAATTTGTATGTGAACCAAGTCTTGTATAAAAGAATCCAGGGACCCATCTACTATGCTAAATTCCATACTTTAAAAATGTAGTTAACCCTAGATTTCCTCTTATCCCAAGTGAATTGTATAATGGGCATCTTTAGCTCTACAGTAAGAAATAAATTTTCATTTTTTTTTCTTAAAGATTGGCAAGACAAAAATTTAGTCCCAAAAATAAAACATTTTCTGGAATATTTCCTCCATCCTAGGAGACAGAGAGGGAAAATGACAGGTCAGGTGACCTGTCACTCAAGAGGAAACTTCAATAACTACAGAAACCAGAAGTTTTGGCAACAAGCCTCAGCCTACATTAGGGTCCCAAAATAAGACTATGGGACAAACCCATGATTGTGGCAAGAGAAACCAAATGGGATTTTTTCTGGAAGCCCAAGAAAGGTCAAGGTGTTCTAACCCTTTGCCTTAAATCTGAAGAAAATTGAAGCTGTTTAGACACCCATTGCTTTAATTTCCATTGAAAAAAAAGCTTTGGTCTCAAAGACTGAATTTAATTTTGATTATTATTAGGCTCTGGACTTGGAGCTATATGAAGTGGCAAAGATATATGCAGAACCAGCTGGATTTCTTACAGTTTTATCAAATACAGTTTGTGAATCACATAAATGATACAAAAGGCTTCCTTATGCCCTAACTGGAGGTTTTAATGGTTATCCTGTATCCAAGCAGTTGATGCAGCTTATGTCTGGTTGCACAATATGTCAAATTACAGACAAAACATTCAATTTAAACCCACATTACAATTGTGCTATTCTTACAAGAGGGTCTGACCCAGTTTGTGTGAGATTAAACAAGTGGTTTCTTGCAGGCAAAGCACAAAGGAAAAGAAAGAAATTTTGATAAAGAATAAAATTGTATTTTGCCCAAGTTATTGCAAATAATCTTACCATAGATACAACCTATCCACAATACATCAAGTGTCTGATCTACATTTGTAAGAATGTTCATGTTCTCACAGAGAATCACTGAGGAAGGTTCTTGTATCATTCGAAAATGAGAAAATCCCTAATTTTTCTTCAACTCTCTTTTTGAACCATTTTGGACTCTCTTAAATTTTGCCAGATTTTACAGGGAAAAAATTCTTTTTTCAAGAGTAAATAATTAAAAAAAAGGTACTTTTATATTTTAATGCCACAAACATTGTCACTAGTATGAGTTCATGAAAAATCAGGCAGTTTCTCCATACATCCCAGGTGAAACAAGTGAATCAAACCTCAACTGGCTGCAAGAATTGCTGTTGCAGTTTTCCAGCTGTGGGGAGTTCACTGCAGATTCAGCAAGCGCCTGTGACATTATGCTTATTCTGCTTTGGTAAAATAATTTAAAAGCTCAGGTTTCATATATTTCTAGTCCACAGTTTATTACATTTCACAGGGGAAAATGCACCTCAACTTTCCAAAATGTCTTTAACAACCAATATATGAATAACAAAAAACAATACAGTACACAGCTGTTTTACAAGCAAAAAAAAAAAAATATATATATATATATATAACATCCCTCTCCATCTTAACAATTTATTTAAGGTTGCCTAAAATAATATATGGAATTTATCTGTGAAAGAAAATTCAATGAAAATAGAACATTTGATCAGTAATTCAAAACTCTTAAGTGCAACTTTTGAATGGGAATACAAAACACCAGCCACCTTTATAATGTCTGCAAGACAGGCATTCTTTTATACTTAAAAAAAGGAGAATATGGCTAGCAAAAGGACACAATCTCTTGCAAGTTGAAAGTCTGCTCACTGACTAATGCATCCCGCCTATTTTTAAAATAACATGATAAGCTAAAATTATTATTTTTATTATAACAATTGTTCCATAAGTATCATCCATGTGTGAAATATGAGTTCATGTAACAAGGAGACCTTTTGAAGTAAACAGGAAATGTGATGAAGTAATAAGCACAGTATAGCAATTTAAGACAAAGTACCTGGTAACCAGACAGATGAGCCATAACAGATGATGCCTAAGTAGTGGCAGAAAAAGCTGTGTCAGGCTGTACCTCTGTAACTTTAAAGGATCTTTTCCACAATGTCTACTGACGGGGAGTTTAAAAGCTATATTTCCATTTCCTGTGTTGTTGTAAATATGAGTTGACTTTAATGGATGAAATTTTCTGGGAGAAAGCCAGGAACTTGTGTAACAATATTTGTTCCAAAGAGTTGCTAGATACCTACCTTCCTGCACTGTGAGAGGAACCACTTCAGCTTTTCAAGTACAATTTTACCAGACCCTACCCCAGTAACCCTGGTTTATAGACCGACAGCAGCAGTGATAAAGAGAATAGCAGTGAAGATAATATCAGTAATCACATGTCCCTTTGCTACAGCTTTGACTGATATTCCAGAAAGCCTAAGGAATAAATGCACAATGGAGGCTTGTAATGTGGTTTTTTTAGGTTTTATTACTTCTTGCTATTTCATATGCCTTTTGTATACAGGACCCATGAATACATATAGCTAGCATAGCTTATATACTGCTTTACACCTAGGTGTGGAAGCACCTTAGAGAAGAAAGAATCCTAACAAAATAAACAAACTTAAAAACATATAGAGTTCACAGCTTTATAATATCACTGCTGACATAGCATTTTTGGAAATATCAGTTATGGCTGAAAAGGATTATACAAGAATCAAGCAGCACTTTCAGGATTCTTGATGTTTACCTTTCCCTGCTGTCTTCCTAAGAAACATTTTGTATTTAGATTGAATTTTAATTAGTAATTTCATGTTCAGTCTCTAGGTTGGCATTCTATTTTTTTATTTATATTCTATTTATTTATATTTATATTCTATTTATATTTATTTATATTCTATTTTATAAAGATGTTTTTGTTAACTGGAAAGGACTCCAAATGGGAAGACCAAAAATGCCATGAGAAGGAAGGAAAGGGTTTCTGTTATCTATAGTTTTCACAAAAGTACATTCACTTGCAGTTACAGCTGTTTGTCAAAACCACACAGTACAAGGGAAAAATAGCTGGTCATAGGCACAGAATCTATCGAGGAATGGTCACCTGAACATTCACTAAATCTGTAGTTTTAGCTAACTTGTTGTTTCACTAATTGCTTCATTTCTTTTCCTCACAGTCTCTTCATACCTACTTAATTCCATTTTATACTCTCTTCTGGCCCTGTTACTGTTTACTTTTCTTTACTGTCAGTGTTTATTGCCCCTGAAGTATATCACTAAAGAAAGAGATATGAAAAAGATAATAAATTAGCATTTATTGCCTCACTGTGGTTCCTGCTGTTATAAATAAAGTTAGCTTTTGTAGGTGGGGTTATGAATTGTTACTTAATGTAATAAATTGTTCTACTTAATTTATGTAATAAGTTATGGAGTCAAATGTGCTGTAATCGGAATGCATGTCCACTAGAGGGGGCTGGTGATATCAGGGGCGAGGGAATTTTCTAGAACACTGCCTCATGAGATGATAACATTAATATGAAATATGATTGCAAGACTAACCAGCCAATGGAGCCTCAGAACCCTAGAATGAGTGGCCAGAAATGCACCATCTTATGGACCAACCAACAACCAAGAAAAGGACCAATGAACAGGCGGATTGAGAGCGCACCAATCCTGTGGCTTTAAGAGACTTTAAAATCCCCAGGTGCAGAGCACGAGCACGTGGGTCTCTCAGCAGATCCAGTGTCCAGGAAATGCTCTGTGTAGAACACAGCATTGCTAATTTCTAACTATGAAGGCTGTGTGGGCCCCAGGCTTACCCTGGGGTCTCATCTTTAGTTGTCTTGATTTTCAATGAACAGGCCCGAGCATTTTAAAAGATCTTGGCTTCATTTTGCCTGTTCATAACACCTGTATGAGCCAAATCCCAATTCCTTTCTCTACCCACTGCAGTTTGATAAAGGAACACCTTCTGATACTTTATATACTACCCAGCCCCATGGAAGCTTGTTTTGAGCTGGCTCTTAATTATTTCTATAATAAGAATGATCCAAAATTAGTACAATTTACATGAATTTAATATCTTAAAAAGCCAGAATCAGATCTATGGCCTCCAGGTCCCACTCTTCAAGTTCTGAACTGGAATATTGTTGTATTAACTTTCTTTTTTTTTCCCCCTAAATTAGAAGGAAACTAAAGGGTTTATAAATTAGGTTCACCAATTCTTTAAGGCAAACATTAGCCCACTTTTGAAAAGTAATCAAGAGGAATACAGAAAAGCCCAGCAATCTTCTGACAACCTTCTAGCATGTGATATTGGAAGACGAACTGTTCAGCTATTGTACAACCAGATAGCTTCCCAAATAACATTTCTCCTACTGTCTGTGACCTTTCACAAGCATATCAGCTTCACTTTTATTCATGGAATCTAAGGCTGACTTCTTCACAGTTCTGCAGCAGTCTTTTTTGAAGTGGTTAACAAGTACACTTGAAAATTCAACGTAGATGGAGAAATGCTTTCTTAGTGTTGAGTAAAATCCAAGTCCTTGAACACAGAGAGTGAAGGTTGGTTCTCAAATGCCTTCATCTAGCTGGGGCTGCAGGACACTTTCAGGACCTTCCAAGGTGCTGTGGACCAGACACTCTGAATTAGGAGATCAGACCATTGCAGGTTGGTTTTATGTGAACTGGAGTTCTTACAAAGGGGTAGAAGTCCGGACTATCATTGCAGCTCTGCTGCAAAAAGCCAATCCTTTCATGAAGAAGCAGAAAGCTAACTCTGAACATTTCTAAATGTCTCATCCACAAAGTTTTAGTCACTATGACTGCATAGCTGGAAAAAATCAGTGAGAGAAAATGCAAAGGGAGACAGACATAAAAAAAAAAAAATAACCTCTGTAACTGTCATAGGAAAAAAAAGGTCTTTTGACTTTGATGCACATGATACCCGTTTTTTCATATTATCTTATTGCTTACATGCCCTATGATGCAAAACCATGGTTACCTACACAGAAATGAAACTAAGATTGCAAAGATAAAGAAGATGAATGACTCCAGACAGAGAATTTTCTTAATGATGGAAACCAGGAAAGTGGAAGTTGTAATGAAAGAGGGTTGAAACTTGAACCTAGGATGGTAGCTCTGCATAGTGTTTCTTCACCTAGAAGATGGTCACACATTTCCATTCTCAAGTTGATTTTCTCTCGCTTCAGTAATTGTTGCTTTTAAGAAGTGTTTATGGAGAAATGCTGTAGATAGACATTCAGGAATGGAGAAAATAAATTGATACATTTTTTAACAAGAAAAACCAACTATTGTAAATAATTGAGCTGATCTAGAGGACAAGATCTTTGACTATTTTTTCTCAAAACTAATGGGGTAGCTGGTAATAGTTTGCAGATCCTAAACTGTCTTAACAGAAAAGAATAAGGAACAGCTCTTTTAAGACTTTGCATAAAATTAGCTTCTTGCTATTTGCTCCTTTGCAGTTGAAGGAAGGTTTTGGCATCTTCCTGAATCTTTGAGTTGAAACATTTGTTACTATAATAACGTTTTATTGGAAAAGTGAGAGACAAAACATTTTTCCAGGACCCATGGACTACATTACAGGGTAGTAATAAAGTAGGAGATGAAGGTTATCTTGAGTGATTTGTTCTCATGAGGAGTTGTTAAAGCTAGGGTTAATAAAAACCCTATCATTTTCACCAAAACAGAAACCTGGGGAAAACAAAAGCAGTGAGAGAGCACTGCAAACCCAGTAATTTCTGTTTCCTTCATTACAATGTTTTCTCTCAGGCTCTGGAGAATTTCTTGTTTGACTCAAGGCTTTGAGAGTCTCTCCATCACATTCTCTAGCAAAAGTTGAGGAAAACTAGCCTTCTGCATTCTCCTGCACTTAATAATGCAATATGTTTTTTCTTTTTTTAGAAGGACACAAGCACTGAAACAATGAAGAAGGTATACGCACAGGTGAATGGGGAAAAAAACCCAAATGAAAACTGAATGAACTTCACCACTCCGTTCATATCTGATGTCTTACATTTCCCCAAGAAAATGGTCAGTCAGTGGCAGAGCTCTAACAAGTGCTTAACAGCTTAATAAACATAACAAGAATTGTGCCAATATGCCAGAGAGTATGAAACAGTCACACAGGCAGAAATACGTAGAAGCAGAATTATCCATCTAGTAATTTAAAACAACCCATCCTAAGGTAATGGAATCTGGCAATAGAGATGAACTGCTTTCCCAGGAGGTAGACTATTATCATAGGCTAAGCAGCTGTTTAAAAGTAAAAGTTGCTTCAAACAAAGAAGAAAACAGATGCTTAACTAATTTTAGACATTTCTTAGAAGTCAAAAAAGCCTGAAACCACCAAATGTATGAAAATAGGTTTCCTTAAACATTGAGAGAGTTTTATAGCATAAATTGAAAACCAAACAAAAACCCAATTTCTAATACAGCATACTGTCTTTGAAAACCCCAGGTATCCTAACACTCTGTCCTTAGGCATCTGTAGCAAAGCTCTCTACATCTCAAGAATCCTCATGGTTCTTCTGGGTATAGCTAACTGAGAGCTGCTACAGTTGAGGATTTCATTTATTCACAACTTGTTATGTGTTGCTAGGACATTACAGGCATTTTCCCTAGATTCAGCCACAGAGGGCAAGTCCCTGTTCCAGACAAATGAAGAAATTGATGAAAAGAGAACATCCCACAGACCATTTTCAGTCTCTGTAGTACCTTCTTTCTACATGAGGAGTGCTGATTATACTCCCAAAATTCAAGTGATCTATGCCTGTGCTATGGCAATTACTAGCTCGTCATACAAAGCAAAATTCAGCTTAAGGAGATACAGGCTTCAGGGGGTTAGCCATGAATGCAGCAATCAGAATCCTGGAGTGGAGCACACAAATTCAGCTGAGTGTATGAATTTCCCACACAACAAAGACTGGATAATTTCCCACACAACAAAGACTGGATAGATGCACAAACTGAAAAGTATAATAATTGCTGCCCACAAATAACTTTTTAAGTAAGTCCTGATTTGAAGGAAATAGTCATAGTTGTAGTTGTTAGCTCTACTACAATATTAATTGTCTCCACCACCCACACTGTTTGAAATCATTGTTTTGCCTATAACTATGTATTGACAGATTCTGGTTTTGATTAGATCTGTGGTGCTACCAGAACATAAATAAAAGGTAAGGTAACGTAAAATACCGATAACAATGTAATTCACAGAATATATCTTAATAGTGTGTACAATAGTGTGTAGAAATTAAAGTAGATAAGCCTTGCATTAAATACCCAAGCAAAATTATCCCAGAATTAAGTTATAGTCCTAAAATATCCTCATGTGATGTATGAAAAGACTCTTGTCTGGGAATGGACAAAGCCTTATGAAGGGCCTTTTTGTCTTTTTCAAGCTTTCACATGACTAGTGGATTGTTTGTTTGTTTGTTTGTTTGTTTTATGCAGTTACCCCCTGAAATGCACCTATAAAGGTTTCCCCTTCCTTCCAATTGCTATTAAAGATTCCTTTTGGGACCTGAAAACTTTCTGAAAAGTGTCCCATTAGTTGTGTATATGAAAATATCCATTCTGGGTAGCAGAGCTAAAAATTTTGTCAGAAGATATAGTCTTCTGACAGTTTAAAAGTAGCTTGAAGGTTTTTATTTGTCTTATCAATAACAGTGCAGTTCTGGAAACAATAGTTTGATCACCAAATTTGGTCCAATCTTCTATTCTTGCATGAAATCATATTGAAGAAATAAAGCTGGAAGTTTCAGAGATTGTCCAGTTATCCAGTCTTTGCCCATATTGTGTGGATCACAGTGCTCAAACCATTTTTCTATGCTGTTCTTTAAAGCTTGCAGTAAAAATTTTCCCTAAGCAACCTACACAATCTATTTCAGGGCTCAAAGGTTCTTACTGCCAGACAGAAAGCATTCAACAGTCAGTTTATAACCAATTATTGTGCTAACATTGTCCTTTATCCAAACAGGTTTTCTCTTATTTTCCTTCCAGTACGGCTATAGAAAGTAATTTTCATTCTGGCCTTCATTTTGTATGATAAATAACTCAATTTATGTATTCCCAGAAAAATACCTCTTTATTCCCTAAGACTGCTATTAATGTCTATTCTCTTGTCCAGTCTAATCATTGCTGCAAATAGGGGATTCAAGCAGTACTCAGTCTTCTGTCTAGGTAAGGTCATCCTAGAGCTGATTTTCTGATTAAATGGTAAACTAACATCTGAATTTTGAGCAGCCAAAATACAGTTTTCCGACTACAGCACCACAGAATGAATGGCTCACAAATATACCAGTAATGCTAGTGAAAACCCTTCTAGCTAAAAGTAGGGCATTAATAGTTCACTAAAAGCAAAACATCTCAAGGATATGTGTAATTTGAACAAAACCATTTTGGAAGAAAATGTGTAGGGAAAAGGGAGGTTGTATTCCCATTAAGTAAACATAATGTTTTGATAATGGGTTCTTTTTATGCCTCTCAGGTTCAAAGTGGAAAGAATTCTGGTGAAAATTTAAAATTAGATTCCTACACATATCTATGTATTGGGCACTAAATGCAGCATCTTTATGCCTAGGGATTTCGCTTTAAGAGCACACTGTTCTCACTGTACTGAATAGACAAGCCACAATAATCAACTAAGTTAGGTTCCCCACAAATTTACTCCTTTTCTCAATCCTCTTCTCATTTTCTGCCTTCTTTCTTTTTCCTCCTACTTCTCCTCCCTTGAATAAGGTGTTAAAAGACTGTGACCAAGAGCTGTTGTTGAGCCAACCTAGTGGAACAAATCTGCTGAATACAGCTGAATACAGTATTATACAAATGGAATTTAACAGCGACTCACAGTAATAATAATTAGGTGGGAGAGCAAGCTGGTTTTGAAAACCTGTTATCAATTTGTGCCATAAGATGTGGTCAACTTACTATTTGTCTGTCAAAAGCCTTGATATCTCAGTAAAAAACTGAAATATTAATGTGCCTTGTTCTTACTCCTGAATATTCTGCAGTAGAACAAATTTTTTAATGAAATGTGGGCAGGGATGCGAGACCTGTTAAAGGAAAGAATACAAGTGCATGAAAAAACATTTTGCTGAGTGCAAAAACCTCTCTACAGTAGCTCAACTCTCTCTGTGCTTCAAAGCTATGGCTGAAATTTCCCCTGAAGCCTACAATACTGCAGGGAAATGAAGAGTCAAAAAAAGACCTGTACTGCGGGCTATACAGTTCTGTGGCCACTGAGAAGCTCAAGTGATCAAAACTTTGAAGTGTGCATATATCTTCTGAAAACCTCATGGATTTCTAAAAGGAACTGTCTGAAGGGGTTCTCCAAAGTTTCTGTGGGGGCATCTTTTGTCAGTATAGCTTGCTCAGAGTAACAGGAGTTGTGTAAAATTGCTAGCTATCTTTTAAGGTCAGCAATATACTTCTCTAATATATTTCCACTTTCTAATGTTTTGGGGTTTTGTTTTGCTTTGTCTTTTTCCAGATGCTCTCCATTTATTTCCTTACACAAAAAAACCCCATCATGGCTAGCATCCCACAAGTCAATTGTGAAACCTATCCTCTGATTATTTCTATTGCTCTCTGATTTTAGGTTTATGGTTAACAGGCAAGGATGTGAAATAAGAGAGAATCAGGTTGACTGCTAATTTTAGCTAAAGGAATGCTCAAAAAGTTTCTAAATGCTTGGTAGGAATAACACCTAGCTAAAATGCTGCAGGAAATATCACTGAAGAATGACATGGAGGTATGTTGTTTTTTTTTTTTTTTTTGGGCGGGGGTTGTTTGTTTGTGTGTTTTGTTGTTGTTATTGTTTGTTTTTCGGCTTTTGTTTTGTTTTGTTTTGTTTTGTTTGTTTGTGGTTTCGGCAGGCTTTTTTGTTGATTTGTTTGGGTTTTTTTCTTGGTTTTCTTTCTGTGTCTTCTTGCTTGGTTTTGTATCTTAAAGACATCCTGATGATTTTGCATACTAGGTAATATTTAATGCAGTTTTCTGAGAGTTATTAGAGTCCTTATAAGTAAAACTTTCCCTCTGATCTGCCCAGAGTGTAATTTATTAATAAAACGTAAACTTTGTGCTTTGGATTAAAGTACACAAATAATGGAATACCTGTACTCATTTATTGTTCCCTACATTTTTTTTTAAAGCCCTCTTGTTGCTATTATAACATCAGAAGCCAAGTTACCATTTCATGAAGTGGACACACCCTCTGTATTTTTTTACCTTATGTTGTACTTCTATTTATTTCTTAAAATAATACCAGTATGAACTAAACCTAAGGATATGTCTGGGCCAGTGCAAAATCCTGATTGAGTGCAACATACATGAAAATGTAGCAATAGACCTGATATGTCAGCCAGCAGTGTTGGAACCATGAGAAAGTCCTACTAAGTACTCATTCTGTGATAACACCAAACCTTTGACCTTGAGTACAAGGTCATATCTGAATAATTTTGTTATGTATGCAGCTATCCAGCTGAGCTGAGTTTTGGAATTACTGACCTTATTTTGAATGCTCTGTAGCATCCTTCTGCTTTCCTTTGCTTTTTTAGCACTGCTAACACTGTTTCACAGACAATTTCTTTGTTCTGTACAAAGAGATAAACTGTGAAATTAAGCCTCATCAGCACAGCAACTTAGTTTATTTAACACATTTTTCTGAGTAAAAACTATGAAAAATGAAGAACTGAAGCAAATAACTTCCCAGTGAATTGCTATCTGTATTTCAGAAACATATCAGACTACAAAATTTCCCATAAACCAGTTAGGTTTTTATATTTACATAACACAGCTAATTGCAGATAGTTATGTATTCTTTCCTTGCATTGCTTAAAATATTGGCACAGAAATAACACTAGATCTATCTTGTGGCAAAATGCCATAGCGTCGTCCAATTTCCGAGGAGCCATATGGCAATGGTACAGCCATCTGTTTATCTTGATATTCCTTTCCTGGCCAACCTTTTACCCATACCAATAACCATAGGGTTATTGGTGCCCTCATCTGTGTATATCATGAAGAGGTTCAAAACCAAAATCTATAATTTTCCCTGGTATAACTTCTAACAATTACACTGAACATAAAGATCACACTATCCCCATGTTTAACCTCATCCATTTCTGTTATGTACACACCTGCCTTCTTCTGTTAGATGCAGGAACAATTTGATTTCCAGAATTTGTGAAAGCTGTCATCACAAGCTGTCAGGTTCGAGGCATCATAATCATCTCAAAGGACTGATAGCTTGTGCTTTGTGGATTTGAAACTTCATCACTAAAGAGATTAAATGATCCATCCTTTTACATGCTGACAGGGTAGCAATTTCGTGTCAGTGTAGAGATTCACGCATTCAGACAGTAAAGCCACGCCGAATATATGTGGAGCCCTTTTACATTTTATGTGACAGCCATTTTCAATAATGTCTAAAATATTTGACATGCACTGTTTAGAATAATTTTAAATAAAGCAGAGTGTCGGCTTTCATCCTGATGTATTAGCAAGCCTGAGTGAAATCATGTTTATATTCCATTTAACAATCTGCTCCTTAATTTCCTCTTTGCGTGAAAGAGTTGTTGCAAATTGGATACACCCAGAGTACAAACCAGACCTTTTAAGTATATATATATTTCAAATCCCATCAGAATAGATAAATGCAGCATTTTTCAGAATAGATAAATATGGCATTTGTTTATTTCGGTATCTTTTTTCCCCGTTTTTAAAGTAGTACAAACATTGCCATTCCAGACACCAAGGAAATGCAAAGATACAATGAAAAGAAACAAAGGCTAACGCATTTTTGGGGGCTATACTGAATTATGTACACAATGAATTGTTTTGCAGCTCTTGTGTTTTTGTTGAATAATGAAATACATTGACTTGTTGCATTCCACGAATTTGCTATACAGTTTATTTAAGAAATTCATGGGTTTATTTGGCAACTTTATTGCTTTTCTTTGAAAGATCATGTTTTGTGTACATTAGACTAGTTACAATTCATGCAATGTCCTTTAATGAAAATTTAATTGGATTATCGCTCTGATTTTCTGTTAGGAATTTTTAAAAAACGATAAGTGTATTTGTTTACATCTTAAGTATTCTATGTCTGCTGCTGATTTCAGTTTAGTGATGTTTAAGATAAAATCTCTTTAATTTTTAAGGATCTCTTCCATGGCCCTTGTTTTTTTGAATTCTTTGCTTTAATAATAAGCCATGAGGAAATCCCACATCCTATTCCTTTCTCTTTTAGATGAATTTTACAAGATTTCCCACCTTCAATTTTAGAACCACAATTGTTCTTCATCCCTTCAAAAACTCTTACTGTCCCAGCCACTGACAAATCAATCATTTGCTTTGATACTATCAGGACTTTGAGACACGATTTAACTTTTCAAGTCACCCTGCATGCTTGTGTGCATATGTGTGTTTTCATCCCCATTGTTGCTCTATTTATCCTCTCTCATATACAGACATGCTACAACTTACGTGTCTTTTCCTTCTAATCACCTTCCACGTTTGTTCATTTGTTCACACACCTCTCTCTGTTAGACCTGTGAGCAGATGCTTGAATCAAATTTGGCAGCAAACAAGCCCAGTTCTATTTTTGTGTAAAACCCTCCCATGAAATAGAGAGCCAAGTATTCACAAGACTGTTAATCCAAGACTGTTGCACCAAAAAGGGAAGAGTTTTAATGATTGAGGAGTTAATAATTTTTTTTTTTAAGAAGGTACTCTGATTTAACTTGTCAACTTTACTGTGGTGTTGAGTGTTCTGTAACAACTACAAATACACTACTTTTCATTATGAGCAAGAAAATTTGAAAATTTGTCTCACTTTTTGCACTTGAATGGTGCTTTTTTCTTTCCATAGGCAGAGTATCCCCTAATAATTTTCAGACATTTCTGCCTTCCTTGCTTCCTTTAAACTTTCTGCTGACTGAGGACATTTACATATGAAAACCTGCTTGGCTCTCCAAGGGGTTGAAGTTTCTATTTTGGGACGCCTTGAACATACCGTCTTGGTCCCAATTTAGTAAATATATCTCTGTCTAGCGACTCAGATTCTGTCTTAAAGGTTTTGGCATAAGGAGGACACAGCTGTGACTTTTCTCTCTCTTTTCCAACATGTCAGTGTCCTAGCAACACATGAATAACACTATCATGACAAGAGCCTAGAGCAAAAAGAATAAACAGATAAATATTGGGGTACACTGCCTATCAAAGTAAAATAGAGTAAAACAAAATAAAATAGAGTAAAACTCTGTAGTTTCCAGAGTCTGTACTATAACTGCACCAGGTTCCACAAAAGGGCAGAGATCAAAGGCAATGCATCTGAATCAGCATGTCATTTCACCCAAGCTAACACTGCCACTGATAGTCCCTGCTAATTACTACAAGGCAAATCAATGATAACATAAATATAGTTCTTTCAGAACCCAGTCTTGAACTTTTGCTTGCTTCTCTACACGGTGCATTTCTACTGGGATTTAAAAGACTAATCAAATAGAAAATGTAAAACAGGTTTAGGTGCTTAGAGCCTGAGGCTACAACTGAACTATGAAGTGAGACGGTCTTCAGTGCTTCCCAAATTCCTAATCCCTTATGTGATTTGGCTGATGACCCAACCAGATCCCATCATGCCTCCCATCTAGGCAAAAACCTGCCTTTCACTTTCTTGACAAGCAGAGGCAGAAAGATGAGTGGAAGAAAGAATCACATGTGTCTAAAGCTCTTCTTGAGACAAAATTGAATGACAGCAGGAACAGATAGCCAAACTGAGTCCATCATGTAAATACGACATACTTAGGTTTTGAGCATGGAATTTGTAAAGACTAAATTTTTACAAATTCTGTTTTATCACATGACAGCTCCTCTGGTAGTTTGTGTACTACTTTCCCCAAACTATGATTTGTGTTATTATGAATGCACCATATAAAGAAATAATAGCATCTGAAAGTTCAGGTATCTTTAATAATGAGCCTGCAAAATCTCAGTTAACATTGACTTAGGAACTGAGCACTTACCTAGGAATTCGATCCAGTGCTTTTGAAACCATGAAGGGCCAGGGAAAATGCTAAAGTATGAGACTGTGATGGTTTTGGCAGGTCTAGAGTTAATTTTCTGCATAGTGGCTGGTATGTGAATGTGTTTTGGATTTATGCTAAACACAGAGTTGATAATATAGAGGTGTTTTTGTTACAGCCAGGCAGGGCCTACACAGAGCCAAGGCCTTTTCTGCTTCTTGTTCTTCCATGCTGGTGAGGAGACTGGTGGTGCTGGAGTGTTGGGAGGAGACACAGCTGGGACAGGTGACTCAAACTGACCACAAGAGATATTCCAGACCATATTGGAATCATGCTCAGTGCATAAAGCTGGGGAGAAGGAGAAAGGGAGGTACATTTGGAGTGATGGTGTTTGTCTTCCCAAGTCACCATTGCATGTGATGGGGCCCTGCTTTCCTGGAGATGGCTGAGCACCTGCCTGCCCATGGGAAGCAATGAATGCATTCCTTGTTTTGATTTGCTTGTGTGTGTGGCTTTTTTTTTTCCTTTTTCCTGTTTAATTGTCTGTATCTCTGCCCATGAGTTCTCCAGCTTTAAGTTTTCCAATTCTCTCCTCACACCCACAGGTGAGGGAGTGAGAAAGTGGCTGTGTGCTGGTGGCAGTAGTTAAACCATGATATAGACTTTTAGTTAAATCAGTGTAAAGTCAGCTTATAATAGCATTAATCAATGGCTTAGTGCAGTTAGCAATAATAAAATTAAATGGTCACAGCATACAACTTACTGCAGATAAGGAAATAGGCTTAGTGAAAGCTTTAGTGTTTTCTCCTCTCACTGACAGTAAGCTACGTAAATAGGAGCTAAAGAACTCCTCAAGCATACCCCTGACTTTATTAGAAAATGCAAACTTACCTCTTGAGCTGCTGTATTTAACACATGAATACCATTAATTAGTAGTGATGTCAGGAATAATTCCTCTAAGCAGAAGACCAATGTACATGTCACCCTTCCTCTGATCCCCGTGAAGCAGTTCCTGCTCCCGGACAGCTCTCAGAAAACACTGCTGTTTTCCTGAGAGAAGGGCTGGTGTCGTGTGAAAGCATGGCTGGAAGGCTCCTGGCATATTATCCAGTGTTCTATTAATGGACATGGTGTTTGGCATTAACATTGCAAACAAAACTGTTCATTCCTTTAAATCCACTCACTCCTTGGAAACAATGTTCAGGTTAACTGATTTCTTCAGGCAAACACATTAAAAAAATCCTCTATGGAAACACAACAAAACTGCAGATAACTATAGACTTTTCAGTAGGCACAGATATTTGGAGACTTGGAAAAGAACAATACTGATATTGTTTATTTTTTAATTCATATCAGACTGGGTAAGAATTGCAAAGCCTGATGCTTCAGGAGAGAAAAGGAAGAGAGACTACTGCTCTGCATAACAAACACAACACCTTGTGGCTCAAGAGATTTACTGGTCTCTCAAGAAAATCATGAGTCCATTTTTGCTGAGATCTTGTTCTACACTCAGAAACATTTGGGTTTTTTACCAAAAAAAAGAAAGGAAAAAACTCTCAGATGATAAGTGTTCTCTAACCTCTTACATGCTAAAACTCTCTTTTTCCTATGCCCTTTTACAAGATTACTTCAAAAGACTGACTATAAGAGGTAAGCAAGGAAAATTATTTCTTCCAATTTTGTGAAAATGATTGCTTTAGTAGATAAGACATAGGTTGACTGTGATTCACAATAGATAGTGCACACAGGATGCTTACAATTGTGGAAGTGTTGTTGGCAGGAGGTAAAAGGAAGGTTCACACCACCAGCTCCTATTTGCAGAAAAAGAAGACATATTGATTAGGATGTGCATCTTGACAAGATTTCTAAACTTGAACTAAGGCTTATTATATTTTTTTCTTACTTTTATTTGGTTAATTTAGAAATTATGTTAATGCCTATAGAAGTGACTGAAGTTTAAAACCAGATTATATTCTAGCACTAACAAAACTTCTACCCAGTTTGATAGATTTTTTTAGTGCTAACTTCAGTTTGGCTTTCCCTCTCTTGTCCATAAGTGATAAGAGACCAAAGCTGTAGCAGAGCCTATTTCAGACATAAAAAAGATGTTTTTTTCAAAGAAGAAAAAGGGAAAAGAATAGATTAGATTAAAAATAAAACATATAAAATACTAGTTGATGAATAAATTGAATCAGGAATTAATTTATGCTTAATCCTTGTTAAATTTTGAGCTTTTTGTGGGGGAAAAAACCAAGTGAACCATTACTTGGATGCATTTGTTGAATCATAACTGCAAAAGAAAAAGAAGAGTGATACAGTTCTTCCTATTTTCTCCTCCTTCTGCTCATTACCTGTCTTCTGAAGAGTTTATGCCACTAACACTCCAGTGCTTCAGCTTCTTAGTACATCTTCAACCCCATTTTCCAGATCAAGAGAGATGGAAAGAAGCTGTGCCAGTGTGAGGGTAATGAGAGCATGTAAAGGCTGAAAAGGAGGGTAACACCCTGCCCTGAAAGAAGATTTGTCCATTGTTATTTAATCTTTTCTAGTCTTTTAAACTGCATTTTGAACACTGGCCACCTAATGAATTGTTCTAAACATTATTGTAGTAATACAACTTCAGCCATAACTGGAGTGGAAGTGGAAGCGAATGGAAAAAAATCTGCTGGTTTATCCCACTTAAGACAATATGGAAAAGGGAAACAGGGAAGTAAAGTCACTGGTCCCTTCCCTAACATGAGACAGGATTACACAGTGACAGGATATTTCTGATGCAATGTTTTCCTTTTTAAGATAGTTGCAGATAATTTGTAAGAGAACATAGGCAATTTCCAGCATAGGAACACATAAAATAATTTATTGTTTCTAATATGCTTATGCCTACGTGAAATACACAAGTACAACGGCAAGAACTTGAATTGATGATGAAAAGAGAATTTGAATGCACAAAGATCACAGAAAGATGGGTGCAGGAAAAAAAAAATTCTACATGTATGACTGTAAAAGGTATCAAAAGCATTGGATACCTTTCCAGTTTTCTTTCCGAAGAAAATTCCAATCAATTGACCTGATTCATTAAACATGTTGATTTTGGCAAGGTTTCATATTTCAGTGAAAGCTAGTCCTATGAAAACTGTTTAAACCAGCTGTATTTGAAGGCTTAATCACTGACTTATGCCCTAAAGCACAAGAATTTCTATATAGTATGTTGGAGCAGCAGTAGTAGTCCAAAAGCTTTTGATGGTGCAGAGGGACCTGGGTGGGTCACTCATTGCTTACTTTGCTAAGAGATTGAGGAAAAAAAAAATAAAACAAAAGCTTTTTTTCATTATGTTATGTTATGTACATAAGATTTTCCTTCTACGTCCATCCTAAGCTGGAGTCCTTATATCGGTTGAAGATCACCTTTTCATTGACTTAGAAGGCAAATTTCCATTTGGCTATAGCTCATTAAAAATTTTGTCTTTATACAATATTATCACTAATTAAACTGTTCCTAATTAAAAGGGCAGTATTTTATTACAAGTCTGCTATGCATCCTTTAATTTCATTATGTCCTGCTGCCCAGCAATTCAGTAGTAGACTGAAATCACTTCATACATTTTTTTTTTCATTTTTTAAGTCTTGTGTTATGAAGTTTCAGGTTGATTTTTCTGTGAACTGTGCACACAATTATTTATGACCATATCTAAAAAAATAATCTACTTTTCTTTTTAGAATGGGTACAGTGTGATGGAAGCAAAAAGCAAACAGTGCAATCTCTCATGAAGACTTCATTTTCTTTGTCATTTTTTTCCTTATTGTAATTTAAAATGTGTCTGTTAGAACAGGAGTTTGTTATGCTTGTTTGCTGACGGAATTCACAGAATGATTTGGTTAAAAAAGGTACAGAAAGAGAACTGGTCATTCTGATTATGCATTGAGTGAGAATAAATGATACCTTAAAGATGTACAGTACTCCATGATCCAAAAGACTGTGCAGGGTCAACCTTCAGAGAATTACAATTGGATAATGTCCTTGAAAAATGTAAAATGTTCAACATTACAAATGTCAATAGATTGAGGGTTTTTTCACTCAGGTTTTTTTTTTTTTCCTCTGTGTGTGGCTAAAACTGAGAGTGAATGGAAAAAATAAAATTAAAATAAACAATTATTAATGAAAAGAGGACTAAAATTCACTCTAAAGACTTCCATTTAACTAAAACTATAAGTTAAAACAGAGTTAGAAGAAAGAGAGGTAAATAGCTTGTTGTTATTATTTTTTCTGGTTAAATAATAAACAAAAGAAAATATGAGTGCAAAAATCCAGTTAGACAAATGTCATTAAATTCTCCATAATTATTTAGATTCTTAGGAACACTTACAGAAATACTAAAGGTTACCTGAGTATGGAAATGAAATTATTCTTTTGATACATCTAACTCTTCCAGGCCATCAGGGTGGTATAGATATTGTCTCAGCTTTATGAGCTAGACAGTATTCAAATGATAGGTATGTGACACCCTTCACAAAAGGAGACATCACATTAAAAATTGAAAATATTTTTAAAAAGTTAGACAAATGCAGCTGTAAAGTGTGAGTGGCTAAAATCAGAAGAGAGGGGGGGAAAGAAGTGAATTAGCATACAGAAATGGTTTAGAATGCCATGACAACACAAAGACATGCAGGCTCAGGCTATTTCATATCATTCCATTTGACTTTTGCTTGCCCCCTGCCTCTGAACTTTCAGTCCAGGAGAACAAATGCTTTGTGTGATATTTTAATGAGTTCTTTGCACATTTTCTGTCACTAAAGCCTATTTTCTCAGTGTTAATTATAAAAGTTCTCCTGTTAGTGAAAAAATAATTGCTAACCTAATGGTATCCAATTCTTGATTTTCCCTCTGGAAAAAAATTATGTTATTGTACAGCAGCATGCTTAAGATGCTCCAGTACAGATTATGTCAATATTTTTATTAACTCATCATTTCAGGGGTTTTAAAGCTCACAAATTATATTCTGTGCACAACTGGACAGGACCTGACAGTGCCTAATGCCTACGCCTGGGGCCAAAGTCAATACTCCACTCTCAGATGGGTGAGTGAGTGAGGTAATTCTTATACATACAAAGAATTTCTGTTAAATGATATAGAAAGGTCTGTAATACAATGGTATATCTACCATGGGATCACAGCCATGTGGTGTCTTTGAAAGTACAACTGTATTATTGCTTATACTATATGTTTTGTATAAATCAATGACTGGCAGATAAATACTGATTGTTCTGAGGTAATCTGATTGTTTTTCCTGATCCAGTGCTATATGCTGCTCATAGTAGGCATATCATTTTTATTTATTCTGAAAAAAGTACAGGTGTCTGTCATTTTAGTTGCAGTAATCTATATTTTTTTGAGGAAGATGAACCTTTGTAAAGCAGAAGCAGTTGTCTGCAACATTATAAATCACGTAATACTGGAAATTTTATGACACTACATCAGTAAGCTACACAGCCCAGCTCTTCTTTCCTTAACACTCAGTGGTTTAAAGAAAAGAAAACACTGTCTGGATTACAGCCATGAGGCTAAATTAGTAAATCTGTTGCTAATAAATAGCCCAGCGGAAAGCACATTCATGAGTGATAAACCTTAAAAATCTAGATGAGCTAAAAAAATCTCAGCCATTTTTAATTATAAATTATAAAATTATTCAAACAAAACAAAACAAAACAAAAGGCATCTCAGAAGATTTGGAGTATTTCTTATTTCTAAAAATGTGCATCTTCAGCATGGGAGCGCCTTCCTGCCCTCTTAGCTGTAGAAGACCAGAACTGGTTGTGTAGGAATAAAGAAGGCTCCAAAGCCAGAAAATGTCATTTCCAGCAGAAGCACATACCCTATCAATCAGAAGGGCACTCACAGTACTTGATGTGCTTAGTGCTGGCTTTCTCCAGACTACTGATGTCAGTTCTGCACAGTTTGAAGTCAGGCCTTCTTACATCACTCTTACCTCTGCCCTGTGTCACTTTATCTTAAGAGAACACAAATAATGACACCAGCTACAGAGGAAGAAATACAGACAGGAGTTTGACTGGTGTTTTGAAGATGCAAGCAGGTGCTCTTCCAAGATGCTTGGCCTTGTTCTTGGAGACAAACCCAAATGATTCTTTTGGAAAATATTATCAACACCCTGAAGTCTATTGAAGGACAAGTGTACACAAATTTCTTGTTACATTTGTGAATATTTTCAAATTAAATATTAGTATATTCCTTTACATTAAGCAGGACGTTATAACAACTTTTGATTTACCATTTTAAAATCTGTTTCCAAATATTAGCATATTTAATTTACAATATTAGTAAATGCATATTTTAACTGCAGTGAAGATTACAGCTTTAGTTTATGACAGGTAATAAAGATATATTCATTAGGTAGATATTAATGATACTTTTGTATTGAAGCATAATATTAACCCATTTAGCATTTCTAGAAGTGTTAACATACACTGAGAACACTGGTATTGCTATTTTGGATGGGCAGTCCTCCATGACACTGGGTAAGGCAGAATTACCGTGGCTTTCCCTCAAGAATTAGGAACATTAGTTCAGCTTTTGTACAGAAGCATTTGAGAATTTGGCATTTAGAAATTAAACTAAAGTAGTTCACTCTGCAAGCAGAGAGTGACTGTGAAGCAGATCTTTGTATTTAGAAAGCGTGTTACTAAAAGAGCTAACCACTAAGAAGCCCTTTTCAGTAAGCCTTTTAGTCCATCAGAAAGAAATCTTACACTGAAAAACTCCCTCACCAAAACACCATTGTAATTCAATATAATAAGAAAGATTTCACTAGAAGAAAGAAAATTGATATATGATACAGTCAAAGACAGTATGGAAGTGTGATTATGGTTTACTGCATACTCAATGATCTGAGAGCACATTTTGGGAAAATTTATTTATAATGAGATGGGTACCTAGGTAGCTCTGTGGTCTTACTGCCTGAATTTAGTGCTTCAAAATATGCTAGACTTAAAGGAAAGTATTTAAAGATGAATCATAATAGTCAAAGCAGAATGAAATTATGAAAGCAATTTAATTTTTTTTATTTTTATAGTAGAAGTTTATGGTTTATTTTTGCTTCCATTGAAGTGACTAGCATAATTTCCCTTATCTTCTTAGCTTCCTCCTGTCTGTTAATTTATCCTTTAAGTTGTTCAGAGCTAGTTGTGACTTACTCTTAAGTATAATCTGTAGTGTGTTGTTTTAAAATCAATTTATAGATTCTAGTTCACAAGGAAATGAGCAGCTACTTTCCCTTACTAGACCTTTTGCCCAGGTAAGAGCACTTTATTTGAGTCTGTATTTTTCACAGGTAAGAAAGAATATGACTGAAATATATTAACTTGCTCCAAGGGAAAATTATCTCAATCTCTTGTTGGTGATTGCCCCATTTGGTATAAATAATTTTATTATTAGAATATGGAGGTTCCACTTTGTGATTGCAGTCTTTGTATGTAGAGGTTTTCAACTGCTTATAAAATACTCAAATACTCTGCTGTAAAATAATATACTGGGGTATAATATACTCAAATATACCGGGATAAAATAAAAATGTATATGACCTCATGGTCTTTACAATGCCATTTGCCTGGTTCCTGTTTCGGGATATATTTTAATACTTCATGTGAAGACAGAGAACATCACTATGAAACATCCAGACTAAATTATGACAGCATATTTGATTGAACACCTTGGAGTGTTCTTCTAGGAAAATCTGAATATCGTTCAGAACAATGGCAGATCTTTAACTGGTCTTTTGATTCCTTGGGTGAATGCATTGAGTTTATGCATTAAACAAGCAAATTCCTTATTATTAGTTTTAGGAGTTTCTTTGTTTTCTTTGTATATGGATTGAAATATTTCACACAAAAATGAATCATGTATTTATGTTGACACATGGGAAAAAACAAGCAATCCTGATTTTCATTTGCCCAGTGAACAAGATTATGTCAATCAGAAGCTTCCCTTCCCAACTTACCTGATCAGGTCAGGATCACTAAGGAGTGATTATTGAAGTGGTTCTGTTTCTATATTTTTGAAAGGGAGGTAAAAGCGTCCACTAAAAAGACTTTAAAGACCTCAAAGAACCAGTCATGCATGGAAGCACTCCTCCCAGCTCTCATTTCCTGTAAGAAATAGCTAGCTGTGGCTGATGTTCATATGGAGATTTTTAAGTATTAGTTCACACTCTTATGTATATTTATTAAGTCAGGAGAAAAATCACTTAGGTCTACTTTGTTTTGCAGAGAAATAATTAATGATCTCAGGTCATAGCACAGATAATTAAAGATAAACAAACCAAGATCTAACCTACAAAAGAAAAAAAAGTAAAAAAGTAATGCAAGAAATGACTATCCCCTGTGGAACTTAGGAGTGTTTATTTTCAACATAATATTAAGTCAAATAATTGAATAGCTTTTACACTCTTTTATGCTATTTCAGGGAAGAAAATCTGAATATCATACAGTCAAGTTTCCTGTATGAAATAGTCAGAATGTAATAGTAATTTCACTCTTTACTTTTCTTATATTAAATAAATGCCCACACAAAATTTTAAGCAGAATGCTTTGGTATGAGATCAATATTCAGTGCAATCTGATCATCTGTATATTGCCTGGGTGTGTATGAGGAGATCTCCTTCAGAGAGAAGGATTTTCAGATCTTTGAGTATACAGGAAAGTAATTCATATTTCCTTAGAGCTGTGTGCCCTGAATATTTGTAGCAGCACAATTCCATTCCAAATACACATTCTTCTTGTTTACAGTACTCTCATGTGCAGATGACAGGTGTGTTGCCACAAAAACCCCAACCTTAAGGACTGGGGGATTATGAGTATGGTGGACTCTAAAAATGTGGTAAGTATTCAGTCTTGCAGCCACGTGTTATAAAATACAGAAGTTTAGGCTGCATTAAGAGATAGCATAACCCAGAGAGGGAGAGACCTACAGACCTACAGAATTAAGTAGAACATATAGAGGAGTTTGCACCATTCCTTGCACATTGATTTCATATTTGCTGCAGCTGTACCTCACTGTGAAAATGATCATTATTAGCTGGAGAATATTCAGTGCCTTCCTGAGGAGCATGTTCTTGTTCAGTTTCATCTGACAGTAAAGGATTGGGGAGACAAGCAAAACAAACCATCTGGGGAGGACCAGGTCACTAATGCCAAACAAATGCTGAAGTGTTTGTCTAACCATAGCACCATTTTATCAGTGCAGTTACTCTCTAACAGGCATTTGGTATCTTTCTGTGAATCCCATTCTTATTAAATATACATATCTATTTAGGTAATGAAAAAAGAAGAGAAGCTTCTATTATTAGCACAACTTTAGGGATTTGAACCCCATCAGAGGACAAGATTTTCAGGTGCAATCAAGTAGATATTTAAAAGGCATTTTTGAGGAGGTAATAGATCATAGGCACTACAACACAAAAATTTCTTATTATTTAATTTTTCCAACAGTGAGATATAGTGAGAGAAAGAAAGGAAAGGAGAAGGTATACTTTAATGTAATTTACCAGAAAAAAATCTATTCCCACAGATACTGATGCATTTCTGCAAACAAAAGCCATAATTTTTTTCTCATTATGAATATTTTTAATAATCTGAAACTTCATCAATGAGTATATCTGAACTTGCTTTGTGACAAAAACACTTTCCATCTCTCTACCTTTGCCAAGCTTCCCACAGAAATTCATATTCCATGTACTGGCAATGATGTCAAAAGCCTATAGGCTGACAAGCTAAAGTAATTATTTTCATTACAGGGGACAGAGTGAGTTGCATCTACAGGGTTTGTACTGAAAAATTCTGCTTTTTTCCACTGTGCTTGTCTATTGTAAACACATACTGAAAATGGAAAGCACAGCGATAGATTTCAATAGGGATAGAAATCTGTTTCATACCTATAATTTAGCTTGTTAAAAATGTTAAATTCACATGCTTCTATTTGAAAGCATTTCTGACCTTTGATGTTTCTATATTGGTAGGAACATAAATATTACTATGCGTAGCTAAGGCTGGAAATTAATAGAAGTTACAGGTATGCAGCAACTTTTTCCTTTCTGTTAATTTTATGTCTGAATGTGTCTAAATAGGCTGGTGCTGGAAAAAAGTATTATCACTCAAACAAAAAAAAAAGAGAAAACAATGCCTCATTTTTAATAATTTGAGGTTTATTTTAGCACTTTCTCCAAACCATGGGGACAAACTAAACCATTAAAACATTTTGTTGGATTACTACTAATATAAATATGCACTCAAATGTGATAGCATGATCATGAAATTCCTTTGAAATACTTGTTTGGTTCTTTCTATGACATTTTTTACACAATCCCTTCTCTGGAGTTATTGGTCTTAAAATATTTCACCTTTCCTGAAACTCTGTGATTGTAATAATACATTTCAGACTCTCACTTCCTACAAGGCTGCTGGAAGCATTCCTTTTTTCACTCTGGCCTTTCTACAGTTGTAGGACAAAATCAGATTAATTCAGGTGTGATATCAGAGCACCAGGACTGGCTGGTACTGGCAAGGCTGTTGAGTACTATAGCTGAGGTTGGATGTTGCCTTCATCTCTGGTGAAGGATGTAGCTAGGGGGCACATAATCATATGGACATCTATTTCTCCCACCTGGACAATACAGCAGTAAAAACAGGGTTCATCTGGCTGCCCACATGAGTAAAGACACAGCTGCTGTCATGAAGAAAGACACAGAGCAGAGACCCTCCAGGAAGAATTGTTCATTTCTCTGAAAATCACATTTCTTCGGAGGGAGAACTAGAAAATATCCTTTTACAAGTGTTTTTTGTTTTGTTTTCTCCCTTTTTTAAAAAATAAATCATAAGTTAACATCACTCCCTATCTTCACTCAAATGGTTTTAGCCCAGGTTGTGCAGGTAGAAGATATTGCATTAACCTGCTTAAGCACAGAACATTTAATAATTAGTCAAAAATACAAAAAGTAGAAAAAATTTCATTGCTCTAAGTGCAGCAGACACTTTACAATTTTAAAGCAGTTGCTCCAGTGACCACCTGAAGGTTATCTTAGAGCTGTCAGTTTTGCAGACAGCCTAATCTGAAGACCAACTCTAAGATTTACAAAAAAAAAATATTTATTAAAATAAGAAATAATTACACTTGCATCTGCAAAGGAACTTGTAGAGGAGATTTCATTTTTCAAAGAATGCTTGTTCCAGAACCTATTAAAAACACACATCTTAAAAAAGAAATTAATAAGGATGCTTGAGGATTTAAATTATTTAGACCAGCATGGGAGATGTTCTTCCTAAAGATATGCATTATTATATGAATATAGAACTTGTTACAGCCTGTAATTATAATGAAATAGTCTTATCCTTCCCTGAGGATGTCTGATGTTGCCATGTGAGCAAAGACCAACTCAATTTCCCTTTGTTTAGGGTCCTTCAGCTGTGTCCCACTTTGGTTCCACTTCTGTTACCAAACTTCAGTTCCAAGGTATGATATTGCTGGTACTCTTTCTTTGATTATGTCAAAATCCATTGAACTTGGAGAATGAGTTTGAAGAAATAGAGCTGAAATGTTTGAGACTAGCAACTTACTACTTTTGGCAGATAATTGATGATCTTGCTCCTATCTGGATTCTTATGGCTTTTTAGCAAGGGTAAAAAAGTTCCAAATGAATTTGCAAAAATTTCTGCTAATGTGTTTGGAGAAGAGGCTCTGATAAAAAAAAAAGAGTTAAATATTAGTATGTTTACCTGGTTACCCTGGCGGAAATGGAAAAATATTTTATGACTATGGTCAAATGAAATGAAGAAGTAATTTTGGATAGACTAGGTAGGCACGCTTCAAGGAGGAATTGCACACCAAAGCATAGGTGTCAATTATCAGTATTAGAAGTGAAAAAGTGAACAGAATGAGCAGGGAGAAATCCTCAAGACAAAGAAAGATAAAATTTAAAACACTGCTTATTTTAAAAAAGTGTCTTCCTGCCTGACACTGGATTAAAATAAATTGAGGGAGATAGCAGGATCCTGCAGAGTCACTTTTACAGAGGTGCAGACTGCTGCAGGGTAGTGCTTCAGAAGCCTCAAATTGTTCCAAACGAACAGAACTGTTCACCAGCTCATACAGCAACACAGGACACACCTGAGCTGTGAAAAGAAATTTCCTGAATCACAACTGATGATGTTGACACAGTAGAACAGTAGATATTCCCATCTGATCGAGATAGCCGAGTGTGTGGTTGGGGCGCTTGCTGCTATCAGAACTCCCTGGAGCTCTCCAGGGTACCTGAGTCTGGTAATGAGAGCAGAGTCTCGGTATGTCACATCACCCTCTGAAGTTGTCATTAAATAGTTTAGGCTCCTAATTCTGATAGTATATGACTGAAGTTAAATGTTGTCGATAAATTGCCTATTTCAGCTACTGTAATCTTCCATTTTCTTTATTCTAAGCATCTGTCACTATAGGACATGAAATAGTATGATGGATACATGCAGCTCTTGAAAACAGCATAGAAAAGAGAATATTTAATTTCTGACTCCAACATTTATGGATTTCTAAAAGTGACAGTGGATTGGAGGCCGACGGTGCCACCTCTCCAATGACACTGGACAAACCAACAGTCCATCAGATTTCTCCTCCAAAAACGAATGTAAAACAATAAGTTATTTACATAAAATGTGTGAGGAAGTTTGTTACAAGAATGTAAACATCAGTAGTCTTAGAAAAACTTAAAAAATCAGGGCAACAAGCATCTGGAAAATATCTGAAGACCCAATGTTTAGCCTCTGTTATTTGGATAGTGGGCATCAGATGAAATGGTAGAAGTGCAGATTAATTTGTACTGCATGGTTGCTTATTGGTCCTAAATGAGATAAACCTTTATGCACAGGAAATTGTATCCCACTGAAGATTTTCTAAAAGCTGATTGGTGATGTGTTACCTATCAGCAAATATATTGCAGGATTTGTTAGACATGTATCTTCCAATATGCCTACACTGGTTTCATCAACTGTATGTTTATTGCAAAATCAATAAAATATTGAAAAAATTGTTGAAAAGTTCTTAGGCAGCTAGCTTTTAGTGGTCTATAATAAATGATCATGACTGGCAATTTTAAACCTTGTGTTTCGTTCAGATGCCTAAGTGTGTATTAAATAAGAAGACAAAGATGCTGCGTAAGCTAATGTGTTTGTTACTCTTGCAAAGCCATGCTCATCTGTTCTGATGTTTTCCTTAATAAACACTTGCTCAGGAAGTCCACAAGCATAGTATGCAATCCACCAAGTTGGTGCAGAACAAAATACATTAATAAAAATCTGATGCAAAAATATCTTCTTTGGGCCTTCCTCCAGCAATTGTTTTCATGGAAAGTTAACTCTCACATTTGAGCAATCCACATGCAAAGGGACACTTACATAAAATCCGACATACATTTAAGAGTTTGACAGTTCTAGGCCTCATTTACAAACAAGGTTTGTGATCTGAATTTGATAGTAGGCAAACTAAGAAAGAATGAGGTGAAAGTGGATACAAACCTCCACAGAGACATCAAGATTAATCACACATTGGCAGGAACACAATATAGAGTTGATGAATTTTTAATTTTTGTAAAAACAGCCACATTCTTTGCCCCCTTTTAGTACTCTAAAGTAATGTTGGGTTTTTTGAAAGAAAAATCTCAAAAAGGGAGGGGTTCATCAAGCTCAGTTTTATAAATTTCACTTTAAACCAGGGATGAAACTTTTTCCCTGCAGATAGATGGGGGTTTTTTCCCCCCAATTCATGAAAGTAAAAATGATTGAAAATGCCCAGTGTAGTTCTCTGACTCTCCTTTGTAAGTGTATCATTGTTTGCACACCTAATAAGGTGATGACATCCAGTGTCCAGAAATAACAATAACATTGCATGCATGGGTGTCTCACAGGCAGTAGAGAGAGCCAGGGCACTGACATCTGTGAAAATATCAGTGCAGAATAGGTTCCTGAGCATTCAGGTTTTTCTACTACTTCCCAAACTATTGGTTGATTTTTGAACAATTGATTCTCAATAGTATATTACTAATTATAATTATAGGGGGAAGGTTTTTGTTTCTCCAGCAGACCCATTCTCCCTACTTAAACATTCAAGCTGTGTCAATTATGTACACAGTCAGTTCTCTCAAACTGTTGAATTTTCATCTTTAGTAAAGACAATTCTCATGGAGGTTTTGTGCTGTCTACATAAATATTTGTGCAATGTACTTAGTGTGGCAACATATGATTGCTGAAGATAGAACAGATTCTTGAGGCACAAGAGTACTTGTAATAATGGAAATGAATGACAATCCAGTCTCTGTGCAGGTTGGTGTGGGAGGAAGGAGAGGTAGATGAGATGCATCGAGTGCTCAGTGCAAATTCCCAAAAGCTTATGAATATGCAGAAGTATCAATGAGAATGTGTGACTATGGGAATATTTTCAGATGATAATTCCAGAGTTTTCTCAATAATCTGTATGTAGTTTGCCATCTGCAAATCCTCTTAAAGGAGTATGAATATGGAGTAAGTGCAAAATGTAACCAAGGCCAATTTACAAAATGAACTGGCAGATTTCATATTGTTTGCTCTGGAGAACTACTGCAAATATGTTCATTCAAAATTTTATTTAATTTATGCTAATAAAATAAGACAGATCAGTAATAGGGAAGAAAAATGGGGCATAGTATAACATTAATAAGTGAGATCTGAAAGCTCCATATTTTTGTAATTTTCATTAAGTGATATGTTTTATGATTATTTTTTCTTCTCTATGGCACTTTATGAACAACTCTGGGACACCAGGAATCCAAAAGAAATTAGAGTAATTGATTAAGATCACTTGCCCAAGATCACCATTGATCTGGCATAAATGTTGCATCAAATCTGACATATTTTCTAAAATATTTTTCAAAACATTTTCATTCGGCTGGTAATGTAAGCAAAACACTAAAAGGCAAATTACTTCTGCACAATCAAATTAAATAGAAGGTTCACTGCCAATACTAAAAAATACTTTTCACAGTCTATTGTAATAACTTCTCAGCAAAATAAAACATTTTTTCTCAGTGAGAGACAGTTGCAAACACAATTTACATAATTCAAGCTATAAGCTGACTTAAAGTCTACAAATCATGACCACAAACATTCCTGACTTTTTCCAGGTGTGATGACACCTTAGTGAAATACTGGATGCAACAGATCCTGTTCTGAAATGATGATATAGCCACCCCTGTTGCTGGGCACTACATCAATGCCTTGTACCTGACCTGTGAGTAAAGAGAGAATTGTAGTACATCCCGTTAGAATTTGTCTCTGATTGTAGTCACTTACTCACACTGGAGCTCTATTAATCATATTTTCCAGTGGATAGGCTTTGTTGTTAGCAGTCTGTTTTGGTGAGGCAGGGCAAATGGGTAAAACAGGTAGAGAGAAAAAACTAAACCAACCAAAAAAGCCTTGGAGGCACTTAATTTGATTTTCAGGTTCCAAGGACTACAAGTTTGCTCGAATTACCTCATACTAACTCATGTAAATGCTATATGTGTGGCATTTATGTGTCTGATAAAAATATTAATAAATAATAATCAATACATTAGTTATTTAAAAAATCTAATTATATTTTAATATCTTGACTTCTGCTTGAGGGAACTGATGTGAGATAGTGCATCCTGTTGCTGTGTAAACTGCAGAAATTATCTGCAGGTCTGAAACTGGTCCCACTCTTCTTGCTGCCCTCTATCTTACTTGAGGAGGCAGCTTAGAGTGAGATTTTTAGAGCGTCTGAAGTCTCACAGTTCTTAGAAAGGCACAGTCTCACTTGACTTTCCATGCTCCCATCATGCTGACCCTCCACAATGCCATCTGGATGTAGGAGCTGCCCCACCCCAGCGCCTGCTGGGCTGTCTGGAGGGTAGGTCTAGATTAGCTGTTAGGAAGAAATTCTATGCTTTAGGCACTGGAATAGGTTGTCCAGACAGGTTGGACTCTCCAAGTTCTCAAGACCAGATTGGATGAGTCTCTGAGTAACCTGGTCTAGTGGGAATTGTCTCTGCCCATCAGAAGGCAGTAGAACTAGATGATCTTAAAGGTTTCAAACCCTAGCCATCCTATGATTCTGTGAAATTCCAAAAGCAATTCATTTATTAATTCCTTAATTGTCCTCTTTATTTCTCCTGAGTTATTATGTTGAGCGGGCTCAGCAGCAGGTTTGGTGAGATGAGGACTGGAATTAGAACAGATCTGGGAAGTATGTGGTTGGCAGCAGTGACGGAGAGACTCAGTGGGGAGGACATGACTCCTTTTTTGTTTGTTAGGCTGCTAGGCTGGCCTGCTCTTCTCTGGAAAATGCTGCCACAGGTTCCTAAGGAAAGACCTAGGTTGGATGTCTGGATCCTGGTAACTCAGCATTTTGACCAAGCCTGTAAAATTTGGGCTTTCTTTTTTCTACATCCATCAGGTTTCCTGAAGCTACTATGAACTGCCATCTCAGATCCTGACAGATTAATTGCTACTAATCACATATCTACTGGAATGCCAGCCACAACAGTAGACCCAAATGCCTTTTGAGATATTATCTGAAGCCTCTGCCTGCTGCCATTCCACCTTAGGAATCCTTTCTCTAGGTGTGCCAAGGACTGTACGCATCTGCAACATGTGCAGCATTGAAAAAGGTGACTGACAGAAACAGGAGAAAAATTGCAACTCTAGTGGAAGAAACAAAGGCAAGGGGAAGCTGCAACTGCTGCCTTCCTCCTCCACACGGACCCGGATCTGAGCAATACTCTAAAATAGACACCCAGTGCTATCGGTGAAGGATGATTGATGGTTATCACTTCCCATGCATGGATCATCCAGAGAATCTCTGTGCCTGCATCAGTGGGCTCATCATGTAGTTTCCTGGGTGTTAATGATAATATCAAAAATTAAACGCACTCAGGTTGCCTGACAGTGGTCAGAGGCCTTAGTGAACACATATGGGGATTTCAAAACAGAAAATATTTACAGATACTCAAGTGTATATGTGATATAATAATACATGCTCACATGTTTCTTGTTGTTTTCAGTGTAATCAAAAATGGTAATTATTTCAAAACTGTATCAGGAAAATGAAAGAAGAGATCTCTGAAACAGGTAAGATGTTTGCCTTGATAGCATAGTGTTACCTGAATAAGGTGTCAGGATGTTAAAACACAGACACAAAGTTAATAGATTTTGTTAACACATTTTGATCCTCATCTGGAGCTGCTTGATGTTCAGTTAGGAAGCTTTTATAAGCCAGAAGTGTTATTTCTCTGGGGTTGATGGTTTTCTTTTATTCCTGTGAGTGCCCAGATTTTATAATGAAATACAAAGATTTGTCTCAAACAGACATATTAGGAATTCATAGTATCTATATCTCACTTTGAAGGTGTGCTAGTGTGTCTTGGACTTTGATCCAACAGAGTTCCCCTCAAAAGCAAATTAATATATTCTATGACTATATTTTGAGTTCATTCATTTCAGATAAACTGCACCACATTAGATCAGTTGCAGAATCACTAAATGTGAGCTATGCAAGAAAAAATAGTTTTAATTCCTTAAGTTCTTCAAAATTAGCACAGGAAGACTACTTTTGGTTTGTGTTTCTCAATTTTTTGTCAGATAAAATGAAAAATGAGGTGTAAGATATGTAATTCTGAAACTAATTCAGGAAGTTTATTTTTGTTTAAAGCAAAGACTAGCTTTTTCAGCTGTTGAAAATCAAACTATAATGACTGACTTGTTTTGGTAAATAACATTTTATGTTCAGAGTAGCAAACTACCTTCCTTAAAGATAAAAGGAAAGGGAACAAGGCTGCCTCAGGTATATTGTGACTGAGACAGATGCATTCTCTGGTGAGCCCTGAAGTCCCCATTCCTTTTCATGCAGCAGAGAGGATGACAATAATCTATCCTTCAATCTCAATTTACAAAAAAGTTTGATCATATTTATTAAATATATTTGAGTAATAACTCATCTTAATATTTGCATAGAAAAAACCCCTAAAAATCAAAAGTCCAATTATGTATGAAAAGGAAAGTGAACATGAAAAGAATGGGGTTTTTAATTGAATAAGATATAAAGATCTAATTACAGATATAAGCATACAGATCCCTTCTAAAATCAGAGACAGCACACAATGAATTATCCCCAACTTCTTTCTCTACCAGTAGCTTTCATACAAGGGTCAATGGAATAATAGACTGAGATATGGACAAGGTAAGTCCCAACACAATCAGTAAAAAGCCAAATAACAATTCCCTTGATGGGAAATTTTCACCTTAGAGATGGATCATTTAGAAACTGAATGCAGCAGAACTAAAGAGTGTCATTTCAATTTTACTTGAATTCTCTCTAGAATCCAGCACATAATTTCTCATCATAACAAATAAACATTCTCATGTTTGGTGTATATTTTAGCTGTCATCTGAGGAAAAGGCAAATATCATAGTATTTATTTACAAAACCCGGTTTGATCCTCCTAAATTGCATATTGCTTTGAAAATAAGCAACCAGATACCAAACAGATGCATACTGACAAACATCCAGTGAACTCAACCAAGCTTTGACTATTTACACCCCCCTCAGGATAACACAGAAGTGTATAGTATACTAAAATGAGATTTTAAATGTAAATGCACATTATCATTAAGGAATAATTTGATACAAGAATGACAGAATTAGTAAAATAAACAGCTGTCTTAAAAATATGAAGTCTAAATGTGTCCAGCTGCCAGAAAGAATGAATATCAGAAGCCTGTGAAGTGTTTCTGTGATGCTTACATAGTATCTGCCATAAACGCATGTTATAGTAAAGATTACTTCTTTTCAGCAGAACAGATCAAAATATTTGAAATTAGAAGGTTCTATATAGATATTAAATAATGCCTATTAAATCTTACCTTTATGAATCTTCTTCCAAAAGCACTCTCAAATTATACTTCACAAGCTTCTCTCTAAAGTAAACAAGGTTAACAATCTATCTTAATGAAAATACAGAACACTGAAGCAGATTCAGCGATTTTCCAAAATGAGAGAAGCATCATGTCAAAATACCATTGTTGTTGTTGTTATAATGGTTTTTGTACATCTAGTATTACTCATGTGTTTATGGTGTCCAAACATCTTTCAATATCGTGATGCTAAAACTTGAACTCCTGACTTTCTTCTCAGAGAGTTCATTGACTCTCTTAATTTGACATATATTGAGAAGAGGTTGTTTCCTGAAGGGAAAAAAAAATCCCAATAACTATTTGTAGAGTTTAAGAGTTTGTACAACTTCTATTACCCACCTGCATTATAAAATTGTATATGCATTTCATTTTGTTAGTAGGAATACTCATCTGTGGAAAAAAATCTATCAGTAACAGCAAACCTCTGCTCAGATGAACACAATCAGGATTTCACATCAGTTTTGCTTAAAGACTTTTTATTAATTCCAGACTTTTTTCATTCATTCCAGACTGCTAAAATCAGGGCGGATCCAGTCCAAGTAGTTTGTGTCTATTTTAAAACTAATGTGAAGGAGAAAATTAGGGTGTATGTAACAAATGTATATGCATGCTTATTTGTGTCAGCGATTTAGAACTAGAACAAACTTGGATGGATCTAGAAAGTATTACAAGTCATGTATTTCAGTTAGATTTTAAAACCTTCAAATTCCAAGTTGAATTTGATGGTTTCTTTTCTTTGTCCAAAGGTAACACATTATATAATCACAGCAAATGGGCTTAGAAGGAACCTCAATAGATTATCTTGTCTATCTCCTATGCCTCAGACAGGATCAGTTTTTCCAATGACATTTCTGACAGATGTTAGTTAAACCTGGTCCTAAAACCTACCAAAACTGTATTCCTTATATCTGTAAGGAACGTATTCTCACTCCTAGTAAGAGTGATGTACAGGTTAAACACTGTGTTAAAAAGAAAAAAAAACAAATAAACCAAAAAATAACCAACCACAAAACAACAAAGACAAACAAGCACTGGCCTGAAAAAAATAAGTACAGAAGATCCTTCGGCTTCCTGATTCCTATTCACTCGCCATTAACAACTCTGAAATAAGAAAATAAATAACATTGCTGATTATCAAGGCTGGACATATTTCATTTTGAAATTTGTTAGATACAAAGAAGATACAGCCCTGATAGGGCAAAAACTTGGTCTTTCTGGGTGGCAATTGGTGCTCACAGAGACTGACCCTGTGTATACCAGCAGGTATTTGTAAATACGTGTGGGAAGGACACGTGCCCATGGCAGGGTGCAAACACAGCTCTGACTACATGAAAAGGGATGGATGGTCCAATGCCACCTCTGTCTCTCTGAAATTGTACTGGGTATGGTACTTTGCATACCATAAATACCATTTAAAGATTTTTTTTCCCCTACTGATTCTTTGTTCTGTTTCCCTTGTATGTGGATAATTATGGTGGTAATTTGGCTACAGCATTCTGAACTTGCATGATTTTTAGTAAGGACTACATGGATTTGAATCTGTCTGTTTGTTATAATGCTTCCTCAATATTACCCATTTAGTGTCAATTATAAACAAAAAATAGCCCACTTATTGTCTCATATAAGAATCCACATCAATAATTGTGCAGAACAAAGGCATAAACTGAGACCATCTGCTCTCACTACAATAATCTACCTAAAAAGCCTAGCCAGTAACACAGTAAAATTTCTGATGCATTTGTCTGGGGTCATGCTGTTTAAGTGTCTTTTATGATTAAAATCATTACTGCTTTGGTCAATCACCTATTAAGACATATGTTTCCTCATTTCAAGTAAAATATTGTCATTTTATTTTTAATACTGTAGTAAATTAAGATAACATGTAAGAAAAAAAATGTACTTTTGTTTTATACTTCATTGTCACTCTCTTTCCTGCTGATGTTGACAATACTTAGACATTTCTTGAAAAAATCATATATGCTGCAGATTTTTATTTTTTTGACAAGTGCAGAACACTTAAACTCTTTTAAATTCCAGTACAAAACCATATCAAAATGTAAAATGTTAACCAGAAGTGCCATCATGACCTGAAAAGTTACAAAAAGAAAGAAAAAAAGAAAAGAATATTTAAGATCCCACAATCAAAGAAGATTGTTGATGTTTAAAGAGAATGTATTGTGAGTTTTGTCAGCATTGAATATGTGGAATTTTTCCTGCGAGCTTGCAAGAATAGATAGGAGTTTAAGAAACATTCACATGAAAGTACAAAAGGCAGGCAAATCCCTGCTGCTTTATGCCAGTGTCCTTATTCTATTCTCTAGCATATCAAGCCTGTCAAGACATCTCAGTTTTTCACTTCTAACAAAAATAAGTAAATGAAAATAATGCTCAGCAAATGCCCGGTGCATTTAATACAATGTCTTAAACGTTTGGTTCTGATCAACTGCAAATTCAGTAAACATGTTCCCCAACCCTCAATGGTGACCTCTGAAACCTGATTACAGGCTGGTTTTCAATAGCAAAATATTATTTTGATCCAAAAATGTACTATAATGCTACACTTTCTATGTCTGATTTTCTAACATGCTAAACACTTGTCTTTCTTCTTGATTCCAAATGGATTTTTTATATGCTCAAAGCATGATTCATAAACTGATTGATGATCCATTCTATTTATGCTATTAATTCAATAACAATTTGCTGCACAGTATTCAAAATAAAACTTAGATAGAAATCAAACTAAAATTATCCCTTTAGGAAACTTGGTTTAGAAAGTATAATACTGTTCATGAATTGACCTTATGACGCCTGAAAACAAGAATGAAGTGGAAAGTCAAAAATTCATGTCTATTTCTAGTTTTTCAGGCTTGGGTTACATGCACAATTTTTGGATTAGATACTTTTTATCATTTAGGCTAAGAAGAAAAGGCTAATGTGAGTGTATTGATGATTATTGGATCTATTTATCAGTCCCTGAGTTAATATCTTGCTGAGTTTTAAGTACAATTTGGGATTAAAAGTCTCTTTCATCCCAGATATGTCGAGAATATGAATTGGAGATCTCAAAAAGAAGGCATGCAGAGTTATCCATTATTTATTGGCCAACAGTAGCCAGCATATATAGTACATGTACATGGGCACCTCATCAGTTTCTGTGTGTAGTTGAATCCTTAGCTTGAATGTGTCAGTGAGACCATGTGCTTGCTGTTTTTTAACACTCCAAGGTTCTCAAAACTGACACTGGAAAATGGTCAGGGAGAAATGAGGGATGAAGTGTGCTTGTCTCCAGTAACCAAGCATTTTGCTCTGCTGCTTGTGGACCAACTTGTTTTTCTTTTTCAGTTATTAACACTCCATCTTTTAGGAAATTCATGTCCAGTAATGAATCTCATTTTTGTAGGTAAGAGAATTTTGGTTATGCATTTTGTATATCAATAACTCTGCAGCTACTTATACTTGATAAATCAAGGCATTTCAAAATTTGCTCTTTTGTTTAAAGCAGAAATGTGATCTATTCCATCTCAAAAACTAGTCAAATAATAAATCATAAATGCAGCTTCTGCTTCTGCTCCCCAAATTCAAACTTCCATAGTGAAAGTATACTTGTGTTTGCTCTTCAAACTGTTGGGTAGAGATAGTTTCACTTAAAAATATGAAAAAAAAATCTGAAAATAATAAAACATTTTGGTCAGTATTGAGGGTCTTAATTTTAAGTTCAAAGTGGTTATTTTTCAAAATTCAATCTTTTAAAAAATTTTTAAAAATTAAAAATTAATTACCATCATTTGGCCAATGAATATTGGAATGACATTTTGAAATTTTTGGAAGAATAGTAAATTATACATATTCCTGCTATTTCCAATTGGAAGGTCTTTCAATCTGTTCTGGATCATCATATTTTTTTTCCAAAATTTTTGGTTTTAGACTGAAAAGAATATCAGTCATAAACCACAAAATTATATAATTCTTTAAATTACTTTTTAACAGTTGTGATTTCAGCTTGTCTTGAAGGGCCTTGTGCTGCGTTGAAATGTGGTCCTAGACCACAAGGTGAACAGGGAAAAGGGACAGTAAGGCCAGAGAACACCCTTGGGATTGAGACAGTCACTGTGTCATTCTTTTAGATGCTATCCTTTACGGTTTGTTTAGTGCAGTGGGGAGAAGGTTTTTGGCTTTGAATGGGTGTTTTATCTGCTTTGTTTGGGGTTTTTTGTTTGTTGTTTGCTTGGTTTCTAGATAAATATATGAAAAGGTTTCCTGTGTTGTTCCCTTAGGCTGAATTATGGCTCATGCATAAGGATCTACACTTCACTTGCAGCCACTTATAAAATTCCTTCCAAGAGAAATAAAATGGTTTATCCTATTTGCCTTTTCCAAATGGTACATGCTGTCCTGCCTCAGCTGATTTGCTTATGGCACTTACTAATTTTCAATACTGTGCCACTTTTCTAACAATAACAAATAGAAGCATGAACATTGAAGGTTATTATTTACTAGCCACAGCTCAGTGCACCATATAATCAAATCCTTTGTCAGAGCATCCTGCCACATAATCAGATCGTGGGAATTGTCAAAGGCAATTTTATAAATATATATATTCATTTAAAACCTCAGTAATCTTGTCATGGTGTGAGATAAGCACGTTTTTCTTTCATTTTCATGCTTTTCCAGTTCTTTATATATGTAGTTATTACATTGTCTTCATACAATTTCTACTGTGAGAAGTAATGCTATATATAGCTATAGATGCTATACATAAAATCTAATAACACAGGTATTAGATTGAATAGTTGATTTAATGTGGTTTTATTTCCTATAAAACATCATTTAAAGATTTATGTTGTTAACCAGATTTTATAATTAGCAATGTAATGCCCGAAACAAGATTAGAAGAATCAGAAAACCCCACAAAGAGGGCATATCTTTCCTAGGGTGGTGTGCTTTAAGATGCCAGCTTCACTTCTTGCTCTGACAAAACTCTGAACAACTTTGAAAATTTTATTTACTACAAGGAACAGGTTGGAAGATTTTTCATAGTTTTTGTTTTTAATGATTAGAGTAATAAATTCCAAAATTGAAATAAAACTGTGAAAAGATTGGTTGGTTCAATGTAGGAAAAAAGGTATTAGACAAATGTTCTTAGAAGGAAATTTTATTTAAAATTGCTGGGATTATTGCAATAGAGGATGTTAAATTTTAAAAGTATTAGAAAACACAGTAATTTTATGGAAAAAAATGTACGTAATATTCTGTATATTCAAAGTTTGCTTTCAAAAATTAGGTGAGAATACACTGGCTTTAGGATATCAGAGAAGTACCTGAAGTTTTCAGAGATCTATTCTATCTGTATAATGATACTTTAGTGTTTGCAGTGGTACAGCCCCAAAGAGATATTATGTGGGTGCTGCAGGAAGCATTTTATAGTTCAAATACGGTTTGTGCTTAGTCTGTAGTCTCCATACATCCTCACTGATTGTCCTCTAATTGGATGGTGATGATGAAGACATCTGCCAGATAAAAAAACATAATCAAGTAATATGTCAGCCAGAACAATAGTGAGGAAAAAAGAGAAAGGAAAGATAGAAGCAGTAACAATATCCCAATTAAAATGAAGAACAAAAGAGTTGAAGTTCAGATGAGTGTCAGCTTTCTTCACACAGTACAGAAAATGAGACCTGTGCAAACATATCTAAGATGTGTTGGAAAAGAGGTGGCTATATAATGGAAAAAATAGTTCTGAAATAAGTTATTGAATAATATTGCCAGGATTTAGCAGTACATTTTCTCAGATGCATCCCCTATGTGAATTGACTTTCAGGGAGTGAAGAGTTAGATAAACAGGAACCAATTCTTGAAAACAAAATACTTTAGCCTCGGCTAAAGTAATACTAATACTTTAGCCTCCTTACAATCCTGATTATTGGATGTTGTGGTTTGTTAATTTACTTTACACAAAAAAGAAAGAAGGTTATAGAGAGGACACCATTCTATTTGATATATCTAATGTGATATCATATGCATGAGGTGTCATCTGCATTATCAAATTGGAGGGAATTTTATTTCATTTAATTTTTTATTGTATCTAACAATAATTCAATCAGGGTATGGGTATGGGTAACTTATAAAGTTTCTTTAGTTTCAAAGGATGTTCTTTCATTGCTGGGTAGGTTTATGCATTGCAAAAGTCCACAGGAACCTGTTTCTAGGCTAAATTATAAGTCCAGATCTGAGTCCAAGAAAAGCTATGCTGCTGCAGCTCCATGTCCCAGGTTGAACAAGTGGCAAGGCAGAAGATACACATTTCCACCAGGCACATGCACACCAAGCACATGTGAGCACTGCTCACAGCCAAAGCTGGCCTCTGAGCTCTGACTTGCAGTCATTTACACCAACACAGACAGCACCAGCAGCTTCATGGTTCTTCCCCCTCACCCAGGCACACAGACCCTGTGGCCTGTGGTCCAGTGCAGCTGCTGGCACCCAGACCTTGATCACTCCAGGTGCTGGTATCACAAGCCCCTATAATCCACTCCAGTTGCTGACACTCACCTTGTGACCTGCACATGCAGATACAAGAAGTAGAATTCCTTATCCAAGGAAAGAGCTGGAAAGGAATTTCAAAGAGTGTACAGATCACAGTGGTTAGGCACAAGGCATGCGCAGAAAAGCATACAAAACTATTTAATCACCATCATTCCTTTTCATCCCCATATTATTCATGCACATTTCCCTTCCCAAATCACCTAGATCCTCTCATTTTTTGTTCCCCCTCTAAACATGTATTAATAAATCCTGTGCAATTCCAAAATTCCCCTGCCTCCATCCCAGTAAAACGTGACCCTCAGTGCAAAATGTGCTCCTGCAGCATTAACACACTTCGATGTGATGCTAGATGATCTTAAAGTTCCCTTCCAACCCAGGCCATTCTATGATTCTGTGTCACAAGTAGGTTTTTAAACTGAGGCTTTCCTGAGAAAGCTATGGGAGCGAACTGGACAGGACATTTGTTTCTCTGATGCCTTAATTTTTGTGCCTGTGCCCTTGTTCTCCTGTGAATTTGTGGAAATAGAAGTTTGATGGGCTGACAACATCTGTGGTGGTCCTGGGCGTAGCTGAGGCCAGGTGCTCTTCGGGCTCCCCTGCTGCCTTGGTCTCTGTGCCCCACAGATGAGCTTTTATCGCATATTTGCACATCACAGGTCTCCTACGTGTATTTATCTCCACAGCCAAATGCCCGAAGAAGTTCTAACTTTAGAACAGAGACAGAACAATCAGTTGTATAGTGAATAAAGTGAATCACATTCTTGAACTTCAGTATGCAGAACTCACTTGAGAGCCCAGGGTCCACAGTGACTGATGTGTTGAATGTCCTCTCTCACAGGACAGAGTAAGCTAGGGGAAGATCATCTGGAAGCATATTCCTTATTATTGTAGAAGGATGCACCCTCATGAAGTGTTGACACTTGTCAATCCATTGCAATTTGTCTTCTGTCTTCTATTTACCTGCATACACATATCCATAAGTGTGATGCAAAGAAAAATGTAATTAGGCAGAATACACTATTGGGGTGTATTCAACAAATTGGTCTCTTACGATGGGATTTTATCAAACTGGAGAGGTTATTGCAGTGCTTTTTGTTGTTTTGGCAGTATTTGTTTTTTAATTACTTGAGTGATTGATCTGCAGTGCATGTTGGTTAGTCTGCATGAGTTGGCAGGCTGGGAAGGATACCCTTCTAAAGGGGAAGGCTAGAATGCCAAATGATTGTGACAAATTAGGGAGCCTCACTGAAAAAAAATAAGATGTCCATCAAGATGGACAAGTGAAATGAAAAATAAGAAGCTGAAGAAAAATTATCTAGAGGATGACTGGCCAAGCAGCAGTTCCACAGTTACGACCTGGTCTTAGTTGAGCCTTTATAGATTAATGGAATCATGCTGTCATATTTCTGGTGGTATGAGCTTCTGGGAGACACAAAGTACAGCCTGTACAGGGTATTTCCACTACATCAAGTCAGCTATTGCTTTCTTTTTTTTTTTTCCTTAGGCAACATGAGTATAAAATGTCTGTAACATCTTTGTTCTCACTAGAAGTGATTTCATCATGTCTGGGTAACAGATTCACTTGACACCATCTGTTCCTAGTCCTTTCTTGAACAGTCTGGAGTATAGCACTCAATACCCTGGACATGTCTAGTACCTCCTACAAGAAATTTGAATGTTTTGAGTTTCTCAGTCCATAGGCCTTTCTAGATCAGTTATCTACTCCGGTCAGCAGTTTTCTGACTCAATATTTTTATTAGATTATATCTTATAATGAAGCTTAATCTGGTAGTTCCATACTAGGTTTCATGATAAGGGAGACCTGCTGGCATAGCATTGGACACATACTCAGAAATATGGAAGCCGGAATACTTATTGCAGAGCAATGCATATCATTGTCCAGAGAAGTCATGGATGCCCCATCCTGGATAGGTTCAAGGCCAGGCTGGCTGAGGCTCTGAGAAAGCTGGTCTAGGTATCTCTGCCCATGACAATGCAGCTGTAAATAGATGATTTTTAGGGTCCTTTTAAACCCAACCATGATTCCATTATTATTACAGAAAGAGTCTGTAACTCAGTCAAACATAGAGTTACATGAGGAAATATTGGACAGTTTAAAGCAAAAGAGATCCTGACATTCACCTCATATGAGTACAGTGTGGATGCTTAAGCTAAAAGGGCTCAGAAGAAAATAAGTTTAAATGTAAAAATCAGAGTAAAATACCTTGAGGCATGGCTTAACAAAGCACTATTGCAGAAAAAGACTGGTAGGAACTGCTTGAAAGACCCTTGAAGTGTGTCCTCTAGTCTGCTCAATGCTGATAAAGCATATACTAGAGCCTTTTATCCTACTGAAGTCATCGTTCTTTTGGAAAAGATAAAACAGAATTAACTAGTGGGAGATCACTGCAGAATGGTAATAATGATAGACTACAAAGACAGGAGTATTTGGGGCTGATTAGTCTGGGGATGAGAATGCTGAGGTAACCAAGATCAGACAACTGAAAATGAGAAAAGCATAAACTCCCTGTTATGAGTCTAAGGCAAGGAATATCAAGTAAAAGTAAATCAGGGAAGGTATAGTATTAGATATCAAAAAAACATTATTTGCCAACAGTAAGGATAGTTCAGCACTAGTTTAAGAGAGAAGAGTGTAGACTCTCCAAAACAGGGGATTTAAAAAGCAAATTAGACAAATACCTGATAGGAATGATTTCACTACCCTGGGGCAGGGTATGAATTAGACCATTTCTCAATGATCTTTCAAAGCTTGTTTCCTATGAAACAATTACAATGTAAATATCCAACCATTCTAGTAATATTTTTGCTAATACTATAAATTCTGTTGCTAGAGAAAAGCATACTCGATGCTTCTAAACAAAGCTACAAGAGGAAAAACAAAACAAAAAAACTTACATTGTAGAGCACTTAGACTATTAAATATATTCACTTCTAGATTTAAAAGATACATGGTACTCCTAGTAAAGCCATACTTTCTAGTCTGAAATCATAAGATATAATTAGTAAAGCCATACTTTCTAGTCTGAAAACATAAGATATAGTTTACTGTATTGAAGCTGGAGTTGGACCTTCAATTTTGCCTGTCTTGATTTTTTCAGGAGTAATTTTTCACAGTGAAAGACAGTGGATAAAATCTTGACATCTGAATTCTTAGCCTTCTTATCTAATAAGAAATATGATAAAGGGTTACATTTAAGGTTTTTTGTTCTTGACCTACAATGTGTCATTGTATCTGCTTATGATGATAAAGAATTGCATAATCTCATGAAGAAAGAGCAAGAGGCAGCTGGCTAATTTTCTTATCAACAACCACTGTAGTGCTTTGATAAAAATGAAAACTTTGGACGCACATCAGAATTGAAACTGATAAAAAGCATCTACTGGTTTCTGAACAAAAATTGCTAATCTTGCAAAAGGGGGCTGTTGTCATCATGACCTTCTACTAATAAACATTAAAATACAGAACTATTTAACTTAATTTTGTAGCTATTCCTGCAGTGCATACAAATGGAATTTAATTAAAGATGAAAAAAGTTACATTAGATAATGTTTTTGACCTCCTGCCCAATTACTGTCTATAAATATACCAACCTCTGCTTCTGGCAAGCATATTGCAAATGAAACAAAAAATACATTAAAGAAATATATCTATTGAATAGAGTTTGATATTGTTCAGAAGCATTGGACACTCTCTAAAGACATAGGAAAAATCTTTTTTGTCTCAAAGACCTTGCAATTTCAAGTGCCCAAGCTGAGAAATGTTTAAGTAAACACAAGCAACACAATCGGGATAAAAATAAACATGTGTGTGTTTCTTTTTGCTCTTTTTAAAGTTGAGCATATATATTTCATCACCTACTTTTCTCGTCACATCTACTAAGCCATTTTGTCTTTCTTCAGTATTGAGCACCCATTTCTATCCCTATGCTTCCATGCACATCTGATTCATTGGTATCAGTTACATTATTGTACATTTTTTTAAATGAAGAGGTTGCCACTCTTTGCTATGCAGACATGTACATGACTGTAAGTGAACTTTGTTGTTAGACTGTTTGTTTCTTTTACTTGCAAAATTATATGCTGAGTTTAAAAAAATGTATGCTGGTATGCTGGGTCAAAAAAAGATAAGCAGAGTAATAACTGTCATGCTCTAGATTCTATACTGGTTATTTTCATGGTTTTCAAGTTTTCCACAGCTATCCATGTACAGTCAATTTGTATTTAAAAAAGAATATTTAAAGCCTTATTACTGAAAAATTACTGAATTTTTTTGATTCTCTTCTCATGAGTAGGTACAACACATGGAAAAGAAGACTTTTCTGCCAACTAATCTCCAGAACTCGTTTTGAAGCACTCTTCAAAGATTTCAGTTACCAAGTAAAAGTAATCTATCTAGGAAGTCCACCCTGCTTCTTTCTTCCCTGACAGATGTGCCTAGCATAGGTTCAGGAGAAAGAATTGTTTTCTTAGAATTTCAGTTCTCTCTAATGGCTCAATTTTAATTTTCTTGGTAGAGAATTTTTTCCTGTATTGTACGCAATTATGTCTTAATCTCGCTGGTGATGAATTGGCGCTAAGGCATTCAAAGGTCAATCTTTCAGCTTTCATAATAGTAATGATGGCAAAAATAGTCACAGGCACAAAGCAGATATTTAATTGTATGTTCTAAAGAGTTGCTGCTGTTCTCAGTAGAGTTGAAATTGCCATTCATTAAGACATCATAAAAAGCCCACAGTTACAAAAAAAAGAAACATCCAAAATAACTAAAATCACAGCCGAATGCAGTAATAGCCAGTTCATCATCAAAGCAATAGTAGTTCAATCTACTCAAAAAGTGTGAATAAACTTTGTCAGCTCCTGCATTCATGATGGAAATCAGTGATAAAAATCTTATTTAAATCAGAAAATGAAGCATATTGACTAATTTAACTCACTTGAAAGATTAAGACCCTGAAGTAGATTCCAGACTTAAACTGAGAAACATTGCTAATTACCAACAGTGATCTACTTTGCAAAGAATAAAAAAAGACCTGGTTGGATCTCAAACATTTTTGCCCACAGCAAGTGGAGTGAGACAGCCAAGTCAGTCTATTCTGAAACTTATGATGTTCAGATAAGTATTAGCAAACTGAAGTACCAAGAATAAAGCTGGCTTTAACCTAGGACTTATTCAGCCATAAAGCTAGAAAATAAGAAACCTAAATCTCTGAAATCCAGCTATTTTAACAGAACGCTTTAAAGTACATGCTTTTTAGGATACTGGTAGCTACAGAAAATAGACTAAAAAAGAAATGTGTGTAACTTGTCCCAGTGATGAGGAAAACCCACAAACTTCTCCCATAACTACAAGTACAGATTTAATGGTATAAAATCAGCAGTAGATTATGTTAATTTTGCAACAACCACTTACAAAACCCATTTTCTGGAATGCTTTTTCTCCAGACAGAACCTTTATTGAATTCAGCAATGCTGGGCATGTCAAACACACTTGAAAACCTTTATCATTTCTGGAATGCTTTTCTCCAGACAGCACTTTTATTGAATTCAGCAATTCTGGGCATGTCAAACACACTTGAAGACCTTTATCACCTATGCAGAATTCAATACGTGACCACGAAAAAACATTGGTTTTATTGTTACTGCAATTTCTACAAATATCTTATAACTTTTTCACAAGAAATAAGACAGTAGTTGAAAAACTACGGAAAACTGCAAAAAATGTTTTATTTCTTTCACAATTTGAAGTGTGATATCCTTATTAATAAAAAAGTTGCAGTAAGGAAGATATATATCTATTAACTTCAGATCACAGCAGACAATATGTAAATACCAAATCTTGTTCAGAAGAGTGCTAGTCGTACAATTATAAGTAGTTTGTGGTCACCTTTGGTGAATTTTTTGCAATTTGGATCAGTTACAACAATCTTGTTTGTAGAATACACAATTTACAAGGCAATGCTCTCAGAGAGCAAGACTGCATTCTATCCCTCATCTTTCTTTGATTATTTTCAAAATTCAATATGTCTGGCCTTTTCCCTTCTACAGCTGTGCATTCCTACTTGCAGGAGTAGTTAATTCAAAAATGCATATATGTTCTTCATGAGCTGAGGACATGAGACTTAGAGGTCTTCCAGTGAGATCTTTTCTGTCTGAGCTTAAAGTATTACAACAATTTTCACCTAAATTTTTATTGGATCAAGAAGTGATCCTGAAACTATACCATTTCTGCTATATTCCAAGTTATCTACATTTAAATATGCATCTAAAAAAGGTCTCACTTTTTTATTTTGTGTAGAGGTGTATGTTAAATTCAAAGTTGCCTGTATCAAATAGTCTTGAAAAAAATAAATAAAACATGGAGTAAGTATGCTAATAATTATTCAATAAAAAGTACGTTTCTACTTTTTAAAAATGATTTACTGTATATCTTTCTCCTGTCAAGACAAGCAAAATCTACAAAATTTCTCATTGCAAGAGTTTGGATATGGCACTTTTAAAAGATATATTTTGTGTCATAGTTTCACAAAATGTAAAGCCAGAAGATCTCATTTCAAATATCTAATCTGACTACATAAAGACCTAGATTGAATTAGCTGAACTTTAAAATAACTTGAAAACTCCCAGATTTATTACAGGCAAACTGTTTCTAATATTTTTCAGGAAAGAAAATCCAGAAGATGCCCACATCTAACTACTTTCTTATTAAAACTACTTTAAAAATAAAGACTAGAAATGTGCTGACTAGTCCATTTTATATGGATATTAATATTTACAAAACACTGACATATTAAAGAAGTATTTCTCTCCCCTGTTGAGGATGGAAAAGAGTGAGATGAAGAGAAGGATGATACAATTATTAAGAAATCTCTTAACAGAGTTGATGTTGGTGCCTCAGTCAACAATTTTCTTATTGCAGCAGTAACTTCAGATTTTGAGAAGATTTAGCTAACAAACTTAGCTCATATTTTCTCTTTGAGAATAATAATTGCAAAAACTTATCTTTTTTCATATAAACATAGTCATACTCTTGTAATGTTAATAATTAATAGATTCTGATTTAAGAGGAAAATGAACAAACTTTTGTAGATTTGTAAGAGAATGGGAATGAGAGTGACTATGTGATTGAAAAAAACATGCTTTGTAATGAAAACATACATGAGTTCAAAAAAAGGGCAACCTTGGCTTGGTCATACTTGCATTGTTGTAAAGAAAACTGGTGATGGGATCTTCAGCCTGCAGAGATATTACAGGATTCAGTGCTAAACATAGAAAACAACAACAGTGCAGCATAATGTTAAAGGTGATCATACAATTTATGAAGTGTCATATTTCATCTTACAACACTAAAAGTGTTAAAATTAAGTTTGAGTACTCTATAAGATAAAGCTCAGTTCTTAATACTTCTTCTTTATGCCAGATTTAATTTCACGGCCAGCACAATTTTGGCCCCCTGCACTTGTCTTCATTCAGCTGGGACTCGATGGCAAAGAAAAACAAAAAAAATAATGACCATAAATTATGACAATTTTAATATTAGAGAAAGACAAATAGAATTCAAAAACATAACTAAAAGAGGAGTAAACCCACAATTATTTACTTTGCTTAAATTCTAAAATTAACCCAAACCAAGTCTGATATTCTTGTTGATTTACCTCTGGCAAGACTGTCATCTCATGTTGGGGTCAACCCTGGTAGGCAATTAAACAAAATACAACCACTTGCTTGCTCCCCCTCCAGTGGGATGGGGGAGAGAACTGGAAGGGTAAAAGTGAGAAAATTCATGGCCTGAGATAAAGACACTCTAATAGGGAAAGCAAAAGCAGCACAGGAAAATATGAAATTCATCTACTCTTTCCCAGGGAGGGGAATATTTTGCCATTTTCAGGAATGTAGGGATCATCACATGTAATACTGACTTGGGAAGAGAAATGCAGTTAAGCCAAACTGGCCCCTTCCTCCCTCTTTCCCCTGGATGTTCTTGCCAAGCATGGACAGACGGTGTGGGGTGGCTGGGGTCAGCTGCCCCAGCTGTGTCCCCTCACAACTCCTTGTGCACCCCCAGACTACTCACTGGTGGGACAGTGTTAGAAATAGAAAAGACTTTGACTGTGTAAACCCTGCTCTTCAGCAGCTGAAAAATCCCAGTGTTGACAAAAATCTTTCAGTCCCAAATGCAAAACACAACACGGTACAAGATACTAAGCAGAAAATTAACTTTATCCCAGAACAAACCAGCACATCTTATTTCTGCAATTTGTACATACCTATTCACTCTATTCCTAGTAATTGTGAATATTTACAAATGGGCAAGGTATTAATTGACAAGATTGTCATTGTAAGGTACCTTCATCATTTTGAAAAACATTTCCCTAACTTTTATAAATTAAAAAAAAGCAAGCCAATTCTCAAAAGAAAAATTGTCATGAGAGTGAAAAATGCATGAGATGTGAATTTAATTCCCCTTTTTTTATTTTGGCTTGGCTTCTACAGTCTTTCCAAAAATAAGTGGTCTAAATGACTTCATGTTTAAGTAAAGAAGCTGTTAGTGCTTAACCATATAAAATCATCTAAATAGCCCATTCAAAATCCTTCAGAGAAAACTCTTTTTAAGTAGCCTCTTACAACTCTATCTCATTTCTTTTGATTGTCTCAGTAAAATCAAATGGTGGAGGCATGCTGACCTGAAATCTTGCTGAGCAGATTCAGGCTGGTGCCACGGGGAGAAAGGAGAGAGCTAGGAGAGAGCTAAGGAGAGTCCTTAGCTTCTGCTTTTTTAGAGTAACGAGACTGTTCTGGGAACAATGATCTTGGGTTGAGAAGAAAGTCAGAGAAATGACATGGTTCAGCTCCAAAGGCTTTTAAAAATATCCCTTTTCTCTAAATAAATGGAAGAGGGGGGACAGTTGCATCCGTTGTTTTCTGGATTCGTTAATGAGCTGCTGTAATTTTGTGTTTCTGTTTTCTCATTTCTTCCTGAGATTTTTCATGACATGTTTTAGCTGGTGAATAGCCAATCTGCTTTGTATGCAGTACATGATAGGTAGATAGTCCTAATATCACAGGTAGATAGTTTCATCAGTAATAAAAAGAGACAAAATGCTTATTCTAATAAACCCAAACACTCCATTATATATAAAAACTTTTCAGCTCTTAAATTTTTTGTTAAAACTCTATTGTTAAAAGTATCTTTCTTTTGGATAGTTATTTGGTCATGTTGTTTTATTGAGAATAATTGCATTGCTTCTTCTCAGCATTCTTGAGGGTAGAGGCCATTGACTATTCAATAGATACATAAAAGAAATTTCTTAACCATTGTCAGAAAATGAATTACTCTGTTAGTATATGGGGGCTTTATGCTTATATGGCTTTTTTCTATTTGGCAGCCTAAATGGTCTTGCTTTATTATACATAAATGGCTTCATTACTGAACAGTACCAGTTATTATAACCTATCATTTCATGAAGTTTGTCATCTCAATTATCTAAGGAACAAAAAACATGTGCTCTATTTGGAAGGAGATGTTATTTGTAAGTATTGCTAGTGCCAAGACAATTCACTATTGAAAGTGCAGTGATGTTATTTCTCTCTAACATAAATATCTACACAGGACAGAACTTATAATAATACAAAGAGTTCAGTGACTCCTTTCAAAATATTTTACTTGAATTAGCAAATATGTTAGTGTTTTTTAAAAAAAACAAAGTTCTTTTGCAAAGTTCTCTTTTTCTTTTTCAAAGGGAACTACAATTGTCTTTTCATATCTCTGTGCATTGATTGATAATCACAAGTCTAATCTTGCAAATTTTGAGTACCTTTTTTAATAAACAATTGTTTTATATGCTTATGGTCCATCTCAGAAGGAAAATCTGCTTTTCAATAAGACATTCTTACTGTTAACTTAGTTATTAAACAAAAGATTATTAGTTATGAAATACGCTATACATTATATACTTACAGTTTTGCACAGACTCAGAAAAACCACAAACATTACAAATAAAGGTTTTGGGTTTTTTTTTAATAGCTCGAATTAGATGGCAGAGAGTTAAAGCAAGATATTATAGTATCTGTTCTATTGTCACTGGTAATATTGCCATTGATTAAACATTCTTTTTCTTAAGTTAAGAAATATACCAATTCATTGAAAATTATTTTTAAATGAGATAGCTTACTTATAAAAATAGATATAAAATAAAATAGATAACAAAATGTGTGTGAATGGATTGCTATATACTTTAATCATGGATATAAATCACAGAGAGCATTATTTAATGTTTGGTAATGGCCCAATACTTAAATAGAGAAGCCTAACAGTCCTATTCAAAATAATACTGAAGCTCATTTCCCTCCATCTACTTGCCAGGTTTTACCATGTGACATTTATAAGCAGGGTTAATTTCTTCAGACCTGTTAATGGTGGTTTTCATCCTTATTTTCCCATGACTTATTCTTCGTGTCTAATTGTGCTACACTTGCTATGATCTGAAACAGCTCTGTACTAAACAGGAAAAGGTAGTAATTTTCTCCTTCTTTAGTTTGGTAGTTCCAAATGAGATGAAAAATACTGCACAGCTCTCAAAGCTTTCTGTTCTTTGAAAGCATTTGTTTGCATTCCAACAAAAATATTTTCTCCTTGTTTGAAAAGAAACAGCACATGAAATTTACCTAAGAGACCAGGACTGTAATAATCATATTTATTCTAAATGTTCCTTCAAAAGTTAGAATATTTACTATAGGAATTTATTTATATAAATATTACTTGTATAAGCAAGAAAATTTCCATTACACATATAAAAAGAATGGTGAATTTGGAGAAAAAAATAACCCTAAGAACTTTTTTTTGTACAATGAAATTTGTGGTTACATATCTCATTGACAACACTGGCTGATGCCAATATTATAACTCTAGATTAGTTAGCATTTCTTAGACAATTACAAAAGAAAGTGGGAAGGAACTCTGGTTTCGTCTGCAGAACTCTCATTTTCAGTATAAAAATGTTTTCACAGATAAGTACAGTGTCATGTAAAACCTCTGATGCCCAATATTTTACAATTTCAAGCAGAATGATCTCAGTTAAATTTAACAATTGAAATAAGCTTAGCTTTAAGGATGCAAGTAATCTTTTAAAGTCACATAATTTCAACTCCTATGGGACAGTTCACATGATGACAGCTCTGCATAAGGTTGTATATTTTCCTGAGCAGAATAGAATTAAGAAAAGCGGCATGTGCTTCTGCAGATGGCATGTGAAACATGGACTATTATGTTACACAGGAGAAATTCCCTTCAACTTATTTTATAAATTAGGAATGAAAAATTTCATTCTACACTTTTCATCCCATGTCATGAATGGGAGGTCATGTTTTCTCCAGAAGTACTTCATTCTTTGTTGATCACTAAGAATTGTTCAAATATCATTCAGCTAGAGAATAACAGAACTTAATGAGTTTATTTAAATATATCTTTTTGTTCCCTTATATCTCACTTATTCAGGCTCTTTTAGATTAAAAGAGACATTTACTAATAAAACTGAAGGAAAATTGTATATGATAAACACAGCTTTCCCTTTCTTCCACGAAACTGTTATTAAAGAAACTTTCACAATGAGGTTACCTGGAATATTTGAAGTTAAGGCTGTATTTGTATACCTCGTGACACACAACTATAACAGACAGAGGTTTGAGTGGCTGCCTGATAAGCAAAACTATGACTTGCATGGGAAGAAAATTTTGTGTAGAGGTTCTAAGAGGAAAAGTCTGTTGATTTCAGCATTTTTCCTGTCTAGAGCGAGAAGTAAATTATTCACTGAGCTCTCTAGGGGTTACTGAGCTGGGATTCCTGAAGTTAAGAGAGAAAACAAAGTACAGTGTTGCTGTTGCTTGTCTCTTGAATAGACTTGGTGATGCAATATTTAGGTGTAGAAGTAAATTGCTTAAAAGCTTATTGCTTCTCTGTTTCCAAGTTTTGTACAGCTACTGGTTAATGTTAAAAAATAAATACTAAAGTAGCAGAACAATTCTGTTCAGTGGCTTCCATCTATAACATATAATCCATTCCTCCCAGCTCTTTTAGTCATATTTTTTGGAAAATGTTTCATAAGAAGAGGACCAGAAAATACAAATTTCATGTTTCAGTCCCTAGTTCTGAAGTGTTCCCATTTAGGGCCAGCACTCTCCAATATTTCTGCAAACAACTCAGACACAGAGCTTGAAGGTAGATTGGGTAAGTTCACCAATGAAATTAAACAGGGAGGAGCTGCTCTCTCAAAGGCAGGGAGCCCCTGCAGAGAGACCTCAACAAATTTGTCAGCTGGATAATCACCAACTCCATGAAGTTCAACAACAGCAAGTGCTGGATTCTGCACCTGGGATGGAGCAGCCCTGAATGTACATAAAGACTGGGGAACAAGACCTTGTAGGGCAGTGCTGTGGGAAGGAGTCTGAGAGTCCTGGTCAGTATTAGTCAACAGTGTGAATGAGTGAATAGAAGGCCAGCCATGTCCTGGGGTGCATCAGGCACAGCCAGGCCAGGGAAGGGATTGTCCCACTCTGCTCTGCACTGGGGCGGCCTCACCTTGAGTGCTGGAGGCAGTTTTGGGTGCCACAATATAAGAAGGATGTAAAGCTGTTAGAGAGTGTCCAAAGGAGGGCTCTGAAGATGATGAAGGGTCTAGAGGAGAAGTCATGTGAGGAGCAACTGAGGTCACTTGGTCTGTCTAGACTGAAAAAGAAGAGACTGAGGGAAGACCTCACTGTAGTCTACAATTTCCTCACAAGATGAAGCCCAAGGACTTACACCAGTCTCATTCTTTGTGGTGACCAGCAATAGGACTCAAGAGAATGGGAGGAAACTGTGTCAAGAGGGATTTAGGTTAAATAGTAGGAAAAGGTTTTCTACCCAAAGGGCAGCTGGATGTAGAATAGGCTCCCCAGGGAAGGGGTCATGGCACCAAGCCTGCCAAACCTTCAAGAAACACTTGGACATTGGGCTCAGGCAAATGGGTGGGATTCCTGGGGGGATCCTGTCCAGAGCCAGGAGTTTGACTTAATAATCCTTGTGGGTCTCCTTCAACTCAGGATATGCTATGACTCTATGATTCTGTGTTTTACATGAGAATATTTTTGTTTTGGATCCTAATTGTAAAATACAGAAAGTTTTAAAAACATGAAAACCCTGGAAGAGAAAAGCCTGAAAGTATTGTTCAGAGTCAATGGAGGTGTGAGACTCAGACAATCAAACATTCTAATTTGTGCTTACCAAGTCTGAATGCAGTGGGCATATTTCACTTCCATGTCATGCTCTGATCCACTGTTGCTAGGGAGAGAGGATACGGTGCTAAAATTATTTTATGCACTAAAATTGATTTAAATTACACCAGTCATTCTCACAATAATCCTTTTAATTGCTCTTAGGAATTATGAAATTAATTAAGAAATATCTCGTGGCATCCCCTCAATTTAAAAAATAAAATATTGGTTTAAGTCATTGAATGATTACTACCTTGTGAAAAGTAATCATCTTAGCTTTTTAGTTCTATGAAGGAAAAAAAAATATCAAAAAGAAGATGAAAGTTGAATGTGCCTGATAAAGAAATATTCCTCTTTTGAATCCATTTCTCCATCTCGATGCCTACCTTATCAGCTAAACCAGATGAGATTCGTGGTATCTTGAGTCCCATTAAGAGGAAGAAAGCCTTTGTTTTTTACTTGGTAACACTCAATTTCCTGTCATTTTCTCTCTTTCTAAGCCTTTGTGTTCAACTTAAACTGCTGGGAAAATACATTAACCTTTAAAGGGAAGCGGCAAAATAATCTATTATATGAAATACAAAAATATTTCCTTCAAGCTATAGTATTTTATTTTCTTTCTGTACTCATTAAGTGTTTAGGCAGTGTTTATAGTTGCACACTGTTAGCCAGATTTAATTAGGTGACATAGGACTTTGAAATATATTAAGAGAACCCTGCCACAGCTGAAGATATGTACCAGGAATCAGATGATGACAGGAATTGCAAGGGTGGCATTAAACTTATATCTGCATTGCTCAGCCCCTGGTTCTTTGAATTCTGGAGTTCTTGCTCTCTAACATTTTAGAATATTCTCAGTCTAATTGCTAATCACACTGCTTGTCAATGACTACAAGGTGTGAAAGGATAGGAAACTCTTGCTCCTGCTCTCATTTCTTTACGTCTTCTGTAGCACTAATAGAATTACAAGGTAGAAATCATTATTTTTCATACAGAGCACTGGAAAAATCCTTATTCTGGAAATTATATTTTCATAGCAAATAATGCCAGTCGAGTTCCACCAGATGTGTGACACAAAATCAGTTAGGCTATACCTAGAATCTAGATAACTGCTTGTTTTGATCCAAACCATATATTTTACTCATCTGCAATTTTGCTATTAAAGACAATGCATTCTGCATTTATATCAAATGCTTCTCTATAATGAATAGAAATGAACAAGGAAAGAATTACATTAAAAACATTAAAGTAGAGACAGCTGTGGTGGGGGAGAAATTCAGTCTGTTCAATATAGGCAAGATTCTGAATAAGGGTCATGAATACTACTTAAGGCAATGGGCCATTAGGGTGGTGTGGCCATCATGAAATAATCTCACCCCTGGAGAGATAACTACGGACCAGATGCACCATGTGCTTCTAAGCACCCAGGGGTGTAGTTATCATGATAACCACACCTGCTGATTTTGCTTCATTGCCACCATAAAATTCCCTGTATTTTGTCTCAGTACAAACAGAACGCAGTGTTTAAGTATATTATTCTGACTACAGAAAATTTCCAATTAATGCAAGAATAGTTAAGTAATTTAAGCTGCAATATTTCTGCAAAATCATATAAAAATGTGGTGGAGATAGTAGTAAGTACCAGTTGTAGGGTAAGCTTGAAGGAAATAGATCTTTGTTTCAGAGCAGAAAGGGTACATTATCAGATGTTTGAGATATTTGAAAGACAAGACCCTATGTTCCAATGCACCAGGACAAAGCCAGAGCTCCTGCCTTTTCTTCCCCACTTGCCAAATATTTGACCTCTTAATGCTAAAATAGATACAAAGGATTCAGTACCTGTAGCAAAAAGCTTTAGATAACATTTTTTCCCCCCAAAACCAGGCTTCATCAAACCCCTTTGGTACCTATCTCCTGAGAAATCCCAAAGATTTGAATTCATAGCGTATGCATCAAAGGCCCCACTTTCTTTTGTCTGGAGACAATGGTTGGGATGGCTGTTGGCAAAATATTCACAGTCCCCTCAGGGAGACGAGCTGTCAAGTAATAATAAGGCAGCAAGGAGCATCAGGGAACAGGGTCTGGGCTTCTGTGGAAATACCTCTGAATCTGACTTGTTTTAAAGGCTAGGGGCTCCATCTAAAAAGTATATGGTCCTCTCTCTTCACTGAAGCAGAGTTACCTGACACAAAAGAATACATTAGGAAAAAAAGTAAACAGATGGAGTTTCATCTTCACAGCTTTAACCAAATGAAAGGAAAGGAGGGGCTTTGTTTTCTTTCCATAATTAAATCTGATTCTCTTTGAAGTAAATTTCTGTTGTCTGGAAGAGGCCTACATAAAAAAAAAGCTGGACAAAATTAAATTAAATGTTTTCAGTTCGTTGAGGTTTTAAGACACAGGATGAGGTTTGAAATATGCCTGAAATTTTGACAACCTCATCATAAATTAATTCTACATGATCTAGAAAAATTAGGTCTGTAGGTTTATCAGCTGAGTGTCCTGTAATTCATCTAGGGTGCATATTTCAGCAGGCATATAGCACAGACAGAAATTAAGTATAAATTTTATGATAAATATTGATGGTAAACAGTACTTGTTAAGAAGAAATATTACTAGAAGGAAAAGCTAAGTAAAACATTTGCTACATGCACATAATCTAATTTCAAGTTTTTAAAGTATTTTAAGATTTGGTGGCTGGCTTTCTAAAGGTAAGATTACCTTTAGACTCTCAAATCATAATGTTATACAAAGCAGTGTCAATCACATCAGGAAAGCATGATCAGAAGCTGTTAGTCTAGCTGGGCTTTTTGTTTGTTTTTGGTTTGGTTTGGTTTTTTTGTTTGTTGTTGTTGTTGTTGTTGTTGTTTTGTTTTTGTTTTTGTTATTGATCATTTGATCAGTTGGATTTTTTAGTCCAGATTCCTGAATAAACAGCAAGATAGAGTGGACAGAATTGAAGATAAAACTCAGCAACACAGTTGGAAATATGCATGATATGAGGCAAAATATCACTCTAAATATATTTGATATCGTATTTTCATTGCATCTTGGTAGTCAGGGGTTCATGAGGGAAAAAATACCAAAGAAAATATAATAACCTGAAACATAGTCAGATAAGTGGCAGAGGAAAGAAGTTATGAGACAAAAGAGAATGGAAAGGATTCAAAAGAAAATAAAAATCCTAAAGAGAAAAAAAAAATGAAAAAAACAACTAAGGAAAATTAGAAAACAAATAAGTGAGTAAATTGTACCAAAAATGTTATTAAAAAGCAAGAGAAAAATTATATCTAATAAAAGATTAAACTATTAATTTAATTATTATTTAAATTTACTAAATTAATTAATTATAACTATAACTAACTATACCTATAACTAACCATAGCTATAAATATAAATACAAAATCTTAGATCAATTAATATTGTAAATTAATATGATTATATTACCTTCATTTTAGTTAACTTGTGGCATTCCCATACTATTAAAATTCTGTCTGAAATGTCATTTATTTAGGTTTGGAAAAATAAAACACAGTTTAAAAGCCATTACAAAAACCAGAGTTCACTTTTCCACATTTCTAGCTCTCATAGGAATGGCTGAGGTAAAGGCATAAATCAACGTGATGAATACATGAATTTGTGGAGACAGAATAACAAATATCTTGAGGAACTGTCAGTTTCATACATTGCATTACCCCTATGCTCCGCTTTAAAAAGGAAAAGAATTCTGAAAAATAGTCACCTAAGCATTTTATGATTCTTCATATTTTTCCAGATACAAAATTCTATTTAAACACACTATTATCTATACTATCCTGCCATATGTTTAGACTCTTTTTAACATGCTTTTCATATTTAGATATTATTCGTTGCAAAAAAAATTTCATCTATACACTTACTTGAAAGTATTTTTTTCCTTTTCTTGTGCTTGTGTGTCTGAATTTTGTGGTTTTTGTTTTTTGTGCTGTGTTGTTTTGCTTTATTTTGTCGTGTTTTTTGAGAAAAATGCATAAAATATTATTTCAAGACAACACACACTGGAGCTGACATTCTCAGATATTATTAACATGATCCAAAAGTGACTTTGTTATAGTTTTTTTTTCTTAGAAGAGTTTAGGGAAAAAAAAATCTACATCTGGTGAGGGGAAACTGAAGCTAATTACTATATAAAAGTATATAGGCATTATTTTGCCGTGCAAGAGGTAATTCATAATAAACCATTTTTTCAGGAAAATTAAAAAGGAAAAGGAAAGGAAGAGATAATTGGTCAGATAGTCAAAATCTGGCAAAGAATTCCATTAATCATGTGGACTTGGAGCTTGTAAGCTCATCCTCGTTTGACCACTAAATTTAAAATAAAGAGATGCAAATGGGTCTGCTAAGGGCTCTGGTAAACTACCCCCCAAAAAATCAGTAACTCCACAGTATATAATTTTCAAAGTCCAACTCTGAGCCCTTTGCTTTTTGATCAGAGAAGGGAAGAAAGCATTCAAAAACTTTGTGACTGAGCTGAGTTTAGTCTTTGGTAAAAGGAACAGGGCACTGGAAAGTGATGCACAATTCTTCTTTGTCTGTGTTACTAGTAAAAAAAGTAAAATATATTGAGAATAGCTCACGTGGAAGCAATATTTTATGGCTTTTTTTTTACATTTATTTAAGAGCCCTTGAGCAGTAACTCCTTTTAGCCCGATCAGAGAGTTTTCAGGGTGCTTAGACACCAGGTAAACTTCTAGGAACATAAAAACCTTTAAGAGTTAATTTATCTTTTCTCCTCCACATGTGTTCTCCTTCAAGTGCTCTAGGCTAAGGAAGAAGAATCTTGTAAGGTAATTTCCTAAAGAAAACAGGCAGATGCAAGATTTTCTAATTAACTCCTCTCGCCTATTTAACTTATGCAGATGTAAGTTATCTAATTGTTACTTTATTGGCTCTGAATAGATTGGTTGTGTTTTAATGGCATCTGTATGTTTTTTGCTTCACTAGCTTTATGGGAACCATAGTGTGATAGGAAAGCTACATTGACTGACTTTGAGATAGCAGAAAATTACATACTAAAAGCTCAACACACAATTTCTTATTTTTTTACTATTTCATATAAGAAGTAGAACATCCACAAATCTAACAGACCAATTTATCTATCTGCCTATTTTGCTAAATGTCTATAGTGTGGGAACATATAATTGGTTTATTTTGTACTAAGAAATAATGTGTACAAATAATCTGATTAATGCAAATAATCCACAACTCAGAATATTCTACTGGTTTGATAATGGCATTAGTAACTACCTTATTTTCCTTTGTCTCATTACAGCTTCTCCTTCTATTACAGGTCAAAATGCAAACACCATGAATAGCTGTCCCAGACACAACAGGAAAATAATGGTAGAGAACAAAAAGTACATGTCTGAAAAGGTGGAGAGAAAGCAGGCATCTTAGAAAGAGAACAAAACAGAATAATCCTATTGGAAAGAAGAGGCAAGAGGGGGAGAATAGAGGGAAAGGCAAGGCATAAAGCATTATGAGCATTAGCAAGAGTGGGAAAACACTGTATTTCAGCAATAAAACATGCTGAACTTGAAGGTATTTTCAGCTACTGGCAAGATGGGAGATAAAATACAAGCACAGTTGTATTTGATATAGTGTAAAGAATTTATAAGACCAAAAATCTTGGAAAACTTGCAATGACAAGAGAAGAAAAAATTTGTTGAACACAGGCCCTTTGGTAAGGAGGAAACTTGAAAGACCCTTCCAAAAGGAAAAAAAGTCTGTGTAAAAAAGTGTTATAAGAAGAGACAGAATGGAAGAGTGGGGATAGGAAACTTGAATATTTAAGTTATAAATTAAAGAGTAATAAGCAGACACCTAGAGCTGTGGCAGTGAGGAATTGGATTTTAACAACAAAGAAAGCAGAAATCATAGGCAATAATGGGGTTCTGGGACAGTCCCCTGTCATGTTAAGGGCAGTGCGACACTGGAGGAGCACACAGCATTGCCAAAACAGTTTTCAAAGAATTTGAAAAACACAATTTACCATTTATAGTTATTGGTTCACACTAGATTGGGAATGTGATGCTTTTTAAGGGCTTGTGTTTAAAACAGACTGCTCTCTGAAAGAGCAATCTGTTAAGGTTCAATATTTTAGTTCATTGATTTATATTATTCTTGTAAACCTGACACTTCTGTTCTATAATAATCACTTGAAAAATATGATTTTTTTTAATGAAAATAGTCAAGTCCTGGTTTACTTTACTGTTTTAAATGCACTTCTGTCATTTCTCTATTGTTAATTTTACCTGGTTCATTTTTAAATTAATTTCCTAACTTCTATCAGCATTCAAACCTGCTATCAGAATTGACAATGAGTGCTTTCCTCAAAAGCAAATGATAATCTGAACTACCAATGTTCAAGGACAAATACTACTCAATGAAGATTGCTTTTGCAAGTGACTAAGTAATGAAGTGAAGCTGAAGTCTCTGACAGTCACAGAAACAACTTTTGGAGAATATATTCTATTGTTACAGAAGATCATAGCTCTTTTCCTAGAGTTCGATGAATTTCCTAGAGTTGAAATTTATAAAATAAAAAAAAAATTACACTTATAAACATTTATGAAGAGAAAATAAAGGTGAAAACTGCCACACTGAAGTAAATTTTGCATCCCAAATGTAAATAATGGATATCAGTGCCCTAAAAATTCTCAGGCATCTTAGTTTGGCCATGCAAGAAAAGTGCCTAGCATAGACAAGAGAAAGTCAGCTCCAGCTTGTATGCAAGAAAATGTTGTTGAGTTTTGATAAGCTATCTGGTGCCAAATCATTGTTCCTTGCTATGTTTAAGTTAGATCTCCCTCAGCCTGACAGCTGTAAACTGTTTCATCTAAGACAGGTTAAGTAAGAGCATGGCTAAACCACTAACTTATTCCATCCCAAAAATACAGCTCTGTCCAAAGAAGAGCTTACCCAGGGAACAAAGATGCTTTTTGGTCCAGTATTTTTCCTGAGGACAAAAAAAATCAGGAAATGTTGCTTAAATGGCAAAGTCAAGTTAATAATTGTCTGCCTTCATATATGGCTCATTGTCATCCTTAGTCATGCTTGTGGCATCATATGCCAAATCAAATCCCTATAATAATAAATAATTAAACAATAATAATTTTAGATTACAATATGCCACAAAACTTGTAGCTAGGCAGAAAGGAAAAAAACACCTGAAAAATAGGAATGCAAAGATTACAGGCTGAGTGGGTGTAGCTTGCTAAGAAATATGTATATAACAATAAAAAAAGATACCTTTACCCTGAGCTAAGAAGGAATCAAAAAAGTTTTTAGGTGCATACTATTTAAAAGGTCTCAGAGCACTGAACAAAAGTAGTTTGCTTTATTGTTTGATTTCTGTTGTGTTCAGGGAATGAAAATGTATTTGTAAAGAGGATTTCATCAAGAGAGTAATACCTTTTTCTCATCCTGAATAGGTGACTCAGAAAAAGATGAATTTTTCTAGCTCCACAAAAGAAGAATATCAGTTGCAACATTATGAGCTGCAGCCTCTTGTGACTTTTGAGATCCAGACTGGTCCCCAGTTTCATGTGAGTTCTGACTGTGCTAATGGAAACTCTCATTGATACTGCAGATCTACCTGGAAGAAAAAATGACACTAGTTTACATACTTCAGTAATCTTCAGGAAAAACTTAATACTTGAGCGTAAAATAATGAGTTCTTTAAAATATCTACCTGTTGTTCTTCCCAATTATCTTATTAAAGAATGAAGTACTTATTACCAATCAAATTTGGTAATGTCAGTAACTTGCTCACACTGAGTTGTTGTTACACCAGGTAGCATAATTAGATTAGGCCACTTGACTTTGTGAACTTCAGTCCTATCTCAATAAGCAGTTAAGACCCAACAGATAAATCAAAAGCAGTACTAAGCATCTTCCAGAATCCTGCAGAGATCCCACTCCATGCTGAATGCATAATTTCCAGCCCTCTGGACACCTCAGAGCAGTGCCTCAGAGCTATGCTCCTCCTCTTTTTGTCCTTCTACAAGTTCAGTGCCTGCTCCCCAGACACAGTCACTGTCTGTGCCTTGCTCAGCTGCTCCAGCCCCTCAACTTGAGGATCTGTATGCATGTGTTTTTCTGGGTGCATGAATGCTCTCCCATGCTGAGACACAGAGCAGTCACCTCAAGAATGCATTTACACAATTCCAGACAGGGACAGAAGTCACCAGAAAACCACCATGACTCTCAAAGGCAGGCTGCAGCAGTCTCTTTATGTCCATTGAAAGATAATTTCCTGTCATATACAGACTAACCCTATCCAGCTATACTAATTACCACCCGCCTTAAACCCTTCTTTGCTCAGTCTGTGTTTTTCTGCAGGTGTGAATTTCATGCTGAATGAAAACACTCTTGGCTGTCTTCATGCCTGGGAGAACAATAGAAAGATACCAAAAGCATTGTCAAACTTTGGGAAAAAGGCCCTGGTTTCTGAAGAAGCCATTTGTGGGCAGATTTGACTTTTAATTTCAATTTAAAGAACAGCTTTCTGCTTATGAAAATGGAATATAATTCTCAACTGTTTTTATAAATTCAACAATTTAGCAATGACAATTGAAAGATAATGTTATATGTTTTGGAAGTAACTCTGCTCATAGCTGGATTTAGATAACCACTGTAGGTAGAGAAAGACAACAGGGAAATGTGCTTAAATATTTATTGAATTTCAGGAAAATACAACTATATCACATAATGAAGATATTAAAAAAATCACAGTTACTTGAACAGTAAAAACTTATTCTGATAATGTGTCTCTTTACAAAGGTGAGATGTAATTCACATTTTACTCACAAGTATGACTTAAAAATTAGTGTTTCCACCTTAGGAACGCACACATGCATGCACAGCAGTTACCCTTGAAAATACCCACAATTGTTCTGAAATATCTGCTGCTTGGAATACATACAGAGCAAGTCCAGAAATAATGCTATCTACCTCAGCTGACGAACCAAGATAACACTGATGGTGAATATTCCCAATTTTATTTCTCTTATTCCAATAGGGACATATTTGTTCATCATTTGCACATATAAAAAAGAAACAAAATGCATTACTGGGTAGAAAATAAGTAATCTTCAAAATGAACACTATGTAGAAAAATATTTTACTTTAAAAAAAATGAGTGCTTGGGTATAAACTTCTGACTTGCTTTTGTTTTATGTTCTTCTTCTAAATGCATAAAAATGTATTATTTTTTAGCAATTGCAAGTTACTTAGCTCCTCTTCCGTACATTACATATTCTGCAAAATGTGTGCACATAATTGAATATAGATTTTATATTATTCTTCTAATTTTTCTTTTGTAGTATTCTTTGGTTAATAATCTTTTGCTGTTGCACTGCGATACCCAAGATAAAACATTCCTAACACATGCTGAAGAAGTAGCATTTGAAAATACTGAAGCCATAAATTAGACTTTAATTTTCAGTTTACAGAGAAATCAAAAACAGCTTTACGCAGAATAAGAGATTTATTGAAATATGGCTTATTCTGCTTATTATATCATTGTTCTTAACAGTCTTCCATTTGGGAGCCATTTTTATAGGCACTTTACAAATGAATAGAGAGAGAAGATTAAATTATAATATCAATTTTGTATGGTGAATAACCTGCATAATTCAGATGGAAGATAAGTCTAAAATCACATAGTTGACACCAGAAAAATATTGAGTTGAAAATAACAGGGGCTATGTACTGCCTTAGTCCAAATCTTTTTTTAACCTTGTTTATTTTGAAACATGAGTGCTCTGCTTGCTCATTAGTATTCACATCAATGTTTGTCCAAGGAAGAAATGGAAATGTACTCTACCATCTGATGTACTGTTTTATATTCTTTTGCTTTGTTTTAGTTTATTCATCAAACACTGAGAATAATAGGCAGTGAGCAGGGGTGAGCCAGCTATGTGACACATTTTCCTGCACTGAAGCTGTAAAATTATGTGACAACAAGTATTGATAAACTTCAATATAGTTGTAATTTTGCCACAACATTCACACTAAATCATACTAAGAAGTGAATTGTCCTAGCTCAGAAAGCCTAGTCTTCAAGGATTCCCCCTACTAAATAAAATACTATTTCAAGTTTTGTCAAAAAGTTTCTTGAAGGATTAGATATCAAAGAATCCTATTTCTCAATGACTACAAATTCCAAGCTTTTGTGAGATGACAGAAAAAAGAAAATAAAATTTATCTTCTGTGATGAAATCAGAGACCAAACCAAATTTTAAAATAACCAAATTAAAAATACATTTAAAAATGTTCAAAGTTAAATTAATTTTCATTAAGAATAGCTCTAAAGCATAAGATTTTCTTTCACTACCTGTACCATTTTTAGCATCTTTAGGAAAGTTTTCTGCCATAAATTCTCTTGATAATATACTTGGGATTTCTATTTTCAGCTCTGAAAACCTGACCCTGTCTTTCCAAAAAGCACAATACATTTTCACAAAGTGAGATAAACTCCTGCTACATTTTAGCCTTATTGGAGAACAGCTTGTAAGGATACTTTTCAGGGAAACTTTTTTTTTGTTGTCAGAGTGTATGCTAGGATTTGTGTCTAAAGGACACACTTTAAAAATTGGATTTAATTTTATACATATATATATACATTCTTGCGATGCCCCTGACTGGTTTTTTCCAAACATTCAAATCACAACATATTGTAAGACACTACTAAATGAGTAACAATATGTGCAGTAACTCCATTTTTTTTATTTTGAGATAACAATGAAATCTAGCTCAGTGTGCTGAAAGTGATGCAGTATCTGTTTTCCTTCCTCTGCTTTTCTCTTTCGTGTGCAATTTTAAAATTAATAATTTTCCTAAAAATCTTTGCATATTTTGGAATTTTAAGTCTATCCTGACAGATACACACTGACAAAGTTAACCATTATTTCGCTCTTTTGAACAGTAACAGCAGCAGTATTCTTATTAGTGTTTCTTAATGAGTCAGTAAGATATGAAACATAACTAAGGCTGAAAAATTACAAGGAAAAAACATCTCTGTCTCCCCTCCTTACACTATTATATATAAACATATACATACTGTGAAATAATCAAATACCACAGAGCTAGAAAGGGAAACATAGGGAAAAGTACATGTGTACTTGTTTCTCACTAACTTATTCCTTAGAAATAGTTTTAGATACTGCTGCTGGGGTTGTCAGGCCATTTTGGGAGAGATGTAATCACACATTTCCTGAGCCTGAGAGGGTAAGAAAATCTAACCCTACCTCAGAGCTTCAATTCGTATTCATATATTCATTGTGTTGTACTTGTTCATTTCTGCCAGCTGTTGACTTTAGGATTGCATTGGTTTGTTTGTCATTAAAAGTGTTATTTTCTAATCAATAATAAATATCATCTGGGGAAAGACATAAACAAAAGAACAAACAGACAGACAGAAACCAGAACTCAGTATCTAGAGAAATACACCTCTCTATTAAAAATAAATCACAACAAATAAATCAGTTGTAAATAGAAGACCCTCATTCATCATCCATTTAATAATACCTGCAGCCAGCATCAAATAATTTTGGACTGTTTATTTTTCTAATTCTTTTTCCTGGCTGAAGCTTTTGACAAGTCTATTTCTAAAGGCATATTGCTCCTACCAGCTACTGAAATTCTAGCTCTTCTGCAGACCTCAGAGAGAGAGATTGAGTGGATATTTGGTGACAAGAGATTTAATGTTAGCAACTGAGATGGTGAAGTTGATGCAAAAGAAACATTCTGGATTTTGATATGATCTTCTTTCTGGTTTTTCATATTTTGAACAAAAAACTCTACAGATCAGCAGAGGAGAAAAATATTGAAGCAGTTTCTGCAAACAGCTTTTTAAAATATACTTCTTTGACAAACAGTAATTTTGGAAATTAGAGATCAAGATGTGCAGTTAATATTCTTGCTTTAGTTTTTCTGTGCTCTTGGAGGTTATTATTTAGTCATTCTTTCTTTTCTTTCTCATTGCTCTGTACGGCGCTGTTCTTTCAGTGTTGAATATTTGCTCATACTCCTTCCAATAAATGACTCCTGAGAGCTTGTGATTACCAGTATGAGAGTTTCTACTCTAACTTAATATATTAGTACATGTACAATGAGTAGGTTTTTCCATAAGTGCTAATGCTCTCTGTGTGTCAGCATGTCTTTCTCTCTTGTGGCTGACCCACAAAGCTTTAAGTCTGCTTCTCTTCCAGCTGTCAAATCAAGTTTTATCATTGCAGATGAGAGATGCAACTGTGGAATAGGCTTTTATTCCGACATTAAACTTCCCACTAGGCTGTATCAAGCCTGAGACCTTGACCATCAGATTTAAATTTAAATAATTACATACATTGCTGAGTCTGCTCGCTGGCCTGAATTTAGTTTTATTTTAGCAATCAGTCAGCATAGGAAGTAATGAGAGTTTAAGCCTTTCCTAAGAATAATTTTAGAACATATTTTAAAAACTAACATAAATCTAGGATACATTTTTCCTTTTCCAAAACAGCATGAGAGATTAATATAGGATATTTCACAGTAAATATCGGTATAAAAAAAATATACAAGAGCCTCTGAGACTTTTAAGACAAACCAAGCATTTTACCTCCTCATAGTCACTTAAAACTGGGAAATAAAAAATATAAACAAAAAATTAAAATAAACCAAAAATAAGTGAAAAATAAAAATAAAAATAAAAATAAAAATAAAAATAAAAATAAAAATAAAAATAAAAATAAAAATAAAAATAAAAATAAAAATAAAAATAAAAATAAAAATAAAAATAAAAATAAAAATAAAAATAAACCAAACAAGTTTGTTGGGTTAGAAAGACAATATTAGTTTATTTAGCACACTGAGTGCATGGGGAATTCTGTCCACCTAACATGCAGGCCCAGCAGCTTAACAGACCTGGCTATGTTCATGCAACCAGGACGTATTCACTACATCCCTGTTACATACTCCTTACATTTCCTGAATACATGCATGTCCCTTATTTCAGTGGGATTACTTGGATGTGGTTCTGGATCATCTGAAGAATTTTTTCTCATTGAGACCATCTCAAATAAGTTGTCAGGTCATAATGTACTTCTCTTTCTAGTCTTTGCTGTGGGATACAATCCTTTTTCTCAAAACAAAGACATCTGCTAGTACATAAGAATCACTGATATATGTAGGTAAGGAACCAAATAGCTGGCACAAGACTATAAGTCACAGATATAGGGAATTAACACAAAGCCACATTAATCTCTGGCACTTCTACTAAGCACTATGTAGTACAAAACTAAGCAATGAACTTTAGCATTATTGTGCTAAAGTTAAAAGAATTTTTCAACTTTTTCCTCTACTACTGCGTAGAGTCCTTTTTAAATAAATACAACTTGCTCATTAACATTGTGTCTGCCATGAATTCAGTACAGAAGCTTAAAACATAAAAATGAGCAAGATATTTCTAGGAAGTGGTTTTCCTCAGAACTGGGTGGCAACATGAATACACAATTCAGGAGAAATTTCGAAGGTGAAAGCAATACAGTATTTTATTCCCTCATCTTTCTGAAGATGGATTTTACTCTGTAATGATTCAAATCCTTTTGCATTCTAATATGTTTCTCACATTCCTGCATCTTCCTTCTGTTTAAAGAAAATCCAGATGCTCCTTTAAATTGTTTTGTGGAAGAGTAATCATTAGTTGAATCAAAGTGTTTTTATATAGCTGTCCAGGATGAGATGAGATCAAAGGCTAGAGGATTCTTAAAGCAGTCACTGTGGTTACTACAGTCTCAGCAGGGTCTGCTGTCTATAAAAACTTGAGAAAAGTTGCTACCTTTTACTTGCCTTCAAAAGGTATAAAGCTTATTTGATTGTGAGGGGATTTATTTTTTGCTAAAACTTTAAAAACTGTTGTTATTGCAAACTTAATTTTTAGGTCCTCTGCATATTTAGAAACTTTTGCCATGTGGCTGACCTCATCTGGGCTGCTTTCCCAAACCTCACTCTACTTACTAATTAGTTTTAATGTCAGTAGTCTAGGATTTTGTTTTATTATGCTAGTCTGGTATAGCAAGGTTGTACCACACGATAGATTTATAAAACCTTAAGTAGATCTTAGCAGATGCTTTTGCTGCCAGGCGTCAAATTTATTCCTGTCAGTGTGTAGCCAATACTTTGTTAGGGAAAAATTTATCCTCTCTTGAGTTATTAAAGAAGAATTAGAACACTCCTTCCCATACCTCCAAAATATGCTCTCTGAAGTTTAATTTCTTTTTGTTTCCTTCTTTGACTGTTACTGTTGAAGTCAAATTTCTTCCTAATCTACTTTTTTTTCTTTTAAAATATTTTTAATGTACATAGTGGTTAGTATTCACTTTTTGTACATTTCCTCAGTGGCTTCTAAACCCTGTGAAAATTTCTTCATCTGTTCTCTGATTTCAATTTTGTGGAGGTTCAGTAGTTTTCTAGACACCACGTGATACAAGATTATAAGGAACACTGAATATAAACTTCTAATTTAAAGTAAACTACATGATCTACAGGGGAAAATACATAAGCTTTTCTAATTTGAATTATTGTTGAGATATCCTCATATTGAATCTTCTTATCTTGCAGAGTAAACTAAAAATATGGACATATTTTTTCAAAAAAAAAAAAAGAGTCCATGAGAAGAAGTCCATGGGAAGTTTTATTTGTTGTGACAGACTTGCCCTACTGGATGCCATTTAAATACTCTACTAGCAAAAAGAAAATTTTAATGTCTGCTGTAGGGTAAAAGTCTATTTCCTTTTTCTATTTATATCATGTTTGAAGTGGATGTGAAATTGGTGTTTCTAATTTGTACTGGGCTATGTAAATTAATTATCTGGCTGACTCAGGAAATTATTTTGAAATAATGGTTTTAATAGAAATATTCTTTTATTTAGTATTTTAACTATGTAGAAAAATGTATTTTTCTGTCCAGTATATACTGTAAACACTAAAGACACACCTTCTGGCCCAAGGAGGGACCCAAGGAAATCAGGACTAACAAGAAAATGAAGTGAAAAAATTGCATGATTTTGGTGACTTCTTGGAAGAAGATGTGACCATGACATGGATAGAGAAAGGAAAAGCAACTAGAAAAAAAAAAAAAAAAGAAAGTACAGAGTAAAGGATAATAAAGAAAAAAATATTAATGTGAAGTTTTTCCTAAAGAAGCAAAAAGCCCAGAAACTAAAAAGACAGTAATTAATTGTTAACATGAACTAGAATCATACAATGGTTTGAATTGAAAGTGATCTTTAGATACCATCTAATCCAACACCTCTGGAACATAATGAGTCAGGATCCAAGGGAATCGATATTAGATAAAAGGTTTTCCACCTTTTCTTGTTGGGCACTGGAACAGGCTCCCAGGGAAGTGGTCAGAGCGCCAAGCTGGACAGAGTTCAAGAAGCATTTGGACAATGCCCTGAGGCACCTGGTGTGACTCTTGGGGATGGTTCTGTGCAGGGCCAGGAGTTGGACTTGATGATCCTTGTGGGTCCCTTCCAACTCAGGATATTTTGTGATTCTGTGAAATGCAGAAGTCTGGCACAAATAAATAAAGGAATGAGCAGGGACTGTATTTTCAACTAGATCAGGTTTCTCAGAGCCCCAGCTAGCCTAATCTTAGATGTTTCCAAAGACTGGACATCTTCCACCTCTCTGAGCAACACATTCCAGCATTTCAACACCCTTATTATAAGAAGTTCCTTCCTTATATCTAGTCAGAATCTGCCCTCTTTTAATTTAAAATCATGACTCCTTGTCCCAGCCTTGGATAGGAGTGAACAGCGCCAACTCAGTCTGTCTTCATGTGAAAAGTATTCTATCTCCCTGATCATCTTCATGGGCTCTTCTCTGGACTTCTTCCATGTTCTTCTTCTGTCGAGGACCCCAGAGCTGGACGCAGCACTGCAGCTGTGGTCTCACCAGTGCAGAGCAGAGGGACAGAATCACCTCCCTCAACCTGCTGGCCACAAATGAATTGGTGCACCTCAGCTGCAGCCAGAACTTGATCTGGGAGTTTAGGAAATGCTTCCTAGATTTTCCCAGATAGCTTTTTGTCCATTTCTAAAAACCAAAATGCCTGTATTAATTATTTATGGCTAAACATCTGGACAGTTAATGATTTTTGGAAGCAAACTAAAGCTTTGCCTAGTTGCTTTATTCTGCCACTAATTTTGTTTGGCCTAGTATTTCTGGCTTTAATAATGTAGTTCATTACAGTGAAGGGCCTATCTAATGAGAAAGGCAGAGTGTTGGTTTCAGAGCAAAAAACTTCACCTACAAAACAAAGCATGGGATGGGACAGGATGCAGAACATGATGCATCTAGAAAAGGTTTGTTCTCTTTTTTCCCTTTTTCTGAGGTAACAAGGTAAAAAGGCCTCATGTAAAGGTTATATCTTGAGCTATATTCTATACATATAACTCCCATGGAAATCTGGAGAAGCTTTGCTCTTGTCAGAACATCATCAGCTACTGAGGCATTACACACTTGAATGAGAAAAAGAGGAGGGTGTGGGGAGAAGAGAGATAAAAAACAAATGCAAACTAGCTATATAATTCTTGGAACATCTGTTTTGAAGCTGTGTAGTGCCTGCCAGTGTGCCAGCCTTTAATTTAGGGATCTGGCCAGTCTAAAAGTAGTAATTGTATGCAGTTTTTCACTGAGCATTAGAGGCTCGGTGAAAAACTGCATACAATTACTACTTTTAGATGGGCATTAGAGGCTCATTAGAGGCTCAGACGGTAAGAGGCGTGATTAAGATGCTAACTTGCATGAGCAGTTTCTCCCTGTTTTATTGGATCATATTCAGCTGTTTGCCCTGGAAAAAGAATTTACTAGGTACCTCATTCTGGATTTAGATATTTAAGTATATGAACTGCTTTAAGGTTGAAACAGACCTCAGTCTTAAGTTTTTGAGATGCATTATGAAGGCCATTTAACCACATGTGTGAAATGGTGAGATAACATTTCCTGAAAGATATTTGCACAGAAAGGTGTGCTGTTACAGTTTACAATACATGGACCACAATTCATTCACAACCAGTCTTAAACAATAGGTAGATGACCCTATATCACATCTAATTTCTTTTTTGGATATGTGTCATTCTTTCTGCCTATAGGCCCAACTTTAAAAAATACAGGTCTTAGGATACAAAACTCCATAAGCAATAAAAATTCCACTAAATAAATGTTGAGTTTCTATTTCTAAGGGCAGATTTCTAAAGATATGCAGATGCCTGAATCCAAATCTTGTCTTTCTTTTCGTTCCTAAGTTACTCCAAGACTGAAAATTTCATGTCTCTGAATAAAAAAGAAGAGCTTGAAGACATGAAGAAACACAAAGTAATCCCTATGAACTGCCAACAGAACAGCAGTAAATTGCCATGTGAATGATTACTAAATAAAGCTAACAATACAAAATTGTCTATACTGCTATGGTGTATCATTCTTTAGGCCAGCCGTTCCCCCCAATACACTTATCAGATTGTTTCAACTGATTTAGCTACATCTCCTCTGCTATTGTCTTTAATAAACATTTTTTTATCTCTTTCCCTCCTGCTGTCTCCTGTATTACAACCTGACACCTAAAAAATCCATGGCATTTTGTTATACCTATGTTGATGCTGTTCATACAGGATACAATACTGTATTCAGGGGTAATAGTACATTAAATTTTAAGTGTGCAATTGTTAATCATCTCCTTTCCTTCCTCACACTATATATGTCCTTAAGATATTTTTTAGCTTCATCCACAATCAGTATCTTTTTCATTCAGCATGAAATATGGCTATTATAGTTAATTATTTTCCTTAGAAGTGCTTTTCCCAGCTAAATAAATTTTAATTTTGCCATTTTTTATGTAATTGAATCTTTCCACATAGTTTTCTTCTTCTTAATGCTTTTTATGCCTTTTCTTAGGATTTTTCCCAAACCACTGTAACATTGTGTTGTACTGTAAGTTTTTGGTGTACCACCTCCTAAGTCCAGCTACCAATATTAGATTTCTTCTTACAATATCATCATTTTCATCTATCACATTTTTGCCTGTTTCCATACCAGAGGTCATTCTGCACTTTCATCTCACAGTTTTTCCCTGAGGATCTTCTGTGATGCCAAAAAGAAATCAGCCAGCTAAGAATGACAGCAGCTACAATTTTCCACAAGGCTTGTGCTTATTTTCTTTCAGGTTTTAAAAAGTTCATCCCTTTGCCTTTTGGGGGAAGACTTTTTCATAATGGTTTTTCATTCATATTTGTTATTTTTTTACCTTATATCTAGAAAATGCTACTTACAAAACCTGATATGTGTTAAAACACAATAGAAAGAGGGACTGACATTGAAGTATTCTTTCAATGGAATGGGGCATCTCATCCTTAGATAAATTTTTCTCTGACCTGAAACCTCCTTCCATCTCTCTCTTCCATACACAACTAGAAATCACTGGTAAATGCCATAAAACATTCTGAAACTCACTTCTAAGTCAGTGAAACTTTCAGATGAAAGCATCGCTTTCTGACTATCAAATATCCTTCAGTTTTGGGTTGAATCTCAAAGGATGAAAATGTTTTCTTGAAACAAATTGGAAAGGTAATTCCTAAGTATCTAAGTAACACTGATGAAAATGGTTGCTTGTACAGTGACTCTAAAGCTGCTATCCTAAATAAATGCCAGCTATATAATTGTTTTCCCTTCCAGCTGGCAGGGGAGCCGCAGGGATATTGCCAGAAATAATGGCTGATTATTATAGACAAAGATACATTTTGTATTAAAAAAAAAACAAAAACAAAAGCAACTGAACCTTTTGTTCTCTAGAAAATGATTGTCATCATTAGAGAGTATAAGTGTTTATTTCTATGCGATGATATAATTCAACTAATATAGATTGTAATTGTTTTGAAGAAAAAGGAGAAAAATAATCTCAAGTCAGTTTTGTTGGTGAGTGGGGAAATATAAACCCTAAATTGAACTTAATTGTTATTACAGATGAATGATGTGGGACTCATTTGTATATGATTTGTTTTCTTCTGTTAGTTATGTCTTACCCTGCACTATATATTTGAGCCCAGGTGTTATGACTTAATTTTCATGCTGCCCATAACCTCTGCATTGCCATTAAATAGATAGTCACCAAATGCCCATGTAAGCAGCAAGTTCTAGCTTTAAAACTGGTTTAGCTTTAATATTCATCCACGTTTCCTGTGCTTATCTTTTGTCTTTTGGATAGTCTACCTGGAAGTAGTGCATTTATAAGTATTTTACTTGCATTCAAGGAGATAATTCCCCACATTTTTAATCCCTTTATTTTTCTTTGAATGGATAAAAGTTTCTTTTCAACTTATTCTCTAGGATTTTGAAATGGACTGTAAAGAATAATGTCCTAGAAAAATAATTTATGTTCTGATTTTTCAAAGTCTTTCCTGATGTCACTTTACTTTTAGGAGGCAACACTTGGGCTTGCTGGACTATTTTGGTTTAATGGAAACTGAGATTTGTGTGGGTGAGATAGTTAAGATTTACTTCTGGAAGTTCAGTTAACATGTTACAGAGAATTTTGAGTGCTGAGCAGAGCAGAAGGGCCAAATATAATGGAAGGATTGGTTTCTACTATATTAAGACTTAAATCAATGATGAAGATTGAAATACTCTTCCATACACTGTGCATTTTGTGTGTAGGAGACTATGATGTTCATTTTAGGCATTTCTGAGCTGGTAAGGACTCAATCACATTCAGAGAATAATTTTCATGATTTTAGTATAATCCATTGTACTTTTATTGGCCTAAATCACTAAAATCCACCCTAGCAAAAGCAGAAGTGTACCTTCCAGGAGCATGTATGTATACATCATGAAAGTTTTTTGGTTTTTCTAATATCATAGTTCTTGTAGCAAATTCCTGGAGCTATACAGTTTATCTGCAAATGAATTCCTCTTTGTGCATAAGTACAATACACACACTGAATGGAACTGGAACAAATTGGCACTTCATTCCACAGTGGGAATAAAATACTTTTCCTGCTCACATCTTTTCCCGAGATCTAAGCAAATTAGAGAAATAAAGGCCATTAAGTAAAATTAGATTTTATGCTATTTAACAGGTGTTTTGGTCTATTTTACCCTAAGGGTAGATCACAATGCAGTCCAAAAAGTTAATTGTTTGATAATTTTACAGTTTGTACATTTATTTCCAGCAGTTTAGCCTATGGTATAGTTCTGTTAAACTTCTGTCATCTATCTTTGGACCTATTCTTTCTTTAACGCACCATAGAATTATAAAGAACAATAACTTAACTTTGAGATATTTGCATTTGATATTGTCAGAAACACTGGATAAGCCATCTGAGAAAAATACCTGAAATCAGGAGCTATTGTAACAATTTTATATTACTTAGGGTGTTACTGAAAAAAAGGAGAAGCAGTATTCCCTGCTCATTTACAAAATAAATTTTCCTGAAAGATTGAGAATCACAAACAGAATAAATTGTTTCATGCTGCAGTTTATATCTCCTCAAGGTCCTGCTCAAGGAAAGCAGAAGAGGAAAAGGTTAGTGTAGAGCTATATGTTCATCCCCCAAAAATTTTTAGATGTCTTCCACTGTGCCATGCTCTGATATGAAAAATATCACAAAAAAATCTTGAAACAACTACCACCCAAATGAAACACAAAAAAACCCACTTCATTGAACAAAATGTAAAAACACCATTCAGTGGTCTATAGGTGAGGACCTAGCTCCCTGTCTTCCAGCCATACAATATGTGCCCCAAATATATAATAAATATAATATTTGAAGAGAATAAAAAACATAAGAACAAATGAAAACCAGTGCAGTAATAATATATATATATATATATATATATATATATATATATATATATATTCTTTCTTAGCAGCTTGGAAACCCACACACATAACTAAAACCAGGTTTTCATTTCTTTTCTTTCTGAAATGGGGTCACTGAAAACTTCTCTGTAGCATTAGAAGTCAGTCAGCTAACTATTGTATAAATATCCACACCACAAATCTATTTGATTTTGTTTCTGATATAGTAGTAGTAAGTAGTATTTCCAGCAATGGAAATAATCCATAACCTGGTGTCCCAAGATCTGAACATTTAAATTGTTCTTTTCAATTCAGCCCCATGAATGATTTCTGATCTCTTATCTCCTGGCAAAAGCCTTTGAAGGGATTTCTTCCCCTCTCCTGCCCCATCCTTTCACAAAAGTATTGAGTCAGAGCTGCCTGCTTGTGTCAGCCAATGTCTCCCTAAGGTAAAATTTCTAGAAAATGTTGAGGGAAGGACCTTTTAAACTACCATGTATAAGGACAGTTCTGTTCCTGAGAATATTTCTGGGTTTAGATGCTTTCTGAGTAATTTTATAAATCTTCAGTTGTTAAGCATTTACAGCTGAAAGAACATAAAAGCAAAATTTCAGAAGGAATAGGAAGTAAACTAATAATTCTCATAAGCAAAATGAAAGACTAATGTGATAAAATAAAACATTTAATTTCTGATAAAACTTCAAGTTAGTCCTGCAACTAACTTCAAGTTAGTCCTGCAATTTATGAAAATGAAAACTATTAATAGAATTGTTTGCTTTGGCTTGTTTGTTATGTTTTTTTGTTTTGTTTTGTTCTTGTTTTTGTTTTTGTTTTGTTTTGTTTTGTTTTTTTTTACTTTGTAGGAACTCATAGCTTAATCTTTTTCCTTTAATTGTTATCTATGTATTGCATATATGTTTTTACAATAAATATACCTTGCACTATAGACAAAAGAAGGTAAAGTGAATGTTGATGTATGAAGCAGTAGAATTTATTTTCCTTTAAAAACAGTAATAAACCCCTATCTGATTAGAATCCTTTTCAATTCACTGAATTGATTTGTTTTAGGAAAGTAGGTTTTATGAGATAATTGACAGTTCAATTTTAACAAATTACTTTGCAAACTACCTAATAATGTTTATTCTAATTATATCTAGGTACTGTTATTGTTGCAGGTAATAGTTTTCCAGTCTTTGCTTTTATTTAATAAATGGATCTTCACAGTTTTGCACCAATTTTCAACCCTAACAGGCTTATTTCAGACAGACTGCACATCTTTCCTTTCTGATACTTACTTTTAATCCTGTCTAATGTCTGTATGTTATGAAAAATGAAATGGGTCTAGGCTAATAATAAATATATGGGGATGAACTCTTATTCTAATTTGTAATATAATTTATATTTTGGATGAAATTTTGAGTACTTATTTCATCTCTCATGTGACTGAAGTCCCAAGGTCTTTGACCTTAACTTCAGAATTCAAGTGTAGTTTGCAATTCCCAGAAATGCACTGTCCATTATATAGCCTCAGTAATACTGACACAGAACTTGATCTCATAATCTGTACTTGTGCTGTAAAATCAAGAAAATGTTTCTTGTCCTTTTTGGAACAGATGGGGCAATTTTATGTCTCTCATTTTATCAAACTTCTTTGAACCTAAATTATTGATACCATCAGCTAACACAAAAATGCAGAAGCGTGTTAGGTGTGACAGCTCTTTACTACTGGCAGGTGAGTTGTTACCAACAGAAGTCTTCTGTGATAGTCAATAGCACACAACTCAAGGTTAGTGGCTATTGATGCTTCAGGAGTTATGTACATTTTGATATCTGCTAATATGGGTTTTTCTTTCTCCTGTCCCCAGTTTCTGTTGCATCTTTTAAACAGTGCCAGTTTGCAATTAGATTATGGGATTAAATAGGTCTCAGTTACATTGATTTATTCATTTCTTCCAATGGAAAATATGCATCTTCATTGAGAAAATAAGGTAATCTGAAAGAGTGAAAACAATATCCATTCTATACAGGCATGCAGTAGAAATAAATACAGTAGACAGAATGTCAGATCATAGAACTTTAGCCTGATCTATGATGGCATTTGCATTTTAGAGATCTCAGTTTGTACTAAATGTGGCCAATTAAGAAAATTTAACTGTAACTTCATTCTCTTCTCCTCAGCAGTTCTAATTTTAAAGTAATAGTTGTAACTTAAATAAGAAAAAATGCAAAGCTCTGTGCTTTTCAGTTAATTTAAATTTCTTTAAGATATCCCTAAAGAATTAAGTATACCTCATTTAGAAAAGAAACAGAAGAACTGAAAATCTTGGCTTTGTCATAGGCTTCTACCCAAAGCTGAGCTTGTGAAGATTTAAAAATTTAATCACCACAGTGACTCCTGCTTCATTGGCATAGTACCAACATAAGCACCATCTTTTAAATGAGATCGCTAAGCGTGAGTAAATCTGCAACACCAAATATACCATGTTTACTTTTTGAAGCATGTTCAGAGAGAACTAAAGCAACTGAAAGGGATAAATAGGGGGACAAGAAGAAACTGCAGCAGAAGAAAGGGTTGGAGTATGTAACTATCCTCTCAGCACTTAGTAGCTAGAGTTCAGAAAACTTTGTACCTTTGATGAAAGTAACAACTCCTTACCTTAAATACTCTATCAGTAACCCTGCCTATTAATGTTCTATATATACATAGCATGTAAGGCTGAAACATAGATTTATAAATTTTAAAGCTGTAATTTTAGGTCAGGTTAATAGCAAATTAGTGAATGGGCAAGTAGTCTTTAGCAATTCATGAGCTACTTGGTTGGTCCACTTAATCATAACATAACCTTTGGAAAAATCTTTCTAGATAAAAATGAATAAAATATGCAATTAATTATTTTTGATTCACTGTAGGTAGCACGTACAGTATGTGAATGGTTTTGCATTCCCATGATTTAATTTTCTTACATGCTATTTTCTTCTACTGCTGTTTTTCATATAAAAATTTGATGTATTATCTTATCTTGACAATCTGCCCTCTTTCTGTTGGAAAATTCCCATAAACTATTTAAGGTATCTCTATCAAATGGTTATCTAGTGGTTTTTAAAAAATATTTGGTTCTGCTATGAAATTCCAGCTATCAGAGAGTGCTATTTTTGGAATATAGTATTTGAATAATGAGAGCAATCATTTATTTCAGAGACTGAATTTTTTATTCTCTGGTTGCATGGTCTAAGTGGGATGATCCATGAACCAAGAAATTATTTGTATACTGAATCTCTTAGGAAATGTGCAATGCATTTGAGGATCTAAAAAATAAAACATGAGGTGTACAACTCTGCAATCCATAAAAGCTTTACCAAGACTTATATGTTGTTCCTCCCACTAACAAGTAAGTAGACGTAAAGCTGAGGCAGTTTCTGCAGAAGCCTTCACAGGATTCACAAGGCATGGGGATGCCTTTTAATTAGTTTTTTCCTACATTTGCTTGTAAAGATTTTTTATTAGATCTTTCATATTAGATTGTTCTTTAAGTCCACTTCTGCAGTGGAAGGAAACATCTTCTGTCTGTTCCAGTAGAGGCAGAAATTTGCAGACTTCATCAGATGCAGGCTACGGCAGATGAGCACTCAGTGGTTGTAGCAGAAAAACATTTTGTGTGTACTCATCATCCACACCTACAGCTCATCTCAACACATACACTGCTCTTTCTCAGATGCGATGCCATCCATCTTTTGGACAAAACAGAGAAATCACTGTTGCTTGACTTCAGTAGCTCTCAACTGGCACCCTTATTTACACTTATTCTTGTTCTGAGCAGACTTCAGTGAGATGAAACTCAGTGATTTCAGACTCAGGAAGCCAAGTTTGATTAGTCTGAACCAAGAAGCATTCACCAAGTGAAGAATATCTAGACTCACCTCATTTCCTCACATACTTGCTGACAACATCTTTAATAAGTCTGTTCAGATCTCTTCTGTCTGCTCCTTCTGAGCAAGGAAATCCTGGAAAAACTCAAATAAAAGAGGTAAGCATAAAGAGCATGGAAGTAAGAGCAGGAAGCTTGGGAGAAATACATCAAAACTGTCCAAGCAGCCAGGGATCAGGGTAGGCAAGTTAAGCCCTGATATAAGTAAATCTGGCCATGGATGTCAAAGTCAAAAAGAAAAGTATACCAAAAAGAGGTATGTCAATGAAAAAAGTAGAGCTAGGGAACAGGTTTTGTATGCATGCTGGAAGGAAGGAGATCAGGTTCTGGGACACAGAGAAATGAGAGAGCTGGTTACCCAGGACATACAGATGAGGTACTCTTTTCTCCTCAGTCTTCACGGGCAAGTGATTCAAGTTGCTGGGGGCAAAGGCAGGCACTGGAAGAGCAAAGAACTCCACATTTTAGGAGAAGATCAGGCTCCAGACTATCTAGGGTACCTGAAAGTGTACAGGTCCATGGGACCTATGAGATGCCTCCGTGGCTTCTGAGGGAACTGATGGATAGAGCCTATGGCAGATAAGTGAAGTTCCCACTGACTAGAAAAAGTGAAACAATTCCCCAGAATTAACATCAGCCCAGTCTATGGCACACTGCAACCTGTCTGCTGTCTCCCAACTCTACTTTATTTACTTTATTCATGGAAGTGGCAAAGCTATAAAGGTGACACTAGCTTTTAATTCCACTAGTGCAGCATTTGAAACTGGGGAGAGTAGATATGTGGAGCTAAAAAAACCACCAGATTTTACTGATGTTTACTGGATGTCATTTAAAGTAAGGCAGGCAATGTCTGGCCTCAAAACAGGCAGATCAAGGCTGTTTGATTTACTGGCCAGTATGACTAGAGAATCTGATGATAGTAGTTTCTATCCTATAAAAAAACTGTTTTGAACACTTCAGTAAGAGTAAATATAATCTCTTTCAGTATCACAGTGCTTTTCATTTCAGGCAGGCATTTATAGACACTAACTGCTCATTGTCTTGTGACTTGTGTAATTGCTTTTACTTGGACAAATGAATTATGAAATACTGCCATTTTCATTTGGCAATTTTGCACAGCTGTATATGACAGCATAACATAAAAAAAGGCATTGAAATGTCAAGCATGCTTATAAAACAAAGGAACAGCCTCTGAGTGGAGGGTGTATGATAGGAACAATTCTTTAGTGGTACTTTAGGGGAAATACTTTTTAAATGCAGATATACATTTTCCAGGTCTGACATATTTCCCTCTGTGCTCTTAAAATCTATGCAACCTTAAAATCTTGATGTACTAATACATCATGTAAGATTTCAAGGCCCTTCTTTTTTCTTTTTTTTTTTTTTTTAAGAAGGAAAAACATTTCCTTATATCAGGTATTGGGATATTGGCAATAGTTTAGAAACTACTTTATGCCAGCTACTGAACATGGATTTCTTGTTATGTGACAGATTGGTTAGTTCAAACACATGGGTGAACACACTTTATTTAAAATTTTAATTCCTGCTAGAATCAAGCTCTTTAGGTCTTAGTCTCAGCACAAATAAATAATAAATGCAGCAAAACAATAAATGCAGCAAAATACAGACAATCAACTGTGTGCATGTGTGCATATATCAGCATTCTTCAGGTGCAATCACAAGTCAAGTCTGCCATACCAATAGTAATAATTACCACCTCCACTAGTTATTTCACTGCCTTCTATGAGATTCTTTGCAGTTGCAAATTTCTTTTTTTTTTTGGACAGTGGACAGCTATCAAAGAAAGAGAATTGCCCAGTGGCACTGCAGTGTATCTCTGAAGCCTGTAAGAGAGCAGAAGGTATGAAAATTTGATGCACTTGTAAACAGATTAAACATTGTTGTCTTTAGTTCAGGTCACTGTATTTGACACTTTTTTCAAGAATCCTGTTATTGAGTTGGGTTCATCAAATGAGACATATGCACAACACATCTGGGACTGACTGACTGAGCACAGATGTGTATCTACTAAATTGTTTGTGACAGCAACTGTAGTTAATTGTGATGGGTGACAGGTACGTTGGAGGCCAGTCAACTCAGTGAACTGTTGATTAGTGTGGTATGAGACATGGTATCTATTAACAGCAAGTGGAAAATTTGTGTCACCCATGACTGAAAATTCAAATCAAGTGCAGACAAATAAAGCAGACTGGAGCTGTTCATAACCCTTTTCCTTGCTTCTGCTTTCTTGCTGTCCTTAATATTAAAACAATGTGATAATGTTTATTTCTCATAATCATAGAATCGTTTTGTAAAAAAGTTGTAACTTTTTCACCGGAACCATGATTATTATTGCTGTTGCTATTATTATCTGTAGGAAAAAAACCCCAAAACCTGCTTTGTTTCACCCACACAGTTTCTTCCCGGGGTTTCATTTGTGAACTCAATCAATATGCAATTTTATTTGCAATTTATCATTGTCTGTTTCCTTAGACTAAGTCTTCATGCCTTTTTTTCTCCTCCTTGCTACCAATTCTCCATTATTAATGTAGTGAAACATCAAATGAATTTTTTCTTTCCTGTTGTGAAATAAAAGCTGTGCAACAATCACATTTAATTTTTCTAAAACTGAATTTGGAGACCTTGAGATAGAATTGTAGTCATAGATGATTCAGTGAGAACCAGACATGATAGGTTTGGAGAAGCTCTGAAAGAAGCCCTGTTAAACATTATTATCAGCAACAGAAGTACATGTTAACTGTGCTTAGGACTCAGACACTGGATGAAGCAGGGCTGTCAAACCCATTTTGGGGGACAGAAACATTTTGGCTCAGGATTATTTCCTTTTTGTATAACCTGAGGGGTACAGAATTAATGTTGAGGTTTCCGAACTAAAAGCTCTACAGATCCTGTAGCATGTTTTCTATTAATCTACTATACCACAGAAATTTAACTTTATTCTATCAGTATCTGATGCTAGTCCTCCAGTTCAATGCCAGAGTTTTATCAATTAATGTTTCCAATGTTACAAAAACTGTAGCTAACTAGATAAGAGGGTTACGAGTGCAAAATTCTCAGCAGAAAGGGTGGGCACAAATACAAAATGTTGTCTCTATTTAGTTGCATAAGAGCCTCTACAGCTATTTTCTTATTTCTTCTAAGCTTCTACAATTCCTGAAAACAAACTGGCTATCCTTCCAGGAGAATGTGGGATTATGCCAGTCTGCACAATTTTTGTGTGAGGTAGATATTTATATCTCTCATGCATGTTTCCTTCCCTCATATGATTTTTGCTTAAATAGGTGGTCTGAAGTTCTGCCATGGGAATCCAATCATTGTTTCCATTTAAGGTAACAGGAAACTCACACTGCTGTTTCTTAGTTCCTAGACACAAGCTGTGAGCAATATCCCTTTCTCCTCTCCTTGTACCAAAACTTTTAAAGCCTTCTATGGCTACTGGTTCTTCAATAGTTCATTGGGATTCATGATTCACATGGCATTGTAGTGGGGTGAATTTTTACTTTTTACAGTATTCCTTTGTGTCAGTTCACATCACTCAGTAACAATCATTACTCATGTGGTCTTCTTCATCTGAAAAGTACAGTGTGGAGGTGGAGCCTACCTGCACCTTAATCTTCTACTAGAAAAACAGTTCTGATGAGATGTGCTTCTGTGATATTCAGTTATAATAGATTTAAATAAAAAGTGTAGAACACTTTTCTAGCATGGTCTCATAAACTGGAGAGCTGTAGAAGGACTGCCATATGTGCAGTTATTTAACACATGAAGTTTACCTACAGAGGCCATTTTCTGCAAGATGTAGTTTTAGTAGAAGATGCTGAGTTAGATGGAAGTCTTCCCCAAAGAGTCATGGAGGTCGCAGTGTCAGTATAAAATTGGCATAAATTTCCAGCCAAAGGAAATAATGTTTCCACTGCTCCTTCTCTATCCATCTCTCTGTGGTCTAGAGATATTATATCTGGGACAGCAGGTAGATACTGTGAAGAACTGAACCCCATGCCAGTAATAGCTGAGCACTGGAACATTAGAGAGTTTCTAAAAATTGTGAGGAAAAGCAGGTTCTGTGCTACTGACATTATTTGCCTGCTGTTCCAGCTAGCTCATACTCACTGTGCTCTGATAAGTGCTCCAAGGCTTGGAGACTTTTAAAATTCTGAAGACTTCCAGAGAATTGTTCTCTCAGTACAATGCCAGGTACACTGTAAGAGGTCAATGGGTGAATTCAAAGTTAACTTTTCCATCTGCATTTTCACATGATTTGGTTTCAAAAAGAGGAATTCAGATGAAATGTTTATTAACATCTAAATTATATGTGCCAGAATCACATTTACATTAGGCTACAAGATTAGAATAAACTGAAATCAAATACTCTTATAGAGGTCAGTAGACTTGTGTCCATCTTGTTCAGGTGAGAAATTTATTCCCCATAAAGCAAGACTCAAAATGAGACTGTACAGAAGTTTTGAAGAATTATGTGATTTGTTCACTGTCAATGGCCAGAAAAACATCATCAAACATCATCATCTCTTTTAGCCTTATAGAATACCTGAGGGGAGAGGAGGTTTTTGTTGCTACTATCTGATATGATAACTTTGTGGCACAGCTCCCCACATTTCCTTACCCTTTTGTCTGGGCAGAGCTGTTCTTCTCTATCAATCTGCATCTGGTCCAGGTGGTGCAGCTGCAGAGCAGAGATTGCACAGAAGAGCACCAGGATGGCAAAGATAAACGTACTTGCACAGTGAAGCTTGCAAAGTGGCATGCCCTTCTGAGTACATTATATAGGAAGCTCAGTAGGGGATAATTAAACATCAAATCTGTGTTTCTTTGAGGTGTGAAAACAGTGGTTTGAGATGGTGAAAGAGAGAACAGTGGCCACATGCAGAGCAGAGTGAGTCTCCTATTAAAGCCAGAGGGAAAAGGATTCCTCAGAGAGAATGAAACACAAATGCTTTTACATGAGGTTGAATTTTTAAGGAAAAGGGCAGGAGTGCCCAGCCAGGGCCAGGTTGCTGTCTGTTGTTATGGCAACAGAGGGAGAATCTCCTATGAAAGAGGAAAGACTGGAGGGAGTGGGAGGGCAGAAAAGAAAATGGTTTCAGAAGGAAGGCAAGGGGGTGGGTGTTTGCAAATGGAAAGAGAACAAAGCTAACTGTCAAGGTCAGGCAGAAACGCATCTATGTCCATGATGACTGAAATGCCCTCAGAGACCTTGTGCACAGCCATTCCCTTTGTGGGTGCGCAGATTTGCTGGGGTCACTTCCACAGTCATCGTCTGGCTGGCAGAATGCCGCTGCGGTGCCCTGTCCTCCCACACCCACTCCAGCTGAGCGCTTACACCTACCTTTGTTCCCTGCCTCAGTGTGCATAATACTTGCAAGAAAAACTCTTTTCTTTGTCAAGGACCCCTGCATCTGCTATCTTTTTAACAAATTGAACTGATCTCAAACAGTAAATTTTATTTACCTCTTGAGGTATATTGGGAGATGAGAGCTAGTCCTTCAGCAGGGGAAGATCCCTTTTTTCCCCAAGGAGTAAGTGTTCTAGACAGAATACTACTTCCAAGGTGCACCCCAAAAATTATGACTACCAAAATGTGCAGATAATTTCATCAGAAATAATGTATTGATATATGATGGGTCTTGATATATGATGGGTCCAATAGAAAGAACTATTTTTGAGGAAAGAATGGAATTGCAGTAAGAACCAGACAACCAGCAGTCCAGGGATGCAATTTAATACTTTGGTAAACAGATTCAAAATGAAATCTCTGTGATCAGTGCACCAGAAGGAAGCATTACAAATCAGGACTAAGCAACACAAAACTAACACTTTCTTTCAGTCTTCATAACAAAAGAGTTCATGAGTCAGTGCTGTTGTGAGAGCATGGCTGTCCCTGCTCCTCTAGCACTTTTGAACTGGCTAGCCCATTTCTATCAAATCTGACAGAGAGATAGAGTTTTGAGATGTTACACTCTTACAAGTTTTGTGAAAATTGTTAGCTAGGGGCAAGAAAAAAGCCTACACTGAGGGAAAGACCCGTGTATGAACTGCACCATTACTGAATACACACATCTATTGTGTTGAAGAGTGTAGATAGAAGGGAGAGGTTATAAATGTTTTAATTCTTGGAAAAGCTTCAATCAAAGTTTGAACTTTATTAGACACTATGTAGCTTTCATCTTCCTTCTCTCTTTCACTCCACATATGAGTTCTCTAGTGTTTAATAAGGATAGGAAACGCTGCAGGCTTAGTTTACTTCATTTAAAAAGCCATTTGATGAAACACAAATCATTTGAAAACATAACTCTATTAGTTGCAGTGTTTTTAGAACTATTTATTATTTAAAGCAAATGATAGTTGCATTACACTGTCTCAAAAAAAGTTATTAAGACCTGCGCATTGTCTTTTTATTATTCTTCATTTGTTTTCTCTCTCTTGTCTGAAATATTCTTATTTTCCAGATTTTTCCCTTAACTGCAGTTTCAAAACACTTCCCTGGAAAATAGTGTGAATATCCTTCTCTTCTTCCCCATAAATATTCAAGTTTGAAATGTAATTTCAGCATGAAGACCAATGGAATTCTAAAGACAATATCTTAAATCTTATCTCACCAAGTCATGTGAAATTCTTTTAATTTAAAACAAAATATCCCTTCTTCTCTTAAAGCTTCTAAAGATCTCTTAAGCTTCTGCAGTACCAGTTTAGCCTTCTGGTCTATTATCATAAAACCAATTTTTTGGGGGCAAGTCATAGAATTCAGTGTCCTCTTTATATCACTTTATGCTTTCCTCACTTTACTCTCCAAAATAATACTACTGTTGATTTTATATAGTTTTTAATTTCATCAATAGGGGTTCCTACATCTGCCATCTACTGGTTTTTACTTTCTTGAATCCTATAATCAAAAGAAAGCTTGATAGAGTTTTTGCACCCCTTGGACTAAAGTGAAAAATTGTAAAGGGAATTTGGAGATTTACAGCTGGTTTGTCAAATTTTGAGGATTGACTCAGTTCAAAGTGATGGCTTGATGAAGACTGGCTTTCACCTTCAGAAGAGATAACACTGCTCAGGATGTAGTATCCCTGATGAACTACAATCTATTATACTGTTAATTGGACAGCAAGAAATTAAGCATAAATCATTCAACAGAATACAGTGATATAAAATCAATTAAGTCATTGCACTGGAAAAAAATATTAAGTGCTCTTCATTAGGGAACATTATGAAAGCAGACATCAATTTTAGTAAAACTTTTGTTTGATGCTTGATACAGTCATTCACATAGATTTTAAAAGATTTTAATTGGGTTAAGGGTTTGATTTTGAATCAGGAAAAGCACTTCTAATATCAGCTAGTAGGGGGAAATAACCAAGCAACTACTGACCATTGCAGTTACATAAGTTAAGGACCAAATTCAGAAATAATTAACAGATATCTAACTGTGATAATTTTCATTATATTCCATGTAAGAGGTGCAAGAAAAATTGAAGCCTGGCTTTTGAAGACATAAACTCTAATTTTTCCCTTACTTATCTGGAGTGAGAGAACCCATGAAGTTTAATTTCCAGACTCAGGTTAGAAGCAGTCTAAATTTGATTGTTGTGTAAGACCTGAAAACCTAGTGAGTTCTCTGTAACTGCTGTAAGTTGGCTGTTTCACACTCACTCTGAAGGACAGCGGGGTCTTGACAGAGTTCCCCATTTCCTCCATCTCCAGTTAGTTAGCTTATTAATTTACCCTCACCCTTCCAAACAAAACACTACTTTGGACAGTTTTTCCATTTTGTTTCAGCAAGATTTCAGATATGAGAAACTAGGTGAACATCCTTCCAGAAGCAGACTTTAGGAAAGAGGGACAAACCCATATTCTTTACTCAGTCAGTGGAAAAACACTGATGAGCTGCAACTTCTAAACCTAGATCTCTTCCTGGAAGACCTCATCATCCTGCTTCAGGACTGATCTAGAAGTTAATTGTTCAGGTTTGTTTAATAAGTTCTTCATTTTACTTTCCAGAAGCATCTCAGTTGGCACTGACCAAATGTTTTTGTCATGTATCATAACTTGCAGCTCAAAATCAACACCCAGAAATATGTCCTTCATAATATGCCACCAGTTAGGCAGATATGTATAATAATTATTCTTTCAACATCTATTGGGATTTTGCTTGTAATTGTATATATGCTCCCCAACACACATACAAGTCTCTTTCTACAAAATTACCTATGTAAAATATTACATCTAGGATCAATTTTTAACAGTTTCTTTGCATTCAAACTTTCTGGCCAGTGCCCACAAATTAAGATCTACAATTGCTGATGTTTTTAAGTTTTTAAATTTATTTATTTCCTAAAATAATTCATTATTGTGGTTTTTATTAGCAAATATGCTGAAAACAACCTGTCATTACATTTAATGAGGATTCCATATGCCAGTTCAGTATACAAAAACAAATTAACTCTATAATTAACTTATTAATTCAATGCAGCACTAATTCTTAGGATTTTATCATTGCTTTCTGTAAATGGAAATTTTAAATTCACAGCCTCTGTTTAGTACTTGGGAATAGCTCCTGGAAACATGACAGCTGCTTCCCCCTCCCTGTCTCCCCAGTTATACTAAGAATCAAACCATTAATGTACTCAGAAGCAGTAAGGTAATTATATGTTTTAGTAGCTTCATTAAGAGCTCTGAAAATATATTTCACTATAAAATAATTTCTGTTCTCTTCAAATTGTCTAGAACATGAGGAATTTTTGGTGAGAAAAGGCTAAGGTGCTATGTTTCTTTACTTTAGACAACAACCTCTTACAAATCAGTACTAAATGATGCACAAAAATCCCTTGGTATCTTAAAGAGGGAAAAATTACATAGGTAAACAGATAAATCTTTAGTACATTTGTCTTTATGGGAGCAGCTCCTGCTGTTGGTCTCTAACCTGGAGGGCATTATTCTTTTCTAAATTGCCAGTAGTGTCTCACAGCACAGTGATAAATAGAAACCACTGAAAGAAATAACGTTCATTCTAACACACAAGAACTTTCCAGACAGACATTGGCCTCTGAGAACAAACACTTAGACAAAATAGATTAGTTGCAGTTGCAGAATATATCACTCTGGTTCCCTATAAACTAGCATTATCCCAGCTGTGCAAATAAGTGCCTTTATGCCAATCATTAAGTAATAAATACATTTAAGAGAGAGTCTAAAACTTTAAGGAAAACACAGGAAAAGATCTTTCTAAATCAGTTGCTTTTTGTATGAAGCCAGTGATGTATTCCCAGCAATACTTTAAAAAGTCCCTAATGATGTAGAGGCTTTTGTGCTATTTTGTGGTAGAAAGTTTCCTTTGTCACAGAATTAATGAAACAGAAAAGAAACAAGTGCTACAGAATTGCAATTAAAAGTACTAGTTTAATAATAGAACAGAAAACTCCTGGCAAGTTTCTCTTATTTATAGTTTCACCTGAAGCACACATGCTAAGGCAGAATTTTGTTTGTTTCTGGTTATGCTGGAGTAACATTCAGCTATGCAGTTTGTGTTTTTCCTCATTAATTGTTTTGAACGTCTGACATAATGATAACTGTCTTGGAAAATACAGTTATTCTGCTTTGTCTGGTGGATACACAGCATATGGATTGCTCTTAAGAATTAATGTGAATAATAATTTGTTTTTATTTTTTTTTCATGCAGCCAGAATCCTAGGAAGGTACTGTGACGCTACCAGCCATTTTCCCCACTACCTTTACTCTGGCCACAAGACTCCAGGAATTCAAGTTCCTGGGATGGGTTCAGCTATCCAGCACAATCAGAGCAACCCTACCCTACTACTTATCCTGTCTGAAATTTTCTTACTTCTTTTCTTTAGGTACCAGAAGCAGTTAGGCAGACAGAGCCTTCCTTGGTCCTGGAGCAAGGTATGTGTTGGGAGGGTTGGGATATGACTAGGGGGAGGTGCAGCAAGCAGAGCAGTGAGTCCAGGCAAGGACATAGAAGGGTGGGGGGAAAAGATGACATTGTGGCCACTGCCAGGAGAAGAGATGGGTGCTGGATGTATCGAGGAGCAAGTAGCCTGCTAGGAAGTCCTTGAATGGGCATGAATGTAACTGAGAAAATTTTACATCTGCACATCATCTTCTTTCCCAATAGAAGTTGTGTTTTCTCTCTGTCATTGATAGACTCTAAGTACAATTCTTTTTTTTAAGTACAAATTTTTTTTTTGTTTTAATTTATACAGAATTCAGTAAAAAATCTGTACTTCTATTGACATTGTGTTGAATTAATGAGATGGATTTTATCGAGGACTATGTCTTTGAAAAGGTCTCTCTATTTATTCTCTATGTATGCACTTCAGCTGAAGGAGGTGCTGGAAATAGAAATGCCCTTTTTATTTCTGGTACAGATACATTAATTTTTCTATAAAATCATCTTTTTCTAACAACTAGTCTGTATGCATAGTAGACCTTTTAATTTATTTGATTACAATGTTAAAAATTCTACTTTTATTGTAAATTCAACTTATTAATTCAATATGATTATTTCCTATGGTTTGACAGTTGGTTTAGGGCAGTATAAATAAGTATTGACTTCCAAAATGGTCAGTGGTCTTGATTTTTTCCTCCTGTGGATCTCAAAGCAAAGGGCATATTGAACAAGCTTAAAATTTCTCCTTAAGCACTCCAACAGAAAATTCATAAAAGATATTGAAGAGGCTTGAGGAGGATCAGAAGCAGCTGGACATCAATGGAAAGGGAGGATACACACTCTTCTGTCTTCAATTTATGTCGCTGCAAATTTTAATTAGATGAAATAGACTTTTAAACCTGCATGTTAGATCCAGGTCCAAAATGTAGAACAAAGGAAATGTCTGTTTGAGTCCCACAGGCTTCTGAAGTAGACTTCAACCTTCCCTGACCTGGTTTCCTGAATGTTTCTCCAACAAAGTAAATATGACAACCATGCTGACTGGGACTTTTTCATTTTCTGGATGCTGTAGATTTCTTAAAATTCTATTTGTTCTGTCTTTATCACCTTTGATCAGCTTTGCACATTTGTGTTTTACTTTTTTTTTGTCCTTCTTTTCATGTTCATTTTCTTGTTATCTTTTCCATCCATCTGCTCTAGAGAATCAAAGTCTTTTCTCCTGTTCAGTTTTTTCTAGATTTTCTCATATTCACTTTTCTCTAGGACTATCAATCATTTCAAAGACTAGAGTAAAAGTTTTATAATTCTCTCTAACTATATACATCTGCTAATCATACTTTCAAAATAACACACAAGACATTTCTCTTGCTGACTGTGTAGTACTGATTCATATTAATTTACTCCATGTCTGATTGTAATTAATTTAGAAATAGCTGATCTGGCAATAAACAAGCTAGTTTGAAAATTGTGCCTTCACAGACTTCCAAAGTCACTTGTGAAATTATGGAAATATTTATTTTTACTGAAGCCCGAGCTGCCACATTGATGCTGCTGCATGTACTGCTATCCGGTCCTTCTCCTATAAGTAGGGTACCTAGCAATTTCAATTGAAGCCCTGTTATAACTTGTACTTGAACTTTGGTCTATGAATGATGTGAGTAGGGTGTGTCTTTTGAATTTTGTTGTGACTGGGATTTTAAATCAGGAATGTCATAGATAGTTGAAACTGCATCAGCTACATATGCAATTTTCTCTGATTTTTAAGCGATTAAGTATGTACCATCAAACCTGTGTAGAAAGTGTTTACATGTGTTTGTACTGACAGAATTTCCATATTTCCTGGAGCATGGTGGACTATGTTTTTTCCTATTATTTTTTATTTTTCAGGTCTCTTGAGTTGCATTAATATTTGCCTTGAAGAAAAGAGAGATGTAAAAACCATAGGACAAAGATTCTTGTAAAAATCACATTCCTATGTTTGAATGTGTAGATCAAGAGGCTTTGTATACTCATCCTTGAGGGAGACAAAAATTCCTCAGGAACTTTTACTGTCCATATAATTTCATAATTCAACAGTGAATCTGCACAGTAGTGCACAGGATTAACTGCACAGTCAATACTACATCTCTACAGAACTAGGTACTGGTCTAAAAATAATGGTTACCAGCCATTAGCATTTTGTGTAAAACTCATATAATCTAAGAACACACAACTAATTCTTTCTCGCATTTTAGTAATCAGAAGTGCATGTTATGTGACCGTTCTTACCTTGTCCATTTGCTCTTTCAAATGCTATTTTAAAATCTGTTAGCAGTGAAAGCGGTTTTCACCTTGGGAAAAACAAAAAGAAGATGGACCTGAATAATTTTAATTTTCAAAAATATAGTACTGCTTGCCTATCATTGCCAGTATGCTGATTATTTCAGTACTCACAGGGTATGAAGGAAAACTCCGGAAAACTATGCAGCAAGAGAGAGGGTCAAGAAAGATAAGTCCATGGAAATGATAAACAGACGCAATCAAATCATTTCATAGTAATAAGTAATCGGACAGGAGAAAAAAATGGTTAATGAGTAACTAAATTTATTTTGATCAGCTATATGGTTGAATTTATAGTTCTAAATATATTGAAACCCTGATATTTTTTCTAAAGAAAGATCTTCCCAGAAACTCTGATAATGCAAAAAAATGATAAAGTATAAGACCACTTGATTTTAAATGATTTATATAAGAATTAGCGTATCATGATATAATAAGACAGAGTGACATAAAAAAGCAATATGAAAATGAAATGGATTTGCATTAAACATATATGTTGGGAATACGGCTCCTGGTAATGAAGCAGTGGTTGGATATGTTGACTGTATCAAAAAAAACAACCTATTTCAAGTGGCTTAGAACAAAAATAACCATACTTACTCCTTCACAATTCATGTAACTTTAGAACAGAAATATGATCAGCACAGACAAGTTTTTGAGAAATGACAATTGATGTGTGGATATTAGAGACATTTTTACTGAATTGTAAAAAGAATTATGAATCCCTCCATATGCAAGAAACTGTAGAATTACCAAAATATAAGGACAAATAAGAAATTCTCTGCCTCAATGAGTTTTATTGAGCATAGATCAAATCTAAATTGGATCCAGCAAAATTTGAAAACTAAAGATCGTCTGGCCTTTGTGGAGTACTGTCACCAGTTGTTCAAGCAAAGCAAGTGAACACAAATTTGTCTAGCAAACAGAAAAAATGTCACACACTAAACCCAAGAGAGTAAATGCTGACTAGATTATGCATGCAATCCATTCTTCTGGATAACCCACCAACCTAGGGGTTATTACCTTATTTCCACATATCAGCACCATTACACACTGGTAAAGGAGATAATTCTGTAGCTTCAAAAGCAAGTTTATTAAAGATGTGTTAGTATTGCTTCTATTTCTACTAAAATCCTGAAGACCCAAGGGAAAATTCACATGATATAACTCAATAGTTTCAAAGACAAGTTTATTAAAGTTGTGATAGTAGCTCTTCTGTATCCACAAAAGCCCTGAAGACCAAAGGGAATTTTCTGGTGAAAATCACATTTCACCACCAAGTAGTTTGGCATAAGTCTTTTCTCAATCCAATAAAAGAGAGAGTGACTGAAAATGCAAGCAGATATGGGGTTTCTTCTCAGTTTGCCTCCTTTCCATGCAAACTGAAAGGAAGAGAAGAGAGTAATTCTAGGCTAGAATTAGTGAAGAGTTAGGAAACACATCTACAGTCCTCTAGCTTTTCAATATGAAACTGCTTCCAGATGACTAAAATTGTAGATAAAAGTATGAGCAGATCATCCTCAATATAATTCGTGTATTCCCTTGAGTGCATTTAATAATCCAAGAATAGGCCTGGCCTAACTTGGCAAGATGGCTTTCACACCAAAACTGGCACATGTTTTTGTAACTGCCTCTCTTAATTTGTAACTATATCCTACTTTAGAATTTTAACATTTTCTAAATAAAAACAAATTCTTTTTCTTAAGTAACAAAGCAATGTCTTGTGTCGTCACTGAAATCATACAAGGATCATAAAAATGTTCATCTCTTTCCTATAGGTGAGTTACGAAGGGAAAGGAAACCCAAGGTAAAGCCCAAACAATTCATGGCATAGGACAAACCAGTGTCACCATAACCTGTGAGCTGGTGTGTGATGCACTAAAAGTTACCTGCAGAGACAGGAACACAAGCCTGACTTATTACTGTGAGAGTGCTCTGAGTAATAAAGTCTCACCTAAAAGACAGTTAGGACTATTAGAACTCAGGTGGTCAAGTCACAGGTATGACAACCATTGACTTGTTAATGAAAGGTCCTAAAATGTTATTAATTTTTACTGATTATTGATGTCTTTTTCTCTTGATGGCAGTAAAGATTGTATTCAATAGAAAAATGAAAATTCTGTTAAAATATAATATATAATTAGATAGTACATAACTGAATAACTGAACACTATTTCTAAGTGGCTTTTTTTGCAGCAGTCAATTTCTGCTTCTTCATTTGCCATAATGATTTTCTAAGGAATATTCCAAAATTTTGAATCAAGAGATGTATAGAAAGATAAATTAATTAGAGAGTCATGAAAGCATACAATCCTCAAGGTTGGAAGAACCCTTTAAGATCATCATGTCCAGCTGATCAGTGCTGCATCAGTGCAGCACTACCACTGTGACCCATAATCGACTGAACCACAACAGCTAGCTGCACCATTCCAGCCCAGCTGCAGATTTAGGAAGCTGTAGATTTCAGGAAAACAAACCCCCAGTGTTTGTATTGATATTTTAAATAGGATTGTCCTGGTTTAGGGACACTGAGAACACTCCCACAATCAGGTCTCATAGTATTTACATGTTTTGATTTTATTAACACTGTTACAGCAGGTTTAAAAGGTCTCAGAGAACTAGAGTGGTGGATATTGCTTCTTATCTGTATTATCCCTGTAATAAGATTTTCTAGAATAATGCCTTGAAAATTGCTGCAGCTAAATTTAGAAACTTTCAAATAGGCAAATTTAGTTCCAAACCTAGAATTTCTCTTCTGCATTTACCTTCTCTGCATGTGTGTTACATTGTTAGATATTTCCTAAGTTGTACAAGAAAGTGTTGATCAATCTATTTCTTCTTTAATTTATCCCTATCCTTGTCAATTTGAAAACTAGTTTGTTAGAACAATAAACAGAACCCATGAAAAGCAGCATTGTTCTGGAGAATGGTTATTTCACTCATCCTGGTTTTTCTTAAATATTTTTAAATAGGAAATAAAATCAAGGACCTTCTCAACTGTATATTTTTTTTTCCCTACACATGTGAATGCATCCTGGCTCCTCCCTACTTTGACAATGAGTATTACATTTGAAAATAACTTTTCAAAACTGATAATAGGCATCATATACAGTCATATACATTGATCTTTCTGACTGGAGTCTCCTAATTGCTTGTCCATTCAATTGAATATACTCTTTAGACATCTTCCAAGACTTAAGACTTTTTATAATAATCTGAAAAGGTCAGGCCCTGAAACTTACTATGGCAGGGCCACATTAAGAGTAGTCAATAATGCGGAAAAAAACCCGTATATTTGTTCAATTCCTTTTCAGGGACATAACTTCAAATGAAAAATTATGAAAGTATATTTAAGTTCACTCAAACTGATGTAATTCCAAGCTCCCTGGTCAGAAAGGCTGCTTATTCTCAGAGCTGATCTTGCATATGCTAATAACATTATCTAGAGATCATGAAGAAAAGACAAGTTCTTTGCTTCATGCAGCTATACCCCTTTCAATCAACCTCATGCTGAGAACCATTTATTACCATAACATATGACACAGAAAATCTTAAGAGGCAGTAAGGGGCAAATTTTCAGATTATCACATGCCATTCTAGCTGTGACTTTCTCATTAACTTTAAAAGAATCATGTGGCTTAGACCAGCTCAAAGCTCTGAAATAGACCCCTACACATGCCCCAGAATAAACCTTTACAAACATACTAATTTTCCATATTTCAGTTAATTTCTATAAAATAACAGAAGTCAGCAACTAAGCAGACTGTTCACAAATAGTCTTCAAACTGCAGATAGCCTTGCATGGTGTTTGAGGTGACCTTGTAGTATGCATGGGGACACTCCTCAGCTCTTCAGCAATTCCAAGTCAGGAAGGGAAATAAGAGGAAAGAAGTTTCTGGCCATAAGGTACCATTAATGATCCTACACTACAGTAAGCTGTGCTAGTTTATTTCCTTTGACTTAAAGAGGCTTGCAAAATGCAGTAAATGAGAATTTTATTTATTTATTTTTTAAATCCAGAAATCTAACTAAAGCAACGTGGAATAAAGGAACAAAGCTTTATTAGACAGGTGCCTTGAGATGGTGTACACCTTTATGCACTCAAAATGAGAATGTAATGATGATATGCCATCTCTTTTATCCTTTCTCCTCAAATGGAAAGTTTTTTACTCCTCTCTACCCAAATCTTGCTGTCTATTACATGCTCAAAGGCAATAATTTCAAAAATAGACTTTTGAGAAAAGCACATAATTAGTCCAGTGCAGCTGGCATAAAAATTACTGGCAGGAGTAGTAGTATCATTAAAAAATTGGAACTAAAGCACACCAACTATACTCCAGGGCAAGTTAAACACACAGAAACTCTAGTAAATATTTTAGCATCCAGGATAGTACACACTCAGGGCACAATTTTTTTTAACACCACTGATCCAGACTCAACAGAAAGTCACTTCTGCCAAAATGGAACTATAGTGCATTCTGGTTTACATAAGTTTAGTAAGGTGTGATTTTCTTTAACTCCTACATAGAATTAGACTGCAGTAGAAAAAAAGGCAAGTTTGCCCCAGAGTCATGCAATGATATTAGAATTCCAATTTTTATTTCAGCTATTTTCTTCTCTATGAGAAAAGTCTTTGAAATTATGAACTAGAATGCAAACTAATTTGTAATAGCTGTGTGACTCTGCAGGGAATCTAATACAGTAGTTTTTTTGAATAAGACATATCCCTTTTTGTTGTGACCTTCTTAGAATTATTTAAGAGCCTAGCCTGGGATGCTCTTAGAACTGAGATGCCTACAACCAAAATTACATTTATTGATATGTCTATTTAGATGTCTAAAAAAATTGCACTTCTAGAACTGTTAGTATCTTATGTTTAATTTTCAAACTGCTTGAGGTCTAATCCTAGCCATATGTGCACCCTTTTATTTAAGGTCAAGCAGTTTCTGACTCTGCTAGACACAAAATGGAATTTCTCTACCTGAAAGGTCTGAAGGTGTTAATCTGGAAATTATATTTTGGATTTATCTACCTGGTCTAACACCAGTTTGACATCAAATTCCAACAGAGTGCCAGTTAATACATTAGCCTAACCAGCAAAAAATAAAAAAGCTTGAGCTTGGGTTAGGTGATCTTCATGGTCTTCAGGTATTCAGTTGTATACTTTACCTCCACAGTGATGAGAACCACTTAAGTGAAAGGATAATTCCTCACAGAAGTTTTTGCATAGTGCTTCAAAAAGCTGTAGATTCACTAGATGAGAGGGAAGGAGTTTGAGGAATCTCATGGGTTAGATACACAGTTTGATTGCTCTTGCTCATTATTGCCCTAAATATCCCGAAGAGAAGGAGTAATAGCCTAGGAGGGAGAGAGGACAAGGAACCGAGTTCCAGCAATGAATAGTGGCTGGTCCCAATGGTCAGTCAGGAGACACTGAAATGAGCAGTCCTGGATTTCAACTACACTGTACAGATGGGTTGCAGAAAGCCTACATATTGCAGTAGATCCAAATACCTCTTCGCTTAAAGCTGGCTTGGGAAATCTTAGCCAAAGATGTATTTTAGAAATTTTTCCCCTCCTGAATCAATTTTGCTTCAACTTCACTTCTGTTTATTTGTCTCTTCATTCAATTAGCTTTCTTATCCTTTCTTCTCCTTTCCTGCATACCTTTTTGAATGTTTGTATATTTTTCTCCCCCATCTGTGTCTTTTGCATGTGAACATTATTATCCTTGTCACTGTACTTTTACTGCTCATGAAAAATAAACACTTGAGAAATAATCACTGCACAGTGGCCAAACAGAAGGCAATCCTTCCTGTAAATACTGCTTTTGTAGTAGTATGTAATGGACATGGTGAGATCTGTGCTAGAAATGTATTGAGAACAATTCATCTACATCATTTTTTTCCTCTACAGAGACATTGCTGTGTTTTTTCATACTTTAAACTCCATGTAGAATTTATCTTTTTTTCCCTCTCTTATTTTTTAGGTCTTGCTCCTTCATACTTCTACTTTATGAAAAACAGGCTTCTGTCATACAGACTCTCTCAAAGTCATCATTCATCCATGTGTTAAGACGTCTGCGAGCTTTCTGTTCCTACATCAATGACACACAGTTTTCTTTTGACTCTAACACTTTTTGTTCTTCCTATTTTATAATGCATGCACAGTTGTGTTATAAAGACTCATCAAAGTCACCACTGTTCTACATTTATCTGCATTGAACTGGCTTTGTAATTTATTAGTCTTTAAAATGTTCTTTATATTTCCTATCTAGTTACATTCTCCTTCATTATTTACTGTTCCTCTATCATCTCTTTCTGATTCACATTACTCTGCTCTTTGACTTTAATATTCTGGACCTAAAATACTTGCCACTAAATCTTCAAAGTCAAAAGTCTTAGCACTGATTTTATTGTAAGTTAGTATTGTAGTGTCTTATAAATTAACATTATTTAAATAAACACACTCATTCCTGCTTTGGGAAGTTAAAGCCAGGGTATTGAAAAACTGTGTGAGGGTATATTAATGAAATCCCCATTGATTTTGGTGGGAATAGTATTGCTTTAATCCTGAAGTATGCTTGGGCACTTTAAATTGAGGATCTAAAACACATTTAAGAAAATGACTGTCGACTCCAGATCTCAACTTCTAAATTCTGCCCTTAAGCCATCACCTTACTTGCGTGGGTTTGGTGTGTGACGTGCCAAAGCAAAGGCGGAAGTTTTGCCCACAGTATACACAATAAGACTTCAAAGAGCAGACATTTTAACTTGGCATTGTTGAACAGTTATTAGAATTAATCACAAGCATAGATAAGAGAGTAACTCTCCTAAATGTTTCATATTTTTTATGCATCTCTTATGATGATAGCAAGCTTTGCTCAGTGCGCTCATCAATCCCTTTACCCTGGGAAGAGAAAATACTTCTGTCTCTTTTATTAGATGCTCTGTCATTTAGTCAGTGGTAAATGACTCTAGAAAAAGTAGTTCCACCTGGTAAGGCTGGCCTATGGGAAAGACCTGTGACATTACACTTAATTAATATAAAACCTAAGAGGCAAAGAAACATGTTGGAAACTGTATTTACACAGAAAGTACATTTGAGAAGATTTCCATCCATATTGGATTTATTTTTTTGCTCAGTTGTAAAGTTCCTGAAAGCACTGCCAAAATCAGTCTTGTGCTGTAGTCTCAAAGAGCACTAAACATTGACCAGTAAAACAACTTCCTCATAAGCCCTGCAGATGTGGTAGATATTTAAGACTCTTCCTCTACAGTAGCTGCTTCTCTTTTTGAGTATATGTCCATGCTTGTATAGTCTACACAGTCTAAGACTTCATCAGCCAAAAAAGTGGGAAAAGAAAACTATATTAGCAACACTATTTTTTCATCCAGGAAATTTTTTGTGTTGGTGTTTTTGCATGTTGGTGTTTTTATATTTTATTTTGTATCCTCCTGTGATCCTAAAGTACTTTTAATAAGATGGAAGGCATCTCACTTCCTTTGCTGTGTCTCATTGCAACCATTTCTTCTCTCAAAGTTTTGCATTTATTTATTTGTCAGATTGTTGTAACCAGGTGTCACAGTTTATACCCTGACAGCAGCTAAGCACCATGTAGCCTCTACCAGTGGGCTCAGGGAGAGAACTGCAATGGTAGAAGTGAGGAAATTCGTGGGCTGAGATATTTTAATAGGGAAAGCAAAGTAAAATACTCTGTATGCAAGCAAAGTAAAACAAATCTTTGTAGATTCACCACTTCCCATTGACAGGCAAGTATTCAGCCATCCCCAGGAAAGCCGGGTTCCATCACTGCGCTAACAGTGACTTTGGAATACAAATGGCATAACTCCTAACATCTCCCTGCTTCCTTCTTCTTCACCTCACTTCATATACTGATCATGATGCCATATGGTATGAACTGTCCCCGTGGTCAGGGGTCAGCTGTCCCTGCTGGCAGATTTTCCTTTAATAACTGTTGGCGTTAGTATAATTTAGAAGGAAAAAAATGTGCGTCTAATATTCAAGCTTCACTAAAAGTTATTGAAAACCTTATTATCATTTTCAGTTATGGAATTTTCTATCCACCAGCAATATTTACTAAAAAATTAGTATTTTTATTGCCATTTAATTCTTACTTTTTGCTGCAGCTAAATTTTCATACATTTAGAAGTTGTGAAATAAAATACCTTTTTCAAAAGTACTGAAACCATTGTAGAAACAGTTTACAAAGACATCAATCAATTTTTTCCTCAGGCCTTTGGTGAGAATTCCTGCAGTTCAGGATTTAATGCTCTTCCATGCTAGCAGGAAGTGGATGTTGTGACCAAGGGAGGTAGTGCTGTAGATTTAGAATAGGAAATACATGCCTTCACTAGCTTTGCAATTCTCTCTCAGTGGAGAAATTATGGACTGCAGATGTAGAATGCAGTATTTGTCACAAAGAATATTTGCTGCTACTTTGATTCCTCTTGACCTCATTTCCTTGGTTTGAGCTTCATTATTTTCAAAGCTCAGTTATGTTTATTGTGTGCACTCTGTATAGTTTGTGCACGTGATTAATCTCCCATTTTTATTGATTCTTCATGCTTGGAGGCTAAAAAATCCAAGGTTCTCCTCGTTCCTTCCCAAAAGATCACTCTTCTTCTTTTTCTGGACTGAGCACAGAACATTTGCAGAGAAAAATCTAATAGCTGATTCAAAATGAATTTGGATATTGAGCCTTAACTATATAGCTTTCCACTTTCCATCTTATGGAGTTATACAAATGCATTGTAATGACAGAATCAAAGAATCATAAAATGTCATGAGTTAGAAAGGACCCACAAGGAGTATTGAGTCCATTCCTGGCCCTACACAGGACAACTCCTCCTTTCCCAAAATAAAGGACAATAACCAGGGCAATTTTTAAAAATATAATGAAAAACAAGCTTAGTTGTTAACAATGATTCAGAGACAATCGTGTCTACCAACACATATCATTGAGGATATTTTGATTTCAGTCAATGCCTGCATTGTGGATCATCTTTCTGTCTCTCCATACCAAAGTTTGGCAATAAGCATTAGCTTGTGACATTTAAAGTTGTACCTACTTTTCAGTCTACAAAGATGGAAACTCTCAGCAGAGAGGTGTTAAAGATCTGTCTGTTACCATTTCACTTAGACATCAAATTGCATGTTACTCTTAATTTGAATAGAATGAGAGATTAAAGCATTTGCCTTAAATCAAGCCTATTTAACTAGACTGCAAATGAACAGCATAAGAGAAAGATATTTAACCACAGAGAGCTTTAAGTTGATAAATGCATATATTTTTAATTTAATAAAATAAGCTGATAATTATTAGTATGTATTTTACATAGTGAAAAGTGACAGAAATATAATTATTGACTCAGTAAGAAAAAAAAGAAACATCATTAGGTAGCTAATTTTGCACACGATGCACATGTGCATTTGTTTATTTAGAGTGAAGGGACAAATAAAAATTTTAAAATCCCAACTTTCTATGTAACAAGTATTTCCATGTAAAGTAGTCAGAAATGAGTAACTGTAAGAGGTGTTAGTGTGAATTGTCTTATTGCACCAGGTGATTGTGAAATGGACAAATGGAGGAAGAATATGTTTATTCATCACAAAATTCTTCCTAACTTCCCTCATAGAAATGTAGGAACTGTGGATCAGATGGCACTGGATCTGCTTTGCAAAACAGTTGCTGAACTTGTGAGAGTTCTCATGAAAGAAAATGTGCAGGTGCATAGCATGTGGCATAGAATATAAAGTTTCAGAAATTTGTACTTGTCCTAAGGGAAAATGTAAACTATTCCATTTTATGGCCAAATAAGTTACTTCTTAAGAATTGTTATATGTTTTTCCCTTCATAATTACATTTTTTTGTCTGATTGCAGAAAAATTCCATAAATTCCTTTTATCCTGGCGAGTGAAGCAATTTTTCAAAAGAGAAATTGAAAGTTTGTATTGTTTTGCTTCAACTGGAAGAACATTCATATTCTTAGAGGAGACAAAAAACACCTGGGTTGTTAGCATTTCTGGTATTCTAATTCCATTGTTTTTCTCTGAGTTTCAATGTATGTTCTCTTTTATAAGACTTTCCATTCAGGTTATTTCTATAAGGCCTGTAACAGCAAAGACATTCCATTGTAGATTTTCTTCAGATATCCTTTGTTTCTGACTGACAAATAAAGATAGCTTAATTTTTATTATGGTGTATCCATAAGGACTGCATATTGTCAGTCATTATAGTTTCCAAACTTCACAGAGTTTTTCAGAAAAATAATCCAAAAGCAAGAAAAAATAAAAAAAAAATCAAAAGTTTCTAAAATGGTCACAAAAAGACTATAATCTGTGTTGAAATGTGTTGGCATTCTATTATTGTCACAGTTAAACAGACAAACTATAATACCTATTGTTACAGCACAAAGAAAAACAATTATCCTGAGAATCTTAATGTAAAAACCAGAGATTAATAAAAAGATGCATTTTTTTTTTCACCTTCATAGCTGGAAAAATTCTTTCATCTCTGTAATCCTCCTATAGTTAGACTTTGAAAACTGGAAAAAAGTTTTTTTAAAAAAGAAATAAAATACCTTAATGCAGTAGATATGACACCTAAGTGTCCATTTTAGGCAGTCTGGAAATACACATTTGCAGTCCATGGAAACAAAATGCCTTATGGTACACACAAATCAGAAAAGAAATATCACAAAAGTGTAAAATTGTTTCAATAGGGATGCAAATGTCTGAATTAATGTAAAATATATCCTGCAGTAGATTATGAAAAGTAAAGACTTTTGTGTCATCTTGCACTGTGAATTTGTGAATAATTCCTACAGATAACAGAGAACTTTATCTATTTCACTCTGTTTCAATTTATTTTCTTGAAATTTCTGCAGTAAGGGAAATGAAAGACAGTTCTTTTTACTTATTTAATTTTTCTTCTTATATACAGATATGTTATTGTGTGTGTGATCATCAATATAACGTAGAAATATGGGTCCCAGATACAGGTCATATGAAACAATATTATTGGTCAAAAATTATTTTAAACATCAATTGTGTTACATCAATTTTTGGAAAAAGTTTCTAGAATCTTCCAGTTTCCTTAATGATGAGTTAGGGCATCACTTCAACACATCTCATTTTTTTAATCTCATTTGAAGAAATGCATTATGGATCTTGATCAGAGACTGTCTTTTTTTATTATTACTTACTCATCATAACACCATTTTAAGAAGGTAATAATTTCTTTGAGTGATCTAGTATAAATGACTGTGTCTTATGTCAGTTTCCATTAATTAATGAAAACCTGCATATTTTGCCATTTTCACCAGGATTAACTCTTTTTCTCTTCAGGTTTAATGCAAGATGCAACAAACTGCTCTCTTTTTAAAATTATAATACCAATTACATTTACTTGACGACTATTTCATATTTTACAGGTTTTCCCTAACAAAAACAGTGAAGATTAGCTTTGTTCTAAGGTGGTAGGAAAAAAGCAAAATTGTGTGAGCATGAGAAAGCTAGGAGAATAATACCCTAAAGGTAGAGTTCTCAAATGCCAAGTGCCCTTTCTCAGCCTCAACCATTCATTCTGAAAATGGCCTATCAAAAAGGCTTAGAGGGAGCACTTTAATTACTGTTCCTTTGACAAATGTAATATATTTTCAGAAGCAGGCCCATACATTTATTTAGGGCCAAATGTTGTACAACAAAACTGTCCTCAGAGGTATTTCATTCTACCATCCTATTTTTTTCCACCTGCCTTGCACTACTTTTTCTTTTTTCTAATGACTATGTCATTCCTAGAGACATTTTAAAATGAGTCTTAAATCATGTTTTCCTTTAACAGAACATAAGCTACATGAACAGGGTGGGAGAAAGAAAAATAGTGTAAATAATCACAAAGTTTTTATAATGTTTTCATAAGAAAAGAATGAACAACAACACTATACTGGTCCCTATATATCTTGTCCCGAACTCAGCTGGGCTGACTGTCCCTATATATCTTCTCCTAAACTCAGCTGGACTTAAGTCCTCTCCTGGATCCCTACAAATATGAAAGGAAGCCCAACATACATATACTTTTTTTTACATTCCACATATACACTTTTTCCTCCCCACTCTCAGGAAACGCAGCAAAACCTTGACTGCTTCCTTAGTTATCTAAGGTTAAAAAGAAACCTGAATTAGGCTGGACGGCACTTCTTGTAAAAGGCAACTCAGATGAAAGTCCAGAAGGCAATGACCACTTTGAGAGAGTATCCAACTGGTAAAAGCCAGTTTCAAGAGTAGATCTCTACAGATCTCCAGCTGGAATAGACTGAGAAATCTTTCTGTTCTTGGCACATACTGAACACAGAACTGAATGTTCAATTATACAAGCACAAGAAGTGAGTGAGGGACTTGTTGCCACCTCTTGTAGCAAAACCAGAGTAAAATGAGTATTCAGAAATTTATACAGAGACCAAAAGAAAAAAATATTAGATAAATTTCTCCTCCTCTCCCCACTCCATGAACCTAGTAACTATTAAGTAATCCTAAATAAATCTGGTGTATTGCTCCTGTCTGATGCACAGATGCTTCTATGACCTAATCCTCAGAGCTATTTCTGCAGAATTATTTTTTTTATATTAATAGGTTCTATTTGTCATATGGCAATGCAAACATATTTGTTTTATCAGCCTCTATATGAAGGTGAAATTTGTCTTCTAAGCTGAAAAATTCATCAGCTAGTTTCTGGGCTCTATAGTGCTGTCTCAGTATTCTGTGCGTGTAGAAAAGAAGTCTATTTAGACTTTTCATTTTATCTTATCCTGTGTAGCCAAAGAAAGTCATGTTCCCAGTAATTAGAATTGCATTCAGTGATACTTATATATGAATGTGTTTTAGACTGTAATTGCAAAACCCATCAAAAAGGAAAAAAATACAAAATAATCCCCGTATAGCATCTCTTTCCTGTATTCAAATATGCTGAATTTAATTAAATTTGTTTTTTGCTAAATTAAACTCAGTATAATTATTTAATATGTTTTTAAAATTGAAATTAATCTTAGAAAAAGAAACAGATATAGACATGTACTGAGTTTGAAAATGAGTTAGGGTATTGCTTCCAAATAATAAAAGATATAGCTGAAAGATAGATTTTCACTTTGGTGCAAATGGAGGACAGTTAATATCTCTTTTATCTTTTCCTTAATCCATGGAGAACATAATATAATTTTCTTTCTTTCTAAACTGTCTAGACAAAGAAGAAAAAAAGTCCTTCTTGTGCTTTTCTTTTCCAGATGTGTGTGATGATTAATCACTGTATGTGTCTAGACCCCATGGTAATCTCTGTCCCTGTTTCTGTCTCTACATTCATCTTTGACATCATGAGTTTAGTTTTAATACAGTCCGATTGATTTGTTTGCAGCTACAACACTGTTTTCATTCTTTTCCCCTCCGAAACATCTTTCTAGCACAAATACAAACTAGCACATATTCTCAAGCTGTGTAAAATTGATTTGTGAGAACAGATTGCAAAACTTAAGTGTATGGTGATGCACATCCTAGATTGCAATGCCTGTATTACAGATGCTACACTGGAGTTAAGAAGGATATGATTATTTAGGACTTTGCAAATATTTCCATCTCCTTTATTAATTTTTTCATTCTACCTGTCATGAAAGAAATGGGAATCAAAATAGCTTTTTATTGTGTAAATAAGAATGTCTGTATTGATTCCCATGTCTCTGTCAAATCTCTTTCTTTGTATGTCTATATCACCCTTCATCCACCAGGAATGTGAGGAAAATTAGAACCATTGGTGGATCCCCTAATAGTTCATACATGGAAAAAAAAAAGTTTTGTGAGATTAAAAATTTCATATGAAAGTTCCACACTTTTCATTTTGAATTGGCATTGAGTGAACTTTTAATTTACTTGAGACACTTTGAAAGCATACGTAGGGCAGAGAAAATCCATTTTGGATGGATTTTTTATTGTTCTTCATCACAACAAATTATTCCTAGCTTTAGCTCCTTGCTGGATTTCAAACTGGAAGATTCTTATTCCTGGTCAATTTAGTGCCCAAAAAACCTCACAAAAGTAGCTATGTTAAGGAGTTGACCACTGTTAAATAAAAGGAAACTTAGAAAAACTGGAAAACCATCTAACAATTCATTTTAATACACATTTGATAAAACTGAAGAATCGCACAATTTTTTGGACCAAATTTTCCTGCAGGCCTTAGGACTATTATGTGAAAGAGATTACAAGACAGATCCAGCCTAAAATTTGCCTAAGTTTCAATGATGAACAAGTACACAAAAGGCAGTGTGAAAAATCCTGAGATTCAGGGACCAACTCCTCTCTCCATTCTCTTCTTATAATGTACAGACTAGAAAACCTTTCCTAATAAGTATTTACATTTTCCTCATTATTAAGACTCTTTTTTATTATTCACAAGTTCAGTACTGTCTCCTCTTGAAGAAAGAACGAAATTTTGTTCTTTCAAAGGAGACAACGTGAGTAAAAAAACCAAAATAGTCATGATCAGGCCTGTGGTTAATTCTGGGACTAAGAGCTAGAACACCTGTCTTAATTTCAGCTTCTATATTTTAGAATGCAATGAGTACTGCACTTTTGATTTAATGTAATTTGACTATAATCTGTTGAGCACTTACTGCCCCATTTTCAAACCTTCTTGTGTTGTTTTCTATGAGTGACATCTTTTTTGGTTTTTGCTAATGAAAATATTACTGTAATTTAGAAATGTTTTGCGTATCATAAATTATTTTATAGCACCAGATACTATTGTAAAAGAAAAAATTCAGGTAGAGTTTTTCATAGATAATAATATATGCTCAACAATATTGGAAAAAAGAATCCACAAAATTATTCTGCAGAAATTATGAGGAGAGTAGTCCCAACCTGGGTTTGATTTATAGAACATATTGAATATCAGAATTTACTACAGCTATAAAATCTGTAAGTAGAACTAAATATCTGAGCAACAGACCTGGAATAGTTTGATTGACAGTGCTATTCACAGTCATCATTTTGTGTTGGAAACTTCTTTTACTGCAATATTTTCTCAAAAACTTGGATGCTGTTATTATCAGTCTTCTTAGTAGAACATATATACCCATTATATAGATATAGATACACTCATACACACACACACACACACTCACAGAGATATATATAAAAGCAAGAATTACATAATTGCATGAAAGTAGCATTTTTTTTTCTGTTTAACTTATTTCCTGAGTACCAATTTTAAGTCAAACAGATGAAAATAATTCTTGAGTCATGGAGAATGAAAATAAAGGCAGGACCAATTAGATTCTGGTGGGCTTTGTTGGCCAGATTTGAAACAAACACCATACCTCTGAATCTCACATTTATTCCAGTGCAGTCAAAAATGTAAAGACTTTTATTGGCTGGCTAATTTTTACAAGTATTTTTGAACGACTAACCTAAGCATTATTTTCATGTTTAGAAATATCAAGGTGTTGTACAAACATCCATAGGCCAAATTTTCTTAGGGCAAAAAAAAACAAAACAAGACACCAAGCTGTCTGAATTACTGAATGAGGTAATTGTGCTTAAAAAGATGAGACTGGAAATGAGCTTTGGTATTTAGGATCATCAAAGTCTTAGTTTCAATGATAAAAGTTCTAAAGAAATTCAGGAAATGAACTTATTTTCCTAAGAGTAAAAGAAAATCTGAAGTGACCTGAGTTTTATAAATTATGAAAACCATTCCTACAGCTAATCTCTAACAATATCTGAACATACAGACAGAAGTCAAAAAGTTAATTTACGTATTTCAGAAGAGAAAAGTATGAACTAATTAAGAAAATTTTCTTGGTCCAGCTAAAAAGCAGAATTTGTAGCTGTATCATTCTCCTCTCTTGTGGAAGGCCAAGCCCCTCTTGAAAACACTCAAAGTCAAAAGCACTGCATAAAAAGAGCCCTGATGGGGTTTGAGGGTGGAGAAAGAGATACAAAAAGACAAAAATAGGATGGGTTTTCCTGTGCTTGAAATTGTCCATTTTGAAATCTTTTATCAAAAGGAATAGCCATGCTTAATTTATTTTCCCACTAATTATAGTCATCATTATAAGCAAGATTAATCACATAAATCCTACTAAAGAGATATGAAAGGGCAATTTATAAGCCTAAAGACTATAAGAACATTTGTCCTTCATGACATCTATAAAGCAGCAAATGGAGGTACAAAGAATGTCTGGAAGAGAGTATGGCTATCAAAATACCTATTTAACAAACAAAATACTCTAAAAATATCCAAACTCTCTCAGGTTGGCATTTTTATGATTGTGAGTGGGATTTGGAACTCACATCCAAGTGTTCTGTCCCCTCTTACCTTGTCATAGCAGTTGCCATTTCTTCCAATGCACAGCAAATTTTTGCCTCAAATGTATTCTGCAAATTCAAGGTATTAAAACATTATGAATTCTTGCAGGCTAGCAATTAATCTTAACCTAATTTGTATCAAGGTTTGGCAGTCATTAAAAATGAGAATTTCAAGGCAAATTAGGAGAACAAATCCTGCTCTATAGAATGCATCTGTTCAGTTGCCTCTTTGTGACAGAGTCCAGCATAATTTACATGTCTCTTCTTCAGAACTATCATGTATCTTGAATATTACTACCATGTAATAATAACTAGCATGTACTATTTCTACCATTAATACTTGCTAGGTGATCAGTGAGCATCATCCTCAGCATTTAAAAATTCTCAGAACCCAGAGAGGATGATCAAAATTGCATTTCTATCCGTGGCAATTCTTTATTGTAGATGTGGATATGCAAACACAGATCTAATGGAATTATTCAATATTTGAAAAAAAAAAATCCATTAAATTACTACTTTGGAAAATGCATTTCTTTCCAATTCTGGCAATTCTCAAATGGCATTATTCAATTCCCACAATTAAAATCAGCAAGCATTCTCATTGTCATGCTTTTCACTGAAACTATGTTTTTTATTAAACACAGTTACTTGAAATAGTTCTTAATTTATTCATTAAGGGCAACGCAGTATAAAAATTTATTTTTTAAGTCCACTTTAGCTAAAGGTCCTCAAAGCATAGGAGCCTACCACATAATAGTCAAGATAAAAATCAGCATTTGGAATAAACAGAGTGACTATGTGGAAATGTACCCACTTGTAATTTCTGAAGTATTTTTCCATTATAATAAGGTTTCTAAATACTCTTCATTTCAGGTCATATTTTTATCAACATAAAAAGGTGCTCAATGGATTAGAACATACTTATGTGTAAAGAGCTCTGAAGTTATGTTTTTGCTGCTTGTACAAAATTAACACGTGAAGGAAAAAGTACAGGTGATAGGTCATTAGCTAAAAGAAAATCTGTCCAATTTAATGGAATCTTAATAAAAAGGACTGCATTTATTTTCTCCTGTTCTCCCAAAACATGGCTGGCATTGCTTAATGTGTTTCAGTTCTGATACTTTAGAGCTTTTTATATATTCCTCTAAAAACAAAGATTTGATTTAAATATCAGACTGAAGATATTTTCTTTTTTGATTAGAAAAAAATTAAAATAATAACCTGCTTTGGATGTCCAAAAGTATTAGAACAGTTTAAAATGTAGTTTTACTAGACCAATTTATTACTGAGGCTGCTTCCTTGAAATGACTTTATTTTTACAGCCCTTTGTATTTCAGGGGAACTTATCTGTTTTGAACTGTCTGCAACCTTACCTCAAATAAACATTTTTTTACTGTCCCAGTTAGAGATATTGAATGACTCCACAAAGAGTTTTGAATCATTCAATATTGAGACATCTGGGTTTTGCCTTATTCCCTCTCCTGATCTTCACCTACCTGTTTGAATACAAGCCATGAAAATGCATGACTACAGTAAATACATGTTTCTTTATGCTCTGAAAGTATTCTAATCAACTGTATGCTGGCTCTTTGATTTTTTGGGCTAGTGGCCAGTAGTATCTCTTGCTTGAGAGGAAAGAGGAAAAAAACAAAAATTCACTGCATTTTTGTTTTTTCAAGATACTTATGTGAAGAAATATGAATGATTCTCAATTTAATAATTATGAGGCATACCCCCAAGATAAAGATAATTATTAAGCAAATCTAATCATATTTACAAAAAACTGTCAATTTTTTTTTCTAAATAAATGTTCTTTTTTTCCAAATAAGCATCTCTTTGTAACAATACCTGAAAAGTTTATTGCATAATATGATACATATTCCTGTTGGCTTCCAAAGTTTTGGGTTTTGGGGGTTTTTTTTTGGGGGGAGGTTGGATTTTTTTTAAAGGAATCAGAAGTATGAATTTAAAATTAATAAGTGTCTTAGACTCACACTCTTATAACAACTCTGTGATACTGATATTACTGCTGTGAAATATTCCTTAAACCATTAATACATGTAATTTGTGAGTGGTCATATGGTGCTGAGATACAACGGTTTCTTCCCTTTTACCACTTAGGAACCACTCCTTGCTCCTGTGTAATATAAAATGACAACCGTACCTGATCTCGTCACTGAAGCTTTATAAATTAAAATCTTTTAATACTGAACTGACAAATCAATGCTTATTTCAACATTGTTTAGATGTATATTTGTGGTGGTTTGACATCCCGGAAGTATGTTTTCTGGGATGCTGTGGTTAGGCCAATGGAGGCTCAGATTTTAATATTGGCACCTAATGTGGCCATTGGGACATTGGGACGTTGGATCGGCTTCTGAGCACACGGGGTTAAAGCAGGGCTCTGCCCTGGGAGGCTCTCTTGGGTTCCGGTCAGGGAAAGGTTCAGAGCTGCCCTGCCCGGCTGAGGGCCGGGCGGGGCAGGGGCAGCCATGCGGCCGGGTGAGGTAGGCTGGGCCCTGGACAGAAGGGAGGGGAAGGCCCCTGCAGGATGGAAGGGTGGAGGAGGAGCACTGAGAGGCATCGGGCAGCCACCCTGCCCCAGGAGAGACAGAGAGAGAGCTGTGCCTGTGCTTGCGCCACCTTGAAATTTAATTGTGACCCGGCAGAGAAGGAGAAGGGGGGGGCGGTGAGAAGGTGCCCGGCAGGGCAGCCGTGGGAGTTCTGGACAGACAGAGCCTCAGATTTTTAACCCTTTTCTTGGATGATGGAAACCTCGCGAATGCTAATCCTCCTGGAGCTGAATGAGAAGAGAGATAGAGATGAGATAAGAGGAAATGGGCCACGAGAGAAATAGAGAAGAACTCAGGTGGAAGAGATGATGGAGTAGCTTCTGCTGGACTCTTTGTGTGTAGCCACGGACAGAGCCATGTTTCCTTGTGATACAGGGACTGCATTCTAGGGGGAGGCAATGCCTCAGGACCAAGAGGGTTCGGTGTGGGTACCCCTCGGCCCCAGGGGGTGAAAAATATGGGGAGGACAGGTGTCCCAAAGTTGAGACTGTGCCTTTTTGGAGAGGGACAAAGCATCCTTAAAAGTCGACCCTAGAAGCAGCTCTGGTCCGTGTTCAGTGGTGAGAGCACTGGACATGAAAGGAAGAGGTCACCATTGGCACAAGAAGGACTCCTTCTCCTCTTGATGAACTGAGGATTGAGTATTCTGAAGGGTGGTGCCGGACCAAGAGTTGATGATTTGGGGGATGTATTGTATTGAGAATTTGGTGGGGAGGAGGAGGAGGAGATGTATTTGTGAAGTTTTCATTTTCCTTGTGTGTTTATATTTTTTTCCTTTTCCTTGTAGTTTAGTTAATAATTTTTTTTTCCTAAGTGGGAGCCTGCTTTGCTTATTCCTGGTCACATCTCACAGCAGAAACCAGGGAGAGGGTATCCTCATGGGGGCACTGGCATTGTGCCAGTGTTAAACCATGACAATATTCCATTTACATTTAGAAGAAATAATTATTTTTAAAAAACAAAATGAGAAAGTAGAATTATCAAATTTTGCTGGCTTTTTTCATTATTTGAAAGTGAATGTAAAGCATAGACTAGTTTAATTTGGTAGACATCCCTTGTAGTCCATTAAACCACTTTGATGTTAAGAGGTGAGAATTTATTAATGATTTTTAGGTTCTGGCAATAAGAAAAGAGTTGTGGGAACTTTATAAGGAAAACATGCAAACGTCAGGCTTTTGTTTCTCAGGACAATATCCTCTGAATATCATGTCACAATAACTTTTCAGTTTACTCAATAAAAGCTGGAATAAAATCAGCAATTCAATCTCTAAAAATGCTTCCTTGAAGAAGCTATTTTAGAGTGGGAACTTCAGAGTACGAAAGTCTCAAAAGGAACACAGAAAATGGAAGCATTCTAATAGGTTCCTAGTCTTCCAAAAATTCACACTAATTACTTTTGATCTTTTATATCAAAAGAGCAACAGGTGGTTGTTTTCCAAAATCAAAGGTTCCGGGGACTTTGAACATTCACAGAAATTTTCAAGGAGGGGAAATTTATTAGCTAGTCAACATTTTCCTTGAGGTTTCACTTCAAACATTTCCTCATAGACAGAAACCAAGAAACCAGACACTTCTAAGCATTGAAAGGCAGGCAGAGGTAATCTGTTTAGTCTATCACTTAGAGGATGGCTGCACTTTGCTGTACAAAAATAAGAAGTAACAACTTGAGGTGATTTTAAATTTACAGACCAGACATGGTTATGAGCCAAAGTAAAGACCAGACAGAATCTCTGCTATGGGATACAATTTTTACACCTAGAGGTATCTAAAAGTGAGGCTTGATATTCCAAAAATTAATAGCATTTAACCTATATTTTTAAAATATATTTTTTAAATTTTATTTTGTGGTGATGGTGGTGTCACATAAATTCATAATGCAGTATTAATAAAAAAAAAGGGGGTTGTAGTTCAGGTGCTATTCTTCTCATTAGAGCATGAATATCCATGGAAATACCACATGTCATCATTTTTTTCTGTTCCTCTTCCTTCAGGCAAAACTTTGCATTATCATCCAGATGATTATTTGGAAAGTTGTAATATGGATTTCATCTCAGTTTGATTGACTAAACCCCAGCTCATATGGCACTATTTCCTAGAGCCAGGATTTAATCAGAGTAACTTGAAAAATGTCTACTTTGGATTTTTTTCCCACGAGAAATGTTTTGCACTGATAACTAGACCGTTTCATATGTATTTACACAATCAAATGAATTGTATTGATTAGCAACACTTAGTATCTATTCAAGCACCTATTTGAGTGGGTGTTTAAATTCTCTAATATTAAATCTTTTATGTTTGAATACTCAAGTCAATATTCAACCTTATTGGGAATGCATTTCATTTTTGGCTACAGCTAGAATACTGAACTATTTAAAGAGGTGCTACCTCTCGGGATTGAGATCAGTATCACCAACTTTCTAATAAATATTCAACCGTGGAGACACAGAGCATTTCCTTAAACCTGCTGGATTCCTGTAGTGCTGAATGTTTCACATAAATATGGCTGAATGAACTAAAACTTTGTCATGCTGAATACTATCAAGAAATTCAGTTTCTGAACTATAACTTTTTCTTGTTCTTTCCTAGCTTCTTTGGTTCATTTATTCCATCAATTAGCAAAAACATTTGAATATGTCAGTTTCAATAATTTCAATGCATAAGACAAATGCAAATTAAGTTAAATATGGCACTGAGAATCTAAACCCAGGACTTCATGATCCATGTCCGTTTGATTGGTGACTCTAAGCCATGCATAGACAGGTTCAAAAACTGAAACCAAACTGATATGAATCAAATGCAATCTTTGCTGCTGGCATGAAACTAAGTACTTTTGGGGGCAATTTACAATGCCAACAAATGCAATGGAACTTACAAAGCTTCAAAAATTTTTTTTCATCCAATAATTGCTGATAATAAATCAAATTCTAAATTAAATAAATAAAGCAAATTCTGTAACTGTATGAAAGCTGGTTAGACAACTTTAATGTAACTGTCCAAGTTACTTTAATTACCCTGTTACTTACATTGTGCATATTTCTGCAAAACACCACACATCTAAACTTTATTAATCAGTTCACTTTTCTGTTAGTAAAAGCTAAGTACTTTGATGCTGTAAAATGAACCTCCATCCTTCAGAACAGATCCTATCCTAGGCGCCTTTGACTTTTAAATGTGCATAGAGAACGACAGTGAAAAAAGCATGCTGATCATGTAAAATCTGTCCCTGTAGTATTTAAGTGATAAATAACATTCAGAAAAAGATGAACTTGTTTCTTATATCCCTTGTTTCACCTACCTAACTGAAAACTCATTGGAAAGCAGCTCCAATCCCTAAGCTAAAGTCTCTCTGAATGTGTGGCACCTTTGTCTTTGCTTCCATAAATGGAGCAGAGTTCATTCTCTTCTTCCAAAATATAACAGGTCACAGTAGCACCTTGCTCCAAAGTGATCATTTCAGAAGAAGGCACTCGCCTCATTGGGCACATGGGACACAAACCTCGATCATTTACCTCCCAGAGGACTACCATGCAGCAGCTACTATGGGGTGCTCTGGATGCAGAAATAAAAGACACTCACAAGCACTTTTGTAGAAATTTTATCGCCAAGAAGCAAACAAATAATTGTGACTTCATTGATGATAAAGGAAGAAAAGGTAGAAATACCAGTTACTGGTCAGGGCACTTTGGTCAACAGAAAAAATTTAGCTTCTGAAATTACTTTTCTATTTTTGCACAAAACCATGACTAGTGGTGGCCCACTTTGGAAAGGAACTCGTTCCCTTCAGTGAACTTTGGTGCACCTTACCCAATATCAAACTGCTGTCACTCAGCTGGGGCAGTTGAAGACAGGGACACATCACTCCCAATTCAGAGCAGTGTTGGTCTGAGCTACCCCCCTCCTCCTTCCATGCCTGTCAGAATGGTTTCCACTCTGTTTGGCATGAGCATCAACAGAGCTCTGGGATGTCTTCAGAGTGTAAAGAGTCCTTTTGTCTGCAAAGACATTTAAACTGTATTTTAATGAAGCAGGATAACGTACACCATATGGAGCTTTACAAAAGCTTCTTCACTACTCATTCAATGTATGGATCTTTTTACACACTAAAATATGCTGAGGAGAAATATTCCACCTTCTTCCATGATCCTGGAGTGTGGTGACACAAAATCATATTTTCTTTATCTTGCAGGTATTTCTGTCAATTTAAATACAAATATGGGGCACCTAGCCTATTATAGCTTGTTTTACTTCAGAGGAGACACATTTCAATCCTATACTCTCTACTGAGGAGGCTTTCCATTAAATTAAGTGGCAAAAAGCAAACAAAAACAAAAACAATTGGATCTCACCACGGCATAGGAAATAACTACTTCCTGCTATTGGGCTACAACCCCAAAGCTGGTGTTTAGCATCTTTATTGCCTTTGTTGCCTTTGTTGATTATGTCACCACTTCTGGACTACATTATCATTTGGGTAATCTCTTGCATTTCTAGCTTGTTTCCATTTCTTCCATCATAATAAATTATTGAAAATCCCCTCTGTGTCTTCATTAAATGACTTCTATTCAAACTGGCCTCTGTAGGTTAATGAGGGCTCTAAATATGCTTCAAATGGACTTAGAGTTCATAGGTTGTTGATTTATTATTTTCTTGTGACAGAACACTGCACTAAAAGCTATTTCCCTTCATTTATGTGAGGTACTATGCTCACAATCATTATGCAAAACACAGAAAGATGTAGTCTCTAAAATTAAAGATATTTCTTCATTTCTAACTATGCTTGAATGCGCATGTGTATTAAGAACACAATGGGATTCATTTTGAAGGTCTTAGAATCATGAGGTATAGTGGTGAAACAGCTTGCAATCTCATAAACTGTTATTTCCATTGGAGATAATGGCTTATGACCGTGGAAACTCTTGGGACAAAGCTGAATATGGAAGTGAAATTCAAATGGTGCCAGGATGGTAAATGTTGTGCCTAGATGTCTTCACATCTTCAGTATAGTACACAAAAAGTTAATCAAGTAATCCAACAGTGAATAAAGTAGAGCACTACCAAAATTTCTATCTGTATCAATTGTTTAAGGCAGAATCAATCAATTACATATTCACATATTTTAATATTTATATTTGACTCCTTCTGAAAATAAGGTGTGTGAATCATTTCCCTCCAAAAGTATGACACATTCAAAAGCTGAGATTGAAAGAAAAGTTTTCTGAAATCTTAAGTAGTTTAATTAAATTATGCCATTGTTTTAATATAATTTATCCACATTGCTTTAATAGAATTTATCAGCCCAACTCTTTACATTTTAGAGGACATTTAGATTTCCAATTATTAATCTTCCTTATCTTGGTGAACAAAGCTTGTATAATGTGTGGCTATATAAGTATTAACTCTAGAGCCACTCATCTTCCTTCCTTTCTAAATTCTTCTAGAAACTTTCCCATGAAAAAAGTCTCTATTTGTTTCAGGAACTTCAATACATTTTGGACAGTCCTTATTAAGGTTTTTTACGTTCTATATGAGTCAGATTTGGGGTTTGTTGATTGTCTAACTTTTAGCTCTAGTTCTGTAGATGATCTGTATCTGTTTGCATTATCTTACACCCTCTCAGTAGCAAAGGGACTAGCACTCTGACAAAATAAGTCAAAATGAGGTCATTGAGAGGTCATTGATATAAAATGGAAATATTTTAAAATTCTGATACATATTTTCAGGGGAATCGGTGTACTCTTGCATGCTTTAAATACATCTAAAAGACTTTGATATCAAAACTGCTGCTACATGTTCACACAGTTGGCAATGATGAATTTTTTGGTTGGGGGGAAGTGAGTGGTGTTTTAGGAGCTACCAGTGTCCCAGTCTTGGTGATTACTGTACTTAAAGCTACAGGATTAACTCCTTCTTCATGTGCATAATGATTAGCTTATATAAAATTTTTGCCAAAACACGTTCAAACAAATTTTGGGCTAGTGATAAAGCAGAGGGCATATACAGATACATTTATTTCATGTGTTTATTTCTTATGTTTAACATATAAGCACATAAAAGTTGAAATCCCTTAAGAACTTGGGCTGAAGTCTGTCTTAATGTCTGAATTTCAAATAAGCTTCTCTGAGTATGCTTTTTCTCCAATTCTTGGCGGAAAAAAAAGCAGAACTTCAGCAGAACAGCATAATCTTGTACAGGATATATGAATGTCTTCAGATTAATTTTGGAATATAGGCTTGAGATTTGCAAACTCTGAGCTGTACTGGGGCAAAAGAACCTCTATGAAAAGGGTTTCCTTCTCTTCCTCTATTTTTCTCTTTTCTTCTGAATTAACCTCTGCTCCTGGAACAGCCACACAACTCCTCTGTATCACAGGACCCTTTTTATCCTGGATCTCTCTTCTTTCCACTACATTTCTTTTCACTGATCCCCCTTGCCTCAGTTTATGTGACATGGGCTTGAGTATTCTGTATGTCTCAACAAGGGACATTTTCTTTGCCAGAATTCATTAGTGTTTACTCTAAGTATTGTTCCAGAAAAGGAAAACAATATTTTCCTTGATGAATGAATAAATAAATTAAAAAAAAATAGTGGAAATACATCAAGAAAAATAAGAAGTTGATGTGTAGCTCCTGAAAAATACCTCAACATATAGATGCTACATAAATTCAATTATAGATGGAAAAAATTAAAAAGATATTTATATTTAGATGTTACATATTATTTATATAAAATATGAATATGTAACATATTGTGCAGCACATAATATTTTTTTATATTTAATAAATAGTTCTATCTGGAATTGAAGCTAATTTAAAAGGAGACAATATGTGTAGTTATTGTAATGCCATAAACTTTTTCTTATTTAGGCTTACAAAAAGAAAAAAATAATTTTCATATTCTCCATTACATTCAGACAGTTTGCAGAGCAAGATGTTGTTGCTTTTTCTTGAACGGTATTAATTTGAAGTTTCTCAAAAAATAAATTGCAGGTGAAATGTATCAACCTTCTTAACCCTGGTCTCATTAGTAGATGAAAATATAAAGACCCTGGAAAACACTCTTATGACATAGAAGAAACCCACATTTTAGACCATAGCCAAAGATATACAAACCAGAACTTGAATTAAAGAGTAATCTTCAAGCAGATTAAAGATTCCTATGGTTGGTGTAGATTCTTTAGCCAGAACTCTTAACAAAATATGAAATTTTTTTTAGATTCCAAAAACAGTTTTTGGTCCAGATTTCCATTATTTCAGCTCTAATTTCTCTCCTTGACTTATCCAAAATTGTTTGGAAAATCCTAGGAAGACTCATTAGCCCCTGCATTTCAGACATAACTTGTTGACACTTTTTCCAGCATCAAAAATAGCTGTCTGAAAACAGTCAATGCTGTGTTATTAGCCTCAAGCGGAATTTTATCCGATTGTTGCTAATCTCCTAATTTGTATTTTGCTGAGAAGATGATAAAGGTTTTGATTAATTGGGTTCATGCTTAGATAGGACACTACTTTCTGCTCTTTGCTGTTTACAGATAATGGTATAGCTCCTGTAAATACAGATTTGTTGTAATCCCCTGACAAAATTCCCTTTTTCCCCACAGCTCAACTGCCTGGCTACCTCTAGGACAATATGCTTCTAGTAGTATTTCCTGCATGTTGCCATTTTAGAGTAATATTCCTGTTATCTAAAGAATTGTTTTGTTCACCGTATGTTTAAAATTTCTGTATTTTTTCTCTGTGTTGGAGTTCTTGGATCCTTAGTTAAACTAAGAATATGTTTATGGGGAAAAGAAGTTCATCTTCTATCTAAAAATAAAGCCAAGATTTTATTGTTAGCATAATTAAAACCTTAATAGTGTAGTTAAGGAATTGTCACTAGTCTAAATCTAATTATTACGGCAAAACAAAGAACAATGCATTTAGATTATTTAGGTACATAAAAGGTGAAAATCACCTTTTACTATCAATAATACAATTAAAATTGTAACACATCTGCAGTCCTTAACCAGGAGAAATATTATGTTCTTGTTAATGATTTTCCTCTTCTTTTTTTTCCCATTTCAACTTTGGTTCATTTATATAAGTTTGCTAGCATGCAAAGTTACTCTTTCTTCACTGGTCCACAGGTCTGGACTACATTGAAATTTACTATATATGGTACCTTTCCATGTATGTTAGACATAATTTCTTCTCTTTGTCCCTGCTAGAACCAGCCATGTCCAAATTTATTCTTCTCATGTGTGAGTGGTTTTTTTTTTCCCTTACTGCTAGGAGATCCAGATGTCTCCAGTGTCAAGCCTGTGTCCCATCTCTTATCACCTCATGCCTTTACTCAAACACACCCTACCCTCAATCTTCTCAAGGCTCCCAGCATCATGCGGCTCTAAACTAAATCATTGTGTGTGGTAAAATTACCATTTACATACAACAACCTTTGGTTATTGCTATTTGTAAAAAACTGTGTCTGTTAAATACACAACTAAGCAAAAATAAATTAAAAATTGACACCCGGTCAGTTGGAGGAATTGCTGTTGCAACTAAGCTAAGTAAAATGAAGTGGGCAAGTCAAAAGAAGCTCAGATAAGCAAGACTGATGAAAAAGAGAAGTCCTTTCCTTCTCAGAATTTCCTTGTTCATTATCCTCCACCCTGGTTTCCTGTACAATGGATTAATATTAAGTTTGAAATGTCTGCAAAAGACCTAGATTCTGCACCTTGATTTCTGTGAAATCCAACAGGACATTTTTATTTGTCCTTTCTCCCTCTTGTCAGGTACATAAAAAAAATACCTCCCAAAAAGATCATGAGAGTCAATGCTGCCGAGCTACTGTACCCTTTCATCCCAAAGAGATACATTAAGCACCTGTATTTAATCTGGCAATAATGTTCAGGTTCTGCTCAGACTAGCAATTAACAGCAGTCTAAACCCTTAAAAAATTCTAAACACTCTTCTCTAGTTTCTTCACCAGTTATCACAATAAGAACCACAATATTATATATTATAGGGTTAGTGGCAAAAAAATTCTGAAGCAAGCCAGATTTGTTTACTCCTTTATGATACATGATGTCACAACAACTGACCACACCAGAATTTTTGAAAAATTCAATATCAAAATTTGTCTAGGACTTTACCTTTTCATTCTCCTACCTTTGCTCATGCTTTGAAATGTAAATCAACATCTGAAGATTGATGTGACATTATCATACCTCAGTACTTTAGTTCCCTATTATGAATCAAGATCAAAACATTAAAAGGATGTCTGAATTACAGGAATGATTTTATCAGTCTTTGGAACAATGTAAAATTGGCCACCAAACCTAGCTAATAATATGGTATCTTGAAAAAACTAAACATAGAAAAAATAACATATATGACAATGAACAGTATACTTATTGCATTGAATTTGTAGCTGGAAAATTAAAAGCAGGAATCTTAATAAATGTCATATATTAAAACATGTAAAAAGTAGTTTCCCTTCTCTTTTGTGTAAATGCAACCTTTTTGAATAGGAATACTTGAATTTTACTGAGCTAGGAATCGTGATTTAAACCAGAATTACTGGCACGAAGTGTTTCACAATACATATTTTAAACCCAAAATTTATGGCAAGTTCTAGCCCAAAGAATTATTGGTGCTATGTTTAAAAAAAAATTATTGTATTTTTTTGGCTTTGCCTCCTTGTTTACAGTAAAAATCAGGTAAATTTTACAAAGACATTTCTGTATTTGCAGTAGATAAGATGAGAATTTTAATACCTCTTAAGCATGTGGACGTAAAGGAATGTGATCCATGGGACTCTTTGCATTAGTATTTGAATTGTTATTGACTAGCTCAATTATAGATTCAGATATGACCAAAGCCATTTTATACATCAGGGCAGCCACATTCTTCTGTTTAAATTTTCCAACTTGCATCATGACTGGATAATTTCTCAGCTTTTTCAATAGTTGAGTGATTAAATCAGTCAAGAATTAAGGAGAAACATTTGAAATATTTTATACGTATATTGCTACAATTAATTATTGTAGGTAAATTTAGTCTTATAACATCTTTTTCAGTCAAATAATTTGAAATATTTTGGAGAGGCTTAGTACATAATACTTGGACCTGTAAGAGAGGCTACTTTGACAGATACTTTATCACTAATCAGTAAGATGTGTTTTAGTCTTTTCCAACTAATTTACAGCACAAAATAGATCTTATCCTATAATGGTAGATATTTCTAGTTCAAACATATTTTGATTTTAAAGCTATACAAACAAAAATGAAAGAAGTTTTAGGAAAACTACTTTGAAGAAGGATTTATCCTGTTTATTTGTGGTTCATGACTAAATCACTTGAAATGTTTCTAATGCTATTTTTCATTTCCCTTAAGGAAACAAGACCATAATATGCCTCAGTGGTGCAAGGTGGATATGAAATATCAGTGATAGGAAATTGAGCAGAGAGTTGCAAACTGCTCTTGTGGCTGATCAAAAAGCTTCTATTTTTTTGAATTATTACAGTGAAATAGAAGATACAGATTGGATTTTAGATGTGCAGATTTTTCTTTTAAATTCATGTTCTGTAAAGAAAAGAAGGTAGTGACAGTGCCTGGTATAATTGACATATGTCTATAGAATGTAGTGGGATAAGAACAATCTGTTCAACTCTTACAGAATCTGTTTTTTTTAAACAGAGAAGATACTAGTAAACCTCACAGCTTACCTAGCCTTTCATTTTCAGCCCTCATCCCTAATTTGGTGAAAACCATGGAATACAGACATGGACACTTGGTGAACAGCAACAAGGAATGGTACAGCATGAGTGGGATAAGATTGGACAAAAGTGGCTGTAAACTCATGGCAGTCACCTGCTAAATACTTTCTTAGCTCATCTTTAGCTCATCTCTGCAACCTGCTAATTCTTCCTGAAAAATACATACTTAAATGCTGGACTGCATATTTAGTGCAGTTATGACACAAAAACTGTTATGCTTAAAAAAAATTGAAAATCCATCACCATTCAACATTTGCAATCTACTCTCAACTTTGTGAATATTTAAAGGCAACATTTGAAAAGTGCTTAGTCTCTGATTGGACCCTCCAACCTTTAAAATAGATTTCTTCCCTGAACACTTTTTGTATCACTAGTAAGTATATTTTTTCCTGTATACTTTTTATTCTGTTTACATTACTTTTCACTGCAGTTTAATATTGGAACCATCCTATTTTATAGCTCAATAAAATTATAAAGGCTATACCAATTTCTAGGATAATATTTTTTATGGAAATTATGAATATTTTCCATTAAGTAAGCCTTCCAAAAGGAGCTTATAGTGCTGCTCTCCACAGACAGTAATAATAGCAATAATATTTATTTAGCACCTATCATCTAAGATTGGCAAATATTTTGCATGAAGTCCCAGCTCTGTGTTTGCTTTTGAGTATGCCACTGCATTTTCTCTCAGCAGGAAAAAGAAGGCAAATCAAAGTATTGCTTTTATAGATTCTCTACCCATTGTGAGAATGTAAATTATAGCCCTTTGCTGAAATTTGGTCATCAGCCATATCAGGCTTAATATTTAAAAAAATCACAAAAAAAGTTGGAGATGGCACTAAATACTGACATATAGTGACACTCACCCTTTACCTTCAGTTCTTTTGGGACCCACAGGTATTTTTCTTTCCAATTATTTGAGTCTTCATTTTGCTTTAAGTGAAATTCATATTTTTCTACTTTTCTGAGGGGAAAATTAAATTGAAAGAATTAAGATGATTATGCAGGTAAATATCAACAGTGAGGATGGGTTTGATGTAAAATACACTGTTCCAAATTAGCAGGTTTTTTTTCTTTTTATAATTTGATCAGTATTTTTAGAGTATAAATCCTTTAACTTTGGTGCATATTTCATAGGCATACATCCACAAAAATTTGGTATCAATATGTTTGTCTGCATACAGCATGAAATAACTTGATTATGAGAAATTAAAAATTACAAACAAAAATAGCCTTTCTCCTCTTAGAATGGCTTTCCTAGTTTTCTTCACAGACAGATATTTGTTAAGTTTTTTTTTCCAATCAAGTGAAAAATTATTCACTTGCAGAGAAAAACCAACATGACCAGATTTTTTTGATGTTATTTTGGAATGGTTGTGTCAAAAGAGGTTATATTTTAGCAGCTTTAATATAGGAAACCTCGATGTTCAATTTTCTAAGGACATAGATTTGGAAAGAAACCTCATGCAGTATTTGTAATTTCACTCAAAAACAAGTGAATTTGCAAATTCAAAAGAAAGCTCAACTTTGTCCTTTAAGCCAGAAGCTATAGATCTCTTAAACATACCAAGAACATAGTTGCTGACTTGAAATTGCAAGAATTTAAACTTTTGTAGTGTGCAAATATGAATGCAGTGCTTAAGTATCCAGAAGAACTACTTCAAGCTGATGTGGTAGTAACAATAACCATGGAAATGTCACTCTTCTAGAATTTAGCTTTAAATATTAGAAATTATACTCTCTTCTGTGAAAGAAAGAACAGTGTTCTAAGATTGTTACTTTGTGTATTTAACATAGGCAAATCACAAGTTAAATGAAACACCAATATTGATTGATTGATGCTGTTTCAAGGATATATGTTTTCCCCTCTCACTTAGCGTTTTGTTACAGAATTGTAAAGAAATTCTTTCAAAAGCATTTTTATTGCGGACTTATTGCATGAATATTCAGTTTATTTCACTTAAAGTCAGGACAATTTTGTTTTTTTTACAAAAAAGGTAAAAATATTACATGGACTCAATAATTAGTGTCATCTCTTCACCATAGCTGTCAAGATCATTTTCCTATTTACCTGACATATTACAGCCTCACATTTTAGTCTCTGGTTATTTGTCTGTTTTCCCACCACGGCATCAGACCCCAGTAAAAATGGCAGTGCCATGGTCTGTAATGGTCTGGTACCAAGTTAGCAACACAGAATTAAAGCCTGACTGGACGTCCCTGAAAACAGTTTTAGCTTGCAATACCAATTGTCCAATGACCTACTGTCTACTCTGATTTATATTTTTCTTTATTTGGTATAATATGCATCTATGGTTATGTACACCAATACAGTAATAAGAAGTTACTGTCTAGAATGAAATACCTATGGCCCTAATGTAAAATGCATGTAGAAAATTGTATGCATGGCAAGATAAAAGAAGCTTCTACTATCATGTGCAGTATGATAGTAAAGGTTTCAGGTTTATAAACAGCTCAGCCATGGTCATAAAATCACTTCAGCCTTCAGAGCTTTGCACAATCAGTGTTCAGGCTAATTAAGAGAACAAAGAACAAGCATTCAACTCATGTAAGATGCACCTTATAGAGTAAATAGAGACATAATGAGATTTGTAGGAAAAAATTATAAAGCAAAGTAGAAAAAAGTATCAAAATCATGTAAAAAAATCCAAGGATTGGGGCAAAAATACTGTAAATAATAATGATTTATTAGAAAATGTACTCATCTCAGTGAAGGACTTCTGATGCTGAAGACTTGCTCTAAGCATCTCTCCTCATAGTGAAAGTGTTGAGTTTAGAACCCTGCAGGGCAGTAGAAGGTTGAACATTCCACCAAGAAAGAAGAAGGGAACAGAATTCTTCCATTAAACTGTATGACTTTAACTGAAGTAAGAGTAAATAACTGGTTTTAGGTATCAGGTGTGCTTCTCTTGTCTGTCATAAGGTTCTGATTGTAAGAAACAAATGAGAATCTCCAATTTATTTGCAATCAATGAGTAATACCATTCAGTGCAGTATTTTTAACCTTCATTTTCCCCTACTGTTATTTTTCCTGTTCTCCTGTGGTTTTGGGGGTTTTTTTCTGCCTTTGTCATTCTACCACTTTATCACATCCATCTACTTTTAAAATTTAAGCTTGGACCACAAAACTCCTTATGTACACTCTCTCAAGAGTTTATTATCAGCTCATTAACCTTTCTTCCATAAAATCTTTCCTTACAAGCCATAGAAGGTACAAAAGGATTGTGTGAGTCAAGAAGCAGTGGGATTCTCTGATCTTCTGATTTTGTTTTTTAATTGCAAATAAGTCGGATTAAAAAATGCTTTTTATGCCTTTCTGCCATCTGGACTGCCCCCCAGCTGTACTAATCATGAGAAAGGATGTTGTTTGTCAGTGGCTCCTTCCAAAGTCTGCCATGAATGTGCAATAAAGATGTGGTATCCTTCTACATGCCTTTGTGCTGGTGGACTGAGTTCCCCAGACCTTTCTTACCTGCAACCTGTGTTCTCCATCACAATGACATGCAAACTACTACACTTTTGAGGTTTCTATAATTACAAGGGTGTTTTTCAGGAAAAGTATTTCAAATACACATAGGAATAAAATGGGAAATCGATTTACCTTTACAAATCTACCTATTATATTATAAGCTTTTCAATAAAGGAGTAAATCTGCATTACTGTGCACCAGTATGAGGACATAATCCTGATAAAAGCCTGTATTCTCTGCTGTCATAATAATTCAAGGTTATAAGAATTAAATAGTTTTTCCTCTTTTATAGGAGCTTCTTTTTTTTTTTTATATTATGAATAATTTAAAAATAATGTTAAAGAATGCTGTCCCCTCCCTGCCCCCTCCCAAAAAAATAGGGGGGATTAATGCTCCTCTTAGATCAGGGGACAGAAAATAAATAGGAGCAAAGTTATGGCATCATTATGCACTGGATTTTTGATGGCTAAATACTGGTTGATCTTCTTGTCCATTTTCAATGTCTTTGCTCTCTATTATCTTTATTTGCTTCTGTCTTCTGAATAGCTGTCTATTACTCATAAAAATTTAGATTTAACAAAGTTTAATGAACCTATTATTTAAACAGGGGTACATTTTTCTGAAAAGCTGCAGGCTACTGGCTAGATGAGCCTACAGAGTAGCAGCCACATTTTTTGTGGAATGCCTACACCCTTCATTACGCAGCTATTACCTTTGATTTACTTTTGTTCAGGCATGAAGTAGCTCCCCTTACATTTCCTTATATCTCTGCAAGGTATTAGATTTCTGAAAATCCAGGCTCTATATAGTAGTGGTATTGATTTAAGAAATGGCATGTGTTAAATCAAACCCAGAGGCTACAGCTAGTTGCTGTGTCTTCATAGAGAACTGAGGGAGAGCAGTTAAGTAGAAAATACTCTGAGTAGTTAATTGCCCATATGCTGGGCCTCTCTAGGAGAATACTATGCCTTTTAGGAAAAGATGGACAAAGAGAGAGAGAGAGATGTGTGGGTGAACCTCTGAGTAGGCTGCAGAGGTCCTGTGTCCCTAGGTGTGCAGCTCCTGTGAACAGCCTGATGGGGAGAAGAGGGAGAAAAGAACTATTGCTTTCTGGGGCAATCACAAGCACAGGTTCACTTCTGACCCTCGGCAGGCTTGTGCCCTCTGCAGTGCCCTGGCTGCTTCATGTTGGTCTCATCACCAATGGACAAAGTCAAACAAAGCTTCCATTTCCACAGTCGTGCTCAGCTGCAGAAGAGACACCTTTCAACGCCCATTGCGTGTGTGCCTACAAGTACCGGTGTAGCTTTTGACATTGCTCCAAAAAACTCTTTCTGTCACAACATATTTGAGTTTTAAACTATCTAAGACATTCTTCACAACATTTAGACCTGCCATACAGCCCTTACAATTATCCCTTTCTTTTTGAATAAATGAAACTGTATCTTAACTAATCTGCTTCAGGTGAATGTGTTAGTCTCATGAGAAATAGAAGAGGAAGAGCTGAAAAGCATATTATGGAAAAAATAAATCATATCATGCCAGAGTGTCATTGTCCTGCTCCTCAGCCATTTTTTACTATCTTCTAGTGTCATTGTAACCTTCTGTGCAAGGTTAAATGTCACAGTTTGGTTTTATCAACATAGTAACCTTTCTCACATGTGAAAATTACTATACCATGGGCTATACCATGTTTCCTGGAGAGATTTGTTACAAAGACATGTTAGCACACTAAAAAGAAAAGCTGAACTGATTTCTACATTTGAATTAAGATGTGTGATTCATATGAAATTGCATAAATATCATCATACACTCAGGCCAGAAATTATTTCTGTAAATAACCCAGGTTTCATTTGGTTTTGTGTATGATCCTTGTATACAAATTTATGTTTTAAGTGACATCAAATTTAGTTTAGCAAGTCAAAAATAATAAGATGATTTTACTTTGATCAATCCCAAAATAATACATATAAACAACAAAATACTTGCAGAGCTGATTAGTATGGAGAATAGAGCAGCTGAATTTCTCCAAAGAATGAGAATTGAAGGAGCTATCCAAAACACACAAGCCAATCAAAGTGTTCAAAAGAGCTCACAATATTTCCTAGCAAACAAAACAGTAACACCAGAAAGAGCCAGTGCAAGTCTCAGGCATCTGTGAAAGGTGCTCCTAAGCAAAGTCTTGTAAGGGATGTCATACCAGAGAACAAAATGTGGGTAACAATTTGATATCAGTTTGTTACACATTTGCCTCTGCAAAGAATTTTATTCCATCCTCTGTCTCTTTCTGTCTTGCAGGGAGCTGGGATTTTTTTGGTCACCCTTATTTGCCTGCTGATACTTCATAAACTTCTGTAGCTAAGTATAGAAATATGAAGACCTAGAAAAATCTTTATTTTTCAAATTTAATTTCCCTGGATAAGGCCCTCATTTGTTTCCTAGTATATTTTATTTTAATGAAATCCTTCATTTTTAATGATTTATTTTTAAATTCCCTTTCATTGCGGCCACATTCAGACCTCCAGATTAGAATTTGATAACAATGTATATTTCCATTATAGAACCTTCAAGGATGGTGTCAAACACAGTCAAAATGATCTCTTTTTTTCACTAAATTTTTCATTAATAAGAAGCCTTTCTAGAAAGGAAGAAGTAAATGAAGTATTTATTTCTATTTCAAATGTTTTATGTCAGTGTGGGGCAGGGCTGTTCTTTGGAAATCCCACATTCTCAGAAGGGAAGAGAGTTTTGTGCTTCTTCTGTGAGTCTCCCACTGCAGTGAATGACCGAATACAGCATTTCTCCTTTACTACTCCTCTAGCCACTGTGGCCTTTCTCCACCTATATTTCTGGCTTGTGAGTGCTCTAATCATCCATTCTGTTATTTCTGGCCTTTATATATCTGCCCAGCTATTGATTTTAGCTAATACTTGCATGGATTGTTAAAACATGGAGTTGATTTATTTAGCTCTATATGAAATGTTCCAGACAATGCAATGTGTATCACTTTACCTCCTGATTATACTGGAATTCAGCTGTTGTCAGCAACTGAGAGAATAACCAAAATGGATGTTTCACTAGGAAATTTCAAACAGCAAACTTAATGCAATTTTAATATTTTTTTTCTGAATGTCCATTTTCATAGAATAATTCTTCTAAATAAAAGAAAGTAGATACTCCACTAAATCAAGGAATTCTTTCCTGGTGTCTAGTTTTCTAGCTTTTTATTTTATGATTTTACCCAATTAAATTTATTACTACCATTTTGTTCCTTCCTAAATCATCTTTTTTTGCCTTTGGATTGTGCAACCTTTATACAGACACAATGTTCTCATAGCCCTTTTCTGTTGTCATTTAGCCAAGATATACAGAGTGGAATTTGGCTTTTATGCTTTCTCTTCCTAAAATATTCTCCCTCATCTTTTGTTCATTTTTTGCCATTCCACTCTGAAATTAATTTCATTTGTTCATTTACTTTCCTAGTAAACTGATGCCCAGGACTGAGTGCAATATTCCAGGCTTAGTTGCAGGACTGTTACGCTGTGAATGATGATTATTTCCTCAGACTTTGACACCTCTTTGCAAGAAGCCCAAGAGCTCATTGGCCTCCCTTAATGCCATATCACGGTATCTATTCATGCCTAATTTTCTGCCCATTACCACCTCCATGGTTCTTTAAGCATTGCTGGCTTCCAGGTTTCTCTCTCCTGCTCTATAGCTATGTGTTTCTCCTGCTCTATAGCTATGTGTTTCTTCATATGTTATTAAATAGCCTTTTTCCAAGTTGAATCTCATTTTGCTCATATGTCCGTGTTTCTAATATTGCTTGGTCCCTTCTTATTAATTTGTGCCATCAGTACTGTTTACAGCACCTCCCAATTTAGTATGATATGTGAATTTCATTAACTTGTTGTTTACTCACACTTTCAGATCATTAATGAGGTTGTCAAAAATACCTCCTGAACTAAAACTAGTCCCTTCAGTGCTACCAGACAGCTCCCCCACAACTTGATACATGGTTATGTATCATTAGGCCTTGTTAGCATCCTTCAGTCACTTTTCAGTCTATATGAGAGTGTCCCTACCCAAACAATTTTTAATTAATTTTGAAAGAGATTTTGAGAGATAATATAAATTGATTTTCTTTGTGACTCAAAGAGGATTCATGCAAAAATAGTTTTTTGTCTATTTTCCTTTTTTGTGAACTAAGATTAAAATTTTATCATCAACAAACCTATTTCTTTTTTTTTCCTGAAAAATTCATTCTGCTAATTCCAGATGATTCCATTATCTTCTAGCTATTCAATGACCATTTTGCACCTGACATTTATTTCTTTGATTCATTCAAGTTGAAATTTAGGCTTATGATCTGATAGGTTCAGGATTATTCACAGTTCTATTGCCTGCTTGATTTTTGCTAGTATTTCAGGAACGCTCTAGTTCTCTCTGAATTGGACAGCAAAATAATTACAAATCAGGCATTCTATTTCTCTATTGTCATTCCTTAAAATGCATATCTGCTACAATCAAAATGTCTGTAACAGTATTTCCAAGGCTTCCCTTACTGCCCCCTTTGTCAGTGACTTCATGTATGAGCTGTTTTGAAATTGCCTAGCCTATTTTCTCTCTTTCTTAATTGGTAAAAAAACCCCATCTATAATATGCAACACAAAATTCCCCCATCTACTCTGGACCCTTATTAGGAGTGGTGGTGGGGGACGCATTCTCCCAATCATATTTGATTGCTCTCTCTGTAGCTGGTGTTTTTAAACAGATTTCTTAGCACTTACAGTTCCCCAGGACTATAGATCCATAGATTATAAAGCTACAAGGGACCATTATGAGCATCTGCTCTGACCTTCTGAGCAGTACATAACAGCAGTGGTTAGGAGAACCTTCAAACCACCTACTGCGAAAGCAAAGAGACACATAAAATGTTTAGAGTTAAAATGTCCTCATTTGTCTCTATTCAGATTCTCCTGGTATACTCATCACAGTAATATCTCCTGCAAGATCCAAGGGAATGTCTGCAGGAGCACATCTAATGTGATATATGCCTCTCTGAGGATCAGCTTGGTGGGGGACATGGTTTATTAGAGCACTGCACCTATGCCCTTAGGTGTTAGAGAAAAGGCTACACAAAAACCTACAAAAAACATGGACATCACAGGAGCATTTATAAAGATTAGGAAAACACTTCACCCTGGGGATCAAAGGCTAAAGAGTTCTTTCTCCTCCCCCTGGCACAGCAATCATGTGGTAGGTTGTGTTCAGTTTCAATGCTCAGTACACACTGAGCCCCATCAGGTATGTGCAGAATTCCCTAGTTCTTTTAGGATAAGCAATTATCAGGTAATGACAGTTAGATATGGGAATGATGAAAGATTCAATTAAATTACTGATGCACTGCAGGATCTCACATCAGATCCTAAATTATATTTCCATTGGCAGTTTGGGTACTGGCTGTGGTGGCATGCCATAAACCCAGCACATTACGTCCTGATAACAGCACCATAAAAGAGATTCACTACTACTCTTACCCTCACTATTCACAAGAGTACATTTGTGGCAACCTTCCAATAAGGCTGAAAACTTTTCTGTTTCTTTCCCAGTTTATGATGTTCATTTACAGATTCTGAAAAATCATTGTTTTATAAATACATAAAATATACAAATATATGGTGTGTACAGCTAGGTCCTTCTGCACTTATATTTGTATGTGCAATTCACCAATTTGTACTGAGTGTGTTTTATTCCTTCTGCCTGAGCATCTAAAGACCTAGGAGATAGCCAATTAAAAGAAATTATTATTCCTTTTTAATCTTGCTACATATATTGCACTGCTTGGGAAAGCAGGAAGCAAATAGGGAATATCCACTTATTGGTATCTTTTTTATGACTTACAGTCTAAAGGAACTTCTAATGGAAATTTCTGAATGACAGTCAGGGCTGGCGCACAGTTTGCTGTGAAGTGGTTTTTTATTGCTATTTCAGAAAAAACTGATAACCTCACTATCCCCAAAGCATAGGCTTTTGAAGTTTTGAAGGAATATCTTGGGACCAAGTTTCTTCCCAAAAGACCTTGACTCCACTTCTCACTGCATTTTTGGACTCAGCTAGGAACTCATCACTTGTCTCAATACACCTTAGAATATGTCCTCCAACAATGCTGCCTAAATTTAAAAACTAAAAAATTATAAATAACCACATATGAAGAGAATTAGCTAGAGACCTATAACATATTTATATAATTAAATAAAAAGGTGGCTTCTTAGCTATGTATACATAATGCTTGCTGTATTATATGTTTTGCAGAGAATATACATTCAATAGGACCACTATTCATCTGGCTGTACAAATCTCATTTTACTATGTGCTAGAGATGTATAGCATCTCTACAAGAGTACTAAATATTATTTTAAATTAAAATTTTCAAATCATTTCAGGTCAAAAGATTAGAGTGCTCTCATTAGGATGATCTTGGATGTCTGCAATGGTAATAAAAATACAAAAATATAAAAATTGAGACAATAGACTCTTTTTAAATCTTCCCCAGCTACTGAAAATATGAAACTGAAGAAATCACATATCTTTCAGCTTGAAGATTTCCTGCTGCCCTTAATTTGGCATTAGAATAGTTTATATAGCCACAGAAAGCAACTTGATTAAATAAATGGAAACCATGGAATATTTACTTGACACCAAGTAGTGTTTCTGCCAACTCTATCTAGGAATGACTTATCCAAAGGTCAGAGAGTAAGTACTGGCAAACTAAAACCAATCAAAACTTAAAAAACCCCAAATTTTTGAAGATGAAAGATGAAAACATTTGCATACATTTATCATGACAAATATAGTGATTAAACAAAATTGCATCTCCATTCTGAGAGATGGGTTTCTGTCCTGATGAAAATGCAGAGTAGTCCACAGTGAGAGGAAAATCTCACAGAGCCTTTTAGTTGAAACAACATCAAAATAATTACAACAGCACTAAAATTTGCTTAGAACCACAAATATTCCAAGCCCTTAGATTAATCAATAAAAAATAGAGTAGGAAGAGTTGGACATTGTGGGGAAAAACCAGAATAAGAAAAGGAATCATGGTCTTTTTTTTCATACTGGGGAACCCAGCAGACTGTCCAATTTTCAGGTCTGTAATATTTTGGCAAGTACAAGACACTATCGCGCCATGTCAAATCTACATATTTAAGAGCAGGTAAATGTCTCAGATTAAATTCCAGTGAACCTGAGCATCTGTAAATACTGGTAGTTGTGCCCAACATAGATTCATGTTTAGCCTGAAGATTTAGATGTGTCTGGGCATAGACTCCCAATCCCTAGAGCAGTATCTGATCTTATCTTTTTGAACTGGATTTCACTCTGAGCTTCCACAGCTATAACAAAAGACAGAAAAGGATTCAAAGTCCCTCTTAGAAACAGAGTAGTTTTCAGTTGAAGTCCTGTAAAAAGAAATCTTATTAAAATACCTTAGCTGCATCAAGATGCTTATTAGATAAAAAAGGCATTACAATGGGAATGAGCAGGCTAGTTGCAAGAACCAATTAATAAAACACAGCATATATTATCACTGGACTGAATTGAATCACACTTGTGATAAAAAATCAGTTAAAAGCTTCCATGTTCCCTATATTTATGCTTCTTTCTCTGAACTGGAAAGGAAAAAAAAAAAGTTGAAAAAATTATAATTTTCTGGAAGAAATTGCAAGGTAAAAGAAAGAAGTAATTCTAATCCCTTCATCAGAAACAGTCGCTACCTATCCTGCCATCTGTTTTCATGGAGTGAATGCTGACAATGCACTTCATTGTCCAGGACCTGGAAATGAAAAAGGAAATCAGAGCTGATCTGTGTCTAGGGTAAAGGGTTTAGCAACCTAGAATTTAGGAAACTATAGTGTTTAGGGCTGCAATACACTGCCTGGGGACTTGAAGAAACTACAGATATCAAGGTTTATGAAGCTATTTTAAGTCTAAGGGCTTTTTAAGAAGAACTCACACTGCTCTGATCTACTGTTGGTGAGAGTTTTGAATGAAGTAGGAGACTGAACTTAATGATCTCTGGTGGTCCCTTCCTAGCAGCAGTTCTATGATTCTGTGTCAAATTGCACCATCTGATTTCATTTTGGTTTCTTAGGTAGAAAAAAGCTATGTTGCTTCCTTCGTCTAAGTGATCCAGGAGTCAGCACCATCTTCAAAAGACAATTTTCCATGGAATTTTGCTTCTTATGACACTGCCAGCTGTAACAGAACTCTAAAGAATCACTGTTTTTAATTTAGATACCCAGATTTATGTAGAATTCCACTGATTTAGGGTCAGACTCCACCTATCTACTATCAGAGCAGTTTTAAAATTTCTGGATGCTGGGGAGCGCTACTGTCAAGGGACAGGACTACCACTGAAGTGTGCAAAACAGCATTCACTGAGCATCAGGGAACAAACTAGAGGTGACAATGCTCAATCCACCTGGCCTCCTGCTACCCACATGGGTTACGTCTTCACTTTGCAAGAAATTGCTTTTCCAGATATCTCACAGACCTAGAAAACCAGTTTGGAGAAGGAATTGTTTTGTTTAATAGTTTTTGAAGTAGAGATGGAGCTGACCCATATGACACAGGAAAGCTTCACAAGATTTAAAGAGAAAAAGGGACAATTAAAGCAGTTCTGGCATCCGCATCTCTAGACTGCAAGTTCTGCCTCTAACTACCAAGATCCCAAATATTTTTCTCAAATGCAATTGTTTTAAAAAATGTGAAATTCACTGCTGACATATGCATGCATACTGGATATAGGTTTGCATATGTAGGATGGTACAGGCTTTGCAAAAAATCCTAATGATCACTGCAAAATCAGGTTAATGTCTCTTTTTTTTTGTTTCTCTGTGGTCATATGTATTCCATGCCTGAATGAATTTTCATGCTATGAATATTCCCTTTTCTGTCCCCATTTGTTCCCAAATTTCTTAGCCATAGTTTAGACATTGGTATTTTAAAATTATGTCCTTTTGCTTTATTTCTCCCTGCTTTGTCTCAATTGCATCTGGCTTCATCAACACAGTATAAAAAGGTCGGAAAATGTGCCAAATACCACACATTTGATATCTGAAGTGTACCTATTGACCTTTGACTGGAATGGATATTTTAATCCCACACTCGAAAATTACCCTTCAAAAGACTTGACTCCAAATTGCCAACATGATATGTCATCTTCTAATCAGATGTGACTGGAATGATAATATTTGCTTTGATGTGCAATGTAATCCACTTTGACTGATCAGATGCAACCTGCCATAACACTGCAAAGGCAATGAATCATGCTCAGAAATTAAGATTATCCTATTTTTTGGAAATCTGAGTGAAAGTAGTCTATCTGTAGTTTACAGATATGGGGATTTTTCAAGTGCTTTTTAACCTAACAGTGATAACTGTTTTATCTAAATTATTTATTTTCATTGTCTCTTGAGTCTGACTCTAGCTTTTGCTATAGCATCTGCATTTTTCAGTCAAGAAATAGCCAGTCTTTAAACCACTGCAGAATTTCTAACAATTGGATTTAAATTGTATTAGAATATTCTACTTGGAAAGATTGCAGTTTGGAGCTTTTAAACTCAAGCAGATTACGATAGTTGCTTCCGTTATCAAGGCAGGAAATACTTTGCAGTCTGAGATGAAGCACCAGGTGCAGGAAAAAGCAGCACCCAGCAGCACAAGAAATCAGCAGCTGTTTATTTTTCCTCTCCTGTGATTTCAGATTGGACCACTTTTGGGGAAGATTTTACAGACTCCAGAGTCTCCCTGTGTGACCTCACAAAATTACTTGCAATCTGCATGGCAAGCCTCACCCCCAGTCAGAGGCAAGTCTTTCTATTCCTCTGAAAATGACAAAAACCTTTAATTATAAAGCAGTGGAGGGATAGGTAAAAGTATATGAGATGGTTATCTGAGTGAAGGAGATGGACCAATCCAAAAAGGGGTCATCTTATGTCGCAGACATCTTTCATGAAAAATCCTTTCTTAGGATTTTTCCTTGTGACAAGCTGCAGTTCAGCAACCAAAGTAAACAATGGTTATCTGCTGCTGTGGAATGCAACAGGTGATTGGTCTCCTGTGAGTGTTTGGATTTCTTGACCACTCATGGCAGAGCTGGCTCTTGCTCTGTCTGAGACACAGATCTTTGTTATTCATTCTTTTCTATTCTTAGCTTAGCTAGCTGCTGAAGAAACTTTTCCTTTCTATTGCTTTTTAGTATAGTCTTAATGTAACCTATATCATAAAATAATAAATCAAGCCTTCTGATCATGGAGTCAACATTCTCGTCTCTTCTTCATCCTGAAAACCCTTGTGACCACAGTCACAATTGGTGACCCCCGACTGAGGAGGACAATCATCACTTGGTGAGACCACCAGAGGAGCATTGCTGCACTGGGTAAACCCTGAATGTGTGGCATTGATGGTTGCTTCACAAGTGACCACAGAAGTGGATTCTAGCCAGGAGCTGAAGAACTGAAGATCCGAATTTGGACAGAGTTCACAGCAAGGCTGACCACAAAGGGAACCTTCTGAAAAGCCTCCAGGAAGATGTTCGGAAAGCTCAGCAGCACCGTGCAGATAGCCAGAGAGTCCTGGACACTGTCACAAGGTACTGTTGGTTTTTCCCCTCCTAAAGATGAGGTCAATCGCAGTTTGTGGCTGCTCATCTGGAGGACTCCTCCCCTAGAGGATGAGGTTCCATTCTCCCCTTCAGAGGAGAAACTTATTGCCCTCTGGCAAAAATGGGGTGAAGAGGACAGAATTCTCCTGTTGGAGGCAGATCTCTATGAGTTTTTTCGATGGGCAAAGCTCTTTGGGTTTTTTACGAATGTGCTATATGCCCTCGATGTGTTTGTCTGGGAGTGTATGGGCTCCATTTTCCAATTCTTTTTATACCGGGGGTTCGGATGCCCCTCGATTTATCCGACCTTTTTGAAGCTCTTTCTAGTCTTGAAACGGAGAGCAGCTGTTTTTCCCTGGATTGCTAACTGCAAGGGCAAAGCCCCGTTCCCCCCAATTCCGGGGGAAGACCCTTTGGAGGGGGACGATCTGCTGCTTTCCAGCCCCCCTGAACCACAGTGGGGGGGCGAAGTTTCGCCCGCAGCCGAAGTTTTTTTTACTGCGTCTTCGGAGCATGCTCAGACGGAGCCGTTTGTTCCCCCCTCCCGTTGCTCTCAGGGGGGATGGGAGTGGGCGGCGCCGCCCCGGCCAGCGCCGCGAGCACCGCCCCGCCCAGCGCCACGGGCACCGCCCCGGCCAGCGCCGCGGGCGCCGCCCCAGCCCGCCCCGCGCGTGCGGGCGGTTCCCCCCGCGGCCCGTCCCGCGGCCGCCCCTCCGGGGGAGCCTGTGGGCGCTCCAGCCGCGGTTCCACCGGCTTCCCTGCCTGCATCTATCTCAGAGACACCGCTTCCCGCGGCTGCGCCGATGTTGCTGGGCAACAGCGATCCACCGCTCCCCCCGGCCGTCCCGCCGCCTTCTGCGACTGCGGTTCCGCGGCCGATGTCAGAGTCCGGCGCAGAAGAAGCTGCCGACCCCGTGCCGCCCCCGCCGCCCCCGCCGCCTCCCCAGGCGGCCCCGCTGCCTGCCCCTGCGGGGACTCCGTTCTCCATGTCTGCGTCAGAGGCTGCCTTGGAGCCGGCGGCAGAAGCAGAGGCGCCTCCTGCATCCAGCGTGACTTCCTCCCCGAGTTTTTCGGGTTGTCCCGGGGCTGCCCCTACGGGGGGAGCTGGGACAGGGGAAGAGGGCGTCAGCCTGTCCTTCCGTGGAGGAGGCATGGCCCGACAGCTGGCTGTGGGCGCAGCGCGGCTGCCTGTTTTCAAGATCAGCATTCTTGGCGGGTTGGGGGGTGTTTGGTCCGGGTTTTCCCCCTGGGGGATGCGAATCTCTCTGCCGCCCCTCGCGCGCCCCAGCGGCGAGGGGGAGGTGGGTCCCGAAAGTTCTGCCCCTGGTCCCCAGCCCAGAGGGGGTGGAGGTGGTGCCGTGAGGCAGATGGGAGGAACACCTGGTGCATTTGCATTGCAGAGGCAGAGGGCACAGCAGGAAGCGAGCATCGCTTGTCTGCTGTGGGGAAAGGACATCCCCAGACCCGAGACGAAGTTTCTCGGGACAGCTTCTGTCTTCCCATTGCCGGCATGCCTCGGTGATTTTGGGGAAAGGAAGCGTTTGGTCACCCCTTCTGCCATTGTACTGGCAAAAGGGTGCGGGTCTGTGCCAATGCAGAGCCTGCCTCGGGGGCTGGGCCTGGGCTGTCTGGCTTGGTTGCTTGGGCCAGGGCCACCTCCCAGCCTCCTGTTGGGTTTGGGGGCTTTGCTTCCCCCTTCTGGTCCTGGGCCACCTTTCTGTGGGCCAGGTCTGGGGTTCCTGATCCTTCCACATGGGCCAGGGCCCCCAAGGGCCTCTCTCTGGCTCCTCTGCTGCTGCTGCTGCTATTTCCGACAAGACAAAAAAAAAAAAAAAAAAAAAAAAAAAATTGAATAAAAAAGGGTGAAAGAGCTGGCAGCAGCTCAGAGACATTGAGGATTGAGGAGCCAGGGATTGGCTTCAGCCCAAGTTGTTCAATGAAGGGCTGTGGCAAGACATTTCAGAAATTTTCTAATTTTCTCAAAATTGTTTGAAGACTGTCAATGGACTTTTGATAAATATTGATGGACCTTTCTGTAGCAAGCCTGTTTCAGGACCAAAAGAAACTTTCAGATATGGCAAAGAGGAACATCTTCAAGCCATGGACTTTTCCTGAAACTCAGCTGCTTGGACTTGAATTTTCTTTGCATTGTTTTTGCATTTTCTTATATTATAGAATTGTTTTAGTATTATGATAGAATTTTATGTTCTACAGGTGAAGAAATTCCCAGTGCATTCCACAGGAGCACTTGAGTGGAGTTTGATTGGCAACAGATAACCTGTCAAGTGTTTGTCTTTTTCTTCGGCATGAGTACAGCAGAGAAAATTACAAACACTTTTTCCTTTTAATTTAACTAAATAAAAAAAGGTGACATGTCGCAGACATCTTTCATGAAAAATCCTTTCTTAGGATTTTTCCTTGTGACAAGCTGCAGTTCAGCAACCAAAGTAAACAATGGTTATCTGCTGCTGTGGAATGCAACAGGTGATTGGTCTCCTGTGAGTGTTTGGATTTCTTGACCACTCATGGCAGAGCTGGCTCTTGCTCTGTCTGAGACACAGATCTTTGTTATTCATTCTTTTCTATTCTTAGCTTAGCTAGCTGCTGAAGAAACTTTTCCTTTCTATTGCTTTTTAGTATAGTCTTAATGTAACCTATATCATAAAATAATAAATCAAGCCTTCTGATCATGGAGTCAACATTCTCGTCTCTTCTTCATCCTGAAAACCCTTGTGACCACAGTCACAATCTTACCCTTTACTAGGGCAGCTGTAACCCATGAGCCCACAACACACAATCTGCTTAATTATTGAAAATGTTACAGTTTCCTGTAATGAAAAATTTGCAATAAGGTCTGATGATGTGCAGAGCAGCAACATTCATTATTGCTCACTGTGCATTCAGCAGACCAGGGCAGTGAACACAGCAAAATACACACACACAGTGCTCTGTGTGTGTGGGGTTAAAGATGTGATACACTGATGTGTCCAGTTGTCATATGTATCCACAGAGGTAAGAGCCTAACAACAGAAGAATATTTCCTTCTCTAATTTCTGGACACTTCATATAAACCCTGGGGAGTTTTTTTGTTTCATTTGTTTTTTTTTTTTTAACCTTATCTAAGTCAAATAGGCTATCAAACATGTTTTCTTCTTTCTGAGTGGGAAAGAAGTATAGACAATCTGAAACAGAAAATGGCAAGTTTAAAAATAGATGGCAATTGGAGACTTCTATTTCCATTACAAACTCAAATATTTAGGCTTAATTCCTTAATTTCTGGCCCAAGAGCCTTAGTGGAACTTGTCTGTAATTTATCCAGGTCCAGTTTGATTCTGCTCCACTGGGATTAGAAATTCAGGAAGGGGAAAGCAGATGCTACTTGAAGACAATATTTCTGTTCTTGCAAAGACAAGAAGATGTTTAAAAGTATTGAAGGTGCTAGTTAGGCTTCTGATGCAATAAGATTTACAACAGTATTTTTTGATGTGGGGACATACAAAAAGGTAGTCACAGTTACAGAGAAAATAGTTTTCTGGTTTAACATTTTCATTAAATCCGCAAATATATAAGCAACATTAAATTAAAAAAAAAAACAACCCTCATTTGATAAATATAGTCCCTGACAGGCAAATAATTCTGCAGCTTTTTAGGGTTAGGCTGATATCAGACCACACTTAGAAAAATTAGTTTTATTTGTCAGCTCACTTTCCAGAAATGTAATTACTAAAAATGGTTCTCCTTTTTGATTCAAATTTCCAACATGATCTGTCATTTTCTAATGTGAAGTGACTAGAATGATAACACATGCTCCCTAATGGGAAACACAGTCTGGTGTGATTGATCAGATTCAAAATGCCATACCACAGCATAGGGCAATTCATTTTACCTAAACATTTAACCTTATCTCTTTTCCTGGAAAGCTGCAATGAAAGAGGAAACCTGTTTCCCACCTTGCTGAATTGCTGAAGATTTTAGGGTTGTATTTTTGCTGTTGTCTTCTTGGCAGAAGAAGTGGTAGGCACTCATACATCCAAGGAAGAAGTGATGTTCCTTTTTCCTAACTTTCCTAACTTGACAAGCAAATTGCAAATCCTTTCCCGCAGGTGCCCTTTCCACAAAGTCATCCTTACTGGATGTGTCTCCTTGCTGAATGACACCCAAGCTGTCTCCCCCTACAATTCATTCTAATTCATCAATATTTATCCTGACCATGTTGTGCTTGCAATTGCAAGCGCAGTTTTAATGCTGTGGTTGTCACTGGACCAAACAGTAAATAGACATTGCAGTTTAACATATGCATATGGAATGAGCATATTCTCACTTCTGTCTTGTACCCAGAATTTTGAACTGACATTTTTGTTACTCCTAATACAATTAGTGTTAATGGAAAAATGCCAAAATGTCAAATCATTTCCTATAAACATGTTTTAATGCCAGATGTCTAAGAATGGGAATTAAGGAGTTTACTCTGTATTTTTTATTGAATTTCTGACAACTTTAAATTTCTATTTAGATAGATCAGGAATAAATATATAAAAATCAACCAACAAACTCTGAGCCATTCCCTCATTCCCTAAGATTTTGATAAGAACAAGTCTTTTAATTCTCATAGATTTCTTCCCTCTTTTCCACAGAAAGACCTATGCCTTTTCATCTACTCTGTAGCACAGAGGAACAGAGAAAGCAACCAATGTGCCTTTTTAGTGACATCTAAGTATTCAGTCCATGCAGCATTTGCATGTTTCCCCCAAAAAATATTATAAGGAACTTTATCAATGCCTATTAGAGATCCTTAAAAGACTCTATTTTTAAAGACTTTGCAGTGGAACTTATCCACAGAGTGATGCTGTGGTGGTTTGACAGGAAATATGTTTTCTGGGATGCTGTGGTCAGGCCAATGGATGCTCAGATTTTAATATTGGCACCTAATGTGGCCATTGGGACATTGGGACGTTGGATCGGCTTCTGAGCACACGGGGTTAAAGCAGGGCTCTCCCCGGGGAGGCTCTCTTGGGTTCCGGTCAGTGAAAGGTTCAGAGCTCCCCTGCCCGGCTGCGGGCTGGACGGGGCAGGGGCAGCCATGGGGCCGGGTGAGGTAGGCCGGGCCTGGACAGAAGGGAGGGGAAGGCCCCTGCAGGATGGAAGGGTGGAGGAGGAGCACTGAGAGGCATCGGGCAGCCACCCCCGGAGAGACAGAGAGAGAGCCTGTGCCTGCGCTGGTGCCACCTTGAAATTTAATTGTGGCCCCGGCCGAGAAGGAGAAGGGGGGGTGCGAGAAGGTGCCCGGCTGGGCAGCCGTGGGAGTTCTGGACAGACAGAGCCTCAGATTTTTAACCTTTTTCTTGGATGATGGAAACCTTACAAATGCTAATTCTCCTGGAGCTGAATGAGAAGAGAGATGTAGAGATGAGATAAGAGGAAATGGGCCACGAGAGAAATAGAGAAGAACTCAGGTGGAAGAGATGATGGAGTAGCTTCTGCTGGACTCTTTTTGTGTAGCCATGGACAGAGCCATGTTTCCTTGTGATACAGGGACTGCATTCTAGGGGGAGGCAATGCCTCAGGACCAAGAGGGTTCGTGTGGGTACCCCTCGGCCCCAGGGGGTGAAAAATATGGGGGGGGACAGATGTCCCAAAGTTGAGACTGTGCCTTTTTGCAGTGGGACGAAGCATCCTTAAAAGTCGACCCTAGAAGCAGCTCTGGTCCGTGTTCAGTGGTGAGAGCACTGGGCATGAAAGGAAGAGGCCACCATTGGCACAAGAAGGACTCCTTCTCCTCTTGATGAACTGAGGATTGAGTATTCTGAAGGGTGGTGCTGGACTGAGAGTTGATGATTTGGGGGATGTATTGTATTGAGAATTTGGTGGGGAGGAGGAGGAGGAGATGTATTTGTGAAGTTTTCATTTTCCTTGTGTGTTTCTTTTTTTTTTACCTTTCCCTTGTAGTTAGGTTAATAATTTTTTTTTTTCTAAGTGGGAGCCTGCTTTGCTTATTCCTGGTCACATCTCACAGCAGAAACCAGGGAGAGGGTATCCTCATGGAGGCACTGGCATTGTGCCAGTGTCAAACCATGACAGATGCTATAAGTACAAGTAACAAGTAACAACTGACTGAACAAATAATTTCTGAAATAAAGAAAATTGAGAAAAAATAGAAAGGTAAAGAGTTTTGGAGTAGAAGAGCCTGGAATAAAATTGAATGAATATTTGAGTCAAAGAGAAGAAGACTCAATTGAAGGAAAAGCAGGAGTGGACGGACAATATTATACCACATGATTTCTTACACATAGGTAAATGCAAGAAGTTTAGAATAACTTCTCCTAAACCAAAGATAATAAATACAAATGTATTATTACAGAAGTGGAGTTCCTGCTGATTTGCTGAGCTGTGAATTTAGAAAACGAACAATTCTGAAGAAAAGTATATCCTTATTTAAAACAGTATTATGTTTAGAAATCTATCAATTTAGATAAAGCAAAAAATAGTTGAAGCAGTTTTAGTAGAAGAATAAAAATTTTAAAAAAATTCAGAACATTGAATTTTTTTATTTGACCAACAAACAGAGGTGTCTTTTAGTTGTACAACCTTATTTCTAAGTACTGACATGCAGGAAGATAAAGCAAGGGACAAACTCAAATAATTGTGCACTTTTTCATGAAATTGCACACATTTCTATTTCAAAAGAATCACTGCTTTCTAATAATTCAAAGAATTGTTGCAACATCCTGCTCTGTTACAAATTACTTCCCCTTAATGGCAAGCCTCATTTGTCAATATTTTTACAGAATCTACAGAATCTAAAAGAAGAAAGGCAAATAAAGACAGAAAGAAGGATAGACTAAGAGAGAATGAAACCCTGAAAACTGTAAAATAAAAAGGATCATAGCAGGAACATATGATGCATGGTTGTATTGAGGTTGAATATTCTTCTTTTTCAGAAATGTCAAAATATCAGTTAGCTTATTAAACAATACAGTAAGATTTTTAATTTTTTTGCCTACTTTACACATTATTAATTACCTATTTTGTGGAGGAAGTTGATGGATTTTAAATGCTAATAAAATCTTAGTTAAACTAATGTAAACACAACAAAAGAGATTTGATATCAATATATGTGACTGGAAATACAAGACTCAGTAAAACTAAAATAAAGCCCCATGGTGATAGGAACAATTATATGAGTATGTGCAGAATGAGACTTTTCATCCCAGCAGTGAACTGTTAACAGAGAAGATGGGAAGAATGGGACTTGTCCCTTTTTGAGCTTCTTCATAATCTTCCCACTTCTAAAGGAACAAATCTTTTCAAGAGGAGTTTAAAGGTGAAGCAATAGTAGATCACTTTACAGTTTTGCCCATCTTATTTTTCCCCAATCAAGTTCCAAAACAGGAGTCCATGACTCACAGCAGAATTTTTCTCATCCTGTTTTAGTCACACACAATGGTATGCACACATCCTATCTACTGTATTGCACAACATCCGTGATTTTTCAATGAAACATATTTCCTTACATTTTGGGTATGACATGAAATATTTTCAAGCATTCCCAGTAGAGATGGAAGCAGGCAAAAAGACAAGAGGTACTCTTAGTATTACACAGCTGGCAGGTGGAAGTTTTGTTAGACATATTTCCACAAAAAGAAAAAAAAAACAAGTTTTTTTTTGGCAGAAATGATATATTTTTAAAGCCCATCATATTTTTATAATGCTGCTTATTTTAAACTCTTACCATATGCTCTGCAAGTGATATAGGCATATGGTTCACATAACAGTACCATATGTCTGATAATATTTTGCTGTATATTACAGCAATAGCAAACATTTATAATTTGTAGAGGGACTCAATTTATATTATGTTTTATCTTCATTTTTTAAATTTATAAATACTTCTGAAGACATATGTGAAGAAGGCTATAAATCCCCCAAAGAGTTTAATATTTCAAACTAAACATTCAGGGAGTATTTTATGGCTAAAACCAGGCATTCATCACTGTGAAAAAAGACTACTGCCCTTTGTTAAAACATGGGAAAAAATAAAATAACAACTTTTTAAAAACTTACAATAAAAAATCAAAACAACATACATTCAAATTACAATGTACTTAAGCTTTTTTTAAAACACATATGTGTTTAATGTACTTCTTTTTAAACAGACATTTGTCACTGTCTCATTCGAAATGTGGTGTCTGAAGTGTTTGGGTTTTTCTTCCTTTAATCTCTTTTATGATGTTTAGTTCTTTATTGAATCAACAAGGAAATGAGAGATGAACCAAAAGCAAACATGTATGCGACTCATTTTTCCCTGGACAAGATTGCATGTGAAGAGATGAAAGGAGAATAATTGTATATCCTCTTTTTTTGCTTGTGCTATTGTACAGGGATTCTGCTCAGAGTCAAGTACCACCATGTTAGACATTCCCTCCTTTGGGATACTTAACCCCACATACAAAAGTGAAACTAGGAAGAATGATTTAGAATAAGTCCTTCAACCCAAGCCCATGGAACGAGAGAAAATGCAATTTTGGTGGACTATTTTATTTTGCAGTGACTTACTTGATGGCTAAATACCACAGAAAAAATATGGATGAATCTGATATTATTAGTACAGAGAAGTCAGTGACCTTAGATGATGACATGTGACACAATAAGAAATAAGAAAGAGGACAAGCTGTCTGGAAGAGACTTTAACCATGCTAGTTATGCTGAAGTTATGTTTTCCAAGCCAGAACTGGCAAAGCCTTTGCTGAGAATGGTACCGGCCTGTATACAAATAGAATGTGATGAAGTAAAAAGAATTAATAAACTGGGAGACAATTAGACTGTCCAATGTCTCCAACAGAGTCAGAAAATTGAAAAGTAACAGAAAACGCAAAGACCTCAGTGGCATGGACATGCATGTGGCTGTCAGTAGTCAGAGTGACCTGATATATATGGAATGACTAAGAAGGGAGGATGAAGAATTCATTTTTTCAGTTTAAGGTACTTACAAAGCATGCAGACAAAATTAGTAAATTAATGGTGTTTAAATGAAAGAAAAACTAAAGCTTCCAGAAATCTGAGGGCTCTGTCTTTTTTCTGCTATGGAAAATTTTATTCCCCTCCCTCTGGAGCTCTTGTTACCTCCTACAAGAAGACTTCTTTAGTCTTCTACTGTGATGATGAAGCTCCTCATTGCTACCAACTGAGCATGCTACTTACAAGTGCCATGTACCAAATGAAAATTACAACCTAACTGTGATCTAGAATAAGAGTATGGTCACATGCAAAACTCCAAGCTTTTGAAACATCAAGAGTGAAGCTGCATATATGTATATATAAAAAAACTCCAATCCATTTTAACCATTTCATTTAAATGAACAAGTTTAAAAATATATGGATAGGTGGATAGAGAAACTAAATATTGCTCTTTTACAGCTTCTTAATTTCAGCCAAAGTAATTTCATGCCCCACCATCAAAAGATAGAAAATTCTCTCTTTGTATAAAATATACAGCTTATTTTATAGTTCTTATCCTTTCAACACTTTGTTGAATAAAATCTAAGAAATAGAATGGAAAATGGTTCTTGCATGCTTTGTTTGTTTACATTAGCTGATAATTACATCAGCTTACCTATCATTCAGGTTTTCAGGCTGGTGCTTAAATTAGTAATTGTCCCTAAAACATCAGCATCAGTTGAGTAACTATCATGCCTGCAGTTTGAGTAACTATCCAGTTTGATGACTGAAGAGTAATGAACATCTGCTTTTAGATCTCTTTGAGGCCACTGTCTTTTCAGTGGATGTCATAATCAAGATACTAAGAAAGAAAAATTAACATCTAGTTTCATACTCAAAATACATGGTGAATTTGAGGGGGAATAGGCTCAAAAGCTATGAATTTTGTGTGGCAGAGAGGCTACACATGTAACATGGCTGTTGTGAAATTATGATGTGTTATAAAGTGATAACATGGGATGACTGTAAGTTATATCCTTTCATCCAAGTCTTTTTAAAATACTTGTTTATTAAGGCCATAATTAGGACAGAAAAACATTTGCGTTAACAGTGTGATAGCAATGCTTAAGATTTTCTTTAATCTTAGTAATGTAAGTGAGATAAGGATAAATATGGTTCCTGATCCAAATTACCTCCCTTCTAAGCCAGTGGGTATCTGTTGTCATTAATCTGCATAGAGTCTTTGATTTGAAAGGGTTTGAATGGTATTGGAGCCTAGAACTTTATTTTCATAGCACTGAATAATACTATCTCAACATTTCTGTCCATAAATATTTATTTTCTAAATCTTTGCCAGTTTCAGTTGTGATTTTTTACTCCCTGTATACTGAGATTACTGTAGTAATGAAAATTTTGTGATTGCAGAAAAGGCAAGGGTGCATTATATGCCAATGGTAATATATCAAGGAAATCATCTAACAAATAACAAGCCAAGACAAAAGCCAGATTTCCCTTACAGATTTGTTGTGTCCATAAGAAAATTAAAGCACAGCTCAGAAGTTCACAAAAATATATGATCAAAAATGATCAATGCAGTTTTTATGAAGGAAGAGGAATAACTCCTTTTTTTAAACTCATTTTAATTTCATACAGTTTGTGTCACAAGTAGATGAACAACTTATGTGATAAACAAATACACTTTTTCGTTCCCTTCATTCTCTTGAAAGGTGGTTTAGTTAATATTTTTCCCTTTTCCAGATAGTTTTTAATATTAACCTGAAGTCAAAAGCTCACATCTCTCTCTTAGAATTATCTTAATGTTGAGATAACATGGAACAGTTGTTATTTTAGCATTTCCTAACATTTTCTCTGACCAGGACTTTCTACACAGCTTGCTTCCTAAGGGAAAACTTCAAATTTTCTTCTCTTCTTTACAGGCTGATTACTTTCAAAAACCAGCAGGTTTAATGGTCTCTGCATAATACTAGAGTCACATCCTTTCCACCCTGAGGCACAGCATTCATGTCAGTGTTTGAATGGGCACAGTGTTTGAATATACCCCAAAGAATTAGGTTTAATTAGTTCACTGAAGTAACCTGAGAAATATTGGAAACCCTTATGAGCACCTTCTCAAAATCCTAAACAATTTTTCAGGTTTAACTAATGTTTGATTTGAAGACTAGCTGAAGGTTTGTGGGTCTTTTCTTGTCAGGACCAAAAAGGTTACATATATATATTCTAAAAAATAGTTCTTCAAAACAAGTTCCTGTGTCAATCAAATGAAAAGTTTTGTTTTACACTTACTATTATGAGCAAGAAAAGTCAGAAATGTCCTTGGCTTTCTGAAATACTCATGGAAGTTATACAAACGTAACCTAACTTAAAAACATATACTAAAAGTTATACTAATGCTGTATTGGTTTTTTTTATACTATACTGACAACTGTTGCGTAAGTCGCCAAAATCTTTGTAGTGCTACATAACACAGTGGAATCAGTCCACTTAGAAAAAGGGTTCTGAAGCGCAGTGGAGTGGAAAAAATATATAAGAGAAAATCTAATTAATTATTAGTCATTACAATTATTTGTCTTCATGGAAGAGAGATTATATGATTTCTTTGACCTTTCACTAATGTTATTTCTCTAAGCAACGACACAAAAATTACTGATAGAATCCTTATCCAGATTTTTTTTATTAACTTTATTTCCGAGGAAACCAAGAACTTTAGATTATGTTGTTGAAAGAGGGCTTTGATCTAGAGACAGATTAGCCATATCTGATGCATTAGCAGCAGTATTTTCCTCCTAATACCCTGCTCCAGTGTAGTAGTAACTACTTTTAAATGCTCAGTAATAGGAAATCATCAATTCTTAGTAACAATCTGAAGCTCATGTTTCGTAAGGACTTTTGCCATTTTAGTATTAATTTTATATATTTTCAAAGATAAAGAAAGTACCTGTTGCCTTAACAGATTTAGCATAACTTTGCTGATCTTCAGTGATACAGCCTGATGGTTTTGCCTACGTTCATGTTGAAAAGAGTGTGCAGTGGCAGGAGTTGACTAATCATTCAGCTCAGGATTTAATGTAGCAATAGTATGTGGGAGCTTTCTCTAAGGATACAATTTTAAAAGCCAGAGAATTAATTCAAAGTCAAACACCACTCTGCTTGCTGTTCAGCTTCCGGCTCTCTTAGTGTCTCCAATAGAGTTTGTGAGCAACTTCGTGTGATGATCCACACTGAAGCTGTTTGGCCTTGAATCAAATGTCCAGGAGAAATGAAAATAGTTAGCTAACAAGGTATGTAAGTAGATCAGTCTGTTATTGATGTATTTTCTGTAGCTTCAGTAGAAGTTCCTGTCTCTTAGTTTATCATACCAAAAGTTTATGAGCTTTGTGCTAGGGAAGCCTGTGCACAATCATACCTTTTGTTGCATCAAGTGATTTTTCTGTCGGTCATGAGCTCCTTATTTTCTGAGGTTGCTGACAGTCATTCATAAGAAAAGTAATTAGATTTCATTTCAGCAAAGGATTTCCGTAATTCTGCAGAGGAACCTTGCAACTCACACAGAAGAACAATCGCTTCTGTATGATACAACAGTGAAGACATCAAGATCATGGACTCCACATTCGGGCTACTGCCCTTTACATTCCTATTTCCCTTCAGAAGCAAATGCTGTAATCACTTTTGAGAAAGATTTACACCCCATCTTAACATTTCCTAAGTAACAATAAAGGACAAAATTGAGGTACAAGAAAGAGCACATAGGTATGCTGAACTTACTTCTTATCCATATGGGAACATACCCTGTAAGATGTGTCAGCTTCACTGATGTATCTGCTGACATCTGTACAATTACTATGAAAAAAATTGTACATTTAAAAAAAGACATAAGTGCTACAAATGTTCATGCATGGTCATCTTTCCTGTTTTTGCTTTTTGCCTTTTTTTAAAAAATAATTCAGTTGATGTTTCTATAAAATATGACTTAAAGGAAGATTTATGGTTTTAAACTATTGTGGAATGTTGACCTTGGCTGACTGCCAGGAACCCATCCAGCTGCTTTCTCATTACCCTCCATTGCCTCCCAGACAGGATGAAAAAGGTTGTGGGTTTACTTGCCAGTTATGATCAGAGGCAAACCAGACCTGATTTGGGGAAAATTAATTCAATGTATTGCAAATTTAAAATAGAGTAGGAAAACAACAAAAAAAGGAAAAACTGAAAACTTCTTTCCCCAACCTCTCCCTTCTTCCAAATATCAGTTTCATTCCCGATTCTTCCACAGTCTCCTTTCCAAGACAGCTCCGAGTGGGTGAGGAACCATAGCTCAGGGTCAGTTCATAACACTCCTGCTCTACTGCTCTTTCTTCCTCAAAATTTTCCTTTGATCAAGCATGCAGTCTCTCCCATGGGATACAATCCTTCACACAGTGCTCTATTGGTGGTCCTTTCCATGGTTTTTGCTTTTTCAAGAACTGCTCCAGTGTGGGTCCTCTCCACAGATTACAGTTCATCAGGAACAGACTGCTCCAGCATAGGTCACCTACAGGCCACAGGTCCTGCCAGGAGCCTGCTCCAGTGTGGGTTCTCCATGGGCTGCAGCTTCCTTCAGGACACATCCACCTATTCCACCGGGGCTCTCCAGAGGCTGCAGAGTGGATAATTGCTCCATTGGTGTCATCCACAGGCTGCAGCAGAATAACTTGCTTCTCCAGAATCTGCACAGGCTGCAGAGGATTCTTTGCTCTGACACATGGAACACATCCTCCCACTTCTTCACTGACCTGGATGTCTGCATAGTCATTTCTCTGTCATTTTTTCCCTCTGTCTGTCACAGCTGCTGCCTAGTGCATTTTACCCTCTACCCTTTGAGAGCCTCAGCAGTGCCCTGCTGTGGGCTTGTTTTGGAGCTGGAAGGAACAGGCTCTGTCCAGCCCTTGGTGTCTTCTCACAGGGGTCTGTGAGACCTCTGCAGCCCTCCCTTGGTACAAACTCTTGACATGTAAAACTGGTATGAATATTTTTGGTTTTTACAGAAATTTCTAAATAGTATAACAAAGCAATAAGTTCAAAACAATAATTTCAATTAAAATATAAAATATATTCAGATATATGGACAATATACTCACAATTGGCTTTTTCGTCTATTCTCTTAAGCCTCTTTCTTTCATACAATTCACCTCTAAATATCTTTCATGAACGTCTTTATGATTTACTCAACCTCAACAGAAATTTCAGATATTCTTTGGTTTTCATAACAATTCTGTTAAATGCAGATTTTAAGTTTGAAATCAGGCTTATTCTTTAGAAATACTGACATTCAAAGTATTTAAGTGCCAACTGAATCACATTGTTTGATGATGGTTTAAAAGTATATTGCTGCTTATAACACTGATTATTTATACTCTCTTAAAAATATTATTTATACCCTCTTATCAATGGCATAATAAGAAAGAAATAATTTCCTATAATATACCAAATTGATATCTACAACAGTTTAGTGATACATTAATTTGAAAAATTATGCTTTGATTCCTATTCCCTATTATAAAAATGAAGCTCTGTATCAATATTGGCAAAATATTAATTATTTGCTGAAATTTTGGGCAGAATTTTATTGACTTCTGAAATATAAATGAGCAAGAAAAGTATCATGCTGACATTTTTCAGACCAGTAAAAAATATGCTTCCTAAGCCAAAAGGAATTTTAAAGACAATACAACTGGAAAATCAAGAATTCAAAAAGCTATATTTTTCATACTTTCAGCTTTTATACGTAAGTCCTTTTAATGGAACTACTTTATCTACTGCAATCTGTAGAATTTGGAGCTGCTTCTCAGTTAAGTTCATAACAAATTTTGCATGTGACTCATCCTCTAAATTCCAAAAATAAATCTTCCCTTTTCCTGCAATTTTGTATAATTGGTCTCTGATAAGAGAGAAGAATTATGCAACTATTTGATATGTGTTAAGGCAGCTGTTTGAGACATATGTGGTTTCAAAAAGTTACTCATATTTCACTTTTTGAAAGTAGAACATCTTTCTCATGACATATTTTTAAAAGAAGGCTGAGTCTGGAAGCTCAGAACTTGATGTATTCAAAAGAACTTATGTAAAACTGGCTACTGATATACTGTGTGTTGAAAAAGACAGAAATATTTTATTACGTGAGTTTTGGATCAAACCATATCTAAATAAGGTTGTACTGAATTGTGTCCAATTCTCAACTATAAAGTGTGCTCTGTCATGTCAGTAGTAGTTGTTATTATTATTATTATTATTATTATTATTATTATTATTATTATTATTATTAAAAAGTAACTGCTATAAGAAATGTAGATAAATAAATAAAGAAATGTAGATAAATAAGCAAATAAATTCCAGTGCCAGACCAAAATAAAACCCTTCCTTTTTTAAAGGGCTATAATTTTACAGCGGGGAAAAATGCTTCATTTTGGAACTGCATTTTTCTCGTATAGCTTTTCTAATTTAATTTAAATTGTTAAAAAAGATCAATGCCATCAAATGTTTTGTTCCCTTGGATCCATTACATGTATTTATTCACTGTTGTGTCATCAAACCAAGAAAATCAATCTTTTGCACAGCTCTAGTTAATATAATGTGCCTGCCCTGACCTTCCAAGAAAGCTGTGCATAAACAGGAAATACAAATTCAATTTATAACCACAATGATGAGATGAAAGAAGGCAATTCTTTAAAATGAACCTAAATAATTTTCCCCTGACCTATCCCCACACTTCATACAACAAAAAGAGATAAAAAGCAACTTGTTTGATTGCTTCTTGCTGAACTGAATGTGGATACAAAAGCAATCACTAAAAAGCTGGTCCTCCATTTCAGCATTTATGTGATATTTGAGTGGAAATATATCTGACTTTTCAGCATTGTATACACTTGAAGTAGGAAAGGTTTTATGTTATGTAAGGCATGCTTTACTAAAGATTCCCAGAAACAATTAGAAATTCTTAAAATTTTTGCCGTTCCTGCATAGATCTTATGACTTACGCAGTCCTTAACAATGTATCAAAACACATGAAGACAGAGGAGCTGTGCCATAAGACTTTGGGGATTCCAGGGATTTGTGTTTAGAAGTCAGGCAATGCCAGACTTGCCTAAAACCTTACATGATCATATTTGTCACTGTACATTCTTTAGCCACCTGATCACAACAGTGTTTTAAGATTCCTCTTTCTTTTCATGCACAGGATTTATAGCTCTCATTTAATAGAATTCAATTATATCCTCTGTTTCTTTTATTTTATTGTAGCGTCTCTAGTCATTTCATGGAGTCAATTGAAACTCAGAAGACAGATTTATTAATTTCTACAGGAACTTTTCTGTTCCAATCAGCAAAATATTAGTAGAACTCTTCACAATGATTATTCAATTAAATTTATGCTCAGAGTGGTCTGCTGACATAAATACTATTTAGTCCATTTTATAGAAGCAGAAATGAGTTGTAGGGACATTTTTTAGTCAGAAAAACATATCTTGATACCCAGCCATTAGAACACAATTTTCCAGTACAGATTCCATGTTATGTTCAAATTGCAGCTGCTGCACCATGGAGGCTTAAATGTGCATATATATATATATATATATAAATATATACATGTGACTGTAGAGCTCTCAGAAAATGAGAGACATTAAATGAAAAATCACTTTGTTGCGTGATGTTAGCTCTCAATTTTATCACAGCAGAATCTACCAGAAGTGAGTTACAATAAGGAGCCCAGCTACAATCTTACATTTTTCTTAACCCATAGATTCCTTAAAAGTAAAAACTCATCCCATTGCAATGGCATCCAGATCTTTGTAAGTGCTCATGCTTCTTAGACTCTTTCCAAACTTGTGATCTTCAGAGAAAAAACATGGGATAGTACATTTTATCCATTCTTGCCTCTCTTTTGATCAGATTATTAATTATATTTATTAAGCAATTGATTATCTTCTCTTATCTCCACCAATGTCCTGTACATAAAGTGTCTGTTTTACCAATGGTTTTTACAATAGTTATGACTGACAAAGTTAGGATTCAGAAAGAGTTTTCTTCTGCTCTTGTAAGGAAAGCAAACTCTAATCATCATAGAACCATAGAGTCATAAAATGGTTTGGGTTGGAAGAGACTTTAAAGATCCAGCCCCCTGCCAAAACCCTGTCCCTGCTAAAGTGACACCTTTTCACTCTATTCTTTCTAATTACAACACCACTGTCTCTTTTATCCACCTTTGCTGACTTCTGCTTCTTTCTATGCTTTCTACTTACACATTTCCAGGCCCCCAACCAAGATGTTCATCCCATGTCCAGCACCAGCAGAACATCAACTTCTTTCTGCAGAACTGCCTGTCCCTCTTTCAACATTTTCCCATTTTCCATGTTCACAGGTTCTCCCTTTCAGTTTTTGTAGACTCAGTTCTTCCCTTCTGCCTAGTTGCTTTGTTTCTGCAGATTACTCTGTTTCTCCAGTTCTTTTCTCTTACCAACACCCATTTCCAGTTAGCCCAGTAAGGCAGCTGTTTGAGACATATGTGATATCAAAAATTAACTCATATTTCACTTATGCTCCTGACAGTCTCATTGTGCTATTTCTGAGCAGGTTCCTCACCCAGTCAGGAAATAACCAGTGCTGTTCAGCACTGAGCCTGGTGCCCTTTCTAGCATCAGTTTGAGGCAAGCTTAGCATAAAAAAAAGAACTTCTCTGGAAACATAAGATTCCTATATCAAATTTCTGTGAACTTTACTTTTCTTTTAATCATATAACTCATAGACAGCTTCCAACAGATTTCATTCTGACAGAAAAAGTGCATACTGTAATAGTTTGCCAATTTTCAAGTTGAAAGCATGAATTAAATTGGTTTCTTTTATTGGTGTCATTTTCTTCCAAAAAACTAAACCACCTTGTCTAGAAAAATACAAATAATTTCACTTTGAAACAGACACTCAGCACAAGAAATTTCAATCTGACTGCTTAGATTGGCAAAGCCTTAAGTGCCTGAGCACAAAATCTTGTAGTAGGTGGCACTGGATCCTTAACAACTTAGAGTCTTACAATGTGTGAGGGAAATAGTCTCCATCTCTGATTTAATTTGCTTCTCCTCTCTGTTGTTATTCTTAACTGCTTGGAAAAATGCTGAAAATATACTGATACATATGTTAAATTATGGAGGGGTTTTGTTTTCCCCATTTTCAACAGAGTTTTCTCATACAGGCTACTAGGCAGCCTATGCAAAGAAGTTTAGGCTTTGCCTAATGGAGCAGACTTTGACAAATGTTTCCAAATGCTGGTAGGATTTTCCTTTTATTCATATTGAGACAAGGAGATATGATTTCTCCCTTTTTTTCCTTCTTGCCCCTTCTTGTTAAAAATCCTTGCTACTACTGTTCAAATTGATAAATATATATAGCAGTGAAAGTAAAAATTTGATGCTCTCTACTTTTCTATAACATTGTCTAGGTGGTGAAACTAACCTAGATTTGTATCTCTGGCATAAGAGATAAGTATCTCTGGTATATAGATACACAGTTTTTGAATGCTTAGATAATTATTATTTACACTCCTATTTGTAAATCCACAGTTGTCATTCAGAGCTGGTTTATTACTCATGGTACAGTCACATGCCATATACCAAAAATATTCAGAAGAGGAAGGATTGTGAGGTTGGATATAGATAGTCCCTTACCCTCCTGCAGCTAAGGAATCTGAACAGTGTCCTCTCTCTCTCTCTGCAACTCAGACATCTTCAACTCCAAAATGCTTTTATACCTGTTGCTGTTCCAAAGCACTTGGGTGGAAAATTTTATTTGAGCATAAAACTGAATGCAACAAAGTCCAGAACAATCTGATAAGAGGGCTGAATGCCTAGAATAACATCAGTTTCAGACAAGAAAATATAATTGTTTTTTTGACAAAGTCCAAAATAGATTTCTCTTCTTTTGAGATTACCTACAGTATAATATAATGAAGAATATGTCTCTGTCATCACACACCTATTACAAAAAGCACAAGCTCCTCATCCTAGTAGATGTGTTTTAGAAGATTCACCTTTTAAATATGTCATGGAAATAGAAATGAAAAGACTTTCTGAAAATTAATAAGAATTGAGGGACCTCCCCAGCAATGGTGGTAGCAAACCCTTGAAGCTGTCCTTGGGAGCAAAATAATTGCCTTCACTTCAAGCTGAAGAAGTAATGGTCAGAGAAAGTTTAAATCCCTTCTGACTATACTTGATTATGTTAAACAGAACAGTGACAGCCTTGGCAAAATATTTGTTAAAACCTTAGAAAGGAAGAGGGCTTCTTTAATTCAAGTACCTGATGCAAAGGCGGAATAATAAAATGGTAAATGTTATGGGCTTCTGTTTAGAAAAATAGAAGCATGAGTTTAGAAAATATCAGTTTACAAAAGCAGCAGCCCATGTTCTAAGATTGAAAAATATGTATATAAAATAGAAATTGGCATCACTATTATGTACAATATAACAATAAGTTAAAAATAAGCAGAATGAAAGTTAGTAATGGCAAAACTACTCTGATGAGATATATTTTAATATGTATTATTAACATATATTTGGATATGTACATAGTATCCTTAGAATCAAATGAACCCACAGATGCTATTAAATCTTTTAGGAAACCCAAGATGACTTAGTTTGATTCAGTTTTGATGAGCACTCTGTGGAAAGATACATTTTGGAAATATGTGCCCTAAACCCAGTGATTTTACACACATTCTGTGTACCAGGAAAGACCACTGACAAACTAATTTCAGTGCTCTTACAAGATTTTCTGAAGCCTGACTTTAACAAGTTATATCTTCAAACAGACTCTGTGCTGCACTGTTACAGTCATACATGCGTTGCAAAATCTCAAGATAAATATTCTCACCACATGCATTATCATAAGTTTATCTGTTTAACCTTCCCCCTTGTTCCCATGTGTACTGTACTTGAGCACAGTCTTTAAAGAGATGTGTCTATTACTAATTATTTAGAAATGTCCATCAAGCAAAATTTGATTTAACTGTGGTTAGATGACCATAATTTTCAGAGCTATCACAGAACCATCAGTTAGAAACTTAACTTTGAGTCAAGAAGATGAAATTTTGCAGTTTCAAAATAAGATGCAGTTTGACAAGTCATTATGTAGTAAAGATAAATTTTGAAATTTTTTTCTAGAAAATAAAATAATGCCACAATTAACTTAATTGGAATAAAAAATGGCAGTTAAGGTGATTGTGCCACTATAAATCAATATCATCAGTGTGTTGATAGCAATTTCTGGTAAATTTCTGGAGTTATTTCAGACTTCTGGATCATACTTGTGTTTATATCTGTAATGGGATTGCACAGTATTTATTACTGTATGAACCTAATTATCAAACTTAAGTGCTACTCAGATGTCTTCCACTTTCCTAAATACTTTTAAATTGATTTTTTAGATTAAAAAATAAACTCTTTCTTGATTTTTTAAAAATTTTTGTTTCAAGAGTAATTAAAAGAAGCAATAGACAAGAAGAAGCAAATACAAGTATCTGCTAGGGTGATGCAGACAACAAATTCTCTGTAAGTCCCCCAGCCAAGTTAGACAGGAAGCAATGAATGTGGAAGTGAAAACAATCTCGGCCAGGTAGATAAAGAGAGGCAAGTGTCTCTTTCAAATGAAAGGGTCTTCATCAGGAAGATGTCAGCTGGAACAGGAAGAGAATCCATCAATTCTGAGCCTCGAGATCAAGATTGAGAAAAGCAGCTTCTGTTTGTTCAATTATACCTACCATTGGACTTCAGGATTTCTTTTGTACTGCTGGAAATGTTGAAGGCTATATTAACCTTGCTAGTATAAGGCTTTGTCTAAAAACTAGGCTGGTCAAAGGACTCACTTTATAATCTGTTTTTAGAAATAAAGGTTTGGAGAAATCATTCAGGGACACCTGCAGTTGCATTTGGTGGCTGACCAACAACAGTCTGAATAACAATTACTGCTTGCAAAGAGAGGAAAAGCAAAATATTCTATTTTGATTCAGAATGCAGGGGTTCATTCAACATATATTGCTATTGCTAACACAGATGCCAAAAGAAAATATCTGAAATCCCACATTGGAAGCTCAGATTTTTTCTCCAAAAATCTTCATGTACATAATAAAGCACTGTCATATGTGCACTGGGGTCTGCATTTCCAGGAAATTATTAGATGTTTTGTCATGTCTAGCAGTTTACTATTCAGAAGTCCCTTAGATTCAGGTTGTCTTCTCAGGCCCATAGATACACTACTGAAGTTCTCATATACCCTCTGTAGATGTTTATCTAGCACAAAACTAGGTTGGGGAAAAACTTATCTGTAAGTTTTGAACAGCACAAAAGCATACTAATAGTTTAAGTACAGGAAAACAGACTCTTAATCTAACCACTTGCCCTGCTCATCTTTCTGCCCTCTGAAATTTCATCCTAGGCTGGAAACTGGTGTAAGTAGTAGTCAGAAAGTTTATCATTCCATCAGTTAAATATATATAAAGCTGCATTGTACACAGAATTACTACAAATGAGAGGAAGGTAAAGAGGCGGAATGAGTATGAAAAAAGGTCTCATAAAATAACATTTTACACTGAAAATTTGGTACATGATGCAATATATCTTAGATGAGTACATACTGTATTTTCTAATCTCTCAAGCAAAAAATAATTCTAATATTTTTTAATGTGACTGAACTTTGTTTTTCTATCATGGTACTAAGCCAAAGGTTATGAAAAAGGTTTTGAAGACATGTAGACACCTTTTTCTTTATTTTAAAAAGAGTTAAGTAATCCATTATTGCATAGCACAACTAGAAATGGATCCCAATGTAGAAATTCCTACACAAATATGCTTTATATATTACCTTCAAGGGCAAACTACTCTCTCATAATCACAAAATTGTCAGGGTTGGAATGACCTCTGGAGAAAATCGAATCAACCTCCCTCTGTCTAGGAAGGATTGCCTAGAGGAGGTGACACAGGAATTCATCCAGGTCAGTTTTGAATGTCTCCAGAGAGGGGAAACTCCAAGACGTCCCCAGGCAGCCTGTTCCAGTGCTCTGCCATCGTCAACACAAAGAAGTTCTTCCTCATGTTGAGGTGAAAATTCTCCTGCTTTAGTGTGCTGCCATTGTTCTTTGTCCTGTTGCTGGGCACCAGTCAAAAGAGTCTGGTACCATCCTCTTGGCATCTCCCTGAGATATTCATACTCATCAGTGAGATCCCCTTTCAGTCTTCTGTTCTCTAGACTAAACAGACCCAGCTCCCAGAAGTCTAACCATAACAGAGTTGCTCCAGACTCCTGATAATCTTTTCTGGACACTCAGCACCAGCTCCTTGTGCTTCTTGCATTGCGGAGCTCAGAACTGGAAACAAAGTAAAGACACTAACATTCAAGAACCAGAAAGATCCAAAAAACAGCTGTGTTTACAACATTCATTGAAAGCTTTTCTTACATCCAGCAGAAAAAAAAATTAAATTCTTCATTTTCATTACTCATACTATTTCCCTTATTAAAAATTCTGTCACATTGTTATTTAAAATATTTTTTCAATAATTCCTTTATTAAGTGTAACTTTTGAGGTTTGTGAGCTCAAAGGAACCGTCAGGATTCTTATATTTGGCAGACGAAATTTGCTTAATGAGTTTTGCTTTATTGATATGTGAGAAAAAGTTGTCATCATGTTCTCATTAGGTACCATTATACATTGTAGAGAAGATTCAGAGGATATCAAGGATATCCAATATCAAGCAATAACCATTTCTCACAGAATTGCAGAAATTCTGACTGTTATAGGAGCAGACACAAGGAGAGAAGAAAAAAATGGGGAGGTTCTAGACATCCTAATTATAACAGTCTGCTATGTTAATGCAGATATGTGTAAAGACAGAAATTTTTCAGCTTCTTGTAGACTGATCTGTGTTGTTTTGCCTGGATCCAGAGCCTTTGGTCATCCTTTGCATAGTGCCTTTGTCACAAGAATCAATCATTGTTACACACATGTCCTCTGAAAGAAAATTTCACACCTTAATCCAAGTATAAATAACATGACAAATATTATTATAGACAAATACAAGAAAATATTTTCACAGATTCAAAAATAGTAGAGGTGCTGAAAGGGCAACTAAAATATATATATATATATATATTTTAACAGGAAAAAAGGATTAATCTTTTTGCAAGAAAATAAAGCATTCATAATGGCTTTCACAAACATATTCCCTCTTAAAAGGATCGAGTTATATCCTAAACTGCATTTATAGTCAGCAGAGACCTGCAAAGTTATGATCCATACTATTTTTTTTCTTTCTTTCTTTTTTCAAATGAGGTCTTTAAAAACTGTGTTATTTCTGAAAAAGGAGAACAGCTCAAAATAAGCATATTCATAAGGAAAGATCAAGGATCTCATTAGTCATCTTCCTTAGTACAATTGTCACTTAACAGGAAAAGCAACACACAGGACATAATCCTGCCTTTTTTTATTAGAGACAAATTCCCTGTTAAAAATAATCACAGTTTCATTAATTAATAGCTTCCATCTGGTGAGAGAGATTAATATTTCTGTAAGAAAAAAATTTCAACATGTATTTCAATCATGTAGACTACTTTCATGCAACCATTTCTAGATAGAAAGGTATATTGATTAAGACAGTTTCCCTGTAGTCATATCCCGGTTTCTTTGTCTTTTTCTTAGGCACTGAAATGTAAATAAAAACTTATCATTTGAATTAGAACTGCTGCCTCTTCCTCCCCCTTTCTTCCTTTCAATTTTCAGTTTTGACTGGAATGCTCTAAGAGCAGCACTTAAACTAATTGCAATTTTTGCTTCACCCACCCTTTTCAATTCACCAATTTGTGTCTTCACATAAAGGAAAGGTGACCAACTTCCTCTGAAGGTGATGCTAATGCAGTTCAATAAACAGCAGAGAGATCAGGGTGACCTGAAATGGTGCAAGCTATATCAGAAAGGCATTTCATTTTTTTCTATTATGAAAATGAGATTCTCCTTTAAGTGTGGTTATTGAGGTGCAGAAACATAATGTAAAGTAACATAGACTTAAGCAAGATGACCTCATTCATCATCCTGGGGTCAGCTAAAGGTGTTGGAAGCATTCTGGGCACTGGTTAAAGCAAAAAAATCAGGGAAAAAAATTCTTATTCTCTTTGGGATTGACTCTTTAAACTACAGCATACTGCTGAAGGAAGAGCAGAGCCTTTACGTTAGCTTTCAGCATTAAGCATTTGCACAGCACCTGTGCAGAGAGCCAGTTGTAGCTTGAAGAAATGTTTAACCAAGTTCAGCAGTATGGAGTGAAATTCTACACATACTCTGATCTTATAATTGGTAAAGAGGAGGAAAAGTGGACATCACAGAAAGCAGAAAAGATGTTTCACTGGGCTTAGGATAAGAATCATAAATTTTGATTGGAGCACAGCTTCTCAGCTGCAATGCACCTTATGCAAACAATTCAAATGGTCAGTATTTTTAGGTGTTTAGTTACTCCTCCAGCTAGCCAAAATTATTCAAATGTGCTTAAGAACTGTGTTTACAAGGAATTGATGAGGGGGCAGACAAGACACCAGCCGCTAACACAGAAATGTGCCTACGGGTTCAGAGCAAACAGTGCCTCTCACAACTGCTCCATGCCTCTGACCATATGGTGCTCATCTGTTCATCTCCCCAACCATTCATTTGGACTAGGATGTTGAACTGTGCCAAATAAGCTTCCCAGGGAGTTTTCTCACACAGATACAGGGGAGGAGGGCTGTGTTATCCAAGCTGAGCCAATCCAGCCTCTCCCTTCCAGGCCTTTATGAATAAAAGCAAGATGGAAAATTTGCAAACACCCTGCATCAGTCACCATCTCCAATGGCCCAATCCCAGACAGTTGTTTTCTAAAGTCCCTATAATTCCTTCTCAAAGCTATTGTTTAATTGCCCAGCCCCTGAGTGCCTATTTCTGTCAAGAAATTTCAAATTATACAAACTTCCCAGTCTTCTCTATTCCTGGAAAACCTGTTGACCTAGGACTTCATGTCTTCCTTTCATTTTATTGAACTAGACAGAGTTCTGTAGTTTTGAGTTTGTACTCAGACGAAGATATAATTTCTAACAATAGTTCATTGTCAATTCTTTCTGGAAAGTTTCCAGATGTTGCTTTAATTCATTTTGTGGAGTCTCCTGGCTCAGTTTTAAGTCTTGTTTTAATTCCTTTTGGTCCTATATCAATTCCTCTTGGCTATTTTTATATATATGAGCATCTCCATTATTTATTGCATATTGATTCGACAGCCATATGAACACACAATATGCTTTTCTGCTAACACCAGTTTCAGTGCTTCCTGTCCCAAGAAACTAAGTATTTTTGATCTAATGGATTGTCTTTCTGAGCTGGGAAAATTGATTCTGTTAGTGAAATATGTCTTTGATGAAGCTAATATCAAACTAAGAGTGAAAAGACTTTTGCTACCTAAACAATAAAGGCAGAAAACCAAGTATTTCCTCAATCTTGAGATCACTTTCTTTTTTCCTTTAGTACAATATTCAAAGGAAACTCCTTATTTTTGCCTCTTTCCTCCCTCCTAAGCCCCGGATCTGCACTGACAGGGACATCTTGGGGAAAGAGGGATGCTGGCCCCAGAGCAGCCTGCTAATACCCCAGCTGCTGGCTTTCTGGGGTCTTTCTTCAGGCACTGGGGGCTGGTCCAGAATCCAGAAAAATGGATTTTAAATGTTCCCGTCTGTGTTGAGACAAAGACATGCTCTTTGTTTCATGACTTGGACTCTAATTTTAGGCAGGACCTAAGTGATGTAACTGCTTTGTACAACACTACCTTACCTTTTTTACATAATTTTATTGTCTGAGGAGTAAAAATACATCTGCAGAAGTAATACATTGTTTTTTTCCTCACAGCTTGCCTTCATACACATCTTACTCTGAAAAGTTTATTGCTGTTATAATTGTCAATATACATATTATTTGAATGGAAATTTACTAGAAGCAAAGTATCACATCCTGGTTTGTCTTTTATCGCATTCAGCTGAAGATATTAGTGAAGAAAATGAATTCCTAATCAACGTGGAGATAAATGATATAGAAATTCTGATTTTCGTGTTACAGTGTATGCAATTTCAATACTCTTAATATTATACTTTATTCAGAAAAGTCTATTTGTAGTAATATGAATCAGGAGACAGTAATCAATCTAACAGCCTCATATATCCAAAAAATATTCTTCATAACAACAAAAGAATGGAAAAAAGAAAATAAAAAGGGAAAAAAAGGAAGAAAAAAATTGGAATAATGATAATCACAAAACATGTTCTGATTTTCACTCAGTTGCAGCTTTGCAAGGAATAATAAAGAATCAGCTTTAAAACTTCCGGTTTCAAATGGTGGGGGCTGTGTTTCTCTTTCAAGCATGAGTGGAACTTAAAACACCTGGAACAGTATAACCTTTGATTCTATTTACAAACTTTAACCACCCTGACTTCATTGCCATTCACACACATTAAAAATAAGAGTAAGCTCATTATTATTTTTTATTACTTTACACTATAGTGGCAGATGCACTCCCACAATCAAGGACAGAGTTCTCCACGATAAACACATTTAAGGTACATAAGAAAACCATCCCTTTTTGAAATTTTGAATAGAAGTATCTTACATTGCTTTTCTTGATCATTCTTTACAACAAAGAAAATAATTTTTGATCTAAGAAGTTCTCTAGTTAACCCCATGTCATTTGACTTAAGGGTCTTATCAACAAAGAATGTTTCTTTTTATTCTCTTCAAGGATATAAAAGGTTAAGAGAAGTACCATCTCTCCAGACTTTCACTGCTGCACTCCTTTCAATAACAAAGCCTTCACATCTCTGCTTCTCTCCTTATTTCTACCACATACTTCATATCCAGTACCACCTACCAGTAGGGAAACTTGATAAGGGAACCCAAACATGAAAAACTGGGACTTCTAGGTTTGTCTTTGTCTTTTGTGCTTCTCTTTCTCCCACAGGCCCCAGTGCAGTTTCATGTCTTGCCACCACCCATCTCTACTGTCCACTGCTCTTGTGTGGGTCTCTTGCCAACACAGACTACAGAAAATACACCTCCTTGAGGTTTTTTGTCAAAACTATAAACTTTTACAATCAAATCCTTTCATTTCTTATATCTAAAAACAGAGTGTAATCTCTTTTTCAGTCTATTCTAATTACAATTTGTTTCACTTGTGAATTGCAAGATGCATTCTGCTCCAGATCTAAATGTGGTAGAAGAAATTAATTTGAATTTAAATTATTTTGTAACACTGTAGCATTTCAAATTTTAGTAATTTAACATCTATCTTTTATTTCTTAAATTCAATGCTTGGATCACATGTTGAACACACTTTTTACTTCTTCACATTGAAAGGGAATTTATGTCCAAAATCAATTAATAGCAATATTTATTATTTGCATTATGTTAGTGTCTGCAAGCAAAATTTGGCTGAAGGCCCCATGGCATTAATCAATGTAAACATTGTTACCTCTTGAGCAGTACCTAGACATCACTCCATAAGAACGTTAGTAATTTGTAAAGGCCAACTATCAAAGTCTTTTTGGTATCTTCCCTCTGTATCCATGTATTTCTCTGTATAGACAGAAAAAATAGGGGAAGAAGAAGGAATTCTATTTCAGTTTTCATCCATATGCTTGCAGAATCTAGGCCTTAAAACACAGGTCTTGGCAAGGTCATTTTTTTATATGTTCTTATCTGCAGATGACTCTAAATACCTCCATTTTAAACTATCTTAAATGATTCAGTTTCATAATTTTTGGAAAGTAATTCTTGTTTGATTCAAAAACACAGAAAGGAGACTAATGTCAGATAATCTTCATGTAAAGAACTGAAAAAAAATTCTAATATGACAGATCTTCATGCGCAATGCATTCACGAGAAAATTAAGTTTTTCCACCAGCCCCCATACACTTACAGTGTCAGCCTCCATGCTCAACCTTACAGAATTGTCATCCACCCTCTCTGAAATGTGATGTACAGTGAGCAAAAGTTCAAAAAACTTTCAGATTTGAAAGGAAGTTTGAAGAAGTTGGGCAACAAATAGAAGTACCAGAAGCTAGAATAAATATTGCTACGTGTCACCAGCCTAACAAGTGAATGTGTAGCAAGAAATTTATGACAATAACTCTAGAAGAAATAATTTATTGCCCCAACTAGAAATAAATCATTCAGCAATATGAAGATATCAGAAAAATAAGAATCAGGAAGCTAGAGTCAGCAGAACCCAATTTATATCTAGTGGGCATCCCAAAAAAGAAGGGGTCCCAAAACCTACTGACAGCAAGAGACAATGACTACTGTGGCTTTTGCTGACAACACCTCTATCACAAATACTTGCCATGTATTTTTCCATACCATCAAATGAAAAGTTTGTTTGAAAACTTCTGTGGTAAAAGTGCACATATATATATTAAAATGATGACAGCTTTAATATTTGTTCTTGCTTCAGTGGAATTGAGGAGCACACAAGAACAGAACCACACCACTCAGGGACAGGGATCCCCTATCTCCAATCCATTGATGAAGCAGGCTGTGCCCTGTGAGTGATTGCAATTGCTATTCTGCAGTTTCTAACCTGAAATTAGGCCACTGAAATTCAGGCCACAGTTTCTCAGGGGACAAAGTCCTGGCCACTCCACACCAGCTCGGAGAGGGGACTGTTGCCCCAGCCAGTACCACTGCTCCAGACCAGGTCCCATGGTGGCCTGGCCTCACTGGCTCCGTTCTGGGCCCAACCTTTTACACACTGTTGGAGAGTCACTCATGCGTTCCTCACTTTTCCTGGTCTAAGAAAGAGTGATATTCACTCATTTATGCTTTTGGTATAAAAAGTTGAACATTACCAGAAGTAACAAAATTAATCTATTTTTTATTTGGTTTTAGGACTTTATAAACCCACTGAGTTAAATGTGGGCAGATGTAGCCAATACCTCATATGTTTGGGCTGTGTCTTCAGGTAGGATTCATGTGCCTTCATGGCAGTCTTCTGTTATACAAGGAGCTTCATACAGAGATTTCTAGGTTATTTTACGTTAATGCTAACACAGCTGTGAAGAGAAAAAAGGGGGTTATCCTTGAAAATTTTTATATGCAATTAATTTATTTTGTTTGGATTTCTGTGTGTATATGTGCATGCATTTGTGGGTGTATTTTACTTGCTCCAGTTACATGATAGAAAGGCTTCCTTATGGACTTCAATTCGAATGTAAAATTTTAGTTGTTATGACCCTTTCACTTCTTCAGTGTATACTCCTTTATATTAAAGTGGCTCTGTAACTCCTAATAAGTGTGAGAAAGATGTATAAAAGCTTTAGCAAAACAGCATCTGAATGATTCTAATTCAAACAAACTGATGATACAAATACACAAAATGCAATATTTTACACAACAAATAAACCGGTGTGTATGACAAATCTTCCTGTGAGTTAATGACAGAAGTAACAAATAGATTTCCCTCTTCATGAAGCTACTAATTGTTTCAGTGGAATTGCTCTCATGAGAATGGAGAGGTAGTTGAAGACTTGACAGTGATACGTATTTAACCATGTTACAACACTAGGTCAGATTCCTCATATAAATTTAAGCTTCACTGAAATCATGGGAAGTATGTCAATTTTTATTTGCTGTTGAATTTTTCTCCTGCTCATATTGTGAGGTCATCCTTAAGTAACTTGTATGTATCTGACTTTTCATGCAAGCTTATATTAGGTCAAGTTCAGAATAAACTCTGTGAAATTCTCACTGAAGGTGCAGAACTATTGCCTGTAGCAGCTGATAAACAGATATTTTTAAAAGACATATTTTATCTTGGCTGGTAGTAAATGCAGTTTTATAAATTTTTCTGATTTGATTTCAAATCCATACAAGTTTCTTATGTTCAAAGAGTTAACTGAAGCACAGAAGTATCAGACTCATATTCACTTAAGTAATCATGAGGAAAATCACGAAAAGACTAGAGCAAAACATGTAATTAAATTGACAAGGAAGTAGTGAGAAAGAGATCAAAACCAAAATTGTTTTCTGCACTTGAAATTTTTTTTGATTTTTAAAAATTTTGTTCTTTTCAGAATCACATGGGAACAAAACATTATTCGTGTTAATACTTCTTTGTGCTGCTGTGATGTTAAAAAACATTCTGAACAGACTTCTGAAGGTTTTATTGATGAAAATGGTTCTCTGCAAAAGGGTGGTAGATATTTGAGTGATAGCTGCTGATTTCTTCCTGGGCCATAGATACTGTGGAGGAGGAAGGAAAGGTGTCATTTATAGTTCTGCTCATCCATTTTCAATATTCTTTTTAAAACTCTGTGTTGGGATCCAAAAATTCAGACTAATTTTCAAATATTGATGAATAGTCACCTGTTTTTTCTAATTCCAGGGACATGGGTGTTCACATTCATTCTACTAGCTACTAACCTTTAATTTATGATTTAAAGATTGAATAAAATATTAAGTTGAATGTTCTTTATGTTATGACTAGTGTTTCCATTTCACTCTGCTCAGACAACTGCTTCAAATTGCATTCTCAGATGCTACTCACAAACTACTCCAGTACTTCATTTTAAGCCTAACATTTCTCTATTTGGATTTACTCCCCCGAGTTTCCCAGAATTTGTCATTACTCTAGTTCCTGAAAGTCAAGCATTTTACATTCTTGCAAGTCCCAGACCCCTCAGCACTAGCACCCTTGCAAACAAAACACTCCCATCTCTTCTGCTTTTCCTTTTGGCTACCTGACACAACCTGATGGCTTTGGCTGCTTCATGCTTTCCTTTTTATCACCTCAGATGTTTTGGATATTCTGTTATAAATCTTGACTTCACCAGTTATTCTTGGTTTAAAGATTTGGTTTAGCTTGCAAATATGAATATTTTTTTTCTCAGTTTGTGTTTAACATAAACATTGGTCATGCTAGTCCATTACCTTTTCTTAAAGCAGCTATTTTCATTTTAGTCATAAAGCAACTGTTCCTGGTAACTAAGTAAAGGTCTAATATTTTAAAAAGCAATTCCACCAGACTTCTTCTTAACCAGAGATGAAGCCAGCATCCAAAAGTACATGAATTTGGAGGGAGAAAAGAACTAAAGCAGGTATTTGCTATATATTCCTTTAATGAAATTATGAGGCCTTGTATTTCCTTACAGGAAGAAAACAAGCCAGGTTAGAAATCTGCTGCATTCACACTGCCACTGTATAATTTGGCTTCTGAAGGATTTATCACAGAATAATCCTTACAGGTATAGAGACAGGATGTTAAACTGTATTCACTTGGTGTAGTTACTATATTCAGGATCAAGCTGATTGCCATATCTGAAAGAAAGAAAGAGTCCAACTCTTCCACATTCATAATCACTGGGATAATAAACAGCATTTCATACCTTGATAGTTTGATGAGGCTAGCCTTGAGGATTTTGTTTGTTGATTTTGTTGCCTTCACAGCTGAAACTATTCATTACTGTGTTTGGAAGATCAAAACTATATTTTTTAACAAATACACTATTCATTTAAAAACAAAGAGAACATCCAAATCTGGCTTCAAGGCTTGCATTACATTTGGACTCTCAGAATCCTTGATTTTCATGTCTCTTGATTACCCAAAATAAATTTTCTTTTTAAAAGTATATGATATCTACCAAAAGAAGGAATAAGTGACATGAGTTAAAAAATAAATAAATAAAAAAAGAAAGGGAAAAATCTTAGAAGATGAAAACATTCAATGTGCTTTTGCTTTTTTTTCCCAGTGTCTACTGATGTTTCCCACTATTTGTTCATATTGCAAGGTGTGAACCAATACACTGGATAAGAAAACAAGAGTCAAAATTAAATACTCTATTACTATAACACAAATTCAGGAACTTGACAGAACAGCAAAATATTGATCGCTCAGAACAGCCATTTTAGCTTCAGCAATGTAAATATCTCTCACTTTTGATTTAAAAAAAATGTTAAATTTCTTTCATAAAATAAGATTTTGGAGCATGCTGCAATGGGTAATTACAAGAACTTAGGCACTTCAATGAGACTGATAAGTTGAGACAAGGGAATTAAGGTTTCTTAAAAAACTTAGAGTTCAAAAGCTTTATTGATGTATATGATGTCTTTACAAAAGAAGATATTTGAAAATGCATTTAAATACAGTACATGGTATTGCAGAGGCGGATAAAAATAGGTGAACATCAAATATATTTTTATATTAAATTTAGGAAAAAATTTTAGGAGAAGAGAGAGCATAATAAGAGTACTTTTCTCGGTCATATACTTGCAAAATATCATTTTGTTCTCAAGGTTAAAGACAGCCTTGTTATTTTCAGTGACAAGGTATAGCACTGAGATTTCAGTAAATTATTTTCAAGCTGCTTCTAGTGTTAACTATCAAATTCTATAAAAAATCACACATGTTGTCTTGCAGGTTTTGCAAAGAAGTCTAAAAGAAAGCCCTTTAGACTTACTGCATATCATTACTGTGTGAGATTTTTTACTGAAATAGACTCACACTAGCATACACGTGTTAATCTAAACAGTCATAATGCTGTACTTTCTAAAATCCTTATTTTTGCTTTATACTTTCAACGTAAATAAGTATTGTACACCTGGATCCTGCATTTATCTTTGATAATTCAATTATATCCTTTGATAGTTATGAGAAAAATATTGATGAGACAATGCTATCACAATTAAAATATGGACAAAATGACATCACTGCAACATTGTTTGAGGAATAAGAGCATCACACACTGAAATAAAAATAAGGATTATTGCTCAGTTTTCTCATAAGAGAGACCGCCCATTTTTCTACTGACATGACAGCAAATCTAGATGTTGAGGTAGCCACAGAAATCGGGGAAGGGGTAGAATCTAGTTCAGGGAGTGCTAATGTGCCAAAGTTTCAAAGAGAAAAATGTGGCAGCAGTAGAGATGGGCTTTTCTTTTAGTCTTGAAGATAAATCAGGAAACCAGTAGAGCTCCTAAGAAACTAAAATAAATGTTAGAGTTCCATTTGAAACAATTATCTTTGTATCAAAGAAAATCTTGGAAGCTGTCACTCACTCTTTGTTTTCCTTGTTTTCCTACTACCCCTGCTGCTTTCTGATGGGCAGAAATAATAATGCATACATAGAAAATAACTATATTTTTTATTTATTATAATTAGTTGCACAGAAGAGATTTATTTTTGGTGAGTAGCTTTTTACTTGTTTTTAATGTATGTTTAGATAATGGAACTCACACAGCAGAAGAACATTTTCTAAAGGTATTAATGAATTTTGAGTAACACTGAGAGTGAGGGTCAGTGGAAATACCAGAGTGACAAGAAATAATTGAATGACTTCAGAGATGTTAAAGCATGTGCAGAGCACATCTAAAGCACCCATAAGAACCTGTACATATAACACAATTCCATAAGAAAAAAGGAATACTAGCCCTCTTATGTTGTTAGAGATCAGATTAAACCTTATTCTCTCAGTAAAACATAGCCTCTATGTCAAAAAAAAAAAAAATCTATAAACTGAATGAAAATGAAGCCTCTACCAAAAAGCAGGTTCAAGGCTTTGGCTAAACAACAGCAGGAAGGAATTTAACATTGAATCTGGTTACAAAACCTTCCATAAATAGTCATTTCCCAGCTCTGTATGTTTAACAGAAACAGGAGGGTAAAGAATGGGCTGATAAATAATTCCATGGAAGAGTTAGAAGTTTTGAACAAGTGATAGTGATGCTTGCTCAATGTTAAAGGCAAATTTAACAAACCAGGGCGATTGAAAATCAAACGATATAGAACAAGCCTGGAAAAGCTGGTATTAGTGAATGTGCCTATTCTAATTTATACAAGGTGAAACTGGCTAACATTAAATTCACTTATGAGTTGGCTCTAAGGTTGGCCTGACCTCTTGATTTCTGAATGTTCATGGATACTGTGAAACTGCCTGTTAAGCCAGGAAAATTCCTATTCAGTTCCTGTACCTGGGACCTCAAAGGCTGTTTGTAAACATTCTCTCTGTTCTGAAATGCAGAAATCTAAGAAGATTGATTTCTTTTTATTGGAAAAAGACTATATATATATAATTTATGGCTACCTTTTTAATATTTTACTTTTATTCCCAATACTCCAAGGGAATCTGGCACCTGTAAGTTTTCTCTGGTGTCTACAGATGCTGTCATCGTCTATGTTAAAATATTTTTTTAAATTTAATCCTCAAAGTGTGTTGTTGTTGTAGAAGGCAAAAAATGATATTAAACTTGTCCACACTTTAAAAAAAATCATTATTCTGATAGTCTTTATCACAAATTAGAGATCTCACTCTGAAGTCTACTAATACATTTTAAAATATATATATAGCAACAGCTTCATTCATTTTTTTTTTTTTCCCACATCCTTGGGGTTGTAAGTAGATTCATGCCCTGATCCAGTCAAAATCATTTGCACATTTGAAGCATAAGACAGTGTACAATAAGAGTGAGAATGCAAAGAAATATTGAAATATGTATATGTTTTCCACAGATATTATATTTGTAGGAGATATAAACTATGATTTATACGAGCATTTTTAGTTATTTGGTTTAATATTTGCAGGAGGTACAAGCCAGATTAAGGGATGTATTTGAAGTATCTTGTCAGTGAAAGCTTCAAGCTTGTGGTTAAGAATGAAAAACTTGTTATTGTCAGTTGAGTTATCACTAATGAAACACAAGAGTTTCAGTGCACAGTAATGAGTGTCAGAATCAGAGAAGTCAGAGAAGCAGATTTCTGAAATATTAAAACTTTTTTATTGTCTATGTATGAAGAAAGTGATTTATTAAACAAATTGCTGAAGAACAAAAAGAAAAAAAAGCCCATTCTCTTGAAATGCATTTTCCCTATCCTCCATAAGAACATATTTATAAACCTGTACGATAAATGGAAAAGGTAAGCAAAGAATAACATTGGAATGTGCACTTACGAAAAAAAATAAAAGAAGTGCAAAAAATCTGGCCAGCTGGTAGAAAAGTAGAATTAATGTGCCTTTGTGTATCAGATTTGCAAGAATGCAAATATTGCAGCTTTTGGTCAGCTGGTTTAAAGATTAATTTCAAACAAGTAACTATTTTCCTTAAGGAAATGGACTAATAATAGGTCATAAGCATGAAAACAGGGCTGACTCTGCCATAAATGCAGAATAGGTTGCCAACTAGAGCAGCAAAATATTGAGGGCAGCAAAATTAATTGTGAACATAATTTGTGGGTCTGCAGATCTTTTTCCTCATTGTCTTAAACTGCAAGGCTTTTGGACTTGTATGCATATGTATGGCTAAATCAGTAGATCAAGTGAATTTTATTTAAATGATATTTTAAAACTACAGTTATATATACAAAATCTTAGTATTATTATAAAATAAGATATCAACTATGTAACTGTCTTTTAAAATACATCCTTACTTATCATACCACAGAGTTTTCTCTCACAATCTCACAATCCCTTAAATTTTTGCCTACGACTAGTGTTAAATACAAGACTTTCCCCCTAGAAAACCCCAACAGACAAATAAACACAACAAAATCTCAACAACAAAATAGATTATTTGATAATTTCATCTTTGGTTGGGTGTCTCCAGACATCCAAAAGGACTCAAAGCTTTGACCGGCAATATCTTGTTCTCATACAAGTCTATTAGTCTATATCTGCCATTTGCCACTAAGTATTACACTTAGTATGCCACTTAGTATGCCACTTAGTTTTAATTATCCTGAATAATTTGGTGTTATCAACAAAATTTCTTATCCCTGACTTGTCACCCTTTGTAGAATGAATGTCTTGAACATTAACCTGATCTGATATGCACACTAATAGCTCTTTGTGGGTCTGAGTAGTGTAAACCTTAATTTAGATGAAGGATTTTGAGCAGTAACCTCAACCTGAAGAAATACTGCATTGGTACAGAATCTGATGCTTCATTCAGACCATCAGAAAGGAGCATAAAAGAAAAGTAATATAAAAAGGCACAATATTGTATGAGTTAAGGTATCCAGGAAACTGACACCCAGGTTTCTGTTGTCTAAAGTGAGGATGGACTAGAACCTAAATTAGCCATAGAAGCATCACTATTTCATTGTAGCTGCAGTATTTCATTTACACTGCTGCCATGAGCTGTTAACAAAATGCCAGCAGTAATCTCATATTTCCAAGCCTTATCATTCTCTTCTAATTTGCTCTTTTTTCTGTCTATTACCTTGAATTTTTCAACCTTTGAAATGTAATGGAAAGATGAACTTCGATACATCAACTGAGGTGCTAATTCCTAGTTTTTTTGATGGACAATGTTGGAATTCCATGTGGACTAAGCTCAGCAACACAGTTGAAGTAAAAGAAAAAAAAAAAAAACAAATCAGATAAATTTACTGGACTAGAAATTACCATATTTCAAATTGACTACACCACTAGCATATTCTATTATTTCCTTGTGTTGTATGACTTTCATAAGATGAAATGTATTCCTGTAGGAAGGAAGGAAGGATATAACCATAGAAATGTCATCATTTTTACAAAACAATCTTTCTGAATTTGGGTTGCTTCCTCCTTTGTTGCAGCTGCACAGACTTCAAAGTCAGGTTCAACCACTAGGGAATTTTGTCAAATTTGCAAAGATAAGAGTGATTACCAAGAACAGGGTCCGATTTGGCTATAAACAAGCAATCAATGAGAGTTTTTAAACAGCAGAACTATGTATAAGCCAAACCTAATTTAAGTTCTTCATCAGAATATAATTTTTAAAAAAAATCCAAATATGTAAAGATAGAACACAATTAAACCACAGACAGCAAAATCTAATGAGTAGCTCAGTTTTCTTCTCTTTTCAATTCTATCATGCATAGTAAATTTGAGTGAGACACCTGGCTGGCACCCAACATTCATTAAATTCCTCAGCTCTGAAAGAGCAACTGTCATTTCAGCTGTCTTTGCCTGCTTTACAGCTCACTGCAGGGTTCAGGAGGGCCAACGGAGCTAAGAAGTCCTGCTGCCTTGCTAAAGATTCTCCCTTAGCAAAGGATTTACCTTTGCTGGACCTTCACAGGACTTGCATTTCTTTTACTCTGCCTCAGGGCATATCTCTGCCTTGTCCTTTCTACAAACACTTGTCTTTGCATCACCAACTGAATGAATATTTTCTAATCTTGATCCTCCCAAGTACATGCTCCATGCAACTAGAGCTGATTGAACTACATATGGGTGCTGTAAATATTATTTTTGTGCCTTTCCAATAATTTGGGACATACATAAAAAGCTGAAGGGGAATTCAGTCTGTGATGGTATTCTTTTTTGCATATGATAAAAGGACTCCCCTGGTCATGCACTTCTCCAGGTATAAGACAAAGTCATTGAGATTGGTCTGTTCACTGACCTCACAACAATATGTAAGCACAGACCTGTACATGGAGCATGTGTGAAAAAAATGTGTAAATTATGGGAAGGTGCAGCTGGAAAGCTCTTAATGGACATACTGATTATCAGCATTCACATGCTGATACTAGTCACTGGGATTTGTTTCAGGAGTTTTTGTAGGAATTAATAAATACAGACAATTTAGTCTTCCAGTAACTTCCCATATTAGCAGATGTCAAAGAGCAGAACAGCCCAAATTATTTGCAGCCTAATTATTTGTCACATTTTATTGAAATAGCTTGTTTACTTTTCTAATTCACAGTAATTACAGGGATTATAAAATCATGTAAGGAAAAATATTTCAGTTTTGAGTAATTGAGAGAGTGGTATGATTATCTGATGACAATCAGGATTGTCAAGACAATATTGCACAGTGATGCATTTGGGATTATTGCACTTGGGAAGGAAAAAATATATTCAAAATGCCTTTTAATTTTTGACCATCAGTTGAGCATATGTCATAACTAAATAAGAAAAGAATGGGAACAAGGAAGATGTTGGTGAGAAAACCTTAACCTGAAGTAATTATAAGAGAGACAAAAACCTGGTATCATTCCCCATACCTGCCTCAAAAAAACAAGTCTGAGCTGCCCTCACTTTCAGTAATTTCACACCTAACAATAACTTTAAATGTCCCCTCTCTGAACTCTGTTCTTGTGTTCCTACACCTCTCTAAATGTCAAATAGTGTCAGCAAGGCTCACGTCAATAAGCCTCTTAAATTCCCCCAATGAAAAGTCACATGTATCACTAATGTCAGTGCTGGAATCCAGTTGTGTGTCATGTAATGCTCCCTCTGTTCTTACAAGTACAGTGGAAAGGTAAAGGGAGAGAATAATGTACATATTTTTATTATTCACATCATCCATTTTAATATGTTGTATTTGTTTTGAGTTTTACTAATATAATTATACTCTTAAATAATCTTTTCAAACTTTATATTCTTATTTTTCCTCTTGTCCTTTTCTTTTTATCCTTGTCTGCAGCATCTCAAGAATAAAATTTTCACACAGAATTTGGAAGTGACATTTACAAAAGAGAGTGGTTCAAGTACAGCAGAAATTTGCACAATAACTTTCTTATTTTACACCTCAGTGTTAGAAAAAAAGGAATCAATTGGAAATTCACACCAGGTTTGCTACTTCCAAAATGTCCCCCTCTCATTTAATAATCCATAAAAGTAATACTGACCCTCTATGAAGACAAGATATTTTTAAAGTTTCTTTCAAATCTTCTTGCCATAGAAAAAAACTGATGAGATTACAAAAGAAATTCCACACAGGAGAGCTTTGGTGCTGCCACTGTTCCTGTAATGCCAGAACAGATTCATCTCTGGAATTGCTCTAATCTGTCATTTTTAAAATATATATGATATAAAAAATATGTTGCTCTTTAAAAAGGATTTTTCTCTTTTTTTTTTTTTTTTCTTACTTTTTCCATTATTGTATCATCCATTCATTCACAATAGGTTGTCTTATTCATGGTTGTTTTATTCATGTATTGGATTAAAGTGTATGGTGGGATAAATCTTACATCCATATAATACACCATTTTTACTACAATTGAGAGCATTCATCCAGAATGAGTGCCCCACTGACTAAATTAAACCATTCAGGATAAATGCAACTTACCACAGTCTTCCCCTTTTCTTCTTTTTTAACTCTAAATAAATAGAGTATTTCTATGTACATAAAAAAAAGAGAGGCAAACATAACATATAGTATGATCTATGTGCGAAACACGAAGGGCACACAAGTAGATTTTCTTCCCTTATTTCCTTCACACAATTAATTAGTATGTAAAAAAAATCCTCTTTGCTCTTAAAAGGAAAAATCTTTACAACAAATGGGAATGTTCAATGAATAACCTCACTCTTTCATGTTTGAGTAGGAAAACTGAGGAAACAAAAGTTTTTAGTAAGGAACCTTAGAAGATCTTTGTTAAGTATAGTTTCTTTGCAAGTTTTTATGGTCTCCATTTTAACAGCATGGAATACAAATAATCCAATTGTATTTGCCTCTGTGGACAGGTATGATCAGGTTTGACTTTTCTCCAGGTTACTCACATAGAAAAATGTATGCCTCACATTCTGACCTGAAGTGGGATAGGTTCACATGCATGTAGTCTTGAGTGGTATAAACTGAAACTACATTTCATCAGAATTATTTTGTCTTCCTGACTGTGGAAAAGGAGGGAAGTTTTCACATTGAAAACTAAGGAGAAATCCATCATGAAAGTTAAAATAGTTTGATGGGATCATTTTGAGGATTCTCTTAGTGTTGATGCACACAGACGTGCCTGATTATACACCCACAGAAACTTAAAATATCACTGTCTGAATGAAACACAACACCCTGTTGTCTGTCTTTCTGGGCCACACTTAGACATTTGGCTCACTTCAAAGAGCAAATGGAAAGTAGTTTGGGGACAGGAAATGTTTTGTTAAGGCTTATTGAGGGCTTAGGTTTTGAAGGTTTAAGTTTTTTGGTTTTCTAGTTATAAGCTACTTAGTGATAATGATAACTGAGAATGTTATTTAGTGTGTTCAGTCCTACCGTGTTCCATACTTCGAAAATTAAATGAGAACTGTAATTACTCTTACGGCACACGTATTACTTTTGTTGCGTATGTTGCTGGAAGAGAGCTAAAAACTCCACACCTGAAGAAGTGAAGACAAAAACTACAGAAAACAGTTTTACATGAGGTAAATAAATCTCTATTAAACCGGGGTGAACAGAGTCATCTTCTTTCTTTCCCTCATTATCAAGGTTTTCAAGAAGCATGTGGTAAATGAGGCCATTCAACAATTAAGTATTCTCATTATCAAAATAAAATTTTAAGCAATATTTTCACATACCATACTGTAAAATAAACAATCTTTCCAATTCCATTGTTCTAGTAAGAACATTGTTTGCATTTTTTAAAAAGCAAATCACAAAATTACCCGCTCGTTCTATATTGTGAGGAGTGGCAGTACAAAACAGAAACCTACAATGAGCTGAATGTATGATGTGCTGCACTTGGTCATATTTTTGGACTGGTAAAGAACTTGTGATTTGAAGACAAACACAGTGAGTAGGAATTTGAAGAAGATACGGAAGTAGCTGTAAGATGAAGTAGTGAGAGCAAAGATCACTGCTGGTACCCGAGGTCTGTTATCTGCTTCTGTTTCACTCCATGCTCTCCTTTCTTCAATTTTGCATACCTGTTTTGTCAACACTTGAAAGAGTTATCTTTATGCAGAAACATTTTAAAAATTTAAAGCATTAAAAAATGACAAAATAATTTTTTACATTAAAACCTGTCACAGCCCTTCAAAATGTTAACATTTATCTCTATTTTGCATAGATACACTTCAGACAAATCTATGAAGCTTCATTTATGTTGACATTTTTCTCTGCCAAACAGCTATATCTTGACTGATGTATCAGAAACATCATTTGCATTTGTTTTTGGTAAGAAAGAAATACTTTTTCTGCTAATGCACTGTAGCACCAGAACTCCTGGTGCTTTTGAGAACTCCCCTTTCAGTTCACTTCTTCCTTTCTCTGACCTTCCTGAAGTCCTTAGATACCTTAAATCTCTACATCCCTTACTCATAACCTTGAATATAAGAATTTATTGACTTCACCTTCTGCCCTCCCCATACAAAAAGAGAAACAGACACACATACAGACACACAACTCCATTCAATCAAATCCTTTCCCAGATCCTTGAGGCACCCAGCTACACACACCCACCAACCCTCTGAACTCTGGATTTCAGCAAGGGCTACTTCCCTGTCAGTGCTCACTCTCTGTTTTGGCAGGGCTGGCTCAGAGGAGCCCCCATTCCCCTGGATTGCTCCCATCTGCCTGTTCATCTGCCCTGGCCTAGCCTGGGTTCTTCAGCAGCACCACAAAGACAAGGCATAGACACCCACCCTGATGGGCCATCCTCACACATCCTGGCTTGTTTTTCAGGGGAAAGGGAGGGAGTGAGAAGGTGGTAGACAACTTCCCAATATATTTTGGGCAGATAGAACTCCACAGGCTGTGCCTTTGTTCCCTTGCTTTTGCACCTCTCAGACTTTGAAGAAGTGTTTTCCAGACTGCCAAAGACGTCGAAATTTTCAGAGACATTGGAAAAGGGGAAAACAGAGAGGAAAAAGGGGGAAGGAAGGAGTATGAGGCTTTGAATGAATTTCTTTAACTTTCTTATGATTTATTCTTCACTTCCCAGAGGGCTCAAGTTTGTTCTGGAAACCTCTGGTAGTGTCTGCTGCATTCCACAGGTCAGTGACACAATACCAGCACTTGGATAAACAAACATTACACACCAAACACTATTTCAAATTAATTGCAATTTATTTTAGGGCACTAATGAGGCCTGGTAGATTTCTTATTTTAAAGTGAAAGGGATATTAACTGAAACAGGACACATTCCAAAATTTGTCATGATATAATTTTACTGGAAACATACTACAACAGCAAAGTGACATCTGTTGTGTCAGTATTTATACTTTATACTCTTTTAAATGTTTTTGTTAAAAGATATCTATTTTGGAAAAATTGCCACAGAATGAACACACAGTATAGTTCTACATTCTGAACAAAATTATCAGCTAAAATTTGTAGCCATGTAGAATAAAACATAAAAAAATGGAAGTTTCTTCTTAGGAGGAATACTTTTTTTTTCCTGCTCACAGATCTAAATTTCCATCTGGCCTTAAATCTCTTCTTTGTCTTTTTCTACTATAAGTGGTGCCCTCTTTTCACCTCACTATTAGTCTGCTTCACAATTTGCAGTTCCACAGGATTTCCCCAAAATAACTGGTGATATAATTTTCCTCATACTTGCCTTACATATACTTCAGATATGCTGTTTTTTTCTTTTTCAAAGCAGAGCCTGCAGTGCTTTCAGCTTCCTAATGACTGAAGGAGATTAAAAGCTTGTTAGGATTGAACAGAACTTTGGCACTATAACCATTATTTCACTCAAAACCAGCTCTTCATTGAGCCCCAGATTTGTCATTTTTGACAAATGACATTTTCTGCCTTTTCATGACCTGGACAGAAAGTTAATCTGGTAGCCAGTTTTCCATTTCTGTAGCTCAAGAATGGGCTTTTGGGATGTCATAGCTCCAAAGACAGCTCCATAGTCCACTAGAGTTTCTTCCATTTCTAGAACCTCAACATAATTGATGGCTCATCTGATACAGATGCTTGACACTGCACATTTAACAAAGCTGCTCAGTAACTATGAGCACCAGAGATACCACCATTGCTTCACACAACTATCTTACAGAATTTTGTCAGCACTGCTCCCTTCTATTTCCCTATTCATTTCTCTGTGTCTATCAGAAAGGTTTCATACAGTCTAACAGCATATTCTTCAAATAAAAGCAGGCTGGCCCAAATATTGCCCCTGCAGATGCTGGTGTAAATCCAAATTTGATTATGTCGGTAGATATCTTTTATGCACACTCCTGTGTTAGTGAAGATTAGATTTGAATTCTTTCTAACAAAAACAATTCATTTGTGCCTTTGAACATTTCCATTTCTAGATCCTTGCCATACTGCCTAATTCTAATTCTTTTGTGGAAATGCATGTTGCACTTCTGCCACTCAGCTTTGATTGCAATTTTTCTTATCATTTGCCAAGTACAGCTCTGATTTCTGCACACAACCTTGCTTGGTCAGGACATTCAAGCCTGTTAATATTTCCATTTCAAAGCACCTTCAGCAAAGTAGCAGCAGCAGCAGCAATTCATCTCTTCACAGGATGCCATCTCTGTCTGTAATGACTGTTTCATCAATGTCCAGGACAGAACATCTATAACCCTGATCTGTGTTTTTCTTTCCTTCTTTATTCACTTTCCCCTGTTCTTGAATTTCTGCTTCCCACCTGAATTCATATCAAAAATATAGTTTCGTTCTACTACCTTTGGAAAGCTACAGAAACTTACCTGATTTAATTTCAATCATATAAGGATGTTAACTATTATGAAATTTGTTTCAATCTACTAAATAACTAAATGAATTTGATGGGGTTTAGAATAATTTTCCCCTACAAAACGTATGAACACTGACATCTTGAGTTGATAACCTAAGAAAGTAGCTTCAAGCAAAAATATCAAGTTCATGAAATAAAACATTTTTTGTTCTTGAAATAGCTTGATTGCCTTCCTTGTAATACATTTTATTAAAATATTATAATATTTTGTTGATTTTCTGATGTCGTGTTGTGTTGTTATTGCGCACTAATCATTAGGGTTTTTATTTATGTATATATTTGCACAAAATATTTGTTTTAATCAATAAAAGCTTTGCATAGTATACACAGAGACTGATGCCTTAGGTTTTAGCTTTTATATTTTTCAGATTCTGTACTGCTTTACTGTATAGTTCTGAGCTTCATATTAAGGGATGGTAAGCTCTCTTCACAGAGTAGCTAAACGAAACAATTCCTTTCCTAGCTTGGGACCAAGGACAACCACCCAAATGTGAGGTCCAAGAGCATAAATAATGTGGACTGAATAGAGAAAAACAAGAAGGATGGGACTTCATAACCTAAAGCTGTAACTGGACAATTAACTCCAACATGCTAATGGACCAAAACTTTTGAAGGTGGGAGACCTCGTGACTGGTTGTCCATTTCTGTGACCATTTTGGGTTCATCTTGGGTGTAGCCCCATCTGGGCTCTTGTACTGCCCATGGTGAGTCCATTGAGGCCTTTTAATAAATACTTACTTTATTTTTTAGCTCTGTCTAACCTCTGTTCTAGGTCAGCCTTTACAAGGCATCAGACTAGAATATTATGCTAAACACTATTATATCACCACAATTTATTTGGATTTATTTGATGGAAAAAAGTGCATTCACTAGTTCTCTCATTGCAAATCTGAGATTTTTTAAAGAGTGTGCACTGAATCCTACGATATTGTGAACATAGTAATAGGGATTAGATCAACAGGTGCTTTTTACATTGTAAATCCCTAACACTGGAAGATTATTTATTGGGTTTTTTTAGTTTAGTGATGTAAGCACAAAACTGACAGTGCCATGATCATGTAAAAACTTTATTCTCTTTCCTGAAACTGAAATATTAGCTACTTTCTATGGTATGTTAGCTTCTTTCATGTGGGGTCATGCTCTCTGGGATGGTAGGGGGAACAGAGGTTACATTTCTTAAGTTTGGAAGGTTTTACAAGGTGCTTCACTGTAAAGAATGGGAAAACAGAATTTAAGAAGATAAAATGGAAGGGTCTCAATCTTGTGAGGATACAGAAAACTCAAAACACGTTCACATGGATTTGCTCAGAGCAACTATTTGATGCTGCAGGTTCCATTTACAAGCCACTTTCCTTATCAAATTGTCATGCTTACATTTGTAGATGTCATCTTGTGAGAATACTACAGTATAGAAATCTTATGGGATAATTAATCAACAATTTCCAATGTAATTAGTCATTGCAGTATGACATATTAATGTATATTTATAATTGAGGTACTTGAACTACTGTCAGGCCAATGCATGTCACTTACTATTTTTCAAACCTTTCATAAGTCTTTCAAAAATGACCATATATAAAATAGTCCTGTTCAGCAGAAAAAAATAAGATAATCAGGGAAAAATATTAAAATTTTAAAAAAAAGTATAATGTAATTTTTTCAGGCATGCGATTTTTTCAGGCAATAAAATTATTCAGCATCCGTTATAGATATCCATTGTCACTAATTTAATTTAAATGTCAAAGAAAAACACTACTGAAACTTTGTCCCAGTCATTGCTGAGAAGGATAAAACATTAAAGAATCAATATTTGTAGTATTTTAACATGATCAATATAGGAGTCACTAATAAATGTCACCATTTGACAACAATTTTCACAGTTACCAAAGCTTCTTCAGTTTTTTGTCATTGCAAATAAATAAATAATTAAATAAATAAATAAATAAGCTGTCTTATAACTGTTAGCAAATACTGACATCTTTATTGATGGTTATGGACAAAAATCTTGCCACTGTGAAGGCCAATAGAAATTACTTCTGTTAAGATCAGTGAGGCCAGATTTTCACTCCATGTATGTGACATTTCATATAACAGATAAAATAAATTACTTCAGCATCTCAGTTCCAAAACCTGCATAATGTCTTTTTTATATGATGAATGAAACACATAACAGATGAAGTAGAAAAATATTGTCATGTATTACAGCTGCAGGGGAATATTAAAAAGCTGGGTAGTGAGAATTCACCATTGAACAACCTCCTGGCGGACAGGAAACTCATTCAGTGGTTCTGTAAAAAAAAGAAATCTTCCTAGAATCATATTATTCAAAATAATTAAAGCAAAGTTACAGGCATTATTTTCTGGGATTGTGTCTTATGATCAAAACATTTACTTGTATGTTCCCGTTCTGTAGAGAAAATATTTTTTTCCTATGTTTTAACAGTATTAGGGCCACTTATACAGTCTGAATTAAGTTAAATCATACAACTGGTCATAAAAAAAAACCCTTTTTGCTAGAATACTTGTGTTTTGTTTCACTATTTTCTATTTTTTCTCTTGATTTTTTTGTTCTATTCAGAATTGTGTTGCTGGGAAGCACTTTTACTCATTTTTTTTTATGAAAAGAAATATTGCTACTGTAATCTGTCCCTCAGAAAGAAGAAAAACCATCAACATTATTTCTGTACAACTCCCACTTGAACTTGGGGGCTTGTATTACACATTTGGCAGCAGAGTTGAAACAGATGCCATCTCTAAGGTCCTGAACCTCAAATTTTGGAATTTATGTCTTTCCAAAAAAATAAAACATTTGATTTTTCAGTTCAGTTTCATGAAGAGATTCTTTTTTAGTCATTTTTTCAAGCAATTAATTAGGTATACTTTTTTATTCAGACATTCATCACCTTCATGTAAATCTTCTGCAGTCGGTTCCTAAATAGTTCTGTGTATGAATGTGAATGCACTTCAAGTTCTTATTATTAATATTTTTACACCTCTTTTTCCAGGAACAATATTGAAACTTATGCTGGAACTTTATGTAACAGCACATGGGAAAGATTTGAAAGACCTCAGGTCTCCTATCAATTCCTTGGTTTTAAGTGTATATTTCACTAACCTGCACTCTCATGTGTTTTCTACCTTATGTAAACTTTGGAGAAAGGCCACAGCACTAACTGAAACTGTAGTTTTACCATCTGGGCCTGGTTTGTCCAGAAATACAGGAAAAATTGAACAGTTCCCTGTATGAGAGACAAGCTCAAAGGTTAATCTGTGCCAAGCAGTAGAGGTGGAAAAAAGTTCAGTAGCTGGAGCTGCCACTTCCCTACATATTTGATCCTTTTATACCTTCAAGACCTAGCCTTAAATTCATTCGGAGTCACTAGAGTTTACACAAGGCTAATATGGTCCTTTCATGATTCTTTAGTTGTATTCAAAATGTATCAAGTCTATGGCCAGCTATTATTCTGAAACCCCCTACTCTTAGTAAATCATTTTTATAGGAGCTCAAGCTGCTTATTACCCAACTCTTAATGTACCTGTGTACATCTCAGGTTATGGTTCCATAACTCAACAAGTACCCCATCAGGAATTTGTGCATCTGGCATTAAGTTTTTATTCTGTAAAAGCTGTAGTTCAGGACATAAAATAATCTGTCATGAGTCCCAAATAATGGCAAGAATCCTCCAGTTATGTTTCACTGGAGCAGCTAGGCAAGCAGATGGTGGGTCCTCACTGAGTTAGTAATGGAACACTCATTGACCTGAGTGGTGCAAGTAATGCACTAAATTAACTTTTAGAATCTATACATCCCTTGTAAGATGGATGCATCTTATGCAAAGATATGTTTCAGTTTTTTTAAGTATCTTAGAACCTACAGATGTTCAATACTGACTGTGGAACAAAACTGTATTCTGGTAGCCAAAACATTATCATACAATGCATTTAGAAATACTACAAGGTTTGTGAAACTTATTTATATCTGGAGTTTTCAGAACTGACAAATGTTTTTCTTTGCATAAGACTACTTATGTAATGTTTATCACACTGCATACTAGGCCATTCTTAATTGCTCCTAAGTTTTCATTGAAGTACAGGTCCATTTTTCTAAACAGATAAACAACATGCTTTCTCTCACAGTTTTTGGAGCTATTCCACTTCTACAGTGATTTTATTTTCACTTTTTAAAAAAATTACTTTATGTGTAAAGTGTATTCCTGATATCTGTCAGGACAGATTTAATATCAGAATTCACTCTCAAAAGAATAGCTCCATGAGAGAGATCAAAAATAGCCAAAATCTTAGTAAAAAGCATGACTTCTTGATCAGTATGAAGAAAGCCAATACTACTCATAGTTTATTTGATCTTGGTCTGTAATTCATCATGTATTTCTGCTGTTTCAGTGTCTGGTCTCAAACATATTGTGAGCAGAGTTTGAATGAATTGGAAATATTTGCTTCAAGAGAAATTTTGGCAGTTCTCTTTCATAGTGCAGCTGGGTCAAAGTGTTTTGGCTTTCAAAGAAGAGCTGAAGTATCTGCAAATTCTCCAAACCACGTCCAACACAAAACAACAGCTGCTGAGTCTATCTACTAAACCATGGAGCAACTGGCAATTAAATCACCAAGTTCCAGCCATTCAGCTGCAAAGTTAATGCACCAAATCTATGTTAGTAGATAAATAGAATAATACTGAAAAGGATATGATAACTTTGGCATGATGATTCAATTTGAAAGTAGTAAAAATCACTAGAGGTTTCCTGTTTCAGCAAGGGTGGTTTCACAAGAAGGAAACACTGGTTGTTTGTGGCTCTGCATATTTTCAGCTACATTAACCTTGTAGTATTCTAAATCTCTAGTATTTTAAAAAGAGCTCAGCATTAATATTCTCAGCCAGAATTTCCCAGGAATTCATCTCCCAGTTTTAGTATCAGAGTAAGCAGCCTGTTTTCATAAGACTTCAGCAGATTGGATATCTAGCAATTTTGAAAAATCAGACCATAAAAATCTAGCCTATAATAGTATTGAATCATTTCAAAATATTTTACCAGGGGATGACTCCCAGCACTTTGAAATATGTCCCAACCATTTCAAAAGCCACTTATAAATACCTGGTGCTGACTTACCACACAGCATTTCTATAATTAGGGTAACACTACAGTAGAGGCTGACAGTGAAAAGCCCTGGCAAGCAACATATTCAGCTAACTATTTTCTTTAGCACTTGGACAAAAAAAAAAATTAGATATAAATATCTAAAAGTTTGCCATTTAGCTACTGAAGAGATATATCACTTAAATTTTTTCACTTTAAAGATGCCTATAGCTTCCACTCTAGATGTTGAAGGAAGACCTGCGGCAGAATAACTACCTAATAGATAGATGGCATAACCTACTGCTAAAAATATTTCTTTCCCTGCCTTGATTATAGAAGAATCCTAAGTTTAAAGCTTTTACTGGACATTTAATTTTTGGAGGGACTAAGTCAGAGAAAATAAACTGCATACCTTGGTGGGCAAGTTACCCCTTTTTGTGCTTTGTATTCTTTTCTGTTTGCAATAATGTCACAAGAGTTTACTGACTTAATGTTTTAAAATTAGCTACGATTATTACATGGAACATGCTATTTAAATACAGATAATTATTATTATTGTTATTATTATTGCTGTTGCTATTACACAACACAGTGTTTTATTGATTTTATTGCACCAAATTTACATTAGTGTTATTCCTTGTACCTTGGGTTACAGAAAAACAAACATGTCTGAGTTACCTAGAGAGAGTCACTGGATTGGAGATACTGTAATGTGTGATAATGAGCAAAGTTAAAAACAAAGTACCTGACAGTCTTCTGCAGGTGTTTGTCCTCTATAAAGTGAGATGGCTACTGACCTTTCTATACCACTGTTTTTCTCCTCCTATGCTCTTTTGAAGTAACTAGTTGCACATATATGACTGCTAATGAAAAATGGTGACATTTCTGCTATTCTCTTTTTCTAATCTTCATTTGACAAATTCAGAGCCCTCCCATTAATTATTTTCCCAAAGTTCATACAGAATGAGAAAATTATGGAGATTGGGTATTTGAGTAGAATAGGTTCTAATGTTGGTTAACACAGAGTAATGTGGAAATATAAGGGTAACTCTTTTATATTCAGTTTCTGATTTTTGTACTGACCTAAAATATCCTTTGCTTGTCCTGAAGATTCTCTGTGTTTTGAAAATGGCATTGCTCACATCATTCTGACACCTTCACAGTCATCACTTAAAACATTAAAAATTAAATGGAAGACAGAAACTGGAAGAAAATGAGAGGAATGCATTCCCATTTCTTAGGGGAAAATCTTCACTAAGACTTACCAAAATATCACATCCTTTTCTTAAAATGGAGGACTTCTCTATGCAAAGAGTCATTCTGCCAGAGGGAGATGTGCAATATTATACAACCTTTAGCTTTACTTGCTATGGTCAGCTGAAACTAAAAATTGCAAAAAGATGAAGTGCTCCATTAAATCCCTGTTTTATTGTGTAAGTGCCCTTATGAAATGGTATAACTACACAATAGCTTTATATCAGGCTAGAATTAAGGCTTACAACAGACGCTAAACTACAGCATTACCCTGACCAGATGTAAGGCTTATTTAAGCCGGATTTTAGAGTGAAATATTTATGAACTGATTTAAATACTAATGAACAGGCAGTCCTACAGCTGTCACAGTCGCAGAATGATAAATGTGTTACACAGCAATCTCTATGTCATATAGCTGGCCATTTTTCAATAGTCATGGACACATGTTTCTTAATAGTACAGGCAGAAGATGGGCAATGAAGTAGGCAAGAATAAAGACAATTACATAATTAGAAAGTTACCTTCCCTCTTCCTCAGTGCCCTTGTTGAGTCCCCAAGCATTTTTTCACTATTTCCTGATTCCTCTCCCCCTTTTTTTTCCCTTTTTCAGAAATTCACAGTTCCAGCTGTCGAGGTGTCAATACTGTCAATGGGACTTATTCCTAGTTTTGGTCAAGGCTGCAGTTTCCTTATACACAGTGCATGAATATTAGTTCACCTACAATCTCCATTGAGATTCCTTCCCTCCAAGAGGACACTGACACAATGGACTGAAAAGCCATCTACCGAATGATAGCATCAATTTTTGCTGTTTGCAAAAGAGAAAATCCCAGTCCTCCCAATGCTGCAAAATCCCACAAAACACTTGCACATATCCAGCACCTTCATAACCCTTCATAGTGTGCCCTGCACTTCCCTGTACATATCGAGGGTGTCACCCTAAAAGCATTTCTGTGGGACACCTCATGCTGCCTTATTGTTACTGCTGCCACTTAGTTCTAAGAAACTTCAAGATATAGTTATTAGCACATATATATATATGCCTCAGGGACAAAAGCAAATCACCTGGGACACAGAAAAGTCTCAATGTACTTTTTATAAAGTTTCCAAGCAGGGAGAGTGCCTTAGCAAATAAGGAAGCCTGCCCCAGGCTTCTCTCAGATGCAGAGCACAGTGGCAATATTGACAGAGCAGTAGGACCATCAAGAAGAACAGAAAGTTCAGAGCTGCTGATCCAGTGACTCCACTGTAAATCTCATCTTTGACTGTGCTAGGAGTAGGACAATGAAGCCAAATCTCCTCTTTGTCCTTTACTGGTTTTACTGTTTGTCTTACTATACTAAAATATACAAAAGTGTTTTATTTCTGTGGCAAAATTAAATAGATGCAAAAAGTGTAACATAAAGGATAATGCCTATATGCAAAATGATTTAAGGAAAAATTTAAATTAAACTCATTATATATATATATACAGGAAATCCTGTCCCCTTATAAACATTTCCTAACTACTAATTTAAATTCTTGATTCCTGAATTATAAAATTAATGTTTTCTTCTTTCAAAACTTTGGAATGTAATTAAAGAATCAGCTGAATATTACAGTTTCTATTAAATATTTCTTCAATTCTACAAGGCATCCTAGTAACAGAAACTAATGAATTGGTAAAAATAGTAAAGTAAGCAAAAAGTTTACAGAACATATGCATGATCTGTCAAAAGTGCTAGCAGACTAATTTAAAAATTTTAACTCACACCTGGTGCCAATGACAATATCCTTATAATGCTGAATAATTTATTTGTCATGTCCAGATCATTTCCATCATAAAAATAGCTACTTTATTAAATAATGAATATATGCAGTTAAGAACATCATCATGAGGATAATTCTTAGTGATAGATATACTGGATAAAGACTCTTAAGGAACCCAAGTGCCTTCCTAGGAGGAAGGTAATATCCTTACTTAAAGAATGGTATAAAAATGTTTAAATTACTAGAATTAAAATATTGAGTAAGGTATTTTTATATTGATTGTCATAGAGATTTTGAAATAGATTTACACAACAAACACTTCACAGAGACCGTGGGCAGGTTAAGAACAGTGTGACTTTTAGACAGATGTGGTAATAAAGTCAAAATCTCCAACAGAATGGTTTTTCTTCAGCACTCTCACAAATCTAATAAATTAAATCATTTTATTGTTTAATAAAAGAAAGTGGTATATGATCAATAAAGTGCTGGTTTCATCTTAATTATTGATCCTTACTCATTAATGTAGAGTTTTACAAGTTTCTATTAACTCTGCTTACAATCTTGCAATAAGTTTCACATGCCTTAATATTCTGCTAATCTCATAGGTGGCATCAGTACCCTGAGAATATCCTCTGTTTAGACGTTATGGAAATGCCACATTCTGTTGTCTTTTCAGTATATGGAATGAAATGACTTTCTTTATGCTAATGTTTTGCCTTCAGCAGATTTTTATCACTTGGTAAGCAAATACATCTTTATGCAATATGCAAATATTCATATGTGAACATTTTAATGCCACAGTGTATCCATCTACATGGTTTCAGAAAGGATATGAAATAAGGTTTAGTATTATTATGGCTGCTCCATTTACAGGTGTGAATGAATATGCAGGGGACTACACAGTGGAAATACAACATCTGGATTAGGAAGTCACAGACATAGAAGTAGCTACTTTTATAAATCTTGATTTTATAAAACAGTTTTGTTTAATCTTTCTGATACCTGCATAATCAGTGAGTTCTTCATAATTTCAGATTAATTTATTTGATCTCATTAAATAATCTTGCAACCCATTTCAAATCAAAACTGCATGTAGACTTCTCTGAGTTAGTCACCATCACTTCCATTAACTGCTGGAACAAAAAAAATGTAGTTCAGTAAAAGAAACTTTTCTGTTGTTTATTTAAGAAGAATGATGATGATTACTTAATCACTGTTGTAGAGAAAGGGAAAAAGTAAAGTCTACATAAGTGAAATGTGTCTGACTGAACAAGAGAGCTGAAAGGAAACATCTGGAAGCTGAATATCTCATCTAAAGGAATATGGGAAGAAGAAACTATTTGGGAAGAAGGAACCAAATGTTAAGAATAAAAGAGTTTGAAGGCCCCAAAGAAAGAATGAAGGTAGGAAGATATGAGGAAAAGTAGAGATAACTACTGAAGAGCTAATTTACACGATTTTGAAGAAGCATAGGGAAAAAAAAAATAGAGACATCCAACTCTGGAAAGATTGAGGGATGCTTCAGTGGAAGGTACTCAGACTAAGTGCTCCATTGTATGCTTTATCTGCTGGGCATCCCAAAGCTATTCATGCTGCATGCTGAACAGTTTTTGTTTTGACACTTAGCCCCATCAGAACTGCCCCTTTATCGCTCTCAAGGAAAACATCTTTTATACAGGACATTCACATGCTTGTTTCTTTTCCAGTATTTGAGAAGAGCTGTCCTCCATCACCTACTTTGTCCCAAAATGGAATGTCAATCTCATTTATGTGGTTGTGGTTTATCAAGAGAGCCTTCAAGGAACTTTCAGAAGAGGAATGGGAAAACATGCAACCACTGAAGAAGTGATGCTCATGGCAAGACTATCAAACTGTCTTACATTTTTTGCTGAACTCAGCCTCAAGGCAGCCAGTCAATAGCAGGCTGAGGGCAAAGCTAAATTGCAGGTACAATCCTTCCTAAGATCAGGCACATCGTGTCATAGCAGATTCATATCACCATCCAGTGGTGTAATTGTATTACCAATGCATGTAGAATGGTCAGCAGTTGGTCTGTTCATTTCATAGCAGAAATGATTATTTTTAGTTATGAGACCTATGTGGAAGTTGAACATAAAGGGCTGCACATTAATTGGCTCACTTCCATTTGGTTGTCACCAAAGACATTAAAATAACTTTCACTGCTTTCCGCAGAAATATTGCACCGATCTGTGTTGTAATCATCAAAGGACGCACAGAGCATCCTCTAGAGAGGTCTGTAATTGTTACAGGTATAAGGGGAGTGTAAGTTATCAGCAGCTATGAGTGACCAATTTATACAGGGCAGCATCAACCCTGTGGTTTTTTGAAAGAACAAGATTTGTTCTGAAAATCTATTCAATTCCTGTCACATAAGTTTTATTCAGTGATAGATGGCTGTCAGGCAATTCAGTGAAAATGGATCTTGTAAAGGAGCTGTCATATGTGAGGCCATCTGCAGCTACATTGTTAGTAGCACCTTCCTTTCTAGATCTGAAACTCTTTTCACTTATTTTTGCTTATTAATGTGAATCTCAAAATCCTCTTTATCATCTTTTTAGAAATCTCTTTCTCTCCTATTTAAAATCTATTACTCCGTTGTTCTGTCTTCCATTTTTTTCTGAATTTATTCTGTTTCTCCAGCTATATGTCACAGCCTGGCCATCACAGCTTGTTTTGTCTGTCTTGAAGGTCTATTATACGCTCCAAGTGTCTGCATGCCCTATAATCTTATTGTGCCATTTCACTTCCACATGCATCATTCCTCTCCCAGCTTTTTGACATATGCTTAATTGTTATTTTCTATTCTGTAGGGACTCAAGGCAAATTTCACATTTAAGAGATCCTTGTTATCCAGGGAAAAAGACCTAGGTAGATAAAACCTCATATTCCAAATAAAAACATATTGCGCTGCAACAAGTTCTGTTGGTCAGGTCTTCATATTTGGCCTTTAAACTATTAAGATATAACTATTTGTATGTTAAATATATTAAACTACCATAAACATGTACAAGACTGTCTCCAGGACAGTGTGAGATAAGTCTTCACCCTCAGTTACTAGCAGTGGTTTAGGACCTAATTTCAGGATGACGTATACTGAAGTAATGGAAACAAGTCAAATAAGAAGTCAAAACACGCAGCCATCTTATCCTTTACTATATTTCAATTTATTTCAATCCAACATAATTTTAAAAAGTTAAGCTTTCATTTAAAAAAAATCAGAGAAAAATTATATTCTTATTTGGAAGATTTCCAGACTTGAATTAATTGATTAATTATCCCCATTAAAAAAAAAAATCTACATTCTTTCTCATCAGCTTTTCCATAAATATGCATTGAGCTTAGAAAAAAAACTGCATAAGTACTGTTCCATTATAAAATGAAAACATTGTAGTTTGCATGAAAATGTTCTGTTATAGTTCAAATTAAACACTATTTTTCTCACTTTATAACTTCTGCTATTTTTGCATGATGAGTGCATGAAAGCAAATCTGTGTTGAATATAAATGAAACTCTTTTCATAATATGATATGTCAATAGGCTTAAGGTCACACGTATTTTCTCATCCTTTTCAATTCCAAGATTCTTAAAGATTAGAAGTGTAAGTCATCTCCTTTAGTTATTTTGTTTCACTATTAGCTAATCCTCAACTCTAACACAAATTTAGCCCAGTGCACAAGCTGATCTGACACTATCCTTCTCATCACAGTTGAATTTGGCTCCACCTTTCTGCTGTACTTCAGAAGAGATAGAATAATAGCTACTGCAGCTACTTTAGCATTTAAGATTTGTGAGTTAACATAATCTTGACTGCAGAATAAGCTGGATCATGAAAAACACATTGAGTATTTCATTGTTTCTTGGCTGCTTGGTGAGACCCCATACCCACAAATGCAAAGGAAGGCGGTCTATGAGACAGAAGACATCTACTTTATAAACAGACATAAGAAAAGGAGCAGTTAGATTTCCAGATTAAGATTTAACAGATAATTGAAATTCTGAGATGTATGTCAACCTCTTGTTTGGTTTTGGTTTTCATTTTAAAATTATTCTATGTTTGCTGAATGAATATATCTCTAATGAATGAATATATATAACCTTAAGAAATTCATCATAAACTATTCAACTTTTTTCCCCCCACTTTACTCATTCACTGCTCTGCAATGTCACTGGAAATCTCATGATCAAAAATTATGGGTAATAATCTTTGAGCATAGTTGAATTACATTCAGAAAAGGACCAGAGGCTGGAAGGGGCAAAGGTCGTTGAGCACAAATAACAGAACTTTCTGGAGGCCCCAAGCTACCAAAGGGTCTGTGACTCCTGCAAAAAGTGGGAAAACCCCTGATGATGCTCTGGTTTTAGGCATCTCTAATCAGTGGTTCTTGGGAATCCACTGAGAATCTGGTGTTTCAGACACAGACACTACACACATGGGCAGTGTGCAGCCCATTGAAAATGTCAGCAGAAACCCTGTTCCAGCAGACATTACTTTTCTGGTCCTTTTGGATTGAATTTTGATCTTTTTACAAAAGCACAAAGAATCATATCAGGATTAAAGACCTGCCACATTCACTTTAGCGTGTCTTTATAGTTTATCACATTTCGTCCTGCCAAAGCTAGTGGAGGTGCCTAGGGCAGAGATCTCATCTTCTGCTCTGATATGTGATTTTCCTGGGCTTATATCTTCTCTCTTGTGTTGATTGCTCCCCCTGTCTGCTAAAACTCTTCTAGGTCTCTTAAAATGCTTTTCTTATTGGAGGGCTTTTCTGGTGTGCTAGATGGTTTCCATTAAAGGCTTATTGAGAGTGGGTTTCCATTAAAGGCTTATTGAGAGTGGACACCTTATTTACAAAGTCCCAAAAGTTTTCTTTCCATTGTAGACATTGTCAAGACTTTTAAAAGCTCTTCATCACAACTGATATTTTTATTATGCTGCTCAAAATATTTTATTGATGCTTCCACTTGCAGCTGTCTCCTTTTCACCTGAAACAGAAAACTTGCCTGCATTGCAGGCACATCTTATACACTGCCATAGAAAAAACATTTAAGGCATGTAATTAATTTTTCCCTGTTAGAGCTGGCTATCTTTTATTCCTACAGATCACTTTCCTATGACTAACATCACATCATTCTGAACAACTGAATAACATTCTGAACCAAGCTGGACACCTCCTGTTTTGCAGTGTGCAAAACAGGCAGGTGAGCTTCTGTTTTCTCCATATTTTTTCCTCCAAGTGGGTTATTGGTATTTAATCTGTAAGTTTCAAGAAAATTTGTTTCAAATTAACTGAGTTAGAGCTTGCTTGGTCTGCTACTCTTGTCAGACTATCTTTGTAAAAAACCTTTCAGAGATATCACTTAGTGGCATAATATCTTCTAGACACTTGCCTCTGGCTCTGTCTTTCCTATTTTCCTTTTTTTTTTTTTAAGGCCTATGCACATCTTCATTAGTCTCTCTGATGGTTGAGCATGACTTAGTCTTATTAAAGCTTTCTTTGAACATCCTTAACAGTTTTTGGTGCTGTTGCTATTATATCTTATTCCATTCTAAGCATTTCTTTTCAGTTTTGCAGTTCTGGTCACTTGATCCATGATTTCCAGTACTGACAATACATTGTTTTAATTGCCAAGGTCGTAATATTTTTTATTTGTTGCACCACTTCGTTTTCTTTCTCCCCATATGCTTTTTTTCAATATTCGTTCCTTGGCTTTAACATTTGAGCATCTTCCTTTTGAAGTAGAAGCTACGTCTCCTATTTTGCACTTTTACAGTTAAGCTTATTCAAATTCATGTTTTCTGTCCTGCAGCCTGACTCACATTGGGAAATGTGAATTAAGTTGCATGAATAATGAAAAGATAAGTGTCTTTTCCTTAGTGCTTCTACCAATCCAGAAGACCCTTGACCATCTAATAAAGATGTCAGTTAGAGCACAAAGCAGAGTCTTTAAATAATTTTCTGACCAGAGATGGTTACTGTACTTTTGATGATGGATGGAGGAAGCTGCCATCCCACATATCATGGGTTGAGACTCTGAGGAGTGTTCCAGCTGGAGTCTCATCTTCCTTCCTAACAAGTCTCATCTTCCTTCCTAAACAAAACCAGAAAAAAAACAAACAAAAAACTCAGAAAACACTTGAATGCCTACCATATCTATTTCAAGATATGAATGTTTTCAAGATATTTCAAGATATCAATGTTTTTCAAGAAAAACATTGCAGTAAGTTGTCTAATATATTATGAAAATATAACAATATTACTGTGACTGCAGAATTTTACAAGAGCAGTAGAGAATGAAAAAAATAATGTAAAATTTTTTGATCTTCTCTTCTTCAAATGAATTGTGCAAAATTACGGTTAGTTAACAGGAAATTACGGAATATGATAGTAAAAAAGAGTAAAATGACAAGTTCAGAATGAATTAGATACAGTCTTCTAAATTAAATTTTGCAATTTCTCTGTATTAGAGCTGGAGTTTTTGAATTTCTTACTTCCATTTGAAAACTAATAATTCTAATTTTATTATTATGTACATAGCAGTTACAGAATGCAATTTATGGAACCTTTCCCCAAATTAGAAAGTAAAAACTGAAAATCAAAACCAAACAAACTGTAAAACTTTAATTAAAAAACTCAGCAGGTAGGTTTATTTCATTTACAAGCAATAATATGAAGAAGCTTCTCTTTTTTCCTTTCTTTTTCCTTTTTTTTTTTTTAATAGAAATACTAAATGAGTAAATGCTTGTCCCCGTAGAATAAATTTTATTAGGAACTGGTTAACAAACCTTTTCTTCATAAGGGCCTGGTGACAAATATGAACTTATTTGCTTTTGTCTTTCTGATTGCTTTGCAAAATGAAACTGATTAATTTGAATTTACAGGCAGTTAAAAACAAGAAATGAAATAAAATTTGCTGCAAAGCAGTAAACTATTCATAATATAAAATTTCATTTAAAGAGCTTGCAATCAGAATACATTGAATTATTAATTGAAAACAATGAATCCTTTGAATTTGGCTTCTGAGTGTGATTGCAAATTGTCAATGAGCACTCATGAATTTTATTAATGCATTTTTTTATTTAAAATCTTTGATGGACTACACATATGAAGATATGTATGCATTTAGATTATATGTGAGCTCTCTGCTGTATTAATTTACTCAAATATCCACAAAACAGATTTTTTTTTCACTTTAGTCATTTGCAAAAACCCTACATAGTTAATATTGTTAAACATCATAATTTGATCTCCATCTTGAAAGATTCAGAGTCAAATTGAATAAATTAATAAACTTTGTCTCATCTTCAAGGAAATTACCTCCTCTGATTTGTAAGTTTGCTATTTTTTTTTAAAATAGAGATAATATATCTACCCTACGACACAAGGCTTACTTATGACAGTGACAGAATATCAGTATCAAAATAACATGACTATAGTTGGGGTCAGGATATCAAAGAAATATACTGCAGTCTTAACTCTTTCATAGGAAAATGATAATGCAAAGAGGTAGCTTTAATATGTAGGAAAAAATACATACACGAAAAAAACTTTAAAATTCCCAAAAGCCACAAGGGATGGGATTTCCTATTATGCTCACCATTAACATTTAGCTTTTTTTTGGAAATTAAAGTCTGGAAGAAAGTAAAAAGTGTCTTATTTATTTTTTCTATGAAATTTTATTTTTAAGTTCTTTTTGCAAGAGTCATACAGATTTGCACTACTTATGTGGCAACCACCAGCTTTTGTCTCAATTTTTCCAGTAATGTGAATACATAGCTTTCATGCACAATCAGATGATAATGGATCTGCTAGAAGACTACAGCCTTTTTTTGAAATTATTTTTTTCCTACAAACTTCATGAATTAAATTAATTGTATTCTTTTTTTTCCTGCTCGGTTTTTAACGCCATCACTAACATTTTTCCACAGTCATTCATCACATATGGTTAAACCATTGCTGTCTGCAACAGGCTATGCTTTCCCCCTCCTCTTACTTGGGGGCTTAAATTACTTACCTGTTGTCATACCACCAATAAACAGGGAACTGGGGGCTTGCTCTACTATGTTAAGGATGGGCCAAATAACATGATTTCAGGCATCAAACACTCTTACTGAACATATCAAAGTTTTAAGTCCTGTCATTATTCTCAGTTTTTTTCTGACAGTTAGAAATTTCAGGTGCCCTTTTGCCCTTCCTCCCAGAAGAGGAGCAAAGAAATTTTCTTTTGTTAAAATCTGTAATCTAAGCTTAGGAATTAGCTACTTATGTATTTACTGGCATGGTAGTGTCAGGATATTGTCTCATTAAGTGCCTTTGTTTCTATGTTGATAAGTAACTCGTCATGTGTGACATATTTCACATTTCTACAAAGAGCATTTCTTTAACCAGTTACACTCTACATTTGTGTACTGGTTTGGGCTGGGATAGAGTTGATTTTCTTCATAGGAGTTAGTACGAGGCAGTGTTTTGGATTTGTGCCGGAAATAGCATCGGCAGTTGAGGGATGTTTTTGTTATTTCTGATCAGTGTTTATACAGCATCAAGGACATTTCTGCCCCTCACTCCACCCCACCAGAAGTGAGTTGAGGGTGCACAGGAATTAGGAAGGGACACAGCCAGGCCAGTTGAGCCCACTGACTGAAGTGGCATCCCATACCACACAGCACCACACTCAGCATGCAAAATCAAAGGGAAGAAGATGGAAGGGGGAATGTCTGCAGGGATGGTGTTTGCCTTCCCTAATAACTGTTATTCTGGCTGAACTGGCTTTCCTGGAAATGACTGAACACCTTTCTGCTGATGAGAAGAGATGAATGAATTGCATTTTGCTCTGCCTGTATGTGTGACTTTTGCTTTATCCCTATCTCATCCCACAAGTTTTCTCACATTTCTGATTCTCTCACCCATTGCACCAGAGGGGACTGAGTGGCTGCCTGATACTCAGATGATGGCTGGGGTTATAACAGGAATTTTTCAGCATTGGTCAGTATTATGTCAATTTATCAGTGCTATAGCTTTGGTTTTTAGCCCTTTTGTTTTGTGGGAGTATTGCATTTTTCATACAATTAACCTTTCTTTTCGTTTTCTGTGTAAGATTTCACAGTCATGGTTAATGCAAATGTGCACTTGCTGTTTAATCATATATACTGTTCTTCCAATATTTGCATGTCATCAAAAGAAAGATAAGGATAAAAAAGCTGTATTCATTTATGCCCTCAATAGACACAGTCAGGTGTCTTTGCTGCTTTGTCCATTTTGTATCTATTAATGTTTATATTTTTGTATAATACTGGAGCCAACTAAATAATATTTTAAGAATTCAAACCTTTTTTATTAGTGAAAAACTGACTGCATTGTGAATCCCACTAAAAAAATACTATCTATTTAGTCTATACAATTGCACTAGTTATTGTTAGGCAATAGGTCTCTCCAGAGACTGAAATAAAATGCCAATATAGACACCTCTGATATGTGGATTGAATAAGCACTCTCTCCCTTCCCCATCCTAAGTATCAGGCTGAATTTAGGTGAGATATATCCCACACACATAGGATTTTGTGTGAGCTTTCATTATATCATACTGCTGCTATTGCAATTTACTTCTGCCTGGCTTCTGTAACAAATCTGTGGTCTCCTCACATTTTGTTCAGGGTGCTGCTGCTGCGATGGGTAAAGACAGCTATCTACCCTCCGTGGTCAAAATTGCTGAACTCCAAAGAAATAAGAGAATATAATTTCCCAGCATTGATTTATTATCAGCTTTAAATTTTTGCTGCTGGTGGTATGTTTACTCGAAATTTTTGTTTCTTGATTTTTTGTTGTTCGATTTGTTGGTTGTTTTTCATGTGAGATTTTTCAGGATATTTGAAAAGTACTGTGTTCTTCTCAGAGGATCTGAGAAGGACCTGCATTACACCGATTTTTACAACTTTCAGGAGTAATGATTTCTACATTCCCCCTTTATATACACTTCCATTTATCTGACTTTGCTTGATCTTCCTTACCACCACTCTACACATCCACAATGATGTGGTGACACATTCTATAATTTAAATATTTACGTTTCTATGCGTTGTGTTCTCAAGCCGCAGAACTGTATTCCTTACTGATGTACTTTACCAGGCATAAAATAAAACTTAAAAAGTGTTTGCAGAAAATATGTTAGGATGTTATTTTTCAGTGGAAATAGCAGTTTGAATATCTTTTTATCTAGAAATCTTTACTGAAAAGCAGAAAATAAAATTAAGAAATTGGACTACCCCAATTCTTCACAGAAGAACGCAAATGTATGGCTATTTAGCAGTTTTTAACCTTTTTGTTTGTTTGTTTGTTTTTCTTGCCAAGCCTTTCCCTGAGCCACAGATGCCATTTCCTATTCAGCTGTTGCTCTGTTTCTCACAGACACCCTGCAGATCATATGGGTAACATTCCAACCCAAATTGAGTCATTTGAGTACGAAATAGCTTCTCAAAATCTGTTACTGTTTCCTTTGCATTCTTTTCTTTATTCACTTTGTTCACTCTTTTGTTGATTGGATTGGGTTTGTTTTTTTTTTCCCTTTTTAACATTAGTCTTAGCACAGACTAATTAATATGTTTGATTTTAAAACTCTAGTCTTAAAAATGTTAGATCTAAAATCAAAACTAACATTCAGCCCAGCTGAGCAATTTCTAATTTTTATTGACTCAGGTATGATGCCACTGCAGATGTCCACTGCTTTCATTTTTTTGCTTAAATTGATTGCAAAAATAAAAACTTCCAATGAAGTAATATATCTTCCTATATTACTTCTGTGGCAATGCTTCCTTTTAGACAAACTGAATATTTCCACTTTAATTTTCATTGTAAATGAAAATCTTTGAATTTCTGCTCTTCACAGTATTTAGAATTTAGAATCAATAGTACCTTTCCATGTGGTCTGAAGAAAATTTATTGGAACCTTTTAGAACTCTCAATGCTTTTTTCAATCCATATAAATAATTCAGTGTGGTAGAAAGTAAATGACTGAAATAATGCAGGCCAAGGGCTTCCAATTATCTTTGGGCAGCCTTGAAAATTGGACTTGTGCATGCTACTTTGTCAATGAGCCTTTAAACCCAGAGATAGTTAACATAAATAAAACCACTTTAGTTCTTCATTATTTTGTTTGTTTTACAGTGGTAGACAAATTAAGAAAGCAATCTCCAGCAGTACAAAATGAGGCCAAATATGGTGGTTTTTTTCATAGTGATTCACAAAAGCCTACACCATCCCCATCACACACATGCTTTTTCACACACCATTATTAGAAGTATTCCCACTGCAAAGACATATACTAATACTTTAAACAAACATAAACATATTTCTTATCTTATCAAAAAGATGATTTTCTAGCCTTTCCTTTGATGATTGTGAGCCTGTCCGCTTTTGCTGTCAGCTAGAAATCCTAGAGGGCCTCTGAAAAACAACATGACAGAACTTTGGGGACCTGAGCAATTTGAAGATTTGTTTCCCTTTATTTTTCTTGACTTTCTTGATTTTTAGAGCTTCTAAACTAGTGAAATTTTTCAAAGGGCTTACAGAAAATGTTGTGTCTCAGAAGACTCCTGCTGTGCTTTAATGCCTTAAATTTATCACCATAGTGTCTGCAATTAGTGAACACCATCTAAAACTACCTAATTCTTAAAAACTCTATGATAGATATTTTATATTTTTTAACAAAATTACCTCTGATCTGTTAAAATCATGTCATGCACTAGTATGACACATAATAGAAGTTATTTATATTCTACATTAAACTTTTAAACAGAGTATTTGAACCCAGGCACTTTTCCCTTGTATGGACATGCACCTCAAAAAGATGAATAAATCCTTGTGGGCATTTCAGTTTTCTGCTCTATCATGTAATATCCCTGGGGTTCCAGGGTTACCTATTTTTGCTTTCTGGCAGGGTTTTGTAAATTGGAGAATCTTTACTCTTGTCTGCTCATTTATTCACTGTCATAACAATCTCATTTTATATTGAAAATTAGTCTAGTCCGAAGCTTAAATATCATTTTATACTTTTTCTTGTTTCTACATTCCAAGTGGAAACTAAGATTTATGAAGCCCTGGAGATACCACTTGGTTTCAGTCCTTCAAAGAGAAATGTTACATTAAAGATGATGTCGGTAACCCTACAGCGTATCAGGAATTTATTATGAAATATAAACTGCACAAGAAACAAGAGACAACAGTGAACACAGGCAAGAAACTGACATAGTGTATTTATTTTTGGTTTTAATGTGGAGTTATGAATATTTATTACATTTGTGGAAATCACAGTTTCTGAGCACAAGACAATTTTTAATGGTTGAGTTGCTTTTACTAAAATGTAACTCTCTAACTCATGCTAAGGTCTCAAAGCATTTTGTGTATATCACCATTCATGAAGTTACTAAACACCTCCAGGGTATTCATCAGCTGTCCTGCAACAGAAAGATTCATCTTTTCTTTCTTTATATATATAATGCTTTTGTAAATTCCATTTAATAAATGAAGCACATTTTTTCATATCACTTTAAGCAAAAGCAGCAAAGATTTTCCATCAGTTGTTACTGTGTACTTGATCTTTCTCCAACAAAGACAGCTACTGAGTATTCTTTGATTAATATGAGAAATCCCTGATTGGAAGTTTTCTTCTTTGGTATCCATTAATTTACAGGGCCATGTAGTTGGACTTGCATCTCATCATCTGAGGCTCAAATCTGGACTTTCAGCACTGCATCTACAGATGCAATGCAACAGGCTAACAAATAAAAAATAGCAAAAGCAGATGAAAAAACAAAAAAAAAAATCCAGCCAAGCTAGATCAAACATGTAAGTGCATCTGAAAAACAACAGGCTAAAGTTTGGAAAAGTAGACTACCAGGTGCCAGCAGATCAGCCACACAGAGAACAACTGGACGCATCCTTGTAGCATTTTGGAAAGTGTTGGCATGGCACAATTAGAGCAGGAATGACCAGCTCAGAAATGTTGGCAGAGACAGTAAAATTGGATGACTGACAAGAATAGGCCAAACCATATCTTGCATAATCATGTGAAATAGTGATTCAGGCACATATGCAGAAATATAACTGTCAATGAGTTAAGAGCTTGAATAATCTTAAAAAAACCTCACAAAATAAACCCCCAAAAGAGCCCTACCACAACAATAAAAAAAACCCCAAACAAACAAATCCTCAAGAGAAGAATGTTCAAAGCCAGCATGACAAACATTAAAAGACAGAAGGAAATCAGACTTTGCTTTTAATAGTTTGTGAAAGAAAGAAAGAAAGAAAGAAAGAAAGAAAGAAAGAAAGAAAGAAAGAAAGAAAGAAAGAAAGAAAGAAAGAAAGAAAGAAAGAAAGAAAGAAAGAAAGAAAGAGAGAAAGAAAGAAAGAAAGAGAGAAAGAGAGAAAGAAAGAGAGAAAGAAAGAAAGAAAGAGAGAAAGAAAGAAAGAAAGAGAGAAAGAAAGAAAGAAAGAGAGAAAGAAAGAAAGAAAGAGAGAAAGAAAGAAAGAAAGAAAGAAAGAAAGAAAGAAAGAAAGAAAGAAAGAAAGAAAGAAAGAAAGAAAGAAAGAAAGAAAGAAAGAAAGAAAGAAAGAAAGAAAGAAAGAAAGAAAGAAAGAAAGAAAGAGAACTGTTACATGTTATGATGTTTAAAGCCTTATTACACAATGGCACCTGATTATACTAAACTATTGTAATCAGCATAACCCACGTCTGCACTGAAATAAAAAAAAACTTCCTGGAATCTAGTTATTGCAACCTAGATCTATAAAATTTTGGCCCTTGAGGCAGAGTCTCACAAAAATTAGGGTGTGGGAACTGTTGATCATCACTAGGAAAAGGTTACTTCATATATTTGACAAAAAATTTCTTGCATTTCAGGTGTATAACAAAACATGAATAATGCACCCTAGCATGATGTGTCCTAATAGTACCAATCTACCACAATTTTTAACTGTTCTGTTGCAATAAAACTACAGAAGGTGTGTTAGTATAACATCCTCTTTTACTAATAAAGGGTTTTCCTAGTGGCATTAGTTTATTTCCTTATTCTAAAATTAGAACTACACTGTTTTCAGGTTTAATCATAGTGATATGAAGATGCTCTTAGAACAGAGAGTTAATTGCCATCGCAAGAAGAGACCCTTTGCCTGAGTGGAGTCCTCTGAAATTCACAGTCATCTTTTCCAGCTGATCACAGAAGAAAGTATTTATAAAAATGCAGTTATTCTCAGTGTGTCAAGGTTCAATTTCATAAATGACCTTAAAAGAGCAGACAAAGGATGAGTTATGTTACAGAGAGGATCTAAAGAGTGCCTTTGAGGTTTTGGGAGTTCTTGGTTTTTGGGGTTTTTTATTTAGTCTGGTCTCCGTCCTGGGGTCCTCTGAACCAGGACAGTATTTTATAAAGATATCTTTTTAACCTTGAAAAAAACAGTGAGATGTTAAAGAATTTTAGCTGTTTTAAAATATCTCTAATTTGCAACTTTGCATACAATGATCAACTGTATGAAATAAAATACCATTACAGAGTATGGCCAACCAGCTTTTACTCCCAGTAAAAATCTACTGACTAACAGACCCTGTGAAAGTCTTAGACACTCCACTGGAATGCAATTCTGAACAATTATTTATACTATTTCAGAAGGAATTCTGCATGCAAAGTGCCTATAGAGACAGATTAATACTAGTGCTTGTAGCAAGTAATTCACTGCAATATCGAATTTCTCAAAATAGAGTGCTATTTAGCCTCATGAACAAAAATACAAAAGGCAGAAGTGAAACAATGCAGCAAGATTGTCACACTTTCCACACACAGTACTGTATGTCTTTAGCACAGAAGTATTTTCCCACAAGAAAGAACCAAGACAGAACCTAGATCATGGTAATTCCACATTTTCAAATGCTGGAAGGCATCCCCTGAAAAACTTATGTGGCCCTAGGATTTTCCTCTTTGTCTCTCTTATGAGAGGCTGCCAGTACCTGAAGGGCACAACAAAATCTCCAGAACTGTTTGAAACAAAGATGCAGACTAGCAGTGGAAAATTTGAATGGTTTTGCCACCAGCTGATAATGTTTTCCTCTCTGAGAACTTGCAGGGGTCAGAATTTCATCTTAAACTGTCCTGCTGCTTTTTCCAACATGCTCTTTGTTTCAGAATATTTTAAATAGCTAATTTTGGTTTTGTTGCATGTTTGCTGAGTTTCCTGCAATTTCACATCATGTTTAAAGTCAGGCCTTACCGCAAGCACAGACATTTTGTTGGTTTATAGTATTCATATACCCATTCAGCTGTTTGGGATGATGCTATCCTGTACGACCTTTCTGCATCACATGACTCACCACTGTCCTAAGAGCAGTTACAGGAATTTTCACTTAGTGAAGAAGTGCAGACTGTATTTCTTTTATTTGACTAAGCTGTTTCCTATTACTTACTGTATTCTCTTGACAGTAATAAATTTCATAATGCTTGCTAGATTTCAAATCAACTATTACGCTATCTAGATGGAACAGTAAATCAATAATTGATGATAAACAAATCATATCTAATAGCTGAAATACAAGGGGGTTTTGCCTTAAGGTGTCACACTCAGCAATCACTGCAATATTTATTGAAAATATAGTATAATTCTATTAAATCAATAATATGTTGATATGAATATATCAAGACATTTTCATAATCAAAGAGGACAGAGCTGAGAGGAGAAAATGTACTTTATTATGCACACACTTAGTGATCCTTATTTATGAAAACCTGATTAATTAGATGCTTTATCATATACCTTGTTTTCTACATTTCTTTTGATGCTCCCACTTTCAAAATCATATAAAACTGGGTTAAGCTTGGTGAAATAATTTTACAATCAGGTTTATCACTTGTGTTCCAATAGCTCTTGGTGGATAATAGTTTTGCTTAGGAGAAGTCTGTAGTGGTATAATTTCTTAGATAGACTTTTTTATTTTGTACCCACAGAAAAGTGTAAGTGCTCAGTAAACCTTTTCATACGGTCAACATAACTAGAAAATTAAATACTAGTATAGAGACAATAAAAATCAAACCTCAGTTCTGAGTCTGTATTTCATTCTGCATCTATTCTCATTGGGTAAATCAGAGACTGGAATTCTCAAGTATTGTGTAATCAAGCACTAGACTGCTTATTAAAAGATGGTGCCCAAGTACAATCCAATTTTCATGAATTCAAATAATCAAGCAATATACTATTGGATTCTGTAGTTCATTGAAGTTTAGTAGTTTTAATGGGTATCTTTTATTTTCTTTTTTAGTTTTTCTCTTCCTTTTTCATTTCCTTTTCAAAAAAGGCATAATAGAGTGAGCTATAACTCTTAGTGCTGATTTATTCTCAAATTTTGATAAAAGATTTTGTAGCAAAAAAGATCAAATTAATTTATTAGAATTTAGCTCACATAATTATGAGGTATCTAAGGACGAATAGGTCATACTTTTCATGTCATTAAAGTATTTTCAAGGTTTTCAGGCTAATTAGATTAGTTAGCTGGAAAAAAAAAATGAAATGAGCATGGATATAAAGCCTCAAAAGCTTTCTTACATTGTCCAAATCCCTGTGCCACTGCTGATAAAGAAGGAAAAAGTGTGATGCTTATGGTTTGCTTCTGTGGTCTGTCAGAAATGCCACAGAAGTCATGAAAACATTTTGTTAGAAAAGTTTAGAAGATTTTTCTCTAAGACACTGATAAATAAATGTTATAATTCTTGCAAGAAAATTCATCAGTTTAAGATTTTTTGTTGATTTGTCTCTTGGAAAGGTATAAAATGTCTGTCCTGGTATTCTTCAAAGATAAATATTTTGATTCTCCCCATATTGTTTTATTGACAGTAACTGTTAACATGTACTAGAGACAGGGAGATTAAAACAGGAAAAGGCCCATGACATTAAGGAAAGAGCAGGAAAAGGTCCCATTTTACATTAAATTTATTAAAATATATCTAATTTCCTCAAATATAAAAGATATGCAGAGTATAGAAGTTTAATGACCAGTAATGACTTTTTGGGGTTTTTTATGTTCTTAGGGAGTAATATAAGTATCATGTAAAGTGATTTTTAAAATAATTTGCAGACTACGTGTTGCACAAGATGGAGAAATATATACCATTTCACAGAGCTCTTACTTGATTATTGCCTTGTTAATTCTATCAAAATATTAAGTAGTGAAAAAAATTAAAAATCTGTGCATCATAATATACTGGATAAACTCTCAGAAGTCTCTTTTCTTTAAATAATCTCTAGATTTTACAGATGAAAGTCTGCGTCTCACCTGGCAAAGGAAGCTTGAAATGCTTAAACATGCATTTCTGTCCTACAAGCGTCATGAAAAGAATCTGCTTTTGCAAGTTGTTTGCTTCATGACATAATGTACCAAATGGCTTGCTGAAAATTTGGACAAATTCCAGCTGAACAGCTACTATTCAAATTGATAGTGACAGTTCATCCTGAAAAAAAATGTTATTTTCAAATGATTGATATGAACTCAAAGGGGTGTGAAGAACTGTAGTGTTCATATTGCTCATGAGCTGTTGACAGTTTGGCACATCTCTAATGCTGATTAGAAACAAGCCAGGACGCTGCAGTTTGCATTCACATTAAGCTTACAGGCCACATTAATTATTTGATTCATAGGAACACTCAGTATACTAAAATATGCCAGAGTTTCAAAATCAAATGACCTTTCCATCAAGTATCTCAATGTCTATGATAACAGTATTGAGTGATAAAAGGAGAGTCAGGGAATATTAACAAATATTAATTGAACTGAGCAAGTGACCTTGGTGATATTCAGTGAACTGCTGATGCATTTAGACGTATAATACAATGGAAAAAAACTCTTGAAAATGGAATTCTGAAAAACTTGTGTACATTGTTCACATTTGACCTGTAAATTGAGGAGCTGGTACTTGAGGGTGCTTTTTTTAGTGTTTATTTTTGCATTTCATATTTCACCTGTGCAAATGTTAATGCTACTAGGATTTTTTAAGAGCCCTTTGCCTGACAGCCTTTCTCTATACAGTGCTGATGCAGGCAACTAAAAGAAAGTGTTAATGTAACTTTTCCAGCAGGCCATAATTTCTCAATTGGTTCTGCAAAATGTCAGCATCAGCAAAGGCAGCTCCCACATCCACCCAGGAAATTGCTGGGATATCTGTGTCTGAAGGCCACTCTGATGTATTTCTGTAGAGTACCTCCTATTTATTAGCAGATCACTGTTATTTCCCATTGACCATATACAAACCCCAAAATGTGATGATCACTTTGAATTTGCAGCCTCTTTACAAGATATTTCACTCATAGCTGCATACCAGAGAGATTACAGATTCTTAGATGACAATATTTTTCTAATTCTCAGTCATATAGGAAAGAAAAAAGGGAGAAAATGAGATGTTTCTAGGCTGAAGAAGTTTCTCTTCCCCCTCTAAGCAACTGGCAGACAGAAACCATTGCCCAGAAGTCAGATGAAAGCACAAGACCCTGCCACCAAATATTGATAGAGTTCAGGAAGTGAATCACTATCTTGTTTACTTAGATGCCAGGTGCTGAAGGCAGCTATATTTCCATTTGTCAAACCTTCTAAAAAAATCCCAGGCATACTTCTGTATCCAGAAAGACAATTAATGGACCCTAGGCTACAGACCAGTAAACTTGCACATTCTCTTTAGGAAAAAAATAGGTCTGGTATAGGAAAATGAAAGGGATAGTGACAGTGACCTTCTCCTCAACTTGATCGGAAGAGTCCAGAACCATAAACACGTTCTGAATGACAACAGTACAAAATATGCACTGTATTTTCATTATCAACTTCACTTTCACCAGTACAGCAAGATTTGGGGTTTTCTTGGGATTTTCTTTATTACAGAGGAAGAAATGTGGACAGATCTCCTTGCTGTGAGAAAACATACAAGCTGGAATTGACCCACAGATTCAGAAGAAGGGAAAAGCACTGCAAAATAGGAATGCTCATTCACAAATGAAATTCACAAAGTAACATAAAAATGATAGCAGCTGACCCAGGAGGAAGTTTAACTGACATTTCCAGTATTTTTTGCAACACTTAGCTCAAGCTCTCACTGACCTTGTCAGAATTATAGGGGTAATATGATCATAGAGTGAACTGTCACAAGGTATTGTTCACTGTACAGCATTGTGTTTTCCTTTTCAATATTAGCTGTTTTATTGCTTCTCTGAATATTGTATAAATGAATGGATGTATAATTTTTGCCACTGCATGCACAATGCTTGCACACAAAATCTTATCTTGGCTGAATTCCTTCACATAATGTCCCTCAGGTAGAATATAAGAGCAGTGGTGAGACACAGCAATCCCAGTTCTTATTAATACTCCTCCATATTCAGCTACCAAAGAGGAACTTCATGTGTACAGTGACCTTCTACATCACTACTTGTGTCTTGAAATATTAGAACTGACTTTATTAGCTTTGTTACATTAAGATTCAAAGTACATAGCCCTCTCTGTCACTTCAGTCTGAACAGCAGATCCAGCTATAAAGGATATGTGAGAAGCAGTACAGATTTTGTGAATTTTTTGGTGCAATATCTCAAAATGCAGCAGGAACAAATTGTTAGGAAAGGAGCAAAGAAATGGTAAGGCCAGACTGCTCCTATTTGATTCAGTGCCAACAGCAATAAAGTCTGCCAGAGGGATATTGTAATAAGTATTACAAAATCATAGATTTTTTCATGAAGTGTTATCACTTCTTCTCAAGATGAGATCTTAAACCCAAAGAAATAGCAAAAGTCATTCCAACAATTCTCCCTTTCCCTTCATTTAATAATTGCCATAATCTCTTTACAACAATGCAAGATAAGTAGTGATAGCAGCAGCTTGCTTCTCTCTGACAGCCTTCCTTTAACTCTAGATGCCTAAATAAATGTCTGGATCTCTGGCTTCCCCTTGAACCTGGGGTTTAATATCCAATATACACATGATAACATTGTGCTCCTTTTGTCCACCTAGGGTCAGACAATCACATTTATCACTACACAATGTGGATAGTGGTCCTAAGTTGTGTGAACAAACTAAGTCTAATAATGATGATAGTTGCCACTTTCAGTTGAAAAAAAGCTAAAAAAATTAATCTATATATGGTTTCTTTTTTATACAGAGACTAAATGTATATGTACTGTACATCTTAATTTTAGTCTAATGCAGCTTTAAAAAATGTTTTTCTCTTAATCTGGGCTTATTTCAAAAAAGGCCAGTTAAGATACACTTTGCAGGTAACAGGGAATTTTTACTTATTTCAGATTCTTTCATTTTTCAGGCAAAAAATCATTCTGCAGCTTTCTTCAAAACTGAATGCAAATATACAAAATGGAAAAACTAAACACAGAAGACTCACAGAAGACTACAAGAATGGCTTGTGAGTAAATATATCACAGCTACTTTTATTTGCTGTTAAAAAAGGGGAAAGAAAGCAACAGTAATCTTCTGACCTCCTTGAAGATATCTGATGCACAAAAAAAGCAAAGTAGGTAATAAAGAAAGTAGGTTTTGTGCTTTCTAATATTTTTTCTCTCATTTCTCAGAGATCATGCTAATGATTCCTCAGACAATATTTTATAGCTTATCTTACCTTTCTTTTCTTTCCTTCTTCTTTTTTTTAATTCTTTTTTTACCAATATAATTTTATATAAAGACTAACATAACTATCTCCATGCCAAGTATGTCACTTACTAAAAAATCTTTGTGGAATTGCATGCATCCTCTGACTTCCATCATTCCTTTTGACTACAAGTGCCTACAGAACTTGGGTGCTCCCTTCCCTTGAGGGTGGGCCTTCACAACCTGCTAATTACACATTAGTCTAGAAAGCTACACTTTATAAATTATGATAAACAAAAAAGGTATGTTCCTGTCTCAAGAAATAACATTTGAAAATTTCTTATTTTAACATGAAATGCAATATCATTAAAGATTATTAAAAGAGATCCACCTTTACATTGACTCTTCTGTGGCATATATGATATTTCATAGGAAATAGAGGTGCTGCTGTTTTAAGGTAATATGAAACTTTTTTTTTCCATTGTAATTCAGTCATGTATTACCTAGGTCTTCACCCAAACACTACTCCACAGCAGGAGCTCTGTGTACAGTTAGAAATGCAGAGGCAAACTGAGACATCACTAATAATTCTAATTACTGCTATGCTTCTTGCTATTGGGTTTATGTCTTGAAGTGTATCTTTAATAGCTGGGCAGATAGACAGGGGGAGATAAGTACTTCCATTACCATATAAAAATCCAAACAAATTTAAAAATATATAGCTATTTTTTGAAATTTTTGTCCTTAATAATGCTCTTTAGAGCATTATTAAATGGGCTTTAGAGCTTCCATGGTCGACTTCAGGTACTTTTGCTTTGGGGATTCCAGCTTTAGATGATTTACATTAAAATAACCCAACATTTAAAAAAGGAAGTTTTTTACAATTGATCAATATTTTAAAGCCATACTGGGTCTAGTGGTACCTGATCTGAAGCCTTGTCTTGGAAAAACAACAGTGGCAGATTTCTGGAGTACAGATAGATCCTGTCTTTTGTTGACATTCTTCTGTCTGGAGACAGACTCAATTTCTTAAAGTCTCCAAACCATGGGCTACATTAATTTCTGTGCTTGTGACAGAAACCATAAGATTCTAAAGCACAGCATTTGAACTATTCCTGTAAGACCCTGTTCACACAAGAGGATGCTCTGCTTCCTGAATCGTGATTTTACATCTTACATTTGGTCATTCCTTTTAAATATCTCCAGATGAAAGAAGAGTGTCTTTATTAACTTCATGTTAATGATCAAAATGGCAATTTGGGGCCAAAAACACTGTGTACAAAATGAAGGACTAAATGCAATAGGCATAGTAACTACTTCTTATTGGTGGTTACAACTAAAAGATAAAAAAAATAGGACTTACCTAAACATTTGTGTTAATAAAGCTCTGCAATTACATCAGTTTCAGAATTTTTCACTTTCATTCATTTATTTCTGGGATAATACTATGCATAGGACCTATTTTCTTTATCATGGAGAAAGAAATATTTTTTCTAGTTCAATTTAGAATGAAAAACTTTCTACTTTTCAGCTTTTTCTTTCCCCTAGCTCTTTATTTCCCAATCCCAATTATATTAGATCATCAAGCAAGAAATTTTTGTCTCAGAAATATTGTGTCCAAGTGACAGCTTGTCAAATTTTCTGAGAAGGGTCAGACCATAGAGATGATGACAAAGCTTATGAAAATGTATCAAAATAGGTTTACTAGAAGCTTTTTGTAGATAATGGTATCTAATCTTACTACTTCTGGAGAGCATCTTTAGAATGTCCTGAACTCCATGTTAATGCCTTTAAGGCATTGCTTGTTCACTGCATTTATTGTCGTGGAGGGAAACTCAAGCATAGTTTGGAAGGAAGCCATTGCATTCTGCAGATGTGAGCTGTGTGCAGCTATAATTATCAAAGAGTACAAGTGGAAAATAAATTCTACAACTATACCTAATTGCAGTCATATTACTTATTTAGATATAAATAACAAAATTATTTATAAGTAAATCTCAGGATGACCCTACTACTAATTACCACACTGATATTAAGGAGATACACTTCATTGAATTCATCATTGAATTACAAGAAACATGTGTGTGGCTTTGACAAATTCTTACTCTTTTAAGTGCCCTTGAATATTGCAAAAATCAAAGGGAAAAGGATATATAGCCCAAGATGAGCAGAAAGAAGTAACGTATGTCAAGAGTACTTAAATAGAAACATTTATGGTCTAAAAGTCCACAATTTCTTTAGTTTCAGGCCTTATCTATTAGCACTTTCTCAAGGACAGCATAAAGTGATCATTCCTTTGTTTGAATAGCACAATTTTTGGAGAATGGTGATTTTCAAAGCAGGCAGTCTTCTCTCTTTCTCTCTGAAAGACAGAGTAGTTAACGCTGGCTGACCCATCAAAGCCTCCCTATCACTCCCCTACACAATTGGGAGAAAATATATTTCTCCCACAAGGGAGAGAAAATATAACACAGGGTTTATAGGTCAAGATAAGGGCTGAGAGAAATCACTCCTCAAATACCATCACAGACAAAACAGACTTAATTAGAGGTATTAACTGAATTTACTACTAATAAAGTAAGAACAGGATAATGTGAAGTAAAATAAGATCTTACAAACACCTTCAGCCCACTGCTCCCTCCTTCCCAGGTCTGTCTCTTACCCACCAGCTGTGTGGTGATAGGGAATGTGGGCTACAGTCAGTTCAGCACCCATGGCTTCTCCTGCTGCTCAGGCACAAAGTCCATGCCCTGCTTTTTCAATGTGAGACAGTTCTTCATTAACTTCTCCAACATGAGTCTATCCCATTAACAACAGATCTCTACAAACAGAGAGTGCTTCAAGGACAGGCTCCTGTAGCATCAGTCCCCCACAGGGTCACAAGTGCTACCAGGACACCTGCTCCAGCACGAGCTTCTCTCTCCACAAGCCTCCCAAAGCCTCCTCTCAGGCATCCACCTGCCCTGGCCACAGGCTGCAGGTGGATCTCTGCATCCCCATGGATCACCATGGGACGCAGGATTACAGCTGCTTCACCACAGTCTGCACCACAGGCTGCAGGGGGACATCATTCCAGCACCTGGAGCACCTCCTGCCACTCCTTCCTCACTTGTCTAAAGAGTCCTTCCTCCCACATGTTCTCACCCTGTTCTTCTCTGACTGCAGTTACATCTGCACATAACTTTTTTTGTAATCCTCTTCTTAAATATGTTATTCCAGAGGTGTTACTACCATTTCTGATGTGCCCAGCCTTGAGCTAGCTGGTGTTGGCTCTGCTGGACATGGAGGAAGCTCCCGGCAGCTTCTCACAGAAGCCACTCCTGTAGACCCTCTGCCAAAGCTTGGCCATACAAACGCAACACATTCTATTAAAAAAAAAGAAAAAAAAAAAAAGAAAAAAACCAAACCAGGAAGAACTATAAGGGTGCCACTTTCTTAATTTGAAAAATATTCTAGCTGAATAATTTGATCTGGAAGAAGAAAATCAAACTTCATTCTTTCCCTCAACTTTAGATAGCACAGACCAGCAGCTACGATCTCTCCAGCTGCAATGCCTTCAGCTACTTAGCAACATAGACCCTAAGTAACCTGCTTTAGTCTCACGGGGGGCTCTTGGTCTCATTTTAAGAATCTTACCTTTTCATCTTTTGAACAAATGCATTTCAGTCTTTTATTGAATGTTTATTTGAAGAAAAACTTCACAACTAGCTTGAGGGAGAAATTCAAATCCAAGTCTAACCTTCCCTCAGGTAAGTGCTCTACTCGTTGAGCTAGAAAGTTATGGTCTGATGAGCCTTAAATTATTTCTGCACAGTGGTACAGCTTTGAGAGGAAAATTACCTGAAGTCTAATTGTTAGGTGTTGTAGGAAATGACAGATTTTATTTAATATACTAACACAAAGTAGAGCACTAATATGTGTGTGAGAATGGCCTAACACCAGCTCATTCTGCAAAACTGCACCTCCATCCCTCAAAATTTTTAAAAGAAACCAGAAACTTTCTGCTTTCATGTAGACAGAATAGATATACATCAAGCCACACAAAGCTGTGTGAATGCCGAACTAATATAACGAATCCTTCAAGGTCTTGAAAGGCAATAAAGCCAGCCTCAGGCAAGTGAAACTGAATGCCTCCTCTACCTAACACCTGTTCACATGTCCAGATAAGATAATTTAGACATTTAATGCAATGGCTCTGAATATGAATTGCATTGTGAAGACTCACAGCTCTCTGTATGAATGGTCCAGTATATTTGGAAAACTAACCAGGATATAGGAATTCCTTTTTGGAAAATGGATAGCTGAGAGTTAGCTAATGCAGTGCTGAACTTGAAAGAATCAAGTATTTGAATTTAAAATTCTTGCTGGATGCCAATATTAGATTATTTCTCTCTTTGCAAAATCTGGTTCTTCATTTGCTTGGAAATATTTCCACTTGTTTTCTTCTTTTTCTTCTCTTCAGTGAGACATTGTATTTATTTAGACTAAAAACATTTTAAAGTTGACTCTATTGCAAGATATTTTAGTAGACATGTGGGTCATCTTTATTTAATAGGTAGACAAATTTATCAGTAGAGTTTCACTTTCCTCTGACTATCAGTATTACATTAGAGGCAGGAGAAGATCAAATCTTTGATTTAGTAATGATTTAATTGCTGTACTTTGAAATCACAAGGTGATTTTGTCACTTTTTTCCAAAGCCTACTGAATGTTTTATGTTTTGCCAAGGTAGTTAAGTATTTCAAAAGCAACAGAATGTGAGTTAAAAATGTGCTTTTGGGAGAAGAAAATAAACATAATGAACTACTGCATTGTTTGTCCTATTATGCTTACAGAATTTATTGCAACTAAGGAATTAATTTCTAGGAGGAGAAAATCCTGCAAGAGTGTTTCCATACTACTATGTACTTGTGAAAAATACACTTTGCCTTTGGTAAGAAATAACATACATTAGTGTTGCTGAATAGATGCATATTTATACAAGGTAAAGAGATATATAAAAAGAAAAAGACATTTATTGAATAAAGGTTAAAAGAGGGAAAAAGAAATCATAAAATGCATTAGAAATAAACTGATGCTGCCTAATTTAGCTCTTATAATTACAGAAACCATATTATTTTTAAAAGCTTAAACTGTACCAACAATGTCTTTTTGTAGATTTCTTTATTATTCAAGCACTTTACATTTCTCACATACCTTATCTTAGGGGTATATCTTAGGCTCAATATTTACCCATGCCTCTGACAGTTACCATGCTGCCTTTTACACACCCCTCTGGTGTAATATACAGTAACAGTGTTTAGGGAAAGTTCTGACATTCAAATTTAAGAATGCCACACCAAAGCAATGAAGTTCTCTCTTAATTACTTATCTGGGAAACTATTTGCATACAATTGCCAGTAAGGAAAAAGAGGAAAAATATTGGTTAGCCAGACCAAAGCCAAGAAAAGGAAAGGAAAGGAAAGGAAAGGAAAGGGAAGGGAAGGGAAGGGAAGGGAAGGGAAGGGAAGGGAAGGGAAGGGAAGGGAAGGGAAGGGAAGGGAAGGGAAGGGAAGGGAAGGGAAGGGAAGGGAAGGGAAGGGAAGGGAAGGGAAGGGAAGGGAAGGGAAGGGAAGGGAAGGGAAGGGAAGGGAAGGGAAGGGAAGGGAAGGGAAGGGAAGGGAAGGGAAGGGAAGGGAAGGGAAGGGAAGGGAAGAAAAGAGAAGAAAAGAAAAGAAAAGAAAAGAAAAGAAAAGAAAAGAAAAGAAAAGAAAAGAAAAGAAAAGAAAAGAAAAGAAAAGAAAAGAGAAAAGACTAACTAGCTAACTAACAAACAGCCTATTCCAAAATATCCTTGATCTGCTTGCATTTAAAAATCTTAAAGATGATTTTAGACTGAAAACCATAGCAGGGAAGTCATTGTCAGGTTTTTTATTTCCTATTATATATGTTGTTCTTGTATATATAGAAAAATATACCTTTGTGAAATGGCTTCTGGTCATTTATTCAAATGCAAACACCTCCCTCCAGGATCACTAGTCCTAACTTACCTAAGAAGAAGTTTTGACCTTTCCTTCTTGGTCAAGATTTTGCTGCAATTACTATAGAGTCTTCCCAGATATGTGAAGATATTTCTTGAGTGTTCTTCAAACACTAAGTCGTTAATCTAGTCAAACTGCCAATATAGCTTCATAACTATTAAGGCAACAGTTACAAACTTTCCCTATAGTAAGTTTTCATTTTAAATGCACATAAATGCCAACCAAACTTCAAGCAAACACAGGAAATGTATCCTCTGCTCAGTACTGATTTGCAAACAAGGCAAGACAAAATACCATGATACATAAATATAAGGAAGACTATACCATGTATTTCACAAGTTAATTTGAAAAAAAAATTTCAAGACAGAACAGGTAAAAGTGTTTAAACTTCTGTCCCTCCAAGGAGATCCTTTTTTATCAAGGCTTGGTTTTGGTTAGTTTTTTGACTTTCTGAATTTCAGAAAACTCCTCAGAATTTTCTTTCTTTGGCCTTTGTCTTTCCATCATAACTGAGGCCCAGATCTCTGCTGCATTCTTGTCACAGCAAGGATGCTGCATAAACTTAAGGATTCCAGTTCTATACTGTGCCATAACCATACCTATTCATATTTTGAACCTTTTCTTTCCAAGCACATATAACTGCAGTAATGTGAAATTTCTATTTCCGCTTGACCCAACAACTCTTACTTTTCTTATTATTCTCTCATAAATTAAAAAAAATAAAATTCTAACTAGTAGTAATATTCATAACACAGGCATACATGAAATTGTTGTATCACACAGCTAATTTTAAGACCTATGTGTTCTGTGTCTATAGAGAATACAGTGCTTTATTGCAGAAATGGAAGGTAAAAAAAATGTTTTTTCTACACTGAAACAATATTTCTCCCTTTTTCTGGCCCAGCATATGAAATTATACATTGTTTAGAAGATATATATTGGGAATAGATTTATTTTAATTTTTAAGAGACGTTGCCTTAACACTATTCAAAGAATGTTTAAGTAACACATGAGAAGAAAGAAGCAGTGAATGCACAGGCACAGAGGAGGTGATTCAAAAAACTTTTGGAACCAGGTGGTCTTTGCATTGCCAAAATAATGAGTGTTGGTTGCAAGAATTCCTATGAAAATATCTGTTCCACAAGAAATATAAGTCTATAACCGCTCTGCATTACACAAGAAGACAGGATGTATTGTTCTTGGAAACGCCTGTAAACCTCGTGTTGCCTTCTTACAGAAGTCTTGGCTTCATTTTCTATACTCAAAATGTAAACAAATGTATTTTTCTATTTTGTGGTAAATGTTCAATCTGTACAGTCACCTACTGTGTACAATCACTGGCAATTTCACGTGTTATTATTTGTAACTGTGTGGTAGCATAGAGCTACCCAAAGCTGTTCAGCCAGTGGAACATACTTAACACAAAATACAAAACTTACTGTGAAAAATTCATCTGTGTGTTTAGAATTCCATAGTTTGGACTTGACATCTTCCTAATGCCCTAATACTCATTTTTAGAATTACTTCTCCTGCAAACCTGCCACTGAGGAAAGTTACTAGTTCTTGTCAAAGTCCTTTTGACAAAGACTTTTTCAAGTGGACGTAAACACAGAAGACTTTGGTAGTTCTTGTCAATATGAAACTACATTTTGAAGATATCTTGTGCATATATAACTGCACTGTCATGGCAGCTATCACTCAGCTCGTATCTAGAGGTGAAATGTCATTCCTAACCTCTTCTAGTAGCATCCATTCCTGAGTAATCTTTAACAGGATATCTCAAACAGTGCTAGTATTCAATTGTAAGGATAATGTAGGAACCTCAAGCTGAGATAACTATTTACTTAGATTGTTTCTTCATTTAGATTTATGTCTCTCTGGATCTTCAAAGCAATGGAAGCACCAACACCTGTGTGTATCTCAGGTTTAGAATCTTTTACTTGAAGTCCATGCTTGGAATCATAGTTTAGAAGAAACAAATTTTTCTTCTCTTCTTCGTACTTAGTCTTGGATGATCTTCTGATCTGAAATAATTTTTCTTTTCAAACTGCTAGGGAATTATCAAAATAGGTTATTGTGACACATATGAAGGTAGATAAATTTTGTAGTTATGCAGTTGCAAAATTTATATAGAGATCTTCAATACTAGAGGTTGTGTATTGTTACATAGATAACTAGAAAAATGAGGTCTTATTATATTTAAAGAACAAAAGAAAGAAAACACATAAAGGGATATGGTGATTAAGTCGTGCTAAAATATCTAAGAAATATAAGTTTGAAAAAATAATGTTCTCGTGGTTGTTATCTCCTCCTCATTATAGTCTTAGGATTTTAGGCCATACTAACTGAACTGGTTCATCACAGATAGAGGAAAACAACTACACTAAGTCATGTTCTGTGGTAGCTGCCCACATAAAATTGTATATCTACATCAGAAATTCTTTAAAGGAGAATAAATATATTTTATTCCCTAATGCCCTCTCCTTTACTCAAAAATTTCCCTCTATAGGGGCAGATACAAAGAAGTGTGTTCAAAGGATATAACGGTCAAAATTAATGGGTCTACGAACAGTAGTCAATACAAAACAAAGTGAAAAGAATAAGTATATAATACCTGAGAACTCCAGATGCAATGAGCTCAGCTACGATGGATAGACTTTTTTGAAAGGCTTTTCCATCTGAAAAAAAAGCATCTCCTTTTTAACAGAAGCATGCCAGATGCTTTATCAGAACATCCATTTGTCAATCTGATAGAAGACAGTGTAATTTACTGCCTGCGATGCTAATGATAGTGCCTAGATCTCTGAAAAAGGTCTGAATCATTTTTTTACAGAAGGTTGGTGGGCACTGAATTACAACAGAAAGAAGAGAGGAAGTCTTGAGACTGATGATGTGTATCATTCTGTTATTTCAAGAAATATATGACCACTGTGGTTCCATTGTACCAGACTCAATGAACCAATTTATGAATTAACAAGTTGCAGTGTGAAGGAGCAGTTCCTAGAAACAGCGTATGTTAAGCAATGATTTAAGAAAACATTTGTGCATGTGTAGAGTTCCATTCATAAAAAGCAAATAATTGAGGCTGAGTTTTTTGAAAAAAAGAAACCAGTATCTGTATTAGATCTGAGTATTCTTTTTCTCCAAGATCCAGGGGAAAAAAGGCAAAATGAATATAAGTACAATGTGCCAATCAAATTATATTGAAATGCCAAATTAAGTACAGTCTTCTCCTACTAATCTCATAATGTGACAAGATAAAGCTACCTACATATTAGAGTTACTAAAGCTACAACCCCCATTCCCCTTACTTTCATCATTCTAACCTCAGGGCTAAACAGAAACAGAGGAGAGAGAAGGTATAGACAGGTTGCATCCCCATTTGCAAAAGCTCCTGACCACTGTCACTTGGGATATGGTTAGAGCCATGTCTGTTTTACGGCTGTACCATAGCAGCTATAAGAATATCTGGGGGGTAAAAGTAATGAGTAATTCTGAGACCACAAGACTTACACATATGAATATATATCTTGTGCTAGTCTGAAAAAAGAGGAATCTGTAAATATTACAAATAATGAAATAGAACTAAATCTAAACTGTGCTTTAAAATATTTTACTTCTTTTTAAAGTTGGCATATCGCTGCAAAAACATCCCAAATATTTTCTCCTACCCATCAATATTAAATCAAAGCTACTTTTTTTTTCACAAAAGCTAAGTTTCACAATAAAGATAGCTGTGCAATGAAAAATGAAAATTAAAACTCCATGTCATTTGTCTATTTCTACGTATATAACTTCTGCTGAAGTGAATAAGCACTGTATTACATAACTGATGAGGTAATTAGGATCATGCCTTTTTTCTTCCTATGCCTGCTGGTTAATTCTAAGATTAGTGTTCAGTTTAATGTTGAGCTTCACACAATGTTTCAGTATCATGCTGTAGATAAATTGTTGGAGTCCTGAACATTAAATCAATAGGTCTTCTGTCTTGTTCAAATAACCAAGTTTCCCTTAGGCAAACCCCATGCTGACACCCTAGTGTGAAACTCATTAAGTTTCTTGTGGACTAAAATATGACATGCTGTCTAATAAATAATTAATACCATATGTTATAAATACAAATAAGTTTACTTAATGAAGGAAGAGTTTGATTTTTCACTGTCTTAGAATTCAGTTTAGAGTAAATGCTAACTTAGAACAACATAGGCAATTTCTTTTAAAAAATAAAACAAAAATAAATTTGGAAAGACCAGGTTGGATAATGGGAAACTGCTTCCAAATATATGCATATATATATATACGTAAAAAATTAGATGTCAAGATAGTTGGACATGCAGATTAAAATATTTTTGTAAGAAAAGCAGGAAGGGGAGAGAGAAAGAAAAGGAAAGAATTATATAGCTAGAGGCAAGCTCTCTTGCTAAACACCAAATCTGGCACAGGCTGTCATAAGAAGGGCTTATTGCAAACAGCAACTTTTGAAGAAGCAGGCCTTGGGAGAGTGAATGAAAGCCCAAATTTCAACGGTACTGTTTGCTCTGAACTCTAATAAAACCACATTATGACCCCTCAAATTTTGTCTCCAATGCATTTATTTCTGGAAAGTCTGAAGTTAATAAGTTAAAATATGATGGAGAGAAGTGAGTACGGAAGAGATGCTACCCATGAAGAAATAGGAAAATGGTTTGAAAGAAGTGCTGCAGAAAGGTTATTGTCAATCAGAAAGAAAAAACCCTGAAAATTAAAGAAGATGTTTTACTGTGGAGAAATATGAAAGCTCATTTGGCATGGAAATGATTCTCTTCAAAAAATCTAGAGATCAGTCATAATCAAAATTTGTTATAACTTTCCTGCTTCTTTTTGTGATCTATTTAAGAATTGCAGAACAGAGAATATTATCCAAAAGGAATTATTGCTACCCACAGGAAAGAGTACACATTCTTAGCAGAAACAAATACAAATATAAAAGGAATGAGTCATATGAGGAGGTTCTATCAATAGGAGACAATGTCTTGTCATTATAACACATATAGTCGCTCAAATTTCTCATGCACCTTAAAAAAGATTTTCTGCCTGTGGTCAGTCCTTAAATATATTTTAGTCAAACAAGATGCTGTGTTCAAAACACCCAAGGAGCTTGAGGAATATCTGTTATTTCATCAAATTAAAGTTTATGGAAGGAAAACAAAATATTGTGTTAGTTAAAATTAAAGCTCTTAGAAGGCTGGTAGTCTCAGAGAAAATGGCCTTTAATTGGCACTTATAAGAATACCATTTTTTTCAGTGCTTTTTTATATGTCTCTATCTACCAACCAACTATAAACCCAGTGTTTTGACTGGCCTAACAGCTATGACCTTCACAATCTCTGACATGAAATTGGTGATAACCCATTCTTGTACAAGGAGCCATACTGAATGGATTTAAACTGTACTGTATGATTTTCAGTAGAACCCAGTCTCACAAGCTCTTTGCTTTGAGCTTCTCTCCTGTTAAGTTAAAGACAACAGTATTCAAAGTTGTGACTGATGTTCCAATTAAATGGAATTATTTTATGTGAGCTTTAAAACTTATGTTATTTGGTACCACTGTGAGTGTGATACATGGTCCATGATTCTTTTGTAACTTTTTTCCCTATTTACATTTCAAACAAAAGTGAATGTAGTATACGAAGTTTTACTATCAGAGAAATGACTGTAATATTCTGCACATTAAATAATACCTAATATCATGAATCCTTGACTACTTCATAGATTTAATAATAAAACTTGATTCTGGCAGTTGTATGCATGAACAACCCACTAAAGTCAATACAATTATTTAGATTGAATTTACACATAAATGTTTGAAGAATGACTACGAGTCTTATTGAACAGAAATCTCACAAAGGTTTGCTTTTGTGCTGTTTTACTTGACCAGTATCAGCTTAAAAGTCAAACTGGTAATACATGCAACTCTATTTCAAGTCACAAACAAAATAATTTATTATTAAGCATTTTCATTTCTCCTCCAAGAACAAGCCTCTAAAAGACATGGGGTTCTACCATAAGATTTCCATTTTTTACTTAAAATGAAACATAAAATGTTTAAGCTCACTATGAAGGTCACTTTTGCAAACTGACGGAGATCTTTAAATTCAGAACTGCTGAGCTGAAATGGTGCCTTCCTCTTCTTGTGGTGGAGGGGTTTTTTCTTTCTGCACTGCTGATGTGGGATTTCCAATTGTTTTCTGTCCATTCTGTGAAATACCAAACCATTACATGGAGATGGCGTTCATAATCAGCATCAGCACGCTGAAGGCAGGTACTTGTTTGATGAGCTGCCTTTTGGCCACTCTGCTAACCCTGAAGGCAGTACTACCCCTGTAAAACCTCTTGTGCATTCTCACAGCCTATTGTCATTGGAACTTTGATGGAGCAGCAAAGATATGGGATACTAAAAAAATAAATACAAAATAAAAGCTGCAGTCACAGAGTCCCATTAGAGTACCTGCAAGCAAAATCAGGTGGAAAATTTATGCCCTGAACACACAAAAATAAGGTTTTTTCTTCATATTTAAAGCTTTATTTTATTGAAAAATTTTAGATGATTTTTCCATATAATGAAATTTTGCTTTATCTTAAAATGGCAATATTTCTTCATATCTTGATGATTCTTTACAGCTTTTGTTCTGATTCAATAGAATTTGGATGAATAGCAGTTACATTCTGATCAGGATTACATAAAATCAATAGAAACATGTTGAAAAATATTTTTTTCATAATTTTAATTAATAATCTTATGAAATATTTCATAAAAAAATCTACCTGTTCACTTTGATCTTTTTTTATTGTTTACATTAATTCAATTTCTTCACAAAAGCCATCTTTTAATATCAAGGTATCTTTAAATGGCTTTAAAAGTATATTCTAATGGAATTTTCTCGGATAACCTTTAACAGTTTAAACAGGTTAAAATTTAATGTCATTTATGTTGGAAAGGTGTTCAAAATATTATACTATTAAATATTTAATGACATCATTATGGAAGATTTAGCTATTTTCAAACTAGACTCAGGAGGCCAGAGATATCATTCCACACTACTTCTTGAATCATAAAATGGGTCTACTGAGATTTGTAATCTTTTCCAAAATTTAATAATATGGTTTAGGTTGCTGCTAGCTTTGCAAAATATAGTATTCTTACACAGATGTGACTGCTAATTAAAAAGTCTCTTGTGACTGCAAATGGGTTTCAGGGTGCTGCTTTTATCCGTGTTTGTATCATTAAGGAAACTTGGAGCAATCAAGTATTTGTGTATTCATAATTATAATGTACATAAAAGACTACATGCAGTCCTGACTACTTCACAGAACTATAAGAAAATCATATTTATGTGCAAGTGCTTCCAGAGGCTTATATCTACAATATAGCTGCCACTTAAAGGAAGTAATCTCTGATTCTTGGCAATCAAACCGTTCAGTAATCACACTTGTACTATATCTCTTCTGAAGTAGTCATTTGTTGGAATATCTGCAGACCATGTGTGCCAGGTATCCCAAGGGAGGGAAAGAAAAAAAAAGTTTATTTTGTCAGTGACTGAGAGTACTTAAAACAAATCTTCCTATTTTCAATAGGGATGGAAATTGACAGTTTTAGCAGAAATCAAATAAGAATATTATAAGCTAACCTTCATGTCTTTTGAAATGAAGAAATAGCAAAACGTTTAAAATAATAATAATAGGAACGTGAGTTAAAATGCATTGTCACTTAAGTAGTAGTAATTATAATAGAGTACCAAAAATAGAAGGCATTATAGTGACTGATGAAGACAGATACACTGCAAAAGAGCAATTCATTTTCTCTCATTCTGTAGTTCCCACAGAACTATCTTAAAGCCTAACTCAAATGTAATGTTTGTAAGGGATATTACAGTTAACTTCTTTCTTGCTTCCTTCAAAATTTATAGAGAAATACCATGATAACAATATACTGTGTAAATTTACCTAGGTAAGTTTTATTTATTGATTTTTCATTATTAATCCCCCACTGAAAGGTGTGGGGTTTATTGTACTACTCTAAAAAAAAATCTATACAATGTTTTAATACCATTTGGAGAATTTTTAAAGTACCATTATAAAAACAATATAGAAGGAAATATTGGAGTCATGGTAATAGGGAACTTTTACTTTTTGTCAAATATTTTCCTCCTTTTCTATTTCTTTCTCTCCTGAGTAAACTTTGGAATTTAGAACACTTATATGTGTAAACAACATTCACAGATTTAAAGAAATAAATAATTAAATCAATAAAACAGCTGTACTTAATATGCTGCCAAGTAATATATCCTAAAAAATAACACATTTTCAGCTGCAAGTGCAAATAAAACTCTAATCAGTCTAAAAAAGTCAATTTCTGTCTGAGAAAATCTACAATAAGGAAAATGAAAAGAATTCTGTACGTTTTCCACTAACCACCAGAACGATATTCCTATTTCTTATACTTTAGCATAGCTCCAATTGCTACTTTCAAAATAATTTTATTCACTTCCCCATATAACCTTTGTGAGTACGGAAATGAAAAAACTCAACTCCTTCAGGAGAAAATGGAATTGAGAATGTGTTGCTAATATTCATTTTACTTTGCTTACTGTGAATGTGTCTGGATATGTGGAAGTATGTATAATTCAGAATTTTATGGCATGTGCAAAAAAATTCATATACCTCTATATATATTTAGTGATTCATTTTCAGTGCTTGAGATCTGATGACCCCATACAAATGGCCAAGTTAATTGAGACAATTTGTGGCATATAAAAAGAAGAAATGTATTGTCAAAACCCACGGCTTTATCAGATGTATACCTCAGCTAAAGCTGCAGTCCTGTGTTATAGAATAGATAAGCTGATGACAATCTGCAGAATATTTCCATCACTTTAGATTCCCTCACAAGAGTTCCACCTGCAACACACCTTTCTTTTCCTTGCTTTAGGACAATGCTGTGCAGATGAGAATTTTTGCCTGAAAGGTTCAGTGCCAAGACAAAAAAGATGAAAACATTAGATCTCTGACAACAGCAGCTGGATCTGAAATTTTGCTTCTGTTGGAATGCATTACCAGTAGCACAAATATTTTTTCTTGCCAGTGTATTATATGCTTGCTAAATTATTAGAAAGCTCCAAAACAACAACAAAAAAACTTCAAGTAATATATGTAACCATTCCTTATTCAAGTGAAAATATTTATCAAAGACAATAATAATGAGGGTTTTTCAAGTAATTAGGTGTATTTTGGGGTGGGTTGTTGCTTTTTACTTTCTATATGTAGTCAAAACAAATGTCCATATTACTTTATGTATTTTATACTAAAATTATCTGATAAAAATATTAGAAATTTGTGGCTTAATACATAAAGAATTTTGAAATAAAGAATTTAGCTTAGAAGCTTCAATTTCCTTTCATATATCAGGTTTCAGAGCTGCAACTCCACTAATGGTTCCATAAAATTCATTAAAAAACCTACGATGAACAAGATGCTGGGAAAAGATAATTGTAAGACACAATAATTCAATATTCTTAGTCATTAAACTCTTTTGGAGTGTATTAGACACAGAAGACCAAAAATATCCTTTGCTCTGATGTGTTTTTATATTGTATTCTTTTTTAATTTTATTTTTAATCAATGGACCAAGCTCTGATTTCAGGGGAAAAGTGTTGATTTTTATGTCTCCCAAAATGTGAAACCTGAGGTTGTGGTATGCATTTGGTGAGGGGAGTTCAAGATTTGAGTATTCTGTTTTTTCTAATCCAGTTGATTGGAAAAGAACTGAATTACAAAGGTAAAGAATGAACATTTCAATTGATCAGTAACATGTAAAAATGTGTAATAATTTTTAAATCTAGTAGAAATAGAAAAATAAAAATGCAGAATTGAAAGTGGGGAGGGTGAATAAATAAGTAAACATAGGCCATGCTCTTTAGGACAACCAAACTTTGCCAATCCAGGCAGCTACCAACATCCATGACAACAAACAGCTGGCACTGCTGATACATAAAGCTAAAATATGTCTTTTGACTTGTAGTGCCTACTTTTACTACAACTAAATGCTGAGTGAATGATCAAAGTTGTACTTCTGGACATATGAGGACAGATGTTAGACTGCACTTTGTAGCAAACATACAGCAAACACAGAAGTAAATAGGATTCCAGTTCATATGGCATATTGAATGCTAGGGAGGAAAACAAAGCCATGGAGTCTCCTAACAATAAACATAAAGGTATAGGTGAACTGGAGAAAATCTGGGAAGAAGTTTAAGACTGGGCAGAAGACTAGTTTCTGAGAAAACTCTTTTTGTCTTGTTTGCCCTGCTGCCCAAGAAGTAACTCAGTAAGACAGAAATTTCTGCAGAACAGTGCAGAGTATGTTAGACTGAGCTCGCTGTACAATGACATTAAAGTTTCAGTATTCTGCTACAGTTTTTGTTTTATTTATAAAAAATATTTCTGAGATTTAAATTATTAAAAGCAAGAGATGCAATTCAAAGACATTTCCTTTTGACATTTTGGATAGATAGAAAAATTCTGCAGATGTAAAGAAAGGTAATATAGTTTTTTGGGTAGTGATTCTCAATTTTTTATCAAGTCCACAGGGAAAACTGCAATTGCTCCCAGACTGTTCTTCAGATATTGATATACTGTAATTACTGCACAACTCTAGGCTAAAAAATAGGAAGTGTAGCAAAAGACTATCTCATCAGAACCCTGAAGCAAACAATTTCACTAAACTTTTACAATATTACAACACAATCCTTAAAAATTACTAAATAAATTTATGTATTTATTTTGACATATTTTTAGTTTAGTGAACGAGAATATTCCATTTTCTATGAGTAATAGTGGCATAAAAAAGTGCAAATTCTGACATTTTCCAAATATGTAATATTGTTTTCGCAATGGTGTTCCTAGTTAGGGAGCATGAGTGACAGGACTGAGTCCTAAATTCAGTTCTGTTATGTAAAAGAATCAAATGCTGCATCACAACATAAAAGGCCAGTGTTAATACATGTGACACAACACATAGGGCAGTACTGCTCTAGGAGAAATATCTCTAATAAGTTGACTTGAACCAGAGAAACAAAAACATGACATTTGTTTTTTGGATGACCTTGCTGATGGTATTTCCCCACAAAACTCATGCTACATTTCATGGAGCAGCTTAAACTTCACCATGTGTCTGCACAGCACCTTGGGTAAGTACCATGGGGTTTTCCTGCTTCTGTTTTATCAGCTTAAGAGACATTGTTCCTTCAAGAGTTAATAATCATCATCTCAAAAGGGCTAAAAAGCCACTTCCCCCAGCATAACTCACTAAGTCTAGCTTCCTGACCCCAATTCTTTTCAATTTAACACTCGTCATTAACAGTATCATAATTAAAAGCCTAACTGAATTTCTCTTGCAACCCTTCTTTCAAGAATTTTATAGAAATGTCAATTTGCCATAATTATTTCTCTAAAGTAATGGAATTTTCATTTCCTGTACCATAAAACTTGATATTAGAACTTTCTTAGATATTTCAGGTAAAGTTCCAGCATCATATGCTAGAACAGAGCATATAATTCTGATTCTCATGTAATGAATTGTACTTCAAAATCAAACATCTCATTCTCTCAGGACACAAATTATTTGTGTATATTAGAAAATAAAAATACAGAGCAAGCTAAGATGCCTTCACACATATAAAGAGGCAGATGTTCCTAATATGGTCTCAAATGTGGGATGCATTTCCCCAATAACTGTGAGGGAGGGGAAAAAAGCATTTCTATGTGTATGTGGGGACTGACACACACACACTGTTGCTTTTGTCCACCTTGGTATGGGTGTAGAGATTTGCCTTAAATTATATTTCTCAGACATTTATAACATTTTACAGATAATCTTACAATTTGAAATCAGTTAATTCAAGGAAAATAGGGAACTCTTCTCCCATGAGCACAGGTGCTAATTTCAGCAACACTGCTTTTGTGGAATTCATCTGCTATCAGTCGACACTGTTTAATTATTCCTGCTTTTAGGTCATAGTCTTTCACTAAGCTCTCTCCACAGCTCAGTAATATATTACAGTCTTTTATTCCAGTATTGATCTTCCTGCTGCCACTCTTGCATCAAGGTTATAAGGCTGCACTGCATATCCACACAGAGTCTAAAATTAGAGGCAAATAGATCTAGCATATTACAAAGCTTTGTACTACATCACACTCATTTCTGAAATTACTGCTGAGTTTTTTTGTCTATTGTGTATTCAGTGTAGATTTAGGATGCTCTTTGGATTTACACAAATGTATATGGCTTGAGACTTTTCTCTCTGACTTGTGTCTTTCCCACCATGATGCTGCTGGAGCTAACATAAGCAGAGCTGTCTGAAACATTTTTGTAAGAAAAGAAAGACTTGTGTAACTCTTTAGTAAAATTATTTTCTCTAATATCACAGCACTAAATAAATTAAGAAAGTCAGTTTTGGTGACTAGATGTTACAAATTTCAAGGTCCAGCCTCAGTGGTTGGAATATTTTACAATGATAGTTTCTGCTACCCTGTTCTCACACACTTTGGGATGGCTGGATAAACTCCAGCACGTTAGCTTAGAATTTCATCACATTGCATTACTTTGGCCCTGCCAAGAATTGACAAAATAACAAACATAAATACCGCAAAACAAGCCCAGTTTCCAGAATGCAGCAGTGTCTCCCAGCCAACCAGAACTGATAGAATATAGTGCTTTGGAACTCAGCTTTGCCTTATGTAAACCGTAAACTAAATTAATGAGCTGTTCTTTGTGCTTTCCAAACAGGGTATTAGAACTTTTCTGCAATTTTTCTTTCCTTTTTTTTCCACTATAATCACTGTCTTGCTGTGGTAGTGCTTCAGTCTGCCATTCTTCAACAAGAACAGCTTTTCAAGCACTTTTAACCATTCTTATGGCAGTGGCAGTCTTCTGTGAGATAAAGACAAAGCAGAGCTATATGTTATCATTATAATGGGGGCACTTGCCTGAATGTCACTGGAACAATTCTAATATTGCCTGCATGCAGACTTTTGGTGCGGCAGCCTAAAACCGTACATCTCACTTCAGAGTCCTGCAGAAGAGTCTGGTGGTAGATATGCAATTTCTCACGCTTGCACTGCCCTCCTCTAGGGATGCAAGGCTCACACTGCTCTGTAATATTTTCCTTTCAGACATGTCAGAAGTACAATTTGAACAGAATTCTGAAGTGTAAATCATCTCTGATAACCTAAAATTGTGACATTATATGTCACAATATTGTATGTTCTTATAGAAGTTTATTCTTAAAAAAAAAATTTAAAATTTATATCTTGTGGCAATTAACCAAAAGTAAATAGCTCATCCTTGATGTATATAGTAGTTTGTGCTGAAAAGAGAAAAATGAAAACCACCGCCCTTTTGTGTTAAAAGTTTGAAGGGGGAGTGATGTCAGTCTATTTGATTGCTAGTTTAGGGAACTGAAATAACCATTTGAAAAACCTTTCCAGATTGTTCATTGAAGTAGAAAGATTGGAACCAAAAATTCAGCTGCCACCAAAAACTGATAGAGCAGTTTAACTCTATAGTTCACTGGCACCTTTACAGAATGCTAAGGGATATATTTTTAAGGCTTTAAAAGTCATGGCCAAGGAATGTGGATGAATTATTCGTGTTTCCTTAGTTCAGTATCAACCTTCTTTTTCTATTGGTTCAAATCCCAATATTACTCTTCTTTATTCTAGAAGAATATCTAGAAGACAGCTGGGTTGTTGCATTTAAAACCCAATGTAAAGAAAAAGGATTGATAACTGCATAAAAATTTTTTTTAATTTGAGGTGTCATATTTCTGAAGCTGCTTCTAGTTATACATAACACAGTTCTCACCTCATATATTTTGGAATAGAAATCTGTTCCTCCTACAATAAGGAGAGGATCACTTGATTTGGAGGATTCTTTAGTCTGATTAGTTTTATAATTTTATTTGTAAATTCAGGAACAAGAAGGGCTAATTTTAAATCCTCTCAAAATCAACGGGAATTTTCTATTACTAGTTTCAGCTATTCTACATTAGATACCTGCAGCAATATAAAAAAGTGGATGAAAAACTAAGTCTGAGCAACCATATCTAAAGTATTTGAAGATATGGATTGCATATGTTAAGCAAGGATAGAAAGTAATTCCAGTATATGGTTGTTCGGTACTTTAAATCCCTACTTGCATTTAAATTCTTTAAATTTTTACTGGAAGTATCTATATTCAAAAATTGCAAACCCAAATGTACTAAACCTGGTTAACACACATCATACAGAACACCTGTCAGTTTTAGGTTTGAAGCCAATTTGAAGCATGTAATGAATTTATATCGGGGTACAAAAGAGATATCTAAAGTGACATTCTGAGGCACAGTTAATGAGATTGTCTCATGTAAGTCTATCTGGTAATATGATCATCTCTAATGAGATTACTTTGAAGTAACCCCTTTACAAATTAAATTAATGAACTATATGCATTCACAATACAGAACTGAAGTGTTTTTAAGGTATTTTAAGGTTAATATCAAAGCATTTCCCTATCCCTCTTAGGACCAAGTCAATATGAATATAATAAAGTATTGCATTGAGCCAGAGGAGGCAAAGAGCAAGGATACACACAGGAAATAAAATGTTGCTAAGTATGGTGTGTTATCTTTGTATCACATGTCCTTTGAACATAATAGTCAAACAATTAAAGAGAAATCAGCCTCTTGCTGGAGCCCCGTACCAGATATAGGTACAAGAATCAAAGAGAATACTTAAATTTAGTATTGGATCTGCTGAGTTGGAGAGAAAGGGCAAGGGAAAATGATTTCTCATCCTGAAAGAAAGACAAATAAGAAGAAAAGAAGTATTAAAAAATTTCATTGCAATGAGAAGTTGCATTCAGCTCTGTCAACCAGAAATAGAGGTAGTTGGAAGCTTTAAAATGGTAGTGTAAATTGGAGGTAAGGTGGGAGGAGATAAAAGTCATTGCTGGTTTAAACCTTTTATCTTTTTGTGGTTTCCTAGGAAAAATGAACTTGATTGTTGTGCTATTAGAGGCTCTCAGGCACACTATGGTAAGGATATTGTGAAGATCTTGTATTTATCTCATTGATAAGCCAAAATAATTATTAGGAGATACAGCACAAGGCATATCTCTTGTAAATTTTCTGTAACAAAATTCAGTGATGCATTTAATTGCTATCCAGGCAGGAGCCAGCATTCTGTGAATATCTTGACTCACCCTCAGTTTTGCCTTACTGAGAAATGCTTGATAGCAGTGTTATTTTTCATGAAATAACTACACAAGAGCATTTCTTCCTTGTTGGTTAAAGCTTATTCTTTCCCTATTCTATTTCTGTCAGAGTGATATAAAAGTGTTTGGTACTGGCAAGCTTTTTTCCACTGATAATAGAGACACTTACCCAACAAGTGGGTGAATTTCTTCTCCATTTGAAGCATTTGAAATATCATTTAAACTAGTTTTGAAGAAATTAAACCTAAGCATTGATCTGTATTGTATAAATGACCTGTATCATGTAGCCAAAGTCCAAAAGCTAACAAAATATTTTGATTCTTAGGATGCAGAATCCTGTTTCTTGTTCTTGTCTTCTTCCCAGGTACCACAGAAGCTCTTCTCTTCCCAATGTAGGCAGAGGCAGCATTGGCAAGCAGGACCCCTGATATTTGACATCCCATTCAAAAGTCTCTGTTAAGTTGTTGTCACCCTGCCTTTGCAATATACTTCTCTTAGAGCCTCTGGTGCCTACTTGATTAGAGAACATTTTTGGTGCTACTTAAAAAATGGAAGGTTTTAAAAATCCCCAAATGAAAGAACATGTAGTTAATAAAAGCAACCCAAGGTGGGAATAGAAAAGAATATAGAGGAGATAGTACCTTTTTTATATGCCAAATTCCATAGAATTTAATGTGTTCACTCACTCTAAAGGGCAGCCAAAAAGCCTGCAATTTAGGGGGCTGAGGATATTGTTCAAACAAAGGGAAAGATTATGTGGAAGTTGTGACATTTGATGGTGACTCTGTAATTAGACTTGTCCAATTGGGCAATGGATTTAAGTTTTTCCATCATGGCATACCATCTGAAAAAAGGCAATCGGGAATGACAATGTTTTCACACAATGGAATTTCATAAAGTTATGCCAAAAAGATGCTAAAGCAACAGATTTTACCATATGACTATGACACCAGAGAGGAGAAATTTAAGTCAATAAAGACATTATAACGAAAATGGAATCAAATCAATCACTTCAGACTAATGCCAGCCTGGTCCTGTGTACAGACTGCCTGTAAAAAGCATTAGGCATGTTCCTGGAACATGTCTTCCAGTTTAGTTTCTTCCCAGAAGGATTCTGTGTGTACGCTCTGCAGCTGCAGGGTAATGTGAGATCAAGTATACACTAAGTGGGATGGTGGGGACAGTTGCTCCATAACTGCATTACTGGTCTCAGCTAAAGGACTAGTGTAAATACACTCCCAGGACTGCTGAAGCACTACCAGTTAGGTTAGCTCCTCTTCTGATTTTGACACGTCTGTAGGAAAAAAAAAAAGAGAGCATTCCTTCCAGTACAGGGAACTGATGGACTCTATCCTCCCCTGCAATTACAGGACTATACCAAAGACAGTTGTGCCCAAATGCTACATTAAGCAATTTTCAGATCTTTAAAGCTGACTTGTAAGCATAATTTTGCATGGGATCCTTAAAGAGAATCAGTCAACAGTATTAATTTAAATTAAAGAAGAACGATTATGAGAACCAAGGCAGAATTTTTCATGCTTATAAAAGGATGTTTAACGTGAGTCAGTGGAATTTTCTCCCTGAATAGCAAAGGAAGGAACTAGGCACACACTCTGTTTCTAGAGCTTTATGGCATTAACAGTACTTGTCACTTATGATTCTGCAGGTGGTACTTGCATCATGTAAACTCAGTAGTCTGTTGAGGATATTATTCAGTCATAGGCAAGAGGCTACTGAAGTAGGGATATGGTAGAAAATGATAAGGCTTCTCTGTTCATCTTCCTTATTTACTACCATTCTATAACAGTGAAATCATAGCAGGCATTGCAGGTAACAAGTCTTCAGTAAAAGATTTCTCTATCTTTCAGTCTAATTCAGCTTGCCACAAAGCACAGTAGCTGCTTAAACAATCACATTTTGGGTCCATTTCTGTCTCTTTGCAACTATTCAAACAATTTAATAAAAGTGACTGTAAAACATGAACTACATCTGTGAATGGCAAAACCAGAAATAAATGGCTTTTCTACTTGTCCAAGAAAAAAACATCTCTAAATTGTATTATAGGGAACTCCCCCCAAAATCTGGTCCATCCTGGTATTATACTGGGTTAAATAATTACAGATAACTTTGGTCATGTTTGTGGCTAGCAATCATTGCCTTAGAAGTTCCTGCAGTTACAGAGTGATCAGAAACAAGACTGTGTCTCAGTTCTCATGGACTGCTACAATTAAGCTGGCATCATTATAGATCAAATGCCTGTCCTGTAGCAACTGGATAGCCATTCCAACAAGCTGGATCCCTTGTGAACAAACAGAAAGGAACTAATGTACCTTGTTTTTTAGAATGAATTCATGATGACATTATAAGTGGCATTCACACTTGCAGACATTTCTTCTTGGTGAAAACTGAAATCAGAAAAGAGGGGCTCTCTTACAATGTGCTACATCTAGTGTCCCAGTTTTTTTTAATATTAGAATAGTACAGAAGTCATCTAAATAGGCATGCTATTAACCCTCAACCTGCTAGGTTTGTATAAATATGATCATTTTTTCCATTGTTGGGCACAGAATATTTCCTTTTACAGTTTCAACCAAAATATTATTTGCCAATAATTTGGAAATCATACATGTTGAGTGTGCCAAAAAAAGCCATCATAAATACAAACTTAAATAATAACAATATTTTCCACCATAGGCAGTGGTAGCAGTCATGCTGCTAATGTGTGTTTAGCTAAATATTCACTATTGCAGCATGACACTTACCTCTTTCTGGTGCCCACATCTTAGAATAGAAACTTTCTAGTTGATTTTGAATTGCTATCCCCAAAAAGTATCTGGGGATGCCACAAAACAGAAATAAACTAGAAACATCCATAGCACACTCAGCAGAGTGAAGGGTGCCAAGCCTTTCTCTAGAAAGTTGGTCATGCACTGGGTTACCTAAAGAGGTCACTCTACTACAATCCTACTTGTTCTCTGAATTGCAAAATCACTTCCATGCTGAATTATTGTCCTCATCGCTGCTGGGGCAGACTCTGCCTCCCGCTGTAACAAGATTAAGCTCATTCCATAACTGTCTGGACACTACCTTGGGACTTGGCAGGCTTCCTGCCTTGCTGAAACCAAGATGAAGCATCTGCTGTGCCATTATACAGTCTTGGCATATGCATCCCTTAAGAAAGGATATTGTGACATAACCAGTGGAGCACAAAAGCCCTTACTGACTTAAAGACCCACAGGGTTATTGCCATCTGTTTATTAATTAGGTGCACTAGGTCCTGATTGTTACATATGGAATGAAGCAGGCTGCTGGTGGCTCAGTCCACTGGAATGCTCTAGGTATAAGGAAAGGATTTTTAAGAAATAGGAAATAAGTGTCCTTGTTTGATTTGCCCAGTCAATGTCTCTCAGCGTTAGAAATCCAAGTAATTATTCCCTTCCCCTGCTAAAAGGTTTGGATAAGCTTTCTGTTCCTGTCTTGTTATTAAATCTATATTACATTAGAGCACACCACTATGGGGTAGAATGATAGTTTCAACTTTCTTCCTTGTATCTTCATGGTTTTCTCTCCATGACATGTCAGTGTTTTTTTCTGTTTTAATGAGTCAAGACCATTGTTACCCTGTGTGTAAAATCTCTGACTGAAACCATTCATTCAGCAAGCAAAAAGTAAAAACTCCCTAAGAGTCCATGGATATTTTAACAGATATTGTTATATAGTCTATGTTTGAAGGATATGCCCAGCAAAGATGCAAAAAACTGCATGTGTCTTCTGCAGCACTGGCAATGTGTTCTCAGTTGGAAATGCTGATTATTATTATTATTATTATTAAATGTCTATTCCTTATATAACCATATAATTAACAGAGTTCATTATATACCCATTTTGTAGCTTACACCTTCTATCGCTTGGAAGATAAGGTCTTCTAATCATGATTCTTGAGTCATTTTAGGACTGTCCTTCAGTGGGACAAGAAGGCAGAGGGAATTTCAAGTCAGCATTTCCTCTCTGTGTCGTCCGAAGTCCGGATAGAATTCTTCATGACCAGAAGAGAGATCACAGAATCATGGAATGGTCTGGGTTGAAATGGACTTTTAAAGATAGTCTGTCCCACCTGCCATGGGCAGAATCACCTTCACTTGTTATTGTGTATACCCCGGTTGCACAGTAAGAGCCTGCAAATAGCCACTTTTTTTTCTGATACATGAAGTAGTAGGGTACTTCCTTACACCACCTCACAGGATAAATAGATATGATTCTGCATGAGAGTTAAATAATTCCCAAGTTTAAGCCCTTCCACCCCTCCAGTAAAAATATTTCTACATCTGAAAAAAATATCAATAATATCGCAAATACTGCAGATAATATATATGTTACTCTAGAAAACCCTAGACAATTCCTTCAGAATTAAAACAATATCATTTAAATGTAACTGCATCCTGACCTCTAGAAATGGGGTTGTTTAAGATTCTTAAAGGTGTTTCTTAATGGCCATATTATACAGTTTCAGGTAGGACTGTTTATTGAATAAACTGATCTGTACTTCTACTTACAGAGTATTTTTATTTTCATGATCTAAAACAGTTTCATAGAGCCTGGAGCAAAACAGAAGGAATCTTACAATGCAGAAAGCTTGAACTTTAAACCTCTGTGGAAATGAATTATGCATATGGATTATATGTACAATTTTAAGCTTTAGAAATAATTTTGTATACTGCTATTGATATAAAGATAGCTCCAGAGCATTAATGTGATTTAGGACAAGTCTATGGGAGCTAACGTTGCTAAGAAAAGGAATGAGACAAAGGAAGTAAAACTGTTAATTGGCAGGCAAAGTGGATTTTTTGTTGTGATTGAAATAGGTGAAAAAAAAAGGAACTTCAAACAAGAAAAAAAAATAATATCCTGCTAATTCATCAGCTTTCCAACATGAGAATGAAAAACTGAACTATCCAATCAAAACATTAATGAGGCACTTTAATTTTAAAGAAGTAAATAACCAATAAAGAATGCAAAAATGCAATTTTGGGTTTTCCTGGATATTTTTGCAGTGGAGGAGCTAACAGTAATACTCACAGACCACAGAATATTCTGAATTAGAAGGGACCCACAAAGATCACCAAATCCAATTTTAAAGTGAATGGCCCGTATGTGGTTGTAACACCTACCTTGGTGTTATTAGCACCATGGTCTAACAAACTGACCTAATGAAATACTTAATTTCTATTCAAATATGAAAGCTGGTATACTGTTGTGAACACATTTCTTAATATAAATAAAATTTAAATAATAAATCCTCGCAGAATTAAACCTAAGCTCCTCGTTGCTCTATTTAGCAGGTGAAAAGGATTTTCTTGCAGAGAAATGGTGCTGTACAAACTGCTTGCTCAATATCTTCTTTTTTCTAGTATAAATTTGGTTAAAAATATGAATTCTTTTGATGTGAATCAATGCCTCTTTTAGTCAATGGGAAAATTTTTATTTTCTAAAATAACTTTTGTTTAGGCACCATGATTGTGTATGTGGAATAAGGGATCAGTGGTCTTCGTGTACAAAAATCTTGTCTCAGAACTGTGCATTTCAATAAGAACATGGCACAGATTTTTTTCTTTATGATGGAGTTATCAACTTGTAAATGATGTTTTCACTCGTCCTATTTGATCACACACTTCTCATCTGTAACCCAACTGCAAAATGCCATTAGTGCTCAAGACTTATCTACTGCCTTAGAATTTTCCAGATAACTGAAGGTTGTTCACTGTTAAAAGTCAAAATTTCTGATCTTTAAAATCAGAAGAAACAACTTTAACATCCAGCAATGATTGCAAGTTAAATAAAATAGCTTTATATGGCCATATCATGATATGTCTGAGAATAATGCTGTAAATGTAAAAGCATATTCTACATTACATCTTGTTTTAGGCAAGCTTAAATTATTCATTTTACTTGTACTATTTATATATTTGTATATATATGTGTATATATATATAACCTCTTATCATCTTAAAATAGATTATGTATAAAAAATCATCACCCTATAACAAATGAATGAGTCCAGAAAAGTACATGTGTAAATCTTCTGAATAAGGAAAGTAATTTTTGTGTATTGATTTGTCTAAAGTGTTAAATTACATAATAGCCATATAGTAAAGCATTGAATAATTTAAGTAAATCAATGTTTTCTGAATTTCATACAAGTACAAACTTATTAGGCAGTAAAATAAATCAATATAATAAAAAAATAGAGTAGTATGTAATGATGAATGTATGAGCTGATAATAACCAGAGGTAAAAACTCTCATTGTAGAAAACACCTTTCAGTCATCTTTTCTCTATTATTCCCATCAGAAAACATGGTACTCTGTAGCCAATTGATTTTAGCCTTTAAATAACTTTTCATTTGAAAGTCACCTCACAGAAGTAAAAGTACAACCTTTTTCAAATTAACATCTTGGGTATGGAATAGTAATGCATATTAACTTCTATTGAACCTCGTTCATGCAGTTTATGGTTCCTAAAATGTTACATATTTTGTAGACCTTAAGGAAGCATTACTTCCATTCTTAAATGATTTCCATAATGTTTTCTTTTATGATATCTCCTGGGCAGAAGGCCCAGGTTTCAGATACTAAAATTTTTTAAATGTTGGACTTTTTTTGTTTGTTAATAATACTTCTGGCTACCATCCAGAAAGTTAAGAGTTAAAAAAAAAAGGAGAAATGCATACATTTTAAAACTGGTAGTAAAATTTACCAGAAAAAATATGCACAATTAATTTTTAAAGTGAACAAAAATATTGGCAGAGGATGATTGACAATGTTTTTTATAGTGATATTTGTGAAACCCATTAAATTCTTGCTTGATGGTAAAAATATTTAATGGAAATTTCTCCTGGTAAATTGCATAATACTGTATTCATTCAGGGACTGTAGACTCAAAAATTTTCTAGAAGCACTATGGGAATTTATATACTTCTAAATACAGGTGGTTATACTACCAGATTAACCAGTATCTTGCCTTTAAGACTCACATCTGAAACCATGAGAAGAATAGAATAATTTGTTCTGCAAAGCCATATGCAGAAGCATGATTGGTTGGTTGTTGGGGTTTTTTTAATAAATAGACTAAACAAAGAAGTCTTCAATATTAATACTAGACATAAATATTATATCTACACAAGCCAAATTTTATATATATATTTTAAAAATATTTTATATTTTTATCCTACATCATATACAATATGTTAAGAGGCTTTCAAAACAAGGTGTTGAGTTTTTTCCTCAGAAAATTTTGTTTCAGAAAAGCTAACTCCATCATAATAATTGAAAGATAGTTTTAATTAAAAATCATGCTTTCTGCACCTCTCTCTGTTCATCTTACATTAGCAGTAGGTAGGCACATTAGTTTGAGGAAAGAGAGCTCTATTTTGGCTTTGTTTAAAAGGAGGGAAAAGAAGTACTATAGAAACATGAACTCTCTCTGATTTTTATTCTAATTCAGTGTTTCTTCATACAAGCAAATTTACATAATTAAAGATTTTATGTAAGAGATTCTGACTCAGGGATTTGAAATCCATCTTATATTAAATGCACTGTTTACAAAAACTCAATCTATGTACCTGCTGTCGCCCTTTTAAAGAAAACATGAAGAAAGACTTGTGGTAATGCTGTATGACAAAATGTTCTATTCTATAATAATCTTCAAAATTTTCACTAGGTTCTAAACAAGGAATTAACTCTATGTTTAAAGTTCTTGATTGTCAAAAATACCATGTTACAGTCTTTTAACTGAGAAATATGAACAAAGTAATACCAGCTACTTGTTTGATGAAAATCCTACTTTAACTAAATACATTACACTACCTATGATTTTGAAAGGTAGATGTAGTCTTTTTCTACAGATATGCAATTTCAAATTCATTGCAGAAATAACTCATTATTTTTCCTGAATATCATTACATTTACTTGCTTCTCTATATATTCAATTCTGAAAAACACTTCTTGTTAGTTATGGATTACTGCCAGAAAATTGCCATTTTTTCCATTGTCTTAGCTACTTCTGTACCAAGAGTTCCAGTAATTATATGGTGAATTTGATGCAGTTATCTCCCAATGATTATATATACATATATGCTAATATGGAGCTCCATTTAAGAAAAGGCAGAAAGCCTGTTTATTGGACCCAATTCGCAGCAGAAAAAATACTGCAATTTTCAAAAATATTATGCAGCTTTTCTAAAAAGGCAGCAAAATATTAAGCTGTAACAGAATTAAGAGGTTATAGACCCTACTTTCAGCACATAATTCTTCATAACCCACTGTTTCACAACGAATTTTAAAATAGATCCAGCTGAGCAGCATAAAATAAAATGTTTAGAAGATGTAAAAAGTTAAACATCAGTATTTTCAAATTAGTGTAGAGAAATGGCTTCCTTCAACATCCACTACTGTAGTCTTTAAAATATGTTTGTCCTCAACAGGATAGACAATTGTGAATCATAGAAAGGTTTGTGTTCTTAATAACCAAGACCTGGTCCCATGGGCAGAGATACTTTCACTTGACCAGGTTGCTCAGAGATCCCATACAACCTGTCTTTGCACACCTCCAAGGATGGTGAACCCACACCTTTTCTGGGCAACAGGTCGCAGTACCTCACAGCCCTCACAGTAAAGAATTTCCTACTAACGCCTAATCTTAATCTCCTTTGAATTTAAAATCATTCCCTCTTGTCCTAGCATGCTCTGCTTGTGTAAAAAGTCACTCTCCTTTTTGTAAGCATAGAGGTCACTCTCCCCTTTACACATGGTAAGGCCTCAATGAGCTCTCTGCACTCTCTCTAGTTCAGACTAAAAAACCTCAGCTCTCTGTGTTCCTTCATTGTCAAAGATCTCCAGCCCTCTGAGATGCTTCATGGCCCTCCTCTGAACCCAGTCTAATAGAGCTGCATCTCTCTTGTGCTGAGGATCCCAGAGATGGACCAAGTACTCCAGGTGGAGTCACACAAGAGCAGAGTAGAGAGGAAGAATGACCTTCCTCGGCCTGCTGGCTACTCCTCTTTTGGTACAGCTCAGGATGTGGATGGCCTTCTAGGCTGTGAGAACATGGTGTTGACTCATGTCCAGCTTTTCATCCATGAGAATCCCCAAGTACTTCTTGGCATGTCTGTTCTGAATGAGTCCTTCTCCCAGTCTGTATTTATGTCTGGGATTGCCATAATCCAGACACAACACCTTCCACTTGGACTTGTTGAACTTCATGAGGTTCTCATGGGCCCACTTTTGTTTGTCCACATGTCCCTGTCCACATGTCCCTGTCCTTCAGGATATCAACTTCACCACTCACTTTCATGTAATCTGCACTCAATCTCACTTTTTCATAGATAAAGGTATCAAAGAGTACCAGTCCCCACATAGAGACCTGAGGGATGTCGCTTGTCACTTGCCTCCACCTGAATGTAGAGCCATTGGCTACAACTCTCTGGATGAATCTATCCAGCCAGTGGTTTATCCACTAAAAAGTCCACCCCTCAAATCCACGTTTCTCCAATTCGGAGTTTAAGGATATCATATGCTGTCATTGTCTTACAGAAGACCAGGTAGAAGACATCCGTTTGTTTTCCCTTGTTGACTGCTGTGTTACTGAAGAAGGCCCCCAGATTGGTCAGACATGATTTTCCTTTGGCTGTCTCAGATCACCTCCTGCACTTGCATTAACATTGCTCCCATAAGGACCTGCTCTGTGATCCTCCTAGGTACAGAAGTGAGTGAGTAAGCATGGTGAAGCATGTCTTGATGGGAAAAACGGATTTTATTCCTTAGTTATTAACTTCCACACATTATAATGTATGTAGATTTTTGCTTTAACTTCGTGTATATTTGAATTGCACTTTTAAAATGGAACTCAAGTTTATCAAAAACATCGGTTTGGAATAGAGAAGTCCATACTATGGCAGAAATTTATTTATGATATTTTTTGAGTAATTTTCTATTTGAGTATAAGTACTTAGTAGTAGCAGTAAAAGACTTGACATCGAAATCACTGTTAAAAAGAGAATATATAATACCATTTTATCTATTTTTAAATGCCCTACTTTTATTTTTATATGCCCATCCACACAGACAAGAGTGAACTCTGCAAAAAAATTTAATGAATACAGCACAATTGTGACTACAAATATTTACATTTGAATATGAATCTTTCTATTCTAAATGGAAGTTATTACACAGGTTCTCTTGTCTTTACAGTCCAGCTTGTGTTATAGCGACTGATGAAAACCATATACTTGCACAAAACAAGAAAAGCACATTCTGGCAAATATTTGGAATATCCTGGCTTCCTTCTTTATTTAAAATTATTTCTTTGGGTTGTTTGTTTGGTTGGTTGGCTGGCTTGGTGATTTTTGTCACTGGTTTTGGTGTTGGTTTAGTTCTGTTGGTGCTTTCTTGGTCCTTGATGTACCTATTATTTTTCTAAGACTACTGTATAAGATCTTCATACTGAACAAAACACATTCCAACAGGAGATATCCAATTGTTGATTGCAGAAAATCGTCTGGAAATTTAAGACAAAATTTTCAATGCACTATACAAAAGAGAAGTGTTCAAACAGGAACGAACTTTTCTTGTTCACTTCCTTTTAATGAAGTATCTGAATGCACAGAATAACAGCCCTAATTTGTTACTTTAAAGCAATTGCCTGATTTTATGAATATGCGTTGGAACTTTAGGCTCTTAGAGTAAATCTGTAGAGGATAGTTACTATTTCCTACAATTAATTTTCAGTGTAGAGGATGAAATGTAGCACACCATGTACATAATCCTGCTATAGGGAAAATTACCCCTTTGTACTTTCCTTCCATTCTAGCCCAAATGCATTTCCCCCATATTACTCTTTGGCTTCAACAACCTGTCCTGGCCCCCTCAATTTCTATCCAGTGGAGAAAAAGTTACCATCCAGACCAGTGGAGAAAAAGTTACCCTGGTAAGGGGATACTACCCTGATTCTGTCCCATTTCAGTCTCTTTTCTTGATTCATGTTGTTACCTACAGGAACACAGTCTGTTAAAGGACAGTCAAAAACTGGCCAGAGTAAATGGAACAAGCTGTACATGGTTAGCATACAAATACTTTCAAACTAAAAAAAAGTGAGTAAAAATGTAGCTTAAATACAAAAATGTGAGTAAAACTCCCAGTTCATATCAAGTTGTCTCGATGAAGAGCCTTCCTACTGGGAATACAGGTTCCAGGAGTATATTTTGAAATAATACATGTGGGCATATTTTATAATGTAACCCTTTATGAATATTCACTGACTTAGGCTTCAGTGAAAACAGTGACATATCTAAGTATCTATAACTGCCAAATTTTCACTACTTCGTCATTTAGTTAAAATGACACTGGATTTCAACAATTTCATCCGACATGCACTAGAAACATCCAAGCTGCATTGGTGTCTTCTCGTATTTGACCCTTTTTCTTCCTATATGCTATCTGATACTAGAATATTATATAATAATATTCCTTCAATTTTAAGCTGCATATCACTTATTGATGTTAGAATTATTTTTGAAGCAGGTAATTTGTATCTTTTAGGTGGGGAAATTATAAGTTTCCACTGCTTCAGGAAACTTTGAATATGTTGGATTACTCAGTTTACCAAGTCAGTATAAAAATGTGTACTAATTCATGATCAGACCCTAAATTATTCATAGTGGTGAACCACAAAAAAAAAAAAAAAATTAGTTTCTCTTTTTTTTTTTCCCACCAATATTAATTTCCCATTCGAATGTTTTTTTTTAACACTGACCGCAATTAACCATAATATTTACAATATTTTTCTATTCTCAGGAGGGTTGATGGCATTAAACATTATCACACATAGAATTTCTGAAATCCTGAACTAAAATTTGGTGCATGAAAATAATAGAAAAGTAAAAGGAATAGAAAAGCTCTAAAGAAAGTGTAGCAATTACATACTGTTGCCAGTAGTATGCCAATTAATTTACTCATATTATCTGGTATTTAGATTAGGTTTATTGAGAGACTGTAGAAAAATAGATTAATATTAAATTGATACCTAAAGACTTTTGGCTTTTTATACATTCTTTATATCTTTGTAGCTTTTTAGGTTTTTGATATATAGCTATATTGTTTTAAACACTTTTTCACACTTTAGAATAGTAGATTACCCTTTCTCACACTTAGTGCCATCTTCTTAAAATTTTGTTTAGTCTCATTTTCAAAAAAAAGAATGTCTAACAGGGACACCCTGTTTTGCACTAACAGTTCGGATGTCAAGTTCCAGTGTTTCTTTTTTATAGTATCTAAAACTTGATAGCAATTCTGGCAGGAAATACCTGTTTTCAGATATAATCTTGTTCTTATAGCTAGTCATTTATGTGACTTTGGTTTAGGTAGTATTCATAGGTCTTGATCTGGTCACTGAAAGGTAGCACATGATCATTTTATAGTAATTAAAGCCAAGCACAAAAATTATCGCTAACCAATGTGTACAACAATCTAACATTTCATATACAAAACCCAGAATTTATTTATGAAGCATTGTGCACCTATGATGAATCCAGTATCTATCGCCTTTTAGATATTTTGAAATTTATTTTTCAAAATTCCTTTGCTTTTATTTTTAATACAGAATCATCCTTCCATGTAATTAGCTTGGCTTTACCATTCAGTAAACAATCCAAATATATAATCATAATTTATTTTTTAAACAACCATTGTAACACAAATACTACCAAAAGCTTTTGGCTTTGTTTTCCAAAGGAAATCCCCTTAAACTCTTATCATGTCTCGTAGTGCATATTTAAGTTCTTTCTGCAGGTGATCACAGAAACAAAAAAGGCACCATTTTATCACCATAAAAAAATTCTGCCTTCTTTTTTTTATTCTCTTACACCTTCACTACTTATTTCTTGACTCTTTATTGAGGTATTTTATGACTTAGCATAATGAATATTTAATATGAGCTGGAAAATGAATTGTAAATTATGTTAATTTACTTAATATATTTTCACTTCTCAGTATTTTTACATTAAAAAGTTGAATGTGTCCTTTACAGCCTTCTTTTCAAAGATATTGTTATCAAGAGTATAAATATGCAAGACCATACCTGGCTGCTTTTTAGTTGCCTTTATGTTTATAGATTCCTATCTGTTGGTAGTCAAACGATAAAGACAAGCTAGGTGATTAATTTTTCCACTGTGGTAATCACATTGATTTAGTTCATATTCATGACATTTCATATTGTTAACAGTCAATGACCCCAAATTAATATAGGAACAGTTTTGGCAAACCAAAGCACAATCTGACAATGCATTTACAACTATGATTGTGTTCTTACCGTTCTGAGACTGAAATGTCAATTATATTGGGAACAAGGGAGTAGTGCATGTATAGAAGAAAAAAATTAACATATATGATTATACTTGAAAGTTAAACTACTGTTGCTGAAAATCAGCACTCTAAGCATAGGCATATGACCACTGAGAACAAATAAAAACTAAAGATGTATATTTTAGAAATATGAAAGCATATTACAAGTACAGAACACCTATGGAAAGCCACAAAAAGAACCTTAAAGAATTAATGAAGCAGCATGCTATCACTTATCTGATGATTTGCCATCATAAATCCCACTAATGATGGTGACACCTCTATTGCTCAGAAATAAATTTTCCAATTGAGCTTTTGGAAAATGAAAACTGAACTACTAATCTTAGAAATTTTGTTTTAAGGCAAAGGGTCAATTCCTTTGCAGCCAACAATTGAGGAGTAGCTACACCTGATTTTTGTACATTTCACTGTGGCTGCTGGTTGAGAGCTGACATCATGTGCTTAGATTTTGTGTGCATTACACATCCATCTGTTCCTCCGTCTGGCAAAGGAAAAAAAAAAAAAAGAAAATTAAGAAAAAGAAGTCTAGGAATGCTTTATAAACTCTTTCCACCAATACACCAGTTGTTAGCTTCCTGCTGGTAGCCCTAGTATAAGCATCATTGGGTAATTATTTCAAGCAGGAAACAACCAACCCACATGTTCAAAAGTAATTACTAGCTCAATTAACTATCCAGAAGCAGGTAATTCTTTTTCTTAAGATGCAGAAAAAGAAGAGTTATAATATTTGTGCATCTTTAATATAAGCATTTAGATAGCATCTGTGCAATATTATACCTGCACATATTTTTGTAACTGAAAAATTTCATACTATCATAAATGGTCTATATCAATCATAAATCATGGAGGGTCATCTGAAATTTCCTACGTATTTTTTATGGTAGGTGTAATATTAGGCCTGTTGTTATTTAACATTTTCACTAATGATTTGAAGATAAGCAGAACTAAATTCACACATAGTATTAATTGGGAAGTACTATATGTTTAGCTGAGGACAACAGCAGGGACATGAGAAGTTAGAAAGGCACAAGCAGAAAATAACAAAATAGACAAAGAAAAGAACACACTAATGCATCTGGGGAAAAATAAACCAGAACCAGGACAGTACAACTGGGGGGAACTGTGAAAGCTGGTACACTCTTAAGAGATTAAGGGGTAGCAGTGAACAGCAAACATGAAAACGAATCTGAGTCAGACAGAAATAGCAAAAATGTACCTTACTAACAGCTTCAGAAATCTGCTTTTCTGCTTGAACAGTTAATCCCCAGCAGATACCAGTTTTTCTCCATCTACTTATTTCTGTTTTTTGCATATTACCATGAAAGATAAAATGTCATTATATTATAAAATGTCATAAGGCCTTGTCTTGACTGATTCATAAAGTTTTCAGTGGTTTAAGCTTCATTTTATGTGGTCTGCCCCAAATACCAGCAAAATGAGCCACCTAATTCTCTACAAGGAACAAAGTGATATAAACAGAGAGATGGTCTTACTACCCTATCTCTGAAATCTACATTCCTTAATCCAGCATTTTTTACTTCAGAAACTTGAACATACCATTGAGCTGCAGCTATTTTTCTCAGCTTTAAAAATGCTTTCATATTCTTAACCTTAAAAAAGCTTTTCTATCTGTTCATTTTTTATTTTGGTAGCGTAAACATAGAAAGACACTGATATGACATGATATGGGGCGCAAAGTGAAAGAAGTTTTGTGAGAATGTCCCTTTTCAAAGCCATTTCATTATAAGTACTATGAAATTACTTAAGCCTGCCTATTTCACACTTTAGTCATCAAACAGTCAAAATTTCATAATACATTTCCACACCTTGGTACTTTTAAAGTATTTAACTTCTGTATCATTATATGCGATATACTAATTGGTCTTCTCTTCTTTACTGCGTATGGTAAGAAAGAGGTGCTCCAATTACATAATGTTTTTATGGTACATCAATATTGAATTCATGTCTTCTATGTGCTCTATCAGGTAAACAGATATAATAGTCAATGCTCATAAAACCAAATGCTGTCCCATATTATTTTTTTTTTAATTTGACAAAAAAACATAGCTCTAGGACATAAGTTCAATGAGATTTGTTCTATGACATTAGAAGCTAATATCTTCATACACCTGCCAGTAATAGAGAAAACTACAAATTGTCTGAAAAATGGATCTAGTGCAAGCTGCCAGTCATCCTATATATTCTAAATCCTTCAAACACAAGTAATCTCTCATCCAGAAGCTGATTAGATTTACAAGCATGTAACACTGCCCAAAATGGTATACCATATCTCTCTGTAAATGGAGATAGCTTACAACAAACTAAAATTAACTTCCAAGACATTTATAAGACTTGATTCACACCTATTTATTGAGAACAAGGAATTTTATACATAATTGTACTAATGCTTCCCTTCAGATCAGAAATTTCAGTGCAGACATGCCTGTATATTTGGCTGCAATGTAATGTTCAAAAATCCAGGCAGCTTCTAGCATTGCAATTACACTAATTTAGCTACTAGATGAAGTTTAGCTATAGGACTGCACAGATTCATGTCAGAGAGTCCTGTGAAAAAGAAGAGAATTTAGGTCTAATGTCAAAAAACTTTAATCTGAAGAGACGAGGTGAAGGTGAAAATTTATCCTCAATTTACAATAAACTCCATGATGGAATGAGATTGTCATTATTATTTAATTGGAATTTTTTACTCAGATATAAAATTGACTTCAAACTAATATGCAACTTCAACCAAAAAGAAACCCAGTAATTCACTGATATACTTTTCTTGCATTCTAAACCTTTCTAAAATGTGTATGCATATGTTTATAAAATATGTGATCTTATATGTTCATTTCAGTATTTTCCACATATGCATTATTCTGTTTAAAAAAAAAAGCTGGGGTGGGGGGGAAAGTAAGCATCAAGTAAAAACAAATTTCAAAGCACAAGTGCAGAAATATATTTCATTGGCATTTTACAAGAAAATGTATCAATCCTTGTGACTATACATGCTTTGTTGTGATGCCTGAAGTGTTAAATACTACAGCTGGCAACATGAGAATATTTAAGAAGGTATGAAAGACTAACTGCATTAAAAACACCATTTTTCCTTGACACTACTAGCGAGACAGCTTGACTGAGTTCATAATTTTTCTTCTCCACTTTACAAATAATTTATGAATTCTATTTAGTTGTACTACTTTGTGCCTACCTCGCAGAGAAAAATTGTGTTCTTTCTCACAGGCCTACAGTTATTAGCAATATGTGAGGGAAGTGCCAACCTTCTGCACATTGTAACAGGCACAGTTTGTGTTCCAAGGACAAGAAGCCTCAGCAATGTACTGCAGCTTTTCAATAATCTCTCAATGAAAAATTGTTTCACTGCTCATAGAAGTGAAGCAATCTACAAGTGAGATGGCTGTGAGGTTCTGTAGAAGCAGCTCAGCTGGACCACGGTCCATCAGTTGGAAAAATTTTGCCTCAGATTTCTTCATAAATCATGTGGAATGCTTCAAATTAACAACTGGGGAGAATACTGCAGGCACTTCTTCCACTGTTGAATCTAATTTAAACAGTTTCCATAGGACTGTTCCATAGGCACAGTAAAACAAGACATGTTGGTGCCTGCATTTAAGGAGTCAATCCTACTGTTGGCTTGATCTTTGCCAACCATTAGGAATGTACATTTCACTTCAAGGATACTGCAGCATGGCCAGGCTTCCCAGACAATCTGTGAAACCTACCCAGGAGCTTTTCAATAGTCATGTACATGAAGCTCCAGCTCACCTGCCACTGCCCCCACTTCAGGACATAGCCAGAAATAGGAGACCTTATAGAGGTCCCTTCAAAATTTTATGGGATTCCATAACTCTTAATTACCTGCTTTCAGGGAGTCACCAATGTAAGTGTGATGTTCTAAAAAGGCCAAAGTATATAAACCATGTTTTTTTCTTTTTCTTTTAAATTGAAAAGAAAAAGGAAAAAAGTAGAACTAAATGCTTTTCAAAAAATAATAGATAAGTACTGATTGTTTTTTACTGAAGTGGCTTTATCAAAGTCTAAAACAGAATAGAAGACAGAATTCTGAAACAAAAAACCAAAAAAAACCTACTGAATCAGCACAATTATTTTTTGTAAACACAGCACGCATTGCAACTTCATTAGTGATAGCACTGTTTTGTGGTTTATTGCAGTGAAAGAGATACATATTTTAAAAGTAGTTTTTCTTTTTCACAACAGAACTGTAGGATTTAGAAAGAATTATACTCCTTCTGCCTATAAAGATGTTTTTTCTGAACACAGATAAATGCAGTATCTCCCAGGCTGGATAGATGAACATATTGGAGCTATAGTTCAAAAAACTCTTTGAGCTGTCTGAAAGGATTATTAACTTTATTACTCTAAACTCTTGAACATAGTCATCTTGAACTCACATTGGCTGAAGCACACTCACTTGTGGAGGAAACAGGTACAGATTTCATGCCTGACACAGTTGTAGCTCTGTGATCCATCCACTCTTTATGAGAAGGAAAAATATACTTTGACAACAAGATTATAGCTACAACTCTAATTTTATTCTAGATTAAAAGAGTAGCCTTACGGGCATCTAATTCCTCCCACTCTCATACTCAAAATAAATAAATGTATACCAAATTTTATGAAGAATTATCTGCATCTAGATGACAGTCTTAACATCATATGTCAATGAAGGCCTTAAGCAACTTTTTGAAAAGCAGCTGTCACATATATGATTAAAAAAGAACACCAAAATAAGGTTGTTTTTTTTTCCTTGGTTTTCTGCTCTTGTAAATTGATAGATCTATCTGGGTACATTAGGATTTCACTGGATGTTTAAAAGAAACTGCTCTAGATGAAGTTGAAAGTTTTACATCATGTTATGAATTTCATTGATAATGTGTAAGTTTAGGAAATAATTAACTCTACCTCTAGTCTAATCTGTCATGCAACAATATTATTTCTTACAGTGTATTAATTTTATCTATTTAACTAGATTCAATATGAAATTTGAACTAGGACAGTAGCATTCACATGTGATCTACCGAATTTATTAACTAAGTTAAAATGCTGTCAAAATCATACTAGCAACATATCCTTGTTTTTAATTATCCTACAATAATTGAGTGAAGAAACACCTTCTCATTTATGATTCTGATGGGACAGTATTTTTTGGGTTTGTATGGCAAGTTTTTGGTAACAGGGGGATGACAGAGGCAGTTTCAGTGAGAAGTTGCCCAAAGCTTCCCCTGTGTCTGATGGAGCCAATGCCAAATGCCTCAGACTCACCCCTGGCCAAAGCTGAGCCCATCAGTGAAGGTGTTAACAGAGTTAAAGGGGGAAACTACTGTTCTAGAGCAAATTGCAGCTGGAGAGAGAATGTGTGAGAGTGACAGCTCATGGTCTGTGAAGAAGGAGGAGGAGGTGCTTCAGGTGATGAAGGAGATTCATCCCTGCAGCATATAGAGGTCCACTATGAAACAAATATCCACCTGCAGCCCATGGAGGACCCAGATGGGTGCTGGAGCAGATGGATGCCAAGAGGAGGCTATGACTGTGGGAAGCCCATGCTGGAGCCGAATCCTGGCAGTGGCCCTGTGGCAAGAGGAGCCTACCCTGGAGCAGGATTGCTGCCAGGATTTGTGACCCTGCGAGGGACCTGCGCTGGAGCAGTCTGCTTCTGAAGAACTGCAGCTTCCAGAAGGGACCCTACATTGGACTAGGGGAAGAATTTGAGGAGTCCTCCCTCTAAGGAGGAAGGAGCAGCAGAAATGACGTGTGATAACCTGAACATAGCCCCTATTCCCTATCTCCCTGCAGAGCTGCTGAGAAGGAAGTAAACAATTCATGTGGTAAATTAAGCCCAGGAAGTAGGAAAAGTGGGGAGAAAGTGTTGTTAAGATTTGGTTTTATTTCTCATTACCTTAATGTGATTTGATTGATAGTAAATTAAACTTATTTTCCCGAGTCTGTTTTGGTTGATGGTGACTGCTGAGTGATCTCTCCTTGCTCTTATTTTGATCCACAAGCCTTTCATTCTGTTTTCTCTTTCCTATCCAGCTGAGGAGGGAGTGATAAAGGAGCTTTGGTGGGCACCTGATGTTCAGCCAGCATCAACCCACAACTGGCAGTATATAAAATCAGTATGTTATTTAAAGTGTAAAATACAATTGACAACATATAGTAAATTACTGCTGGTTGATACGATACTAGTAATAAGGTTATAGATTTTTACATAAAGGCTTTCTAGAGAATAAAAATATTATTGTTTAATCTATGGCTAAAATTTAATGTATCTTAGTATATTTGAACTTTGCAAGACTACTACCATGGCACAACGGTGACTTTAAAAACAATTTTGTCCAAAGTTGTCATGACATTGCAGACTTAACATTGTCACATATTATAGTAACTTGTCTTAAGATGCTGGCATATCCCTTTCATAAGAAAAAAAATAGGTTTTTTTAATCTACATTTTTATCCAGGATAAAAAATTCATAAAATGACTAGCTAGTAAATTTACTGTATTATGATCTAATTATACTAACATTTGGCATACACTAGTTAGCTTTATAAATAATACTTGGTGAATTAGCAGGAGAAGAAGGTAATTAATTCACAGACATCAATATATTTTTTTATGATATACAAGAGTTTGTGTTTGATTGTGAGGTTCAACCCACAACTTTGTGACAGCACAACTCACCATTTTATGATCATGCTTCACTGGTGAAAGTTTAGCATCAAATTAGAGGGAGGAAAAAAAAACCCATGTAATTTCCACCCTGCTGGTATTAATGCTTACCTAACAAAAACAACCATAGCTAAGAATAAAGTTCTTCTACCTTTTCAAAGCTATATTATTTCAAAGGTTAATTTTCAAGAAAAAATATTCAACAAGTAGAAATGGATACAGCTGTGCTCGTTAGGTTTATACTGTCACTTTTTGAGCAAACTTCTCCCTTCCTGAAGTCCCTTCTCCCAGAGATCATTATCAGCATGTATTACACATTGTTAGTGCTTTTAGTGTAAGGCTAAAATAATCATTAACCTTAAAAAAAATTAATGAACATACTTGTACCAAAACCTAGAAAATGTGCCATTCTTTTATGTTTCTATCCATCTGTTTACAAGGTACCTAGGGGCTTCACTATTTTCACAGTAGTCTTATGAGTAATGGTATAGCATATGACTTTTAAATGATTTATTAGGAATCCATAGAGATGGGAAAAACAAAGGATGCAATTAGAGGTGGCAACTATCGATTAAAAATCCTGATATAGTTCACTTAAAGAAAGGAAAATGATAAATGACATGATTTTATCATTGGACAGAATGTCAAAGAAAACATTGTTGTTTCTCATATATCTCTAGTGTGAACTTCTCTGGAGAAGTTCAATATACTTTCTGATGTTTGAAAAAGAGGACAAATAATTTTATTAGTGTTTCATAAAACAAATATGGGATGGTTACATCAGGTGGGAAAAGAAAGGAAAGTCAAGGCACAGGTGAAAAATCCAGCTGATTCTATGAACTTCTCTGTAATGGCCCCATAAATAGTTATATAAAAAAACAAGAGTGCAGAAAGACTCTAATTTGCAAAGTTATTACTAAATATTCATTTTTTCCCTATTTCACTAAGAAACAGTTCCAGAAATACAGATCTTAAAAATTTATTTTCATTGCCAAAATAAGAACTCAGGAGGCTAAATTAATTTCTGGCATAGCACTAATGAATGCAGTGAAATCACACAAGGGGTGATTTTAAATCAAAATGTTTGATGGACTTCAAATTCCACCAAAAGTTTCTCCCAAACCTCATTATATAAAATACATAGTAGAAAAAAATCGCAACAAAACAAACAAACAAACAAAAATCACCACACACACAGACGCACACAGACACACAAAAAACCAAACCAAAAAACAAACAAAAAGAATCAGCAAAAAAACACCACGAATCAATAACTCAAAATAAAAGGCAAAAAAGGGAAGTAATTAGGAAGTAACCCAGTATTTTGGGGTTTGGACTAAATAAAAGAAAAACAGAACAAAATATGGAGTATATAAATTATCCAATCCTGTTTTCTAAGTAACAATAGAAAAATGGCAAATTAAGAGAAAATTATGAACCCCGGGTAACTTAAATAGAAGCCTGGATATAGAGATCCTTTTCTCTAGACCACTTTTCTAACTTGCAACAGCCTGGCAGCCAAGCAGCAAGAACAGTATAGTGGGCCAAAAATCTGTAGAAGAGCTGAACTCTACACATAAGTGAATAATTTCCAGATGAAAGGAAAGTCAAGATATTTCTCCATGTCTAGCTTATTAATATTGAATCTTTCTTCTGATTTTTTTTTTTTACTATAGTAGAAACATGTTTTCTGCATGATGAGAAACAACCCCAGAGCATAGCAAAATCTGTTTCTAGCGCCACAAACCAGGCACTCCTTGGATAGTACAAGGAACAATCCATTCTTCCTTGAAACTTCCAGTTGAAAATTCCACAAAACAGTACAGAAATATCTTAATCAACACTTACATGGAATTAAATGGGGTTTTTTCCACTGGATCAGCAGTGCACTGGTAAGTTTGGATTTGTATTTGCAGCTCAGCAGAGGAAACAGTTTTTCCATACTCTGAATCAAAGATTCTTTACAGATCTTATAACTAGGTGGGTTTTTTTGGCTCCTGATTTTGATTCTGGAGGCAATGTAATCTGACACTAAAATCAATGCAACTCAGCATACTGATTTGAAAAGGAGTTCCAAGTGGCATTACAGGAGCTAATGGAAAATGCAAGTGTATATGATGTCAGGGTTTTATTAATAATTTCAGTAAAACGTGAGTTTTTCTGTTACCCAGTTATAAAATGCAGATAATAATACCTCTCTACATCTTTAGAGAAATATGTGCAACCACACTAAGGAAAAATACGTTGAATAGATTTGGATCCTTGTGGCTTTTTTAATTTATTTTTTGGGGTTTTGAGGGGTTTTTTGTGGGTTTTTTTTTGTTATTGCTGTTGTTTTTTTTTTTTTTTTTTATTTGGGGGTGGATTTTTTGGTTGTTGTTTTTTGTTGGGTTTGGTTTGGTTAGGTTTGGTTTGGTTTGGTTTGGTTTGGTTTGGTTTGGTTTTTAATGAGCACTGCTGTTAAGCAAATTGTATGAGCATCCGGACATTTCTATTTGGGATAAACTTTCATCCTCCTTCCATTAGCATTTAGACAAAGGCAGAAACTTTGGATTTCAGGCTTAATTACAGCCTTTAAGAAATGCACCATTTTTTAAATCCAAATCTGTTAAAATAGCCTCCTGGCATTTCTGTCTGTCTAAATTCAAGGCTTCAAGTGTCCGTAAAGTACAGTGACCACCAGAGCACATGAGAGAAATTTATAAATTATTTCAAGTATATCATTTTCAAATGCATTTTTTTCTTTTAACTCATTCATAAACTACCTCTTTCCCTACTGACAGGGAGCAGAAAATCATCATAGTCTTTTTACTCAGAGAGACACTTGTATGGCAGTCCAGCGGGCCCTGGAAAGAGACCACGTCAGAAAGCAGTGTTCATTGTGTTTGCCAGAAAAAACTTTAATGTGATCTAGTCAGTGATTTTAAGTGTACGGAAGTTTTGGTCTTGCATTTGCCAAATTTAAAGTTTCCATAATGCTTTCAGGGGAAGTTGCCAGCAACAGAAGAAAGAAATGCAAATATTTGAAAAGGGAACTAGTTGCTATAGTGAAATCTTGAAAAATATATTCGTCCTTGTTGTTACTTACTTAACTATGATCAGGAAGAGTTTTCAATGACTTAAGAAAGGCTAATACTAAGCTCTTTTCATTGTGGTCAGAGAAAATATTGGAAATATGTTCTTTACCTCTAAAAATTAGCTTTTTAAAAGTATTAGGTTATATCTTAAAATAATTGACAAAAATATACCACATGTGACATAGCCCTGTATTTATGACATGAGTTATGCTTCTCAGTGTGATTTACAAGATCAGATCTTAGAGCAACTGTTAAGCTAAAAACAGCAAAGCAGCAACACACCCTATAAGCCAAAACTATTGTCAGAATAACTGATACCTAGTCTAATCATCATTAGTCCAGGTGTAATTGGAACACAAAAAGAAAGAATAGTGATGCAGTTAAAATTGATATACACACTTTTTTGAGTTCCTACTCTTTTGTTCTGCTGTTATGTCCCAGGTGCCAGTACTCTTCTCTGCCAAACCCTGGGTCTCCTCAAAAGCCCTGATATAATATGAGGCTGGTATGTCTCTGCACTACATCACTGTATTAGAGTGGTAAATACCTTATTCTTCCTACAGCAGCCACTCATTATTGCTACCTGCAAAAAACTAACTGTATGCACTGCTAGCTCAATAAAACTGTGTATGGCTGTAACATAAACACCTAAAAAGTAAAAGAAGTTAGCCTTGGGCATCTGGTCAATTAAAGAAATTGCTGTCACAGCTAAAGCAAGGAAAACAAAGCTGCAGGCAGGTCAAAAAAAGTTCACAATGAGCAAGAATGAGAAACCCGGTCCTGAAGCCTTAAAACTCTGTGCAAACCTCGTGAGCCATCTCAAGCCATGGCAGCACTGTGTAACAAAGTTACGTGATCATACATTTGTAAGGCCCAAACTGACTACTAGCTCAGGTGACTGCAGTCATTCCTCACAGAGCTCTGCAAAATTTGGTGAGGGTTTAAGTTCTACAAATAGGAATTTCACAACATCAAGATTTCTGCTAAATTTTCAATACAAAATGCAATCTAAATTTAACCTTTCCCTCTTTCTTCACATCCTTATTCTTTTTATTATGATTTCATTATAAATAGTCATCCTAATGACTATTTTCTAAATGGGATTTTTATGTCCCATGGTGTCAGGAAAATGTAGTTTAATGTGTCATCCTTTTTTCCACATAATCAAAACTCTTTTCTGTGCTCATTCCTCTTCAAACCTAGAAGAAAAGCAGACCATTGAAAGCCATCCTTTTTTACTGTCTAAAAAAGTTTCTATTATAATCTCCCACAAAACCTGATAAATTTTATTTTGGTCACCTTCCTCTCTCTCACTCTCTCATGAGATTATCACCTCTATCTATTGCTAGACTTTGTTTCAGAAATACAAGCTAAGTTACTAAATTGAATGTACTTTTTAATTTTAAAACATATACGCAAAGTAATCTCAATATAGGCTTTTTTTGTTCAAGGATAAAAAGCAAAAAATATCTTGGAACACAGAGCTTAGCCTGGTGTTGCAGTCCGGTTTTTAAAGTTATTAGAAATATCTCTGCCTGGATTAAGGAGCAAATGAGACCACATGCCAAAGTCAATAGTATGGATTTTATTTAATTGTTAATACGAGAGAGATTAAAAAAAAAAAAAAAAGAAAGAGAAAGAAATAGAAAAGAGGTGAGGAAAGAAAAAAGAGAGTGATGGAGAGACATCAAAGACAATATCATCACTCTGTGGATCCCACTGACATCCCTATGATTTTCTTCAGCTGGTCTTCTTGGTGGTGAGGGTCCCCCACAAAAAGCATAGAACCCAATGGATTAATACACACTCAGGCCAGGTGGGAGTGCCCCGGTACCTCCCCTGCAGGGGGGAGTCTGACAGTCTCTTGAAGCAGTCTCTGGATCTGTTCCACCACTTTGTGTCGTGTGTGATGCTGGGGTACAAGGCCTCAGGAATGAGTCTGGGGAGCACTTAAGGGAGTCTTTGATGGACTATGACCCCCCTCAGCTGCCTCCCACATGAATGTCCCATGGATGTGGCACGTGGGGTTAGGATGGGATGGGTGTTCACCACCTCTGGCCAGAGGCTACGCCACAACCCAAAACCTCCTTCTCCCCCCTCGGTTTGGGGGGAGTCTGTGTAAACCTGGCCTCTGTGGGCTGTGGTCTCCCTCAACCCAAAGCCAACCAGGGATTATTTTATGATGCATTTGGCTTTCTTATGGATGCAATCTTTTCCTGCAACTTTGTTTATGTCTCCCTAGACCTAAGATGATTGAACAATTGTGTCTCCTTTATCTTACCTAGGCAGATTAACTCACAGTCCAAAGTCCCAGTCAGGCATCTTCAAGGAGTGGTGTGCTTCTAGGGTTGTATCTTCTTTATAAAGTTTTTGTTATAATGGGCAAAAATCCTCCATGGCAATGTTTAAGGCATAAACCATTTCAGTCTCTGACACCTGGGAATATGCCTTAATATTGAATCTTACTATATTCCAGGTGTGTGTTGCCTCTTTCACATATAAAAAAGTGACGCACCTCTGTCCTGCAGAAGTTACACACTAAATTAAACATGGCAAAATTTATAACTACATATTTTTATAGAGATAATCTATTGAGTGGAAAGGAACATGAAATTGCAGGCTAGGAATTTAAAATTATTCTCATGACTATATTGAACAAAGTTTGGGAGAAAACAGGTCCTTTTCATTTATAACACAATATAGTAAAATGCCCTAGGTGTTAAAGAAGAGTAGAGGTCTCAAAGGACAGTATGGAAATACAACAATGATAGGTCTTCACTAGTGCTAGCATTAACTTCTTGTTTTGGATGTTGCAGATTCTCTTTCAATGCAGGGAGATAGTGACAAAACTGGATGGGATTAGCAACAATGGACTGAAACTGAAGTATGTAATGCCATGACATCTTCATCTTTCTCATAGAGAATCCCCCTCAAGTCAGAAAAATTTTTCATCATGAACACTCATTTCAGACTGTATAAATTTTCTAAAGAATGCAAGATCAGAACAGCAGACATTCAGAACAGGATCTGTTATACTGCTGTGCCAATTAAATTAAGCATTCAATTTATAGAGGATATCATGGCAGCATAATAGGATTTCCTATAACAGGGCATCATTAACGTTTATAAACTGGTATCTGTGACATTTGACTGCCTTTTTAAAAGTCTACAAGTAATTAATAAAACATAGTTTAATTAATGTGGTTCAGTGTTAGCAATGTGTGTTTGCATGTTTGCATTAAGGAATCATCTAAGATAATGTATTAATGGTCCAAATTATTGTCTCGGGAGTTTACGCAGTTACATTGGCATAAACCCGGAAGACCTTGATTGACCTGTCAATTTAATAACTAACATTTGCTGAAGTATATTATAATCAGTTATAATTTTTGTTAATGTTTTCATATGTCTACTTAGAGAATACCTATTCTCTTAGAAAATTCCCTCAGGAATTCTCAATTCCTCCTCTTAACTCTCTTTCACATAAATTCAAATGTTGTCCACAGAGTTATTGAAAGACTGGGGGCAGAGGCCACAGCAGTATATGAATTGAGAAGAATACAGTTACTCCACTGAAAATATGACTTTTCTTCCATTAAAAAAAAAAAGCTTTGTGAGACCTAGTAATCTTATTTTCCTATAAACTCCTCTTTTCTGAGTCTTTTTGCAAACCCTGTGCACTATTTCTTCCACTGTGATGGGTCTGGGAAATAGTAAGAGAGTTCTTTAGAAGAATGCTGTCTGCCTCATTTTTAAAAGGATTATCATGAATTACAGTGAAAGAGAAATAACATCTTGATCTCTACAGAGAGAAGTTGCTTTGGCCCATGTTATTTCTGAAAGACACAAGTAGCAAATACTCATTCCTTTGTCTCACTCAGCATCTTTCTTTCATAACACTTCACAAGCGTCGTCGAAATAGTCCTTCATCTCTATTGATTGTAAACTAAACAGCTTTATTAACTAAGTACAACACAGCAGAATTTTAAAAAGGCATTAGTGCCACAGCATTATCTAGAGCCCATCTGACCAGTAGCTTCATAAACGAAACCCTTGCCTGTATTGATCTGAAACTCAGAAGAGGGGAAAATAAAAGCCAATGTATCTGAGATTTCTGGTAAAAATATGAAAGGAATGGCTGGTTTACTAATGGAGAACTATTATTTGCATACCTACAGCCTAGGCCCTTCCACAAGCAGACTTGTAGCTTTTTCCAGCCTGACCAACAGGACTAACAGAGGAGAAACAGAACATTACACTATACTGTAAAACAACTTGTAATCCCTGGAAATGGGATCCCTTATTTTTTTGAGTTTAGTAACATCTCCAGTACAAACTCTTCCACTTTCCAAAGAGAGTCTTAAAGCTTGACTAGCTTGACTTGCTGTTAAATTTCTGTGTAGCTTGAATTTAACAATTTGCAATCTAAATTAAAACATTAAAAAATCCAGAGTATGAAAAACATTTTTGACCAAATCTCTTTCTCAGAAGAAATAAGAATATTTCGATCATCTTTAATTTGTTCTTCACTTTTTTTTTCTGTTATGTTTGTGATTAAGAAAAAGGAAAGAAAAGAGCAAAGGAAAATCATCTCATCATTGTTTAATTTCTTTTTTTTAATTTTTCAAAATCATTAAATGGAAAAATAATGTATTTTGAGATCATTCTCAAAAAATAATGAAATGAAATTAAAAAAATGAAAGAAAATACAATACAAAATTAAAATAATTAAATATAAAGTAAATATAATGGTGATTCTAAATATTAAAAAAATAATGTGGCTTTAAGTAGCATTTTCTTCTGCTACAAGTAGATTATTTTAATTAAGAAAAAACAACAATAAAGAAAAAAAACAACCCCAAAAAAAAAAAAAACAAAGAAAAGTAATTTATTTATCCTGAAATAAATACTTTAAAACATCATGAGTACAGTGAACTGATTTCCACAAAACACAGTAATAAACATCTATCTTTAGAAGAGGTACTGTTCTCATTGAAACAGGAGAGATACAGGAAGTACTCAGAAGTACTCCTTCCTCATGTATTCTATTAGGGAATTAAATATACTCTCAATTAATTTTCTAATTTTGTATTTGAATTTGTCTGGCTTCATCTTTTTGCCAGCTTTGTTATGCCCTTTTCTGCTAAATTAATTAATCTTATATTTTGAGTCTGAGAAAATATTTATGGACTGTAATCAAATCGCCTCTTCATTTTGACAAGATTAATAGATGTGGTCCTTTCAATCTCTCCAAATCCATGAAACTAATGTCTGTATGTCTCCTTATTTGCCTTACTAATTGATTCAATGGCAATCATCACAAATAGTTTCCAATACTTGCCTGATCTATACAATAACTATATAGTAAGCCAATATATGGCAAATATTTATGTATAAATATTTAGGGATAAGATCAGGTGGTTGTCTTCTTAGTGCCATCCCATGTTTTTACATCCAGGGATTGCATTAGGCTATATCTATGTGATGTGACACACAAAGTGCAACACACAAAATGTTGGATATCCTTGCTGCCCCTAATATTTATGTATGTTGGCTTCCTCTCTGAAGGCAGGACCACTATTCCTCTGCATGGGACATAGTTTGCATTCAGCTACATTAGAACTACACTCGGTTTTGTTTGCTTTTTTGATCAAAATATTGTTGCATGGGATGACCATTGACATTTTTGTGAACAGCATGTCCCAATTAATCTCTTGGTCAACAGGCAGACATAGCCCAAAAATGGCAAACTTAAAAATTTCATAAACTGCTTCTCAGCCAGTTGTCCTCAGATTCTGAGAATAGAGTGTTTATCCCTGAAATGCCAAGTTTGATAATCCAATGGAATTACAGATGAATACTTACACATTTTTCTATTCATAGGAAACTTTCAATTAATAATGCAAATGCCCTTCTGAAGGTTGCTTACTGACACAATTTGCTGACATTTAAAATTACAACCCTAATGCAGAATTGTCACTTTTTCCCACAAAAAGGTTCCAATTAGTAAATGCAGTAGGAGGGAGAGTGGATCTCAGTAGGAAGAGATAAAATGTGCTGCAATGTCTCGGAACAATAGAATTCAATCTCAATAGGAAGTCTTTATTTAGAATACCCTCTCTTTTGTGTGGCTGTCTTAAGAATGTTATTTAAATGTTTCCCTATAAAGAAAAAAATTAAAAAGCATGCTTGATTGGGCCAAAATCTATTTACTCTACTCACACAAGAAGACATTCCTTTGGAAGTCAATCAGACTTCTCAGATATGAATGTCAAATGCAATATTGCCCATAATTAATTGATTTCTTTTTCTGTGGTCATCTTAGTTTGCAAAGAACAATACTTCGGATTCAAGAATGAATTAAAATTCAGTGTTGCTGCATACGCTGCTGTAGATGCAGAAGTTCCATGGAAGTCAAGGATCTCCTCTAGATTAATCAGGACAGTTCCAGACTGGTAAAAGTAGCCTCTCATTTCCAAAAATGTGGTATAAAATGGAAAGCATCTATGGTATAAATAGTGGAAGAAACAAACAGAACAACTGAGTAAGATTTAACCAGTAAATTGACACCACATGAGAATGTCTCCTTCATCAACCAGAATATATAAAAGGTTAAAAAATTTTAAATAATTATACTATTTTTGTTGTTTAGGGAAATACCAATTCCTATGTTAGGAAGCAACAATTCAGCTAGGTGACCCAAAATTAACTTGAAATTACTGTCATAACAAATATTTCCTAATACCTAAAGCTTTGTTTATCTCCAAACCCCACTATATAGTCTCTGCAATACTGATTTTTAGATTGGTCTGAAAGGAGAGGCAAAAATATACATTGTTAGGAACCATGACCCTTGTTTCCTTAAATAATCTTTACTTTATTTGAAACTGTTTTCAAATGTAGCAGTTCACCTATTCAAATATAAACTTCACTAGGCCCTTCCTCTTTTTGTTTTCAGATTTTTTCCTCATTTTCTCTTTCCAGTGAGAAATAAAGCCACATGTTGAGGATATTTTCTGATGCTGTTTTGGTATGTTTCTGGGGGTTTCTCTCCAGTTTTTTGCTCCTTTCTTCAGAACAGATGTATTCTCTCCTTCAAAGAGAGTTGGGGGGAAAAGAAGTATTCTTAAAGTTTATTTTAATTTCTTATTATTTTCTCTTTCAGTTCTATTAATTATACTGTCTTATACCCTTTAAATTTTGAGCCTGCTTTTGCTCTTTTCCTAATCCTTATCTCATACCAACAAAAGAGTAAATCATTTTAGTGGATGCACCGGCGTTTGGCCTGCTCTCAACCCTCTACATTAATTGGTGCACTGGCCAGGAAGCCCAGCATTGGCAAACCAAAACCACTACACCTGTTCATTTCCTCAGGAAAAAATAAATAGATTAAGAAGCCACAAAGAAGGTGAGCATGAGACCGAAGAATCATGGGACCAAAACCTCACGACTGTTTGGCTGAATAAATACTTTCTGTACTCACGTAAATGGAATATAGTTGGGAAGGTAATGCAACACTTAAAAGTTTGACATGATTTAGGCTGAAAGTTGTAAAGCCTCGAACTCGCCTTGTAAGTTTCTCAAAAGGGGCTTAAGTACTCTGATTCCTTGAGGTGGGCACAAGGGAGAACACAGCGAAGTTCTCAGGAGATTAAACAAACTTTTATTAACAAGCATTAAAGGATAAGGTACTCGGCAAATTTTAGAGCAACATTCAATCAAAATAAAGAATTCTTTAAAGAAATGTTGACTCAGCAAATTCTAACCCACCCAACATTAAGTTACCCAGATTCTTAGAAGGGGAGATGGGAAGAGGTGGAGGGCAGAGAGGTGGAGAGAGAGATAAATATTAGCTGCTTGAATTCCAGCATGATCTCAACTGCTATAAAATCCATGTGGTCTGTGACCCTCCCTTTCAGCTACGCTTCTGGTGTGCCAGTGGCTAATAGCCACTCTGTGGCTGGGCTAGAGGCTTCAGGGGGGTGGGGTGTGAAGCAGTGCACTATTCCACGCATGCAGGACTTGTCATGCCTTCCCCTACACACACACACATTAGCTGGTTTGAGGCAGCATCATTTTCTCCAGTCTTTAACAATCATCTTTAAAATTAGGAATGAAAGTTTTATGAGCTTTTCAGGGAAGTGTTGTTATGGCCTTTTTGAATGAGTATATAGAGTTCATTGAATCTATTTTACCTGAATTTTACAAACAGGTAAGATCCTATAGGAACTCAGTTAAAAGCTTATTGAGTGATTTTTCTTTTTAAAGATTTGGGCGGTGATAATTACATCTCTGCTCAGTAAATCTTTTAGATCAAAAAGACAAGCATGTCCACATCAGACTTAGAAGTTTACATGGTCCATAATATTATGCTAGCTATTGGGTGATGTGTAGGGAAAAGTAAAACAGGACAAGCATGTAATGATATTTCCCCAGAATATTTTCTCAGCCTATCACAATTCACACTTTGGTGATTCTGAGCACATCATTGCTATTTTTTAAGCTTGATGGATTCTTCTTTCAGGATTTTAAACTGTGTAGATGGCTAGCATTCAGATGAAACAGTTTTACAATTTCAATCACATTTTTTCTGAAGAACTCCCTCCCATTATTTTGAATTTATCCCTCGCTAATTGTGTTTAGTGCCACCTAGTTCTGTATAGAAGAGTCAATGAACACTTTATTCCTGTTCTCTTTCCCCACCTTTCATGAGTTTCTAGGTTTCTAACATACCCACCAATTAATCATCTTTCTCCATATTAAAGAATCTCAATCTATTTATTCACAGGTACTCACAGGTAGCTCACTGTATTTGATAATGTTATCTTTTCCTTTTCCTTTCTTTTTCTTCTTAATAATTTTGTTTTGTGTTTCAATACATCAAACAGTAGTCAAGCTTAAACTATTAATTTATTTAGTGACATAATCATGTTTTCTATTTTTCAATTTCTTTCAGTTCTCAATATTACGACAAGGTTTTTGCTATTATTAAAAAAATACAGTTCTTGACAGGCAAATTATTCTGTGAGGAATGATTGAAAATGTTAAAATATATGTTATTACTAAACTGTTAATTTGAAAACTTAATAAAATATTTATTTTAAATACACTATAAATCTAATTAAAGCTTTGAATTACATATCATTCTTGCTTCATCATGAAGCAAGTATGTAATATTTTCTCACTTTTCTAATATTTGCTCCTCTTCTGTATTTTAATCAATCTCAAAACAATACAGATCAAAATTTAGATAAATGAAATAACGAGAATATATTGCCGCTTTTTTACACTTAATTTCTTACTTAAAAATAAATAATTGAATATAATTATATATTGAATATACAAAATTATCTTGACAGTGCTACTTTAATTGTATTGTGGTTATTAAATAATGTTAATAGATTTCCTAAATACAAAACTTATTCCTCCTCACTAAATTATTTTCAGATGTAAATATTTAGAAGATACACAAATCGTAATTTATTCAAGATATTTAGTAAAAATACTTTTAAAAATAATTTTAAATTTTCAAAAGTATGTAATCAGTGCAAAAAGAAATTACAGTCTGTGTTATTTGATATGACAGTTATGGCACCTTAACTTAAAACTGTTGGTTTATTCCCAAGTGCAGTCCTTTCAAAGAAGGCCAGAAGAAAATCCCACACAGAGAATAGACCACAGGCAAAATGTTTAATCCGATACTTCTGGCTTCATTGTTAATTACCTCTCAAGGGGCTGGGATGTCAATAGATAGTGATCTGGTATCCTGGAGTCTTTGCTGTTAAATGCATGATCAATACTAAACAGAATTTTAACTGCCCATGATTTAATTAGGAGTGGTTCTTTTTATCCTGCATACAATACCAGAATCTCACTCAATAAAGTAGGATGGAGGATTGCCACGATGGCTGTGTATTCACTACATTCTGGGACTATGCAAAGGAATTGGGAAAGAAGATTGCACTGCTAAGAATTTGCAATTAGCCTGTAACATGGTAGGAGTCAATCTTCTATAAGTCATTTGAGGAGTGTCTGAGGGAGCTGGGGTTGTTGGGACTGCAGAAAAGGAGGCTTGTGGGAAACCCTGTCACTTTCTACAACTGCCTGAAAGGAGGCTTTGATGGGGGTGGGCATCTTCTCCCAGGCAACCAGCAATAGGAGAAAGGGAAATGGCCTCAAGCTGTGTCAAGGGAGGTTCAGATTGGACATGAGGAAAAATTTCTTCATGGAAAGGGGTGTTAAAGATTGGAACAGGCTGCCCAGGGGGGTCGTGGAGTCACTATCCCTGGAGGTGTTCAAGAAACAGCTGGATATGGCGTTTAGTGTTCTGGTATAATTGACAAGGTGGTGATTACAGATTACAGATTCTTTTCCAATCAAAATGATTCTGTGATCGATTCTGTGAGTTTTACTTCACTCTAAATTAATCCAGATTATTGCAAGTACAGAATACTGAAAAATATAGTTTTATATCCTTAATACTTTGCAGATCCAAAAAAGAAAATTCAAATTTTAAATTAAGGCAATTGGTTTTAAATGGAGGTTATGTGTATTTTCAACTATAAATAACCAATCCCTTGAATATTCCTTGAATATGCCGCATTCCTGAGCTTGAATGGGAAATGGAAAATAAAATCATCTTACTAGCTATGGAAGATCATACATTTTACCAGGTTTTATACAAATGCATCTAAACAAAACATCTTGTTCATCCTGCCATATGACTTATCTTAATACCCTGTTTCTGTAGGGGGTAAATGCTACAACTAATTAAAAAAGAAACATACAAGAGTTACCAAAGAAAATGCAGTTCTCACTTCAGAAAATTGATTAAGGGAGGATATACTACCAAAGAGAAATCAATGGACTGTGGGACCAGAGAAAAAACAGAAATAAGTGTGTGAAAAATATGAAAGCAAAAATACATGAAAAAAACCTAAATGCAGTTAATGATGGAAGAAGATAGAAGAGAAATGTATATTTCTATTCTTTACTCAGAAGGAAACAGCATGATGAATCCCCTTTTCACACAAGGAAGATAAAGTACTTTCCAATCCATTAGTGAGCAAAGAGGTATAAAACAATATCTACATGTTGTAAACATTTAATGATGATATACATTTTTATTAAATTTTGGAATATGATGGAATTTCCTGCAGACTGAAGACTGATGTAACTATATAACTACTTAATAAATAAGGGAAGTGACCCTCGCAATTGCAGACTGCTACTGCCATCAAGTCTGATGTAAAATGACGAAAAAAAGGAGTTGAGATTCAGTTAACTGAGATTTAAGAATGGAAACCTTCTTAATCTTCTTCAACAAAGTTTTTTTTCAAATAGATGCTAAATATAGAGAGCTGATGACTGACAAACCTTAAAATTTATTGATGGTTATCTCAATGAATTGATATGCTAATTTTTTAAAATACGAAATATTCATAAGTTAAAATAAACAATGCAAACTAACCAAGAAAATATCAGGGAAATACCAGGGAAATATTTCACAGGAATTTAGCAGCCTTCCTCTATAAAGGCAGTAAGGCTGACAGCCCAGCTGAAGTGAAGTACAGATGAGTAGAACACTGAGGTGCTCAAAATTTTTGCCTCAGTCTTCAGCAGCAACTTCTCTTTTCACACATCTTGATTGGATGGACAGCAGGACAGCAGGGACCAGGGTGAGAAAAATGCTTCCCACTGTAAGTAAAGATCAGGTTCATGACCACGTGAGTAATCTGAATGTATGTAAGTCTATGGAACCCAATGAGATGCATCCCAGAGTCCTGAGGGAATTGGATGATGTAGTTGCAAGCCAGTCTCCATGGTATTTTAAGAGTCATGGCAGTCAGGTGAAGCCCCAGGTGACTGGAAAAAGTATCCACATACTTAAAGGGTGTTGTACCCATATACTTAAAGGGTAGAAAGAATGTCTCTGGGAACTACAAACCTGTCAGCCTCACCTCTGTTCTTGGGAATATCATGGAACAGATTCTCCTAGAAGCCAAGCTAAGGGACATGGAGGACAGGGATGAGATTCTAGACAGACAGCATGGCTCTACCAGGGGCAAGTTCTACATTACTAACCCAGTGGCCTTCTAATATGAGGTAACTTCATTGATCCAGACTTCCATAAAATCTTTGACACAGTCCCTCACAACATATTTCTCTGAATTGGAGAGAGATGGGTCAACCACTCAGTGGATAAGGAATTGCTTGAATGGTTTGCCTCCACAGGGTAGGGATCAAGAGCTCAGTCACAAACATCAATGGCAAGTGGTGACCTTCAGGGGTCTGTATTGGAACCAGGCTTATTTAATAATATCTCCATTAATGACATAGACAAATGGATTGAGTTCACCCTAAGAAAATTTGCTGGTGACACCAAGCTGAGTGGTGCTGTTGATACTCTGAAGGATGGGATGTCATCCAGAGGGATCTGGATAAGCTCCAGAAGTGTGCCCTATTGGACTGTCATGAGGATTAACAAGATCGGGTGCAAGGTGCTGCATCTGGATTGGAGCAACTCCTAATGTTAACACAGGCTGGGGGATGAGCAGATCAAGAGCAGCTCTGCCGAGAAGGACTTGGGGGTGCTGGTGGAAGAGAGGCTGGACATGACCTGGCAATGTGCACTTGCAGCCCAGGAAGCCAATGGCATCCTATTTCAATATCGGTACAGACACAAGGATTACTGTGACATTTAGGTCCTTATAAATGCAAGAGAGCTGACAAAAACACCTAGAAACCTGTCCTTATAATATGATTTTTAATGGGATACACACATCCAATTAAATAGGTTTAAAAAATAGGAAATGCAGAAGTTTGTATTACAAAGATATCTTAAAATTTTCAAGAAAGAAAGAAAGAGAGAAAGAGAGAAAGAGAGAGAGAAAGAGAGAAAGAGAGAAAGAGAAAGAAAGAAAGAAAGAAAGAAAGAAAGAAAGAAAGAAAGAAAGAAAGAAAGAAAGAAAGAAAGAAAGAAAGAAAGAAAGAAAGAAAGAGGCTAAAATGTGGCTGTTGAATGCTTTCTAAATATTTTCCAACGTGTGAGAAACCTTATATTTTTGTATGATATCTCATAGGACTGATTGCAGCACACAGGGAGTATATTATAGGACTGCTGTGAAGTTACCCTTACCAGGATTACATTATATATATAGGAAATTACTTTTCCAGATATCATTTTGATATATATGGAAAAAAATGCAAGCCTTTAAAAGGAGTACTGAATTTCTTGACACTTTGCACAAATGGGAGATAGAAAAATCACAGCATAGTATTTTTCTGCTACTCATCCTTTTACAGTAGAAGAGGAGACAATTACTTCTGTAGTACAAGCAATTTTAAATACCAATTTCAGAATCAGATAAGTCACTTAAGATGCTGGGTTTTTTCAATTAACTGTAATGGAAGTCTCTGATAAGCCACTATCTGCAGAGGTCAAAATGGAGTTAAGAGGAACCCTACCCACTGTGTCTTTCTGAGGTAGCCATTAGTGCTCCCTTACAACAGTACAGGGATAAACTGCCTGCTACATAAATATCCTGCTTTTTAAACAGTTAAAGGTAGAAACATACTGTCTCCCCAGATGAAATTCTGAAATTATTTTTATTGGAGGCTATTGAACATTCATAGAAAACAGCTGGTCCAATTCTACTGAGACTTTTCAGAAGATTGTGTTCCTCACTTCACCGGTCATATTCCCTAAGGAGCTGAAACACTCCTAGCAAGGACTCGGTTCCACCTTGGTGGTTCTTGAGCCCTGGACACTACATGATGGCCTGCATCAACAGAAGCATGGCCAGCAGGTCTGCCCCTCCCCTCTGCTCTGGTGAGACCCCACCTGGAGCACTGCATCCAGCAGTAATGGTAGCACCCAAGAGTCCCAGGTGGTACCACCTATTTCAAAACAGGAGAGGGAACTTCATCCTTCCATCCTATAGAGTTGCCATTTACCTTTTTCCTAATTTGTTGAGGATCTATGTGACCACTGCCTACAAATTCTGTATGTAAAAAAAATCTGCAAAACAAAAAAAACCTTATTGTTCTTTAGTGTATTATGAATGCTAGCAAATAAATTATAATTTTAATGAAATCACTCTTATTGTAGACTTTTCAGAGAAGGAAAATTCTATGTATCACAGAGAACTACAACCTTTTAATTTCATCGACTACAATATCGGGGAATGGAGAAAAATTATGAATGAGAAAAATATGTGTAGTGTAATAATCTCTTCATATGTAAACACATTATTTCTCAGCAGGATCTGGTATTTTTCAGTATTCAGTAAAATTGATTGTTATTTTTTAGTATGAAAATTTTGAGAGCACCTCGAGCCTGGAAATCATCATTATTGTTGCAAAATTATACTATCTGCTTCCAGAAGGTCACACCTGACCATTTTCCTTGCAGATATATGAGCTGCCTGCTAGAAATATTATTCCTGTTAAGAAAATGGCATTGCATTCATGTTAACAGCCTGCCCTCTGGGCCACTCTTACCAGATCAATCACCTGAGCAACTCTAAACAAAGTTCAAAAGTTTACAGTTAGTCTAAGTTTAAGAAGTCTAATCATATGGTTAATAGTAATTTTGGTACAATTATTTTAGCATTTACAGTTCCAATTGCTCAGTTATTCAGATAATTCCCAATACTGGCTCAATGAATATCGAAATACACATACTTTCAAATATTGATGCCTTTCTCTAATGATTTTAACTTTTTAACTCCAGGGAGGGAGTGCTAGAAGGAACTGCAACAAATCAAAATCCTGTGCTCTTCTCTGAAGGAAATTGCTGCTAACTATGATTAGGGTGGTGTTTACTTTCTATTAGCAGGAGGAATACAGTGTTTATGTCAGTGATATCTTCCTTCTCATTCTTGAAGTCACTGTCACTAGGTCATCTTTTCACAGTTGCTAACACAGATAGCATAGTTGCTTTGACTTCATTACTTGATAATGCCATGTTGCATCTTAATTTTTTTACATGTGATATGGTTTACATTTTTTCCTGTCTTCATTAGGAAAAAGAATAATCCCTCCCTGTCTGACTTCCCCACCCTCAAAAAATCCCCAAAACCTGAAAAACAAAACAGCTCCCAAGGCTGCATTTCTTTTATGACACAATACTGATCATTTTTTATTTACTTATATCCATGGAGCCTCTGACACCACCCCATGCTTGCATTTTCAATTTATGTTATAATTTCATGTTTGTCCTTTTGGAGATGCTACTTACAATCCCCTGTGTTTCTTCAACAGCTTTTAAGCTGTAATTTTATAACAGCATAAGTATATATATTTTTTTATCAGCACAACAAGGAAAACAAACACATGTAGAGAAACTCACAGTGCTCTGATAAAGATTTGGTATGAAAATCTCCTGGTTTAAGTTATCTCCTATATTATCAAAACTGCTCAACACCAGTAATTACAGCTATATATCTAATATTTCTGACTCTCCATCTAATAATGTGTAGATCATAAGATTCAAGATGTTATAAACGTTTCTTAAATTTCATAGTTGAAGAGAAGATGCGCACAGGAGGGTACTGACTATAGCAATATAAAAGATTGTACAAGATTCATAGCTACGTATGCTTCACTAGCAACCATCTGGAATCAACATACTGAAATAAATCACATTTTCCTTTGGTGAAGTAACTATAAGCAGATTGCAAAGACTGGTTGAGAAAACTTTATTGAATGAAACAGTTTTAATGAAATGAACAAAATGTTAGTTGCATGTAGGAGATAACATTCACTGCAACATTTTAAAAGTAAAAATAATTTGAATTGACAAGACTTATGAACCAGAAAGAATTGCATTACCAGTAATTTAAAATCATACAGTATAGTGTTTGTTGCAAAAGAAATACAATTATGTTGAGGAAAATGAGACAGTTTGGAAGAGAAGTCCAGAGCAGAACAAAGTCCTGGAAGCAAAGGCATGAAAAGGAATGTTGAAAAAGACAAAAAGAATGCACCAATGAAACGTGAAACTTCCTGATTTGATACATCTTATTATTGAAAGTTTTGAAAACTGCTTCATGTATTAGATCAGCAAATTCTGTTTGTAACCTTGTGAAAAGGCAGTCAGAACTATGTTTAGATCCCTGTTTCTTCTGGGGGAAAGGGGAAAAAAAAGAAAGAGAAGGAGAAAGAAAAAGAAAAATGCTATTTATATTCAGGCTTGGTTTGAAGGCTGAATGATTTTATTAGAGCAAAATTTTGCTAAGACCCAACTAAAATAGAGATGAAGTATGCACTGGAAGAAAAAAATACAAGCAGCAAGATTACTGCTGATGTTTATATGATTGTTTATATACTAACAAAAAATAAATGCTCTGTAATAAGTACACTAAGTTTAATAATACATCTTTAAAAAGTAAAATTTGAATTATGCTAAAAATCTGATTTTCCATTAAATTAAAAAGACTTTGGTGTTCTTAAGGCCAATGACGGTATTTGATGAAAATGAGTCATCAAGCACAGACTGTTTTTGTAATATGGTTATGAAGTAACCTCATTACAACTGTAGAAAAAAAAAGAACTATTAGTTAATTTGGTAAGAAAGGGCAGAAATATAAAGTGGAAGCTATGAAGAACTTAATGAGCTTAAGCTATTTGGGAATTCCATTGCAATTGAAGCAGAAATTTGCTGACTATCTTCCACTTAAACCAACCTGATGAGGAAGCCGAAATCAATATATAATATGTCAATCTGCCTATGACAAAATGATGCTTATTATAACAGCTAGCATAGTTTTTCTTTACCTAGTCTCATTTTTTTAAAATATCTGTTATTAATACTCCATTTACAATAATCTATACATATTGGCCTTCCCAAGATTCTGACAGATTCTACTTACATTTCAAAATCTTCCTTTAGCTCTATTTCTTAGGATCTAATTATGACTTGTATCTATTTAATTAGTTTCCATTTTTATTACAAAATGAAATATCCACTTGAATTAATTTGTTCCACTCTTAATATATTATCCAGTCCACGATATCACAACTTAACTGCCACTTCTTACTAATCAAAAGTCTAAAAAGCAAAAATTAAAACTTCAGAAAAATATCCTGTGTTTCATTTCATTTCATGCAATTGTCAGCAAAAAAAATGAAGAGAACTTTTCTGGATAATGGTCTTACATTTCATTCTACCAGTAACTAAATTCACTTAGCTAAAGGAAACTTAGAAATACAGTATATTGCAAATGTTCAAAGTTAGTAGAACTCATAGTCTAAACCCATTAACAATATCTATGCCGATAGATATTCACTCTTCCATTTTTCAGTACAGACTGTTTTGTTGGCAAAACTTTCACAGTATTTCAAACACTGCTGATATTTAGAAAATGCTTCTTCTGCTTAAAAGTACATGCAAAGGCAGCTGCCAGTATCCTTCACATGTTTTAGTTGGAAATAAACTTCCTCACTGCAGTTGGTTTTGAAAAATACTGATAATAAATACTTGCTTTATGTTTAATAGACTGTACATCTGGTTTAACAGTCTGCCAGACTTAATTTTTCAAGGCATAAGTAGATTGACTTTTCTCCCTAGTTAGAATTCTTGCACTTTGGTTTCTTTTTCCTGGGATGGCAGTGAAAGAAATTCTTCAAAATAGGATGTATGCTGGCACAGTGTCTACCATTAAAAAAGTGTATTTCATCCAATATTGAAAAATGGTAAATTGCCAGAAGTTAAAGAGTGATACTCTAAAAAAACCCAAAATAAAGTTAAAGTATGTTAAAGTTAATTTTTTTTTCAAGTTACAACCACACCTTTAATGTTAAACATATCTTCACACAAAAAAATTAGACACCTGAATGCAGTACAAGCCACTAGTTGTTGTCACACTGCACAAATAAGTTCATGTATTATTAAGCCTGTGTCCTTGTTCTGGCCAGGACAGGATTTGTTGTTGCTGTAGCTGGGAGGGGCATGGCTAGGACCTGGAGATTATTCTATACCACTTCACATCACTTCAAAGACACTGGGGAGACACTCTCTTCCCGGAAGAAAGGGTACCTTTCAGGGCAAGTGTGTGTGATGGAGGAGACAGAGGGCTATTGGCTATTGTTGGAGAATTTCATGTGAACCATTACTTTCTTGTATTGTTGCTGTTACTGTTAATTTTCTTATCCTATTGCTGTTTCCGGTAAATTATTCTTATCTCAACCTTTTGTGCCTCCCATTCTCCTCTCCAGCCTTCCCAGGGGAAATGGGGATGGGAAAGGAGAGCAAGCGAGCAGTGCATGGTTTGAAGAGTCTCAGTGGGAGCACCAAATTCCAGAACAGCATTCCTAAACCAGAACAGCCTGCAAACCCACTTCAATTTATGTGTACAATTTATAAAAGCAATAGAAATAAGTAGACAGATAAAAGTGAGAGAAGGCATAATTAAACAGTATATTTATAAAGTATCGATCACTTCTGTGATATCCTGCCTGCTGCCTCAACTAACTTTTCCCTTATTTTTTAATACAGGCCATTGTTTGTATAATTACACAAGTAAAAGAATTAATGAAAAAAATTGTTTATGGTGAGTTTAAGTTACAGATTTCTAGAGGTAAAGGGCAATCTAGTTACATGGTTCACTGCTAGAGGTCCCTGTAGAAGATAAAAAATGAAAAGATTGAAATATTAGAGACAAATCAGATATGTACCCCAAAGCAGAATAAAAATTAGTGACCAATTCGGACAGTCAGCAGATATTAATATTTAACAGAGTTCAATGTGGTAAAATAGCAGAAAATGATACATCAGGAAAAAAAATTTACTATGTTTATCATCACCAGAGCAGGAGCTTGCAACTCTTCTTTTGCAGATGAAGAGAACAGAGCATACATAACATGGGGGACTGGACTGCCTCAGAGGGATTATAATCAGCTGGAAATCATGTGAGATTTCAGGCCATCAAAAATACCAACTTTATGTAAAAATGTTTTTTCCCCATTATACTTTTTCTCCTCATCATTTTTTTCCCTTGGGTGTATATTTTGCAAGAAAAATGCCTTGTATATCACTGGGTATAGTGTTGTCATAGGAATGGGAAGGGCTGCTATGTAATGTCAGAACACATTCTAAAACCTGTTTCATTCTAAAAAAAAAAATAGGTTCCCACAGTATAAATTGCACAGTAGGTACACACTATTGCGTATATTTTATGACTAGAGAATGACAGACAGACATAAAATACATCAATTGCTTTATTGCTAATGTTTGAATATCTGCCGTAAAAACAAATAATTTACACAGCCATTGTCATGGGAAACTAAATCAAAATGTAACAAAATCTAAACATTAACTTAGAGAATGCTTTTTTCTGTAGTAAATAATGTTTAGAGATTGCAGAATTCCAGGCAAGTCTTAACAAGTATTAAATTCACTGAAGAAAAAAAGTTGGTTGAAGATATGAAAGAAGTTCTCTAAAAATATGGTCTTTTTCTGAGATAAAATGACAGCTATTTAAGGGAACGTTGAGAAATTTGTCTGAATGCAAAAGCAAGTGAGACTATTTTAATAGAAACTCAAACAGAAGTTGAAAATACACAGACAATCAGTTCTTTTAACTCAGCAAAGAGCAGCATTGACAGAATGGTAAATTGAAAGCTTCAAACATTAAGAAAATTTAGTCTGGGAAATGCAAACATTTATTGGAATTAGTTAATTCACTCCATATTAATTTAAATATAGAAGATATTTCAAAATACATAAAAAAGATAATAAAGCCCTTTGTAGTTTTCTCTGATTTTATGGTCACTGTTCTACTATCTCTTTGGGTCTTAAAGTTGATGATCTGGGAAGGGAGTAGAGTGAACTGTGAAAATACTCACCAGAGAAATATCATGTTGATAGTATCCTCTTCCTCACTTTAGCATTGCTGGGAGTCACTTTCATAGGCTTGCTAATATGCTCTATGGCTTGCTCTTACTTGGTTTGCAAGTCTGTATTGTATCTGAATTTACAGTGTATGGTGTATTTACCTATTTGGAGGTGTGGGTTGTGGATTTTTACAAATTTCTTTGTGATCTTTAAATTGGTTTTACACAGTCCTTAATGACGTATGTTTTTGATGACTAGTAATGTCCATTGGTGAGGTCCCCAGGCTTCCAGTATTACTCCATACATTTGAAGTTCCTCTAATCACCAGTGCTTACCAATACTGCAGTGTTTTTAAGGGTCATAGATATTTTACAAAGAGGAAATACTTGCTATTACTGTTGCTTCATTAGAAAAGATATATAACGTGACATTTCACCACAAAGCTAAACACAAGTAAGAAAAAGCTAAAACCAAGGGTGTAATAATCCCCTGTCATTTGATCATTGCTATTACAAGCTAAAACACAGCTCCAAGCTGGTCAAGACCAGTGTGTTTGAAGTCTGTGTTGTTAGTTTAACATAAATCCTCTAAGCCTGTTACAGCTGTACCTCAATACTCCCTGGGTTACAAGGCTGTGCTTGTGCACTTGTCAAAATAGCAAAGGTCAGTAACAGTGAAGGAGATAACAAGAACAAGGAGAGAAACACCAGCAGCCTTCTCCCCTCAGGAAATGGCTCTCAGTACTGAAACTGTCACCTAATGCTATATTGCATTGCACTCAGATGTGTGACTGCAGCTGAATGTGAAGAAATTAATTTCAAAGAGAAAAAAAGGGGGAAAACTAGTGGAAATTTTTATAAAGTTGTTCCTCAGGCCAGGGAAACCTATAAGCCAACATAAAATATTTTTTTAAAATAAGCGCACTGGCACATAGACACAACTATAACAGATGAATGCTTGATAATAACGTCACAACTTCATATATAGGCCTAAAATTAATATGATGGGCATCACAGTAAGCCTACTGTCTTTTCAGCTGAAGTAATTAAAGACTATGAAAACTTAAAGAATGCAGCTACATTCTCAAAACTTCCTCACTATGCCCATAAGGTAAGCCACCACAACAATGGAACAGTGCAGATGGCACTGCAGAAAGGCACTGCAGGCCTAACTGAGGCAAAGGTTTGGTTAGGATCTGGAAAAAATTCCCACCTGGAAAACTGGGGGGAGGGGAGCAAGTGCTATGCACATGCCATTTCTAATTATGAGAACAGCATCTACACCCCATGAGTACCTAGGCCATGGACTGTCCAAAAGTGGTACCTCCAGAATAACATGGGACTCTAACAACAAAGACAAGGTGAAGAAGGACCAGCAGGATACCACAGGAATCTGTGTGGTAGTAATATCTTTTTCTTAATCTCTCCTATATCTCTGACTGTCTCTTTCCCCTACCTTCTCTCTTCCTAGCTCTTTCTCTCTCTCTCTCTACCTCATACTTCCCATTAAATAAAATCTGAACTATTGACCTTGGGACATGGTCTTCTTTGCACCTTAATTTGAGCAGTGTCACTTTTATAATTGGATCATGACATTATTTTGGTGTCAGAATGGCAATGCTGTTCTTGCCATGTCTTTGTTCTAAGGAGGTTGTGTTAACTTGAAAATTTTGCAACAAATTTCCTCTGAGGGAATTGTTGTGTAGTTCCCTCTGTAGGAATTTCTGAGAAAATGGCTGTCCTGGTTGGCCATTGTAAAGAAAATATTTTGTTGTTCTTCCTTGAAAATTTTTTAGTCTCCCCTGTACCTAGGGCAGAGGGAAATTAATTCCAACCCTCCTGTGGAAGAGAGTTGGTATAAGAAAATTGGGATAAAGAGAGATTGGCTATTCAGAAACTTGAAAATAAAACAATACTATTTTTACAAGATTTGCTGAAAGAATTGCACTCTCAGTTAAATGAGGAAAATGATAAAAAGGCTGCTGCTTGCTGCTGACCATGATTGTTTTAGGAAGCTTCAGATGGAGCTTTGAAACGTGCTTGAAAGAATCATAGGGAAAGAGTTGCAGAATATAGAACCTGTAACATTCTCAAGCCATGGTCTTCTTACTCAGACTTTTTGCATTTGGTGAAGTTGAGAGATAGATAGTGAGAGAATCTGTTGTTCTGATAAAAAGCAAGACAGATAATTTGCATTGGCATCTGATGACAAGGAATTACCATTATGACCCTTAATTAAAATTAAAACTATAAATAATCATCAAGTTCAGCAAACTTCTGCTAAAATGGTGCCCTGTGCAGCTACTGAGATGTCAAAATCTGGCCATGAATAAGCCAAAATTGAAATCCAGTCAGTATCAAGGCAGTGGAGTGCCACGAGGATAGGTAATACTTCCTGGGCAGCAAAGAGTTAAAATTACTGGAGTAAACAAAGCAAGGACTACCTGCTGGTCTCATGTGAGAAATGGAAATCTGTTAATCTTAACTCCAAAGAAAACCCAGAGACTCCACTATCACAATACTGGGGCTTTTCTGCAACACAGAATAAAATTTCCAAAATTGTAACTACTTGGGCTGTACTAACAGCTGCAGCATTAAATGTAGTAAACCCAAAGCTAGAATTCCTGACACTAGCACACATGCTTTGGCAGTGGAGGGATGGTTTTACAATTCCCTTCTAATTCACTAATCTGGCCACTCTATCACATCTCTTATAATTGAACCATTACAAGGACTTACTCAAATGAAAAGTGGGTCAAAACTTCACAGTCAAAGTGAATAAAGAATAACAAATGTGCATTGGAAAGATTTAGACAGAAACTATTTAATTCTTAGGAGCTGGTTGAGTTTGGTAAACACTGAGATAATTAGTCTAATGGAAAAGAAGGTATCATAATCTTATAAAAGATTATTTAGCTTTGAGAGTTTTATTTCATCATCTAAAGAATATTAAACTCTTCATATATTTCTTCCTTGAGTTTTTTTTCTCTCATAATTTTTAAATTTGCCCTTATTTTTACAGAAAAAAAAGGATTTTACACATATATACACAGTATTTGTTCCATTTTGATCACACATTCATATTCTGTGAAACTTAAATACTAACAATAGCTAAACACAGCTTTTTTCTTTCTAGAATCTTATACATCCTTGCAAAGAACTGTTAACCTTGATATGTGACCGGTCAGTCATATTTTGCAGAGAAGTGTCTGGGTGCCAGTAACTTCCATGACCTACAATATCTTCTGACTCATCATGTCAGAGCTATGGACAATCCTTCAGTGCTCGAAATACCCATAAACACTGTTCAGTATGCATAATCGTGAACAGGGCCACATTGGGATCACACTTAGGGGTTTTTTTCCATTTTTTCCTTTGGAGCTCATTGCTTTTTTAGTCTTTTGTTGCTGTCTTAGCTCTGGTTTTATTTTCTCCTTTGTCTTATCCCTCCTGAGCCCTTATTGTTGTTCAACTTACATTTTAAATTGCTTCATTTGTTAAGATAGTGGAAGCATATTTATCATTTATTCAAATTACTATATGACATTATCATATTCTTATACCCTAGAACATACAACTCCATCATCATCCTCACTTGTATAATACTGAAGTTTATTTCAAATGTATGTGCAATAATTTTCTGCCTACCCCAGGGACTTGGTTATTCATAGAGCACCTGCACTTTTGAAGACATACAGTGTGATTGAGTTGGTTGTGAATCATTTATAAATCCAAAGTAAAGCAAGAGTTGCAATGTGATACATATGAATGTTATCTCTGCATACACAGGACTCAGGCGATACATAAAAGCAAGAAACACCAAAACAACAAAGGCCTTTAGTACTAAATTATGTGGAATTTCTACCATGGCAACATTAACAATGTTGCCTTGTCAGAGCTGCCAATAGTTTAATCTGGTCATGGATTTCCCCCAAAACTCAAAGTTTTATTGATGACAGGACTGGAGTGCTAGTTAAATGGAATGTAGACTTAAGTTAAAGTCACTAATCATACCTAAAAAATACTGACATAATCCATGATCTTTTTTAAAATACCAGTTAAAATTTAAACAAAAATCCAATATGAAGGATTAACTATGCACAGCTCTAGCTCTGACAAAGAATTCCTTCTCATGAGTATTAATGAAGCTTGAGCTGATATGAGCTTAACAGGATGCCTTTTTTTTACTAGTGCTCTATTAAAACAATGTTTACTATTGTTTCATGACTTGAAAATATTTTCCAATTAAGATTTTTATCATCAGGAACTCAGAGGCATTGAGGATGGTCCTGTGAATGGCCGGGAGCTGGACTCAATGATCCTTGTGGGTCCCTTCTAACTCAGCACATTCTGTTATTCTGTAATTCTCTTAGAAGTGGTATAGTCAGGTCTTTTGATTGTAAAATGAGTCCTTCTCAGTACCCTTTTGCTTTCTAAACTGTTTTTTTTTTGAAGCTACTGGTACCAGCAGGCCTAGGGAGCTGAATCTTTTCCTCTACTGCGTTCTCATGAGACCCCATCTAAAGTGTGTACAGCTCTGGGGCCCCAGCATAAAAAGACTAATAAATCCAGAGGAGAGTTAAAAAGATACTCAGTGGACTGGATCACCTCTTCTATGGAGACAGCCTGAGAGAGCTGGGGTTGTTCCATCTGAAGCAGAGAAGGCTGCAAGACCTTAGGAGCAGCCTTCCAGTACTTACAGGGGGCCTACAAGAAAACAAGAGAGGGACTTTTTATAGGTCATGTACTAATGGGACACAGGAGAATGGGTTCAAACTGAGAGAAGGTTTAGATTAAATATTGGACAGAAATTGATTTACTCTGAGGGTGGTGAGGCCCTGGAACAGGTTGTCCACACAAGCTCTGTGGGCCTCATCCATGGAAGCATTCAAATCCAGACTGGTTTTGAGAAACCTGATCTAGTGGGAGGTATCCTTGCCTAGGGAAGACTGGTAGGAACTAGATTATCTTTAAGATGTTTTCCAACCCAAACTGTTCTAGGATCCTCTGATTCTAAATGTGTTGCAGCAAGGTTGCCTGGACATTTTTCTTCAGCAGTCCGATTGCACATTTTCCTTCTCTACCTTGAACTCTGATACAGGTTTTTCCTTTATGGGTGGGTGGAACTCCAGGTATTTTACAAAAATCTAGACCTCTGCTCTGCATGTATTTACACACATAGATGCATATGTATATACATATATATATATATATATATATAGGGGTTATACTAAGAAGCAGCAAGGATTCATCCTAATGTTGTATTAACAAAATGAAGAAAACCAGGGTGCTTAAAATCAAGCAGAATTGAAAATAAAGGTTTCCATTGAAAAGGTGTGTCCATTGGAATGAATACTATTACCACTTGTGCACATTTTCCTTCTTCAATGATAAGGAAATGTCTGTAATTCAGTATATGAGATTCACTAAATCTGGAACAAAGAAAGGGAGATATCCAGTAAGGCACTGCATGTTCTATGAAAAGATAGTCCCAAAACCTCAGAGTATTGTCTGTTGAAAAAATGATATTATGTATGTCATATGTGTTTTCTGAGCAAAAGCAACAGAACTTATTCATAAAGAAATAAGCAATTGCTAAGTTGGCTATGAAAAATATGAATTTTATATAGTCTACCAAAACATGGAAATAAATGCTGATGAGGTTTCATTGGCTAGTTGTGGGGGTTGGGATTTTTTTGTTTGTTTGTTTGCTTGGGTTTTTTTGAAGGGGGAGTTGTTTGGTTTGTTGTTTTGGTTTTTTAATAGTAGGGCTAAATTGTCTTACCAGTTGGAACTTGCACATGATATGTAAAAGATGTCTGTTAGCTAATAACTTGGTATCCACAGTACATGAGAAAACAAAATGAAGGATGAATTCTAAGTTGGCTTGGGTACTGAAAAATGGATTCTTTCTTATGGTATTCAGAGACATAACTCACTTTTGTATGAAGTATTTGATTATAGCTCCTGCTTTTTGGCAGAATTTTTTTCATAATGGTGCATTTTATATGGGAAATTAATAACATGAGTTGTCATGGATAAACAAGTGCCATCACATAAACTAAATGAGCCAAGCTGCTAAAATGACGGGTAAATGAAAGTGAACAGCGAGTGAAAGGAGGAATCATTGCAGGAGTTAGAGACAAATGATGTAAAAGCCTTTGGAAAGCAGTATAGCTCATATATTAGGCAACCTAAGGAAACATTTGATCAAACCCACCAGCACTGAGTTATAGGGTCTGTTATTAGGTATTCAAAACTAGCTTCACAATCAGATAGAAAATTCAACCTTCAGCTTATCTGCTCCTGGAGCATCTTCTTTCTTTATGAAAACAAAATTAAATTTTAGTCATTTGGTGCTGTACCTCAGCAACCCCAGGACAAAATTTAACCAGGACTGCACATGCAGTGTCACTTAAGTAAATAGGACTAGTCCTCTGATTTAGACCACATCTCACTAAAGGAACTAAGAGTTTCAAGTAAAAGACTGTGATTCTTGCATACAAGTATAGTATACTTTATGGAAGTTTTGGAAATATTCTACAATTCTGTGATACTCTTTACATCCTTCACCAGCTTTGTTGCCCTTCCCTAGACATTCTCCAGCACTTCAATGTCCTTTTTGAAGTGATGGATTCAAAATACTTGAGGCATAGCCTCACCAGTGCTGAGTACAGAGGACAATCACTGCCCTGGTCCTGCTGGCCACTCAATTCTTGATACACTGGCCTTCTTGACCACCTGGGCACACACTGGCTCATATCCAGCTGGCTGTTGACCAGTGCCCCCAAGTTTTTTTCCATTAAACAACCCTCAAACCATCCTTCCCCAGCCTGTAGTGCTGCATGGGGTTGTTGAAATCCAAGTTCAGGAGTCCTCATTTCACCTTATTAAAGCTCAAACAGTTGTCCTCAGCCCATTGATCCAGCCTGTTCACATCCCTCTGCAGACCATTCCCACTGTCCAGCAGATCAACACTCCTGCCCAGCTTGGTGTCATCTGCAACTTAATGAGAAAACATACTAAAAACAATCATATAAAATGTGTCTGTGCACATAATGAAAACATAGTAATTTTATTTATACTAGAGAACAGTCAGTTATGCTATATTTTATTTTAGGAGAAAATATAGTTTAATGGAGGAAAAAACCAAACCACAGAGGCATAAAAGCAAAAATCAGTTAGTGGACCTTGACTCACAATGCTAGCATTGAAATTTTATTATTAAAGGAAATATGCATAAAAGAGAAAAAATTCATCCAATCTGAAAATCAACTCTTTCACACTACCCATGGAAATGATAATCATAAATGATTCAAAATACCCATAATTTTTAATATACTTTACAGCCATGCTTTTTCCCCAAGGTCAGTTGTTCTCATGTTTACAATTTATTGACAACCTCTAACCATGGAAACCAGAATTAGTGCTACTTAGTCATTTTTTCATAAATGCAAATAATAATTATAATGGCCACTTGCTTTCAGTATAAACCAACACGAAGACGATTTCTGATAAAGGAAATGAATGTGCAAGAAGCAACACTATGCCTATAAACTATTTATGAAAAGAAATTTAACCCACAAATTAAGAGCTAATGGGTAAAATATTGCTAAGCTTAGTCAGGTGAGTAATGTCATCTATTTCAGTACAACTCATACAAGTACATACAATCACAATATGTGATTTGACTAAAATGAAACCCTAAGCAACATCCATAACAGCACTAATGTGTGATAGATGCTCACCACAACAGCAATTAAATACTCTGCAGATCATCTAGTACTCTGATATCTGCTTTATGACTAGAAAACAAATGTGTTCATTTTTCTAGTCCATCTACTGTTTTTTTTTCTTGATTGCTGATTCAATTGTAAAGGCTTCACTGGTGCGACTAATTTCAGTATAAGTGTTTTTCCCACTCTCTTCACCTCTGTGATTAGTTGCCAGGATAGAAAGCTTTTTCTGAGGATCTAACATAGGTCCCAAATGGTTACATGTGTGCCATCATGTCCATGTTTGATGTGAGGTGTTAATTAGGAGAGTTACCTGCAGCACATTCCTAGATACAAATAAAAATATTTTTGCCTCAAAACAGCCAGATTTATTCTTTGCTACTTTTAAATTAATCTCACACAGATTCATTGTGTGATTCAATTATTTACTGTCATCATAATTTCATTTTATTTTTTGATAAAAAATAGGATCAATCCTCTGACTAGTAAACCTGGAGAAAAGATTCTTGCTGTATCTGCTTTTGCTTCAAAATATAGGATAAAAATTAGTTTGGGGAGTTTTAACTTGTCTGTTGCCAGAGGCACTTTTCCTACTGCTGAGTTAGATCCCCTTTTCTAGCAAACTATTTAGCTAATGTTTCTGCTATGATTTACCTAATTTTTGGTTTGTTTATGTACAGTTCAGGAGTGTTTTGCACAATTTTACACCTGTCAATTTCAGAGAAATTGGTTGTCAAGGATTTTGAAAGCCTAACTTATATTATGGAAGAAATATATTTAAAATAACTGCTAATTTCAGGTTTGCTGATTTAATGATATTCGTGTTCATGTACAATATTTATTTAAAGACTGTATTCAAAATGTTCAGAAAGTATTATTAGTTCACTTTCAAATCACACTTATCCCCAGTTTTAGGTGCTTTTTGATTACTCAAAGTCCCCAAAACCTAACTGGCAAAAATAATATTCTAATATGACAATTGCTATCTTTGATACATGCAAAGTTTAAAACTGCTATTCCTGTAAAAAAAAGTGTGAAAGGAAACTAGAACTTCAGGCACTGTGCATTAAATTTCAGAAATTAATTTAGAGTTGTAGGAGAACAGTTTGCAATGGTTCACTGGAGGTTAAGCTGATGTATCTACCCAGTCATTCATTCCCTGGAAAATTGAATATACCCATTTGTACCAAATGTCACCTAGGTCAAATAATAACCTTTTTCTACTAAGTACTAAGACTCACAATCTATACATAGAAACAACAACAATTAAATAAATGAAATGAAATGAAATGAAATAAAATAAAATAAAATAAAATAAAATAAAATAAAATAAAATAAAATCCCCTAAACTAAAACAAACAAAACAAGACAAAAGTACCAAAACATATATTTGGTTAAGCAGTACTCCAGGACATATTTACATACACTGGTAACCAACCCAAATGTTCACAGTGTTTCTTACACAGCTTTAATCATATGGCATCTAGTGCACTTATTTATTCTCCTCATGGCTTTTCTCAAAGTCATTAATTATTGTAATACAAACCATAAAGCTATATATACTAACAAATCAGCTACATTAATTCAATGATTTTTAGTGGTCTTGCTCATGACTTCTTAATGCCAAACACATTGCCTTTATTTTTTTCCCCCCACCTTTTTATACTCTCCCATAGGTGAAAGGCATAATCTTCAGATCACCTCTATTTGTATACGAAGCAAAACTTAAAAGATTAAGTCCCCTGTAGCAATCAAGGATAGGTCTGTTCTAAGAAAAGCTGGGACCTCTGAGAAATAAACTTTAGTTTTATGAAGCAATTATTTTCTGACACCTCAGCCTTGGTGCTTTCAATTCCCTCTTAAGCCTGCATGTTTGTCAGTGCCAAAGTGTCTGTTGCAAAACCAACTAAAATAATGAGATTGTTTTAGCTATGTGAAAATATATAGTCGTCTCACAGAGATGCCAACATTTTTTTAAGTTGCCCATATGAAGATAAGCTGCTTTTTATTTTATTTTAACAGATAGAACAGTTTATCTAATATCTAATATACACACCAGCTATACATTCTGTGAACTTTGATAACTGTATTTGTCTAATTAATATTGAAGAAAAATAGTAATGATTTACTTTAATTTTCTTTATCTGCAAAAAAAGCCTATAGGGCTCTTGTTGTGAATTCAAATTATTACCATCATCCTGCATTTGGCTTATGCATGCATGACTGGTTTTGATTAGATGGCTGTGGGCATCAAATTGACAGGTACATTCATCACAAAATGCTGATTGAGACCTCTTGGACACAGAAAGGCTTTGAGAAACAACTTGTCGCTGACTAATACACAGTAAGAACTCTGGGAGCAAAGGACATGGCAGGCAGAGAGTCAGAATTCCTTTTTCTACACTTTTGCTTTTGACTCATTCATCAGAGGTGCGCCACGCTTGCACTGAGCTAAGCCTTTGAGGCCTGAAGATACAAATAACCAAGTCAGACATCACACAAGTATGTTATGCCCAAATGTTTCCATTTAATGGGCTTTAACAAATTGTTCAGAAATAACTTAATCAAGTAGGAGTTTATGGAAACTGCTTCCAGTTGAATTTCCCATGTCCCTACCTCAGGGCTCCAGTACTTTTGTTTAATAATGCAATAAGAGCCTTCATGATCAAAGAATATCTAACTGCAACAAACCAAAAGCATGTCAGTCTGATAATACTGAAAGAGGCATTTATGACTTGGTATTCTAGGAAAAGAAAAGAACTTTACATCTGAACCAAATTTTTTGAAAAAACTGGGAATCCATGGATCATCAGGACTTTAACCCTCTTTGGATTTTTTTTAAAGCTAAGAAACTGCTTTTAAAAATTTGAATGGTTGACTTAATAAATTTTATTTATTTATTTATTTCAAATCAGACTTTCAAGGTGATGTATTTGACCTGTCAAAGGAACAGGCCTTTTACAGGACTGTGGTAACCTTTTTAGTGGGCATGACTTGTTTCAAGGTCAGAGAATGTTATAGCCACAGGCATTATTCAGTGACATTAAGAAATTACTCTTTTAAAAGAATGAATATTTATCATACAAGATTGAAATTACCAAGACAAAAATTTCTTTCATTAAAAAAAGAAATTATCTTGTTACATAGTGATTACTGCACGTTGCGTAATTCAACACAAAAGCATTTTCCTACTACATGTTCCATAGACAAATAAATGTGGAATAAACAACAGGCAGTCATGGAGAGGGGGAAGCTTTGGGCAAAGTATAAGCAGATTCTAGCGGGAATTGAACAACAGAAAAAAAATTGAGGGGACAAAGAAACTTGTACTATTCAGAACATGAAAAATCTATTGCTGCTATGCTTCTCTTACAGAGCAATAATTCTGCATAATCCACTATAGATCTGTATGAACATTATATATCTTTATCTCATACCTACATATCTGCAGGGAAAAAATAATTTTTTTGGAGTTGCTGAGCAGCAGCTCTCCATGATCTATAATTGGATTAATAAATATATTCATTCATGAATCAGAAGTCACAAGCTGAAGTCACAGAGCTGAAACAGATCCAAAGTGACCCATATAACCATCTTGATATTGCTTCTTACAGAAAAAGTATTCAAAAGTATGCTGTGGTTGTAAATTTCTGTTTTATAAATATAGTTCTCATCATATATTAATTTTACTTTTGGCCTTTTAAAAGATCCCTCAAACTGGATCTTTTTTTATCCACAATAAAATGGATGTTTTCATCCCAAAATTTAGACAATGGAGATATTTCTGTTCCATAGTGAAAAAAAAGCTCTCCTGTACTTTCTCTTCTCTTAAATTTACTCTACACTTCTGTGAAAAAATTTGAAATGTTCTTTGTATTGAGTGGTTTTTTTTTAGTTTTTGTTTGGGTTTTTTGGTCATAACTGAATTGTATTACTTGAGCTGAGCAGAACCTGAGAAGAGTAAACCTGGAAAGGTTTTTGTCACTCTTTCTAGAGACATTTATAAATCTAATGCTGTCTTCTTAACTGAATAATAAAAACTGTTCCCAAATGCACCAATCATAATGTTCTTTTTTTCATTAAGAAATTTTTTAAAAATACTCTGATGAAATGTACAGCTTTTCTTTGTGTATGATTTCATTATTAAAAAAAACTAAGCATAGGATTTTTATTTTATTACTTTTACAAGACCTTTTGCTCCAAATTATTTAATAAAATCTAGAGCACTAAAAAAAAATTTAGAGCAATCTGTGACTTACAGAGATTGAAGGGAAGGTGTCCTAATCTTTTCATTAGATGCTCAGAAAGACATTATTGAATGATTACAGCAGTCAGGAAGTGCAGTGTGAGAATTGTTAAGAGAATTAATTTTTAAAGTATTTATGAAGATGTAAATTTAGGTGTCTGACAAATGAACAGACAACCCCAAATTAGAGCTGGAATTTTATAGAGAGATCTGATGAGAACATACTTGAATTAATAGCATCAGAATATCTGTTTACAGTCAAGGACTGCTAGTATTGAGTTCATTGCTCTTTTTTGGACTTAAGACTGGGCTCATGACCCTGCCAGGCACTACATTATTATTAATGTTTCCTCTTGCACCTCAGTTAGTGTAGTTCAGCTCATCACCTGTGACAAAAGGAGGTTAAGTCAGTTTTCTTGAAGACAAACAGAAAAGACAGATACAAGATTTAATTCCCACTGTTTTCTTACCCTAGATAACAGCTTCATCTACCCAAGGCAACTGGCCCCTTAGAGGCTTGGGTTGAATTGAAGTAAAGTGTTTTGGCTGAGACTTGATTCATGTGATGGAATTGTGAGACTACAGACATTTAGTTGTGCAGACCAATAACGGTGGCTGTGCTGAGACAAACGCTGTACACATTCCAGGATTTTGTTCAGTTGTTGCTGGGCTTCATTTGTTTTACACTGGCTGTAGTATGACTGACTGCCCATTTGCTATCATTGCAATGCACCTCTGCAGCACAATCCAATTTTCTACCAAGACAAATCCTGTTCATATATTTCTACACCATGCCAAGAGAGAAAAATCAAATTTCTACTTGAAAAATGCTCTTTGAACAATAAATGGCATGTATCTTGCCCACTACTGCAGATATCCTTCTTCCTCTTACATGAAGAGATTTCTATGTCGCATGCTGGTTTTACATAATATAATTAGAAGAAGCTATAAGTACCAGAGTTCTCATTACTAAGTTCATCACAGAAACAAAAGGAAAACACTATTCAAAAAGGAAAGAAACAAATCTGTCATTCTCCTTTCTAAATTTTCTCAGCCCATGAAACATCCCTAAATGCCTGACATGCATTCAGATCAGTGAGAACTGGGCATACAGATTCTTTTGCCAAGGGCTGAAATGGAAATCTGTGCAGTCTGTTATGACAGAATGGGAACAAGTGCCAGACTCACACCAATGTCACAGAGATTAATTTATTTTCAGAATAAAACAAAAAACTTTGGCTGGAAGTTTGGTGCTCACTGAAAACAAACAAGCATATGTAATCACAGCCTGACACATGCTAAATCCCATTGAAGAATTATATCCTAGAGAGAAAAAAATGTCTGAAGACAGTCCAATTGGTCATAAGGTCCAATGTTTTGTCATGGATTTCTCGTTCTGGAAGTAGAATATTCTTATTGCATGAACTTGTACTGTTGATTTAGTGCTGCTCTTCCCATTCTGTTCAAAGTTTATTTCTCTCTCCATTTTAATTTTCACACTCCAGCATGCCTCTCTATTCCATATTCCAAAATCTAGCTGACTAATCTCCTGTTATTTCTTTATTTTTTTCTAGGCACCTGTTTTTTACACCTATACATTGACCTCAAGGGTATGAAACAGTTGATTCCCTTCACAGCCTTCATAAGGAATCTTTCCCCTCCTCTTATGAGAGACAGTGTCTAGACCAATCAGGTCTAGAAATCACCAGCAGGAAAAGCAAGTATTGTTACAAAATGCGATGTGCTCCTTGTGCCTTCCCATCCCCCTCAGTGAAGCTCAAAATGCTCAGGAAATACAGCAATTGTACTGTCCTGTAACACTTACTCCCAAAATCTTTAAATGTGTTTACATTTAAGATGTGCTACTAACATATAATTTTATGTTCCTGTGGATGTCAGGAAAGTAACTGAATCCCTCCTCCAAAATCAGAAAGATTTATAAAAAAAAAAATATATAAAAATATATATATATATATATATATATATATATACACATGCATACATATTCCAGACATCATAAGGGTTTCCCTTTCTCAGAGACAGAATAATAATTCAGGACTATAGCCTATAAATAAAATTCTTTGTCCTATCTGATAAAGACGACAGAATGAAATATTTACAGAGTTTTAATTTAAGACAGCTGATTTGTAAGCTACTTGAAATGTTGTTATAATGTAAGCAGTTAGATAACATACACTACAGATAGAGCACAACCCACAGACTCTGAGTCAAGCTCTCTGACCCCAGAGCTACTTTGGTGCAGCATAGCTGGGTGACCTTGGCTGAGTCTTAACAAGAAGGTGGCTGCTAAGCTTTGGGAGTACATGAACGGGAGCCACATGAAATAAGTAATAACACAGGCAGAAGAGAAATTGTTGCAATGACAATAGTTGGCAGCTCAGGGAACCACAAGGGAAAAACACAGATGCGGAAAATATATCCCCTTAAGGAAAAAGCAGGCAACTCAAACACAATGAATCAGCAAGATCAAAGGTCAGACTTCCCAGGATTACAGGAGGTGACACTCCTGGTATGAATGACCACTTACTGGCCAGCAGAGAACATACAAGAGTCTCAGAACTGGTAAGTACATTAATGCTTAACCTGGCACTGCACCTATCTACTATACACATCAGACATATACAGAACTGCTGTGGTTTTTCTCTGTGTGTACGTACACGGATTGCAAAGAGCCTCTTAGCATGCAGCAAGTGTATATACATACTTGCTGGAGAAAAGAGTCTCTGTGGGAAGAGCTATAGACCTGGAAGAGAAGGGTTATAGACCAGGTTCTTTGGGCTGTTTCATGGTTTGACACTGGCCAAACTCCAGGCACCCATGAAAGCTGCTCACTCACTGCTTTCCTGCCACCACTGAGCAGAGGAGAAAAAAATTTCATGGAGGCTTCATGAAGTGAGATAAGGACTGGGAGAAAACAACCCAAGGGCAAAACAGGCTCATCTTCGAAGTACAAAGTGAATTTATTACTTAAAAAAATCAGAGGAAGATAATGGGAAGTAACATAAGCTCTTAAAAACACCCAACCCTTTCCTCCTTCCCACCGACAGTGCAGGGAGACAGGGCATGGGGGTTTGCTCAGTTCATCCCCCCAGGTTTTCTTCCCCTGCACAGGGAGAGGAGTCCTCCCCCTGCTACATCATGGGGTCCCAACCACAGGAAACAATTCTCCATGAACCTCTCCAGAGTGGGTCCAATCTCACGAGCAGGAGTTCTCCCAAAACTGCTGCAACATGAGCCCCTCCCATGGGCACACAGTCCTCCTAGAGCTGCTGTGGTGAGGGTCACTCTTCCACGGGGTGCAGTCCTCCAAGGACAGGCTGCTCCAGCCGGGAAGCAGGGGCCCTCTCTCTCTCCACCAGGTCTCCCACTGGATCACAGCCTCCTCCAGGCATCCACCTTCTCCAGCCTGAGCACCTCCCACACGGGCTGTGGGTGGATCTCTGCGTTCCCCGCCGATCCCCAAGGGCTGCAGGGACACAGCTGCTTCACCTTGGTCTCACCACGGCCTGCAGAGGAATCATGGCTGTGGCACCTGGAGCAGCTCCTCCCCTCCTTCTCCACTGATCTTGGTGCTTCTGTTGTTTCCCTCACATGTTCTCACCTCCTCCTCTTGACTGACAAAAAAAAAACCCTGCACTTTGTTTTGATTTCCTTCTTAAATATGTTATCAGAGAGGCATTACCAACCTCTCTCTGGCCCAGCTTTGGCCAGCAGCACGTCCATCTTCAGGAGCCATCAGGAATTGGCTCTGCCAGGCATGGTGGAAGCTTCCAGCAACTTCTCACAGAAGCCGCCTCTGTGGCCCCCCTAACTACCAAAAACCAGAGGGTGCAAAACCAACACAGGTTGAAGTCTAGACAGTTCTGAAGTAGAATAATACAATTTTAGGAAATACATGTTTTGGCAGTCTTTCTGCACTTGTGCAGTATTACACAGCAACTTTCCCAGTGAACTTGCCAATCCCTACTGCCTTAAACCAAGATTTATTGGAGAAAGGATAGTAAAGAATAAAACCTGAATGTAAATACTGATTAAACAAATTAAAATATGTCTGCTAAATGATATAAGGACTTCTGCTAGAAAATAAAAATAGCTTAATCATCTTGTGTTGATTTAAGCATGATTTAAATTCTTGAATTTTGAATATCCTTTATGGAACTCATGAAAATGAGTCCCTCTAGATGCTGACAAGTCATTAGGCTGCCATATTTTCCTCTCTTGTACTGAATACAGAAAATCACTGAACACTAATACTATCTTAACTTAGGTATAACTCATTCAAATTATGCTCAAAAGTTATTGAATTTCAATAATCACTATTCTCTTGAAACTTAGTAGAGATTTTCTAGCAATATTGTGTTCTTCTTTGTGCTAATCTATTTGCTGAGTCATAGCCTTGTTTTGATAAGCTGGCAATCGTTCAATAACTTTCAGCATTGGAGGATTCTACCATTTTTAAAATATCTTATCACTTTTGAAACATTAGAACACACCAATTATTTAAAGAAACAAAGCAAAACAAAGCAGTTTTCTTCTAGTTGCTCAAAAGAATTGCATTCCTCAGATTGCTGAAACAGATTCTGCCTAGGCTAATGGATTCACCATACCCTACCAAACCTTAACACTCAGAAAGCTGACACCAAATTTTTTCACTGGTTATCTACAGGTGGGAAAGATCTCCATGCATCTAACAATTTCAGTTCTAACTTCTTGATCCTAAAAGTACTTTTTATTTGTGTAGGAATCCTGGACTAATAGCTGGGAGAGAAATAATTTAACACGTATCTTTTCAGTGTGTTGGCAAGCTGTTTAAATGAAGATTTTGCAATATTTCACAGGTTGGTAGAAGTCATGTTCCTGATAACAAAACCCAGTTGAATATATTTTGTATTCTCTATACTTTTTAAGAATGAAGTTAAATTTCAGAAATAAAAGACCATGAAAGAGGTTTTTTTGTTTTCTAAGCCTCAAGCTGGAAATGGAGTTCCATTATTATGGAAACATGTCTGTCAAGCAGAATATACCAAGCCTCAATATTTTACAGTTTCCACACAATGTTTTACTAACTAGTGAAACAAAAAGATACACGAAAGTTTATTGTTTCTGTGATAAACAAAACAAGCTTTAGAGAAAATTACTTTCTGGCTTTACTAAATGAAAAATCATTTACTTTGAAGTTTTGCAGGAAAAGGAAGACTTATTGACTCAACACCATTTCTGGACACTTCTACATATTTGTCATGTTTTCGTTAGGAGATTTGTTAGTGTAAAAGACACGTTCCTTCTGGAAGCATGTTGGTACTACTTCTTAATGAAGAAAGCTGCACTACTATTAATATTTGCATAATAAAAGCTCCCAATAATTACTGCAAAACAATTAGGAGCACTTAAGAGTGACACTTACCTGGTCTGTATCTCCTCTTTTTGAATTTGGCTTTCTACCAGAACTAATGTGTTTTACAAACATAGAATAATTATTCAGATGGGGAGGTTCCCTACATAATGTGCTGTCCGGAAGCTGATTTAATTAATGCCAACTAAAACTCATGACTGAAATGTAGAATAGGCTGCTTATTTTTATTCCACCATTATCACTAAAGCTTAGGGCATAAAATAAGCGAACATTCAGCAGCTGCCTAATGCCCTTTTGCTGGTGCAGAAATCCAGAAAGGTCACAAGACTTTTCAGTGTGTGTATATTTATATGTTTGTGTGGCTGCACACGTGTGTAGGCACATGTGTCTATCTGTCCAGCACATAGAAATGTATATGTACATATACATGCACAAATATAAAGCATTTTGGCAGACCAAAAATTACTGCAAACTGGATGAGTTAGAAATACAGATTTCATAAATTGAAGATATCTTCATCCTGAAAAAATCCTTCTTTTTAAAGCTGGTGTTAGTTTAAAGCTTTAAAACATTTAAATAGCAGAAACAAACTGTGGTAACACTGATGGTAATAATCTTACTTCCAAACTCCCAAACCATATGTATACAGGATGAGACAAGTAGAACAAGAGAGTTTATACACAAAAATAAGGATTTGAATCTCGACTTCACATTCCAGATGAGATTTAACTCTAAATTTACTGGCTGTTTGAACATGCGAGTTTTGGTCAAAGAAAGCAGAAGCATGGATTAGGATTCTCTTCCAAATATAGGAAAGTTTTGGTTTTAATGTAGAGCTAAAACTAACCTTTTAATATTTGTTGAGAAAAAAATGAGTCTAGATAACCTTCATTTTTAATGGTATGAAATAACCATCATAGAATGTATATTGAAACCTTACTTCTTTTCCTGCTATATTTTACTCCATAAATACTTCCTTCTAAGGCTTCATGCTCATTCTTGTTTATACAAATGTCATTCCAATTATTTTGTCTATTTTAAGCATACATGAAAATGCTTATAAATTAAGCTTGATACATATTTAGAATATCCTCTCCTTAGCAGAGCTACATAATTGTCCTTACTGGTGATGAGAAGTCAAGTTCTGTAAGAATGCACAGAATCTTGCTCAGCACAGACCCATGTACTATAGTCCTACCGCTTACTAGACACAGATTAAGTATGTAATTTCCACAGATCTTAGTATTAAGTCTCTTTAACTCTTTAAATTAGATTGTCTAGAGGTGGGGAGAGCAAAAGCCTATATTCACAAGAAAATAATGTATATATATTGCCCCTCCAAACAGACTTTAAAGACACTTCAAGCAAGTATTAAAGTACAGCCAGGAAAAGCATTAATAATTTTGTCCATGAGTTTAAATAATATTTGTTCTGTGGATTTAAGTAATTGCATTTCTGCTTGATATGATAGGTATGCAGTGAACCTATCTGATGAGAATTGGGTGCCTTTAATTAATGTCTAACTTTTTGGCTTGTCTTGAAAGTAAAGGAATGACTTGGTCATCCTGTCCAGACAATTATCCAGGGCATCTATATTAGGAAAAAAAGACACTGTTAGCTCCCTTCCTCTCTTTGCTAGACATTGATAAATGCCTCTAAGAGTTAATAGACATCTGAAATGCATCTCACTGTTTATATATTTTTCAGCCTCTTTCCATTAATTATACAGGGAGTAAGCTCTTAATTTAGGTTAGTCCTAAGATTGAAAGTAATGAATCAGGACCTAAAACCCCTCTGAAAGAAGGGAAGAATATCCTGAAGACTGAAATTACCTGGTGTATTTCACAGTGCACTACCTTGCTCATTTTGAGAAGATGGCCAATGAACGCGATCTATTGATGACAGCGGTATAACATCTCAGACACTAAAAATTTCAAAAAACTTTAAAAAACCAAAAAAACAAACAAACAAAAAAAAAAAACGAGCAGAAGAAAACCTTGCCCCTAGGTCAAGTACGTAAAGGAGTAATAGAATAATGGAATTTCAATGCTCTAATAATATCTAATCTTTTACTGTCAAACAAATATGAATAATAACATCAGGTTATTTGACTTATTTCCTATGTAAGAAATAGTATAAGTGGTGACTTCTGCAATGGACATTACATTACCTGAAATTTTAGACATTAAAGACTGTAAAGATCTTTATATCTTTTGAAGAGTCATGCAAATGAAGAGAGATTTAGGGATATAATTCATACTGAAAATAACTGATGCTTTAAGTTATATTTTTTTAATTCCTATTTGTCATATGTCTTCTTTACTTTTCCTAGCAGCGTACTTGATGTTTCCATATAAAAATATTTTCTTTTTTTTTTTTGGAGAAGGCAGACTTGTCTTCAGCCACATAATCTGTTTACTACAAAGTAACCTTGGAGAAACAGTGACATGTGTGGATCTCATCAGCAACATGTGGTCTCTTACTCATATAATGCCTAAAACTACCACCATGTTCACTGACTTGGACACCTTTGTGCTTGATAGAATTCACTGTGGTGCCCTTGGAATAGTTTTATATCTATTTTATAAATGGCATCAAGCAGTGCTTTCTTGCTGCAGTAATAACTAGCTGTTAATAAATTTCAGCCTTGGCCTATGTCAGTGTTCCCTGAGTCTGCTTTTTCTGCAATTGTCAATAAAGTAGTGTTCACAACCTCATGTTGCAAAAGCGCCATACCACAGTAGCATTTCTGTGTTACAGCTGAGATTTTCATGAAATAATTTGGAGATTTGGACTTCAACTGTTTTACCTACAAAAAATTAGAGCTTCTCAAATGCGGTTATGTTTTTGGATGTAAAATAGCTATCTAGATGATCCATGGAAAATTTTAGGTAAGAAATTACTGTTTTATTCTCAGTGTTTTGTAAAACTCTTAGACATCTGGTTCAGCAAGCTACAACATAGAGTCCTGCTGACTAACATTTGTCACTTCTTTTGCCTATGCGAAGTTGAAAATTAGCTTTTATTCTTTTTCTATATGTTCCTTCTGATGATTAGGCTGTTCTGAATTAATGCAGTCACCAGAAAATTTTATCACATCTGTTTTTCATGTTATTTGTGGCTTGCATTTTATATATCAAATGGCAAGTTTTATATGTACACTAAGGCAAAATATACTTCTTTAATTTAAACTAATTAAGAGCAAACTTTGCTGAAATTTAATGAGCACTTCCTTTTTTGACCTATTGTTGTCTAGTAGAATTTGAGTTAGAATTAGTTGAAATTAATTTTACTTTCACTTTACATATCATTACTTAGGTTCCCACCTCCTGCAGCAATATAACCTCTGGAGCACTGTGCTTGCCTTTATTCCCTTTCAATTATTCAGGCAAGAGCTGATTAACCAAGCCTCTGAAAGTACATCTCTTAACACTGTCTACTTTGAGCTTGAGTTACATATCTATTTCTAAAAACTTTACTAGCTACATGGATGTAACAAATGTATTTCTTATGGAAACTTAGTTTCAGTCATAGCTCTTAAGTTCTTGTTTCAAGGTGAATTAAATCAGTTTCTGTCAGTTCAAATCAAATCGGAATAGTCAGGCTACTTCAGCCCTGAATGAGACCATTCATGCTAAATTCTGCATTGCTTTAAATAAACAGTTTACTTTCAAGTCTTCATGGAAACAGATGCAAATATTCTCATAATTTTTAGACCACTTAACACAAAAAGCTGTAAGGAGTTCAGGGCTCTCTAATAGCAGTCATAAAATTAAAATTAAAGATTAATAATTAAAAATCTCAGCTTTATATACTCTATAAATAAACATTTTCCTTTTATATATATTATACCTCTTTCCGATTACTGCTTCAAATTATTTACAGCTCAGTTTTTTGGCTGGAAAATCTGATTTTCTGTTCGCCTTTTAGCTTCTTATGGTTTCTGCTTGAACCCAGGCAAGCATTTTACAAACTCACCACACTTTGACAAGGAGGTCTGTATGTCTGTCACCTACTTAGTGATAAACCACTTTTTTTTTTGTTTCACCTATTTCTGGTGAATGATTGCTCTGTAGCCTCTCTCTCCATGATGGTCCTTTTTATAAATATACTGGAAGTCACACCTGCTTCACTGCTTCATATTGCAGAGTCCTAGCTTACTTTTTCCATTCTTGCATGGAAAGTCTTCCATTATTTTCGAACCTCACTTAAATCTTTGGTCTTTTCCAGTTCTGTCATATTTTCCCTGAGATAGAGGCACAGAATAACACACAGTCCCTAAAGTGTGAGCAAGCCAATAATCTATAAGGAGATGGCATAACCGTTTGAATATGATCAAATAGTGTTATGCATTTTGAGCCAGTATATTCCAGAAGTCTATTTTAAATCCTATTACAAAAGTTACAACCTAAATGGTGACACTGGTCATCTTTCTGTCAGTTTATCCCTGTTAATTTTAACAAAGGCAAACTTTACATTTCAGTATGTTAGTTTCTTCTTCTTCTTTTTCATGTGTCAGGAAGCTGAAGGTAGCATTTTCCCATGTTGGACTTCATAAACCTTCCAGCCCACCAAGGTTCTTGTAGCTTACCTTGGCCATGCATTCAGTCCCCCACCCCCATGGGATGGGGTGCAGAATAGGAAGAACAAAAGTGAAAAAACTCACAGGTGAAGAGAAAGACAATTTAATAATTGATGAAGCCTATAGTTTCCCAGATACTCCTTTTTTTCCCTTCTTTAAGACACATATGACATTTATGCCTTCTATGGTCTTCAGTGAAATTGAAGATCCCCATGATACTTCAAAGGAATAGAGAACAGACTTGCAATGACATCAACCATCTACTTCAACAGCACAAAAGCCAAACCACCACTCCATCTGTGGTCCTCTGTATGTCCAGTTTGCTTAAGTAGTCCCTAAATCAACCTTTGACTCCTTCCAAAAGCTACTGAAAAACAAAGTTTTGGTATATGTCAAGATGTTATTCTTCTGAGCTTTTAAATGTTTTCTCCATCTCCAAATAGTTTTGCTATTTTCAATTGAGAAAAGAATATAGAAATATTTTCCATAATGTTTGTTTGCTAAATAAAAATCTTCCTGTTTTATACAGAGAAAATAATCTTCCTATAATATGTAAAGATAAAATCTTATATCCATAAATCTTCACATATTATATCAAGGAAACTATCAGCCAAGATTATCCTATATATAGGAACCTCTCCACCTTTTGATTTTAAATTATCTCAAGAACAATCTGTAGATTGTAGATCATAGAAAATAATTTTGTAAATCAAGAGCCCACTTGAATAGCAAATATGCCCAAATGTCAATAACACAATAGCAAATATGCCCAAATGTTAATAACACACTACCAAATTCTCAGCTACAAAATGTATTTTAATAGAGTATCTATGTTTTCAAATATTATTATGTTTACATGTAAGGAAACTTCACATTTTAATCTGCTTAAATGCAAATAAAGATTCTAGCTGTGGGCACCATTCTGTGCTCCGCATGTTTGTTCACTGTATCGATTGTTAGAAATGGACACAGCATGTCAGCCTTTGTTTGTTTGATTTTTTCCCTAAGAGCAATTCATTCAGACCTAGGTTGCAGTAATGCACTATTGATAATTGTTTAGCAATCCAATTTTTCTTCTTTATTTCCTTTTACCCTATAAATTTCATGATGTTCTAAGAGTACAGTTTATGTTTATCTTCATATGCAATCTTATTAACTAAAGTGCTAAAACTAATCATCGTCTTTGAACTGCTCAGCTTCATTTTGGCCAGTAACTATGCCAGAGATACTTCAGTGATACAGCTTCCTAACCACAAAACAAATGTTCATGAGAGTTGCTAACAGTCCTCTGTGAGGGCACGAGGAGTGCTCTTTGGAAAACCATCATTACCTGGCAAATTATCAGTGGACAGATGAAAAACTCTGCTAGGACACTGCTGACACTTAATAGGGAGATGAAAAATAAGAAGGATACCACAAACTGGCACTTAGTAAAAGATGCCAGCAAGAAGCTTCAACGTTGTTTAAATTGTCTAGTTGGATTTCAGAACAACACCTGTTGTGTCCCTAAGACTAAGATGTCAGAGGTAAAACATGCAGTACACAGGTCCAGATACTAGATATTGATAATTTTTGCCTTCCATATGAATCAGAAGGAAAAAAAAAAGAAAAAAGCACCTATCAAAACTTTCAAAGACAAAGAACTTTCCAGTCTTAAGTTCAGTATTTGTCCCTGATATAAAGAAGAACATGAAAGCTCAGCTTTACTTCAGTCCGTGTTCTGTCATTCTATTCTGCCTATGTTTACTAAAAATTCTTTGTATGAAAACTAGCAAATAGAGACCAATCCATTGATAGATATAGAAATACATAGGTAGGTAAGTACAAAGCAATGTTTGGATTTGCCAGGTCATTTTTTTCCCTAAGATTTTAGATGATGATTGATATATGAGCTAATTTCAAATATACTGGTAGCAATCTTAAAAAGAATGGAAAATACCTCCCCACTCCCGACAGCAGCAGAAACAGAAAAAGCTTTTTCACATATCAGGAAAAAACTTGATTGAATAAATATTCATGTTCATGTTTGAAACAAAATTGATTCCTAAAGAGATGAAATATTTTAAATAATAGGAATATACTAATTTGTAGAAAAAATATGAGAATAACAAGAAGATAAAATATTTTTAGTTGATCATAGCAAACTTAGTACACATTCAAGTCCATTACAGCAGATGAATTATGCTAATTTACTTTTGAAACTTACATTATACATGTTATGAGCCAAAAAGATTAACCACATCTTTAAAAATGCTAAGACAAATGAAAACTATTTAAAATAGGAACAAATAGGAAGAAACAGAAACACTACTTAATTTAAAAATGGAAAGACAAGAAAGTAAGCTTTATAGACTATCAGCTGAATAAGAGTACCTCTAGAAACCCTAAAGTTATGACAGAAATAAATAGAAAATACTATTATATAATAGAACAAAAACTGTTTCTTCTGGCTTGCAATTGACTGCTGGTATCAGCATTGCTTGGATTCTTTAAGTACCTAATTATATAATTGTGCATTTTATGTAAATGCATATAACTTTGGCCTTAGAAAGAATAAGCAAGTTTAGAAGACAGCAGGAACAGTATAAAGGTCACATCCATGAACTGAGCAAACAGCATCAGCAGAATTTTAATTTTGACACTCAACAAGCTGTTCTTCCATCAAAACATTTGTCAATCATTTTAAGCATGCATCCTACTTCTAAAAGTCAACTATACATGTTTTTAAAAGCAAAGATATTTACATTTTTTTTACTGTGGATTATCTTGAAACTAGACTTTTCTATTTTGAAGTTATTAATACAAGCTTTCTTAAAACTGCCTGAAGTTGAGAGTGTAGTGGGTCCACAAGGTAGTCCTAAACATAGGTTTTATCCTGTAAGAACTTCAGCAGGAGGTAATGAGTTCACAGAAGTTTCTGTGTAACCCTTGCTACTTCAGGTGATTACCAGAAAACTCTGAACCTCCTCCATAGGATTTATAAAAGTACAGGCGTGAGACACAGGAAAAAATGTAATTCTATGTACTCTGAATGCCTTTCACTACATTTTTTTATCTACCTGATGCTTATAAAGCTGTGCAGTTATCCACTCTTGGCCAGGAAAGCCTCCTGAAAGGAGTGTACAAAAATTTGCTCCAAACCTGTACAATGAATAAAGACTGGTTTTTGCTCCTGTTGCATTTCTTTATTTCTTTTCTCAATTTTATTTCATATTGTCTGGACAGACCAGCATTTATTTTTTTTAATTTTTCAATGGAATCAAGGAAATAATTCACCTTGACCTGGATGTTGGAACTTCTATTTTTCTTAATGCATATTACTAAAAAATTATTTACATCTCTATCTTACTGTTTCTACATGCCTAAATTTTCAGAAACAATTACAGATTTATTTAAAGACCCATAGGAAATACTGTTATTATTTACAGTTACAGTTATAAATGTGGGAATTAAATAATGGAATGTAAGTGTGTTGTCCAGAATGGCCCCAGAAACTAGGAAAAAACCCTGAAGTAATAAAGACACAATGATTTATTTAATGTGATATCTCAGGACACCCCAGCAATTTTAAAGACTAAATTATAGTTATGGGAAATAAAATCCATAAGAAGACTCAAGTGGTTTATGACCTACTTATAATACATATGTATATATATATATATATATATATGTTCTAGTTTTGAAAAATATTTAAGTCATATTCTAAGGTGATATAAATCCACACATAAGTCAGCTTTGTCTGTTTATGACAATTTATGCAAATTTGTTTAACCACATTGAAAGAATAAATTTAGCAAAACAATGCAAGTTTGAAGGCAGAGAGAAAGATGAAAAAAACCAATGTGGTAGCTAAGAAAGCTTGACAACAATGTTCACTAGTATGCAGTGTCTAAAACACCCCAAACATCTGGTACCAAAATAAATCCAAGTGAAATTGTTGTAATATTTTTAGAACCATTGAATATTTGGTATACATTTCAAATTCAACTTTTGGAGATTTTTAAAAAAGTTACAATATATCGATTTGTTAATGAAGCACATTTTAAAAACATATATTTGCCCTTTTCTCCAAAAATATAAATGTTTTTCAACAGCAACTTGACGATTTTATATTTTGAGAAATGATGTAAAGAACTCACATTACAAAGGATTTTCAGTGCCACATATCTATGCAAAACTGGTCCCAAAACATTGATTTTCCATCAGCGATGCAATGATGCATTATTATATATATATTATATATTATATATATTATATATTATTATATATAATAATATATATTATTATATTTAATATTATATATATAATATATATAATATATATAATATATATTATATATATTATATATATTATATATATTATATATATATATATTATATATTATATATTATATATTATATATTTATATATTATATATTATATATTATTATATATATATATGTGATTTATCAGAGTAAAGGGACTGGATTTCATAGGAACATTCATGGCGGTTGGTGGAGCTGCTGATCTAAATTTTTTATACTATGGGAACAAACACTTTGCGTTGTATACATCAATGGTACACTGATCTCAATATTAGAATTGTCTACCAAATGTGAAATCATGAATAGGAAGCAGAAAATGCAGATGCAAAACATATCTTTCCCTAGTCTATTTTTGATTTTACATGTCCTGTTCTCCATCTGTATCAATTTTCTCCCCTCTTCACTCTTTTTTGTTAAAGGATTAGACCCCCAAAATCAACATGAGCATGGTGAAAGCTCTAGGCAGTTTTCTGAATTTTGTGCAGGGACAAATAAAACAACAACTAAAAAACATGTAAAAAAGATTCTTTGACATTTTAATTGTTTTCCTTGGTAGAAGTCTGTTGGAGGAGATTTAAGGAAAAAAATAATATAAAGTTACTAGACTTTCCCACTGTTTTTTTTGTTTTCTTTGTGATTTCCAGTAAAAAGATTCTAAAGAAAGACAGTTTGATATTTGCATACCTAAAAGCTATATCTATGACTTCTGAATGCTGAAAAAGAAAGGGGGATGACTATTCCAAAAACACAGAAAAACACTCCTTATCAAATATTTGTATAATGTTGTCATCTAAGGGTTTATTTGAAGCTGCATGAAACAGTCTTGTTGCTTGCTCTTCTTGGCAAGAATAGCAGCAAAATAAGCAAAGCAGGTAAATAAATATTTCTTTCAGTGCAAGGAGCTTATTTACCTGAAATATCTTATTTTCTTAGAATGGTGAACTTTACCAGCTATACGAGTACAGATCTTTACGTAAAATACTACTATAAGCACTGCTGCAGTAATGAGTGGGAATGGCCAGCCATGAGTGGGAATCCTAAGGTACTCAAGGACTCTGAAGAAAAGTAGCAAATCTTTCCATGCAGTGTGAAATAATGAATTGAAAAACATATAATTTGATTGTTTGCTCAGCCTCTGAATCACACTGAGGTCTCCCATGTTTGCATTTTCCTCCCAAAACCACAAAAACCACTTTTTTTAAATTTAAAGCTGTTTCCTCCTCTGTTCTTTCATTTCTTTAATAATTTTGTTCAAAAGCTCTCTCAGTGACATCATCCTTTCCACACACATTATTTCTTCACCACACTTTTATGAGTCCTGTGTTTCTGTTAGTCTTTTTTGCACATAACTTTCCATTCATCCAACTGACATATCAGAAAGATTACTGACCATCAAGATAGTTGTTTCCTTCAGGCTACAGCCTGAAAATTTGCTTGAAGAAATGCTGAGCTATTTGACATGTGTTTGATCATGGACTCAAGGACAAAGAACTTCCAGGCTTACATCCAAACTACATCCTGTTTGCAAGCAAACTGCACTTCATTGCATATCCTGTCATGGTGAATCAAAATGGAAAGTCCATCTCTGGGGCGGATACACTCAGCTTCTCGAACTGCCACTTGATACATTCAGCGAGATTATGTTCTTGCACAATATGCACAGAACTGCCTTGATAAGACTATCCAAATGGCACACAGATGACATTGAAATACCTCACATTGAAATCTGTTGTGTTTCAAAACACCAATAAGGATGTCATTTTCCTGAAATCTACTCCAGTTCATATATTATTCCATGTAAGTATCTTGACTTTGACTACCCTCAAATATAGTGATTTCCACTGCCAGTAAAATCCCACAATGTATATAAAAAATATACTGTGAATTTTTATTTCTTCATTTGTTACATTATTAAATGATACAGGGAGAATAATGAGTCCTTTTCTAAACAATGCCCAATGAAATATTTACATCTTTCTTCAGAGCCTAGACTGCCATTTGTAATCAATAAAAATTATTGCCTTGAGATGATTTTTAATTTTGATGTTACTGACAAATTTCTGGTAAATCTGCTATTCTTATGGAAAAAAAAAAGATAACCAACAGAAGAACATGTAGAAGAAAAAATATATCTGTCAAAGATGTTTGCTAAATTTCTGGAAAAATATTTGTTGAAATACATTTTTTACCTCTTTTGACTCATAATAAATTAATTTATTTTCTAATCAAACTTAACCATTTTTAAACAAGAAAAACTACACCAAATCCAAATAAAAACCACACCCTCATCTTATAAAAGCAACAAAATTATTTCCTCTTTTTTCACTGGTAGCAAAAAAGTTATTCAGCATTTCCACTACACTGCAAGAGTTATCACATATTCCTCTGCAGACTTAACCTTTAAAGATGAAAAGAAATCTGTTCTTTCTTCACACCTCAAGTTTTAAAGTGTTAAAATTAGTGTCACACTTCTCTGGTGGAATCCCTGAAGCTTGTCTGCCTCTCACCTCCAAACCAGACAGTATTTCAGTAAAGTTACTAACTCTTAACAGAGTTGGATCCCCTCTGGCTTTTATAGTAAATTACCTTTCAGTTTGAAATGTCTTGCAACCACAAACCAGTATTGACTTAACTTAAATAGCTTGCTGTATTATCTAATCTTCTGCCTTTTCATTTATTACGTATTTTATATATGTGATTTATTTTTTTGTGGATGTAGCATTTTGCATTTATCTTTTTTAAGTTAACGGTTTTTGGTTTTTAACAAATTCTCCAGATTCACTAAAATTATTTCAGTCAAGTCACATGATGTTCTGTTCCATGTGTTTTCCATTCATTCTTCTTTAGTACAAGGACAAGTTTTCTAAGCATAGTGTCTGTTGCATCAAGTTTTTTTCCTGTCCCATAACTTAGAAGTTGAACTGTTTAAGATAAAGATATAAAATGTGAATATATTAAGATGATGTCAGTGTCTTATAAATTATCCAATATGAGCTACCAAAGAGAATCTTAAGTCACTGAAACTATTGCTTTGTATGACTTAGTTCCCTTACATGGTATTCCAGGAAAGGCCTGTTTTCAATCAGCATTATAAACCTTCCCTATACCCTGAAGCTGAAGTAGCCCTTTCTTACAAGTCACTGCAAAAGTAGAAGCTGCCAGTCCTCTACCTTACATAAGTTATCCAGAATGCATTCATTTTCAGGGGGTGAGATCATATTCCATTTTTAATGCATTTCTTTAATCCACAAAGAGTAATCTACCCAATGAGTGTGCTTTGAGGATGCCATGGAGGAAAAATAATTGGGGAAATATTTGACAGGATTTAGAGATGAGATCCAAAGTTCCCAGCCACACTAGGTCTAATGTACTTGTGGGCATATTCAGGGGAAGTTCATCAAAACATAATGAAGATTTAGTGTGTAACTTTCCTTCCTAAGATGTCTGCATTCTGCAGTGATCTGTTGACATACACATGGTCAGATACCTTCTGCCTAGGACCCAAAGGCTGTTTATCTTGTGTTAAATAACCAGCTAATGCTATGGATTCCTCTGATCATTCTGTGACCACACCCTTTAAACCAAGTCTTGTACAAACCATACCTGAAATCCAAAGTTCCAGGTGTTATGTATTTTGGTAAGTGAGTAGTCAGTATCATCCTAAAGGAAGTGAAACACATTTGCAAGTTGCAATTCTCTCTGATTAGCTTTGAGTTTAAGCCTCTAGCAAATATTTTGACTTTTACTTGTGTCTAAATTAATTCAATACATTTTACAGATTTTTCTCAACTGCTCAAAGGAAAGTTGTATATGATTCAGGAGTGCGTCCTGGCAGTCAGGAGGGCCAGCCAAGGCTGGTCAAGGGAGGCAATTTTCCTACTCTGCTCTGGTACAGCCTCACTTTGAATATTGTGTGCAGTTTTGGACACCAAAATATAAGAAGGTTATAAAGCTAGTAGAGAGTGTCCAAAGAAGGGGCATGAGGATGGTGAAGTGCCCTGAGGGGAAGCCATATGAGGAGCAGCTGAGGTCGCTTGGTCTGTTCAGTCTGGAAAAGGGGAGACTGAGGGGAGACCTCAGCGCACTCTACAGCTTCTTTGTGAGGTGAAGAGGAGGGGCAGGCACTGATCTCATCTCTGTGGTGACCAGTGACAGGACACAAGGGAATGGCCTGAAGCTGTGTCAGGGGAGGTTTAGGTTGGATACTAGAAAAAGGTTCTTCACCTTTGGTGGTTGGGCACTGGAAGAGGGTCCCCAAGGTAAAGGTCACAGCACCAAGCCTGACAGAGTTCAAGAAATGTTTGAACAACATTCTTGGGCATATGGTGTGACTCTTGGAGATGATCCTGTAAAGGGTGAGGAGCTGGACTCAATCCTTGTGGGTCCCTTTCAATTCAGCTTATTTATGATATTTTTGTCTTATTATTAAAAACAGCTGCTCCTCAGAAGGGATGCAGGCTTGTTCTGGGTTAAAAAAAATAAATCAAGAGTCATCTTAATTTATTCAAATATAAAATAGCAATTTCAGTGAAATTAAAAATCATTGTAAGTATTCTTAGTTGAAGATCACTGTGATGGTGCTCACAGGGGTCTCAGGTTGAGAGAAGAGACGAGGATTTGACTTCATATTTCAGAAGGCTTGATTTATTATTTTATGATACATATTACATTAAAACTATACTAGAAGAATAGAAGAAAGGATTTCATCAGAAGGCTAGCTAAGAATAGAATAGGAAGGAATGATAACAAAGGCTTGTGTCTCGGCCTCTCTGTCCAAGCCAGCTTGGCTGTGATTGGCCATTGATTAGAAACATTCAACATGGGCCAATCAAAGATCCACTTGTTGCATTCCACAGCAGCAGATAATCAATATTTACATTTTGTTCCTGAGGCCTCTCAGCTTCTCAAGAGGAAAAACATAAAGAAAGGGTTTGTCATAAAAGATGTCTACGACAGATCACTGACAGCCTGAAATATTTCTCTTTTTAGATTGCAATGTTTGTTGGTGTGTAAATCAAAACTTCTGGTTTGAAATAAGAAACATAATAATAAGAATAAAGAATCTCATCCTGAGAATACTAGCAAAACTGTCAAACATTACAGACAACTAGTGTACAGAGACAAAAGAAATCTATACACCTTAGGGTGGGAAACAAATTACCCTCCCAACCCTCTGTACAGATTATTTTCCTTCCATCTTCAAAAGGGTGGAAAATATGTATGAGACTGCAATAGATAGTAAATTCTATATGATACTGTCCTTAGGCATATGTGGTCCTTCAATATAAATAGTTGCTCCCATATACTATGTAAAACTAAGGATTTACTACACAGCAAATAAAAGGAAGGAAAGAGATTAAGGGATTCTGATGTAATTTGATAAACAATCACATTTTCTTTTTCCTACAATCTCACATTTAGATTTCACTAGTACATGTACAAGAGCACTATGCTTTGAAAAAAACATGATATAAATGCAAGGGCCATTGTTTATAATGACCCTTGAGAGATTCTCATATAACTTTTGGAAAGAGAATACAACAGACCCTATCATCAAAAAAATAATATTTAATACATATGAAACACTGTAAAGTAGGGTTTGACATTCTCCAAGAGAGTGTAAAAAGAAAACAGTTAACTAAAAGTCTGCTGACAGTGACACAGAAACTTCCCACTTTATTGCTGCTTCTTAAAGCTCACAAAGCACATGGAGTTAAACATAAAACACCTTTGAACTTCAGTGCACACATAGATAGTTCCCCTCTTGCTCACCTCTAGCAATTTTTATTTAGAGATAGGATCTCAGTCTTTATGATGTTACACTTCAAAACAGTGTGTCATTTAGCATTTTTAAACTTTCAGAAAAACAAACACTCAAGAGCCCACAGGAGCTTGTCAGAAAAGCAATCCAAAACTTCTACACAAAGTGAATCAACTACTGGGATCAGAATTTAAAAAACAGCAAACCAACTCTCAGAATCTCCATAAAACTTCCACCGTATACAAGAACTACTTCTTCATTTTATCAGTCCTGTACTTGACTTCTCTTCCCCAGAAACAAAATTCCCCATCAAATCAGTCCGTTAATGTGGATTTTCTGGATTTTTATGAAAACATAAGGCAACAATTAATTCCTTCTCACTAATAAAATCATACAGTTATCTGCCACATATTCTCTTCACTGAAGATAATTAAAGCTGGAATAGCAGTTCTCTGTGAAGGATGCGGTTGCTTTTGGACCCAACCTGCTGGTGCTACATGAATAAGTTACAACTCCTCTCTTTATAATGTACCTCTGTTTTGGATTGAGTCAGACATTAGAAGGTGGCTGAATGTAATTTGTTAGATAATTTCTTTACAGTGACTTTTTTGTACACTGTCAGCAACTGTAGCTGAGGTGTGCTATTTCTAGGCAATTTGAAGTCCACGTATGAATTTTTGTTCTGTACTTTGTATGTAAGTAAAAATAAAAAGTAACCTTAATAAAACTGATATCTTCTTTTCCATCTTTTCCTTTGACCCAAATGCCCACATTATTTACAAAGCATGTGGATCAGAGGATGAAGATATTATTAAGCAGGCATGACTAAATATGCATCTTCTTTTTTCTTGCAAAACTCTCAGGATGCTCAGGTTTTTTCAATAAAAAGCTTTCTAAACTATTTTTTTCACAATTGCTGTCAATGTAAATGGAAGAAGCAATGGCTTATGTTTACATGCAGGTGTTGTCCACCTGCTTGGGCTTTTTATGTTTTCCATTATGTCAGATGATCAGAATTAAATATTGCCAAAACAATTGAGACAATGAAAATTGCATTTGTGAAATCACCTGTAAATGCAGAGGATTTAGCACAGGTAACAGAGCATTATGCACCCAAAGTGTGGAAGGTCTCTGTGCAGTATGATTTCCTATGCCACTGTAGATCACCAGGCAAAACTAAGCACTGATACAAACTGCAGCTTTCCTGAAATCTTCCCAATCTCTAGATAAACTAAGCAAGCTAAAACACACACACACAAAAAAAATTGAAACGTGATTCTTGCAGTTGCAACATTTCTGATTTGCCTTCCTTCCTTTTAATTCATGTCACTAGGACATGAAAGAAATCTTAACACTTCACTGGGTTACTCAGTAGGGCTGCTATAGCAAAAGGAAGATTTCTCAATTGCCTTTGGCTTGCATCCAAGTAACCTTTACCTTGGTTTACTGTTTTGTATTTATTCCACAAAGGTACCATAAAGAGAAAAACCTCTAATATCAAAGCCAAAACATTCAGTCTAGTCCAACCTTTAATATAAAATTTTTGCAGTGGTCACCTGTGTCCCTTTAACTGCTGGGGAGAGTACTGGGGATATTTTCTTTAAGTATGTCCTGCTAAAAAATAAAAGGATAAAAAAAAACATGAACGAGAATAAAAGGAAAAGAAGCAAGATTATTTGATTAATTCACAATGTCATGTGAGTATAGGAAAGGGAATCTTTTATCCATGGAAATGTTCACTTTAGCTTTTACTGCTTCTGCCCTTTCTAATAGAATTAAGGACATTAAAATAAAGCTTATAGAGCTATTTTAAAAATGACTGCACTTTGAAAATAATGTCTGTATGTTTCACAAAAGTTTCTTCTTAATAAAAATTGTTATTTGTAGTAGGAAGAATGAGGAAAGGTCAAAAAGTTTACTTGAAATCATAGGCACTTCTATTTTTATAGACACTTCTGTTCTTACAGAGAGAAGTGGCTAACCAAAAGAAATGCAGTGGACAGCTTAAATGAATGATTACATATCTGATTATTTGTCTTAATCCATAGTTTTGAATAAACTTGCTAATTCAAGAACTTTTTTTTTTAGAAAAGTTGTTTTTCCTTCTGAGTACTGCATTTCAGTTTAAGTTTATTGAAGTCACACTATTTGAAAAATTAATGACTAAAAGTGAAAATAGATATTCAGTATTTCATAAACCTAAGTAAGAGATGTGTTATTTTCCCAAGCCACTACATAAAAAAAAATATTTTGTGATGATACAATTAATATGACTTCTCAAAGAGTTATACTTTTATTGATATTTGTCCCTGCTAAGAGGATATTATTTTTTTTAACTTTTGCTTGCAATTTTATACTTTAACAGGATTATTTCCTTTGCAAAGAGTCATGAGATCATCTTTGTGACAACAGAAACATTCCTTCAACAGAAAAAATATTCTAGTGAATGAGTATATCCACTTCTTCCCATTTGGAGGATTGGGTTCTGGATAAACTGCAAGGCACTAGAAAATTGAAGCAAATGTCTTCATTTTGCTTAGGGCCATTTTTAACAGAATCGTACTTTAGCTTTTACCAGCAGAACTACGGACACAGTTACAATCCCTTCTCTGCCATCTTCAATCACACTCTCCTACTAGAAACCTTTTTATCACAGAACTAAGAGAAAAATCTGTGATGACCTAATCTGTTTTATCTGAAAGCAGTAGTTACAACCATCAATGCAAGATTCCATCTAATCCTTCTAGTTCCAGTTATTTTTCATTTTAAGAGTCTAGTTAAAGAAAAGGAAAAGAAAAAAAGCCTTTCCCCAATTAGTTTTCTATCAATAAACTTACCAAATCAGGAAGCCCAAGGAAAAGCTGGGTCTTTTGGAGAGACAGATATGCAGGAACCTCATCAAAGAAAAGATCACTGAAGAAATGAATCAGAGAAAAATCAGTCCCTTTCCATCTTATCCTAAACAACTCATAATCTTTTTGCAGGACAGGAGGAGTTTTGGCAACATCAGGAGAACATATCTTCTATAAGCCGGTGGTAATGAGAGGAATTTGCTTATCTGTAGTATAAGTGGCCCTCAAACCTATGGGGAACGTTTATTAATAAACCTCCATTACTTGTCTAGGTTCATGACTTGAGAAGGTTTGAAAAAGATGGAGCATCTTTGCTGCAGTGATCATTTTTTTCAGCTTCAGAAATTTATTTATTGACCTGAGATTTCAGGTTCTTTCTCTACACTGCAGAAGTTTGCTTTAGCTTTTTGGTAAAATTATTTTTTCTCAATATTTTCCTGTGATATATAGAACTCAAATCGATTCAGTACATAAAAATATGTATTTTAATATTGAACAATATTAGTGTTATTAGAATGACTTTGTCACCTGAATCTAATACATAAAGTTATACAAAACACTAAGAAACTGACAAGACACTTACTTTAAAAAAAAGCCCTCCGTGTTTTTTTTCCTGTAACTTTTTACTTCCTGCTGTCAATTTTATGAAGATAGCTTCACAGACCATAACACTGTCACATATGTTGTCTCTATGAAGTGAAATATTCTCTATGCTAGCTTATAAATAATTGATGTCTATAGTTTTTTGACTTGGTGACAAAAAAATTCAACAATGGGGAACTGTAATCCTTAGAATTCACAACCGACTTCCTTAAATCAGTAATTTCCTTATAAAATACATGCATCAAAATATACTTGAGAAAATGTGTTATCAGTGTGTGAAATTAAAATGTTTTACACTTCTAAATTTTCAAGAGAAAACAGATTTAGTATGTGAAGCAAATCTTGTTTGTTTTCAGAAATGTTGACTCCTTAGCTGTCTAGGTGTTCTACTCAGGCACCCATAAAGCTACATAATCAGACAAAAATAAAGATCAGGCAGATTTCGCAGTGTGCAATCATCAGAGGCATAATTTCCAAAACATTTAATTTTTTATCCATTTATTTTTATTTTCAAGATAGGAAGACTAGAGTGGTCATTAATGAAAGTGAATGTGATCGATATATAGATCAATTAGTTAAGATAACTGTAAAGAAGAATAATGTTTGAAAGTTGAAGAAACACCACCCAAAAAAACTTTTCCAAAGTAATTTAAACTGTTTATAATAAGAAATTCAAGGTGGAAAAATATAAGCCAAAACGACCTTTTGAAAGTAATTTAAACTGATTGCTTTCTTATAAGAAATTCAAGGTGGAGAAATATAATTACTGACTGTACACTGTACAAGGATTTCTAGGCATCTTAGAGTATGTGGATTTTGGCTAACTTCCAGCAAATTGCAGTAATTGTAGTATACTGCCTGATAGCTGAATAATGTCCATCATAGTTCCCTTCTTGTAATTACCTCAATGGCATGTTACCCAAAACTTTATAAAAGGCATGGAGGTGCCTTCTACACAAGGAGGAGAAAGCACAGAATTCTAGGAGATAAAGAAAGAATAGAGCTTGACAAAATGTGGTTAGTTTCATTTCCAAGAGCCCTGTGTAATATCAAGCCAGATAAGCTTGTATGTTCCGATAGTTCTTGGCAATTACAGTAAAAGGTGATTTATCTGGCCAAAGTATACCAGGAAATGGCCATCATTTTCTTCAGATTATAGCCTTGTGATTTTGTTAGCCCTGAATTTTCTTAAATTTGGGTTCAGTAGTTGAAAGAATATCTCACAACAGCCAAGTTCCATCACATTTAAGTCAAAGTACTTTTTTTGCATAATTTAATTTAAAAATTATAAATCGGTATTAGTGTACTATGAAAATGGACAGAGTCATTATAAAGATTTCTGAAGTACACAAAATGTTTTGAGGATGCTCCAGAGCGCCAAATGGCTTCAAGTGAATAAGCTCTGCTAACTCTAATTTGGTGTTTGGAAGGCCAACCCAACTACGTGTATTTCCCACATAAAATATTTTAGAGCTAAAAATGTCACTTTGAACATGTTTGAATATTTGTCTGATACTTTTTGAATTTCTGTTCTCTGATGATTTCCAGCAGGAGAAGTAGGGATTTTTGGTTGAAAAGAATTGAAACATATTAATCAGAAAAAGCCTACAGTTTGACTTAAAATCTCTTCTCAGTTTTGTCTCTTGGTGTGCATTTGAAATTCAAATTACTGTCAAAATGACCTCATGTTCTTACTTAACAAAATCTCTTGTGCTAACAAAATATACTTCCTCTGCTTTACTGTAGGTCCCCAAGGTAACTGCTTCACAAGGTGCCATAGTATAATCATAAATACCAAGATGACAAGCATAAATACAAGGTGGTAAAAGGATTAGCATTAGATCGTGACTGTTTATTTGCTTTGGGTTTTATTATTCTAATAAAAATCTGTTCTTTCATGTAAATTTCCCATATTCTTAGGCATCAAAAAGTTTGGGTTAACAAATCGTTAAGCATGTGGGGTCCAAAGGATCCAAAGGTCCAAAGTGAGATTAATGGGAAGCAATGACAGAGAGAAGAAAAATGTCTTTGACCACAGAGTCTTGGAATGCAAACTGTACTAGCAGAGATATTTCTGGAGCACAGAAGAGTCCTCTGTGATGCACAGTTACTATGTTTGGGGCCAAAACCCCTATATTTCCCATTTCATGGCCGTGAAGGAAAAGGACTGAAAAAAGGAGCTGCACCGGTCATCTGTATCTTAACCACATAAGTGTTCAGATAGCCTGTAACATTCTTCAAAATGTTAGTAGATGGTATCAGAGACCTTTAACATGCAGCCCATCAAAAAAAAAAAAATCTAGTTTTCACATATCCTCAAAATATGAATGTGCCTCCCTGACCTCTGTGTTCTTTGCTTTCCAACTGCTTTGTGAATTCTATGGAGGCACATGGCATTATTCTTTAAATACAGTGAACAAGAGAACCAAGTTCCTGCTAGGGACCCCTAGTCTACTTTTAATGATCTCCATAGGCAGAGTTGTGAACATTTTGTTATCCATGAGAGGGGTCAGAGTTAACTTGATCTCTAGGCTGAATTTAAAGACCAAAATATGTTTAGCTTCATGGTAGCAATATTCTTACCCTAAAGAAAGTACAGTAGGATTATATATAACAAAATATATCTTCACCTTCTTCAGTCTGTCAGCTAGCCTCTACTTGTCTCTTTCAGATCAAGCTGGAATCTTTCTCTAGCAACTTCCTGAACTGATTCTGTTGGAAAAGATGGTCCTTGCCTTTCCTCTTTCCACTTTTTGTAAGAGGAAAAAAGGTCAGAGAACAAATCTGACACTTTTCCTGTAGCTAGCAAGAATATAGCTTTCTTCCTGATGTGAAGACTTTTGTCCTTGATCTCCATCTGGTTATTGTGAGGCATCTTGAACTTTCAGAAAATTATGTTTTGCCTTTCTCATCCATTGCTGGTATTGCATAACCTAGTAGACTCCGGATTTTGATCTGCTTACCCATTGCATTACTAACCCTACTTATCAGTACAGATGCATTGATAAAACACTCTGTTTGACTTCCTGGATTATTTTTCTTTGCTCATCAAATGAAAAGAAATCATGAAACTGTATACACTGAAACCAGGAATAGGATAACAGCTATTACTTCCTGGTGCAACTCTTCCCTTCATAGATTTCTTTGTTGCAGAAAACTGAAGAAAAAAACCCCCACCTAAACTTCTGTTTGATAAAGAGGAAAAATACACTAAAAATGTGCATATAAGTGTTTCAATCTTTTCCTTTGCTAGAAAGAACTAATGTGTGGTATTAAGTTAACATATTACATATTTAAAAGCAAAATAAATAAAATAAAAAGAATGCATCTCAACAACAAGGATTATATAAAAACTGTCCTGGCACTAATTTTCAAAAAGTATTCCTAATGATCATTACTGTCTATGGTTATTTACGTCAACAACAACTGAAGAGGCATGTAATGCTAAAACCCAAGTCCTGAAATGTACAAGAAGCACATTTTCAACAATTTTATGTTGGACCAAAACCAATTTTTCCCATCTTCGCTTTCTGAACATTCTGCTTCACAGAATTTTGTTTTTCACATTTAGTTTCACAAGGAGAAAATGTTAAAGGAAGCATTACAGCCGTAAGAAAAAGGAAATGGAAGTACAGAAAATGTCTAACAGCAGAACTTTGAGCAAATATCAAGTTTAATTAACAGAGGAAAAAAAAAGGAAAGTAGTAATTTCTTGTTTAACTTAATAGGTAGCACTGCTACAGCACTGTAGCAAAACACTGCATGCTAACAGACAAGTATTAGGCTGCAGACCATATATCCTGCTTCATAAATTCTCCCTATTTCCAAATGAAAGAATAATAAAAGTGAAAAATATCAAAGGAATTATAGGTTTGTTATCATAATTTATAATTAGTATATTTTTTTTATCAACAGTGAAAGCTGTTGAAGCAGAGAAATCTCAATTTTTAATTTTTTTTAATGTTAGGATACTTAGCATATGCAGAATAGTCAGAGGTATGAAAATTCTTACAACATTTTTGAAACAAATATTTAACTACATATCTATCTGGAAGATTAATATAAGAACATTTAATTCTGTCTGCCAATTTTACCCAACTTATTCTCTGAAATATCAGCCTCTGGTCATTATTAAAGGTATGGGACTAACATAGACTTTTAGTCTGTCCGAGCATGGCACCAGTTGAGTTCTTCTGACTCATTAACTCAAAGATGGTGTAGGATTCAAAAGAACTAATTGAAAAAGCCTTTTAAACTACTCAATAAAGGTAATTTTAACAAAATTGTGTGGACTATTACTCTTTCACTTTAATCTATAATGACATCGGTTTACTTACATCTTCAAAGCCTATGTTTGCTTTTTCTTTTTTTCACTCTTTTCAAGGGCTTTCTTCATTTAAGAGATATGAAGTCATATGAAGTTCTGTCAATGTATCAAACACAGTAAATCTATGCAGAAAAATGTGTTTGAGCATTAGTTCTCTCCAGTCTACATTGTTTATAATGAAAGACAGCTCATATATTGCTTGTTATTAATATCCAAGAGAGCTTAACAGCAGAGAAGGAAACTTTCCACTCACAGAAACCTTTTATCTTGACTCAGCTGAAAGTTAATATACTATAGTCTCAGTTAATAGATGATCAAAGACATAACCTAGTGTGAGGATTAAAGAGATCTCTGCTGTGACCATCTTCATATATTCTGCACAGCAAGGTATTAATGCAAGCAAAGATAAGTCCAAAAAGCCAATATTGATTTTTAAAATGAAACCATCTTTTCATCTAAAATAGGTGAATATGACAAAATGTCACCATGCACTTGAAAAACAACAATGAAAAGATAACAGCAGGAAATTAATTAGTTTAGAGAAAAAGTGAGATTTATTGTATCAGGTTTTCATTTAGGAAGCCATTCCTAGTCAGCAAAAGACTTTAATGTATGTTTAACTAGAAACATATTCATAAGTTCTGTGAACTTTGATGTGGTATAACGCATTCTTAAATTTTAATATTAAAGCAGTGATTAATGCCTAATATTGTTCTTGTTAAACTCAATAACATTTGCTATGAACTTCAAAAGGAGAATTACATGGCTTGATTCATTCTCATAATTTCCCTTATAAATCGAATGTGTGCCTACTGTTCATGCTTAGTCTTATTCTGTTGTTATTTTTGTTATTCAAGTAGGAAAATAAAGTATTATTGTAATACTTTCCTGTCCTAGTTTACTTCTAGACGTTATGTTTCAAAAACTAAGGCCTGACAAGTATATGATCAAGAGTATGGAATGCTGGCTTGCTAGATGATCCATATTTTTAAATAAAAGCCTGGAAGATTTTTCTTTATAATAATTATTTCCTCCTTTATGTGCTTTATAAAAATTCCTGACCACTTTATTCATAAAATGGGAGGGAGAGGGTGGGTCTGAATAAATGAGACTATCAAATGCTTTTGTTTTATGTACATATCAAGGACAGAAACTCAAATATGTAGATTTTAGGGGAACTACACTCTGGAAATAACTATTGTAGAGAAATACTGCTGTATACGGAAAGCAAGAAGTCAGATTGGAATACCAAGGGCATGCTGCTATGGAGTATTTAACATGAGATAGTTATACTGTGGACGGCTTTATAAGTAGCACTGGTGCTATGAGTTTTCTTATGTCATAGCAAATGAGAAAATGAGGCAATAAATTCTTCACTGTAAATGTGACATGCTGCTTTTCATTACTGAAGAAGAGAAAATAGACAGACAGCTATTTTGAAGGAACCACTGCTCTGGAAATGCATACAAATCTTAATCTCTTTTTCAATGAGTTGGTCACAAAACCATCTTCTAAGCATTGCCTGTCAAAAGTTTATATTCTTAAAGGTCTAGGTCTTCCAGTCATATTCAGCTGAATAATAAAAATGTTCTAGAACATTTAAATTTTTGTTTATGTTTACAGAGATAAAAGATACATGCATGTGTGTTTAGATATATATATACAAAATGTAAAATTTTTGTAGGTTATGGGTTACATTATAACATTAAGAAGCATGAGATTAATCAAGTAGGAGAACAAAACAACTGCAGTGGCACTTCTATTCGTGAATACATGCGTAATTAGCATTTCAACTTCAATATATGTTAATGATTGATGTAATACACTAAGCAGATAGGCATAACTAATACTAGTTGAATATACCTAAAAACATTGGTACAGAATAGACAACCATATCTAGGCCACCTTTGTTTTTAAAAGCTAGAGGAGGTCAGATTGGCAGAAATAACCTCTTTTTAATTAATCACCCTTTGTCCCTTGAAATTCTCAGTGATGCAGCAAGGTTCCAGAAAAGTGTAAATGTTGCTAGAATTTTCCCAGGGAAAAGCTGTGAGAACAATTTGCATGTATATATTTTAGTCCCTTTCTTCACAAGACAGTAACAGTTGCTAGACACTGCCAGGAGAAATTTGTGTACGGAACATACTTATATTTTGTACACCAGGCTGCTTTACAGTCCTAAAACAGAACATCAGCTGATTTTTTTGCTTTGATTGGAGATGTGTGGATTAAAATAATGAAGTCTGCATGTTGGTAAAATTATAATTGATCTGTCTTCCATTGCGTATATGTTGACTGAGACTTTCTAGGATGCTATTCTAACAGAATCCACACAGTTTGAAGACTCCAGGATATGCTATAATAAGCCCATTATATTATAAGGTACATTAAATCTATTATATACTATTTTGTTGTTCCAAGGAAAGCTTATAGTTTTACACAGTTACTCTGTTTGACTCGTTTTACAATAAAAATGCATAGTCAGATATCTGTTCCAGATTTAAATGGGGCAGCTTAAGAAGCAGGGAGTCCAACTGTTACTGTTGCCTTGGAGAAAGACCAAATATAGTTAAATTTTATATTGAAATGAATGGAGATGATTCACATAATAGGTTACTGCAGGTAAGTTACTGAGAAGGAAGTCTTTATTTTAAGTTATTGCAGTTATACTAAAATTACTGTCTCAACCACATCTTGAATTTCAATTATTACACATTGACATTTTTTAATCCTCTTTTGTGTAAGAGTAAGGTTCTGTTCCTATACACATGTACATGCTTATGCTGCCTGATTTTTCACATGAAATTTATGTTTATAATTCCCTACTAATTGCATCTCTGGGCAATATTTTTCTGGACACAAATATCAGCAATGGAAGTCCCAAAACAGATTTCTTCAGATAACTTCTTAAGGAAATATATTGACAATTTTTTCAGGAGAGTTAGTACGTGCATCCTTCATATGATGCTAGTGGAAATCAACAAAGCACTAGGAGGCTTCTCTAGTAAAAGACCTTACTTCAAGCAAAGTTACAACAGCTATAGTTCTAAATTTTTTTCTGCAATATTTCAATATAGTTTTTGTCTTTTGAATAAAAGTAACAGACTAGAAGACCTCTTTTTAATGAATATTTGAGAAAATAGCTGATTAACTAACTACATCAACACAAAAATTCTGAGGGCTTTCCCTTTCCTGTGCCATGATCCATACCAAAGTTTATGTAAATGTGATTTACTACAGAAGTCACACAACTATCAAATTCAAGGCAAGGAAAAGAACTATTTCCCATATTCCTTTAAAAACAATGTTATTCTACATATACTCTCAGCTTTTTAATATAGTTCTGAATGTGTGATTTCCATGAGAACAGCATGTGAGGAATTAGAATTGTAGCTCTTCATTTAGAACTATTTTCTCTAAAAAAACACCTGAAATTATCCTTATTTCCTATTATGTAACCTCCAATTTGAGAAAATGGAATAAAAAATTCCTGCCTTATGTTAATATTTTAATGAAATCACTGGATATTTAATATTTTGTACTGCCTTTACATCTTTGTAGGTACTTGCAGTGTTTTCAGACTTCTCCACACATTGTGGACCTACTTCTCTGTTTGGACCTACTTCATGGTTTGCAAAATAGAAGCAAACATAATCTCTCTGAATATTTGCATTTTATAATCTACTCCACACTCTGAAAGTGACTGAAAAAATGAAAAGAACAATACTGAAGTTGTCAGAATTGAATGAAGTTTGTGTCTGTGTTGTCTTATGCAGAATTTCATTTTTATTCACTTTGTTTTCCTCCTCCTTTGCCCTAAAGTATTATTCTAAGTGTGACTGTTTCCTCTTTGTGTATATGAGAACAAAGAAATGTCAGTGTGTGGTTACACAACAGCGGTACCAAAAAGTAAAAAAAAACCCCTTAAATAGTGTCATAATAATGAAATAATTATTTGGATTTTAGCAGAATAAAAATATTACATGACTATGTGCCAATACAGAAATTCTCAAATTATGGAAAGTATGGACAACTAGAAATCAAAAAAAATTTCCGAGATGAGAGCTTGAGATTTAAGCCATATATCCACATGCTCAAAGCAAGGCTAGGAATCCCTAGATGATTACCAGGAAATTTTAGCTAGTCTTTAATTGAAAATTCTAACTATAACATTTCAACAACAACCACAGACTATTTAGTTCAGTGCTTAGGAGTATTTTCCTAATGTCCGGTCTGATTATCTTTACAGGAATATGAAATTATAATTTCATTTTCTTCCTATTCTGAATGAAAAAGAAAAACACTCATTTTCTTTCATTTTCTCTTTGAAGACTACTATCACATGTCTTCCCAGTTTTCTATAGTAACATACCTACAGAAAATTACGCAGTAATTTTGCACTTACTTCAGCAATAACTTGGGGAATCTGCCTTTTTCAAGCATGATGCAAAAATCTTATAGAATCTCTGAATTTAAATCCAAGCATAAGCATAAAAGATACACATTTGAAAAAGTACTGGTATTGTGCATGAAATTAAATTAATGCATAAATGTGTTTATTACATGAACTGTATGATGATAAATAGACGCGGGGGGAAGAGACTAAATAGATAACAGAAATTTGTTGTTGAAATTAAATGAATGATTAGTATAAAGAGGGTCAAAAGAAGTTCACCTTTTTTGCCATCTGCGTGCTGATGAAGATTACAGTACCTCTCTGTATTTCATTGCCTATTGCCACTGAAATATGTATTTATTTCTTTAACACCACATGTAGTGTCAAACAGCAGTCCAAGTGGGGGACAAGAAGACAAGAAGTACAAGCAGTTATACAAGAATGGCTCAGGAGTTATATCAATAAGTATTTTATTTTCTAGAAAATTAAAGTGCTTTAAACCCTCTCAATTCTTCCCTTTTTTTTTTTTCTTAATTTTAATTTACGCTGGATTTGGGTTGTTACAGACTGGTCTTACAGTGAATAACTTTTATAGACTGTGACATCTCAGTCCTAGTATTGCAGTACAACATCCTAACTACGATGCTTCACATTAAACACACACATTTACCTACATTCTTAATAGCCACACATGTGACTATCGATCTTACTGAAAAAACTCTGCACAATTTTTTGACGGGTTTTCTGTTTTCTTTCCTTACTGTGAGAAAAATGATTCATGGTCAGCTAGTCAAATATCACTTAATTCAACCCAGTGTTAACCGCAAGGTCCCTGCGCTGCCCTAAATTAACAAGTCCTTTCTTTTCCCTTTTTTCTTTTTTCTTTTTTATTTTTTTTTAATAAAATAAAACTTTTTTTTTTAAATTGCATACCAAAAGCTCTTTTTAAATGTTCTTAAAGCAAAACATTAGAATAGTCAGCTTAAAATGCCACAAAATATTCCTCTCATGCAATAGCCAATTAGGAGCTTAACTTGAAAAATTTGGACTTAAAATACTTTAAAATACTATTTACTACTTAACCTCTGCTGTCCTATTGCTATTGTAAAATGATATACTTTTATAAATACTCTGCTAATATTCAATTATGAGATCTTGTAATATTACAAACCAATATTTTTTCAGATATTCAAAAGGGAAGAAATTGTTCTGGCACATACTGTGTTGACAAATATTGCCTATCTGACATTGTGATCATACAATTTTGATTCATTGACATAATTTTATTTGATGTTCAAAAGCCCATACTAAAGGCTGGACTTCATCTTTTTAAACCTTAAATCCAGGCATATCAAATGAAACACATAGTAAATAAAAATTTCTGGTTTAAAGGATGCATTAAGTCACTAGGAGTTGAATGAATTTGAATAACTTGGAGGTAATTTTTCTTGTGAGTTGCAAGAGATAGTGAGTCATTTGATTTTTGTCAGATTATTGGGGTACATCTGACTACCTCAGAATAACTGGAAAGTTCCCTAAATGACTGTGGGTGCTAGGCATTTAGAGAAGACTCTGCTGTACTTTTGGAAGTCTCATTAAAGGAATTTCACTGCAGTATCCATGTTAAAAAAAAAAAAAACACTTCCTCTTTTCTAGACAGCTAATAAATAAATGTATTTCCTTGTAATACGAAGTTAAATTCAGTGATGAAAATTAAGTTAGAATGGGCATTTGTTTTGTATTATCAACATAGTTTCAAGACTATTGAGAGCATAGGGTGGAGTTATACTGACATGTGACAGATGAGGTGGAAATACAAGTGTGAGAGCCATTGAACACCATGAATTTTTACAATATATCATCATTATGAAAACACCTGTGCTGAAGGACATTGTGCTGATGTACAGAAAATAACTTTTCTGTGGTTGATAAAATTTTCATTTTTCCCTGCAATGGTTAGAAAGGAGAACAATTCTCTTTGCTAGATGGAGTATTTGTAGACTACATGAAAAAAGTTCTACACTGATAAAACATTGCAGATTTTTCTAGCAGAAATGAGGCTGGACTAAATCTTCCCTATCTTTCAAGTCATTGAACTGAAAAAGAGCCCCTTCAGCAACTATTTTTGAATGACTCTGCAGTTCTAATCCTCTGCCTGTCTGAGAGATGAAAGGACTAAAGGTATCAAAAAAAAAATTATTAATGAAGTACACGGGACAAAGTGCATCCCCAGAAATTTTCAAATGATACAAAGCTGCTAAGGTTGATACACCACATGGTTATGCTGTCATTTGAAAAGACCTCAACAGCCTGGAGAGATGGCTACCAGGAACTCCATAAAGGTTAACAAAGAAATTTCAAACCTTGCATCAGGATCCATTGTCATGCCTGGGTTCAATAAAGAATTTTGTGAACTTATACAAACATGGTATGCAACTGCACATTTAGAGCCCTGTATGTTGAAAGAAGACTGTCAAGTTATCTACTTTCTCCAAAGCACCTTTTACAAAAAGATCAAAAACTAAGAAACAGGGAAGAAAAATAGAGACAGCAATATAAAAAAACATGAATGGTTTTTAAAGCTTTTTATAGCTGAGTGTTCAAAATTATTCCTTTTTTGGGTACTGTACTGATCAAGAAGTGACATAGTTTCTTGGATTTTCAGATACTTGTAGCACAGTATCTGCTGAAAGCAATGTAGTGAAGATCATCTATTGTTCCCACACTGTCATTGCTGGATATGATTATGTGTTAAGCTAAAATATTTTCCTTTGTACTAAAAAAGTTTTGCTGTTGCTTCATAGATGGCATTTCCTTGAGTCATCAGTAATCAGTCATCAGTAAAAATTACATATGCCTTACTTTGGGCATGTTCAGCAAATAATTTCAAATATTAATTTCTTTTAAAGGGTGTGAAGGTGATAGAGAATGCCCTTTCTTGGATATCAGAATTTTACAGACCTGGAACAAAGTATTCCTAGCTGAAGTACACAAAGAACTGTGAGCCAATTGCTGCTCTATTTTGTATACCTACTGTATTTAAATTGCCTTTGTTGATGAACTGATTAGGAGGACATCAAAGGGTTACAGTTATAAGGACAACAGAACAAAAATCTGCAAATAATTTTAGATTTTACCACTGAAAGTACTTAGTTATTAAGGATGACTATAAAATAAGACTGGAGAGAATTAAATTACTGCCTAGCTCAGTCCTACATATATATATTGAAAGGAGGAGGGTAATTGTACATGAGCTCAAAATATAATGGGCGCTTATCAAAAATATTAACGGGTTATAAAGCTCTGCAGTCTAGAATTCAAATGAAAAATATTAACATGGACACAGATGACTGTAAATATCCTCAAGAGTCTAGTACTTAATTTGACAGTGAGAGACTTTTTGCTGTTTTATGCATTGCATAGAGTGACATAAATTCTGTGAACACGTATGTCACAATTCAGTTTCTTTTTGTCTGAGATATAGCCCTACCATGACAAATACTTTAATTTTTTTTATTTTATTTGCTATGAAGAATTGCTTTTCATGGGTTTTTATGATGTTCATTGTCAAAGAATCCAATATTTCTCAAACTTGCCACCAGTTTGTGAGACCGCTATCTAAAATTATCCAACACGCAAATGAAAGCACAGATGTATTGAGGTTGTGTCTCAAATATCAAATATCATGGTCCTAATGTGAGACACCCAGGATGTAATTCTTAAAATACTTAGTTATTCTGCTGTTCATTGCACAGCTTCCATTTTTGCATCATAGGGAAGGGTATGCTTTGTGAACATTTCAGATGTGCTCAGTGTCACATAAGCACTTTCATCAGAGGCAGAAATGAATTCCAGTTTCCTGCCAGGAATCAGTAGGAAAAGGAGAAGCTGAGCCTTTTCAGCTTTTTAATAGTTTCATAGACCAGAATGCACAACTGCACCTGGCAAGTCAGCGAGGTGTGTTTGACTCCTTTTGAATTGAGCCTAGGAACCAGGTCTTTTCCAACTTAGTGCTCTAATGACTACACATTTGACAAAGGCTAGATCCTGGACTGCAGGAGCCTGAATCCTGATTGAACAGAGATGTTACTCTTTGACTCAAAAGTTTGTCCTTTGGTGTGTGGCAGTAGGTAGATAGCTAGACAGCTGTGGAGTTATCACAAATTTCTGAGTATTCTTCTCATATTTGGAGCTCCATTTATTCATTATAAATTACTATTTGGGTGCACTTTCTTCCCAATTTGACTGTTTAAGAAACTAGTTCTCTTTCATTCCCTAGCATAAGACAGTGTGCCCCATGATTGTAAGTGCCAGCAGATTCATTCTGTAATTTTGTGTAAGCTCTGAAATCGCCATTCTACTCAATCAGAATCTATTGCTTTAGACAAACACACAAACAAAAAATCACACTTCTTAAAATTCTCATCATGACTGATTTTATTTTTGAGAAATCAAGAATTGTCAAGCTAACTATATTTGGTGTAATCTCTTTTGCCCAAAGCATGCTGATTGATAGTTCCCTGATTGTGATTTTTACATTTTAAACACCTCATTCACTCAGAATAGGTTTATAGGCATAAGTTAAATTACATTTTTTCCTGTGGCAGAGATCCAGCATATTTTACAATTGATTCACAATAAAAGCTCAGAACACATCTCATCCACATGCCACATTTCACACAGTGTTTACCTCATTAGTGCCAGTGGAAAAAGCCCAAGAGCTGAGGAATTTTCAATATACTATATTTCAATAACTTTACACAAACAGATTTTTGACTAGTATAACATGTAGAATTAATGCATGTTGATAGCCAAAATATATCATTAATCCTTTCCTAAGTGCTTCATCCTTATTATCCTAATGAGCTAGCTTCTAGGTTACTGAATTTCCTTGCCATCACACAAGCAACTCTGGCATCATGGATTTAAATGACTCTGTAGCATGACAAGCTGATTCTGCTGATAGGAAGGGGGAAGAAAGATTAATCATGTACCAAAATATGTTGACAGAACCATTCCCACATGGTATGAAGGTTATTTGAAAAATAGAACTTGTATATCTTGGCTGAGTCAACCCTCTTGTTTTCAGTTTGTATTTGTAAAAGTCAAGCCCAGTTCTGCTAAACACATGCTCTGCTTCTACTGACTTCAATGTTCAGCATTTTTTCAGGATTAAAGAACAAGGTAACAGAGTTAAGTATTAAATCCAGCACAAAGTTTCCTGCTTTGATTTTTCTTTCTGGTTTTTTTTTTTTATCTTTTTCTAGTTTGGGTTTTTAGCAAGGGTTAAAATCTTCTTGAATCTGTATTTCATGTCATATACATGTGCATGTGTACATATTTACATATACAGACTTCCTAAATATGCATAGGTAAGTCCTTGCTAAATAATATGCTGAAAATGATCTAGCTGAGGAGACCAAGCAAGAATATAAGTCACTCCTGAAATTATTTAAACAGAGATTAAGGCAAGGAGAAAAATAATTTTCAATGTAAAGACATTAATATTTTAAATCATGCCTACTGTGATACTGTCAAATAAATTTGTCTTTGCAGCTCTTTCAAACATTTCAGCTGACTGAAATAAGCATGCATCTCCAGCTAATTAGCAATAATACCTATAGAAATTAGAAAAATTGTTAAGAACATAAAGAAATGTGGATTTTTTGGGGGGGTTCTTTTTTCTTTTTTTTTTTCTTGACATATTTTATTAGTGTAGATATACTGAAGATGTGCCGTATAGGAATACTTTTAGGGTATTACCTTTTACAGATGATCAAGTTTCCTTAGGTCTGTGATCTCTTTACTGATGAAGTTGAACATAGAAAGATTCACCACACTAATTCAAAAAGTATATGGTTTCTTTTTCATTTAAGCTGCAAATTATTTTATTTTTAGATAACTTGCTTATAATCCATGAAGTCAATTCATGGTACGCAGTAAAATCAAGTTTGGGTAGTCTCTCATTTAGCTGTAGGTAAAAAAAGGAAATGGAAAAAAATATACAGTCCTCTCCAGAACAGTGGATGCCAGCCATGTATAAATTAAAAAGACTGTAAATTCCTCTGAGAAAAATGAATGAACAGAACAGAGCATTTAGGAATTTTCTACATGAAATCATACTTGAATAATCACATCTAGTCAACAAAACTGGAAACACATCTCAGAGATTTTAAATTCATGTATAAAAAAATTCTTCTTTAAGCAGTTTTTATGATAGAGATGACTCAGAATTCCTGTGTCTGTTTTAATCCTTTTCACTTATTTCCTAGTTTCAATATTTTCCAAATGCCCTTACTTTCTTCATCCTTCCCATAAGATTTGCAAGGAAATTAGAAACAATTGAATATGACTCCAGTTTGTTAAGCAGGCCTTTGAATTTCCTCTTCAAAGGATAAATTTTCTAATAAGGGATGCTGACTACAGAGAATACTTAGTTTCATCAGATCGATGTTTCATATCAAAATTCAATGATGGAGGGCATGGACAAAAGTTCTCCCATGAGCAAAAACAAGGTATTTTCAGAAAAGTTCATTCTGTCTTCTTTAGAAAGACCTATTGCACCCACCATGAAACTTCACAGGTCGTTGGGTTGAGTCAAGATATAAAGTCCTGAATTATGTTCATATAAAGCATTGTGCAAAATTAATGCAGAAAGACTTTTGCTCAATACCTGTCTCACTTCAATATAAAACAGGCATCTAATTTGTAGCTCCTGTACTGAGCTTCTATTAACACTAATTCAGGGCTAAATTAATTTAAATAACTCTTTGTGGTTTTCTCTGAAATATTCAAAGTCACTATTTGGGTACAGAATGGCATAGTTATTTAAGTAGTATTGAAATAATGAAATTAGTATCAGCTTATTACATTAGGACCAATTTAAGAACTTAAATAAGATATCTTCTCTTATAGACTTTTGAAAAGATTTTTTTCAAAGCAGTAATTTACATAATAATATACAAAATATTGAAATAACTATGACTCCTTAGAGAAGTCAGACATTCCTTTTATTCCAATTTTTATTGAAATTTATAGAATTAATTTCTAGTGTCACTTAAATATAAATTACTTTTAAGGACATATAAAGTGTTATCATCTTTTTTCAGCATTTTTCATAAGAACAGCAGCCAAAGAACAGTCATTCAGAGAATTATAAAAATAAAAGAGTTTTGATTAAAAAAAAATCATTTAAATGAAACAGATTGTTTGTGTGTGGTGTTCAGGGAAGTGCTAAACTGTATTTTCAAAATATATCCTCTCTGCAAAGCTCTAAAGCTAGTGTGTCATATGGGTCTGAGGACTTCACACAATCAATTGCACAAAACTGAGGAGCTTTAAGGGGAGAGTTAAAAATGCCATCTAGACTCGTGTGAAGTGGTCTTTGCTGTATTAACTGTAGCATTTAATTAAATACAATTGCTGCTAAAAATCTGACTATATATTTTCTAACAAAGGTTTCAACTTTTTAGAATAAATCAACCCTGAGAAGCTTTCTTCTTTTCTCTTTTTGTTCATATCTTTCTCTCCCTCTAGCTTATATTGCTAAAATATTATACTCTTTTACTTGAAATGTAGGCTACTTCAGCAGTCCTTAAAAATGCCATGTGATAAAATAATGCTTAGAATTTTTCCAATATCCTATCCCAAACAGCATAGATGAGGAAAAAAAATCCCAAAAAACTTGCTAAAAATTGTTCAATTATTTTGTCCTCCACCTTATGAAATCTTTTGTCTTTCTAGAAGTAAAAATTATGCTAGTGTTTTTCTCTTGCAAAATCCATTTTAAGCCCATAAATTTAACTTACTGACTTCCTTCTTCCTGATATATTTCTCTATATACTGAAGCTAATTCAAAAATAAATTATCCTTGTTTCAGAATCTTCATTGTTACTCACACAGATGCTTTAAAGACAAAACTACGTTAAAAATTAAGAAAACATTTACCATGTCTGTTGCATCTCTAGCAACTTTTGTTTTTTTGACATATGAGAGGGGACTTCTGTGGAAGTCCTGTGAGACTTTATATTCCAGTTTCCTAAAAGTCACACCTAAATGCAGTCACAGAAGTAGCTCCTATTAATGTTGTTCTGTTGCAGATCTGATATTTAGGGTTTTTTTAAACTACTCATCTCTTTAGCATTCCTTGTAAAAGCTAGTTATGAGTCATGAGAAAAGCTGTTGCAAAAATTTTCTCTATTTGGACTGAAATGTTAGCATGATGCTACCATATATTACATTCTATTTTACATCCCTCAGGTCTTTGAGTATCCACTTTTGGTCCTGGAGGAAAAGCTTATCTGGACTGTGAAATTATTACAGTTTTCTAGGAGAAGTGCAGGCCGCACATGATGAAATGTTCTGATCTTTGTGACTATTCCCACTGCAGGAACACTTATGGATATAGATGAAATGGGAGAAAACAGCTCAGAGAAGGCTAATAAATAAAGATAATGGTGAAATCAACACAAAATTATATTTCAAAACAGTGTTTCTAACCTTGCAATAGCTGAAAATCTTAGACATGTAAGAAGTTGACACCAATTGACACCTTAATAAATAAAATGCTGCTAATACCACTGATAGAAGAAAACGGCATTTCTATAACCACACAAGGCTTTAAACAATGTCTAGGTTCCCACCAGTTACAGTAATTTTCTTTCAAAAATGTCATAAAATGCCTATTAAACCTGGAATTTTTTTTAAAACTCCAGAAAACAGCCATTTAAAAACTCAGTGTTAATGGTCACACAAGTCAGTTGTGCATATTAGAAGATATGGAAGCATTCGAAGGAAGGGCAGGGTGAAACAAAGCAAAGAAATGTGGATGCAAATGGGGAAATTTTATCTATAACTTTATGAGAAAATTTGATTCTTATGTGATTGGGGTTTTGCAGAACTAGGAATTAAAGAAGGATTTTTTTATAATCAATAAAACTTTAGAAGGCTTTGTATATTAACACCTTATTAAAGTCAAGGATCCTCATGTGGGTTTTGTTGATATCATTATTCTTTCAAGAGTTATGAGTTAGGGGACAATGCAATCTCACTCTACCAAAGCTTTGCTGCCTTTTCAGTGGGACTGATGAATGAAATATTCATATGCTATAATTGTCTTCTCAGATAAAGTCCAAGAGCATTTCAATAAATCACACAATAAACAAATTATTATGGAATATTTTTGAGCCTTCCATAGAATAGATGTTTGTACAAGAAGCAGAATAGCAGTAAGTTTCTAGTCTGGCAATTGATCCACATTATTTTTGCTATCTTAATGATGCAGGTTATAGTTGAAACTTAGTTCTATGTGAGCATCGTTTTAGGATGCAGTATATTATAATTAAAATAAATCAAGTGTTCAAAAAAAAATAAATATATAGCTATTAAATAATGAGTTTATAACTGTGTATTAAGCTATATATTAAAACTGGAGTGCATTACTACTGAAAACTTATCACTTTTTATACTGAAGGAAAGAAAAATGCCAACAAACATATGAATTATAGAAAGAGCTCAATCATAATTGGCCTGCTCATTTTTTGAAAGCTGTACAGGCTTGACAGATTTGTTCTCCAGTCCCAACTGCCAACTGTATGGAAAAGTTTTAGCTGTTGGCTTTGCCTCAGGAAAAATAATTTAACTGATAAGTCTGTCTGAAAATTCATACTTTTCAGTTTATCACAGACTATATATTTTCATGGTCATATAGACAAGATCAAAACAAGATTCAGACATTAAAAAGTTACTTTTTTTTTTTTTTTTTAGTTTTTTTCAAGCAGTAAATGAGCAGGAAGTTCTTAAAGTCTTTGTTAGATCTCCTGGACTGATTGCAGTATGATTCTTGTTGAAGAGATATAAACACTGACATCCATCTACATCGACTTAGTATGTAGAAAACTCTACAGTAAATGTCTGGATAGTTCTAATTAATTGTCATTAAACAATCCTCTCTCTGTAATTTCTGTTCATTTTGCATCTATTTTTAAAATTGGAACAAGGATTACCTTTCCATTGAGGACTACTTTCTTCTTGAAGTAATGTGACTTCACTGGTGTTTGCCTAAATGACTTTTCCATAGAAGGAAAATATAAATCGATACAACCACATAGAAAGATGTACTCAATAATTTCTTAAAAAGATGTAACCCTTTTAAATTTTGTTGCATTTTCCTGAAATATCTGCATCACTTATTGCCCTGTACTTAACTCTAAGTCATATGTGTACACCTACTAAGTTGTATAAATTTTTGCAGAAAAAGCAATTTTAGATTATGAAATCATTCAAGATTATTCTTCTGGAAATAGGTAAAAAAGGAAAAATCAAAATTAAAAACCAAGTTGTGTATCTGTGGTTTCATTTGTCCATTGTTGTAGCAGATTTTGTATAAGGCCAGTTTCCTTTGTTAAAAGCCTCACGGCCCACATAATGTGCAGCTTGAAAAATTTTTCCATGATACCAATCAAGCATTCAGGCTCAGGATGTCTTGTCCCACTGTGTTGTCTCTTGTGGAAGCAAATCTTCATCTCTTGTCTGCTGCATCAATGGCAAAGTAATGATAGAGGCTTAGGAAAGATGGTGGCCATGTCACCAGCACAACAACTGTTTCAAAATAACTCTTGCATGACTCACACTCAGAGATCTCTTCTAGGCCTTCCAACGAGCTTAAAGCTTAAATTAGGAAACTCACTTGACCAAAACTGGAAATGAACAGTACCAGTGCTGGTCCTGTGAGCAGAAGTGCTCAGGCAGCACAAAAGTTATTACAAACATGTGCCTTGGCAATGCACACAAGTGTATGTACTGCAGAGGGGTCCTGTGTCCATTTTAAATGTTTTTAAGTCTTACCACAGCTAGAGAGCACACTGAATTGTATTCACGAAAATTACTTATCTCTAAAATTTACCTATCCTTAGATATCTAAACTTTTTCTGCTAGAGAAGCATTTGGGGTCAATGTCGAGTTCTGCTAAATCAGTAATACAAGCTTTCCTTTCTCTCCACTCTTGAAAGGACTGTGCAGGATTTGTCCTCCACCTCCTTCATATTCTTTCTGTTCAGCTCTTCAAATAGTTCTTACAATAATATTTATTCTTTTATTCTGACTCATGGCCAGTTTCCTCATTTTGCTGTTCCATAGAATATATAGAGAGATGGGATTAGCTATTGACAGGTGCTGTTAGATTTCCCCTGTATAGGTGACATTTACTTTTTCTTCAGAATATGAATAGAGAACTTGAGTTCAGAAGGATGTGGACATCCTCACAGAGCTGCACTTTGTCTGCAAACAGAATCCACAGTAGCAGTTTTGGTCAGGTCTCGTTTGAAACTGTGCCCTTTTTTTTTGTTTCCTTTCATATCTTTTTACAAACCAATAACCTCTTGAAGAAAATACAAAACTGAATACTCATTCAGCTATGGCAGTCATGTAAATAAACCAGTAGGAAATCTTTAATAAATGTTTACATTCACCTGTATTTTGTCACAATATGAAGCAATACAGAAAGGAAAAAAGCCTATGAATAATTTTTAAATAATAAAGTTAAACTAAATCTTAAAGTTAGAAATATATCTAAACCATAATATTTAAATATTAAAAGAAGATTGTACCAGATCATCATGAGCTTTAATCCAGTGTAATTTCAGTACATTTGAAGAGGACTAGGCCTACATAACATTAAAAGAAACAAATCTTTATTTCTTTAGCTAAACACTTTGCATAATAAAATGTAGTAATTTTCTTGGTACATACAAACTTAAGATGTGAGGATTTGTAATTAAAACCCTACACAATATGAAGAGATCCTTCTTCCTCTGTGCTCCTTAAAGTAAGCACAAATTTTGGATGTCCTACCTATTTCATAGCAACATGAGGTTCCAGGTGCCAAGTCATGGTGGCATTCTGTCAGTAGCAACACACTTTCACTCTTCAGAAGTTGCATCAATGACTCACTTTTCCAAGGGTGTGTGTGCTCTAGACTAATAGAGGTTACATGGTTTGAATTTTACTCTGCTAAATGTATTTTCTTTAGAGAGAGCATAATTTTGGTTCCAAGCAAATCCTCTACTTTTAACTGACCAAGAATCAACGATGCAGGCAAAATTTTCTCTTCTTACCTTGGCAATAGTCCAAAGGTTCTTAATCTATGGCCAGAGGGTGCAGCTGGCAGTTGCACAATAAGGTAAAGAGCAAAAATATTTTATTTAGCTTTCTGATATTTAGCTTCTTAAAAAACTTCTAAATGTGTACTGATAAAAATTATCATATAATCATGGAAGTCTTTGATTTGGAAAGGACCTTTAAAGATCATATAGTCCACGTCAGTTTACTAGTTTTATCTTTGTCAACAAGAGTAACATCTTGATTCATGTTACAGTAGCACATACTAAAACCAGGATTACATTCTTGAAATTTCACCTAAATAAAATGTAGACATTCCTTTAGTGCATTTCTAGATGAAGATATTTCAGTTCAGCATCTGAAAAATCTGAAAAAGAAAGGTATTTAGGATTATGTTATATTTTAAACTTCATGGAATAGTCCTTGATAGAGATAAAATTCTGTTTGTATCTCTATGGGCCAACACTTACTGTTTGCCTGTTTGCAACACGCTGACCAGGACATAGAGATGCTTTCTATTTATTTAAACCTTTAGTTAATTATGCTTTTTTTTTTTTTTTTCCATCATTCATTATTCTAAGGGGATTAAGAACTGCAACAAGATGCAAACCCTACCTCACTTCATTGCATGCTGCTGCTAGGACTCCACAACAACATAAAAAAATAACTATTGTTATATATGTATTTGGTATGTTTTCTTCAGAACATCTATTGCATGCTACGGTATAGTGCAGAAATTAGATTTTTAGAAACAAAATGAAAAACAGCAACAACAAAAGAGAAGTCTTCATATATAACCACCTACTTTCCAAAGGTTGATAATACAGTAACACAAGTGACACACAATTAGACCTCAACAGAGAAACCCCTCCCTAGCAGCCCAAGGAATGAACTTTGAAGTACTAATAAGCTTTGTGAAGTTAAGAAGTCTGAGGGATGACAGACCAAAAGGGATCACAATGAAGACCCCTCCTGAGAACACACTGCTAGCATTCATTTCTCATTTAGGACAAAGTAAATGGTTTGATGTCACTTCATGAAATTCAGAAAAATCTGGCTTACTTTGTCATACTTACTTTAAATAAAAATATTATTAAAAAAACAACAAAAAAACCAAACAAAAAAACCAAACCAAACGAAACCAAACAAAACAAAACAAAACAAAAAAAAACCAAAAAAACCCACCACAATCCAGTCTCTCTTCAATTGAAATCTCCAATATGGGGAAAAAAAAAGAGAAAACATCTATGCTTCCTGAATACTCACCATTCATTTGGCACAGTGAGGAGTGGGAGGAAGCAACAAACAAGCAACAAACAAGACATAAAATTGAAGCTTTCTAGAACACATTGTAATAGTGATTTCTGACTGTTATAGAGCCTGACCTGTCACAGACCATCACAGACCATCATGGAGCTCCCAAAGATTATGGTGAAGGCAGGGATCTCAGGGCATCTATACTGTTTCCTTTCCTAGGCTAAGTCATACTAACAGGCTTTCAGGGTTACTTGTCTTGCTCCATTCTGGTGAATCTCACCTAAATTTTGTTGCAATCTCATTAAAACCTATGAGTATCTACTCGGGATCTTTTAACGTGCTTGACATGGGAATGAAAACAATTAACAATACGATTTTGAAGATAGCAATGGGCTTGAGCTTGCTTTAAACCAGACATTCCTTCCTGCCTATTGGGGAACCCGGCATTGTGGCACTGAGCATGTTAGAGAGACAAATAATGGGACTCATATTGCTCTTAACAGCAAATCATGTCCTGCAATTGCTATTTTTTTTTGATGTGTAACTAATACATATGTTTGTACTGTATTGTGTTTCCAATGTAGTTTGCTAAATTAGAAGTCTCTTGTAAAATCATCTGTCTTCAGATAAGTAAATATTGCAACTTCCACACACGAAATATCTAAAATGATGTGGCCTTATCTAAAATAGGAATACTGGACTCTGATAGTGGCATATATCTAAGGGCTTGTTTCAGTAGAAAATGCACCCACTGGCTGCATCCAACCATTTGAAAACTGTACTGGGATATTCCAATATGGATATCTCATTCCTTGAGCTGCCATGTTAATCAGATGCCTAGTTTATCACACTGTACTATGATCATGTTACAATTAACACCACTTGATTTTCCTTCCAAAGAAGTGGCTAGACTAGCATGTGTGTAAGGCTAACATGTGTTTAGTGCCTTTGCATGGCTTGTTCCCATTAAATGTTTTTTCTTCTAAGAGTCTAATAGGAAGATATGTAAAGCTCTGCGCATCATCTTATTTTTGTATTTTGAAACTAAGGGAGAAAATTGAGAGCTACACCACAGAGGTACAAGTAGAGCATCTGAATGATAAATCTTTATTGGAAAGGAATATAAAAAATCACCCTAGGTGAAAGAGGACACTGATATTAAGGAGTACTTAGCAGACACGCATGCACAACACATGTCAAAGACCAACCTGTTAATTTAGCTAATTAATTAATTAATTTAATTAATTTAATTAATTTAATTAATTTAATTTCATATTTTTCCCTCTTTGTACTTTATTTATAGCAGAGCATCAGCAATAATATAATATCTATGCTTGGAATATTTGTGCACAGCAGAGGGTGCCAGACAGTATGCAACAACATTTCCTCTGCTAATAATTTCTGCAAGTAATGATATAAAGTGATGGAGAATGGAGGTTAATGTAAAAATATTTTTAGGTTGTATCTGTGTTTCCTAGGGAAAACATAAAATCAAGTGCTCTTTTATATGTTTTAAATTGCTACATTCCACATCAGAGCACCATGCTAATAATACCAAGGTTGTGGGTTTGATCCCCTCAATGATTCTTGTTGGTCTCTTCCAACTCAGAATAACCTGTGATTTATTTTTCCATATGTGTTAAATAATGCTTTACTTCTTTCTCCATTCTATCCTGTACACAAAGTATGGGCATTAGGAGTAACACTTAATAATCTTACAACAATGTTTTTTTCTGTGGAGAAAATACTGGATTCAAGGAGATTTATACTGTAGACCCAACTGAGACTCTCATTATCTTGTCATTCTTCCTGAGGATTTTAACTCACTGTGAGGTCACCAGACTTTTTCAAGTAATTTTCTTGCAGCTAATGGTGTATTGAATGCTTGGAAATATCAATGAGACCTGCTATATGCAAGTTAAATATTATTACTGCCTTTGTATCTTTACTGTTAGTATTATACCTACATGACTGTGAATTTCTCCATTAAAAGCAGGACTAATCCACTAAAAGAAGACAGCTTTAATATAGAGTTCAAATCGTGCATGCTGAAAAAGCATTATTAGTTAATGTGTCCCAAACTGGATTGATAAATCAGCTGGACTTTCACAAACTTTAGCCTTGTTTTTTTAGTACTAAATGTGTATTTAATACATTGGATAACAGCAAAGTTAATGTCTGCACTTAATTCACATTTGATGCTAAGCAGATTGGAGAGCAATGTTCCATTCAAATGTTTCTTAATAAGTTTATGAAATTGCCATCAAGAAGAAAATTATATTCAAAAAAAAAGAAACATCCTAATTGCATCCTCCAACCAAAGGAAAAAGAAGAAAGGTCACAGATTCTAAATCTTTTTATGCATGAAGATTAATATATGAGTTTACTTTCCACATGAGGCTTTGGTAAAAGTGCAGTAGAAACTTTCAGCCATAACAAACAAGTGATGTAAGGAAAATCAATAAGAGAAAAAAAAAAAAAAAACAACAAACCAGTACATCTGATCTCAAAGTGGTGCATCACAAAATAAACTCTTAAAAAGCAATTATTCTCTTTGAAGCACTGTAAACAAATATTGATCTATAAAACTGCATCTGTAATATAACATATCTTCATTCAGAATTACTCACAAGAAAATTTTTAGATTTCACTTTAAAAAATTAGTTTCTAGACCCCAAAGAATTTTCATAAATGGGTAAAAGAAATTATTTCCTTGTCCCAATATCCATTTCTTGTCAATCATGGAGCTGATGGAATGTTTGAAATGAAATCAAGCTTTCTGTTTCCATACATTTAAAAAAAATTAATTAAATGCTGGAGTTATTTTACTCTGTTCAATATTTACCATTATTGACTAATATTTTATTGAGACAAATGTCAGTCTAAAACTGACACAGCTCTGGAGCCATCTGAGGAACTATTCACTGTAAAGTTTAATTGAGCATTATATTTCCCATCTCCCAGAGTCACAGGTTCAAAAAGTTTATTCCTCTCGTGGCTAGTTTTATTCTTAACTCAACACTCTTTTCATTGTGTATTATTCATTGTGTATACTTGCACATAACTGAGTACATTCCTTCTTGTGTGAGTGACCTCCAAATATTACATAAATTAGGCCAAATATAAATCAAATATTTGCAATTTTAATTTATTTTGAACTGGTATTTTTTTTTCTTATTGCCTCAAAGTTTATAGTTATGTATTACTCATATGTCTAATGCAAATTAATAAGAGCTTCCTGCTACTCCACAAAATGCCATAGGTAAGTGTCTCTGCACATGAATGCACATTAAATGGTTAACATAATCATAAACAGGGCCAGTTCTGTGTTATTTATTTTATAGGAAATATATTCACAATAGTAAATTGGAAATTTGTGAAAATTAACACTTTCACTTTTTGAATTTACCTGTGTCTGCTACAGTGGAAAAAGTACTTTAAAAAACCTGGAGGCATACTGAAAGTGTGCACATTTTGCTGCACAATTGGCAGGCACAATATCAGGTTAACTTGTACCACATGAATTTTGCACTAGTGAATTAGCTAGATGCTATTAGTCACTGCAGGTACTGCTGTGCTATGAGTTACCCAAAGATCAGAGCAAAAAGCAGCGCAAAACCATACTGCTTCTAACATGTTCTTTTGATTGCTGTGCTGTCAGGCAGTCATTACTTCTCTGAAACCTGTTATCCAAAGTTCATTCACACACACAATGCCATCCTCCCAAATGCTAGGAAAATGTGCTGTCACAACCAGCTCTAGCTCTTCTATTGATCCACCTTCTTTCTCTAAGCATTCGCCTTTGTGATAATTTTTTTCTTTTTTCCCCGACATTTTAGACAAGTAACAGACTTAAAGTTAGAGAGGTAGTTCTTACAGCACATACTGAAGTGTGTACAGGCTTGTAGCAAAGTGTAAAACAAAAGGATTTTCAGGCCAAGGAGCTCTGCAGAAAGTTTTTTCCTCTTTAGGACATGAATACTCCTGGTCACCATTGTAATACTAACAGGAGCTGCATATATCCACCAATGAGTCTCAAATGAAGTGAGAAAGGCAAGAAAGTAAAAACCAAAAAAATCTATACGACTTTTTGTTTTTTATTTAAAAATAATTGGTAGGCACTACAGTAAGAATTCTAGACTTGTGAGGTTTACTAGAGATATCCAAGACCTTAAAGAGAGCTTTATCAACAGGTCTGCTCCTTCACTGAAAACTTCAAGAAAAGAAAATGACAAGAAACTCAAAGTTTTATCCAAAAAATCCGGGGAGTTAAGTTTCAAAATGCTAGCCTGTTGACTATGGCAGCTGCATACCAGTGCAAGAGAAGCTTGGAAACAGAAGTAAGGAGGCATCCAAGGAGAGAAGCACAGCATCCTGGCTCCCCGGCAAGTACACCAAGACCCCACCTACGTAGGAGAGCACTATTTTAACACTTAGGTACAATTCCTTTCTGACATGAAAGGATACAGAAAGGCTCTTGGTAAATCCCTGTGGAGAGGATTGAAGGAAGGCTTTCTTCTTTGAATGGAGAGAAAGACATTAAATTATACAAATGTATTAGAAATTTTTGGGATGAAATCGTGAAAAAAAACCCAGGGTGTGAAGTTACATAGTCTGTTCTTACTTATCAGACTGAAGTTAACACAGGTTTTTGCAATACTTTTGATGAAAACATATTCTTCATTCTTTGCTAAGTTCTACAAAATATAAAGACCTGAAAAATTATGAAGACTTTTATTGAAGTGATGAGAGCTTCAGTGTGAAAATAATTTCCTACAGTGCAAGAACTAGCACCAACTAAACTCACAATTACCCTTCACACAATAGTGTGAATTGAATACTGTGTTCTGGCAGTAATGATAGATTTATTGCTACTTTAGTGAGCATTTTGTCTGATAGAATTTTTCTTCCTAAGTCACCAAGCAGAAGTGTTGCTCAGCCTTTCAGTTCCTTGGAGACTGACATTATTTAGCAAATAATTGGACTCACATACATGTCCAAGCATAATGACTAAAGTAATTTTGAAAATCAAGCTGAAGAGAGGAAAATGCAATTAAAAAAAAAATTATTTGCTATTATTCTTATGTAGGTAGGCACTGCAGGAGAGGTGAGTTCAAACTAAAACTTCAGACACAATATCAGGTATGTACCAGAATTTCTTCCAGTTACCATAAAAGCTGAGACAAAGGGTTTGGGTCTTGAACCATCTCTATATAAAGAAAAAAATAAATAGTAATCTTTGGACTTGAATGCTTTATTGCCAAATTTTGTTCCTTCATCTTGTACAGCCCCCTTACAACTGTGAGGTGTGAACGAGCTGGTTGAAGAGAACAGAAATACCTGTATACTCAGGCACTGGCCCGAGAACAGTAGGTTCTGTTGATGGGATATTTGGCAGTTATGGCAGTTTAGACTTTGAAAGGTCCTGTTTAAAAGTTATGTCTGTAGACTTGAGCATTTCCCATCAAAAAGGGCACATTTAAAAGCAATTCTCCTGTCATTAGAAAAAGCTTATCAAGAAATTCTATTATAAAGCTTTTCTGTACATTATCAGAAATCTAAAATCCCATATATAGATTAGGGAGAAAAACCACTCCTTCTCTACAAAGTTTTGACAGCTTCAAGCTTTAAACTGGACAGTCCCAATATCTGTCATTTGCTGAAGCTATGAAAGAGGTAAAGCTAATTATTTAGAATATAAGTTAACATTACTCCTAAGATTTTGTAAGGATTTCTAAGGTTCTGGATACAAATTAGATAAAAAACTGCCTCCCTCCACTGAACTACTTATTTGAGAGGCAGAAATAATAATTACTTTCTCTGGAAAAGATCTCTGAAAATTCTTTTTTTTTTTTAATTTGATTTCATTTTATTGCAGCACATCAGGATTTCTGGGCTCTGATCAACACAGAATGTTCAAATTCAGATAATAAAAAAAAGGAAGTGTTGATGGCTCTTGTTTTAAACCTAGTGACGTGCTGTATGGTACTAGGTTTGGTCTGTGCCACTGTATCCAAGCAGTCCAGAAAAATTATTTAGCATGACAGCTGAAGAAAGCTACTTAATTCTAAATCTGTAGTTAAAATATGAACAATTTGAGACAGCCAGTTTCAACTTGCATTGAACAATTTTGGCCAGGCAGAATAATAACTAGTATTTCTAAACTCAGGTATGCCTACAAGATTTTCTTATTTTGAGATATAAAGATATGTTTGGCTGTATTTGTGATCATATAAAAAGTTTTTGTGATGAAATAGAAACCATAGTAGACAACAGTAAATGACACAAGCACTTGTTTTTTTCAAAGTTTCCTTCTACAGCAGCAAAAAGTCAAATCAATTCAATGATTATGCTAGTAATTCATTATTTAGAAATGTCTGAAAGAAAACAAAAATCTTTTGATTCTGAGAGTCAAATCTTTGAGTACACATTGGAATATGGCACAGAAATACTCTGATCTCTTGTGGAGTCAGAAGTGAAGGCATCTTCAACAACAAGAGTCACAAGAAGAGACATTGTGTAATAAGTACCATTATAAATTTAGAGCAAAGATTTTTGCAAAAGCAAATTTTTTTCTGACTACTTTATGGAATTTATATTGTTTCCCATTTTAAATCAAATTGAATGATATATTTCCTACCTACAGCATAAATATCACTTGTTCTTCATGAAGCAGAAGTAATAGTGTGTGAATGAAAAAAATATTAGTGTTGTTTTATTCCTCAGTCAATAACAAGACATCAACTAATACGTCCTCAATAGATTTAGAACTTCTAAACAGTGCTGGAAATTAAATTACTTATCACTGACTACACACAACACAGTGGTTTTCTCTAGTTTTAATGAACGATTAAGCTATTTAGTGTAATCACATGGCTCATTTAAATTATGCAGCTATATATATTCTAGAAAGAAGCTGGAAAATGTTTCTTCAGATTAAAGAGTCACATTAGATAAATACATGTGTCAGATACAGTAATAAGCCTCCAAAATATGAGTGCTTAAGTGTTGAGTAGTAATGTACTAATCTTTGGTACGAGATCTGAATGTAGAGTCTCTAGACAATGATAGAAAATCTATCGGACTGCAATGATAGTCAAGAAACTCACATTGTTCAAGCTCTGAGAAAAGTGAAACTTAAAAATCTTAAATTTAAGAATTCTTTATTTTTATAATATTAGATAGTGTTTACAATTAGGAAGAAAATGTTGCTGATGTTTTCCTTTTAAGAGTGCGCAGTTGTCAAATTCTCAGTATCCCTTACAGCGAGACAATTGTGAGCAGCAAAAATACAGCTGACTTACACTAAACTATTCTGTATTCTGTGTTAACAAATACTGACATTGTATTGCATCCCCTGGGTGGAAGATCATTACATTTCAGTGTTATCTTCCGTTTTTAAATCTCCTTTACTCAGGAATATGTAATGAATCAACTATTCAGATTTAGGCTCTGTTATTCAAGTATAAAGCATAACCAGATGTGATGACCCAGATGTGTTTGCCATTTGTTCATTCATATTTGTTGCCTAAGCCAGTGGTAGACCTGTTTTCCATTTGGGTCTGTTTTTACACAATTGCTTTTATCAGTTTCACAGCTGGTCTGGATGGGGAACCAGGAGGTCGAACATGTCAAAGCTTGCATTGTCTATGGCTCAGTTAGGATTATAATTTGCACTGGGTAACTGGCTCCTCTGTGTTCCACACTAAATGTTAGATGCTGGGCACACAGATATTTTAATATCCCTGAATATACTTATGGATTGGAACAGGAGAGTTTGGTACTAATTACTTTGCTACTATTTTACATTGCGTTACTTTGTGTCTTGTCTAACTCCATTTCTACTGAGCTGTAATTTGTGTGTATATTTTGTTCACATAGTATAGTCACATTAGAATCGAATGTAGTCACATTAAAAATGTAGATCTAAATACAGAGATTGTATAAGTCATCTCCATTCATCCTTTTCATGATTTGAGTTTTGAAAGGGTAAAAATTGGATATTTACATAAGAATAAATGTCTCCCTACTTATTCCAGGAACAGTAATATCCTTACTGATGTTCAGATATGTGTGTCCTTAATTTCTGATGCTTCAATAAATTCCTTTTTCTATAGGAATACAAATGTCAAAAACAAAGGCAGTTAGCAACTTAAGCCTCAAAATAGTTGAAGGAGGTGTCCTTGACTTTTTGTTTTTACATTAGTTTATCTTTTCATGATCATTTCTGAAAGCATTCAGTTGTCCAGAGTTCACTGAGCATACATTTGGCTTGATTGCTTGAGTATTTGAGGAAAGCAAATTTTAAACTGAACATCTGATTATCAAATTTTTGGTTTGCCTTCATGCTGGGATGGTTAGATACCATGAATCATATTATATCTGGATTTTGATTGCCTGGCATACATTGCTAACACCTATTATAATCAAACACAGTTGGAAATTCAAAGTGAAATGCTTAAGTTAGTCAAATACATGTGCTATTGCACCAAAGTAAGAGCACAAACTGATTGTAATATTCATAATTCACAATTAAAATGACTCACTAAGAATTATTTGCTAAAGGAATTACTGAATCACTCTGAATAATGAATAAATTTGAGAAATGAATCACTCTCAAAGAGAGAAATGCAAAATTCATCAAATTATTTCTTCTGAATTACTTTTGGTTTTCAATGTTAAAACATTGTGATAATGATATAGTTAGATCAAATAAAAGGTAGACTTGGCTATATACTATGAAGATAATATTCACAATACTCTAAAGGACAAAAGCAGAAGGCAGAGACTGAGAGCAGAACTACAGAAAATCATAAATATTTCTTTCTCTGAGCTACAATTCAGAAGTTTTAGTAATTATCCCCTGTACTTACCTTTCAGTGGGCGATGGATGACATTTTCTAGTCTTGTATAGACTTGTATACTTCCTAAAAATTTTTACTGATATGTAATTGATTAGAAATACATGCATATGGATTTTTATTTAAGACCCTATAATGAGCATGCAAAGATTCCTTTTCCAGAATTGTCTCTCATAGAGTACAGACTAAAATAATATAATAATAGTTATAATACTTTTATTAACTACTGTTATACTGTTATTAACTACTATTATCCCTTGTAATACCCTTGTAAATCCCTGGTAGCAACCCTCCAGTACCTAAAGAGAGATAGCAAGAGAGCTGGACAGAGATTGCTTACAAGCACACATCACCACAGGACAAGGGGGAGCGGCTTTAAACAGAAGGAGAGTAGATTTAGATTAGATTTGGATTAGATACTAAAAATAAATTATTTACTGTGAGTGTAATGGAACAGGTTGTCCAGAGAAGTTGTGGATGCCCCATCCTTTAAAGTGTTGAAGGCCAGGTTGGTTGGAGCTTTGAGAAATTTGGACTAGGGGAAAGTATCCCTGTCCCTGGCAGGAGGGTTGTAACTTGATGATTCTCACTGTCCTTTACAACCCAAACCATTCAAGTATGTTTGGAGGATACCTCATGTGAGAAAAGAGATCAGTTATGCATTGTATCATCCTCAATAAACTTTACTCTCTAACAGGCCCTAAATTAGACTCACTCACTCCACTGCCTTATACTTGTCCACAAATCACTACCTAACTAAGGACTGCAACTTTGTCATTGCTATCTTCAGCAGAAGTAGCTAAACTTTTATGACGGAACATCTGAACAACTGGCAAATTGGCCAGAATCCATAGAGACCTGTGGCTCTGTCACGTTTATGGATAGAGCCAGAAGGGGGAAAAAAATCTGTACATGAACCAACTAATTTTTGCTGATAATGGGATGGTTGACCAAAAACATAATGTTGTAAAGAAATCCATGACTATTCAACTGAGCCTACAAAAATGATAACTTTATCATCAATAAAAATTATGTACAGCATCCTGTAGAGTTACTCAATCAACAATTTTAGGAGGTTGTCTTTGTTATAGAGTATGAAAGATATGGGAATCCTTTCCTAGTATATTAGGTTTTATGGAGCAGCACCAGCACATCTGCAAATATTTGTTATGAAAGTGGTATTCCTTCAAACACGTTAGGGAGCACATTCAGCACAACACACTGATATTTAGCTGTCTGATTCTCATTAATGTTAATAGGAGTTGTGCAACTGCATCCCAACAGACTTAGTTAAATTTTTGCCCCTTCCGGTTCACATTCACACACCAAATGCCTGTGCAGTGCATTCTGATTACTGGACTAGTTTTTCACAGATGATTCAATATCAGATGATTGCACAGCACTAAATGTCTGAATTGTGGTAGAGATCTCATGGAATTAAACTTTTAAAGAGTAATTAAGAAACAAAAGCCAAGAATACTGCAATGGAAGAGAGACATCCCCAATAAATGTGGAGTGTTGTACTTTCAAGAAAAGTCATTATTTGAGGCAGTGATTACAAATGGTAGCTTGGCCACTGTCTAGAGAAGTAGGCTCGGGCTAGGATGATCTGCCCTAATTCTGTGCCACTTTGGATAAATAATTTCACTTTCTCTGCTTTGGTTGCAATAGTAGCAAAACAGAAATAGTTGAACTCACCTCTTCTTCATATTGCCAATCAGAAGACAATATAAAATAAGTATTATTTATCCCTAGCTCAACTGAATAGCCTAAGATCAAAAAATCACATATATTTAATGTCAAATATATAGAATAATTGCTTAGCTCCTTTCTGAAGTCAAACTTCTCTCAAATCAAATTCATATATAGTGCACACAAGAGTTAGCTTTTAAAAGATAGTCAAAATAAACAGTATGAGCCAGATATAATTCTGATTAGTGAAGTGAACAGAACCTGGCCCAGGAGCTTTTATGTGATGACCCATCGGCTTTCCTTATTCCTCCTTTGTTAAACTACTTCAAATTCTAACCTAATTTGCATAAATTTTAAAATGCCTCTGAAACTGTATGGATAGCTGCAGCCATTGTTTACATAGGAAATTTACAATGATGAGGCAACTATACCCAAATTATTCCTAGCTAGTCATAGGATTGCCAAAGGCTTTCTTTTCTTTTTTTTCCCCCCAAAAAACTGGATAGATTCAGAAATCTAGTATTGTATCTGATGTGGTGTTATTGATTCTTAGATAAGCAGAACAGGGCTTGTGTGATTTAGGATATAGAAGTTCATCAAAGTATACAGCATCACAAAGCGAGCTTGAAAAAAACTGCAAGCTTTGAGCGTTGGATACTCCTGCAGAATCCATGACCCAAAATTTAGTTCTTAGGGTCTGGATGCAACTTATGGGTCGAGTTATGTGGTTAGATAGGACTTACCAACATCTTTTTTATGAATATGGAACTGTCTAGCCGCTACTAATGACACACTTGAATGAGATATGTTGGCCTCATGTGCATAACATGCATTGTATGATATATTTCCTTCTATCACCTTGCTGTCCAGGATTGACTGATAGACCTAAGCAGCTATGAAGTATTTTTTAAGGAGCAGAAGAATCTATTAGTATTTAAGTGTAGAGAAAGCTTCTCTTTCTCATATAACCCTGACTTCCCCACACATGGACACACCAAACTTGGGCATATTTTGAACTAAAACTTTCAGCTCAGCAATGTCATTTCAGGACTGAAATGATTCTTGCTTCTTGTGAAAAGATAACTTTAGACTCCTAGAGAATCATAAATTTGAAAAGTAGCACTAAATTACATCTTATATTCAGTCGCCTACATTCCACTTTCTATTTTTATTTTATTTTTATCTGGTATTAGTTACCAGAGTAAGGTCTCATTAGGATAGTTAGGATATGCTTAACCTTCCCATTTTCAACTTGAAAACTCATTGCAAGGAAATGTAATTTACTGTAATACATTTAGTATCAAGTTTGGTGCATCATGTCTATCCTTTAATTGCATGTGGAATATGTTTTAAGAAGCAAAATAAACACCTTGAAAAGGTGCTATCTTTACAGTAGTCTATGCATCACATCCACCTTTAATACAGTAAAATGTGTTAAAGTAAATTTTGCAAATTTATAGATATATATGCAGACCTCCTACTGTCCCACTAACCCAAAAATCTGTGAAGATAATTTGAACTAAAAACTGCAGATACTAAATCAATTGCCAATGAAGCATATTCACATTGTTAGACCCAAACTGTGAATTCTCAATAGGAGAGATAAAAAGAGTATCCAAATACCCCTTCTATTGCATTTGAATGAAAACTCTGAATCCCAGATCTATAAGAGATTATGTAAGGAAATAACAAAGTATTTTGGCCCTGGGCCTGTGTACAACATGCTCTGATGTCTATATCACATTTTCCCACCTCAATCTCCACCCATTTTAAAGATCTGATTACATTTTGAAGCTACGTCTTCATTTAAGGTCAAGAAAAAAGTGTCTAACATGTTAATCAAAGTGAATACTAATGGTCATATCTCATTTCTGACATTTAAAAGAAATTTCATGCAAATGAGATATGTGACTGTATTACTAGAGAAGGCTATCAAATACTGAATACAGAAACAGAATGAAACTCGTTATATTGACTGAAGTCCTTCATGTGCATCCTCTAAAGTGAAAATTAGACTTAGATTTGTAAACTTTGAAGCTTAGGAACCCTTGGGTTCCTTAGTGCAAGGAACTTGGCTCCTTAGTGCATCCTGAAGTCTCTACTACATAAAAATTAAAGGTATAACATTAAACAAAATTTCCTGCTGTTGCATTTTCTGTTCTTGTAGACTCAGAAGTGAAGGGCTGAGAAGTTGAACAAATTCCTCTGATAACCCTGAAGATTGCCTTTTAAAACAAAAAATATCTACATTATTTTATGATAGATTCCTTTTTAATATTTGGCTTTACTACTTTCCTCTAATCTGATTTTATTAAAAAGTAATATATTCGTTAATTCATAGGCTACTCTTTCAATAAATACTTAATTAAATATGAAAGCTAACTTTGTTATTTCAGGAAAGAATAAGTACTGAAAATGAAAAGTTATTTGTAGTAGTCAAAAAGGGCAACATTAGTAAAGAGGTGTAGTGCTATAGATGGATTAAATAACTTTACATTTTTGAGGAATACACACAGCGCAGGTAGCTGAGTGCTCAACTGCAGCAAGGAATGCAGATTGAGCTGTGGGTGATGGGAGCTGGAGGCAAGAGGCCATGAACTGGTACCTATGCAGTGCTGCTCTGTACATATCCAAGGGCCTGAGCACCCAGCCCCGTGACCAGACACTGAGAGACACAGCAGGAGCCTGTCTCTCAAACTTGCACTGCCTTTATACCCTGTCAGGGTACAAAAGCTCAGGTTTTCACCCCCTCAGACTGTAAGGGTAGAAAAGCTCAGGTTTCCTTTTGATTCGTGGTCTGTCCTCAGAGGCACCCAAATCAAGCTGTAGGTTTTTGTAAGGGTAGAAAAGCTCAGGTTTCCTTTTGATTTGTGGTCTGTCCTCAGAGGCACCCAAATCAAGCTGTTGTTTTTTGTTGAACCATAATTAATTTCAAGGATCAAAGTATTTGAGACTCTGCTCTGGAAAACCTGAGGTTGAACCCATATGGAAACCTGGTCTGTCAGTGAGTGTGGGGTGTGTGGGGTGTTGTAAGACCCCAAAACTTGTGTTACAAGGGTCTTAAAAGGGATTACTCCTTAGTATGTACTCCTGAGTTAGACACACAGGAAATACATAGACAAGATAGTCTCAAGAGGTCAAAACAACAAAATCTTTCCTGATGTCTTTAGAAAAACAGAGCACTTTGGCCTAAGTTTAGATCAGCATTCAGTCAACATAAAACATTTCACAAACCATTAATTTAGCCCATTCAGCTTAGCAAATCCAAAGTTCATTCAAATTTAAATTACTCAAAACTCTGAGAAGAGGGAATTGGAAGAAGGAGTGAAAAAGATAAAGATAGGAGCAAATTCTAGTGTTAGGTTAAAAAAGTAGCAATGACAGCACGTTTGCTCTTTGATAAGACTGACCAAATTTCTGCTGTTAGAAGTTTGCAAAATCCTGTATCTTCAGCAAGATGATTGATAATAATATTCCTGTATCATTTCTTTGTTGTCTAATCTTGCAGAAGACCTCCTGATGAGTTCTTGTCTCTCACAGATATCAGTGGTGACAAAAAATATGCAACAGCTCACAGATATATTTATACTCAGTAGCAGAAATATTTCCCACATCTGGAATACAAACCAATTTCACATAGAAAACAAAATAATATAAACCAAATAGATACATATTCTTGTTCAGGCATGTGGAAGGCTTTATTGAATTAAAAATCCTTATTAATCCTCATTTCTCAGGCCAATATGCTCAAGCATCTACCTTTCCTTTGAGCACACAGCCTTCTCTTTGGTTTTGCATGTGGGTCAAAGAACTACATTGGTCTCAAAGTACTACATCGAAGACTCCTACGTAAAACAATTAATTCAACTAAGACCCTAGTTCAAGTCTTTTTCACTTGTTACCTCTAATTATATAATTTTTTATTCATTTTGAAGGTCCTATCAATAGGTAATAACAAAGGTCACTTTTTTTTCTCTAATTAAATTATACTTAATCTACTTAAAAGTCAATAGTTTCTAACTATGGCCATATTATCAGAAGTCAGTTACACTAGGTGTTTGGCAATATTTAATCCTATTTAGGAACAATAGAAAATACAGATTCAAATCACGTTAGTGTCCGTTGCTTAAGAGCATTTACTATAAAATATTTTTCTATTTTCTTGTGGTATTGTAGCTTTTAAATTAGAAGCCTTTTACTCCTTCAGGAGCACTAACTATTATTTCTTAACAATACAGTTATAATGATTGGAATTGGAGCCAGCACACAAAGAGAAGTTGACATAAGCTGTGAACCTGTAGGGCTATAAAAGGATTCTGACTTAAATGTTAACTCTTTCTTCAATTGGAGATTGTGAATGCGTATACACTGGATTTCAACTTAATCAAATTATATACTTTTATTGGTAGTTGTCAAACCAAAGGAATTAATTTGTGTTAAAATATATTAAAAAATTAAAATAAATGTAAAAATAACAAAACCTATTTACCAGTAGATTTACACTTTCATCTCAATACAAAATATATTTTGGAGTAGGATGAGCGGAAGTTAACAAAGTTTTTGTAAAGACATTGCACTGAACACATAAGAAATAGGAAAGTCATCAAAAAACAAACCCCAGTATCATTAATAATTGAGTTTTCTAGTAATGTAAGAAAAAAATTTATTATATTGAAAAATCTAAAGCAGTCTATTTTGTTCACTATTGCAGAGTTTAATAGAAAATAAATGCTATCATAGTCCTGATTTTAAAACAAGAAAGATCTGTAGCAGGCAAAAAAAAAGTCCATCACTGAAAAAAAAAAAATAAAAAAAATTCAGAAGTCACTAATTTTCTTCCTCTGAGTGAAACTGATTTTCTCATCTGTAAATTTACAATTCAAAAATACTTCCTATAAATTTATAAATTCATGAAAAGATGACTAGCAAATTCTAAGTGTGTTTATATATTTTCCTATGCTTTTCAGACAAAAAAGGAACAGATAAAGCCATTAGAGATACTATGGAGGAAGGTACTTTAGAATACAGGACCACTGGCAGACAGAGACTGAGGTTTTAAGGCATTATTACACAGATGGATAAATATTGCACCAGAATAGAGATGTTCTCATTAACTCTACAAATTGATGAACATACTTATCATATATAGATGATAGAAATGTGGGCCAATACTCCCATTTCACTCAATATCTAGAATGACATAAAGTCCTGGCTCTATTTAAGTATCTGATGTATTCCATCACTAGCACCCTTCTTTTAACTGCCAAAAGCCTCACATAAACTTAGTCATCATGATTTACAGTTTTAGAGGCTTTTTTGGTAGATCATCATTCTGTGATTCTGTGAAAAGTCCATATCTACAAAACTGATAATGAGATTTATTTTAATAAAGGCAGAAATATCTAATACATTGATCAGAAGTTTTGTCTGGGACAGAGCAAGTTTTGTTCACAGTAGCTAGCATGGGACTGTGTTTTGTATTTGTGCTGAAAAGAGTATTGATAAAGCAGGGATGTTTAACTATTGCTGAACAACATGTACACAGAGCCAAGGCCTTTTCTGCTTCTCGCAGCACCCCATCAGTGAGGAGGCTGGGCATGCACAAGAAATTGGGACTGGGCATAGCTGGGACAGCTGACCCCCACTGACCAAAGGGATGTTCCAGACTACCTGACATCAAGCTCAGTAATAAAAGCAGAGGAAATAAAGGAGAAGAAGTGGGAAGGGCATGACATGATACAACATGACACGACATGACACACAACATTTAGAGATCTGTCATTTTTCTTCTCAAGTTATGGTTCTCCTGGAGATGACTAAACACCTGTCTGAAAATAGTGAATGAATTCATTGTTTTGCTGTTTGCAAATGTGGTTTTTGCTTTACCTAATAAAATATCTCTATCTCACCCTATAATTTTTTTGCATTTTCACCCTTTCAGTTATCCCCCCAATTCCCCAGGCAGAATAGCTGTGTTGCCAGTTGGGGTTAAACTGGAGCACCAGAAAAATTCTGAATTTGCTTCCTTTTTTTAACAAGTGGCAATATCAAGACGTATTAGCAATAGTCAGAAATACTAATAGCTTTGAAAATAGCAAAAGGAAGGTCAGATTTGGTTCTATCAAATGGCAAAATTCTCATTTGATATGACTTAAAGTATGCCTGTAAGAAAGCAAGCAATAATGAGACAGATCACTAGCTATTAAACTGTACTATCCATGCACACAGTTGAGAAAATGATGTGATATTTTATAGCTTCAATTTTTACAGTTAGCATGGAATCCATACATTTTTATATGTAAAAAACAGTTTCATATAAAAAATTGATGAATGAAAAATTATTTTATTCACTAGGTCCATAAAAGAAGAATGGCTCTCCAAAAAGGAGTGGCTGCAGCTGCACAGGTTTGTAGAGTCTAGCAAAGTGATTATTTAAAAAAATGTGAAGTACTTTGGAAGTCAACTGTTACCCGAGAAGGTGAGATTTGGTAGAAAGAGGATCATGTTTGAAACTTTCTTACTTTTATATTTCTTTCCTGTCTGGAAATAAAATGATATTTCAACTGAGCAGCACATCTGACATAAATAAAATTTTACAACAATGATGAACAAGCTTGCTACTTAGGAACCAAATAGACTTTTCTTAATTGCTACAAGAGACATATATTCACCTCAAACTTATTCCAAGATAATTAGAGGAACTTAGAACTGGTTCAACTGATTCATAAAATCATCATAGAAACATGGAATGCCCTGGGCTGAAGGAGACCACAAAGAACATCTAGTTTCAACTACCCTGCCACAGTCAGGGACACCTTCCATTAGACCAGGATGTTCAAAGCCTCATTCACCTTGGCCTTGAATACTTCCAGGTTTGGATATCCACAGCTTTTCTGGGCAACATATTCCAGTGCCTGACCACCCTCACAGTAAAGGATTTCTTCATAGTATCAAATCAAAACCTGTCTCAGTCTAAACCCATTCCCCCTGTCCTGTCACTACATGCCCTTGTAAATACTCTCTCACTGACTTTCTTTAATTGCTTTTTTTAAGTTCTGGAAGGCTGGAATTTATTCTTCTTGAAGCCTTCTCTTCTTCAGGCTAAAATATCCCAATTCCCTTAGCCTTTCTCCATAGCAGAGGTGCTCCATCCCTAATCAGCTTTGTGGCCCTCTTCTGGACTCCTTCCAACAGATCGATGTTCTTCCTGTGCTGAGTACCCCAGAGCTGGATGCAGCACTCCAGATGGGATGAGAAAAGTGGGGCAGAATCACCTCCCTTGCCCTGTTAATCACACCTCTTTTGATGCAGCCCAGGACATGTTTGGTTTTCTGGGCTACAAGCACACCTTGCCTGCTCACATCCACTGCCTTCTCATCCACTGAGTCCTTCTCAGCAGGGCTGCTCTCGATCTGTTCATCCCCCAGCCTGTGTTGTCAGACCCCAAATGCAGCACCTTGCACTTGGCCTTTTTAAACCTCAAGAGGTTCCCAAGTGCCCACTTCTAGAGCTTGTCCAGGTCCCTCCAGACAACATCCCATCCTTCAGGTGTGTCAACCACACCACTGCAAACACAAAGAATACAGTTTCTCTCTAGAAGAATTTTTTTGGTACTAGGTAGCAGCTGTCCTTCATGATTAAAAAAAAAAAAAAAGCAAAAATGACAGACTTTATTAGATTTAATTAGTTGTGCACCATTGCTACTGTCATGTCATAATAAAATTTTTGACAATTTACACTATGACATGTCACTGGAAGTACACCACCAGCTAGATCAAATGCACTGCAAACAAAAATAAAGATAACATTGCATTACAAAATTCTTTAAAATTTTAAGACAAAGCATTCTGGAAAGCAGAAAGGTATGACATAAAAATAAATAATTTCTACACAAGTTTACAAAAGAAGTGCAGAATTCTAAATCTTGAAGATTTTAATGAAAACAGATTTTTTTATTAGGAAAAATCCCTAACATTCTGACACCAAAAAATCAAACTGCTCCATTGAGAACTATTTTAGGATTGACTCTACAATCAACAGAGTACATGTTGTTTTACACACAAGGTAACACACATTAATTAGCTGATGTAATATTATGACTAACAGATGGGATGCATAAAACAGTGCCAACAACACTTCAGCAGTTCTTATTTAACACATTCACCTTTAGGAAAGTTATGAAGATTCAAGGATAATGTCATTACCTTTTCCTTTTATGTCTTCAAATGCCCTGCTTTGATACTGATGTTTAAGTGTGAGACTGATGTTATTCAGGACATTGTCTTTTTTTCTTCAGTCTAGCTGGTAAATTATGCCTGCAGTATAAAATATTGGTAACTGAGAGCAAAAAAACACATTTTAATATAATACTGTAATTTAAACTTATATTTTTCTAAGAACATTACTTTCCTCTTCACATCAAATATGAATGTTTGTATAGACTTCAAGTGCAGAAGGGAGTCTTAAGTGTAAATCTTGAATAGATTGTGCTAAGTCTACTACCCCTTTAAAAAGTTTCTGATATTTTTTAAACAAAAAATGCCATGATTTTACTGGCAGCTATTGCTGCTTTACAGATGGTCAAGGACATATGTGGTTAAGACAGAATGAAATGAATTAACAGAAATGGACTAAAAGCTGTAAATAACTACTGTTCTCAAAAGCTTTAGATAAAAAGCAAGCCCCATGGATGATTTCCAAACATGTTTGTTGCATTAAAATATTTAGTAGAATAGTTAATGCAAACATTTGAATTTTAGGAAAGTAGAACTCTGAAAAATGCCTGCAAAAGCCTTGCAAACTATGATCTTCCCTATGGTCTACTAGAAAAATCAAATGCATAAAATATAACCTGGGGGCAGAGATTAGACTTCTCCTTCCAAACTGCCATCCACAAACTAAATGCATCTTTTTTCCTGGGCTGCATGTTCCAGCCCCAGTTGCCAAACTGGCAGAGTGGGACCAGTGGAGTGCTCCTATCCTCGCTTTTTACTAACTCAAAAAATATGACAGCATCACCAACCTCTTGCACCCAAGCTCCAGAATAGGCTGCTTGAATTACTCCTACATTGCATGCAGCCTTGCTATCAACGTACGGAGCACACTCTATATGCAAGTCCTTGCATTCTAAATGAAGAATTCTTATTAGTTCCCTTGTTACAACATTAATTTTGATACTTTAAATTATGCAGAGTTAAAATTACACAAACAAAAACTGTCTAGTATCTACCTCTGGTGATCTCTTCCCCCTTGACTGCCCCACTGGATTTTTTAAGGTAAATGATCGGTCTAGGGGAGAAGGGGGTATAGCTACTCATGAACATCCTGGTTGCACGGGATTACATTATGAAAGATAGAACTATCTTTCTTTCTCCCACACAGAGTGTGTTATGCATATAGATACCTTTGTTTCAGGAATACATTTTCAGTATATTCAGCAATTGTCCATTTTTTTCTATGGACAATTAGATAAATTTTAAATTTTGCTTTAGACAAATTTGTTCTCATTGAATCTACTCACAAATAGGTTCCTGTTTGAGACACAAGTGTTATATTGTGTAGAAATCTGTTTACCTCATCTTGCAACTTAATCACAAGTTATAATTCATTGTAAAGATTGTCTCAGAATAATTTTTGTATTGGTATCAACTTGCATGGTATTCATTTCCCTGCATTACTGCAATTAATTCACAACTATTATTGTTTTACAAAAACCCTGCATTTTTACTCTTATGCTCCTTTTACATGACAAAACAGTGCTGATTAAAACTTTTAAGTGCTTTATAAAATGGTTTTTTTATTAAGACATAGCACAACTGCAGGGATATAATAAACTAGTTCTTTTAAGTTGGTCCTGCATGCTGACTTCTGTAAAAAAAAGTAAGGGAATGAACATTTGAAATTATCACTACAGTTTATAAACATATATGAAATGCTTTATAAATCAGCTTTTTGAGCAATTCACCTTGCTTTTCAAATATGGGCAACTTTTTTCAACTTAAGACTTGCATGAGTGGAAGAATCAGGAATCAGTATTCCATTTATCTGAAGAGCCTCTTGAAATTCCATTTAGAAACTTTAGTTTAGGTAGAATTACATCATTTATGTTGAGTTAAATAACTGCTTTATATATTGATTTGGGTTTTACCCCCTTAATGCTCATCCCATTAATGAGGATCAAATAGCAGAGCATTTAAAAGAGGAAAGAAGGGGTAGAGATACTACTTGTCCTTCTTAATGGTAAAAATATGTTTATTTTAAAGTCTAAACTATATTGCACAGCATAAATTTTGATTAATGACTTATATCATCTTGAGCAAAATTAATATATTATTTAATGTCTTTTTCTTAATGAAAAAGTATATATAATTGGCTTAGAATGGAAGGCAATACAAATCAATAGGTATCATATATTTAGTGAAAGTCCCAGTTCAATTTTCTGTTATGACCCAATTCCTTATTTTAAAGTCTCCAAGTCACAGATCATTAGAGATAATCAGAATGTACAGAATTTTCCCAGTTCTGGCTAAAATTTATTTCTATTTGTTCTAGTTGGACTTTCAGAAACTATTTCTATATGAGGGCAGAATTTTTCAAGTTTTTCCAATTTCATAGATTTCTGTGTGAAGAATAGGTCTGCACTTTTATACATTGACTGGAGGAAGAGAGCTTCAGATGAATAAAACTATTGGAGTTTACAATACACAGGTATAAACTGCAACATTTGTGTCCCCTGTGCTTTTACCAGTGAATACTTCATTATCTAAAATTTTGATTTACATTTAAAATGATCACTTCACAGAATTTATTTTAATTCCAGTTTTTTGCACATTTTTCTGGATTATGGTTGCTAACTTCCTTTTTTATTTTGTGTATTTGATTCCTTCCAGATGGTATTATATCTAAAAAATAGATATATCTTTTAGATACAAAAGATACAAAAGCCTTTTCATTTTATAAATCCAAGAATTATGCACAGGAAAATTAATTACATATCTAAAGACACATTGAAATATTTGCCAGGCACATGAAAAACATTTCCCAGGTTTCCTGAGCATCCTGTTACCAAGGTAAAATGGTTAGTAGAAATATGAAATAGAATGAGAGAAATTGCCAGTTTCCTTAAGACCTAAACTTTAAATTCACAGAAAATATGAACTTTGGGACCATATGTTTAGATCGCATAATTAATGAAGCTTCAATGTGTTAGGATATAACTTTTTTAAACTGAATTTGAAATTTATAACAGACACCTCTCCCCAGATATGTCTAAAGCCTGTAAGAATTTCCATTTTTCAAATGTGATAAATGTCCCAATATTTGCTTCAGCAAACATGTCAATTTGCTGTGTTAGACCTATCCTAGCACCAAGATCCCAGAATCAGACCTTTCTCCCTCAGAGCATGAGGGAAAGCCCAGTTCAAGGGGCAGTCAGTGAATGTTGGCACTACATAAGCATGGAAGCTTCCAGGATACTTTCCCTCAGAAGGGCAAGTCCCAAGGGAGTTCATTTGTTTCTAAATCTATCCACTTCTTCCTCACAAGATGCCCTCATTTCTCGTTTTGCAGCCCAATGAATTTGGATTTTATTTATTCATTTGGGATGTTTTTTTGCTAAATTATTTAGTCGCAGCAGGATGGGCTGACAATAACTGCCTGACACTACTGGTGGTACTGTGAGGGGGCTGAGGAGGGTGAGAGAAGCACAAGAGCCCCCTTTTCACCCAAACTGCAGGAAATCACAGCCCTCTAATCTCGCCCAAGTACCATCACAGCACCAATCCACAGTGCACTGAGCACTTTCAAGATGCTGTTCAAGAAGCCTAATTAAAATCTGATTTGTTATGAATTAGTTATACTTGGCAATACTTTGTAGGCTGCTTTCTGCATTGTGTTTCTGTGGACTCCTGGCATTAGTAGTACTGCACAGCCAAATCCATAAGAAACAGGAAGTCTAATTCTAGGTTTCCCAAATGTCTTTGTATGCAAGAGCATGGGATTAGTTTCTCAATCATGCTGGCTGAGAATTAGATATTTCCCTTTCCTAATGGCTGCCCAAGTACACACATGCTCTTAGTAGGAACAATTCAAGAATTCAGTTCTGCAAGGTTAACTAACAGAACTGAAGAAAGCTTTTGGCGTCAGAGATGCCCAAGACTTGGGATGATCCAGGAGAGTAACTGGACAGGGCATCAGGAACTGCAGAAGGGTTGCTGCCCTCCAGGGTGGGCAGGCATGAGGCAGCTGGGCTGTCACCTCCGTCACTGGCAGGGTCCCACAGCTGGAGGCAGCAGGCAAGGCACCCAGCTGGCAGCAGAGGGGGCGGCCAGCATTGGCAAGGATGGCACTAAGCCACGTGTGAGATCAGTGCAGGAAATCAACCTGCCCAAGGACAGGGCAAGGGGCAGACAGCCCTGAGACATAGCTGGGGCAGGGATTGGGCTGAACTGGCATCCTGTGCCATGGAGCAGGCCCTGACCCAGCCCAGGAAGGGCTATTACTGCAATGAGAACCCTGAAAAAAGGAAAAGGTCTTGCACATATGCATCTGATGGTCCTAATGGAGGGTTTGAAAACGATTCCAGGTCAAAGAATTGTAGAAGCAATTTTTTCAACCAACAGGATTTCTCTCCCCCAGGTATATGCCTCTTTGACATAGATAATATTGTCAGCCAGACAACCCAGCCTCTTTTCTGTTTTGTCACTCAAAGACTGCTTGCTGAAATAGGAACTTGTCTTGCTTGCAAATAAAAACCTTGTATTTTGAGAGAAATTTTCAGTAAAGGTGTATAAATATATTTCCTTCAAATTAGATTATTGACTAATACATTACTTATTGTTATTTAAATGCAGTTTAACAAGGTGTGGGGGGGCATCTGTTCTTGTGCCTTCTCTGTGACCTCAAGAGCTCCTGATAATCCTTGACCCAACCAGCTGAGGTGTGAAGTGTCTCTTGACCACACCAGGAGCTCTTGCATAGTAAAGGTGGGACCAGTTCTAGCTATAACATGAGCATCAGCTGCCTGACCAAGGTGGGGAATGAAGGATAGCTGACTAACCACGTTAGCCTTGGGAAATCATTTTTCTGAATTATCATCCAAGTAAAATGGTACCCTTGTTATGAGACCCTCTGAAAAAATTAATCTTAGTCAATTAATCTTAGTCAAGTGAAATGGTACAATTTTTACAGAATTTTGAGCAATTTCAGGAATTATTGACTTGAGATGGAGCCAGGACGAAGCTGATGACTAAAGGCATTCATCTTGCAACCCAACAGAGAGAAGGCCTAAGTGAGGCCCTTTGAGCTCTCCTGGACTGCAGTGGGCTGTGCCAAGACCTCCCTCTGAGCGGGACACTTCTCAGAGTTTGAAAACCCTCAGGTTTGCAGTGCTTGGAAGGCCATCAGTGACAATGGGACCTAGGCTCACACCCACACACATGAACTCTGCTCAAGGCGCAGCCCATGCCTGCTGAGAAAGACTAGGAATGTGAATATTGCATTGAACCCAAGGGGAACTTTTGGTATCTTTACACACATAAATATAAATGCATACATCTCTGCCTCTCTGCATGTGCATGAATTCTTTATTGTGTGGATGTTACTATCGTGAATCTGTGATGAAGTCACTGTCAAAATTGTAGAAAATACTATTGAATCCATTTGGTATTGATGGCATACCAGTGTATCTTACAAGAGTGTGGAAAAGGAGGGTTTAAGCTCCAATTCTGAATTCCTCCACAATTCTGTTTTGAAAATAAATGCAGATCCTGCATTACAGATTATTTCTAAGAATTAGGAAAAAACTATCATTACTGAGAGAGCTGTACAAAGGGCTGGCTCAGGATCTGTTGACTCTGAAGATACATGTTGCAGAGGTTCCTGATTCATAGCTTTCATGAAGACTCCTAAAGCAAGCAGAATTTACATCTGCTACGAACTTAAACTGCTATCCTTACATTTTCCTCTACTGCAAACACCAACTAATAACACTGCAAACAAAATTAATTATTTTCTCAAAGAAAAAAAATAGGAGCTTTCAAAGCAGGATTTCAGGAAGCAAGACAAGTTTCCTGTTAGTCAGGTCTTTAAATACCATTTTCATTAGGGAATGTTTTAAATTAACAAAACTAATTTGACTGAAACTCAGAAGATTTTAATGTCTTACTTTCCTATTTAAAATGATAAGTGGCTAATTGTATTTCTTTTTGACAAGGCAAACCTTTAAACATATGTGTTCAAAGAAATTTATAATGAGTTGGAAAAATTAGTTACTCCAATTGGAAACATCATTGGTAGCTATTAAACACAACTTTTAGTTATACTGTAATTTCCGCTATTAAATCAGTGATCCGGAGTTACAAATATTCATTCCTGTGTTTGGCATTTATATAATTTATATCGTCACATGCTTCTGTCCTTGAGGTATGCCATGCTTCTCTCTTTATTATGGCCTGAAACACATGGCCTGACTTCATCTTTAGTCTAAGCCATCTCACCCACCTGCAGAAGCTGAAGTTTCTCCTTATATTAAGATTTAAACTTTGATCCTGGTTTAACAGCTCAATAAAAAAAAAAACCAGCCAAAAACCTTTGTGCACCAGACTTGGAGGTATGATTCTATCCAGAAACTATTAATGCCTTTTCTAAATTCCTCACATTTATCTTCCTAGCTTCAAATGTATATGTTGATAGACTACCTAAAATTGATGAATACTCTGATCACTATTTTGTTATTTCTACATGTAAAAGTACTGCCTTACTGGCTATCAGATAAACTGCATATGACACAATAGAAAAGTTATAAAAAATAGGATATTATTACATACAAATCCTGTAATAAAATTGCTTGTCACATATAAAATATTTTTATCTTCACACCTGAACTACTGTGTCATATCTGGAATCCTGTGTCCAGTCCTGGATTTCCAAGGACAGGAGAGAGATGGAGTTACCGGAGAGACTCCAGGAAAAGTGCACTAACATAAGAGACTGGACTATCCCTCAAAAACAGAGAAAAACTTTATATTGTACTGCTCTCAACCTTTTACAGCTCTTTAGCTAAGAGTCTCTTATTGTCCTTAGTTCTGAACTCTGATTTGAAAAATAAATTATAATTCACATTGGGCTAAAAATCTAACATTGAATTATTGCTACAAGAGAGAAATTATTAAAAATAATATGCAACCTTCTGTGTACTTTTAACAAAATATAGAGGAGAGCAAGATGGTACCAGTGCATTTTTGGCCCTAAACTTTCTACTATTTTACATAGTCTTTTTTTTTATTTTCTTATATCTTCAGAACCAAAGAAGTAGGGTAGGGTGAAATATGGATCATGTTAAATAATAATAATCTGCAGGACTGCAGAAGCAATTGCATATTTTACCTACTAATTGTGCATAGTTTTTACTCCATGTTTGCAATTTAGAATTTATTTAATTCCAGCTCTCTGGCAATTGTTTTTCATGTGCAGTATATGCATAGATGCCCCTGAAAATGTTCTTTGTATTTATCCCAGTGGCTAACTGCATTCTTACATCAATGTCGAAAAGTTTAGAAAAACAGACAATTCTTTATCTATATTTTATCTTCTAACTGCTTTTAAAAAGGAAAAATTATTTGCATATATTTAAGGAAAAAAGTAGGATACAGAAAAAAAGGGTAGTTAATATTCTTCATCAAAGGAAATAAAAACCTTATGAGGCCAGAAGACTGTTTCATTTACTTTTCTCAAATTTTTTCAGCAAAAGTCAGACTCAGAGGGGCTACAACAGTTTTTTTTTTTAAATACATCATTGGGTAACCACTTAGGAGGAAAAAGAGCTATAGAAGACAAAGCATATTGTTGGCATGAAAATAAATGTGTAAGCACTAACTAAGAAAAAAATTATGCTAGAAATAAGGGGAAAAAATCTCTAGTCATCAAGGAAGTGATTCTCTGGAACATTCCAAGAACAATACCTGGTGACCCAGCAGAACACTCCTTATTCTCAGTCCTCACTTTTCATGTGTTTAAAATGTTGTGGGCTGCAGTCTCACAGCCCTCCCCAACAGCTGTGACTTCTTGCTACATTAGCTAAATGTCACTTTAAAGAGTAGAGAAGAATACAAAGGGAAAAGAATTCATGCTGTAAAAAGGGAAAATATATTTTTAGAATAACACTAAAGCTGAAAACTTCATTTTTATGGATTTCCAAACACAGTTTTTCAAGGTTTTTAAGTATTTTGCCAGTTTGTCAAAAGTAATGCTGTCCTTGAGGATTTGCCCTGCAGTTTTATAGCTATGAGCTATTTCTTATTTACAACTGTGTTAAGCAGGTCACCTGGTAGTAGCATAAATGGGTATGAAGCAGTGGTGGTATTTAGTCATTCCTAATAAGAATGCCGACTAGGAGATATGTGTTGCAAGGGGTCAAGAGATGAATTGTGTTATGGAATACAGAGCGTGGAAACCACAAGCTATCAATTAAATTCTCAGCATTTCAGTGGAAAGAATTGTGGATTATCAACAAGACTAATTATTCTGAAATGCTAATTTTGAAATCTCTGGCAGTCTATTAGGTGTTGTCAGTGTTACAGATGTATTTACTAGCACAAGGAATATGTTTGTGGGTAAGAGAGAGGTTTATCCTCCATACTATACCAGCTTCTGACAGGGCTGCAAAGCTGTTTAAGCCTATGCATCAGGAGATGACACACCAGTCTCCTCTTTATAAACAACATTTCTTTTATCATAATCACCACTATTTTTCTTTGGTTGATTGCTTGCATATTTCTATATAAAAGGACACATGAACTCCAAGAGGATACTGAGAAGAAAATAACGGGAGATTGCCTGAGCTAAGGCAGCTATGTTGCACAAGGACTGCAACATCTCATTCAGTCCCTCCATGTAGGAAGGCACCTCCAGAGGTCAGGAATGGAATTATGGAGCCACTTGATGCAAAGCTGTAACGTCCCTCAACTACTCACTCTTAATCTAGAAAGGACAAAGGTTGTATGAAAGCACCTTTTTGTTCCACCCACACACATTCCTCTCAAGAAATATGAAAAGAAAGTTAGCATCACAGTTAGTTTCTTCTAATGTACAATATCTGCACATTTCATTCCCAGGGGTCATTTTCAAAGAATTCCGTCTCCTCACCACCACCACCTACTTATATTCTCAGATCTAGAAATATGCAATAAGAACTGTAGTTACAATTCTTAACTTAATTGGCATTCTTTAAATTGCAATTATAACTAAAAGACTGGCCTTTATTCTTGCCTCACTGCTACTTAAAAGGCCTGATTTTTTTAATACACTGACCATATTCGCTCATTTTAAATATCACTCTGACAGCTCTATACAACAAAAATCACTGGGCTTGAGAGGTTCATTCAATTAATGGTTTTAACATTTTTAGTAATAAAAAGTAGATATTTTCCCTATAAAAACTATAATTTTTTTGTTCTTTTTCCTAATTAGGATGAAGTCAAGGAAAATAAAGAACTGAAAATATACTTCATCCTTTATCTAGCCCACTTTTGAAAATAGATATTTTTATGTTCATATTCCTTATGTTCAGCTAACTTTAATTTAGTCAAGCAAGATTATTCATTTCAGAGAACAGAGTTCCTGAGGAGGTCAATTCTTTTTTTTCCAAATGATGGAAGCCAAGGAAAAATATTGCTACTACTCATGGTCTGGCAGTTGCTGGCAGTCTCCATACTTTGATCAGATTAAACCTAAATACACTATCTCTGTCCTTCTTGAGTCATTTTTGCATCAGACTGTTTTCTTTAAAAAGATAAAAGAAAGAATCCTGAAGCCCTGATTTTTGATTTTTTTTCCTCTACCTTAGAAAATATATTTAATATAAAGAGGAATTTAAACTAAAACACAATAGTTTTAATGAATTTCATTAATTAAAAAAATAAAATAAAGACTCTAAATTAAAAAAAAATCTTTACAGACCTAAATATTTTTTTTGTCCATTTGGTTTTATTTATGACAGTGCAAACAGCAGAAATATTTTGAAATTAAAAAAAAATAATTCTTGAACAGCTCAAATAGTTTGTATGACTAAGGCTCGTCTATGGGTATAGAAGGTGAAAAGCCAGGAATTCTGCAAAGTGTAAACTGAAACATTTGACTCATAAGTATGTTATTTTCTCAGCATATTATAATTCCTCATCCTACTACAGCATATTACAAGCCTCCATAAAATTCCAATAAAGAGTATCATAAGGAAGAAAATAATAAAATCAAGATGAGTGACGTGGTTAAGCAGCATGCTGATACCTCTCTGCCTTTGCAAGGTAGAGGCAAACATATACACTGACAGATGAGAAGAAAACTGAATGTTCTTGACAGAGATTGATGTATGTCTGCACAGGTGGTATGGTAAGTTTAATTTAACTTTTCAAAACACTCAGAAACTAAAGGAGAATGTGTCTAGTATGCACAAAGTTTTTGCAGTTTTGTTTTACAATCTTCTTTTCATAGTCTCTTTTCAAAGATGCCTTATCCTGGCATTTTTGTGACACATTGCAAAATTATTGTGATGGATGTTGCTTTTAAGCATGGAGGTAAATGATAATTTTAATGGACAGTACATATGACATAAGGGATCATCAACAGAGGTTTGGTTTGGAGCAGATTATTCTGCATGATCCAGCAAGTCCTAAGAAATTCAAATTTAAAGTAAAGTGAAATGAAGCAACCTGAGGGAAGAAAAAGGAAATATTTGAGAGAGCAGGACTATATTATAATGAAAAGGAAAGCATTCTTAATTCAACAAAGGTGAATTATTAAATGTTCTGACAATTGTAGCATCCTTCTAACATACTAACTTGCCTTCCAAATAATGTGTACAATGATAAGCAAGACGTGTGGAATGACTGGTTTTATTCCACACGCCATCATTCTGTTTCTTCTTAAATTAAAATTTTAGGGACATAATGAAACTGTCCTAATGTACAGTTTAACAGTACAACAGCACAACAATTTAAACCCAGAATGTCATTTTGTGGTTCCATAACACACTATATTTGCTATGAAATTCTTAAACTCCTTCTTCTTGTAATCTTAGTTCTCTTTCTGAGTTGCTTAAAGGAATATATCCCAAGGCACTCTAGGCTGTTTCAAACAATCTACTGTTTCAGAGATTTTGGTGGGAAAGTGAGAAAACTGAGATAGTAAGAATCATGAAACCTATCTGTTCATTTGCCTAGGAGCTGGCAATACATGGGTTTTCTGTGATTAAGTATGCTTTTTCTCTGGAAATTTGTAACTTGGAAAGCCATTGTCTTCCTTGAAAGCACTGATTTCAATGGATTCTGTAATTTAATCATATTTAGCCATGTAAGAAATATATGGAAAATTTTTCCCATAATGATTCCAAATGTAATGCCATATAGTACTATTTAGGATATTGTCCTTGTCCCTGCTAGGACAGGGGTAATTCTTGCAGTAGCCAGGAGGTGCCATGGAGATTGTTCTATACTACCTCATGTCATTGCCAGGGTAGAAGGGGTCCCCTTCCGAGTCCCTTCGAGTTTGGCACAGCATCATGGATGGAGCAGTGGGTATTGTTTCCATCTGAGTAATTTGCCTCTTCTTGTACCATCTGTGATTACCACTGTTGCTGTTACTCGTTATTTTCTTATCTCATTTCTGTTCCCATTAAGCTGTTATCTCCACCCATGATCCTTACCTTTCCTGCCTCCAATTCTCCTCTCCAGCCCTCTGCAAAGGAAGGAGGAGTGTGGGAGTGAGAGAGCAGTGCATGGTGTCAGTGGGAACATAAAAGTGGAGAACGCCATTCCTAAACCATATCAGAAGTCTTTATGCTCAGAGAATGAAAGGGTCAAGAGGATAGGCTGCTGGACTTGCAAATATCTTAATACATGCAGCTACATTTTTCTTGAATAGTTTTCCAGAAAGTATCAAAAAGACCTTGTTTTAGAAAGTCAAATAGTCTAAAACAATTTCAGTCTTCATAACTGTCTTTCATTCTTTAATTTTCTTGTTGACATGCCAACAAGAACAGACTTCACATCCTAGATGACATGATTCAAGTAGTCTGACATAATGCCTTCAAGGATTTAAGTTGTCATAGACATCATAATCTCAGAAAGAACAGTTCAAGTTTTCAGTAGGCAACAGAGAAAACAGATAATGTTTTATTTATATGTAGTAGAAAAAATAAGATACAAAGTGTTATATTTTTATTTTCCTTTAAAAACAAACAAGCACATCAATTGTGGTGACAAAAATGAATTAATTATTGTAATGTGAAAAAGCATGCTGAGAACCAAAACAAAGAGAAAATGTTGTCAGTGTGAGGCTTTTTTTTTCAAGTTTTATAATATTTGACATGTTTCATAAATGTTCAAGTCCTGGGATCACACAATCATAAAAGTCTGTAGTTTTTAACTTCTTTATTTTCTGTAAAATTAAACTCTGAAGCTCTCATCATCATGAAAACAAGCTTGAAAAGAGGGACTATGAGGAATAAAAAATAGGATTTCTTTGAAAATAGAGGGCAAGTTAAAAGATCTAAACCTTTCTGTCATTTGGAGTACCATGAAAATAAAATATTTTCAAGAAGGTAGGGACTTGCCTTACTGTATTCAGCACCAATTCAGTGATGTTAAGTTCCCCTGTCTGACGATCCAGAACCCACACTGCCAGTCACACTCACACCACCTGAGCTGGGACCAAGGACCCATCCCAGTTTCACCTCTCACGCTCACACAATCACACAAGATTCCCTTACCAACTCAACCCCAGGTCTCCTGCAGCAGACATCCAAATCCTTCAAATAATTTAATCATAGTGCAACAACTAGGTCATAAAATAACAGCTCGAGCTGGTGCCTCTGAGGAGGGATGTAGAACAAAGAAACTCCTGGGATTTATAACCCTCACAGTCTAGGGGGCAGAGAAGTCTGGGATCCTCAGCTCCTGCCGTGTCTCCCAGTGTCCAGTCTCGCGGCTGCACTACAGGTCCCTGTTCCCCTTCGTTATGCAAAGGGTGGGCAGTTCACAGTCCCTTGGCTCATGTTTGGGTTCCTGGAGCTCAGCCTGCAGCTCCTACTGCAGCTGTTCCACCAAGCTACCTGCACTGAATGGATTCTCCAGAAATGTGAAAATGGTAACATTCTCACCGAGTGCCTCTTATGGGCAGGTAAGCTTGAGGTTCTGTGGACCTTCAAGGAAAAGGGTCTGCCTAAAATATCTTCCAACTATCTCTCATCTCAGAGACTCCTGGTCTAGTATTTAGCTTCCCTCTTTTTCTCTGTTTTGTGGCTAACTTCAGCAGATCCAGGGAAAACTCAGATGAGTCTCTGTGCAGTTTTTCGCCAATCCTGCTCTATTCTGTGAAACTCCTGAATGCAACTGCATGTAGTGAGCTACTGTAGAGTACTGAAGAGATGTCAAAGTTTACTGCATTGAAACTAGCAGCAAAAAGGTAATGGTTTACTGCAGTTGAGTAAGAAGACATTTTTCCTTGCTTTTCAATTTTTAACTAGAAAAAGGATGCATCACATAATATGTGATCACTCCAAATATTAAGTTTTATTGAATAGTGATGATCTTGATGTGGATAAAATGTCCTTAAAAAGTGGCTTAATTTTGTATTATTTAGAAAGTACTGCAATTTTTCATAGAATAGCACATTCACTTCTAATTAAAAAATGTGATCAGCTTGGAAACCAAGCACTTTTAATTGAATGGTGTATTTGAGAACAAGAGAAGGCATCACTGAATGTTTTTATTGTGAAAGTATTCAACCTGTCATATTTAAAAACATTCTAACTCCAGAGAACATTTTACATATGCAATAACTGCTGTCATTGCTTCTGTTACTATTCAATTGTCTTATCAAAATTCTTACATAATATTTAGTTAAAATGCCAGTCCAAAGGTTGCCCATAAAGCAACGCAAGAGGATTTGCATAATAATTACTCGTCAATTCAATTGAAGAAATAATGGGTCTTTTAAAAACCTGAAAATTTTAATAAGGTTATAAATCCAACTTTGCTAACAATACAGTTGTGTTTTTCTTCCAAGGGTGCTTAAAAATCCTTTTGGAAGGAATAGTACAGTACACTCATAGAAAATAAACCAAATAACCATAATAGTTCCAGTCTTGGGAGATTCTTTTACTTAATGGTAATAATCCTTGCTTCTGTATTATTTCCCTCTATTATTAATCACATACTTCATGGGCATTATTAAATTAAATCTCCTAAAATCCTTAGCGATGAGTAAATACTATTATTCCAGATACAACATACAGCAGAGAATTTAGGTATGGAAAGGTGAAATAACTTGTGTAACACAGTATGAATAAGGAGAACTATGAAGAAATTCAGAGTAATTTCAGCTCCTAGAATTAGGATATATATATAAAATCATATGATTTATATTTCTCCATGGTATTTTCAGTTTACTTTTGTTTTCATGGATTTTGGCCTTTAGTGATTTTTTCAATAGTTCTTTTTAATGGTTGCTCTCTACAGCCTAGAGAACTTTTTATCTTAAACGAGACTGAGAAAGAAAAAATTCGCACATCAAAACTCATCCCCAGTGACCCAGACTTCAAGCAGAGCAACAAATTATTTAATGCTCAAACAAAAAACACAAAAAAGAAAACAAAGGAGAAAACCTAAAATAATCCAACACAGCAGAACTAAAATCAAACATTTTTCTTAATTTTTTTACTTTATTAAGTAAAAGTGAGCTTTTACATCCGTACTCATGTGCCTTGCCTACACAAGCAACTTGACTTTTGCCAGCTAATTATATGCACAGTGTTTTTTCTTGAGTTAACTGAAATTTAATAAACCCTCAGAACAACTGAGCACCCGGGTTATTTTTTGTGTGTGTAATTAGAGGGTTCCGGGCTGAACTTCAGGTTCCAGTTTTGAAAACTCTTAACCTATATCTCCTGAGTTTTACTCTTGGCTTCATGGAACATTTTTCTTCCTAACATTTTTATTTATATTGCACTTGTCACCCTAGCAGATTAGGGCAAAATAAATTCCACAATAATTCACCAAAAGCTGTGAGTTCTATTTTAAGATTAAGAGCAGTTGGTTCATTATAAAGTATTGCCATGTTAACTGTATAGTTTGGAAATTGATGTAATTATTGTAACAACAAAATTAACACTTTTGACACATACAGTACAAGAATATAACAAAAGGAGAAGGTAAATAAAAACCATGCTTCCTGAAGCTGTAGATGTTTTGTGAGACTTTTGTTTAAATAGTCCTTCTTAATGGATTTCTTATTTCAAAATTTTCTCTGTCTAGTTAAATTCACTTTTCCTTTCTACAGTGTAAAAAAACACATGTAAGTTCAGCAGGTTTATGATAACACCTTTTGCAGAATTTCTCAGCTTTGTGGTGTTCTTTAGCCTCAATATTCTCTCCAACCTTACTATTGTAAGAGTATGTGAAATGAAGAGCAGATATCTTAATATTTTTGACCTCTAGCAGAAATGTGAATGTAAAATGACAGAAGCTCAAGCCCAATTAAGCACTAATGTAATTGTCTTCATATAGCAGAAATAAGTTGTCCTTTCACTGTAATACTTCTATTTTATATTTAAGAGAAAGGACAAAAAGGGATAAGGAATGATTGCTTCAATGATCATATAGATCAAATATGAACTTTAACATGCAAGTAAGCACATAAGTAAAGGACTGTGCTTTTTGATTGACTCAGGGCCTAGTACTGTCAGAAATATAAGGTTAGCCACTTTTTCAGTGTCTGAACCAGACATTAATTTTTCCTTTATGAGCTGTACACTCCATTTGTGTACTGCACAGGTCTAAGCCTCATTTTTTCTCTGTTTCTCTGATAACAGCTCTGAATAATTGATAAAGAGCCATTATCAAAACAGAACCCTTTCACAAAAGGGTTTTCCAATACAGTCCCTCCACATGCAATTTGACCTGCACTTGCAAAATAGTGAAATAATTTGTAAATCACCAGGGTCATTTTCCCCTTTAAAATAAAATTGTTTAAAGACAATATACTCCAGATGAAAGCAACAACATCTGGTAGTAAAAAAATAAAAAAATCTCTATATATTAGAAATAATTATAATTCCTCAAAATCCATATTTTAAACTTGATTTTGCTTGGAAAAATAAGCTGCACATAACAACAGTACAATGCAAAGTTCAATTCCCATAATCAGTATTTAAACAGACTTTACTTAGGGATTTCATAATTATCTTCTAGGGTTTTGAGGTGGGTTTTCCTTGCATTTTAGGAACTTTTTTGCAGGTGGGTAATATTCTGAATCCATTTATATGCTTTTTGGATGCATTTCCCAGTAAGATTAGAGCTTTATCTTTTTCTTTTTCTTTATCTTTATCTTTTTCTTTTTCTTTTTCTTTTTCTTTTTCTTTTTCTTTTTCATTTTTTCTTTTTTATTTGGTAGGGACTATGTGGCTGTGAATAGCAATCTGTATTAGCTCAGATGTCTAGAATGTGGTGCTAATAACATCAAGGTCATTGGTTTGACCCCTTTATGAGCCATTCACTTAAGAGTTAGACTCAACGAACATTGTGGGTCCCTTCCAACTCAGAATATTCTGGGATTCTGTGAAATTGAACTGAAAACAAAGAGGCTGTCAACAGGCAACTTTTCAAATAAATAGGGGGAAAGCACACCTGACTGAGTGAAACATTTATCATCCTGTTTTGATCTTTTGGTCATATATTTCTTCCTTTGCGTCATTCTGTGTTCTGTTTTCACATTTTGCTTGCATTTGAAGAATTGTATTGTTCCTCCAAGCTCGGTGTTTTACCAAAAGGAATAATTGAATATCATTATACCCCCATTTTACAAAAAATTCTAATTTCTCTGCATAGGCTCCAAACGGGTCTTTGTTTAATGCTGTAATGTCACCATACAACTTGCAAAATCACTTTCTACACAAGCATGCTAATGTAAGCTCAAAATGTCTTTCCAAGATGTGTAGAGATACATTCTCCATAATGATCTCAGACAACAGAATTAAGCAGTTTAACCTCTGTGAGTGATACCAAAATGGAAAGTTTAAAACTGCAATATTTGAGTGTTTTTAAATGTCCCTAAACCATTTTCCAACTATCCCATGTTCTAACTATCCGTACTGATAAGAATTCAAATAAGGACTTAGTTTTTGGCCATATATACATATATTTGTTTTTCTCATTTATGTTAAAGGTTCTGTAGTAAAAATTAATGTGTGGAAAGGTAATACATAAAACAACATCAATAACTATAATTCTTATATTCTGCTAAAGGCCAAACCACTGTCAAAATGGGATTTCATATTTCGATTTCCTCTTCTTCCTGATAAAAGAGCTATCCATTTCATTTCTGTAGCACATTTATTGTCATCTGTTACAGCTCTGCTGCATGTGCTACTGGTGCTGTTTAAGCATTATCTGTTATAAGAGTAACCTTATCAGCTACAATGGGATATATGTGCACATGCTTATAAGCTATTTTATTGTGATTTAGCTATGCTTTATTTTACCCAGAATAAAAGGAAAAAGTAGAATATAGGATAATCTTACAGATGTATCAAGAAACTGAACTAGATTTTTCAAAAGCTTTTACATTTCTAAGTGCTTTTACCTTAGAAAAAAGAGCAGATTTATATATAGCCTTACTTTCCATGGCGGGATAATATTTATTAATTATCATCAATGTCTTTATCTTGGTATTATGCACACATGATTCAATCAAATAAATAATACTGTACAAATATGCAGGGAAGATATATTACAATCTCATATCACTTAAAATCTGAAAAAGTCTAGAAACAGAGACTGTAGAAAAGACAGTTTTGTTAAAGGATCTAGTATATAATGAATACAGTTTGGATTAATTAACTAATTATTAATTAATAATTTTCTATTGCATTTGGGGTTTTTTTGTCTTTGCATAATGTACCCTTTTCTTTTGTTAATTCTGATCAAAACTGATAGGAAAAGAAGAGTAAAGGTAATAGCAGATGGGCATGGCAATTTCAGATACTGTGAAAAGAGGAAGGAGAGAAGAAAGTCTGTCAGCAGGAACTGGTCTGTTGCTGTACTTCAGTCCAGTTGTAGTTCCTGTGCACTGTAAATTTTTCTACTTGTATTGCTATTGCTCTTCAGTGTTGCCAGCAAAGCTCAAGCTTGTTGATATTCAGCTTTTTTAAATGTGGATAGATAAAGACAAAATCTGCTCACACTTCACCAGTTCTTACCTTCCCCATAGTCTTTGTGCACAAACATAAAGTTACCTGCCAAAATGCAGAAAAGCAAGAAGATATTTTTCATAACTACCTACTATCATTATGGTAGAAATTGGATGCATTTAAGACTTCATATAAACTACAGAGAGTGGTTTTGAACATGGTTTTTGTGGAAAACACATCTCTTATTTTCACCTACTGCTGACATTAAGAGAAATAGTCCTTATCCTCTTCCGTGTAATCAATATAAAAATATTGCTGGTGTCTTTTCCTATGACCTACAGCAGATGCTCTTCACTCAGCAAACTTAATTATGCTTGTCTCCAGTAGCAGAAAGCCAAAAGGCTGTCATGTATATGTATATATATATATATATATAGGACATATAGGTGTGTAATATTTTACTTCTTTTAAAATCTTAAAATATTTCACATTGTAACTCTTGCAGCTATTTCTGTCACAGAAAACAAGATATGGCAGGCAATCAAAGACCACATTTCATTTCTAAAGCATGAACTCTAGAAATTAAGATAAGTTAATAAGTATGTCTGTTTGCACATCTTGACTTCTATGTAGCAGGTATCTTCAGAACTTTCTGAGTGAGATTGTGTGATTCAAGAAAGCAAATGATATAAGAATAATATCACAAGACTGTTATACTCTTCATTAATTTTTTTTCTAAATTACTCCTCTATAGTTTAGCAGCATTTCTCTGTCATGAAGACATGGTCAGTGGAAAACTAATCCACAAGCAAGAAAACTCCTGTTATCTTCTACCATGGCATTTTCAGAATATCTATCATGCTCACAAAAAAATTCTTTTATGTCTTGACAAGAGTGATCTTTTCCAAGATATGCTAGCTGTCCTGCACACACTCTACAACATCTGTCAACACCCTCTGTCAATATGAACAATACAATATACATATTAATATCTTACATAATGGCTATATCGTTACCTGTCTGAAATATCTACAAAGATAAAACAAACTGTCAGAGTTTCAATTCAAAAATACTCAAATCAAGAGTCATTCAGAATTAACTCTTAAATGTGCCATCAGCAAGAAATACTTTCTCTAAACAAAGAACCACAGCTGGGAACATGAAGATAGATTTATAGTGTGACAGTATTATCATAAGTTCCCTAAAAAGTTCAATATACTTGAGTACCAAAGTTACTCTTTATGTAAGACACATAGATGACATTTTAATCATCCGAACTTAAAATTTGGAATTTCTCAATTCAACAGAAATTCAGTAATTATGATTCCCCTATGAAACTGTCTCTAGAAAAGTAATGACCTTTCAAAATATCCTCTCCCATATCAAAATGGGAACCTAAAATTTTATATAGACATCAAAAGCTTAGAATTACAGATGAAAGGCAAGATGAACAACGTCAGGAAAAAGAACACTGCACACAGGGAAGTACTGCAGAATTGACTCTGAAGTAGCCTTTGTGACTGGGAAAACATCTCATGAATCACCATGAACAGTTCTTTCAAAATGTCACCTAAGCACTTAGCAGTAAGCAAGAAATTTAGAAAGAATATTAGGAATTATCAGTAAATTCATACAGAACAAACCAGAAGCTATAATCCCATTTTATACCAGTATAGTAGAATTTAAAAACATCTAGGCAAGCACAACAGAGATTACCAGAAGTGTTATTTTCTATAAACTCTCATGCACCTCACACTGACTGCTTGGATTTTGTGGGTTCACTTGGAGCTTATTGTTTTATCTGCTTTTCCAATAGCTAGCCAGACTACCAGATGGCTACCTTTAGAGACACAATAGTAGTTCACAGAAAGTTTTGACCTGTTCTCATGTTTTCCTTCTTCATTGTTAACATTTCAAACTGGAGGGTAAAAATCCATATTGAAGTGATGAAAAAAATGACTGTTGTTTGTTTATATAGATGATAAGAACAAAAAAAATCTTATCATGTGCAAGCTTGAAATTATGGTTTTACAAATTATTAAAAATTAGTTTGGAAAGTTTAAACAAAGACATATACTTAGCTATTTGTTTCAAAATCTTACAGTCCGTTCTCACAAAGTTTTAAACCTTTCTGAAAAAGGAAGATTGCTAAAAAATATGAATGATAACTCAAGTCTTAATTTTAAAAATTCTATTTTATATAATGATGTCTAAGAAATATGATCATTAGTATCTAGCATTCTTGTAACTAAACATTGCTGTGTAGGTACAAAGAATAATAAAATATACTCAAGTGGTTTTGGTTATTTAGTTTCTGAGCATATGCAGTAGTTAAGGGAAGAACAGTAGAACACCCATTTATTAACCTAAAACTTCCACAGCTGAACCTACTGAGATACATTGTTCACAGTTGCCAGCATAATACCCCAAAATCCACAATTGAAAGCTGCTCAGTTTTATTTACTTGGTTTGTTAGATATTCCTTGACAAGAACTTACCATGAATATTTTACAAAGTATTTAGGGACACGGTTTTCAATTTGAGCTTGACAATTTTCAGTTTGTATAATTTCTGTCACTCAGTAAGGTTTGTCCTACCTTTGACATGTAGGAAAGAACTAGGGTTTCTTCTGTAGTAATAGGCTGTCGTATATAATAGCTGATACTTGGTTTTGATTTGTTAAAATTCATGTCACAGTTTGAACTGGCCCCGTGTGCATAGACATGACATACTGGTCCTACTCGGCCTCTCCTGGAGCCTCCCTCCTCACCCTCTGCCCCCTACCAGCGCACCAAGCACCCCAATTCAACAAAGCCTGGGACGTGTCCTGCCTCCTCAGTGGACCTCAGTCCTGCATGTACTTGTAGCCTGGATATTCCTGTCAGAAGCCTTTGGTCCTGCCCTGTCTTTGGCCTCACTGTCTTTTGCTCCTGGCTGGGCTCCCTGGATGTCCCATGGGCCTCGTGCACAATTCCCTGTACCAGGGTCTGGCCATCATTGACTCCCAGCTCACCTTTTTAAATGAGCAGCCAACCCTCACTGCTCCCTGGCGCTGTCAGAAGACAGTCCAAAGACTTGAATGCTTATGTTGCCAGAATTCTTTTTCTAGGTGCTGACCCCAGGTATTGAAAAAGGAATAAACCCATCTAAGAAGTATTTGTAATTACATTTTCAGTTTTGTTCAAGTTCAGCTTATAAAACTAATCTGGGGTTTATTGAACTTCTCTCTTGATCTTAATTTGAATAACTAAACCACTACCAAATAAAGAGCTACCAGATTAGTGACAGATTTGTGTTAGTTTCTACATGTTTACTTTCAGCACAGATTATGCACTAATATGTACTTAATAGTGCAGAATACACATGAACTGAAAATATGCAAGCTTATATTCAAATATTAAAGTATCTGAAGTCCTTGAATGAAATGTTAAGCATGTAAATGAGTACTTAGAGGGTTTGTTTTTGGGAGCACAGTACACCTAGAAAACTATATTAATAGACTCATTTTTCAAAAATCCTAATGTCAGCATTTTCTCTTTTTTGTCTAGAAAATTCCTTTTTCAATTCCTATTGCTTTTTTAACTTTCTCCTGAAGGAATTTCTCTCAAGATTCTTTTCATTCTGCTTTTGTTTTACCAAGTCCTACAAATTCAACACATTCTCTGCAGTTGATACCTACTGTTATAATTCTACACTTTACAAAAACCAATATAAAATTTCTTTATTGCAGATACTGAAAGCACACAAGTTGAGAGTATGGAGATGGAAAAATAGCTCTTCCAGTATGTTTTTCAGGTAGCTCATGCTGTTCTCCAAAACACAGCATTTCTGCCTATTTTCAAAGTCAAATGTAAGCAAAGCAGCTTTTACAGTGTCTTTCATGTGATTCAGGCTGTAGTCTCTGTTGCTAGGCAGGTAAGCCAGTTTCCTCAACCTTTACCTGGTCTAATCCAACAGTAACAGTGGAATATTTTAACTCCCTATTTTCATTACACATACCCTGATTTTAGTCCATTGTTCTTTTCTTTGTATATAACATATTTATCCTCATTAATATATCCAGAAATTTCCCATGCTTGCGAAACATAAACTGAGTAAATTTGTCTCCAGCCTTCAGATAATGTCATGAACCCAATTAACCCTCCATGCAAAAAGGAGGGAAAAAATAATTTAGGACATTAGGTATTATTTGAATATCTGTTTCTGGCTGGACAGAATAATCTCATTATTTCAACCGGAAGGCTTTGTTTAGCTTTAATTGTGCAGATATCCAGTTTCCCTGGCAGCTACTGTAGGACTGCTAAAAAAATCCACCAATATTTTAATTCCAACAACCTCAGTTCAATGAAAGCATTAACTACGCTCTTAAAATTGAAAGTTTCATGGATTAGAATATTTTTTACACTGTACCACAAGCTTTAAAATGTTGTTAAACCATGGAAGTATAAAATCACATAGATGAAGGACAAATAAGCAAAAAATTGTTTTCAAAATTATTTTTCTATTTGAGATAAATAATAAGTGTAAATAAGTGTAATACTTCAACTCAGAAAAAAAAAGCCATCTTTCTTAAAATCAAATTTACTTTCTGAGAAACTGAGATGAAGAATTGGGGATATTTCAGAGGAAAAAGTATTTGCTGCTCTCAGTTCGCTGTCTTTTGACAGGCTTTTGGTGTATATTCTGGGCTAATTTTCACTTACAAAGCACTATGCCAAATAAACAGGGGGTTTTGGTAGAGAAGCATCAGTGGAATCTCACTCGAGTTGTGCAGGGACGCATGCTGGTCAGCATATTCATAAATTATCTAGGGAAGATGATGAATTGCACTGTTAGTCTGCTGATGGTAGTAAATTAGTCCAGGTAGCAAAGATGAAACCTTAGTGCAAGGCTGCAGAGTATTGCATGCTACTGCCTAACCCCGCAGGAAATCTGGAGCTGGTAAGTGGTGGGCGTGCGGAGGAAGCTGCGCCCCCAGTTGTGCATGTGGAAGATCAGAGGACTGCTCTGGTTGCAGGTACCTCGGCAGGCACGCAGTTCAACCTCCTGCTCAGAGCAAGGTCTGCTCCGAGATCAGAGGTCAACTATGAGATCAGTTTCTTGGACTCACCTCTGAGATCATCCAACCATTTTTCTTGCCTGTTAGATATTCACTGAGTATTCACTGCTCTCTTGCTCCACTTGGGATTCCAGGAGTGTGCTTCCTTTATCAAACGATGTTGTAATTCAAAACTAATGTGTTTATTCTCTGGTCAAAAGGGTCTGGCACAGGGGTGTTTGAAGCAGGTACACTGAAATTTTCCAAATGTTGGATAGGATCTACAGAATTTCGTGCCATTATTTTACACTTCTATTTTGATATGAGGCAGGGTTTTGTCTTCTTTTTTATAAAATTTTAATATTCAGTAGTATAAAGCACATATTTGCTACTGGCTTTATTTCTATGAAATATTGTTTATTAGCCCAAGCATTTCTTTTGCAAGCATATTTTAAGCCAGTATGCATGATGCCTAAATTTCTGTCAGGTCTCAAATATTATGGTATTTTTAGGAAATCCTACTTGATGAAATATCTGTAAGTTAAGATTCATAAAAGTGGAAAAGCTGAGCTTTGATATGACACAAAGTGAAACATTCGTGTTTTTGCTTTTAGCAAATACATTGTCATTTCAGCAGTGAAATCTATTCCAATTAATGATTGATAACCAGTTGCATAAAAAATATATAAAACCAAAATTCACAACAAACTTAATATAAATCTAAGTGACTGATGTATGTCAAATTAAAAAAAATACTTCAAAATGTGGACTAAATGTTGCTTGGCAACAGAATGTTTGACTAATGCTAGGGGTGTCTATTTATGCAGTTATCAAAACAGTGCTCCTTATAAGCAGGAGGAAAGCACTATAATAAAATATGAACATCTCAAAAATCATAATTTGAAAGTCCTACACTCTTGTGTTGTTACTGAAAAAACACCAATAATTGTGCAAACACAACAGCCTTAAAAATCACAGTCTATTTCCATTGAGATACAAGTGCATTTGTGGCTGGTATGAAGGTGGACATTTTAGGAATTTTCTTTTCTTTTAGGTTGCAGTTTAATTTGATAATTTAGTTTACAAAAATACCTTAAATAACACACAAATATTTTCTCTACTCAGATGTAGTACAGATAATTTGTCTTCCAAATTATCTCAAGATAAGGAAACTGAATAAATCCAATATTTTTTGTCCAGCACTTAATGTAAGATATATTTTTAGACTCCACACCCACAATTTACATTTAATTTCTAGGCAGAAACTTAAAAATTAGGTCATTTGCACTGTTGGAATATTTGCATTAATCTGAGAAGGTGCAGGATCACCAATAACTGATATGAACTATGGGTGAAGCTCTGTAACAGGGCCAAATCCAAAACAAAACATTTTAATGGACAATTTAATTAATTTTAAATTACCTTAGCTCAGAAAGCAGAAAGGCTTCAGTACACATTTTTGTTAGACATTTTACCTACTTTGCCTTCCAGAATTTAAGACAAAATTTTAGCCCTAGGGCACTGGGGTAGCTACCTATATAAAACTGCTAAAATTAGAATAGTTCTCCTAAAATGCATACCAAATTTACTTCCATAATACTGAGTCTGTGTATTTCTAGCTGAATAGCTGAAATAATTAAATATGATCCAATTAAAAAAGCTAAAAACATTTCTCTCCTTAGATAATTTTAATTTGAGCTAAAAAATATAAAAGCTTCCTTGGCAATGAGATTGTGTGTGACTTTAGAGAAACATTCTTCTATGGATTTGTAAGATACATCAAAAAGTAATATGTTCCCACAAATGATGAAAGGATGCTCTGTATGCCATGACATAAATTTCAGGTGGGTTATACTTGTACACCGTCACTGTGATGGACTAAGGATTGCTATCAGACGATCTTTTTGACTTTATGTCGGGAAATTTGGTTTGCACTTCTTCCTATTTCTTCAATATTTCATCATATTTGTTTTGTGCATGTTTTAATTAGGCAGGGAAAAAAAAATAAATTCTTTTCTGGAGAACTTAGCAATTCAGGGCTGAAATGGAAAGGCCAGTCCTCCCTACAGCTACATCATCTAGAGTGATACATACCTGAAGTATTGCAATACCTAGAAGCAGCGAGATCACTAAAAGCCGAAATTTTGATTTCATCTCTGATCTTCCTTCTTTCCTGTTATAGGCCTATATTAGCCAGTGTTCAGTATTATTTTGATGTATTGCAGGTATTTTTGATGCTTCAGTTGTTAAGTGACCGTATGTAAGTGCATGTATATACAGCAGAACTATCCAGTCACAGATTACATACATCAGTCATTCCAATAGCTTCACTTCCAACATCAGGGGGGAAATGAAACCATCACAGGGAAAAGCAATAATCTGAGGTTGCAGCAAATGTCTTGCTCTAAATACAGAACTTTCTTGCCATGTACACTAATCTCTTCTTTGAAAGGAGGAGGAATATTCTGCCAAGGTATGTTACCCTCCTCCACACTTGGATCATTTTTCAGGTGTTTCTGAAAAATGCACAAAGACCATCTGCCAGCGAGATATTTTAAAAGCATAATGCAGTTATTTATTGGCTGATGCACACAGAGATATCTAGGATTTAACAAGCTCCTAGACTAGGGACTAATATGCACTCTGGCATGATAAGGCACCCAGAGTCTCCACTGGCCAGGCAGGCACCAGCCTGGAGGGGAAGGGCCAGTTTCCACTGCCCCCGAAATAGATCCTTTTTCACTGACCCTGCTTTTCCCTCCAGGGTTTTACAACGTTTCATGCTGATGTTCTTCCACTTGAAAACTTGAGCTTCTAATCATCCACTCCCAACAATCCTACTCTATTCGCAGTTTTTCCTTTCTTATCTTGCACACCTCTACTCCACAGAGTTCCTCTCAACTCAGAAATTTCCTTGGAGGTCTGAGCCAAGGTTATGAAGCTACATATTATCAATTCTGGGTCTTCACATGCAGCCAAACCCTGTGGAGAGTGAGGAGGCTGCTGCAGAAGGGATCACACAGAGGTGGGCATAGCTGCCATTCAGTGCATGACCAAAGACAGCAGCAAAAGCAGGACTGACCCCAAAAAAGCTTTAAAACTGCACAGATTTCCAAAGTGACCTCAATTTCCTACCATCCAAATCTTCAAAACAGCCAACCCTATACAGCACTCCACCTTGCTATCATCCATCCCTGCACCTGCACTGAGTCTCATTCAGAGTCAGAGAAATAGCTTGCCCAAACCCTGGATTTTAGCATAACAGATCTCTTACTGGATTCTATTATTTCTGTTTCAAATAGTGTCATTTGCAGTACAGCACCAGAGATTAAAGTCTGTATAGGAAAACATGCTTCATTCCTTTCACTTCAGAGAAAATACAGAGAAAATATTTTTGTTCTCTACCTCCCATATTGAAAAGAAAGATAGTTTGAAAGTAGTTACAGCTTTCATCTTTCCACCTTTTTTACCTCTAATAGAAAGCAGGGACAGAAAAAAATGGAAATTCCTTTTTTTTTTGGCAGAGTTCTCAGTCATCTCCGAGACAACAACATATCTGGTGTTTCTGCAAGCAGCATAAACATGTCACTGTATTTCTGATTAAAAATATTCCAGATAGCAGTTTATTATCATCTAGTTAGTTCTACAGAGCCCACTCTTGAAAACTCATTTAAGCCTGACGATGAGTTTAGTAGAGGGGAGTTGAATGGACCACATTTCCCAAATGAGTTTAAAACAATCATGTTAATTCCATTAGGTAATTTCCATGCTGATTCACCATGGCCAATACAGGTGAAAAATGAGCACTCCATCCCAGACGTACTTGTTTGTCTCAGTTTGAGGGTCGGAATGCTGTCCAGAGACTGGGGAAAATTCATGCAGCTATTGTGTAGTTAAATTATGCTCACTAGACAGGAGGCAATTTTGCTTGTTTGCAGGAGTATCTAAGACCCCAAATGAGCTACTACAACAGACCAATTAATTTTCTATACCTTACCCTTTCCCAGTTTTAGCAAATGCCAGACACTTCAGACAAAGACAATTGTGCAGATAGTACTTACCCACAGGAAGACAGCAACTTTAGTTTCATGTGTTTAGCTCTTTTTATAGGCAATCAAATAATTATTGTATTACACTTTATTTTATGTACACCCAGTTAGGGTTGGTTTAGACATGAATAAGTGTTTATTGACTAAGTCAATAGTCTTATCCATGTTACAGAGCACATAAAATAGTTACAAGAATAAAATCAGTTGTTACATTAACCACTTGCAAATAATGCTCAAGCTAAGCTTTAAACAAATATCGCCTCATTAGATTATATTCTAGAAATACAATATTTCTAGAAAGAAATAGACAGGAACGCAAGGAAGCATTTTTTTTTAGAAAAACTTAGTCTTCCCTTTCCTTTCCACACTTCAGATTAATTAGAATTTACCACTAAAAGACCCAGACAGTACAATTAAGTTTTACAGCAACTATATCAAGCTTTTTAAAAATTGAGCTTTGACTTCTCCATAAATCCCAGGGGTTCTTACAATCAAATTAACTTTGTCATCTGAAATAACAGAATGAGATACATAATACGCCACGCACTCTCTGGTACAGGAATCCAGCTAATCAAGAGGGTCACCTAGCATATTGCTTCTTCAAAAATAAAGCAGCAGTAAAAAATACAACACTATTCTATTTCCATATCCCTGGAAACACCTCTCTACTGAGAATATACACCTATAAAAGTTATTTCATGTGCCTTCTCCTTGGCATCAGTATGGAGCCAGAGCAGAATCAACATTTAATGACAAATAAGGTATAGAGTGAATTTTGTGTCTTGTCCCCTTCTAGTTGTAGCATGTCCATGAAATGGCCAAGCTGCTTCCAGGTGTATTAGGTGCTAAAGAGAGAATGTAAATAATTTCCCTCCTCTGATGTTCTATCCCGAACTCATTGCCAAAAGCATTGCATTTTTAGTAGAGAGTTCTGCTCTTCATGAACACAAATGTTATATTACCACATTATTTTACAGACAATATCCAAATTAATAACTCAGTAACAGAATTATTTTAGCAACTTAGAAATTTATTTGGCTGAGCTATTTTTCTGAGACAGTCTTTTGGTCAAACCCTGGGTTATTGACCAGACCAGATGAGAAAAGTCTCATTGCTTCTGCTTAGTACATATTGGGCTACAATCTCTCTGAAATCAATTCATGAGGAGTCTGGAGTGTATACTGGCCTCTATAGCAGAAAATTCATTAAGAATTTTCTTTAAGTGTCCATGAGAAAATTCATTAACCCAAAACAATGAGTCCAAGACAGCCAATAGGATGCACTGTAAGTTCATGTCAAAGGCCACTCCCCTTTGGGAATTAGGTGACTTCATCTAGTGGTAAAAATCTTTGCATTTTCTTCCACAAATAAAGCAAGAAAAATCTGATATTTCATTAAAAATATGACCACAAAAAGATTGTGGGGATAGTACTGCCCCAAACAACATTAATCACTTCTAAACATGACAGCTAGAGCTGCTTCTTTGTCTGATGAGGAATTACACACCTCACAGTAGAGTAATCTACCTTCCAGGTTAAATTATGTAGAATTAGAGAGTTTTGGGATGAATACTCTCCTGCTATTCAATTAATGTTTTCTATTGATTAAGCTATTCAGTTAATATTATCTTAGGCATAAAGAGGTGTGAATGTATATTTTATTAGGCATGATATACCTGTGCTGACCTGCTCATCTCAAGCAACTCTGAGGCATGTCTCAGTATGCCCAGAAATAAAACTTTAAGCTTCTGAACAAATGTACAAACATTGTAAAGTGACTCCTGCAGTGAGTTCTGCAACCTTGAAACAACACAACGGTTCTGGATTAGAAAAAGTAAACAGGGCTTCCGAGAGACAGTCTGCATGTTGAATAATCTCCAAGAAAACAATCAGGTATTCTAAGTGCTATCTAGGTCCTATTTAAGCATTTAAATTTTGATCTGTTTAACTGGTTGGTTTCTTGTCTTTGTTTTGTTTTGGGTTTTATTTTGAGAGTGGGAGTGGAGAACTGTTGGTTGTTTGCTGATTTTTTTTTTTTTAAATTACTGTATTACATGTATTCTTGTGACATTATGCATGGAATTTTCTAGTAAGCCAAGTGAATAATTTCCAAAATTTTGGCACTATGCAATCTCACATGTACCATGCTTTTGTCCAAACACCCCACTCATCTGTCTTTCTAGGTACTTTTCTTTTTTCTTCAGGTTATCAGAAAATAAGCACTCAAATCATCTATTCTGTGAGCATCAGTTTGCTATACATGCTTCAGAAACAACTACTTATTGAAGCTGGTTTTGCTTCAATTTGTGAAACAAATGATACCAGGGCACAGCAAAGGCAGGTTAGCTGCCTAAGAGCTGTTAATGTAGATTTTTAAAAAAGTTCTGACAAAAGGAGGTTTTCTTGCAATTTGGATGCTAAATATTTTGAAGGTGGACTGCTGCAAAGAAACTTCCAAAGCTGATGGTGGGTGAGTGAAGTACTGGTAAAATAGCAGAGATTCAGTGTGTTTTACTCCTCACAATGACATTACAGTCCAGACCTATTCAGATACCTGACTGTGGTATGCAGAAATATTTGCCCATTTCCATAATTTTGAGCACAGCTTGACCCAGGCAGCTCCCATTCTAAGAAAACATCAGCAGCACACACTGATAATTGGTATTAAATTTTAAAGGAAAAAATGTACTCTAATTTCTGTTTTGACTAATAAAATATAGAATATATGCATATCTATTTTCATTCACATTAGTATGAGTACTTGACACCACACATTATGGACTGTTTTTAAAAGTTAATATCTATCACCTGTGGAATTATATTCATCTTACGGCATCTGACACATCTCGCATGCTTTGCAGTAGCTTTTTTCATTTCTGTAGCATCTGCAATGGATGGAAATACTCTATCACCAATACTGCATCTTCAAAAGAACCATAAACAGGCACTTAGGAACTCAATGAAAGATTATATCACTTTCAAGCAGACAGAATGCTTAACTCCATTAGTGTCACAGGATGATTAAATCTTCCTACATCACATTTCAAAGGCATTGCATATACTACCTTGTGGCTCAATGCATCTTTATTTTTCCATGGTCCTAAAGATTTGCAAAAACATGTTCTGGGATAGCTTGTTATCGGAATGACTTCTTGTGCTATACTAATGCCTAACTCAGTTTTGTGGAAATAAAAATGATTAAAACATATCCAATCAGGTGGGGGTTGTATAGAAAATAACTGTGAAACAAGTCTTGATTGTAAACTTCAGAGGGTTTTGCTGAACTACAGCAGGAAAGTGAGAGACTATGTGAACCAGCCAATTGGAACTGAGAAAGGAATAAGATACATTCATTTTCAGTCGGGTCCCTATTGTGGCAACATCTTGTTACTTTAATATTTCACCTGAATTATAACATCACCAAGCTGACACTGAAAAGGATGATTTTGATCCCTAGTGTAACATGTAGCTAGATCCATCTAGCCAGCACATTTCAAAACTATTTCTGATTATTTGGTTGTTCAGTTTATTTCCACATCTCTAATGTCACACAGATGCTACACTAGTATCACAGAAATTACTGAATGCTTTCAGCAGTATCTCCAGGATTTATCACATGCTCATACTGAATGTTAGACTGAAATGAAAAAGCAGATCACATCTGAATGTACCAGACTGAAAAGGTGGAAAGTTTGCTGTTAAGAAAGCCTAAGTTTTCTGACCCAAAAAGAAACCACCAAAAAACCCCGATCCAAAAGCAAAACAAAACAAAACAAAAACAAAACAACACAACAACAACACCAAAACCAAAACAAAAAACCAAAACAACAAAAATTTTTACATTCAATACTTGCATTTTTATGGGGGATTAAAATGTTTAGTATATCCACTGTCTTTCTTCTCTTGCCATCAGTGAAGGATCAACTTCTAAGAAATATCAACACACTGTACTCTCCTGTTCAAACCAGGAACAGACTAAATCCATTTCTGTTCTCAGGCTGACTTCCACTAGTTGTGATATCTTCCCAGTAAGGTTACTGAAATAAACTGTGTGCAGGCTTTTCATTCTCAGAGTTCTTCAAGTTTATGTTGAGATGGACTGGATATTGTGTTGGTTAAAATGCTACTGCTTGATTCACAGTTGTTAGAATTTTGCTTTTTATAAGTAAAGGTTTAATACTTGCCAAGCATACTAGGTTTGGCTGTGATGTAGTTCTTTTTCTCATAGCAGTCCATATGGCACTTTTAACTTTAAATTTGTGACTATAACAGCCTTGATAACACCTCAAAGCCTTAGCTACTGCAGGGCTAATATTGATTTGATTCTCATACAGCATCAAGGCCACCTGTTTCTCACCCTGCCCACACAGAGAGCAGGCTAGTGGTGGGGAGAGGTTGGCTGGGACAGAGCTGGGAGAGCTGAGCTAAATTGACCAAAGAGTTATTCCATGCTCTGTGATGTGTTATTCAGCAATGAAATGGGGGAAGTGAGCGAGCAGCTGGTGGGTGCTTAGCTCTGGCTGGGGTCAAACCCTCTGCCAAGGACCTGAATCTTTGCCCTGTATTATGTATCCCTGTATTTCAGCAGAGATGTTTACTAGGAAGATCTTATCCTTTGATTATGTTATACCCTACCCAAAACCCTGAAATTCTCAATTATGTAGTGGTAGACATATCACTTTACACATTAAGACCAGAAATGAAAAAGACAGGGAAATGAACAGGAAGGTGAGATACACATGGATTAGATACCTAATACTGTCTAAAAGAAATTCTACCGTCCCTAAAGCAAATGACAACATTCAAATGGAGTGAAAAGCAGCCAGCATTTCAGCTATGAAAATTCCCATCATTCTTATAATTCTATTCCAGTACTATTAGAAGCAGACAAATAGGGTGGAAATGTCATGTGTATTAATGCTAATTTCTGTGTCCTGGAAAAGTGAGAGCAAGTAATTGTCTTGATTTCCAAGATGCATAGTAGCTTTGGCAATATTGGGATTTAGTAGTAAATTGCCTGACATATGAAAGGACACAAAAAAGTATCTAATCAAGGCATCAGCATTCAAAAGAAAACTAGCAACAAAATAGGACATTTTCATGTTGCATTTAAGTAGTATTATGTAAGTATTGTATAAGTAGGTCTTGGTGGCAGCTAAAATACTGTAAACAATTTTCTTTGTGGAGGTAGGGCTTCATTCAGCCTGCCCATTTTCCCCATGATTTTTGTGGGTTTATAATTGGAGGTGCACAAATTACTGTGCTGCAAAGGTAGTGATAGTTTCAGGGCAAGGTTTCTTTAGTTTATTATTTATAGTTTACACTGTGGGCCAGGAGAGAGAAGGAAAAAGGGAACTTGCATACTAAAATCAATACAAATAATAATAGCCTCTTACAAGACAAGCCTCAGGGGCTGAATATCTCTGGGTTCCTTTTTTTACATAAATGATCTCAGTGGATTATTGTTTCAATGTTTTGTGCTGTCAGTCACAGTCAGCCACCAGCTCTCTTTTTTGGTCCCAGGGAAATCTTCTTACTTCTGTGTGCCAAAATAAAACAAAATTGCATAGCAGCAGGTAGCCCATGGTAGCTTTCCTGAATGTCTTCAGCAGAACTGTACTACAACAGAAGCAGTAATTCATGCTGTTCGTGGCTCTTTTCCAGACATACATCCTGTCAGTCAATGCTGAAGTGGCCAAATGTGTTTCCATATTATACCTAAAATTTCTCATTGCAGAGCAGCTTGGGGCTGGGGCTCAATTATTTACCTTATTTTCACTTGTTTTTAGCAAGAAAAGCACACTAAAAATTAAAAAATATTCATTTGGGTCACAAGAACATTCATATTTGATAACTTTGCTGTCAGTTTAATAGGAATGTGCACTAGGATTCTGCAGGATTGCTTTAGGTAAATCAAAGACATTCAGGTATCTCAGTATGTTCAATATGTGTGTTTAACATTTCTTGGTGCCTATATTTTTCCACACATTTCTTTTTCCAAAGCAACCCACTTACTTCTGTTATTCTACTTACTGCTGTATTATGTACTGAGAAAAACAGACAATTTTTCATAATTCTTTTGGCATTGTCATACTAGTTTTTTCCTTATTAGTCATCTTTGTGTATCTACATAAATATTCAGTGAAAATACATTTAAATTGTTTTTTAAATGTTTATAATTTTTATAATTTTGTAATTGTTTTTCAGAGAGTACAACGTCTTCCATAAAATGAAATATATATCCTTTTAAAAAATAGATTATTATGATCCTGTTTATTAAATTATTCAGTGGTTATAGAGAACATATTACAGTCTCTGAATTTCTGCATTTTTATTTTACCATACTACTAAAACAATAGCATTTTTTTACTTTTTACTAAAACATAGGCATATTTTTCATGGAATACTTTGTGATTTTTTTGTTCCCTTTTACACTCAGAAAACTTTTAAGATCATAAGAGGGAAATTAATTAAGATGTCTGCATTTCCTGGATCTTAGAAAGAAGGTGAGCAATTGGCATTTGACTCATTTTTGACAAGTAAAAATGTTCTTTCTCTCCAGGGATCTTTTCCTGGTTACTATTCAGCTTATTGCAGATATTTAGGGTCATATGAAATGGTGACAGTTTTACAAAACTGTCTAAAAAGAAATGGACAGAAAGTAGATATTTGACCAACATGAGGAAGATTGCTGAAAGACAATTAAAAAAACCCAGTCTTAGTATATCACCCACCTGTGTGTATCCACACAATATGAACTTTTAAGGCTACATCAGCTGGTGAAGCTGGTGTATGGAATATGCTTTCAGAAGCAACATAGTGAAACTAAAAAGTGGGCAATGGACCAGCATATCAAAGACAATTTGGTACTTTTGCCTAGCTCCTCAAAGGTATATTAATGCCAATGGAATTTGCCAGAAGTACCTAAAAATAAAGCCAAAACTATTAAAGCAACAGAGATCCTGAACATGTTTCAGGCACAAAGGATAAGGAAAAAGGAATTTGAACACTTAATGTTGGAGTATTTAAAGATCACTGTTTCCCTTTCTTTCTTATAACAGTCTCACATAGTGCTAGGAAATGAAATTTGAAAGAAGAACCTTCTTATAATAACTGTGTGGAAAAATCTCTGCTGATTGTTGTTTATGTCCAGCATCTGATTCGCAGAAATGCATGTGACTTTGGAAACCTATAATGCTTTTTCTATCTACATTATTGTCATAACTCTTTATGCAGAGTTTATTTTTCCTTGGTATTTAGTGTCTCTTCCATTTACTGAAATGTTTTTTCTTGTACACACTATTCTATGCTACATTTGGTAGTCTTGTCAGACTTTCTACATTGTTTATTCTAATCACAATTACTGATGTCACAAACCTTTTCTCTGCAGCACAGTTTGTATTTTATGGTTATACATTATGTCAAATTATTAATACTATGTATTTCTTTGCATTTATGAGAGATCTAGTTTGTGATGCACTGCAAAATATTATGGAAGTTGTAAGTGCAGGCCAGTTGAAGGCAAATGCTGTTTTTCTCTGACTTAATGGTAATTTTAAAAGCAGAAAAAATGGCATTAATTTTGTGATATTTTCAGCCAAGCTAAAACTAATGAATGTTTCTCTAACTTAATTGAAGTATGAGTTAATTGCCTTTCTTTTCATTTAAAACCTCTACTTACATCTTTACCATAATAAAGATTTTATTCCACTGTTTTTAGTCTTTAAAAAAAACCTAAATTATCTTGTCCAAGGATCAGAATACAGACTGTCAAAATCTTTTCTATTACAGTAGTATTGCTGTTATTTTTTGTACTTCCTTTAATTTTTTAAAATTTTGTTTATACTTTCACCAGTAAATTGGTATAATTATGTCTTCTGAAATTGTAATCTCATTTTCTAAATGTGTTATGCTTCAAACTTTGTCAGATGGGAATTTAAGAACAAGACAAGCACAAGAACAGATCCACCCACCTGACTGAGAAGTCCTTTCTAAGAATGGTGAAGTTGAAGTTTCTAATTTTTCACACACACAGACATTTACACACATGATCCATACAGAAACACACTCCCACTAGTCAAGGCCTTCACTCTATGCCCAGCACCATGGATGTGGGAAGCATCTATAGATGTATCTCAGACACCCAGAGCTGTTTGAATTATGTATTCTTTTCAGCTTAGATGATTTGCATGAGTTTCCAGTGGCCCCGTTGGTCATATCACCCCAGGAGAGTCCCTTGGATACCTCCCAGGTTTAAAGCCAATTTGCTCTTGTTACTTAGGTTGATATCACCTTCTGGATTCCTGCCTCAAACACATCATAGGGAAGCAGTTTTCAAATGTTCACCTGTCCTTCATTTCCCCCCTCCCTGTATATAACTAAACCACTAGAATTGAGCAGGTGTAGCTGAGGGCTTTTGGACAATCCTCCCCATGACCACAGTATTTGGGTTGTTTTCCTAGAGCATACCATAAGAATCACTTAGTGAGTGAAGAGGTGAAGTTTGCCTTTTGGAAAGGCTCTTGCCAAACCAGGAAGCAATCTGAATAATTTGAATTTATATAACTATCGGCCTTGGGATTTAACAGCTTTGCATTCTTCAACACCAAGAACAATACACCCCCTCTTCTACACCAATCAGTGGTAACTTTTGCAAATAGTGTACAGTTGGATATGTTTTACCCCCACTTTGGCAGAACATCCTGCTACAGGAAGAAAGAAACTCTTTAAGTGAAACGTGATCTATTTTCAGTATCTATTTTCAGTAACAACATTTTTTCCATTTTAAGCAGTCAGTGAATGTAAAACACTTATATCTAGGACCTATCATACTCTTGGTGACAATACAAAAGATAAACCTCTGCCAACGTACATTCTACAAGAGGAAAGGGGCAAATTTGTTTTTCAGAGACTGCATATTAAAATGCAAAAGTATGCAAAGTATGCATATTTAGAGTAGGGTGCAAAACATTTTTATTGCCTTCTCTTGAAGACTTTCAGATTTGAGTCTTTCCAGTTTTTCAGAGGCAGATAAATAGTAGGACTGGAACATTTTAAATGAGGCCTCTCAGTAATCTCATGCAGCTAGTTCTTACACTTTTTTGTGCAGCTTACACATGCATGGAACTGAAAATGGAAGCTGTCTCTTCAGCCCCCCTTTTGCCTGAGATCTAAAATACTGAGCTCCTTACCTCTAATAGAGTGAGTAGCATTTTAATTTAGTCAGTACTATCTGTTTAGAAAAGCAAACAAATATTAAACAAACTGCCTCCTTTAGGTTGTACCTTTTAACAGGCCTGCCTGCATTCTTTCCCCTTGGCTCACTACCTCTGTCCTACTTTTTCTCAGTGAACTATTTCAGATAAGATTATAAACCCTTAAAGAATTTATCTTCATTTATACAACCCATCTAATACAATGAATCTCTAACCCTAACTACAGCTTTTTATTATTATTTATATATAAAACAATATCTTTAAATTTATGAATTGAGTTTAACTAACCAAAGCAGCTTAGCACTCTATCTGTATAGAGCATCTCTTTATTTTCACTAATTTTTCATAATCCTTAAAGCAAGTCTTATAGCATGTGGGAGCAAAGTTAAAAAAGAAGAAAAAGTAATGAAAGAAACCTCACCTGAGTTATCCTAAGTTGACATTATGATAGTTACCTGTGATTATAAAGAGCTGACTGTAAAAATACAGGATAGTGTTACCATAAGTTCCATTATGAATGCAATTCAAACTTACTAGTGTTTGGACCTTGTGTGAAGGAAATACTCTGTACCTCAGAGCTGCCAGTGTCTGGCCCTAGGTCTGATTCACAGTTCTGAGCTGCGGCGTATGAGACTTTTATACCATTCACCTTGTTTTGGTTTTTTAACACTATACCTCCAAAATCCGTTTTTAAGTTTTCTTTAAGATTGCCTCTTAATTTTTACTTTCATATCAAAATTTTGTACACCAGTAACTGAAAATGATACTTAAAAATGCATAAACAAGGAGAACCTTTGTCTAATCATTATATCATATGAATAATTTAATATAAATACATGTATTAAACATTAAAAAATTATCATCTACATTGAATAAGTAATACGACAATACTCTTTTGATCTGAGTTAAAAAACCAAACCAAACAAATCAAAACAAAAACAGAAGCCTTAGAATATGGCTCTAGGGTGGAATGACTGGGTAAAATGTCACTTATCATGACTTGGAACACTGCTAACAAACAAATGGGTAACAATTCTTTCTCATGCATCTCTCAGCCTTTACAAGCTGCTGAATGCACAAGAAGATGAATGCTAGAAACAGGAGCTGGAATTTACAACTCTTAAAATAATAATGATGAAAAAAAATGCTAAATCAGCCATTGAAACTGTTGTTTTCTGTTTCTGTGCAGTCTGTTTCTCAGCCTTGCAAATTTTGGAGTTCATCCATGGTCTTGTTAGAAAGCTACAGACGTGCTATTGACAACTGCTTTTTAAACTCCTTCCAAGAATTCCTTAGTGCACTTTTATGACATCCTGTGTAACACATGGAACTAAGGGAAGATAAATTGCAATAATGAACCACTTTATTTCCCATGTGAATTTTTTCCTGTACTGTTGTTTTTTCCCCTTTAGCACAGTTTATTTGCTGTAAGAAGTGTAGTCTTATTTGAGCATCATATAACATATAACACATTCTATTTCATTATAAAAATTCAAAATCAGTAATTTGTTGGAAATATCATTTATTATCTGATACTTCATTGTGATAATTTCTAAGCAGTTGTGATCTAAAATATGTCTTTGAATTTTAAATCATAACACAGTAGTAAGCATGCAAAATATTCTAACAAATCACATTTAGCAAAATCTTTATGGTTTATTAAGCCATAGTCTTAAGATTAACAGTCTTTGTGGCTAACCTTCATTTGGGAGTATTGTTTCTATGATCCCCACCCCTTCTACCATTCAAATTACAACAGGCAATATTTAGGGATATGTGTGTGCAGCTTTCCTTGAGGTTTAAAATATTATGAAATTCTAAAAAATACTCCCGCATAATTGACAGTTATATTTACTCATATTACAGACAATTTATTTTTTAAAAATTCATTACAAATTCATTTTTTCTGCTATCTGTAATAAAATATTTATAATTTATTTATAACTTTAAAATATAAAATATTTTCCCTTCACACATTAATGGTTCAACTTTGAGAGTTTCTTGATGGTGACGATAGGGTTAAGCACATATGGGGAAGGATCGGGGAAGTCTAGCAAGGCAAGCATCATGGTGGGAGTCTGTTACAGACCACCCAGGACAAAGAGGAAGATGAAATTTTCTTTAAGCAGCTGGAACCTCTAGGCCTTGATCTCATGGGAGATTTCAACTTACCAGGTGTCTGCTGGAAATACAATACGGCAGAGTTGAAGAGTTGAAGAGTCTAGGAGGTTTCTGGAGCACATGGAAGAGAACTGCCTGACACAGCTGGTGAGGGAACCAACCAGGCAAGGTGTACACTGGACCTGCTGTTTGTCAACAGAAAAGAGCCGGAGGGAAATGTGGTGGTTTGAGGACACAATAGGCATGGAATGATACAGCTTTTGATCTATGGAGAAGGGGCTCAGCAGACTTGGACTGCCAGGGGACAGACTTTGGCCCGCTTAGGACACTGGTTGACAGAATCCTTTGGGAGATATTCCTGAAGGGCAAAGGAGTCCAGGAAGGCTGGGCCCCTTTCAAGAGGGAAATCTCATAGGCACGGGATCAGGCCTTTCCCATGTGCAGAATGACAAGCCAGTCAGAAAGATCAGTCTGGAAGAACACAGAGCTTTGGCTGGAACCTGGGGGAAGAAAAGACAGTTTATGTTCTCTGGAAGAAGGGGTAGGTAACTCAGGAGGACTACAGGAATGTCATGAGGTTATGCAGGGAAAAGAAGAGATGGGTTGCTCCCTGTCCAGTATAACAGTTAATGACGCAGAAGGAAAAAAGATTTTTTAAAAAATAGCCAAATGACAATCAAATTTGCTTATAAACCACCCTAATGAGCATAATATAAAAATTATATTAGACAAATTAAATATGGACTAAAATATGTCATTTTTCAAATGTAACATTAATCGCGATTTTATGGCTAGAACTTCCAACTTACATTAAATGTTTCAAGTATTCTTATAGCAAGAGGTCATTCAACTGGATAATCAACCAGTAACAATCTTTAAGCATTCTCTTGTCATAATAGTATGCAGGCCTATTATTTTCTCAGTGAAATTTATTCCATTTCCTGAAACGCTGTTCTTCTCTTACTTGTTTTTCTTCTGTTTTCATACATTTATAAGCATCAGTTTGTTTTTCCTACAGTCAGTTTCTCATTTGCAGAACAAAAACTTTTGTCCATACTCTGCCCATTGTGCCATTTCTGCCTATTACTCAGATATGCAAAATGAAGATAAATTGTCCCCATTTCAGAATGGCTTGAGTTTTAAGAGCTTAGATGTTTTTTGTTAGAAATTTAACTTTTGATCATTAATTATTAATAAAATACTGTAAACAGCCTACAAATTATCAATGTGATCAATAAACATTTACAGGTATTTTAGGAGAAAAGTTGAGCTTCCCTTTATGAGAGCAAAACTTTGGGAGATTACTTATAGCCTCTATTAGACAGGGAGTACAAAGTGATCTAGCTCAGAGCACTGATAAATTATTATTTTTGATGGTATTTTTACTAAAAAGTTAGCACTTTAAAAGTTTATGGCAAGTAAGATTGCTTAGCATATCAAGACACTGTTTATCCTTAATACATTCATGGAGGCTACTTGAAGGACACTTTCGGTTCATGGTCCTGTATACATAATACAGCCTTTTATTGTTGACAGAGTCCAGAGCCCTGAGAATATTTTACAGTACATTATTTTTTAGAACCAATAAATTACTCATCTGAACTATCCAAGTATAAACATGATGACTTTTTTTCAGGCTTGACTATGATACTATTACAATGAATTATGAATTTCAGTGGTTATCTGGTTTTGATGGGTTGCAATAAATCATGATCATTTATGATTGGTTCTGAACTTCATAGAATTTTTTTTCATATAGTCTGTCCTACACTTGTAAGGTTCCTCAGAGTTATACTTTTAAAGATATCAGACAATTTCAAGATAGCATTAGAGTGATTTAAATTTTTAAAACAAATTTAAATGTATTTTCAGACTTCTTTTCTATTCCATATACAATTATAAAAGCTCTACAAATAAAGAGCAAATTCAAAACTCCTAAGTACTTGTTAAAGGACAGAAGACATATTTAAAATATAAAAAGTTTTTTTAAAAAAGCCAATATGCTTCAGTTACACAGACTAAATTAGCAGCTATTAGCAGGTGATTCATCTAACAGCAGCTTCCAGATTAAAAAACAAAAAAAACAATAACAAAAAACCATGAAAGAACAAAACAAAAAAAAGGCAAGACATCTTTAGGCCACATGTGAGGTGTGTGAGTGCAGCTATACTCCACACCACAAACATACCCCAGAGGAAAAAAAAAATCTTAATCTCACCTTCTTTAATGCAGTCTGTCATGTTTTCTATATCCTCTGTCATATAGAAATGGCATTTCTGCTTTAGGAGTTCAGCCAGTTCCTCAGTGGAACTAAGATTTTACCCTAACTACCTTTTACTGTGATTAATTATTCTCTTATTCTATTATCTAATTCTGAATTTCTAATTTTTTTTACTTTTTTTTTCTCCTGATCATATATATTACTTCTGTCTGGCAGGATATATCTTTCCTCACTTTCATTTCTTCTTAATTTCTCTACATTCTCCTATATCACACTGCAGTTCGTTATGTATTATGTATTACTACTGGGCTTAGCACTTCCCTCACCAGAACACCTAAGTTAGATTTAAGGGATATATGAGGTCAGTACATTTGATGAAAGAAGAATTTTTTTTTTTTCAATATCAGTTCAACACTTAAGGATTTATAATAGAAAAGAATAGAAAGCATTAAATAATTTTTTCAAGAACTAGAAGAAAATAATTGATTTTCCACACCCCCAGATTGAGCAAATTCCTGAATGGATTTGAAGTTCCATAGGACACATGGGACACTTAGTTCCTAGGGAAGCCTTTGTACAGGCACATAACAAAACAGTTTTCTCCTTGTCTGTCATCTCAGACTTTGCAATAAGAATCACTTATTTTCAGAACCACTAGTATCCAACTCAGAAGTTTTGATGCCCTTCTCATCAGAGAGTACTGGGTGACTCAGTTGAAATGATGCTGCACTGAGGACAGATTTAGCAGTTTCTCAGCTACAGTTTGCACTGCTTTACTTCTACTAGCAAGTTAGGGGTCAGGTTTTTTCCCTAAGTAAAAAGTTATAGGACAAGAAAAGTGGCCTTAAGCTGATCAAGGAGCCAGATATCCAGATTGGTTAATAAGAAAAATTTCTCCACCAAAAGGGTTGTTGTTAAGCAGTGGAGCAGGATGCCCAGGGAAGTGGGAAAGTCACCACAGGTGAAGTATTTAAAGACATGTAAATGTAGCACTTGGGCACTTAGGTTAGTCTGAACATGGAAGTATTTGGTTAATAGTTGGATTCAGTGATCTTAGAAGTCTTTTTCAACCTTGATGAGTCTATGAGTCTGTGATTCCATACTCAGTGAATCTAAGCTTCTTTCACATTTCCTTAATATGACTGCCCAAATAATCAGGGTCAGGTTTTACACTCCAGAAAATGTGTAGGTTGTAGATATGCCCAGGTTCTACATCAAAGGCACAGAAGGGAAATATGAATCTTCTAAATGCTTTAAGTATACAGGCTTTTTTTTTTCCACTACTACTAAGTTTGGTGCAAAACTTCATGTTGGTATCGTCTTGAATTTTTAAATATACTGTAATTTAAAGTTGTATTTAATATATTGTTTCACAGTAGCAGAAGTAGCGATACACAGTTCTCAACTCTTTTTAGCCCTCCTATCCTTAAATTATTCACTATCATTATTAAAAAGGGTTAGGGTTTATTTTATTAAAAAATCTCAGGGAAAAACCTCAAGGAAAAACAGGAATTACTTTAAAGTTCATCTCAAAGATCCAGCTAGGTCAGAAATAGATGCTGAACAACAAATGCCTATTTGTCTTAGCTACACATTAGCCGTTTTTCTTTAATATTCTCTCATATAATAGGAATGCTCCTCTATATTGCCTCTAACCTTAACTTCCCTTAATTTTGTAAGGCAGTGACGCTGCTTGACCACTTCCCCCTGAAACCAAGCAAAGGATGACTCTTAACAGCATGGAGCAGAACAGCATCAGTCCTGCTACACACCATTCTCAGCTGGGAGTGAGAAATAGCATGAGGAAAATAAGCATGTGCAGAGCTCACACTCATTTGAGCTGCAATGTAGAAATTTAAAAGATCATTTTTTACCTGGAGCATATTTCCTGGCAGCATAGGAAAAGTAGCAGCACAACTGAGCAATTACATTCTCTATTCTGACACATTCCACTGCTGAATACCTAGCACAAAACCACCAAGAAACAAAATATACTGCAAGGAAAACTCGTCCAAACAGACCCCAATCTCAGCAGAAAGACAGTCAATATGACCACTGCCTCCAACCTGCCACTGCTGCCTGACTGCAGTGTTTGTGATGTTAAACCATCTGGCTGCAGGGAATAAGCTCCTCTGAGAGACAGTGAAGGCTGTGAGCTCCTACTTCCTAGTCAGCCTGGTGTTTGCTCCTTCCCCGCTGGAACACAGGCCTCGCCAGAGACCCAGCTGTGACGTATCGGATATGGCCAAGTCAAACACACTCAGTGGGAGTGGAGGAATCTACTGTAATTATTGGCAAACTACTCAGCCTTTTACCTGTATAGGATTGAAGTCTGTCCATGGTTAAAACCTGAGGAATTTAGTGTTTCTTTTAAAGTTTTAAGTGCATGAACAGTTATTGAACAGTTTAGGTGTGGTTTAAAAAATTCTATGATATTTTCTCTTACAGAATCTGCAAAATCTAATTTTACTAGCTTGTGTTGAACCAAGCTGGACCATTCTGTAATTGACAGTTCTTAACTCTGTTTCTTTAATGTGGATTAATTATTTCTCTATCTATTTAAGAGTCTCCAGGATGTAACTCTGCATTGTCAGGCAGATATACCAAGCAGATGATTAGAATGTTTGTGATATTTATAAGAAATAATGTGCACTTTTTTATTCTCTTCATGATACCATCACACTTATTGTAATTACTCATCATAAACCAATGGGTTTGTAAATAATTAACTTTCCAATAATCCAAATCTAGAAAGGTGTTTGGTTTCCAAATTTAATTTAAAAAATACTCTTAAACAGTTTACAGCACCCCTGTTTTTTCATCCATAAACAATAAACACTGCAACTATTTCCCCAAAGTAGCACTCAAGCATGTGACTTGCTTTGGCTCATTATTTTATTGCATTAAGTATTTAAAGCTGACAATAATCTCTTATCAATAATTTCTTAGAAAGTTGAGGTTTTGTACAATGGTTTTTATTACCAAGATCTCAGTTTTCCAGCATGAGCCTTCCTGATGTTTGTTGCCAAATAGGACAGCATCTGTACCTCTAACACACTCCAACATGTCTTTCCATCAAAAATTGCTTGCAGCTCACATTTGAGACCCAGTATGGATTAAGAAAAAAACTAAAAGAAAATTTTCAATCATTCTGTTGGCACTTGCTAAATATAGCACATGTAAATCATAATACTCCCTTTGGATGAACACATTAAATTATTTCAGTAAATTATTCCAGTTTCTGGCAATTATTGCAATACCTCAAATGAGAATTTAGTACTAGAAATGCTCATGACTATGAGCTCTCACTTCACACAGTCCTAGAAGATGTTTGCTACCTACTCAATAAATACAGATAAAGAGATTTGCATAGTATGTATCATTTCAATGGTGCTTTGAATTTTTTGAGTGCTCTTGTGTTCCAGTGTGATGCCATTTCCTGTTTCACCTATCCCAACCCCCCAGGTGTGCCAACCTCTCCTTTCCCCTCCCCCTGTCCCCCGGGGCTTAAAAGGAGACGGGACCATGCGGTCTGGATTCTGTTGGGAGCTGTTACAACATTCAGGTCTGTCATCCTGGAATAAAACTCTGGATTAAAACTCCACGATAGAATCCTCTCCTTTTTCTCTTCACCGTCTCCTGAACCTTTTCCACCAGAGGTAAACTGAGTTCCTACTATGCCTGGATTTGTTCCTAGTGCCAGCTGCAGCACCCAGCTGGCCAAAGGTATCTCTGAGGTGAAACACCACAGCTGCCCCTTTGGCCCAGCAGCAAGGGTCAGACAAGGCCAGGCACGTCCCACCCAGAAATATTGGGATTAATATTCCATACTCTTGTTTGCTAGCAGGTAGCCTAAGGAATGTGAGTGTGCCAGGTCTACTTCATCTCCAGCTGCTGCATGCTTTTACCAGCTTTTCTTTTTCTCTGACCAGAAATAAAAAAAAAAAAAAAAAAAAAAATCAAAATCTTAATCCCACATGAGGGTATAGAATGCATTGAGATGTTTACAGAGTCATGGTACACATGCAAACAAATTAAATAATCCACAACTAAATTAATTACTGGGTCAACATATCTTAAGGTCAGGAAGGGCCCTCTATGGTACTAGGGATTCACACTGAGAGCCAGGACCAAGATTTTATGTCCTTTATGTGCTTTCAAAAACTAATAACAGTGTGAAAGGTTGTTTTTCCTACACTTAAAAAAGGTTTGCTCTTGCTTTTGGAAAAATGTCAAAACCTGAAAGCACACCTAAGCAGAGAAGCACAAACATGAGCCAGAACAGGAGCAGACTTACCTTCTGAGGATCTGTTAGATGTCAATTCAAGTCTGAAACGTATGGCCAGTTCTTCAGTGGGCCAGGCTGATTTCAGGAATACATTCTCAATTGTGCCTGATGTGGAAGTTTAAATTTTTTTTCAGACTGCTGCCTAAAAGTAAGCTCATTTTGAGTGTAGTAAAAAGATTATATCACATAAATCCTGGAAAAGATAAGGTGAAAAACATACAGCATGCTATAGATAATAAAATCTACTATTTTGTGCTGCTTTTATGTATTTGTAAAAGGCAAGAGTGATATTATTTATATATTATACATATCCATTACATATAAATAAAAGGTTTATACCTGAACAAGCTCTAAACAATATTCCAGAAATGCAGGTATAATAAAAATAAACCTTTATTAAACCTCTAGAAGGAGTTTAAAAGAAATCTGAAAACTCAAATGTTGCTGAAGACATTAATTCCAGTTGTTAAAGTCATAGTCCTGAGTCTCTGGGTGAAGTCTTTTTAACTCACTAGTCCGTGCCTGTCACTACATAGACAAAAAGCTTCTTGATGATGTATTCTGAGGTGCTAAAGTTAACAGAAAATACCGTATGCTCTTTTCAAACCTTTATGGCTGAGAGCTTCTTGCTTAGTTTCTACTCAGCTCTCTTAGTGGCTTCCATGGAAATTAGTTCAAGTAGGGTGAGTAAAGACCAGGCAACAATTTCAGAATAAATAATAGCTCTCATTGCTGAATGGCAATGATACATTATGAACAAAAGCACATGCTCCTTGTCCCTGAGTCCTTCAGTGGTTCATGAAATAGAAAATGTTTTGCAAATGAGCAGAGAAAAACAGGCACAAGCAGGGGAAGAAATATAAATTTCTGTATTAGAAAGCTACGTACACATGGCAGTATGCCAGTAGCACAGCAAGTGAAGTTATGTAATTCTGCTTATTTTCTGTCACCAATACCAAGATGTAGCAGAACATGATTCTGCCTTCAAGCTATTCTTCATAATCAGAAAACATTCCAAGAACTTTGGTGGTTTTTTTATACCAACAACACTCGAAATCCTAGAGATACTGGAAACACTGCATTCTCAGGGTCAAGTTATCTGCCTGCCTTTAACACTTTGCACACATCTTCATACAGAAAAAAAACAGTAGTGGCTTCCACATTTGCAGCCATTTGTCTTCAAGAAAAAAGCACTTATAAAAACTCCTCCTTAAATAAGTAAAGTATGATCCTACATTAGATCTTAGTGATTTACTAAATATTTTTAACTTGTCCATTACTTCCATATCATGAACCCACTGTGGGCAACTAACCATATATTTTAGTTGAGAGTTGCTGTATTTAGTAAAATTTGCTTGTGATTCATATTCTTAAACACACTCAGAGATAAATTCCAATGAAGCTCAAAGATTCATCTGAATGGCCACTGAAACAACATTTCATAGTACAGAAGTGTGTTCAGATAAATTATAAGAGCATTATAAGCTATTATAATGCTCTTTAAAAGACTTCTAAGAATTACTCATGCAACACTGTCATGCAGCATCACTATCTTCAGAGGAAAAGTTAAAGACCAATGTATGACAGATCAAACTGATTTGCTGCAGTATCTGACTAAAAAAGCACAGAGGGCTGGCAATGTATTCTAGAACCCCAAATTGTAAGAAGCACCTTATCAATCAGAAGTAGGAAGTGATGGGGAAGGAAGCAACTCCTGTGAAACAAAACAAGATCTCTATATTCAGTGTTGACAGTGTAAAGTGGTGCAAAGAATTTAACATAATTGTTTCACCTGTTTTGTCTTTTCAAGGCTATTCTGTGCATGAAATATCTGGCTTTAGCCAGTAACTTCTGTGTGTGGGATCTGTAACAGTACCATGTGTGTACAGAGTGGTATCTCAATATTCTGCCAATGAAAGCCTCTAAAGAAATATAATTCTGTTCATGTTCCCATGTTTATCATGCTTAAAGGATAAGAATTTTAAGATCTCTGTAAAGGACTGCAGACAATTTTTTTAACATTCATAGGCCTCACGTTTATAATATGCTCAATAGTTTCTTCAATACCTAGGATAATCTCTGTGTGTGCTCTCCAAACATGCATGTCTGACATCACTTATAAATATAAAAGTTTTATCTTCTGTCATCATAAATATGGATGAGCATATGACTCAGTTCAATCTTTGAACAAATGTCTTCATTATTGCTTCCTGCATCTGTGGATGAATCATGGCCCTCTCTCTTCCTTTGCATTGGACAACGAAGACTGGGAATAGCATTTAGCCTGGTTAATGGTCTAAGAATAAGGAAAGACTTAACTTTTGCAGAATCATGGATTTGAAATTTGCCGATTCGTTACCTTGAATAGGGTAAGGAAATACGAGCAATGCGTGCAATGGCAGCCTGGAGGCTAAAGCATAAGAAATCACAGTATGCATTTTATGCAGATTACTGTATCTAGGTAGTTTAATAGTACTACCTGATAGTTACATATAACAAAATAACAATGATAAGTGATGTAATATCTGTCTTTTTAATGTTATTGGCATGACACAACAATGCAACTCAAGAAGACAAATTCATCAGTAACTTTATACTTGAAATTGTCTTTTACAAATTACTTTGGAAATACTGAAGTTTAATGGGCAGACTGGGTTTGGTCCAGTCAAACACTTCTTCTGAAGTTTGATCTGGTATAGCAGACTATTTTCAGCACTCTATGGACCCAGTCTTTAACAAGATGCTACCCAACAGTAAGTGTATGAGAAGTATTTGTATATGTAATTGTACATGCCTATATAATGGTATTTCTGTTATAAGTGCAAGAGAGCAGAAGACTTAAAATGTTTCTAAATACTTCGCAGAGAATTGTGTTCTTTGTCTATTGGAAATCTATTCCATGTGATTTCCTTAGTGCCACTCGCTCCCTGCTTCCTCTTAGATAACTGTCCTCTGCCTGTGGCACAAGTATTTTAATTGAGTTTAAAATGCATCTGTTGGCTGATAATCTCAATTCTCAGATATATGGCCTAAAGAAATAATGTCAGTTGAATACTTGTACTGTCAAAACCAGTTTTATGCTGCTTCAGAGCCCATCTTTCAGATATATTAAAAAAAAGAGTAAAATAAATCTATCATTCACATGGATTTATGAATGAACCATCTTTGAATTACTTTGGAAATCATTCTGTTTATAATCAATTGAAAGTTCAGTGTACAGAACAATGCTGCAAAACCCATCTCTCCAAGATCAATATATTACTATTAATCAGCCCTAGATCATAAGCTTCAGAGAATGGAATGTATTTCAAGCAAGATAAGGTCTGTCAAGTAATGATGAAATTGTAGGTGGATAGAGTATTAACTAGGTGTTTTGGACCAAAATTTTTTATTTTTATTGTTAAAAGGTGCACAGAGTCATTAATCTGCACTAGCTCTGGGTTACTGCAATACCTGTTCCCCTGTTCCATGATTAGAAAAGGGGGGATTTTTGCCAATCATCTCTAATGTCACACACGACAATTCATTGTCTATCTCCAGACAATTTAATTATGAACATACCTTAATTTCAGTAGTCATAATATGATCAATTGATAATCATCTTCTAGTCATAATTATTTCTAAATAATTCTCATTTAAATAAAAAATTCATTAAGCTGACATAGGTAGGCCCTTTGTGTGAAGTACTTTTGCTTAATAATGAATCAAATCCTTTGATTTTGAGAAAGACCCAACAATTATTTCAGAAATTACGTTTCCTTGTACAAAACATGTTATCAAAAACAAATTGCCAGCAAAGTGGTAGGTATTAAGAACCTCAAGTAGACATTTACAGAAAAGATACCTGTGATTTTCCAGAAAAAAATATGTATTTGAGAAAGGAGAATGGCAAACAGAAATAAATCTAGATTGTCTTTGGTCCCAGTCTATGTTTAAGCAGTATCCCTAACATCAGGACAGTCATTAAAGGCACATAATTGAAAACATTTTTGATATTATATTATGTTATGCTTAATTACTTTGCCTTACATTATGTTACATGCTTACCGTGCCCCATAGAGCAGCATTTATTTGTTTAAGCTTGAGACAAAAGCATAACCTTTCAACTTAAAAAGCTATCAAAAATACATATGTTTTGCTGGCCTAGGTATATTTCTTAATGGAAGTGTCTGCTCATATAAACAGATGTAGCAGTGAAAAAACTATTACAGAGAGAGCTTCTAGTCAAACAAATAATTCAGCAATCAAAACATCTAAACATGTTGAAGGGCAACTTGATTTCTGGAACTATGTAGGAAAATGTACAGATAGATTATGTTGGTTTAGAAATTAAATTGCCTGAAGAACTTCTGGAAGCTCTCTAATGAGTGAGAAAGTATTGCATGCTCTTTGATTTAATTCAAGCAGGCAGAAGTAGCTATCTGTAAATGTTTATGGAGAATTGTATTACTATATGCTCTGGAGACAGACTGAAAGTACAAGGATCAATTCTGTATTGATGTATTCAAACGATGTCTAGTAGCTACCTTTTTTTCAATGGCAACGTAATTATTTCCTCGTGTTGAAAATAGTATTTCTCTTAATCCTATCATGAAACTTGTCTTGATCATGAGATTACAAATCTGGTTGCATGTGATTTAGAACTTTATAATGTCATTCATAAATTCACATAAGGAAAAGTTGAGCTTAGGCAGAAGCCTTCAGAGGGAGTAGATTTAGGGCAGGAAATGTCTTTTCCCGTGTCTGAGAATTTCTGGAGGTAAAAAGAAATCCTCTAAAATTTAAACTGAAAAATCAAAGAAATATTTCAATAAGAATAGTAAAATTAAGGACCCCTTTTAATAAAATACTCTTTGAATCAATTTGAATCTCAATGTATAAATTCTCGATAATTACCACACAATATACAATAAACTGTAGAGCTTAAAATATTAACTTTCCTCTAAGTTCTGTGCTTTTAAGACACATTGGATTTACTTTGAACTTATACTTAAGTCACTAATAATAGAAGCAAAAATAATGGTAACTGGGAAATGAGAATGGATTGAGGATTGAAAATGTCCAGGTAAAATGATAATGCAGATAGTGATTAATCATTTCTCCTTTCCAAACTGGTAATTCTCTCTCTTTTTCTGTTGCCTGAATGAGACCCTTTGTTCATAGACTTGCAGAATGGTTAAGCCTGGGAGGAAGTTCTGGAGTTCATCTGGTCCAAATTCCTCTCTCAAGCCAGCCAGAACAAACTACCCAGGACCATGTCCAGATGTTCTTATAGACTCTTCAGGGATGGAGACTCCACAGTCTCTCAACCCAGGGCCATTGCTCTGTCATCCTTACAATAAAAGTGTTTCTTGAGGTTCCTTCTGCATTTCAGTCTGTGTCCATTTCCTCTGACCCTGTCACTGAACACCAGTGAAAAGAGCCTAGCTCTGTTCTCTCTAAACCTTCCCTTCTGGTATTTATCTACACTGTTGAGATTCCTTCAAGCCTTCTCTTCTCCATGATGAATAGTCCTAATTCTCTCAGCCTCTCCTCATAGATTAGATACCCCAGGAACTTTTTTGGTGGGACTTCACTGGATTTTTTCTGATATGTCTCTTTTTTCTGGAGACACCAGAACTGGATGCAGTAGTCCAGATGCAAAGTTATTAATAGCCACTTCACTTTCACAGTTACAAAGGCTAAAGGAGGAGAACATATCTGACAGAAGTTTCAGACTTTCTACCATTAACAGCTCATCCAACAGCCACAGGTTTGTACAATCCCACCTTTTCCTGTTCGGAAATGAAATGGACATGAAGCAGTGAAACAGGAGTGGTGAAGCATCCAGCGTTTGACATGTATGCTAGAGGAGCAATTCCAGAGTTGGTACATCAGTAGTCTCATAACCTGCCTGACCAGCACAGCAAATCTTGCACTGTGCAGTGCTGCTGAGTCTGGCTGACTGCACAACTGAATCTGAAAACATTTTATAGTTGGAAAGGTCAAAGGTCAAAAAAGATGTTTTCATAGTCTGTTACATCAACCTCAACAAAATTTAGAAGTATATTGATGGAAGAAGTTAAGGAGACTAATCCTTTGAATTGGAAAGGTGTAAGTGCCTTTGGTTTACTAGGAGAAAGAAGCAACATTTTTCTTCCATGTTAATGAGAAAGATGAAAAGAAATAATTAGAAACAATGGAAATTTGTCAGGAATCAAGATCATCAAATCCAGCCTCTGTTCCTGCTTGCAACCTTGCAAAACAATTATTTCAGAAAATTACTTATTTTTAAGGTTAAAAGTCTTAGTCTTCTTGCACTTGGAAGATAATAGTAGAAGAACTTTCAACTTATTTATCATTAGCTTTAGCTATTGCTTCATGAAAAGAAACTCAGTGATTTCCTTAACTTAAAGAGCTGTCTTGTCCCCAATTACTCCTACACTATACTTTGTAAATCTAGTTGCTTTTTAAGTTAGATATCTGTTCTTCTTATCAACCTAGCAATATCTATTTCAAATTTAGCTCATCTATCTTGATCATCAGTCACCACAATTTATACATTATATGGAAATTAACAGAAATAGACAGGCCTGAAACTGGAATGTTTGGGGAGAGTAAATCTGAATAAAGCTCTTAGTATACATATAAGAATAGATCAATTATTCTGAAAAATCAGAGGCACCAGCTTTTACAATAAAAGGATTGCCTCATTATTTCTTCTCTCTTCAGCTATAGAGAGCACATGGAATAACTGTGACTAAGTCCTAAACAATTACTGAGAGCCAAATTAGATGGCAGAAGGGTATCAAAGGAAGATCATGGTTGTAGTAAAACCAGCTTCTGTAAGTTTAATAATGCAGAAGTGTATCACATGATCATAAGAATGGTGAGGACATTGGCATAGGATGGCACAGAGTCCATCAATAGCTTGTAATGAGCTCAGCACAGGTGCTGTTAAGTTGCACATTGTTATACTAAAAAAAAAAAGATACTTAAAACTATTTAACTTTTTGACATTCATGCTGTTAAAGATGATTAAACATAATGTAGCAATAGCTATAGGGCATGTAGAGATCATAAAAAGATGAAAGAGGCATATTGTGATGACCCAACAGTGCATCAGCAGTAATGGCAGAACAGTAATAGTCTACGTATTCTTCATGCAGGTCCAATGCTGCTCAAAACCCTCTCTGTGATGGACTAGATTAATGAAACTGAGAAGAACTTTATAAAGGTAGCACTTTGCTGCTAAAAACTGTTAACTATCTAATCTTTCTGTGATACTAATGCTACCTTTTTACACTGTAAATTCTTTCCTAGAATTCTTCATTTTCTGTGTACTTAGAGACCTTGATTATTATAAATTACTTGCGCTCCATACCCGGAAATTTTGTTTAAACCCAGCTACTTATTCTTCTGTAAGTTGACACGAAAAAACACATACAAAACAAAACAATCTGTATAAGTTAATAGACTCTAACATGAGCAGTTCTAATGACAACAGAGAAATTACTAGTATGAAGGCATTCAAGAATCTAAGTTTTGCAGTCCTGGCCGTAAATTCTTGTAATACTAAATCTCACTAAATACAGAAGGCATTTAAGAGATTGACCTTAAGAATAAAAATAGAGAGCCAGAATTGTCTTCCGTGAAGAACTGTATGTCAGCATTTTGTTTTCACTTCATTCTCTCCTGGAGTCAGCATCTTTTCAACCATTTTTATTTTAATGGAGATCATATCTAATAGAAGATTCTTCATTTCATGTGCTTGGTCCAGCCTTCTCTATTCCAGTATTTCACTTTCCTATAAAAGCCCTGTCTACATACATATTTTCTTAGGGAAACAAGTATCCTGGTTCTTTATGAGGACTCACATGTATTGAACTGGCAACTTCAGCAATAGATGCAAGGAAGAATTGTGATTTATGGACCCTTGAAGCCCTGAAGGGATTTCAGTCTTCTACTAATTTGTCTGTGATTCCTTACTACATATTATTTCCTCCACAATATCTTTTTTCAGCACCTAATGGTATTTTTTTTATGAAAGTGCTTTATTTTGTCAAGAAATGTAAGCGCTACTTTCCACAGTGCTACTGGAGCAAGAGACTGTCTTGTAGTTTCTGCCTTACAACTCTATGAAATTCAGCATGATAAACATCAATTACTGAATGCTTCATTCAGATTTTAGATACAATGAATATTTCAGGTTCAAAAATACTTAGTAAAGAGATTCTGAAAAAATATTCTCAGAATTTCTTTTCAAAGACAAAGGCCACTAAGAAAAATTCTCTGTTGCAATAGTGTCATGATTTAAGGAATATTCCTCAGGAATATTCCTCAATACAAGGCCCTCAGTGAGACTTTTGCAAACTCACTCACTTCTTCTCTACTCTCTTTCCTCCCTACCTTCCCACTCCAGGGGTGGAGTTGAGAATTTGAGGCACAAAAGTGAAAATTATAGGTTGAGATAACAACCTAATGGAAACAGCAATGAGATAAGAAAACAAACAGTAACAGCAACCATATTAACAGCAAAAGTTATGAGACACAGGGGTGATTTACACAGAAAGTAAAAAAAATACTGGACCATTTTGCTCACCATGCTTTCTTCCCTGACCAAAACTGGGAGAGTCCCTTACTCCCACATCTGGCAAGTGAGGTGGGATGTTAGTGAGTAACATCAGGGTCTGTCTGTGCCCACTTGGCACAGTGCACTGCAGCCCAGAACTCCTAGGCTGAGGTGATCCAGCAGGGCTCTGCCTCTCCACTAGCTGGGACTGCAGGAATTCACCACTGTGCCTGGATCTTTTAAAAATAATACCTTAATCCTGGCTGGGACTGGGACAAATATGCAACTGATTGTCAGCCTGCACTTAGGAGTTTTGAGACTGATAAAAAGAGCTATGCAGGAAGAAAAGTGTCCAAAGAATATAGCAGAATAGGAACAAGGGAAAAGAAAGAGCAGTATGATACTTTGCACAATGATACATTGCCTAAGGATAAGCAGGTGTACAAAATTTAAGCATATTCCTTTGGATGAAAAATTCAGAGAGTTTATTCAGCTTTTTTTATTTACTATTTCCTTCTTTTTTTTTTTGTTTGCTTCAGACACATATCACTGAGTGCCCTCTTTTCTACTGTAGCTGAAACAACTGGATATGGTTCTGAGAAGTAGAAATGTATGAAGGCATTAAAAGAAGACAGTCAAAGCTTCTTGTCAGACAGGCCCCCTGACTGAGCCATGTCAGCCAATACTGACAGAACAGGGTACCTCATTCAAATATCCCAATCAGAATTTACTCTAAAGTCAGTGTGCATAAGTAGCAAATACAAATTAGATTACAGGCCTAACTGTGCACTTTCGAACTCGGAGTGGTTATTGATGTCTGGTTTTTATGAGAAATTAAGTTTTCCACAAATGTTTATACGTGTGTTGTACATGTTTGATCAGGTAAATTTTAAAGGCCCTGAGTGACATTTCTGTGAAAAAAGGAATAGCACAACAGCATCATGTTTTGGCATCTGAAATCAAAGGATTTTATTAGAATTTGGCAGGAAATCAAAGTTTTGGTCTTTGTTCCAAATCCTCCAAACTGGAGATCCTTTCAGATTTGAAGAAAGGCTAATCCAACAGGTTACTGAAGAATGGACTATGGTTTAGGGTGGGGGCATAAAGGATATAAATATTTTGAGAAAAGCTTAGGTTTTACTTTGCATTAGAATAAAAAGAAAAAAAAAATCTGAGGGGAAGTTCTGCAGGAAAAAAAAATAAACAAAAAATAGGTTTTGTGGAGTTTTATCCCCCAAAACCTCTTTTTTCTCCTTTTTTCTTGTCTTTTTTTTCCCAGACAGTACTAGAATTTAGAAGAATTTAGAAGTTTAGAAGTATTTTGAATTTAGAAGAAATGAGCTTTGAAACACAAGCGAGGACAAGGTGCACAAGCATGATTGAAAGGTTATACTAATCATTATTCATGCAAATGAAGTTGTCATAATTACTTTCAGACTTGGTTACTGCTCCTAGAAATCCATTTTTTGATATGGAAAAGGGGGGGAGCTTCATTACTTTTTAGTTCTGTGCCTAATACTGTCAGAGTGTTTTGGGGGTGCCATAAAATCCTTTCAACGTGCCATGACTAAAATATTATGGAAGGATCATACCTGGAGAATTCTATGTTGAAGGTTGAGATGAGTTTTAGGCTGAAGAAAATATACAAGGATTTTCTTTACTAAGTTATGAACAAAACATATCTTTCCAAACATTACTACTTTTATACTAGTACATAAGAATTTTGGCTGAGAAGTTACAAAGTCAATTATTTATTCTGAGTTACTGTGATTTTAATATATTTAGGTATTACTTGGAATAATTTCTCAGTCCCTACTGAACTTTATAATAGAATAACCCCAGCATTCAAAATGAATGCTTATTGAAAGTCTGTACTACAACAACATCTGTCTCCCTCCTTCTCTATTCCCCCATCTCTCTGTATTTCTATTATAATTACTTCTAATCCAGGCTTTATTCTGAGCGATAGTTTTAGACAGCAAACTGTGAAAAAAATACGATTTTGTATTGTTTTTCCAGTATTGCTCAATAAAACCATATTAGGAATTCACAGAGATTCTTTCTTTCTTAAAAGCATAATTATTTAAAACCAGTTGGAAACAAAGTTATGATTTTTAGCTGAGACTGGAACCTAAACTTCTGGAGCTATCAGTATTTTACATTGCTTCATTTTTTGCATTCTCCTCTATATTTCATGTAGCAATTTTTATTGTGAAGTAAACTGACAAATTAGTTTTACTTTAGTAAAAATATTTTTTGAGCTTGCCAAGGTAAATGTTATCAGCTGCAGAACACAGAGACTGGCCAGAATTGAACAATAACTTTTTTGTGTCACAGTCATAATGCCACTCTCTTTTGCCTACAGTTCCAAAGGTACCTCTTTTTTATATTTACATTTTTATTAACTTTTCACATGAAAACCTGAAGTTTATTATCCTTTCTACAAACAATTGAAGCAGTAGGTTGACCAGCTAAAGAGATAAACAGAAGCTTATTTTGACAGTGCAAGTTTTACTGTTGGTGTTGTGCTAAATTTGCTTTGTTGCATTTTCGTGTTAGAAGGCTATCAGCGTGTAGCTGTGAGATACTGTCCTGCATTTCAAATAGATACACTGTGTGGAAGGAATCTGGATTATGTTCAGAAAGCCAGCCTCTAAGACTGGAACTACTTTTAGTCTGCATGTTCAACAACAAATGTGCATATCATATAAAACATTTAGAACAGGGTGTTATTTCATCAGCTGCCACAACAGTAAATTATTACAGATATTTCACACAGGAGGACATGCTGCTGATCTGTGCAAACTTCTGACTACAGTGAATTCCCTGTTTGCTATTTTGGAGCACAAGAGCATTTTTTGTGACACAGTAGCTTTGTCTATGTTCATCTGAGATGGTGACTAATTATTACCATGCAAGAGGAAAACTACATTGTTATTACACAATGGGGATGGGGGGGTCTGGGGGAAATGAGGGTTAGGAGAAATAAATTGCCATGAAATGTGAAGAGCTTGAATAATATATGTTGCAGCCTCATTTGACAAGGGACATTTGTCAAACTGTCAATTGTACTGATTAACCAAATAACCACTCAGAGTCACTTTTTACTTTTCCTTTTAGTAGAAATTAGTATTTTAAGTAACATTTTTAACCAATTCCCGCTGTTAAAGGGTTTGCATTGAAGTAAAGGGGAAAAAAAAGAAAGAAACTAGCCAACCCAGGTATTATTCAAGGCCTGCTTACACATATTCCTGGATGTTATTTTTCTTCAGGATTAAGAGCTGCTTCAGTTTGCGCTCAAACTGCAGCAAGCACACTCAGGCTGGCATACTGCACAACTTAAATATGACATATAGAAACATATAGAAAGATGGTGTTTTCAAAATGGAAAAGAGATAACACAGATGTTCTTTACATTATGTAATCATTAATCTTATTTCCTCTTCCTGTTCATGCCCCATTGACTGTCATTCCATAGAGAATATAGGTAGGCACTGTATGTTCAGTGTTGCCAGTTTGTTATCAGGCTTAATGTCAAGATAAATAGAGCCTGAACAAGGAATACTATACTTCAACTGCTCAATAAATTAATTTTTTTGCCATTAGATTTCAACACACTTATGCAAAAAATAGCCCTTTATTCCATTTTACTTGGGCTTCTGTCACTTAACTCTGTGACAAAGCTGTTGGACAATTACAATTCCAATGAGCCAGGAGCTACTCAGAAGCTTCTACTAACAGCCAACTAACAAATACACTAGTGCCTGCACTAACTAGCAATCCAACAAACCACATTCCATAGCCCTTTTGGGAATTTTTAGTACCTATTTTTAGAGACATAGCAGTGACAGACAATATAGGTCATTTCAGAAAGCAAGGCTGAAGTCATCTTGGTAGTGTTTTAAAATTTGTTGATCTCAAAGCCTGTGGATATTTCTGAACTTAAGTCAGCATTTCTTTTCATTCTGTGTCTGTGCTGATACACAGGAACATTTCTGCAGGCTGGGATATCTGCACTAATACAAATTTCATAATATGTCTGGTGGGTCATCACAATTGTGACAGCTATAATGTACAGCCACCATTTGGTAAGCCATGCACCCCTCCAGCAACTACAGCAGTAATGAGAAAAATAAACGGGAAGGAGACACTTTATAACGGGAAGAAAAATAAACGGAAGGGACTTTATAAAGTCCCCAAAAGTTTTGACTTCTAGTGTCATTAAAGGCTTAAAACCAGGAAGATATCCATAAAAAAGAAGCCCCAGGTCATGAGCACAGAACTGGTGTACAGGCATCTAACTAGTGTTCATGTCAAATGGAGTTAGCTGCCGAAAACAAACATTTGGGAAAATATTAGTTGTTACTGTTGTGAGCTACTTGAACTATGATAGTTCATGAAGAGTCACTCTTGAGAGGCACATCAGGTATGTGGATTAAAAAAATGAGAATTAGCACAACTCTAAGCAGCTCAAATTTACCCCATCCTAAACTTATTCAAAGTTGTAAGAATATATTCTCATCCTGCACAGTACAGAAGAAATAAATCATAAAATTACTTAAAAGCTTATAGCTTTAAGGGGTTTCTCAGCCTCAAGGCCCCTTTGTGTCAAGGCAACAGAATGTCTTCTAGTAAATATTTTACTAGCACACTACGTGAAGTTTTATTTTTTTGTCATGAACAAAGCACAACCTTAATTTCTCAAAAGGAATAATAATTCTCTTGTTTACATTTCTGTCACTCAAAGAAAAAAAAGTTCTGCCTTCCTGCTCTATTTTGTGTTAAGAACAAATGATAATAAATACAATTCCCCACTGATTTTTTTCCCCTTTTTCCTCAGTTCTTTCTTGCTTAAAATGCCTGTCAGTACTTTTAACAGTTACTTGTATCTCCAACAAGACTGGCCTTAGGCTGTAGCTTGACAGAGACACCCAGGATACCTCTGTCACTTCATAGGTGGCAGCTGTCACCATCCCAATACTCCTTTTGCTAGGAAATGTGTGTAGCAACTTGGACTTCCTCTAGCTGTTGTAAAGGCAACATAGGATGTCTCAGCATGGAGCTGTTACATGATCCAACTCTTTTGCAGCTTAGAAATAACATGAAAAGTTGGTCCTACAGTTACAGCAAACTTGGTACTTAGGTTTATGGTGCTTTTTATAAAAATATTAAGTTTTTATTATGCAGTTGTTAGCACAGGATAAAATAGAAAAAGTATGCAAAATATTGTGTTTAAAAGAAAATGGAAAATTCTACACATACTACCTTATTTTCCTCACAGCCACCCTTACCTATATATCTACATTCCTGGAATGACTCACTATGTCATCAAACTTCACAAAAAAAAAAAAAAAAAAAAGGATTTTTTGAAGACAATAATCTAGTCACCAGACTCCAGCATTAACAATTGCAAAAAACCATACATGCTAAATTACAGCAATTTCTCTGAGACAATGATTAATAATGTCCCATCAATGTTTTAAGCAAGGAACTTCTCTCAAAAAAAATCCCAAAACAAAACAAAAAACAAACAAACAAACAAACCTAGGTAAATCAGTTCTCTGGACCAAAGAAATGAAAGTAATTTGGGAAGAGACTATAGACTTAAAATTTTTCCCTCTATTTATGACACAAGCAAAGCTGGTAGTGCTGGGAGATTGGATGTTGCCCTTAAAACAATGTTAGATAAGGAGTCAGTATTTGCTTACTCTCCCACTAATGAAATTAACTATGGGGATTTTAAATAGTGTAATTCTTTTGGATACACTTCAAATTTAAAACCATGACAGCATTAATGATCCTTAGACTCTGTTCAGAGCTATTTTATGGAAGAAATTTTAAAATTTCAATACTATCAGTAATTTTATGACCACTTATGTTTCAACATGACACTTTCTTTTTATTTTTTTTCTATTGCAGAAGTTAATATTTGTCAGCACCAATCCTAAAGGCAAGTCTGTTACTGACAAAGAGATGGCTTAAGGTCCTTGAGATCCCTTCTACCTCCTGAGGGTCTACCAAGCAGCCAAATTACTTTCTTGGACCTGTTACCCTGTAATTTAAAAATCCTTACTGTTTCAGTTTAACTGGGTTCCAAATTCTAATCTTATTTTAAATAAATAATTTTTAAAATCTTATTTTAATTGAAAACTAAAGCTGAAGCCCAGACCTCTGAGTCCTTCTGAGACTGGATACAAAGGCTCTTGCCTCCATTCCAGCTCTTCTGCATTCAAGCTTGGCATACAGTTACTGCTACCACTCTTTCTTTATTTAGGAACACTGAGATATTATTTAAGAGCCAATAAAATCCACAATGAAAAATCCATATTTGTCCATCCATGCATTTGGTAAGCACAATGACAAACTAGTTGATTTGATACCATGGGACAAGAGTAAAGTCAAAGACTTGCCAGTGGGATGTTTGTACATAGCAGATTATACTAATTACCTTGTAGGGACAAATTTAAATTCTAAGTATTAACTCTTGTTAATCCCAGGTGGGAAAGATAAAACATTTCTATAAAGAAAGAAGCAAGAGTAAGTAGGTTGCACAGAGAAGCACTGGATTTGAACACTTGTTGTATGTTTACAGATCTGTATCCTCCAGGGCTGTATGTCCCCGTGTAACAGAAATAATTGTTCAAAGAACTCATTCTATGGGAAATGGCTTTCAAAAGATACCTGGTACTTCTGTGGACGTCATTGTGGTGTGATGCCACAGACACTGTGTGTTGCTGCAAAATCATCCCCTCACTTTTCATGAAGACCTTAGAAACTCACCCCACTGTACAGATTCAGGGCCCCCTCCCTGTCTCCCAGCTTCACAACCCATAATGAGCTACTTGGAGGCTAAAAATCTTTATTCCAAAAAGAAAACACTATGACCTGAGCTACCATGTATTCTCAATTCCATCATGCTACTGAGATTTAAACATAAGCAAGCAGACATGATAGCAGGCAGAATCTCAGGACCAGATCTTTGGCCTTCAACTATATGGAAGACTAATTAAACCCACAACAGTTTAGAGCATCTCAGGCTTTGGCTCATTGCCACTTTCAGAGTCGGGAAAGAAAAGCTAATGCCTTATGGCTTCTGTCTTCATTCTCCAGCTTCTATGTCTGCCAAAGACTTGGATCATCCTAATTTACTATCTTGCTTGTGTTGGATTTTTCCTTTAAGCCTTTAACTGGCTTTTGTCCTGAGACCTTGCAAAGCACTTTAAAACCTGTTGTATAAGCCCTCTTTTTAGGTGTTCGGAAAAAGAAAAAGAGTTTGGTAGTTTGGTAGGATTGAGCAGTGGACTGAGCAACTGAATGTGGCTTTCTTTGTAGCAATACTAGTCGGATGGAAAGAGGAAAGAGACCAAGGAGGGCAGGAGGAAAGAATACTGCTGTTAGGAAATAAGAGAAAAGACAACAAAAAATGTTTAGCTATAAGAATGTGGAATTTTTACAGGGTGTATTTATGGATTTGCAATATTATGCATCTATATACTCCTCATTTACTCTACTCCTTTCAGCTGGCCTTGTTTGACCTATGATTTTCGCTTCTCAAGCAATCTGTATAATTTCTTTAATTAGATACACTGAGGTCAGAGGCTTAGGCTTTTAAAGGATTAGACACTTATATAGATAGTGATAACAACTGTAGTTGCATTAGGTAGGATTAATCACTTTTTCTGAAGAGACATAGGCTTCATATTTTATGGAACAAGTGAAGTTCAACTAAAAGAAGAATAAAACTTCCCAAAAGGCAAATTGCTTCAAAATTGTTCGATAAGGGATTCTTTTGCTTTCTTTAAAGTATGATGTTAGATTGCATCACAGATAAAATATCAGACTCCATGGATCTTAAGTGTTTGATCCTATATTCCAAACACAAATGAGGACTACTTTGACTAACACTAACTTGTTTTAGTACTTGATCTCCCAAAACCTTGTGATTTCTTTTTTTTCCTACACTACAGCTACTTAAGGGTTTAAGATCCATTGCCAGAAGTCTATTACTATTTCATTGCCTAACAGTGTTACACTGGTAGTAATAATTAAAAAGTATAAGCATGATATTAAAGCCCATAGATGGTAAGTCTACTTATAAACTCAGGTGTATAATGTGAGTTTTTAAATATATTTACCATAATAATCAGTATTAATAACAATTTTAGTGCATTTAAAGTGGGATTAATATACATTTGGGGATGATGCTGTGCAGGATCAGGAGTCTGACTTGATGATCTTTGTATGTCCCTTCTAACTCAGCATATTCTGTCATTCTGTGATCATCTGTTATGTAGTTCCTTACTGCACTGTTCCGATTTTATTGTTAGTGCTTACCCTTATGGCTTTCTCAACTAATATCTTTGGAATGGATTGCAAATATAAAGCATAAGAGAAAAGATCAGATTATAAATCTGTAGTCTGTACCAATCTCAGCACAGACTTTTCCTCCCAAGTTTCAGGTACATTGCCATGACTTGGTCAACTGTTTATGCCTAAAAGATTTTATGTGCGCAGTCAATCCCTTATATCACTTACTAAGATTTAAGTTAGCATGCTATCAATTACCAAGAATTGGCTGTGACAAGAAATCTCTCAAGCTCTAAGAGTAACCTTGGGAGGCATCCCTGCTCAAGGGGAGAGCCTGGTGTGCAGCCAGCTACCATGCCAGAGAGCCCAGGGGGCCCTGGGCTGTCTGCTGTTTATGGAGTAAAATGATTGACTTAGAGTCATATTTGACTACCAGCAAGGCATCTGAGTCACTGTGGCTAACAGCTCTTGGCTACCGTGCTGCCATCTGTCCCCCACATTCCAGAGTAAACTGGATGAGGTCACCACTGCCCCCACTGATGGCTATGGTTCGTGGGCAGGAGAGGGCTGTGCTACCTAACAAGGCTGATCTTGTTACACCCAACTCCCAGCAGCCCTTCCCTTTGGAGGAGCCTGGCCTTACTGCTCCCGGGCCCCTAGGTGCAAAAAATATCCACAAGATTGCATAGTCAGAGATGTTTGGGGCAATGTCTTCATGACGAAGTTGCAGATTCCTCTCTCAAACTGAGTTAACACTTAACCTAAAATCTGCAAACCTTAAGTGAAGAAAGAATAAAAGATTCCCTTTCTATGCAATTGTACTTCCCACTGGTCAGCAAGCAATTCACCATTTTTCTCCTTCTCTTCTGTATAACAGTAAATTTTAATTATTCTCTGTCAAGTAAAATGGTTTCAATGAGCAAGAATAAGGGAATCTTCTAACTTCATCATTACAGCAGTTAGAATTGGCATGTAAGGTAGGACTGGTAAATTCAGAACCCTTCAGGCAGGTATGAGAGAGTACAAATGAATTATCTACCTACCTTTAGCTAAAATGGGAAGGTATTTCTTCTCTCTCTTGGGGTTAGTCTATTAGATGTTCTTTAAAATACCTGGTGGGGTTTTCAGGCAGGAAACCCAAAGCTCTACTTCTACTTATTATATTCCTAGTAAAATGTATTTTAATAAAGTCTGATAATGTTTCAGGTTTACATAGTCATAAGCATGCATAGGGACAGAATTTCACTGGTTAGGAAATTTTATCATTAAAAAAATACACAATAATGGGCTTACAGCATCTCCAGGATTAGACAGTAACTGAAAAATACTTTTAGATATTTCATATGTGGGTTTACATTTTTAAAGGAATAGAGGATTTCATTATTATCCTTCTGTTTCTGATACACTTCACAAAATTGCACCGATTAGCTGCTAAGATTTTAGAAAGAACTGCAGAAGGCAAATTTTTACCTTTAGAATTATTTCAGGGTCTTATGAATTTTCTTACCAATACCAATCAATGAAAAAATATCAAGTGGTGCCCCCTAAGTCACAAGTTTAAATTAAAATAGTCAAATATATATCAGAATTAACTGTTATAATGAGAATTCCTTATTTTTTTTCTACTGACTTCAAACATTTATCTGTATTTGTGTTATTCGATGGAGATACAAGAACATAAACCTACTTTTGGGAAAAGTTACCTGAGTTTTTGACAAGTGGCAAAATTAATAATCCAAGTCTTGTGATTTAAAAACCCAGTAAGTTGGAGATATAAAACTGTGTTCATAAAAACTAATCACATTTCTAAAATGCAGGATGTAAAAGTATTTTATGTCTTTTTGGTAACTAAGATGAAGGGTAGTATTCTTGAAATTGCAAGGTCATATTTTAGATAGTTAGAATTTTATTATTGAAGTCGAGGTTTTGTCAATTAAGCATACTTAGTACAACTGCTAGTTACATCATGCATCAAAGCTTCTTATCCAACTTGTTCCTGCCAAAAGATTTCTAGTCCTGCAGGGCATATGCTTCATGTAGCACAAACTATGTATTTCTGTTCACAGTGGGAAAGAGAGGTTTTTAAGAAACTAAAGTTTCCTTGAAGAAAAGCAAAACCAAAAACAAATAAACAAGAAAACAACAACAACAAAAAACAAAAACCCAAAACAACAAAACAAAACAAACAAAAAAAAAACAAAAACAAAGAAAACCCAAATCCCAGAAGGGTTTATCTCTCTCCCCATGCCCTTTACATCCCATAGGAACTCTACAAATCTTGGGTATGTTCTTTTGTCTTTCCATCGTAGTATATTATTCCTGCTGCTTCTCCTTTCCCTGCAGCCTATGATCCTGCATATCCAGACAGCAACATCTGGGGTTTTTTCCAACTAGTATCACCAGGGTCCTAAAAGGAAGAGAAATAGAGGAATGGCAGTGAGCAGGAAAGGGGCATTGAGTTTTGCTGTACACTTGCTTGGCTCAGTGCAAAAGGCTGGGCTTGAGGTTTGAGGGGATTGCATACAATCAATCTCAAACTAAGGCCATGAGGCTACCAGGTGGTGAGTTTGAGGAAAGATTGGCAGGCTGAATGAAAGAGGGGATTAAATCAGCTTCTCAGTAAAAGTGAATTGCTACTTTGTGTTGAACAGTTAAGTAATACAGGAGTGGGAAAGAAGAAAGAAAAAGGTGAGCCCAGAGTTCAAAGATCATCCACAGTGAGGGTCTCCCTTTCTCCCTACTGATAGAAATACGTTGTCTTTGGTAAGTAGAGAATTCAGACTCTTACCAGACATGAATACAGTCAAAATTGGGAAACAAAAGTTGACTTTTCTCACAGGGGAACAATCAAAAGCTCTGTCACAGACAGGTTTCCCATTTTCCAAAGAACTGACTTACCCCGAAGATTGAATAAAGAGAGACTAGATATTGAAAAGAACTTATCAGATTCCCAGGCAAATACCTCTCATCCTTTCCTGCTCCATACCATGCAATATCCTAGGGGTTCCCTGTGGAAGAGAGCTGCCTGTCCTTTACACTTCTACCAGCAAAATCTTTTTATGCTCTGTAGAATATTTTTCTGATTATGCTTCTGCCTTTCAGAGTGATAAAAACTCATTAAACACAGAAGAACAGGTTTCTGTTAGCAACTTCACACGCACACATATAAACACACAAATCTTTTGTGTCAGGATCCTGCCATCCTTCAAATATGTTGTTAAGCAAACCAAACCAAATTTCAGGGGAGTCTGATGCCTGAAAGTGTCAGGATTTCTGCTTTGGATTTCATACAAATCCAAAGCTTTTAACAAGTCTTTGCATATTAGTCTATCAAGGGACCTCATTTGCATGCAGCACTTTGAAGAATGATTTGCATCTATCAAGTCAGTACTACTTTCTTCAGCTATATGAATTGTCTTGAAGACCCCCTACCCAAGCAGCAATGAGATCTGCATGTTCAGTATGACAGAGACAGTAAAATAATATGTTTCAGCCAACAAGATCTACCCTCCTAACTAATAGGTAGCCAGTTTTAGCTAACCAACCTTTTCCAGTCTGACTGTGATCAGTTCTGCTCTACTGATTGGCTACAACTGGTCATCCATTTTATTTATGGAAGCCCACTGAAGAAAATAAAGTTGCCCAGGCATAAATAGGAAGTTTTTACAGAGATACATGAATTCTAGGATGACTTCATAATTGAAATTGTGACAAAACTGAGGAGCAACAAAAGCAGCAACTCCCATTCAATTTCACAATTTTTCAAGCAATATTTGATACAGAATCTTCAATAAATTCTCTATATTATTACATTATTAAAATCACAGGGCCACTGTGTGTCTTATTATTAAATATAGTTTTATAAAATTTTTTTTAAGACTCCTATCAAGCAACATTTTCCAAATGCTCTTTCTGAAAAACTGCCTACCATGAGTGAGTTAAATGCATTGGGCTACACTGGTGTGAAACTCAGTGTTATAATTCACTGTTTAAAAATTTCTCCTGTGTTTGTATGTTTAGCTGCAAGATATTCCTTTGCAAATATATGTAAACACACATAAAAACAATTATTACAATAAAAATGAGATTGAATCCTTTTAAAAATCATATGCTAAAGGAGACTGTCTGACTGACTAAGAAAACAAATAGAAACTAACCATACTTTAGTATTTAATAAAAGCTGAACTTTTTAATTTTTTTCCCCTCTTCCACTTTACAAAATCAGCATACTTCTGAAGAACTTTTCCCTCTTCTACTTTACAAAATCAGCATACCTCTGTCTATAAAAAAAGAAAAAAACTGATCTGTGCTTGTTACCTGAGCTAGGCAAAATACAAAACAAACTGAGATCACTACTCTTCAAAGGAGATTAGGATAATTACAATAAACTTAAAGTCAGGGGTTTTGCTGATAAAAGTCTGTTGGTTTTTTTTTTCCTTTTAGCCATCTGTCTGTCCCTGAACTGGTGTGCACAGTCGAGTTATTAGGGTGGCTCTGTAAGTTCTCTTCAATGAAATCTTGCAGGGATGAACACAGAGGATGCAATTATCTTTAGCTGAACATGCATGTTGTTACATCCAGGAGAAAACAACTGTGATAAAAAAACCAGAAACTTTGCAGAGTCAAGTTTCAATAAACAAAAAATAGTTATGCAGTGCCAAGCATATCTTTATGGTTAATCCTATGTCTGTTCCCATTCCACATATGCCCTGTGACAGGGTTTTATATTCACACACTGGCTGTTCTGATCTGTCACAATGATTGGGTGATCTGGATCCAAGTGGGAACACAGGACCATGACACAGTCCATGTGTAACCACATTAATGGGTATTTTTTCCCTACAGGATAACTGTTTAATTTCAAAGGGCAGATATTTTTTGTCACTCTGGCCCCTTCCTTTCCTGGTAATTTATAATTTCTTTCAATGCCTAGGTTAATTAAAAACTCCTATATTGGGTTTTCATGCCAGGGTTTTTGCAGTGAGACTTCAGGGGTGGGTTCATCACGAAGCCTCTAGAAGCTTCCTCTGTGTCCATTGCAGCCAATGACAGACAGCTCCAAGACAAACCTGTCACTGGCCAAGGCTGAGCCCATCAGCATCAGTGGCAATGCCTCCTGTTTAGAAAGGAGAAAAAGAAAATAGCAGCAGAACAGCAGCCTGAGCGAGGAGTGAGAATATGTGTGAGAAACAGCTCTGCAGACACCAAGGTCAGTGCAGAAGCAGGGAGAGGAGGTGCTCCAGGCACCAGAGCTGAGATTCCCCTGCAGCCTGAGGTGAAGATCATGGGTACACAGCTGTGCCCCTACAGCCCATGGAGGATCTTATGCCAGAGCCGGTGGGTGGATGACTGAAAGAGACTGTGACCTTGTGGAAACCCTGTGGTGCAGCTCGTTCCAGGCCAGTGGGGAAGAGGAAGCAGAGAAAATCAGGAGTGAAGTGGTTCCTGAGAGGATGGGAGGGGTGGAGGAAAGGTATTTGAAAATTTGGGTTTATTTATCATTATCCTACTCTGATACGCTGGGTAATAAATTAAAATTATTTCCTCAAGTCAAGCTTTTACCCGTACCGATAATCTGTAAGTGAAGGCTTCCTGTTCTTTCTGATCCATGACCTTTTTTCTGTTTTCTCTCACCTGTCCAGCTGAGAAGAGTGATAGAGTATCTTTCGTGGGCACCTGGTGTCCAGCCAGGGTCAACCCACTACACCTCCCCTTATTGTTCTATTCCAAGTGCTGCCTTCACTCTCTCTTTATGTCCTGCCCGTGTATTTTTCCCAAATTGTTTTTCCTTTTTATTCACCTATGCCCTTATCTTGCACTCCTCACTGCACTCCTTTCACCTAGCAGAGAAAGTCTTATAAACACCTGCAATTTTCCACCTCATTTTAGTCCCAATCCCAATGCCAAAAATGTCTCCCAGTAGCAAGCAGAGGGAGTATTCTTTACCTCTTTGTCCTTTTGTTGCTTATTTCTTGCATAGTTTGGTACAGAGAAAATCTTAATTGAATTTAGCATATCAGAGTACTATGACTCTCCTTTGATGCACTGAGATTCAGACAAGAGCTTGTTTTCATGAGGTGGAGAAAGACACCATATGTGATCCAAAATGTGTAGATAACGGATGTTGTAAAGTGCCATGACAAAACAGTTCTCAATTTCATTTCTACTTGATATCTAGTCAAAGCAACATTTGCCTATAGTCCCTGGAAGCAAAAGATTTGTCATTTTGGCAAATGAGGATGATCTGTATGGATGATTCTCCACACAATTTCACCTTTATAGACTTTTATCATCACCGTCTGAATTTTTCAGACCAAATGATACTGCAGAAAAACAAGCAATGGAAAACATATTCTTTTAAGGGTATGATAAAAAGCAACCTTGAAAGTAATCAATAAATGCTTCTTCATTCACCTTTAGTATCCCATATGTGTGGAGAATTTCCATGCAGAAGACAGGCTGGACCATCTGACCAGATCTTCTCTAATCCTTCATCACTTTGCCTCTTTTGTGTAATTTACACTATTTATGTCATGCCAATGAAAATCTGTAGGCCACATCATAAAGCTTTGTTGTCTGTATATTGATAGAATGATGGCAATTGGCAGGCCCTAGCATTTTCACTATAATATTCCTTATTTCTGTCATAAACCCCTAACATGCTTTTTTCATCCATATGTCCCTGTGCAAACTAATAATCCTGAACATTTCTCTTCACATTATATTATTCATGAGCATGAAAGAATCTGAAACGGTGAGTCTCTTCACCTCCAGTGAAAATGAATTGCCATCAACATTCAGAGACCCAGGAAAAAGGGCTCCATCTGGAAAGAAAAATACATTGCTGCTTGGTTAAAAACAACTACTTATGTTAACACAATAGCTGAAATTGTGTTAGAACAACTCCAGAGGAGGGCCACTGAGTTGATCAGAGGGATGAAGCACCTCTCCTGTGAGGAAAGGCTGAAAGAACTGTGATTGTTCAGCCCGGAAAAGTGAAGGCTTTGGGATGACCTATTTGTGGCCTTCCAGGACTTGAAGAGATCTTACAGGAAAGAAAGGGCAAGGTTATCTGCAAGAGCAGGTGGTGACAGGACAACGGAGAACGGGCTCAACCTGAAAGAGAGTACATTTAGATTAGATATTAGGAGAAAATTGTTTTTTGGGATTGAGGTGAGGCACTGGGCAGGTTCCTCAGCAATGTTGTGGATGCTGCATCCCTGGAGGTGCTCAAGGCCAAGCTGGATGAAGCTCTGAGCAGCCCGGTCTAGCGGAAGGTGTCCCTGTCCATGATGGGGGGTTGGAATGAGATGATCATCAAGGTCCCTTTTCAAACCAAACCACAAAAAATTATAAAATAGAACTAATGTTCATTTTCACCAGACAACAAAAATCTTCCATGATGTTTGATCTTCAGAATAAAAAAGCCTTCATACCTAATTACACATGCCTTCAAAAATAGGAAAAATAGCTATTGAAAAAGCATATATTGAAAATTGCTTGCCTGAACAGTATTCTCAAATTCCTACTGATGGAATAAAAAGCTAATTTAATTACTCTATTAGTCATTTTTTTCACATTTCAACTTTCGTGGTGGTAATTTTAATTTTCACAGATACTTGAAAAAAACAGGAACAAATAAAAAGAAAATCAAATCATAGTTTTTTGCATTGCTTAGAAGTTTTTTCTGTTCTTTTAACTGTTTCAGCATTTTTCCAATAATGACTCCAATAACGTGTAGTAGGGGTTGTGATATTAACTGACACATTGCAAACAAAACATTTAAGGGAGGTTTCACTGTTTATACTTGAAAGAGTCCTTAGAAGTCAACAGCAAAACTTCTGTTGATTTTGATAGAAACAGAACTGATCCCATGCTCAGTGACTTGCATCAGAAAATTATCAAGATTGTACCACAACACTGCTACCTTGTGGCATGACATGGAGCAAAATCATTATTGCTTTTGTGACATGCCTCTCCCTTCTCTAACAGGGATGCCATGTGTCACAAACTGCTAATGCCTCATCTTGCACTTGAAGGTATGATTCCCTTTCCACTGCAAGTCTTTATATGACAATTAGTGGAAATCTGTGCCTATTTTACTCATTTTATTGACTACAAAGTTTTAAAAGAGGATGCCAAATCACTTTCCCCTTACAATTCCAATTCATAATGTATTAGTTCTTAAAGATGTTAATTATGTTGCAAAACTTTGTAATGCTGCTGTTAGGAAAAAGGATATAGTTTTCCAGTAATGACCTGAACAAGTCTGGAACTAGTTTGTATATCACAGATAAAAATACCCTTCCTTACTCCACTATATTTATGTCTCATTAGTTTATGGACCTAAAGCCCTCCAGGGACTGTCACTCACAAATCCATCTAATGTTTATGAGCTCTAAATTTTGCATTTGGATCTCTAATTTATCCAACAGATATGGAAAATCATATAGATAGAAAACTCCCTAGTGCCTACAAAGCTCTAGGTTTTAATAGAGAGCAGAAATAGCATAAGCATAATGTTTAATATAAGCATGATGCTTAGCACATTAGTGGCAAGCTAAGTGTATCACCTAGGAGGGAAGACATTCACTGTATTTCAGGGAAGTGGAATAGTATTCCTCCCAGGACTGTTGGCTTGTAATGATAGAGAGTGTTAATGCCATCCAGTTCCTGTTGAAGAAGTTTTTTAATGGAACATTGCCAAGTGAGATCAGCTATTTTCTGTTAGCTCTAAACATTGGGGGCCAGGGGGCACAGTCATTTCTCCACCACACATTATCAAAACAACTTGATTTTATTGGCAAGCCCTATCCAAACAGGCCGACCATAAATGTACAATAATGGCAGAAGTTCAGCACACATTACTCCAAAATTCAAACCCATACAGAGGACTGTTATTACTATTCTACTATCTGAAACTTCTGTTAAACATACATAGATTTAACCATTCTTTCAACTTCCTACAGCACCACACTTGGGGCAGTTGATGGATTCCAAGACAAGTATCTTTCCTACTGATGTCAATGATCATACAGCCTCAAAACCACTATTGAGGTGTCTATAAAATAAAATATAAAATTGATTTATTAATCCAAAAAGAGATCTATGTCCTAACAGAATGCATGTAGCCACGCTCTAAAGTTTAGGAAACTGAACTGGAAACAGAATTTTGTCAAGAGAAAAACTTTAGGAATGGATAAGAAGATAAGGGATAGGCATTTAGCAAGACTCTAAAAAGGTTGATCATCAGCAGTAGTGTCTTAACAGTGAATGCTACATAAAAATTCCCAATAGTCACTACAATTCTGAAATTTGGTTGAAATAAAAATACTGTTTATACTTAAATCCTCCTGTCCTGGCCAGAGGAATTTAATGAGATAATAATGCCTCTACCTCATGATTACCTGGGCTTTAGCTGTGTATAAGATCCTTTTTCATACCAAATAAAAAATTCAAACTAAATGGGATGGACCTCACAGAAACTCTTTAACTGAGTGTTTTTTTACTAGAAAGGTGATATGTGTTACAGAAGTATTCAGTATTATTTAAGGTATTTTCCCATTAGGGTCTCTCTGTTTAAGACCATCAGGCTTTATTAGACTCCCTTTGCTCACAAAGATATAACTGAGTATATATTTCCTGGATGATTAAAGATTTTGGCTTTCTTTCTGTTGGTTTGTTTTGTTTTGTTTTTTGATTTTGTTTTTTTTTTTAATTATTATTATTTACCTAGTAATGGTAATGATATGCCTGCAATATATCACTTTTATTCTCAGTTCAGTCCTGTGAACCAGGAGATAGATATTTATATTATTGTTCTGCCTGCACTGTGTTAGGATGAATTCAGATGTAGTATAACTGCCCTGATAAATATATTCTGAGTTCCATAACATGCATAATATGCACTTCTATACCATATCTCTTGGAATTAATACTGAAGGTAGTGGATTAGGTGTTTTATAAAAGTAGCATTTGTAATAAAATTTGCTGGCAGTAGCAACCTAACAGCAGATGGGGTTTTATAAAGAGCACATAATGATGATTCATTGCAGTAAGTACATGTGGATCCCACAGATCTTCTTTCAGTTTACTTCATTCTTTCATTTATACAGTGATTACCTAGCTACATAATTATTTGAAAAAGCAAGCAAAAGCGATGTCAGCCATCTGCTAAATTACTAGTAGATATAAGCAAGATTTGTCTTTCAGAAGCACATTCTTTCCTGCAATGCCACACTGATGTGAAATTAAATACCTGTGGTTTTCACCTGATATGCTCTCTATTGTTAAATCAGCAAGTGATTATAGACTGATAAAATACATTTCAGAAATGTATCAGTGGGGAAGAGAGGAAGACAGCTTAATGATTAAAATACTGAATTGAGTTTGAAAATCTGGAACTGCTATTCACAAACTCTTTACATATCCCTAAGCATGCATCTCTCTCTCTTTCTCAGTTGTTCTGACATGAAAATAAGGCTCACACTGCTCCATGTCACAGAAGGACTGTGGAGAAAAAAAAACCTCCACATAAATAATTGATAGATAGTTTAACCTTCAATAAATTATACTTCACTATGTTGATCCCACTCTATCTCCTGATAGAAATAAGTAAATCAGTCCCCTCTAATAATCTGCAATTACTTGCCCAGAGGGGAACACTAGGCAGAATATTTCAAGGGATTAGTAAGAGTTTACATGCTCTTTGCATTTTGTATTCAGACCCCCCATTCTTGAGACCTGCCTTTAACTTCTGAAGCAATGGAAAGTTTCCTGTTGAGCCATCAGTTCTGCTACACACACTCTCCCAGCCTGCTCCTCATCCCCAGCTGGCCTGTGGGAATAAAAATAAAAAAGAAAGTAGAGAAGAAAGCAGTGCCTGGGGAACGTATTATATAAGAAGTGCAGACCTGAGTTTTGACTGAGTGTTGATCAGTTTTCAGTTCAATTACACAGAGAGTTTCCCAAAGCATTTAATATAACCCCAAAATATGTAATGATCTTGCCTATAGAAGGTAAAATATAACTAGGGGAACACCCAAAGCATTGTTTTTCTGAAAGAAGTGGAAGATTCTAAATGTGGAGGCTTTGCAGACTCTTGTTGCACTTCTTGTGCACTATGTCTGGTAGGGTAGCATTCATGGCGTCTATTTCTAGAGTGAAAGTAGTCAAAAACATATTTTTTTGCCAGACAAAGCACTATTAAATTCTTTCCCTACTTATTGTTTTTTTCACAAGCAATTTTAAAACCAGTCTGAATTTATTAAACAGACCTCTAAAGACTGAGATTGTTTCATTGTCAAAAATTACAAGTATGAATACAGTTTTTTCAGATTTTATATACAAGACAATAATCAACTTAAAAGAAAAAAAATTAATTTGTTGACTTAGTAACACTGGTGGCACTGGACTTCAGGCAAAAAGGAATCTGCTCCCAAATTACTGCAGTGGTATACTTTTCTGTTTCTGATTAACACCATGTATCTCACTCTGTTTATCTCAATGTAGGAGAATATCAATGAATTAAATAAATCAATCACAGATAAGAGAATTAATCTGAAGACAGAAAGAATGTTCATGACTTTACTGTTAATGTGTAAGAAGGAATACATCTATCTGGACTGAAATGCACGCTTTCTGGTTTTTTCCCTACATTTGATCAAAATCTTGACAGATTTCATCCATATAAGATTATTCAGGTTACACATTTACATATGACTCACAAAATATTTTGATGAAACATATTTCACCAGTTTTCTAAGTAGTGTTAGATGTTTAAGAAACAATGTCCTATTAATAACCAGCATATGAGGTAGGACAATAGAACCATCTATCTGAGGCATATAGACCAACAGGTACAGGAACTGTAGCTAAAGGTACATCAGGTTTGAGGATTTACCATGTTAGTTTCAAACCTTCAGGCAAAAATAAAGATGTCTTCTGCTGCTATTCTAACTCAAAAAGCATTTGAAATTCAGCTGAAACCTCCTGAAAGGAAGGTTTCATCAAGAAGCAAGTTTGAGAAAATACATTAAAATTTTATCTATACCAACAATTACTTTCCAAGTATTCTAACTACAACTGGCAGTGTTTCTTATTTTGAAGCATACTTTTTCTTCCTGGCTGATGAAGAAACATATTGTGATCACACACTCCTGATATCAAAGATTTTGCCACAAAAATTATGCCAATATCCCTACTTCAGTTAATCTTTGGCCTCATAATATATCCTTTTATTATGGTATAATGAGCCCACTTAAGCTGGAAGTCTTGCCAGCTTTGCAAGGTTTAATAATCAAAGATCAGCACATAATATCTCAATCTCTAAATTATTTAGAATTTGATATACCATACCAAATATATTGATGCATATAAAATGACATAGCAGAAATAACAACAGAAAGACTCACCCTGTTGCACTTGAAAATTTAAAAATCTAAACCAGATATATAGGGTTAGCCTATAAACAGAGGTCATAATGTGAATCCAGCATATGGTTAAATCATCACGATAATACCAATATTAAAATTCTTACATGGGTTTTTTGCATGAGTCCATTTAAGGAAGAAAAGGATAAGTTTCCTTCCTTTGAGGAGGGAGGAGAATAAATGATGAAGTCAAAGGATAAAACTGAAGTATATTTTCTGCGTGGAGGGGAACTAAAGACAATGGATGAAAGCAGCAGCAGCTGGTACTGAGCACAGAATATCTAGCTAAAGCTCTTGAGGACTCTGAGTGAATCCTTCATAGAGCCCTCAAGGCTATTGCCTCCAGCTGACAGTCCAGTTTCTGCTTGGAAGACTACGTATCAGCTGTCCCTACAGCTCTTAAAACCTCTCCTATATATCTCTGGCTCTGTTAACAGTGTGGTCAAGTGGAGAAAACACCATTCTGCAGTGAGTTACTGATCATTGACTGCACAAAGACTTGGGTAGTCTCACATCTGGTAGGTGAGTTGTAAGGAGAAAGTATCATCCCATGACTTGATTCACACAGGAAAAGGAAGTAGACTTAAATGCTACTACTCTATATAAACAGGCAGAAGAAAAGGCAAAATGGTTCCAAAATTAAAAGGGTGAGATTAATAGAAAAAAGCTTCTTAGTGTTCCACATTAGAAAAAATGTTGTTGAACAAGTCTGATTAATTTGCACAGTAATCTTCCTGGCTCAGCTTCAGAACTCCTCTGCCTCATGGACTGAATGTTAGGCCACATGAGACTAGCAAATATAAAGCTCTGCTACCAGAACTCCAAGCACTCAAGCCACTAAAATTTTGAGTCTGACTCAGAAAATAATTGGAATTAAAAAAAAAAAAAGGTAAACTAGACATTCATGTGGAATTCATGTGGGGTTCCTGTTCTTTATTTATTATGCAAATATTTCATTTCCCTACAAAAACCCACACTAACTTCATATGCTGATTGATTTTTTTATGTACCTGGCAACCACAAGGTACAAGGATACAATTTCTTTTTTTCTATGAACACAAGCAATCTTCAACATAGTTGTAAGTTGTCATGTATAAAAACAGTGTTCCCTGTTGTCATTAAAATGTTCATAAAATAATTCCTCTCCCATGGTGGAGAAATTTTTGGAATATCAGTTCTATAGAGACAATTTAGATCTTGGAACCTTTTTGCATCAGTTCCCTGTGCATGAATGATCATGCCTTTGCGTTTGCAGAACTACTTGCATTAGACTTGTGTCTGTCCTCATAAGAGAAAACCATGACTGTATTATTGGAATAGAAAAGGCAGATGGCCACACACAAGCCCATGTACTCTGGTGCCCAAATCTCAGCTGCCCACCCTCAGCCACAGTCCAAACTGAGTGAATGGGTGAAGTTTCTAACAGACCAAAGCCAAAAGCTTGATGTTTTCAAGCTCTCCAGGTGAATTCAGAAAAATGCATTTATGTGCTCTAACACTTCTAAGAGACCCATAATACTGCTTAAAGATAATGTCTATTGTACTGCTTTGACCACTGCTGTCTTCGGAAAAGTTTTGAACATTCATTCTAAACAGTCTAGTTTTCAAAGCATGAAGTTATAAAGTGTAAAAATGTATCTACAGGCATCCAGTACAAAACAGATTTACCCATGAATGCATGGCATCATCTTCATAATCAGTGTTCTACTGCAAATACATTTGATTCAGTAGCTCTGTAAGTTACAGCAGAATAATTGTTAATGATTCAAAGTCTGCATGACACACAGTGACTGCATATTTAAAGCTATATCTTGTGAAGTTCTACATTTTTTGGTGTGGACTTAACGCTGTATTTTCTGATCAGGTATCTCTATAAGGTAAGGCCATGACAGTCCACTAATATTTGCAGGAGCATTTCATTATACTTTTCACTTTAGAAAAATGTCATAGAATCATAGAATGGCTTGAGTTGGAAGGCGCCTTAAACATCACCCTGTTCCAAATGTCCTGTCATGGGCAGGGAGAGCTTGCATTATATCAGGTCACAGAAGTCCCCACCCAACCTGGCCTTGAACTATATATGAGATATGTAATGAAGATGGGCATAGAGTATATCAAATTTGATAATCAAATATTAAACCTGTAAGTTTCTTAAATATTAAAAATGGGCATAGTGGCTTTTTATCAATTTCTTTCCCAGACTTGGAGAATGTAAAACTTAATTCAAATGAAAAATTTTATTTAATTCATAAAAGTTATTCTCTGGAACTGCAGTGTACACAGAATTTACTTTTTATTCATGCAGTAAAGCCTACAGAAACTACTTAAAGATTTTGCTTTCAGAGGAATGTCTCTTTGTAGTAATAAACTTAAAAAAACCTCCCCATTCAGGTTGCTTTGTCTATTTTTAGCAGTGTAACTTTGTATTTACTAATAAAAAAAATTCCATCAAAAAGTACCATTAGAGTTAGTGACAGCTAAACACAGAATAAAAGCTTCACATTTAAGTATTTTAGGGTGTAATAACACCTTTTTAAAAACTATCTCTGTATTTGGAAGTGATAAAAATGCTCCCATTTCCTGGTCTCTTGTGCTTCATGGTAAGAAACCTGATGATTCATTCTTACTTGCTGCTTTGGACAATTCATGTGTACTGAGCACAATCCATCCTTGCAAAGGAATACAGGAGTTTTTATGTCCCTTTCAAACACTGAGCTTTGTTCTTCTGAGCAGCAATTGCAGCACTCTCACTCTATTGAGATAATAGAGATATGTTTTTTTGCTGTTCATAAGAGCTGAGCATAGAAACTGATAAATGAAATTTCAGTTTATGAGGAGATATGTTACAATTTCCTGAAGAAAAATTAGCAGTGGCAAAAGATAACATCCTATTTTAAAAAATATATATGTGGTACATAAAAGTCCATTAGAATGGATTTGATTCTTCCTTTTTGTCTTTTGAAAAATGCAATTTTCATCAAGAAAAGGATCCCTTAAGAAAAGAGATGAAGATGAGCCCAGTAACTCAAGAATCTTTAGGAAATGTCTTGTGCAATGGGAGTAATTCATATAGATAGGTCCTTCAGGAGAAATCCTTAAAAACATCCATATGTTTAAAAAGACACTATAAACACCTGTTAAAAATCTGGCACTTTGGGAATTTTTTTTAAGGTTGCAGCTTATATTCTTGCAAAGAGAGCTCCAACTCATTTCCAGTTGCTCCTGATCTGTATTGCCACATTCCCAGCTAGACTGTGTGAGCAGGGGAATCTCTTTCCGTAGCAGGGAGAGCCTGACCTCTACAGGGAGGGAACATTTGTGGACTTGAGTTTGGTGCTTTCCTCTCTCCACCTTAATTGGTAACTGTAGTCCCAGTCCCAGCTCAGTTCAGCTGTACAGCATTCCAGATCAATCCCCTTGTGAACCCAGATGCACCATCTTGAATATTTTGAAGTGTTCAGGAGGTGAGGTATAGAAGTGAGAAATACACCACATATTTGCATGCAACCCACCCTTCAGCAGGAGTCTAAATCCCACCAAGACCAATGAAAAATGAAGAATTTAAGTACACAGTTTGCCTGAGGTCCTCAGAGTTAAACCATGACTTCAGTGAAATCTTAGGGAATTTTTCCAAAAGTCTACCTAAGTAAAAGAAAAGCACTAGGTTATCCAGTAAAAGATAACTACTTCTCATTCAAATGTAGCAGCTTTGCCTCCTAAAATCATGTCATAACAGGATTTTTTAAGAACCATTTTTAAGGAGAACATGAAATCAGAAATAAGTAACACAGGTGAAGAATGAATGGACATGCAGGTATTTTTTAGAGTACTATGATTTTAAACTTTTACTCTCATTTATTTCTTGTTCTTTCAAGAAAGCACTGGAGTACATTATCTGTACAATAGAAAGAATTGAAACCACTCTTTTTTAAAAACCAAAATAAACATGGATAAGACAGACATCTGCCTGGAATGAACTTGGTATGACTGACCTTGATTTGGAAGAGAATGAGAGCAGCCTTGACTGAATAGTCACTTGATGTCCCTACTCATTGTATTTTTTTATGATTTCTATGAAAAATAAAAAAGCAAAGAAAACTTTAGGCAACTGCTTCCAGTCATAATACTACTTTATATCTGAAAAGCAGCTGTTCTAGTATTTGAATTACCATCATAAGGCACATTAATTCAAGAAAATGCAATAAAAAAGTCACCTGTAACACAAAGGTTTTCCCTGGGAAAAGCTGTTCCCATTACTTAAGATGTACTACTCTTTAGTGTCTGTATATGAAGGTCTTTATATTCACTGAATGTGAATTATTTTCTAATTCTGTGGCCAAAAATACTTTCAGGGAATGCTAAGTGTGCAAATACATTAACTTGTGTCTTGAATATTTGCACACAAATATAGGATAAACTTTGAGTTTCATATAAAAGGACATTCTTCTAATTTCCATAGAGAAAGAGTAGGTCACTCAAGCTGATACTGTAGGCAGTGGTTGCATCACATACTATGTGTCATTTCAGGAACAATAAAGTAATACATAAATATTTATTATCCTTTGAAATATTTTTAATTAGTATTCACTTATAACAAATTACTCACTGGAATGTTCTATTCTATTTAAATAAGATGGTAATAATGTGATTAATCCCGTTATAGAATGAGTTTCATTATCCGAAACCACAATTAAACAAGCAGTGTTGGGCCGGCTGGACTGAAAGATCTTATTAGAAAAGCTCTGCTAATGTTTGTCAGAGTCAGAAATCCTTATCCAGAAGTGAGGGGTGCTTAGGTGTTGAAGTTAATAGCAACTTTTCAGTCATTCCATGACTGAAGCTAGCCAGTCTAGGAGTCGACATAAAATTTCAGTAAGTGCTCAGAAACATCTGTGCTCACTTACATCTGTGACCTCATTGAACTCAGGATCTCAGGGAATTGTCTGTGTTCATAATAACAAATTCCGTCTCTATTAACAGGAAATAAAGGAGAAAAATCTCACTAGCTCAGTTGAATGTGTCAACAACTTTCAACGCAGGTTAAACTGTAGGCAAATCAGTTCTCTGTCTGATTTCAAGCTTTTAATTCCTTCCAGAATTAGCACTATCCTGAGGGGATTTCACAAAAAGAAAGGCAGTGTTTTATCAAGCAGAAAGGACAGGAAGGGGAAAGAGGGAAGGAGGAAGAAGGAAAAGAGAAAGTGGAAAACTGCTACCAACTAGCTCTGTAAATTTTACACTATATCAACAATGTCTAGTATACAAATGCTTTAGGAAAAATACATTTACCAATGCATTTTTAAGGCATGTTTATTTTTTCACACATGTCATTACATGTACTAGGATTGCTCATCATGTTGTTTGTAAGAAAAAATGTAGTAACTAATATAAATTGAGACAAAATATTTGATCATAAATCTAAAAATTGTCTGATATTATAAGTGACGAAGAAAGTAATATACACCTTATCTTCCCACTTCCCCACTTCACACTCATCTTTCCATCAATATAGATCTTAAATAGGAAGTAACATTTAAATTTAAGTATTAGAATAAATCAAGCAGTATGTCAAACTAAAAAAACTCTTTTTTTCTATTGCTAAAATACACAAGCACAATTATGCATGAACTATGAAAAAATGCTTACCAAAATATCTAAAAGGTGTAGCTATTCTGTATTTTAATAAATAGACTCAGCAGTGTGGGGAATAATAAAAAAATGAAAAAATAGTATAGAATTCATTTGTCAAGCTAATTGAAAACTGATCAATGAACAACAAAAAGAATACCCTTGTATTCTTCTCACAGGATTTTCCTGTGTTATCCCACAAACTTCTGGGAAACTGGGAAATAAAATAATAAGGTGCCTCAAGATTCCTTTGCCATGGCAGTTAAAACCTCAGATCTTCTATTAATTCCAGTGACTTTGGAACACCCAACGCATCTCTGAGTATGCACAAACTTTGCAGATCAGTCATCAAAGTGCTGGTACCATTACTTTTTAAGACCAGGTCTCTTGGCAGGCATTTATATCATACTGTGGACAAAATTAATAATTTTTCATAGTTTAATGTGAATTTACAAAACAACTGTACAGTTTTAATACATAGAGTATAACTTTTGGTACCTTACAAAAACATTATAAGCTCACTGAGGTTTACAATCTGAAAAATATCAGCTTTCAACTCCAAGTTCTTTTTGTGGTGTAATAAATAAAAAGCCGTAGAAAATGTCTTACTGTGAAATGCTGTGAAAAATGTTTTTCTTTACTTAAACTGAACTGGAAATCATTTGAACTGTTAAGTGAAATGGTACTAGGGACAACAAACATCTTAATTTCTGAGTAAGTGAAACACATTCCAAAAATATCCCCAAAAATGAAATAATGTGACTAAAAAATGAATCTGAAAGTATATCCTTTGACAATTATGTGTTTTTTCAGATCTAATTCAGAATATTTATTATATTAGAATTCTTACTGATTGAAATTAGACACTGCAGAGTACTGCATTGTAGCTAAAATGATATACTTTAAAATAAAGTTTAAATTAATGGAGCTTAATTTTTGTATGGAAAAATGAGCTTCATTCAGTTATGCAGTATTTCAGGTTAATCTTCAGAAGTACTGATTAAGTAATTGCACTGTAAAAGAGCCCATGTTCTTCTTCTTGCTCCAAATGAATTTTTTTTCTAGAATAAGAGAAATTTTCTCCAAGAGCCTGAAATCTCTCCTAATGATTTTTTCCTTATAGGTCGCTTGAAAAGTTTTTGACCTTGAAAAGTATCAAAGCCAGTATTTTTCTTATTAAAAAAGGAAAAAAAAAGGAAAAAAGAAAAGAAAAAAGGAGATTATGCTCTCCAGCACCTTAGCTATCAATGTATGTTGTGTTATGTTAAAAGGCTGTCATGAAAATTCTAATCAATCTAGTACAATATAATATATAAATCATGTATAATCTATTATTTTCTGCCAAAGGAAATATTGATTCTACAGAATGGTAACTTTTGTCTTTCAAACACGTAGCATCTCTCTGCTACTTTGTGGATTTTGCCACAAAGTATAGATGGTGATTATAGATAAGTTCAAAAATAGCACATAAAGGACATGGCAAAAAAGCTCCAAATGGTAAATTCTGTTGTATGATTTTTGAAGATAATGGGGAAAGCTGAAAGCCATAGCTATGTTTATGTTTTCTACACAGCAACAGGAAATGGCAGAATGTCATGCAGCCTCACTGTACATTCAGAATAAAAGTGTCAAAATGGGGAGAATGAAGCAGAGGAAATAATTTCAAAAAGCACAACAATCTAGATAACAATCATGGTAAAGTCAGACAACTGTGAACCCCAGTTTCAGATGTTAGGCGAACTGAAAGCAGCTATTGTTGCTTCAATATTGAAGGCACTTCCATATACAGAATCTTGATGCCTAATGGCAATTATTAGGATGGTAGATGGAGGAAGAGAAAGAGCAAAAAGCTATTGGTCCTTCAGCTATCTGCCCTTTAACAAGCCAGAGGTACTTCAGTGAGTCGATTATCAGAATGGCAACGCAGGGACATATTTCAACACAACAGGGTAGTCTCCACAAGAAGAAAAGTAATCAGAAACTGATTTGATTCAATGGACCAAATCCTTCCCCCATGTTACTTTAAACCTGCTTGTAGTTTCAGAACAGCTTGATACACTAGAAATGCACATTCCTTCTGTCAGGTGAATATGGTCTACCCACAAAAAGAATTTTCAAAGGTTTATCTCAAAAAAAATTAAGTATAAACCTCATGCCAAAAAAGTAGAGTTTTGTTTTACCAGGAGAGAATTTTAAATGACTTTCTCTTCCTAGATTAAAAGAGATAAATTTCAGTCTTGCGCAAGGTGAGGGGTGGGAAGGAAGGCAAAGCAGCTGATTAATTTGTAAATGGTGAAATGATGGTAATACGGCTTCTATAAACTCAGATAAGAATCCTATTAAACACTAGGCCCTATCTAGCAACTAAATACTTCTGAACTCCTATTTTTTCCTGCTAAATTTAAAGTCAAGGTCTAATCATTTTATAATCGAAAATAATGGGAAAGGTGCGAGTAAAATTTTTCAGATATGGGATGCAAATTATAGAACTTTGTTTTGGGGTGGACTGCACACATACTTGCATGCCAGCATACACCTTAATGTCAGATGAAACAGAGACATTATGAAGTGTTATATTTTTACTGGAAGTTAACCCAAGTGCTGTTATTCAAACAGTGAGAAACAATCAATCCAAGTACTGCCAGATACTGTTAATGCTTTGCAATATATCAAAACGCCTTTGGTTTTATTTATAAAACCTAAACAATGACAAGAAAAGCCAATGCAGTCAACAAAGCAACATGATTATTACAGGATATTGGATATATGGAACAAACCATAAAGACAGTTGTAGATATTTCCCATGACAAGGAAAGAAAGTCTTATTTTAGGTATTAGCCCATATTTTTTTAATATTGAAAATATATATGCCCTTTATTAATTTGTTTATTTGAAGAATATCTCTACTTTGTCTGTACAAATACACATGTAAATGTAAATAGATATAATTTTGTATGTGTAAATATAAAAATGCATATGCATATGTGCCTTATCAATTTTATTATGCATTCATGTACATCTTAATTTTGAATCATCTGGGTTTTAACAGTCTTTGCTTATTACTTCTCCTTAAGTTACTGATATTGTTTCTTAATTTTAAAATTAGTTTAATTTAATCACTTGTGAATGGTAGTGACTGGAGAATTAGAGAACAGAATATTTTTTCCTTAATGAGCAATCTACTCACAATGAATACAGAACACACCCAAAAGCATTACTTTAGATAAAATATATATGAAGTGCAGTTTATTAATGATTGATCAAAGTTTATTTCAAATCATTGACCTGAATCAGGATATTGTTCTGAATAGGAATTATTTAATACACTATTCTTCCCAAGACTGAAAAATACTGTTATGTTCAGAGCTACTACTATATAGCAAATAACCCATAAAATAAATTGTGACCTTAAATAATATGAACATATAAAAAATCTTGCCATTTTCCATATTTGCACACAGGAAAGATTCTAATAGATTTATTGTAAAAATTGTTCTGCATACAGTGTACACATCATGTGGGGAAATATATTCAAGCTATTTACAGAAATCAGTGTTCTATTTAGGCTACTGTGATTTTCCAAGGAAAATGTCTTCATTTAAATATATATATGAGTAGCAGATTGCAAAAGTGAATAATTCAGTCAAGAAATAATATCAAGAGGCATTTTAAGAGCTCACAAAATGTGCTATATAATGAGATGGCTGATGAGTCTTAATAAACTCCATCCACAAGGCAGCTTTGCTTTTCAACTAAATAATTTATTAAAATAAAACTTTTTTTTAAGTAAAAGGACTCTTTATTATATACATATCATGAAAAGCCCCTTTATAATACAATATACTTTGAAGAAAACAATCACATTTTAATAACTTTCTAGACAGTAGCAAGGAGATTTACAAATGGGAAAACAGTTATGTAAAATATTTGGCTTCTCTCTTGAGCTTTTCTTGCAAAATTCTAAAAGAAGATTCCTTAAAGTTCTGAAATTCCAAAGTTTCAAATCTATAAAAGGTTTACATGATAGTAAGTAAATTCTCACCTTTAACATTTTCCAGAAATCTGAAAACAATACAAACTTCTTGAAAAGTAATGCATCCTCAGTCTTTACATGTAAATACTCAATTTGTGCTTACAAAAGAAAACAAAAGGAAGGTAACTATGCAAGTGTGATAAAGAAGGAAAAAAATCCTACTTGCTTCTTGACTAAAACACTATTATAATAGCAAGAAATGTTATTTCTCAGCCCTTTGCCACATGTGGGCATGCTCAGGGATTTTAGCTGGAGCTGACAAATCACCATTTACTTTCTCTATCTCATTTCAAGGCATCACTTGGGACGGACAGGCTTTGAAACCTTTTTATTTTCCCAAGGTGGGGTAGAGCAGTCTTCAAACAGCTACCCTTGCCAAATGTTAAGCTTGCCAACCCTTGCCTGGTGGCTGTAATATTATGATGGCATCCTAAAATAAATGTTTCATCTTTCTGTATTTATTTAAAACTAGTACTAATTTTAATATTAATTCAATTTTCAGAAGCTGTCTTACTAGTAAGAAAATTTATTTCATATTTATTCCTGAAGTTATTCTTAATGATTTCCTTTGGATCCTTATTCATTTAGAACTAGCAAGTGCAAGTTACATTTGACAGACTGGTTTTAGGTTTTTGTATTCATTGTTGATTGACTCCCACTATTATGAATTATTTTCCACCTCTTACTGCAAACATTTCCAGTGTGTTTTCAACAGTCAGAACCATGGCTGAACTATTCAGCCTCTACGGCTTACAACTGGTCACTTTAGTTGCAGGCATTTGATATCATTTCAGAATGACCAAAACCTTTGAAAAAGGAGACTATTGAAAAGGGAATAATTAAAAAAAAAAAAACCTAAAGAAAAGGCAATACTATTTAAAAAATCAAACACTCATGTTTACATGGGAATATTCTGCTTAAAGACCCTTGTTGTTCATAAAGGCAGCACAAAGATCTCTGGCACCAAAGGGTCACAGAAAGCTCAGTTAAGATTCTGGAAAAGTATAATTTTATTTTTTTCCTATTCTCATACTTTCCCCCACAGCCCTGTGAGAAACTAGACTCAGTGGACTAGTGAGATTAGACTAAGTGGAGCTGTGCTTTCACATCACAAATATTTTTATGTTATGTTTCTACCATTACCCATTCCCAAATCTTTGTGGGAGGAAACGCCTATGAGATAAAATATCGAAGTATTCCTGCATAGCAAGTAATAAGTGAACACAGTAAAACTGTAAAACTCTTAAAAATGGATAATTAATGCCATTCAACAATTTTTCCTATGATTTTAAACATTTTTTTCTCCTTCTTTGAATTCAAATTTTTGAAGTACAAATCAAATAATCCCCTAATGTTGACAGGCTGATGGAGATGAGCACTAGCCATGGAAGAAGTGGGAATTATACCTATTTCAAGCTAGAAAACAGAATTTTTATATTTCAAGTTTTATCTCTTTGTTAGAAAAAAATGTTTGTTACTATCCTCTGGGTGGTATTTCTGTAGCTTTTGTTTTGATATTAAAGTTATTAAACTTGCCTCTTCTCATTACCAGAATATTTTATGGGTAAATCCACTTAAGGAGCCTATTGTGCTTTCTGATCAAAGTGGAAAATGAACCCAGGTTATAATAAGCAATTTAATTTTTAATGAGCTGATTGAGACCCAAGGTCAAAACATAGGACACAAACCAACCAAACAAAAAAACCCAAACAACAACAAAATTTCCAGCACAGAACACTAATGATAGCACACTACACATGACCTGGGCAAAATAATATTTGGCAAACTACATCTAAGAACTATCCCACTTGTATTTTTTATTTTCTTTCAGAACCTTGACCAAGTCTAAGTAAGGTGTAGCATATTAAATAATACAGAAGCACATAAAAATGCATGAGATTTGTTTTCTGAAAAGAACTTAGCAAGAATGTTTATTGAATGCAAATTTCCCAAGCTCAAGTTTAAATGCTACAGCTACAAGCTGAACATTTACCCCTCTAATATATTTTATAACACCTTAGAAGGTAGTTAACTACTGTCTTGGAGTATAATTCTGACAGAATGCTACATGTAACGTCCACTGATATTCTTGGGATTTGGCCTTTCATTCTTCAGAAATAATAAATCATAGGTAAGGAGAATCTTTACCCAAACATGGTGTCCTTGCTTTCTTTGCAGCTTATAAATTAAGTAATGAAATTTTATTATTTTTGAATACAGCCTTGTTTCAGATTTTACTTGGCATATTCTTTGACTTTTTACTGGTAGACATTCTTACAGCTTTCTTTTTCTCTAGCAGTAGAAATATTTATTCCATTAAGCCCTCTGGTAAGCTCTTTATGTCCAAGACACACATCATTTTACCCTGACAAAACTGCTCTCTGTATTGCAGGTAATGTCCTTATGAAACACACACTGTCTCATTAAAGGAATATAAAATTTAAAATTAAATTAGATATGCCTTTACACCTAGCAGAATATATGCAATAGAGAAGATGCTAATGAGTTCTGCAGGTTCTACAGGTAGTCCATGGATCAAGTCCAGCCTACAGGATGCTTTCATCTGCTTTCCTACCTTTTCTCCAGGGAAGAGAACCAACTATTTGAGCAGCTAATTGCTGCTGGTCCAGCCAAGCACTTCATCATGGTACTGTCACTGCCTCTACTTTCCTAGTGGGAAGGGAGAAGAAGGAAGTAAAGAGAGTGGAAAAAAATGCCCTCATCAAAAGAGAAGGAGAAAATGTACCCCTGCAGAGCTCCAAAATAATTATTTCTAAATGGCAGTAGCATAAATCCCAGAAACCGGCACATGCTCACGTTGGTATCACCTGGCAGAGCCATGAACTGCAACTTTAATGAAAGTCAAAGAGTCTAAAGGAAGAAGAAGTGAAGTCCAGCTCCTGTGGCTGTTGTGGAGACAGTGACCTGTATGGAAAGCTAACTCACTTCCTCAAAACAGTTTTTCTTAGTAAAATGTCCCTCCTTTCCTTTCTCTCCATTACTAACAGGATATGCCAAGTCAGTTCAATCAAGAGTTGGAAAATAGAATAAATAAAAGAATTCGCTGTCTGGTTAAGTATTACTGTAGAGGTATCTAATATATTTCCTCCATCTTCAGGTTAAGACTGGAGGAGGAGATGAGGACACCATTCCTAGGTGATCAAAAGGCTCCCTATGAAGTACAGAACACAACTTGAGAACCCCTAACATTCATGCTCAGTTATTTAAATACATAATAATACACAAAAAAATTATATGAATTTCATCTTATGTACCATTGGTATATTATATTACACATTTCAGGTGTGCTGCAGAAGTGAAATCCCACTTGTTAGCTACGCAGGAGCAACGCATGGCCTTATTTCTCCTAGTAATAACAGCTTGTCTTACAAGCATTTATTCTGAAATGCATCAAAGGATGTTTTGCTTTTTCTTTGCCTAGTGTTTTTCCTTCCATTTCATTTCAAAAAAACCTTACCAGTCAGTGGCTCTGAGATTTTGTCCACACAATTTACTATTTCTGCTAAAAGTGAGAAAGAAGAAAAATAAGAAAGTGGAGGAGAAGAAGGGAGGGAAAATAGGAAGAGAAAAGGAAAGAAGAAAAAAGGAAGGGAGATTGATTCCCAGTGAGGATGTTCTGTTTGCAGAAAAACTAAAAGAATGAGGAGGGGGAATGGAAATGATAAAAATTATAAGGAGTAAGTGAAGACTGATAACTCAGTGTCTGGAGATGGCACCAAGTTAACTTAAGTGTTTAATTTATTGTTTTAATAGAAAGTATGTTGTATAAAAAGACTATAGGATATCATTTTAGATATGGTGTCCATATGCTTATTCTCATACTTGCACAGTGCAAGTTTCTCTACCATATTTTATGTGCATATTATTATCATAGTGTGTTACTCTACTGCCCCAGGAAGGGACACCACCAGTAACTCACCAGCCACAGAGTAACAGGATTGGAAGGCTGCTTCAATCTTCTTCTGAAGGTGCACAGAGATGGACACATTGCTTCACACCTTTTTGGGGAAAATGATGGAAACCAGACAACTCTGATATAAAACATAAATGCATTTGCACTTGCCAAACTCATGTTAGAAAAGCTTTGCAATAGCTCTCCACTTGCTTAAAAAAATACTGTCAGAAAATCATTATTAATCACTTAGTTTTGTACTGTTTAATATACCATTCAACATATATGGATGATACCTAATTTTATTTAAGTTGTGCCAGATATACATTGATTATTTTGTTTAAATGTTTCATTCTGAATTAGAATTACATTTTGCTTTATTTTTGGAAACTTCAAAAGATGAACCTTCATTATGTTTTTGTTTAGATAGTTGTGGTAAAAAACCCAGATTATTTCCTCGAACTAAAACTCTAAAACCCAATACACTGCTTGCTGTTATTTTCCTCTTCAATTCCTCTAACTTATCCTGAGCTCTTGTCAATTTTCAGAAACTATACCTCTGTCTTCAAGCGTTGTTGTGGATTTTGGATTGTCAGCTGAAAATACAAACAGCAAACCATCAGTTGCAGGTAATAAGATTTGATAGTAGCCCAAATTACATATAGGACAGATGCCCAAGACTGTGTTGGTCATGATGGAAGTAGGTGTTCATTAACACAGAATGTAGGGACAAAATGGTATAAACACACTTTAAATTAACATAAAAACAACATCATTCCTGAAAGCACTCTGGAGTAACATTGAATCTAGAGAAATCAATACCATTTACTAGAGAAAAGACGCTCAAAACCCAATCTGTATTTGTCAGTATCAACCTACTCAATGCAGTTTCTGTACCTGTAGTATATATTTCTTGCATAGGTAGGAGTGACAGCACACATATCTTTTCACCTGTTACAAGATGTATCCTCAACAAACTTAATGCCATAATTTGGTAGAAAAAGTGTAGAGTAAAAATATCCTTAGTCACAGTTCTGAGAATGACAGAAATTTGTCCTAGACTGAAATTTCTGGTCTCCTGTGCTCAAATGCCAAGACAACTTGTCAAATTTTTCAATCAAAAACCTTTTTTCTTTTACAAAGTCTTGACATTGAATCAGTACACTCAGTGACTTTGTACAATACAGGTTTGGAAAAGGCATGATGGCAAATTACTTTTGAAAAAGCAACACAAACACCACATGGTCTTCTCACCTCATCTGAAAGCAGGAGGCAATTTCACGGCAATTCAAAGACACCAGCAGTATCTATTACAAATTATCATGATGTAAACTGTGATAATTATTGTGGCATTTCTTTTCTCCAATGCTAGGAAAATACCCAAAGTGATGGAATCAAGTTCTGTTTTGTGCAATCTGCCTTTCTCAAGCTTGCCAAGCTTGCATGTAAAGTTATTAAGAAGTAGCACCACACACATGATCCTTTTCAAGCAGCATCAGTTCAAATTACTGTCTTCACTTGCTGACCACTGACCTAACTAAACACTTTGGGAATGTGAATTATAGGGGACTCTTGAAGCTTTTGCAGACCCATGAATGCCTTACAAATTCTATTTCTGACATATCTAAGTCTCAGTAATTTAGATGGTGGTTAGATAGGTAGAAAACTGAAAGATACCTTTAATATCATAAAGAGTTTCTGTACTCTTTTACACCTTCTCTCTATTGTGCAGATGGATGCACTTTGTGCCACTGGCAGAGATATATTTATTCAGTTTCTTACTGATGCAAGTTGTTCGGTCTGCAGACACGTGTGGCTGATTTCTTCATTAGGGAGCTTCTTTTTGCTGATGACTGTGAATTGGTAGCTCACTCAGTCAATATCATTCAATTTACTATTGATGACTTTCCTTGGGCACACTATCACTCTACTTTTTCTGTGAAGGTAAGACAATGGATGCACCAAGCCAACCAACACAGCAACACAAGCACATGCACTTGCATTCTTGCACTTAGGAACGTTTTCTCAAGCCTACGGTATGCTTTTTTAGTTTGTCATTGTTCAGATAAAGACACACTGAGAAAATGCTGCCACACTGCATAAATCCTAATTTGAAATAGTAGAATATAAACCATGTAGCTTCAGTGCCAGGCCCCAGAGATGCACTGAGCACTTTCTCTCAGAACACTGCAATATGCTCATGAGCCACAGGTCATTCTCCCCACACGGGAAATTCAGTTGCATAGGAAATACTTCTAACTATACCGGGAAAACTGAATGACTACATCTTCCTAACAGGACAATCCCTTAATAATAACAAATGTTATTATTTATACTCATGTCCTGATCCCAAAAACATGGCTGTAACAATGATTAGACAATATGGTCCAATTCACAGATAGCTATGATTATCTTTTGGTGCCTTCTGCCAAAATAGTCAAGGCACACTGCCTTATCCATTGCAACACGATACAGGTGTACTGTACAAATCTGAGCATAAGGCAGTTTACAGCATAGCAGACTCAGTATTTGTGGCTCATTCTGTTTAACTTATGATGCCTTTCTAAAGTTTCATAATTAAATTTTGCACCAGAGTGCCACAGGCTTCCCTGTTCCTCAAATGGAAATGAACGAACTTTTCTGCATTCACCAGGCTGACCACAGCAAGAAAAGATATTGGTGGGCTTTCAGTTAGCCTTGTATAAAGACAAGTAGTCCTTCCAAAGGAAAAGAGCTGCACAGAAGTTTGGACTGTCCTCCTCTCTCCTGACATCAATGTGACTTACAGACTGAGTAACGGGGTTTCTTTTGGAACAGCTGGGATAGCCCAAGGGCTCCTAGTCATCATGAGCCAAATGCCCAATCATACATGAAAGAAGCTTAAAATCATACAAAACACAACACAACTCTCAGTACTTTTCTTGCAGTTTTTGTCTTTCCACGGATCAACCTCTAAGTAATAAACCTTTCTGCTAAAGACAACAGAGCTAATGAGCTTTGCTACACCATTTGTCCATCAGCCAGGCCTCCTGTGTCTCCTGGTATTAGTGACTACAAAGAAGGACCACTACAAACTTTTAAAAGGTTAAAGATTCCATTTGCTATGGATTAACCTGGCTAAAATCCACACACATTCTTCTGAGTGAAAAAACTTCTACAGCCTAAATGAATGAAGTCACTGTTTTCTAAGATCAGACCACTGATACCTCCTAAAAAATAATTTTTATCCAAGTTGATTTCCTAACTCTTTTCTGAGTGATACAATAACATTGATGTTTATCGGCTCTCCCTTGTTTGTTTGTTTTAAATAAGTTCCCTTTTATTGTATGAACTTTTACATCAACTTAGTGAATGACTGAAAACATAAATTTTTCTTTCAAGGAATCAGTTTGTGTGGCGGCACTTTAAATTATAATTTGACCCATTATTTTCAGTGGAATGAGGCCACTAAAGAAAGCAGTGTTCCTTTATATGGAAATTTCTGGTGCCTGAACATTCCTGAACACAAAGACATAGGTACGTTGAGATTCTGAACATACTACTACTACATTTAGTATTGTCTATCTCATCCATGCCTATTTATTCAGACTTTCAGATATAATACTTGCTGCATACTTCTTAAGAGTCATCATATTATCTTTGAATACTGTTTTGCAGTACTGTTTTACACTACATTAAATAAAATAAAATAAGCAACAGAATTTATATCTTCCACGGCTTTCAGATGTAAGAGAGACTGGAGTTTGCACTTCACAAATAGTCAATACAAGCAGCTGAGGAGGATGTAAGGTGCAGGGCTTTCTTCTGCAGAACTGAAGCATTATTCATGAAAAACCATGCAGGAAATCAATAGAAAATCCAGAAACAGAATTATTACCTGCTAGTTTCATATCAGGAAGAAAGACATTCCACCCCAAAAGCTAGGGGGTTTTCCCCCTTTAACTTTTTTGAAGACAACTTCCTTGCATTAGAACATGCAATACACACTTCTTTCTGAAGGACTCTCAGTCAGATTCTCTGATGATTTTTGAAATTTAATTTAAATTAATGACTGTTTAAATCTTTGTGAGACTGTGTTTTCATAGGGTAAGAAGGTATAACTGAGTTAAGAAAACTCAAGTTCAATAGGTAGTGTTTGAGAATGTTCTATTTTTGCCTATAGACTGTGACGGTGTTCACAGGGGTTCTTGGATGAGGGAAGAAATGAGGATCTGACTCCATGTTTCAGAAACCTTGATTTATTATTTTATGATATATATTACATTAAAACTATACTAAAATAATAGAAGAAAAGGTTTCATCAGAAGTCTAGCCAAGAACAGAATAGGAAGAATGATAACAAAGGTTTGTGGCTCGGCTCTCTGTCCGAGACAGCTGGGCTGTGATTGACCATTAATTACGAACATCCAACATGGGCCAATCAAAGATCCACCTGTTGCATTCCACAGCAGCAGATAACCATTGTTTACATTTTGTTCCTGAGGCCTCTCAGCTTCTCAGGAGGAAAAATCCCAAGGAAAAGATTTTTCATAAAAGATGTCTGCGACAATAGACATTCAAAGAAAAACCTCTTTCTGATTCTTTGATGTTTTCCAGTAAGGAAGGAAGGAAATGAAACTGTCAGTGCAAGTAGTTTTCAAGCAGAGACTTAGGGAAAAAAACAAACAAACCAGCAAACCAATCCCACCATATCAAAAGAAAGCATTAAAAAAATCCTATTAAAACAGAAACCTCAAATTTAATAAAGTCTTTCTTATAATCTTCAGAGTGATTATATCAGAAAGCAGACAAGAAACATGAAAGAAAGAAACATGCTCCTTCACATTGTGTTGCAAACATCTAAATAGAACAGGAAGTCAGTCAACAAATATTTGACCCAAAAGTTATTTGCTTCTAAAACACAAACAAATATAGTAAGTGCTGTACCTTGACAACCTTTTGAATCTAAGTATGTTTGTACATTTTTCTGTATTTTTTTTTCAAAAATTACTGTATTAACTCTTCAATATTCTGTATGTGCGGCAAAATTTAAACCATCAAAATGTCTTTTTTCATTTTTTTTCCTGTTTTAATCAAATAGTTTAAAATAATCATTTTTTCTTTTAGTCATGAATAAAAAAACCAATGGCTTACCAAAAAACCAGAAGTTATAAAATAAGTTATTAATTAAATGTTAATAAAAAATGTTTTCCTAATGACTTCACATGCAGATCTGTACTTCACCTACAGGAGGAGTAAAAAGCAGAGAAAGGAGATTAAAGTGTTTTAACACCTGTAAGTACTGGTTTCAAATCAACATTCTTTTCTCCTCAATGTGTGATAGATTGTGTAATATTTCCTGTTCTGTGAAATAAATAAGAAATACTCTGAAAAACATAAATTCCAGTGGGAAGATAAAGAAATCTTTCCCAGAAATCCTAAGCATGATTTCTGAATTCTTAAATGTTCTTATGGTTCCAAATGTTCTTAATTACTTGATTCTTTGATATTTTTGTAAGTGCTGCAAAATTGGATCTACAATTTTATTTAAAAGTAGATTAAAAAGGTTTTAGTCAATACCACTTTATCTATTGATTTTGATTTTTTATATGACTTTGCCCTTTAGCCACTTTTAAAATGGAAAATGTAATATGTTAAGTATATACACTTGTTTTGACATAAAGATAAATTATCTTATTTCTGTAATCTATCTCAGCCTAGGACAGACACAGGGAAATTCCTGGGAGGCAGACAGTGGGTCTTTGAGGCAACACGCAGTGTTCTGAAAGTCAGAACACAAATAACCTTGATACAAGGAACAGTAATGGTCTCTGCCAATTTGTTGAATTGCATCTCTTTGCAACTCACATAACTTCATTGGCCTGGGTTAAGCCTGAAGTGGCTCTTCCCTCAAATTCTCATTTCTTTACTACACTCAAGCAGTGACAGCTTTGACTCTTTACAAAAAAAAAAACAGAGCTGGGTATCAATATATAGATTTAATATGAACCTCTCTTTTTCAGTATCTTGGAGGTGTTAAAAATGTATTTTGAATTGGTAAATAGACAGGATCAATCAACATATGACAGATTTTGAAAGGATTCACACTTTATTATCTTCTTGAAAAAAAACCAAAAGGAAGAGTAATGAAAAAAGAGCATATGAAATATGAGGAAAAGCAGTTAGTTGAAGGACCAGTGTGTAGGGGGACAATGACCAACTGCTACTGAGTGTTGTAGCTTGAAAATAACTATCTAATTTAAATCAGATCACAATCTAAAAAAATAATTGCTAAGTGAGATTGTTTCATTATACTCTGCATAATCATTGGCTATAGTAGATTGTTTTCAGCATTTTGTTTTTTAATACATTTAAGAATTAGCTGAACAATAAGCAATACAGCACTCAGCACTCCAATTCTCCCATTGTCTCAGAGCACATCTAAGCTTTTCAAATTTAATTTTTTGTTCCCCTTGTTCATGACAGATTTTTTCAGACTTCAACACAGTGGAAAGGTGGAAAGGACAGAAGGGGATAAAAGCAATTAACTTACTGAAATAAAATAATCAACTTTGTACCAAGCAGTAAGGGATTTCTTATACAGCTGTGGCATTACCAGTACCCAAGTGAGGAACTTCTAAGCTATCTGTTGCCAGTCTGCCAAAACAGAGATTGTATTAAAGATGTTTCCCAGATGCTTCACTCTCAGTGGATGCAAAGCACTCGCATGGAACAGCGTGGAGCAACCAGGACAGACACATGAAAAGAGATCTCTCAGAGTTTATATACAAACTCCTGATCTGATAGTAGTACCAGGTGTACAACAACTACAGCCATTGTAATTAGTCCTAAATCTGAACCAGCTCTTTTATTTCCATTACTATCATGACTTCTCTATAATATTTCTCATTGCACTATATACAGGAATTACCACAGAGCCTGATTTGTAGAACAATGCAAATCAACAGAAGTACCAGGATCAAAACCTTTGGCTAGTTTGATCTCAACAGCTGGTAGGAACATTTATAGGGGAAAAGTCTAACAACGTTGCAGATGCCATGCACATGACACTTCTACAATTTAAATATTACATGTTTGTCTAGTGGCTTTTGCAGTGACATTGGAAAATGGAATTTGGATTTAGAGACCTGAAGTATTTATTTCCATGTTAACACATTTTTATCAATTATGACTGTTTTTAGTAGCAATAAAATGGCATTGGATCCATTCAAAAGCTTAGGTGCATCTTAATTAATTTTCTGTTTTCATTTGAAGTTCTTTGCAAGAAAAAGAAGGCTAAAAATTGCACAAACTATAAATATACTTAAACATTTCTACAGATATAAAAATGTAAACATACGTTTTAGACCTTAAATATGCCTCACACTCATACCTTATTATATGAGCACAATCATTCCAGCAGAAAAATCCTAGTATGTAGCTAGAGCATATAATTTGTATAAACAAGTTTTGAACTGCAAAAGGCAGTACAAGTAATTATACATAAATAATATACATAAATACTGTCATTTTCTTGCACTTTTCTGTGAAGACAGAAAATTATTATCTGTGTCTAAAATAATATATTTGAAGAATTTTACTAATTAAATTTAATATATTCTATTTTATACTTTATGTTCCTTGATTGTAAGGAATATATCCAGTCCTAACAGTTTTTTGAGGTCTACAAGGCATAATCATTAAGTATGGACAATATTATATTGGTATTTTCTAAAAATAACATAATTACTAGCAGAATTTCTGCTTTCCTCTAAACTATACTAAAATGTTTTTTACTCCTTATTTTTCTGTATATCAAACGCTATCCTACAGATGGAGAACAGTTAAATGAAAAAATTTTGTGCACAGGACTATAAAGAGAATGATGAGGAGGAGATGAAACAGAAATTATGTCTATCCCACAAATAAGGAAAAGACATGGTATTACTGACTTACAGATGCTATTCCCTACAAACAGACTTCCCTTAAATTCCATTTGCCATTGAAATAGAAAACATCACAAAAGGTTTTTACACTACAGTCAGATATTTTTCCTTTTTGTTTTTTTAAAGTCTTCCAAAAAGCTTTAAAATATCAGTTCATATGATCTATGGACAAACATGGAAGGATTAGATTTGTACACAATCTCAAGGTACCTCACAAATTTTTGAATAATGATTCTATACAGAAAATATTAGTTCTGAATGCAACTAGAGATGAATTTATCACAATCTTGCTCTTCATTCTATAAAAAACCCCAAAGTGGAGCTGAGTTAATGAAGTGAGTAGAATTTGAAATAAAAGTTCATCTGATGTCTCCTGGAAAAGTCATATTACAAAGAATGCTCCCCAGCCAGATACCCCTCCTTCCCTCAGTCAAAGGGAAGTCTAGAAAGTTATTGAATTTTTGTTAAGAATACTTAAGTACTATAAATCAATGAATAAAGATACTGATCCATACGTTAGAAGCCATAAATATACTATTTTCCTCTGTCATTGACAGATACAATCTTTCTTTTGTATAATTCAATCCTTCTTCTGTAGAAAGGAGCATAATTTCTGGCAGGTTAAAATGTAAGATGCAAATTAGGAGGACTCCACAGTAGACCATGAAAAAAACATATAACTAAGGACATAAACAATTCCTGAAAGTGTAAATAAAGGACAAAGGAAAGTTAAGAAAGGACTGGTGGAATGGCTGGATTTTAAAATACAATATGGGGAAAAAACAAGTAAAGCCTTTATTAAATTCACCTTTCTCCAGAGGATGGAATAAATCATGTCCAAATCTTCTGAACATTAGCAAGAAGAAAATACTGGAACAAACAGATAAATGGTACTTCATTAGGTCTAGGTCCAGTTATTCACAAATTCTGCTGGAGCCTTGGAGTCATCTGGCTGAACTGTGAGTTCTAATGCAGTAGTTAAGAGAAAATGAAAAAGGCTTCAGGGTAGCAAATCTACTTATCCTAGGCTAGCTATGACCCCAAAATCATGAATAAGAGCAGTCAAAAATGATTGCTTTTTTAAGAGGGTATGATATAGGAAAACATTAAAAACCAATTAGTAATTTCTGCCTAATTTATACACTGAAAGTGCAGAAGGAATATCTTCTACTAAGGAGGGCTAAAATATATATTTTGACATTATATGGTGTAAAAATTATATTAAAATGTAATCATATTTTTTTGTTTTAAAATGTTTCTGACAGTACAATCTGGGACTGCCCATGAAAGAGGAAGAGTTTTGTCATTGATTAAGCCATGGTTAATTGGAAAGAGACAAAACACAGAAATTTAGAAAATGCAGGACAAAGATACCTTGATGAGAGTAATAGAGAAATAAAAAAAAGGCAAAGCAAACCATGATTTTACATATGGCTGTTGGGCATCCTTGACTGTTCATTAGTGAGGGTGAGGCATCAGCAGAATAAAAAACGTCCATTATGGGGAACTTTGCAACTACCCAGTATGATATTTCTTGCTGATGGAAAATGAGAGTGAAAAAATATCTTATGAGGATGATCTGATCTTATACTGTATATTTTACTTTCACATTATTCAAAGGGAAATATAATTGTCTAATACAAGCCCTTGCTCTAAAATTTAAATCAGTTAAAAATGCAATAACTACCTCTGAATTTAAAACTTTAACATATCTATAAAATAATTTAGTATCCATTCTAATGCAATGTTAGAATATTTAGTACCTATTTTAATTTAATATTAGAATATATGGACATAACTGTGACCAGTTTTATACATGTGTAAGGTTTAGAATCTTCTAAAATCTTTTAAAAATATTTAAGGGAATATTAGAATATGAAAGGGGAGCATGAGGAGAAAACACTAGTTTTAGACATATCAGTACAAGAAAAGTGTGTTACATGCAAATTTGGTGCTAAATAATGTGAGTTAGCATATTGTTCCACAAACCTGACTCATACAGACTTATTTTAAAGAAATAAAATTCTCTATTTAAAAATCACATGGAACAGAGATTCAAGGGCAGAAAGAATCAGACATATCATAGGCCCTTGTATTTGCCTCAGATTTAAATCTAAATGTTTTATTTGGTTAAAGCAGCATAGTCTTCACCTAATTAAAAGACAGATTCAGAGTTTCTTTGAGAACCTGAAGGGGTGATGAATTTATCATAGTTTCTCACAGCTTATTCTATAGTTGATCTCATAATGAAAAATACCTACTGTATTTACACTGTAAGGAGTTTTAGTGGCAGTCTTCAGAAAAGCCATGAAATGTTTCTCCACTAGAATGAAAATTAGAAATTTTCTCAAGTTTCCAAGCACAGGGCTTTTTTCTATAAGTTTTATACTTTTTGGCTTAATTTTAGTCTCTGAGCATAAAGAGGTGATACAATATTCTTTTATCACTTTTATCTATACTATACATGTGAACAATTTAATCTCTGTTCTCCTAACCACTACTTATTTCTACATATAACAAATAAAGAGAAAAACCCTTTTAAATGCAATGTGGTGTTGTGTGTATGCGTGATAGTGACTTATCTATTTTATGACCTTTTAATTATTTTGAAAATAAATCTTTTCAAGGATACAATCCCAGTTTTGAAAGTCTTGCTTATATATCTAATTTCTAAGCATACAACCACTGAGGCAGATATACAAAAGCACTTTTATCAGACAAACTTTAACATTCTCAAAGAAAGAATTCACATTTGTTTGACAAGACTTTATCTTCCAAAAACCTTCTGCTTTGAATTCTAGTAGTAATGCTCTGCACTCAAAGCTTTTGAACTGTTATGTATAGAAACCCACCTCACCATTCTATTAACTTCTCTCTTACAACACAGGTCACGTTGCTTGGGTTTCTTTCTTTCTTTTTCTTTTTTTTTTTTAGCTTTAATATTACATTCACTGCTTCTAGGAGTTTCTAGAGTATTCCAAGATTCCCCTAAAATGAATATAGTATATGTCTACTTCTGAATTGAGTTCATCTGAATCAGCTGCTTTCAAAATTCATCATAAAAATACCACTTGATGCTTTCCTTAGAAACTAATTGCTTGGAAAATACTTCGCCATCATTATGCACTCTCCTACTTCTTTCCAGAAACAGAAATGAAGTAGATATTGAACACTTTCTTTTTTTTTCTGTCACTACTAGCAATTTAGTTTTCTTAAAATTTTAATGGTATAATTTTTATATATATAAGGAGATACCCTTTTTCTTCCTGCCTAATATAATTCCATGTATATGTTATGTCCTTAGCTAAGCCAGAAATTGTTCCTTGGTCTCACTTCAACTCTACTTCATAGCTTCTAGTTCAAATCAAATATATTTTCCTGCCTACATTTTACACTGTGATATTATATATGTGTTTTTTCCAGACGGTGTTCTTGTATTGTTGCCCAATAAAGTTGGGGTTTTAGAAGCTGCTTTTCTCAATCATGGTACGGTGGCTATTTGGCTGGCTACTAAGCTTCCTCTTCTTTAATTTTCCTTTTAGCCACAATCTCATATCTATTTACACTTAATCTCCAACATGTTTAACTTTCAGAAATTAACCTCTTTGAAGAATCAATTCTCCACATTAATGTTAACGACTTTCCACTCTTTACCAACAGTAAGTATGAGCAACTTAAAAACACTGGTCCAGTGGTAACTGTATAGTTTCATTACAATGATTAATTCATCTTTATCTAGCCAAAAAAAGTCCATAGTTAAATGAATGCATATAGAGTATCTAGTTATACATCTCCTAAACTTAATTCCCAAATAGTAATTCAATCTTCTTAAGAATGAAAGACAATAATTTAAAAAAATTAAAGAAATCATATATTTTAGATTTAGAAGAGAAATAGTCTAACTACATATTTTTTCCCCATAGCTATAAACAAACTGTCTATATACCAAATTTCAGTTAACAAAAATGAGGACATGCAGAAATATTTGAAGACTAGGCAGTCCATGACCAAGGGATTACTAGGATTTCAAAAAGAAAGTTGTTTTCAATATCTTGATTAAAATATTATACAATGCAGTTCTTCTATGTGGCAATCTAGTAACTTCACTATATATATATGTATATATATATACACACATATATATGGGTCAGGTGTATATAAATAATTCTGCAAACATTTCATTTTAGCAGCTATTTGTCTGTGCACACTGGAGCAATACAGACCATATGTCTGAAAAACATACTAGTTTCAGATCCAACAGTGCTGAATGTAACAAAAGTGTGATGTCATCCCTTTATAAAAAGCCAACAGGTACACTAATTTCAGAAAAATAACCAAAATAAACTAAAATCAAAATTATAACATCTATTTGAAATTTGGTAGAAATCCAAACATTTTCTTTTCTATTTATAAATGTCTAATACCTATCATTGTATCAAAATTCCAGTTGTGAAATCTATGACTTCAGACAAGTAATTTTAATATTTAAGGTCTCTTTCAGATACCTCTGTTATAGATGAGCTTTCATCTTTAAATTTTGCTTGTTAACATAAGCCTTCCCTATTACAGTGACAGTTTCCATTGCAACTTCTGGATTTCATGCATTCATAATCCTTTGAAGCCTTGCTGATGACTTTTTCTACGAGTGTTTTTTTTCTAAAATGGGTGTAGTCTTGTAAGGCACTCAGGAGGGACACTGCAATTCCAGTATGAGTTGTAGATGTTCCAAAACCATGTAACAGCAGCCAGACTGGACCAAATCAAAGACATTTCTCACTCAACACCCCTCTCTGTCCAAAAACTGTTGGCCATGTAAGGTGAAGTTTAAGCGTAGACAAGCATATAATGATTATTTGCTTGAAAACTCAACATCTGGAACAACAAGGGTAAAAACAGAGTTTGGGTCAAAGGTGTTTCCTATGTTTTCATATCCTTCACTGTATTCCTTCCTAAGAAAATTTAAGCACAGTTAAACTGTCAGCACTCATTATATATATATATATATATATATTCAAATTGCAACAAATCCCTATCACTTTCAATTATTTCCCTATTCCAGAGATTTAGAAAGGTTGTCTTCATCTTTTCCTAGATGTTTGCATCAATTTATCTGAGGTTCCCTGCTTAACAGTGTCTATACTTACTTATATATATAGGATGTGGCCCCTTATATGCCTTTGTCAGTGATACGTAGGACAGTAGGATTGAGGGCACCCTTAGCAAGTTTGCTGACAGCACCAAACTCTGTGGTGCAGTTGACACACTGCAGTGAAGGGATGCACTGGGGGACCTGGACAGGCTCGAGAGCTGGGACTCTGCAAACCTCACAGAGTTCAACAAAGCCAAGTGTAACGCTGTGTGTGTGTGGGGGGGGGCAATCCCAGGCATGAATACTGGCTGGGCAGGGAAGGGATTGAGAGCAGCCCTGAGGAGAAGGACTTGGGGGCATGGGTGGATGAGAAGATTGACATGAGCCAGCAAACGTGCACTTGCACCCCAAAAAGCCAAAGGTGTCCTGGGTTGCACCAAAAGCAGCATGGCTGGCAGAGTGAGGGAGGGGATTCTGCCCCTCTACTCTGCTCTCATGAGACACCACTTGGAATCCACCAAGTTCTCTGGGATCCCACATAAGGAAGACATGGACCTATTAGAGTGAGTCCAGAGGAAGCCACCAAGATGATTAGAGGTATAGAGCGCCTCTCCTCTGAGGACAACCTGAGATATTTGGGGTTGTTCAGCCTGGAGAAGGTTCCAGGGAGACCTTACAATAGCCTTCCAGTACCTAAAGAGGGCATGCAAGGGACAGGGATAGGGACTTTTTACAAGGGCATATGGTTTTAGGGCAAGAGAGAATGGCTTTAAACAGAAAGAGGGCAGGTTTAGAAAAGACATTAGGAAGAAATTCTTTACTGTGAGGATGATGAGGCACTGGAACCAGTTGCCCATAAAAGTTGTAGCTGACTCATTCCTGAAAGTGCTCAAGACTAGACTGAATAGGGCTTTGAGCAACCTGGTCTAGTGGAAGGTATGTATCCCTGACATGGTTGGAGCCGTGACCACTTCCTGGGGAAGCTTCTTCCAGTGATGACTGTGGTCTCAGCAAAAAAACCTTTTCCTAATGTCCAACCCGAACTTCCCCTTACACACTTCATTCCATTTGCTTATGTCCTATTGCTTGTCAAGAGAGAGAGATCAGCACCTGCCTCTCCAGTGTGCCGTTTAGGAAGTTGTAGATTGGGATGAGGTCAGAAGTTGAAGATCTTCATAGTCACCAGAACAGAAACAGGTCATTCCCACCACCAAAGGCAGCTGCTCTTTTTTATCTAGAAGCCATCCACCTGACCCTGTGGCTATATTTTTCCTTAGAAGAAAAATTTTTCCCCTAACCAAACAGGGAAAGCAAGAAGTGGTCAGACCCTGAACTCATTATACAAATATATTCATATCACCTCAGCTTAAAGGTTTAATTCACAGGGAAGCAAATCATCATCTTCCAACAAAGCAGCCTTTTCTTAAAAGGTTACAGATTTTATATCTTTATCCAGTCGTATGGTGTTTTTTCCCGATTACATACCTGTTTATTGGCATCCATTTTCTTTAAAATATAAAACATAAGCACACCACTGATCACTTTTATATATTCAATTTTGTTTATACAAACTGGAGAACAGTCCAAAGACTGAATTCTCTAGTAACCCTTTCACAGCGTAAAGTAAATACCATGCACTGATTATTGTGCCGGAAAAAGGGAGAATTCGTGCCTTTTCTTGAGTTTGAAAAGCTCATAGTAGCAAAATATTTCAAATTCTGGCAAGCTGAAAAATCTCTTCATTAAATCTTTATAAGACTGTAATAATTAAGTAAGATTTCATAACATATTAAATGTTATCTATCCATAAATTTAACATGCAGTCATGTAGAATTCTTGAGTCTTTGTAACACGGCAACATGTGACTTTTGACACAATTTTAAAGTTCAAACGGCCCAATATATTCTTGCTAGTTTACTTACAGTTTTTCCTGACATATTTATAAATTGTGATCAAAAGCATTTTAGCTACCTGAAAAAAAAATTGAAAAAGGAGTGGAAACTTGCTTGTACAGATGTGAAAGAAAAATCCATCTTTTTGTGTAAAAAGCCTCCTACACAGATAACATGGCCAAGGGCAAAAAAATACATGTTTTTAGAAACTTCTTACTGACTAGCTGTCTCTCTTGATATTTAACTAGAACTTGGTCATATTTAACCTATTTGAAAATATTAACACATACACTTAATTTTCTGCTGAGAGTGTCAGATGGATTTCTGAAAAACAACATACTTCATGGGACATGTATCAGTAGCCACATGCAATATTAGCAGCTCTTTAAACCCTTAAAAGTGTAATTTAAAGAGTCCAAACAAAACTCAGGCCATTATAAGAGAAAATAAAGAAAGGTACTTTTAAGGTTGTATCAGTGTGTGTGGCTGGCAGGCAGGGGGTGCTTTTATTTATTTTTTTTTTAAGTAGTCGCAATTTGAATCTCTTTAAAACTCCAAAATGCCAAGTGTGAGATCACAGGGATTTAAGTGATGAAAGAAGCCAATGAAGGCAAGTAAACAAGACAAGATGAAATTTTAGGAAACTAAAATTTTATAGCTTTGTCTTCCTTTTTCCTTTGTTTTTATTCCTTTTCTTATGCTGGTTTTCTTAACTTTAGTTGTTCATTCCTTTACATCTTACATATTTTTCAGTTTCCAGAACACAGAACAATATTCTGCTTGAATAATTCCAGTGATCAGTTAATATATTAAGTAGCCACTAAAACTGATTATTAGTTTGACTTAGTCAAATCAAAGTTCTTTTAAGGTGTATCCGGCAGCCTAATTAATTAATTTCCATGGAAGCAGATATAATATGTTAGTATAGGATCAATTTTGTTATGGGCATTACATACTGCTTCTTTTACTTGGAATCTCTATAAAAATAAAGAGTCTTGGTTTACATATAATGGTTTCTTAAGATCTGTGTAACAGTTGAAATTTCACATGGTGTAGTACAGTGTAAGTGTCAGACTAAATTTAACTGACATCACTCAGTGTCTTCTCACTGATGTGCGCAACTGACATTACAGGCCCTTCATTAATGAAACAGTATCTTCATTAACCTCCCGTATTTTGAAAATGTAGTAGTTTATTCCAGTCAAAGACACTCTGCACTCCTCTGAACAAATACTTGCTGAACACAGAGTTTGCAGATTAAAATAACAGGTGGTCAACTTTTTAAATACTTCTCGCTAAACGTTACCTCAAGTGGGTGGCATTCTTTCAGGCACGGAGCGCATCTGTCATTTGCATTTCATTGACCTTGAAGCTTACTGGTTAGAGATGAAACTTCACCTATTCAAAGCAGCCTGTTTAAAATATTCAAATAGATTTTTTTAAGTGCATTTCACTTTTTAATTTCCTACTGTTCTTCTTCCATTGAGAAAGCACTGCCTGAACCCAAAGGGATTTCCACATCTAGCTTTCATGCTTTTTGTTGCTACGTGGCAGTGACCGCTATATTGGCAAACAGAATAACTGCCTTTGAGAGATTTCTTTAAGGATGTTAAGAGCATGAACTTCACTCTTTTTAAGTAGCTTCTTAAATAAATGCTTCAAAACAAAGTCAACTATTGATCCAATTCTTTGAATAAGAAGTTCTCCCCATTTGACAATAGCATTTACTACTGAAGACAAAATGTACATTAATCTTTCTAGTTTATAGTCTTCAGTTGACAAAGGTAGAATTACAGAGTTACAGCACAGAGAAAGATTTGTACCATCTGTTTGAAATGATGAATCTACATAAATTCATTGACTGACTTAAAAGCAATCTTTACATCTCTATGTCTTGTCACCTGAACAGAAATAGGAGTATAGTTTATGCTTTCTTTCCTAGTAATATTATTGAATAATTGTTTATTTTCTAAGCACATTTTTTATTTCCTTGTTTGTTTATTGTAGTGATGATTTTGTGGGTTTTTGTTTTTTTGTTTTTTTTTTTTTTCTGGAAGTGAAAAAGAACATCCAGAATGCCTGTTTACTGCCAGGAGAGCAGGGTGGCAATTTTAGCCAGAAAAAACCAACCAACCAGATAACACACACTCCCATATACCGTTCCCAAATATTATGAAGAGTTTGTACCAACTTCACAGATTTTACACTTCTGTGCCTTCCACTGGCATATCTATTTCTAAAAGGAGAGAGATGGAAGAGAAGACAAGAATGTCAATATTCTGTCTGTCACGTGTGTGTATAGCAGTATAAAAACAGCCACTATGGGACAGTAGTATTTTTTCCACTGTCAGCTGCAACGAGCAACTGAGCTAGGACAGATACTGCAGGAGCAGTGAAAGGAATCCTTCATGGAGTCTTACCTTCCCAGCTTTTAACTTATGTTCCCTTTCCTTAAAATAAGCAGAGCAGTGTGCTTGGCCCTAAGGGATGGACAGGTGAGACCTACTCTGTTGCTCGAGTTGCATGTGGATTTAGGAGACGGGGGAGAAAAAGGGCAACAAATAAGCAAACAAAGGTTCAGCGTCTGGTAAGACACAGGCAAAATAAAGCTTGCGCTGCACTGATCACGCATAAGCTTGAGGAAAACGAAAAAGCACTGCACACAAAGTACACTGCGGCTAGCGAGTCTAGGGTCTCCTTGAAAGCAAGCTGCGTGCAACGCTACCAGAGACACACGTACGTAAACACACATACAGAGGCACTTAAAAGCCCCGGCTCTGCCCGGATGCGCACACCGCGAGCGCGGCATCCTCTCCTGTGCCCCCGGTCCCGCCCGGGGCCGCCGGGCGCACGTTCCGGGCGCCGCCGCTGCCGCACCGCGGCCGAGCCGCTCCCGCCTCATCGCGGCCGCCGGAGCTCCCCACGGGCGAGGGCCGCAAAACAGCGCCGGAGGGGCCCCCGGCTCTTCGCGGCAGCAGCCCGGTACATGCCGGCTACCGTCTTGCCCGGCCCCGATCACCGGCCATCTCCTGTCCGGCTGCCCTGTCCCTGCGGTGACCAGCAGCATCGCCCTCCCGCCCCCGCTGCCCGGTGCGGGGGACAGGGCATCCGGGAGCACCTCCCGCCCGCTCTCCGCTATCGCCGGGCAGCGGCGCGGCGGCTGCCCCGCTCCCGCCCGCCTCCGCTCCCGCCTCCCCGCGGCGCGCCCGCCCCTCGCCCGGCACCCGGCGCTGCCGCCGGCCGCAGAGCAGCCCGGGCGCGCTGTGCGACGCGCTGGGACCGGGGCTGTCTGCGCGGCGTGAGGGAGGGGAGGGAAGGCCGGGGAGGGGGGAGGGATAGGGGAAGTGAAAGGGAAGGGGGGTGTGTGGAAGGGGAGGAGGGGAAGGAGGGGGGAGAAATCAAATAAATAAATAACCTCCGCACCAATAAGAGAGGCAGCGGCTGCCGAGAAGGCTGGGATCGGATGGGAGAGGTCCTTCTTGGGCTCTATTTGTTTGTTTGTGACTGGAGCTGCAAAGTTGAGACCCAAACGTGTTGCTTGCCGGCGGCGGCGACCGCCCCGCTTCACCTGCTCCGCTGACGGGTGCCTGCCCGGGGCGGCCCCGCTGCTCTGCGGGCCCTCTGCCCGGCATCCTGCCTGCTGCTGGGGCCGACGGACGGCAGAGGAGCGCGGGGCTGTGTCCCTCGCCTGCCCGCCTTCCCCTCCGCGCCTACCGGAGGGCAACGGACAGGTGAGTGCTTCTTTGCCGCACTTCTGCCCAGCCCGGCGCGGAGGGTGCCTCCGCTCCGTAGTCACCTGTCACTGCAGGAACTGCTCATTTATCAAACTTTGCCTCCTGTCGGCTCCCGCACTCCCTGTCTTGCCTTTTGCGGGAGGGCGAGCGCTCGGGGTTAATTGGTTTTGCGCAGAGGGAAGCCGCGGGGGGCGGGAAAGGGGGGTCCCACTCTGCAGAGCACGGCTCAGCCTTGTCGGGAGAGGGGTTTGTCCGAGCCGCTCGGCTCCGCTGCCGCTCGGGGCCGCAGCCCGGGGCCCCTCTCCCCGCAGGAGTTGGCGGCGCGGAGACGGCGCGGGTGCCCGGCGGAGCGAAGTTGGTTTTTGCCCTGCAGGGAGCCCGCGGGGCCCGTGCAACAGGCACCGTCCTGCGGAGAGAGGGCGGAGGGCGCCGCTCCCGCCGGCGTGGGGCTCCTGGCGGCCGCGAGCAGACGTGTGCCCTTTTAGGTAATCCCGCTTTGTTTCCAACACCTCCAGGGGTTTGCCTTGCGGGAAGCCTGTGCCATGAGGCTGCTTGTGAGAGCCTGGCAGCAGCCCCCGGAGGTACGCCTCCTCTTAGGAAGGAGAGAAAGTTGCCGATGCTCTGGAGGGACGGGTACGGTGCTTCCACCCGGCCGCGCGGAAGATGCGCGCCGGGGCCGGGCGGCTTTGCCCGCCCCACGGTGGCGGCGCCGCGGGGAAGGCAGCGAACGAGAGAGCGAGGGAGCGGGTGGGTGCTGCGGGGAGCGGGTGCCCGGCAGGTGGAGCCGTGGGGAGCGGCGGCGGCGGCGATGGTTTATCTCGGCTGAGGCGGTGAGGCGAGCGGAGCCCGTAGGCGCGGTGAGAAGCGGCCCGGTAGCCCCGGACACGCTGAGCAGCGGCCGGACCGGGTCCTTCAGGTGGATGCGGGGAGCGCCGGCGGTGCGCGCCTTCCTGCGGGCGCTGCAGGTGGACGCGGTGCCCAGTGGTGTTAGCGTTACCTCTGGTCACACGCGTATTTTTTCTGCCATTGATCGTCGTTCTGTTGGTCACCGAATACTGGAAAATGATCAGATTAGAGGGATATTCTGTCTTAATTACCAGAGGATATATAAAAGTGTAATTGCTGAAATTATTCAATAGTGGCTAACAATTAAAAGATTATCCCAGTACTCTGCAGCTAGCAAGGAACAGACTGTACTAATTGTATAGGTAATGACATTTAAATGGGCAGGTTTTGTTAAAATAGGAAGCTCCACTCTTCTAAGGAGCTGAATAAAGTGTTAGAATGTTAAATAATTATATTACAGTGGTGGTAACACTTCTGCAAGAGCTTAAGGTGTTAGCTTGGCCAGCAGCACTGGGACAGCCTTTGCCCAATTTTAAAGCATTGGTTAAGAGTAGGCTGGATTTTCATCACTTTTCCTTTAATAGATAAATATAGCTAAATGGTGTAGAAATATGTGTGAAACAAACCAAAGGGGTGGCAATATTTCACATATTGTCCAGTGGAATCTGCTTCCATCTTCAACTGACATCATTTGACTGAATTGATAATTGAACTTGAATTTTATGCTACTAACCACTTAATACTTGAGTTCTGTGTCTCTTTGTGCCACTTACACTGATCAGAAAAAAATGCTGTTTAATATTGTGGAGACTGGATGGGATGGTGTAACAACACTTTTCTTGTAATCCGTTTATAACTAAACAGCTAGAGTGTTTGTTTTTCGTTTTTTTTTAAATAATAATATTCCAGGTTAAACACTTCAGTAATAAAGTGATAAGTAAATCAACTTAGTGCAGCTTAACTGTATTTTCAGAACTCTTGGTTCTTCACGTTTCTCATGTTTCTTGCACGACTTGAAAATGTTCTATGAGAAACTCATACAATGACTGCATAAACTTGTTGCATTTTGTTGTAAAAGTTTTCTTAATGTAATAAAATTGGCATAACAAGAAGCAACGCAATGTAATCTTACGTTTGCAGTATTTTTTTTTCCAGAGACAAAATGTTTTCCATTATCTTAATCAAAGACATATACTTAAGGAAAGTGCCAGAAATTGAATTTAATAAGATATTAACTTCACAAATTAAATAGGATATTCTATATTAAGAGGTAATGTAGAGAATAGCACATAATTAAAATTGTAAAGTATGTCTGGACTTTTATATACCTATGCTTTATTCAGTCAATCATGGGTTTTTGTTAGCAATATAGATTTGTGCCTCCTTTGAGGTATAAAAAATGCATAAAGAAGCTCCTGAAATGCTGGCCTAAATACTGAAAGGGCTTGGAGTGTGTGTCTCCCAAGTCAGTGAGAATGGTGAGCTTCACAGAAGTTACATTCATAATTGTGAAACTAATTTATTTTCTTCTTGTCTTGGGTGCTATAGCTGTCACTTAGAAATCTTTTTGTGTTGTATCCCAGCCTTGCTCTTTTCACTATTATAGATACATTTCTCAAAGACTTCCTTTATTCTTGCACACCAAAGTATTCAAACATTTCTTATGAGTATTGCTGCTGACTTCTGAACCTGAATTCCAGTCTATGCTGTCCAAATGAGTGTTTCTGAAAAATCAGAACAATAGAACTTCTGGATTTTTCCTCAGTTCCTGTAAAAATGTTAGATTAAATGAAGATGGTGTTTAATGTTGAAATTGGATTTCCTCCAGAACAAAAGTATGACTTTGCACACAGCTGATAAATAGATAGCTGAATGTGTTATCAGAGATTTACAAAACATTGATGTCTTGACATCTGGATTTGTTATGTGTCTTTAATAAAACCAAGTGTGTGAAAAAATGCTGTAGAGGGGTTTTTTTTTGAGGGGGAAAACCCCACAACTCTGAGACAAAAGGGATATTAAAAAGTATTCTCCATGACATTCTGGCTAGTATAGTGCTGGGTCGGGGGGCGGGTATTTGTTTATTTTCCGCAGAATGTATTAAAATGATACCAGCATATGTTTTACAAGAAAATTAACTCAGCTTTTAAAATCCTTCTAGTGAAACACAGACATGTTTCTTCTGTACAGCATGTAGATACTTTCCCCTGATCTTTCCCAGTTCTCTTTCTTCAAATCTATGCAAGAAGGTTCCCTAGCATTATTAAGCATATTCTTTTGTATTGCTTCCAATTTGTAGCACTTGAAATCTTTCTTTCACCCTACCATTTGTTATACTAATGTTAAATTTACTGTCCTTGCTACAATGAAAGTTCCTTTCTGCTCTTCTGACACTACCTAAAAAATGCATACCAGAGTTTTATACATAGTTTCTAGAAATGTTGTATTTACTAAACTGAAAATTCCAGATGGATAAACCTGAAAATTTTAATCCTGGAAAATTCAGTTTTAACACTGGGGGAAAGGGAAAGAAGTCTGTAAATCCTGTCTAATTACCATACATTGCTTGTTAAATGAGGAATGTCAGCTGCTGGGCATGCCTCTATCATAACAGTAAAATACCCTATGGTTGACTTGGGAGCTACAGCTGCAACTCATGGCAGGTAAAACACATATTTAAGAAACAAGGAAAATGTTTGTTGATGCATTGAGATGAAGGGTCTGTGAAATTCAGTATCTGAGATATTTCTAGTGTAGTATAATAATAATAATAATAATAATAACAACCTGTGATGGATACTGGAATAAGAGTTCTGGAAGCCATACTTATGGGGATTTTTAAAATATGGTTTGCTTTACATATGCTGAGATTTTTTTTTTCTGTTCTTTTACTTCATTAAAGATAGCAATTGAAGTTATGAACTAAAATATTCTCTAGGCTTAGGCAAGTCACAGGTTGCAAATTATCAGAATGACTAAAGCATTAAATTATGCTTCTATTTGTGCAATAAAGATAATTTCATACAAAACTAAACTTGCAGCTCTGTTAAGTCATGAATATGTTCTCACTTTTGAAATTGTATTCTTTTATTCAGGTCTGTAAAGAAACCAAGCCTTACATGTGGACCCATTAATTCTGGACTATGATTTCAGGAATTTAATGATGGATAGCCACGAACTAGGTTTTTTGAAGACTAGCATTTTATCAAATGCTAGTCTTCAAAACAGAGGAAACTGTTCTTCATTTAACACACACATACACTGTTACATACCTGAAAATGCTTATGTATGCTTTCTGTGTGGAAAACGGTGTTATTTAATTATCTTAGCAAGAGACACTATCTGCTTTACAAATTTCTTTAGAGATTTCTTTTATCTAGCACCTTCTACCCCAAGTAACTTGGACTCCATCTAATAAAAAAATAAGACAGATTTTGCAAAGATTGTCTTAAAACACAGGAAGTGTTTTTTATTGTAGGATGTAGAAAGATCAGCATGGAATATTTGCAAATACTTTTCCTCTAGAAACTCAAATAGAGTCAAAGATAATTTAGTTTTGTTGATTCAGATTTTAACTGTGAAGTATTGCATGGAAGAAACTCTGCTTGAGAGCTCTGGTAAAATCTAGAACTCTTGAGAATGTCTCTTCTAATAGCTGCTAAATGTTCCAGTGTTAATTAGGCAGTAATGTAAATTGAATCAAATGTTACAACAGCGTAATGTTCTCCTGTTGATTAGAAGTTCTATGCCTAAGCAAACATACTTTCAGCAAACAAGAATATTTTAACTTTGCCTGTCCAACGGGAAGCATTTCTGCAGAAGTCCTAAATAGTGCCCTATAAGATGCCCAGAGAAATCCGGTCATAATATTTCTATTTTAGCAATCTAATGAGTGCAGAATCTCTTTCTCTTCATGGAATGAATGCAAGGACAGTTTAAGGAAATCTGTGGAGTCACACACATGGTGGCTCTCTGCTACAGTCCTAGTCCGTACCAATATGTAAGACCAGCTGAAGCTTTTACTTCTTCCAAGGGTAAAAGAAAGCAAGAACGGTGAGCTGTATTCCAGAGTATGGCATTGTGGCTGACAGTGCAGATCTGCAGAGGGCAGATGGGCAGCCATCCCACTGTGTGTGATCTGGACCTCTGTGGAATAGCTGGAGTAGGAGCATTTTGAACACAGGGGGAAGTGGTCAAGTTGCTTTTCCCTCCAGATAGACACCTACGCACTGACAGTTCTGTGTGTGTAGGAGTCATCCTATCTTTAAAGTGGTGTTAAAAATCAAATTGGTTTCATCTCTGAAGAAATATATAGTGGCATGTCATTGTGGCTGAGGTACTGCTCCCACACCTGTTCTACCTTTGTGTTGTAAGCCTGTTCTCCTTGGGACAGGGAAACACTGAGATGTAGCCTTAATGATGTTCAAAAGAACTTCAGCTGTTTCCAAGGGCAGGGAGCAGGGCACAGTCAGGAGAAGACAGCCACCCAGAAAGGATTGAGGTTGTATTTATCCACTTTTGGAGCAAGTTGGGTGAGGAAGAAAGGATGAAGTATATGGTAATTGACAGTGGATATTGCCCATGGGTCACAGCAGCAGTGAAACTTGTTGAAGTTTAGAGTGAAACACCACCAACTCAGCTCTGAAAGACATTATTCCACTTTATGGTAGACTGACCATTATCTATATGATTTCAGATGAAATAATTTGAACTGCTAGCAAAATTATCAGAAATTGCACTGATTTATGAGTGAGAAAACCCATTCAAAACTTGTTCCTTCAGATGCTACATGCATGTTTAATCTGATGATGAGGCCTGCTTCTATTTTTAGTATTACAACTTGATATAACAGGAGATATGAAGCATAATCTTAGTGGAAGCAAAATCTGTTCCATGCTTTTCTTCTTGGAAAAAATACTGTTTTCATTTTGGCGGATGTCTGCAGTAAGTCCCACCTCAGCAACCGTATGAAATACTGTTTCAGTTACATGCTAACCCCTGTAAATCACTGGGGTATAGCTTGTTCTTGGACAGCAGAGATTACTAACCCTAATTTTAGACTGAAATAAAGGTCTGTATTCAAGGAACATACAAGTCCTACCACCATAATTTTTAAGTATTTCTAACTATTTCCTACAGTGAAAGGGGTAAAATAGATGGATGAGAATCGAAATGGACTAGCTGATGGTCTAAGGGGAAATCAAGCTTTGAAGTTAAGAGGCAGTAGTCAGTAGAGATTCATGCTATTTTTTTTCATTTCAGCAAATCTGCTCATTTAGGGTGCAGGCACAGGATAGCCTATGAATTAGGTACCATGGGTAAGAAGGTACTGTCCATTCACTTAAAAGATACTGCTAATTTAATTGGATTTTTAGCTACCTTTCAGACTAAACTGCAAATGTATTCCTATTCCATTTCAGTAGGAAATAAAATATGTTCATTTGCAGCTGCAAAACTAATTAATTTTACTTCACTTTGCAAGAGATTTACTGTGGCTTATGTGGCCCTGGGAAAAAGAATTGTAGAATGTTGTAAAGTGTTCAAGAATGAAGATTTTACTTTATATTTTTCTTAAAGACTGACTAGTTAGGGTTGACTTCAGCAATAGCTAGGATTAGCTGCACTGAGGCTAGAATAAGGGTCAGGTGTTACCCCCCTTCCTTAGACTCACTGGTGAATACTTGTAATTTAGTATTTTCTCAGATATACTTTCTGATTTGTCATGCAAAAAAGTGGGGAAGAAACTAGAGAAAGAGAATGAGAAGAGATTGCATGGGACTGATTGGCAAACTAGCACCAGCTGTTAAACCAATCAAGGGAGAAGACAAGTAGTTATTCTTTAGTAGGAAGTGAAGGAGTGAGGATTGGATTGAACCTAAAGAAGAAAAGGAGGAGTGGTAAGAAGAGAGCGGAGAAGGCTTTAAAATACCATCTTGGCAGTTTCTGGGGCAAAGAGTTTAGTCACCACGAGAAGGGAGTGAGTGGAAAGTTTGGATTTCTTTTTTAAAATTATTTTCATTAAAAAACCCTCTTAGTTTGTTGGTTTTTTTTTTCTGGAGTAAGACATAAGTTTGGCATGAAGTTTGTCTCTTGAAGACCTTGTGATAACCTCCTAGAGGGCATGCAGTGAATGTCCTAAAGAGTATGAGGCTTCTTTATGTTTAAGCTAGGTGAGGGAGAGCTACTCTTTATATGTACAGTTTGCCTTATGCTGCTGTGTGAGTTTTGTGTTCTTGGAGAAGAGCTTTTAGTAATTTCTACAATTTTCTGCCCTTGTTTCTTTTTTAAAGTCTTTCATTCTACTGTCTTTTTCTCTGTCTGCTTTCTTTACCCTGGGACTGAAGAGCATGAGCGTCAGAAGATAAAACTGACCTAAACTGAAAACTCCCTGAACCAGTAGAATTGACTGGTGCTGTGATCACACTCAATTTCACACTGCTGCTAGTGTCATGTAGAGTAATATTGTGAATGATTCTGTCAATTTTTGGTTCAGCTACTAGTTGTCATAATAGTAGAGGTACAGAGAGAGTATCTATCTTTAGGCAGTGAATGAGAAATTTATTAGTGAAAGGAAAACTGGTATTTTTTCAAAGCTTTTTTTCCTCATTATAAAACTTTCACATGGAATATTTTCTTTTCCTGACTGAATATCTGTGTCTGATTTTCAAAAACTGTACATGGCATTTGAAACAGTGATTCTATACGTGTTTTTCTTGATGGAAAGTAAGTTGTTCAAATTCTTTGGCTATTTATTTCTGTTCTCTAACAGCCTTTTCAGTTGAATTGGAGGACTATAGACCCAACCAACTGATCTAAAATTAGTAATTCTGAGATACAGAAAACCCAAGAAGAATCCAAAAAACCCCTGAAACATTTTCAACCACATTGAATTACCTCAATGCCTCCAGTTAGTTTTGCTGGTGCAGAGTAGGGGTGAAGATGGAATCTGCTTTAGCCACAGTTGTCATTAGAAGAAAGATTTGTGGCACTCCTGCCTCATGCTTGGTATCATTCATATTCTGAAATCAGAAGGTTTTGTGATAGCAGATAAAAAAAATAATTATGAAACTGTCTTCTTCCATAAAACCTAGAGACCTAGCCTGAGAGCAGGACAGGATTCTTGTTCTATATGGCATGTGCATTTAATGAGTACAGATTCTGCTATATCCTTCTGTTGGACATAAGATTCCCCTGTCTTGTCAAAATTTATGCATTTATGTAAGTAGCAATCTAATAAAACATGTAACAAGATTTTTTGCTGTTTGGAACCTTAGAAAATGTAGTTAACATTTAAGCTTTCTCACTTTTATCTTGGGTTTGGGTTTTGTTTGTTTTTTTTCACTCACCCATGCACTGTCCTACCACCTGTTTTGTATGTGGAATTTTATGGCTTTCAGATCATGCACTGAGGATCCTATTTGCTATTTGTGTATAAAGAACTTGGTATAGAATAAGCAGTGTGCAGCTAGCTATTGTAATTTTTTGCTACAGAAATTTTCTATTGCTGCTTTTCTTTACTAGAATGACTTTCTCAGCCAGCCAACAGGTCTTCCCTCTTGGTCTTCTGTTTTGGTTGCACCTGTTTCTCAGCTGTGACTGTATTCCTGCTATTAGTGTAGATATCTGCATTTATAACTTGTAATTGAATTCACTGTGGTTAGCCCTGAGTGCTGTATCCTGATCTTTGTAAGTTGAGTGGCTGTCTTTTTGTCTGAGCCTTTGACTGTGTCATTGCCCTTAACCTCCCCATAGAAATACTCCTAAGCTGGTATTTTGGGAGCCAAATCTGAGTCTCAGGCAATCTTTTTTGTGAATAACCTGTAAATCTGGAAAAAGATTTATTGTGAAACCTGTGTGGCAGCTCTTCTTTCTTAAGTTTATCATAGAAGGAATAAATCATGAGGAAAAGATGAGGAAACTAGATGATGTTTTTCAGATTAAAATGCTGTCTATTGACCAAAATTGTTTATTCATTAGTATACAAATCATGATCTGTTGATGGGATACTCAGCAGTTACACTTTCTCAGAATAACACCATAAAGCCTATTCCTCTTTATTTTTTTTCCTGAAAGCCAGTTTGAAGCCAGTAAAGAGTGTTAGCCACATGAAACACTTGTCAACTTACCTGGGAAAGATGCACGCTGGGTGCATAGGTATAAGACTCTATTTCATCACTGTCGTGGTAATTCATCTCAATCTTTCTTTTGGGAGGCCACTTCTAGGTTTAATGTCAATTTGCATTTCAGTGAATACCTTGTTTCTATTTCTTCACTGCAGTGAAGATATCCTTGTTTATTACATGACAGCGTTTTTGAAATGCCTATCATGTTTGTAAAATATCTACAGTGACAAAGCATACACAGTAAAATGTAAGCTACAGAAAATAATACTGCATACTGAACCTCCAGTAGTTTCAAAGGAGAAACAAACGAAGTTGACAACAAAAAAAAAAACAAACCTTCCTGAAGTTATTCTGCATTTTCCTAATGTTCCTTCTGTACTCTGAGATGGTGAATAAATGTCTTTACATGTTTAAAGCTTGCCAAGTGTGGATGCTGAGAGACTCACAATAGAAGTTTAAATGTCAGTAGGAATGTTTTTTTGTTGGAAAGCCCTCAACAACCACAGTAGAAACACTGCTAAATGGGGGGAAAATATGTGTCATAAGCAAGGTGTTTCTGGAATTAGACATTGAAGCCACTATCATGAACTTTTACAGAACAAAACAAAAGCTTTCATCTTTGTGCCATCCTCTGTGAAGAGGTAATACCAAACATGACTAAATTCTGCATTTACTGTCTTCTAAGGAGTTGTACTATGTAATGCGTGGAATGAATATATTGTATTATACCTTCAATTCCTCAAAATTAATAACCAGTCTTTTACATTATTATCATTTTTTTTTGTAGGGAAGTACAAGGATAGTGCAACACTGCAAAGTAAAAATTGCATGTACTTTTGTGGGATTTTTCTACTGCAGGAACTCTCTGGTCCTCAGAACTAGCAAAAGCTGTCAAATATACTGTATATTGTAGGTATTACAGTGGTAGGTTATCTTTATTTAATATTTAACTATTGTCACTGCTGTTAAAGTGGCTAAACACAAGTAGGTTTTAATGAGAAATTAATTTTAATTGATTACATATTTTTTTAATTTACAGGATTTGAGGACTGACTATGTATGACATGTATTTTGGCTAGGACTGCTGATGAAAAACTTTTGAAACTCTAATTTTCTTCATGTTTTACCTAGTTTTCAAATACCTTATTCTTTTCAGTTTCTTTCTCAGGAGTTTTCTTCATTAAGCCATCTGTAGTTAAAAGAAATACCACTTTTACTCTGGGTATGTAATCCTTCACTTCTAATAGTATCTCATTATTAAACCAAATCATATCCAGTACATAAAAGAGCCTCTTTAAAAAGAAAGAAGTTATTTATATGCACTTATTTTCTTAGCACATTGAGCCTGAAATCCACTATCCAGTATGAAAATGCTGAATGCAAAACTACACCAGTCTGGAAGCTAAAGTTTTAGTTTTCTGCTGGACCAGTAATTTTTTTTCATTATTTTAATCTTGTGAAAGTTTTTGTTAGATTTTTTTTTTCTACACAATCCCTGAAATTATTAGAATATTAATGAATAAAAGACATAAAGTTGTTCTTTAAGTGGATTTTTTGTAAGTGGATTTAAATTTTCAAACCTTTGATAATGTTTCAAGGTAACAAGTTTTAGATTCAATGATCAGACTCTCTTATTGTCCTATCTATCCTCCATATTTTAATTTCTTGTAATACAGTTGGTAAAAAATTCAAATAATTTATAATTAAATTAAATGTGAGGAGTATAGCTTTTAATTTTTTAAAATTGTTTATTTTTTATTTAAAGTTATCAAAATTTAGTATGTTAATTTCTCATTACTTCAGTGAATTTTGCATCTTCATTAACATGAAGTCTTTGTGGCTAAAGTGCATGTGTAGCTGGTGAGAAAAATACTGCCAGTGGATTTCAGATTCAAGTAATTTTATTTCCAGTGCACTCCTTTGGGGGGCAAGGGGAGAGTGGAGGGAATTAACTTCTGAACAGAATGTGAAAATCTGTGTGAAGAATTTTATCCTTACTTAACTTTCTTTCCAATTTTTTATGATTTGATATAGAGTAGGCCAGTGGAAGCCTCATTCTCTTTTACTGTGCATTAAAAGAGCAAAATGTAACCTTTGTCACTAGCTCTGGAGAGCTCTCATACAAAGTAATTTTCTGCTAAATTGAAAGCTTCTCAGTCAATAATCACTTTATGTAATAGACATATATCTTACCTTGTACCTAAATTATCATATAAAGGTGCTTTATTGTAAGGAATTTTCTTAGGTTTGCCAGTTATTTGGTTGAAATCCAGCAATGCGGTGAATCAATTTCTTGATATATATGTAGACAGGTGATGACTGGCTCTATAGTCCTCTCGGTCTGTCATTGAGATTTTCTCTATGGATTAATGGTAAACTTGTTACTACACAGGGTTGGGAAGCCAATTGAATCTGCTTTACAATCTGAATAGCTTTTTCTCTTGTTTATCAGGTACCCTTTATTGCTTTATCATAATGTCATTTTTAATGCTGATTTACAAGATATTTTGCTTCCTGACTGTCCTTGCTCTCCTCATTCAATAGTGTGCTGAAGCCAGTGTCCAAATGACATTAGAGATGCTCTTTAATAAATGTATATTTGTCACTGACTGCTTTTGTTGTGTACGGTTAGGATTTTTCTGGATATACCAAGTATAGTCAGGCATGCATTTTAATTCAGGGAAATTAAGCAGTCCAATCTAGTCTGCCAGGTTAGAGCACTTCAGCTCTCTGTGCTTCATGGAGAAATTGTTTTTTGAGGTCTGGTCAGAAGACTTGCTGCTCCTTGAGTGGCTGCAGCAAGGTGGTGAAGAGAAAATGTCAGGTGTACAGTGTTTAGTCTGAATGTCACATCTCTTTAGGGTTTGGGAGACTGACTCAGGGCTGTAAATTTCAAGTGTCTTTTCATTCAACAGCCAGAAATCTCGTGTTGTTCTTATAGGAGTAAAGGCCCACGAGAGGTGATTATTCTCCTTAAAAGGACAGTAATAGTAATTGCAGGCACTTCTAAGTGCTTAGGGTTGTGCAGACAGGGGAAACACTGATGCCTCAGTCTGCCATCTTTAATTAATAACTCCTGTATCCTACAGAAACAGCAGGTTGGTGTTTTTACAGCACAACAAGTAATTTGAGAGAGAAATAACCAAGAAATAATCACTCTAAAATGCAGTGAATATGAGAGGACGTCTTGGATGCACCACTGAATTGCTTCTGCGCTTTTTTTTCATTATATAGCTAACAGGAGAATTCTATGAGCAGGAGCTAGAATCTAGGTTTCAACTCAGTAAACTTTCAGAGCTGTTGATTGCTAAGGTTGTAGGCATGCAGGCATTCAATGTCAGAGCTGGATATAAAAGCTCTAGCATTTAGGCATTGTTAGTAAATGTCAACTATTGTACTTGAATGATAGCTTCAGAAATAAGTGTAGTGAAGTGTATAAGCCACCTTTCTATTATCACAATATTCTAACATGCGTTACAAAAACAGAATGTATTTTTTTATTTAATGTGTCAGGGGGACTCACGGTTATAATTTGACTGGCAGAGAACTTTGTCAGAAACTTGACAGGAGCTCTAGGGTTCAAACAACTCTATCTTACTAGGAAAAACATTGTGGAAAGGTTTCTATGTTGTTTTATTGCCAAATAATAATGTTTAGCAATCTGCTTGTAAAAGAAAGAAAATTAAGACTGTTGGGAACCTGTATACTTGCAGTCCTACCAAAGACCTCTAAGTAATCACTTCAATTGCTTTAAAAAAAGATTCTGAAAAGGTGTAAATCTAAACTCTGTGGTGCTAATGTGTGTCCCTCATACTCCCACAGCGAGTAATAAATGCCTTCTGTATTTCAAAAATGTATATGAGGGGTAAAAATATACCTCCAGTCAGTTCTCAGTCATGGCACATAAAGTGAAGTATCTTGCCCAATTTAATATGATCATTTGCTCTGTTACATTTCTGTGTGCTTTAGCTTCAAATAAAAAACAAGATTTTTGCATAATTACCAGACCAAGAAGGAGTTTCAGTTATAAGCCATAACAAAAATGCTAAGTAGTGTTTATTTCTCTTTATAACAATAAGGGACTGAACTGTGGTTTTTAAGATGAATGAGCATAGTCTGTAAAATTCATCTGTCTTAATACAGGTGAATGTGTGTGAAGTAAAACTATGATTTCTGTAGGGAGGAGGTATTAAAGGACGTTTCTGAGGCATTAATATGCTATAACCAGAATTATAACTATACACAAGCACAGTGGTAAAGAATTCTAAAGAATCAAATTTGGAAGTCTAGAAAAGTGTTTCCTCTTTGTGATTCAGATTAAGCGCTTTTCCTACATGAAAATTACTCTTTGCAAAAGGGTTTCGTCAAGGAAAAAACACCTTGAAATGCAGAAAGTCTTAGAATGTTACCACTAGAAGTGTGCCAGCCACTTTACTAGAAGGTAGTAGAAGTGTTTCAGAAATGACCAGTGAGAACTGAAGAGATAGCATAATGATTATTCCCTATAATCAAGGTAACCATCTATCCTGGATAACAGTGAGACTGGTTACTACCCAGAGCTGCCTGCTGCACTTTGTCTGAAGGGTGGATTTTTCAGGAGAATTTCAAAAGTGCTCCCAAGGTCTCTTTCACAGGCCAGCTGAGAGATTCAATAAGCAGAAAATGTAAGTGAAATTCTTACGTTATGGGAGGAAAACATTGAGTTTGTAGTAAAGAAGAATCCAAGTAACAGACCTGCAATTGTGGGAAATCCTGATATACATATTGTCTCTTACTTTGGAATAGCCAGAGTGTGTGTGAATGAAAATTCAGCTGTTGTATTGCTAGGTTTATCTTTGATATAAATGTACATAGTATGGCAGTATTTGTAGTAAATAACACCAAGGGCATGAGGAACTAGAGTAAGCAAGTTTGTTGTTTCATTTGCATATAGCGACTATTTTACAATAGTTGCTTCGCATCTGTTGTTCAAATGCCTACATATATTAATGTATTAATACACAATAATACTATGTGTTAATAATGACAGCAATTATGTAATTGACATTTTGCACTTGAAATACATCAAGATGGCTTCTTGGAAATCATGATCTCAAACAGGAGTAGATTTTTTTTCTGAAATATTATTGTATGTTAGGTTTGAATTCTGGCATGCTACTTAAGTGTCAAACTGTTTTTTCATTTTATCTGAATATCCTAATAGCAGTTTTAAGGATCTCTAAATTATTAGCAGAGTCTACAAATTTTGTTTGTGCATATAGTTTTACTGTTTGAATGAAAGCCACTCAAACTACCTCTGAAAATTGGTCTATTGCAAAAACTTGTCCCATCTAGCATCTTGTCTGTAATCATTTTGGGATGCTCCTCAGTACAGAAGTCTACAGCTCAGCAGAGCACAAGGAATTTAAAGGCTGGGGGCAAAAGAAGACTGCAGTTTTACTTGCTAATTTTTTGGGGTTCTGGGTGCATCAGTGGTGAGCTTGAGTGAATACTGAAGAAGTTCAAAACTAGATAAACTTGTACTAAAAGTGTACCCTAGCCTGCTAATACAGCTGAACCAGAGGAGCACACTGTCACTAAGGAGCTGGTGATGTTGGAAAGTCATGAAAACTGAAAAAGATAAGAAAAACCTTGCTGGCTACCACTGTCTCTACTAGCTCTCAAAGTTGGTTTTTTTTTTAGTGGGGGAAGTTTTCTAGAAATTCAGTACTTCTGACTGTATAGTCAGTGGGCACTGAGTGATCCTTGCATAAAGCCAACTTGAATGTTTCCTCTGAAAAACTGCCACTGTAGTAGTGGTAAGTAATCCGTTTGCTGCTGCTGCTGCCTCCTACAGTTTATTATCATAAATCTGTAAACCAGAGTGGAGTGATCCAATTCTTTTTCCTGATACCATGTGGCTTTGCTGGCCAAGTTCAGGAGGAAGATACTATAACTCCTTTCTGTCAGAAACATCCAGAGTATGCACACTCAATCCATTGCTGTGAGAAACTGGAGAAACTCTTTCCTCAGAGATTGTAATCAGTATGGACAACAAAAATGTCCCTCAGTTCCTCCTTTTCTAGTTCTTCAGGAATGTAGAGTCAGATTTTTGACAGAGCTGTGCATTGGGGTCATTAGAGGAAAGCTTGAAAAAGATAGCTTGCTCATCCAGTCCTTATTTTCTTAGCAATTAAAAAGGAAAAAAGCATCCTATTCTTAAAAAACTGAGATAATTGCTTAGCTTTGGTGGGATCCAAATTAATAGTAATGTCTCAGCTAGTTATTAAAAGGTCGCAGCTCTAAAACTTCTGCTATTTAGTGGCACTGTTACAACTTGTAGAGGAAGTTGGTTTATAGGAAGAGTTGCTTATTTTGAGTAAGATAGAAAACCAAAAATGTTAATTATATATGAAAATTAATTTTTAAAAACAAGTCACCCTGATACCCCAGAGAAGAATTTGAAACTGTCCTTCTGAAGAGGCAAGTTTTAAATTTTTCAAGGAAATACCATACAAAAAGAGAAAGGAATATGACACAATTAAGTATGGACATGCATTGATTTATTTGGAAATTAAAATTAATTGAAAATTTGTTTAAACAATACTGTTTGGAATGCAAAACAAGACTACACCTTGGCAAATGTACATGTGACCTACCTCAGTAATTTTGTTGATTTTAGTTGGCATTCTGCAATCATTACCTGCTTGGTTATATTTTTCTTTTAAAGGTAGAAATTAGAAAAAGTCAAGTGTTCTTTCTTTTGAGGATGGTTGTTACTGCTTTTATTTTTTAAGTGAACAGGAGGAATTCTATAAATACACCAGGAGCAAGCTACACTGGTAGGCAGCTTTTAAGGGCTACTTGATTGAAACACTATGTGCTCTGGAGGATAAGAGTTATAGATAGATGTTATTTATCTGAAGTCTTGAAATGAAAAATATAGAGAAACTTCTGCATAGTACTGTAGTTAAATATAAGTAAGTTATTTATATAAATGTAAGGAAAAATATTTGCAACAATGCTGAAAAGAATACTCAGTGATTATAGTGGAGGTGCACAGTTTGTGGTAACTGGGAGTGGGGCTGTGGACGAGCCTCATCCCCATGGGGCTGCAGCTGTGAGCAGCAGGTGAGCAGCATTGACAGCAATGAGCCAGGGAGTGCCCAGGGGCACTGACCAACCACCAAAGGGAGCAGAGGGCACACAGGTGCAATGCATCAACGTGAGGGTATAAAAGGTTGGGCTGAAGAACAAGAAGGGCTAATGCCTGTAGCCTTCTGATGTGGAATGGTGCTACTGTGTGTGGGCAGATGCCTGAAGCCCTCTGATGTGGTATGGTGTTACTCTGTATGGGGGAATGCTTAAAGCCTTCTGAACTTGTGTGGTGACACTCTGTGTGTTGTGGCCATCTCAACTGTGGCATGTACTGCAACATATGCTGTGACAATGTAGTGATTCTTGAGAACTGCTGACTTGATTCTTCCACATAGCTGCCTCTGCAATTACTGCTTTACCAATCAGTCGCACAGAAGTCTTGCTAGGGCTGATGCCTGCAGTTTGTCCCATTGAACATAGTGGTGGCTTCTCACATCATAGATAAAAGCAGAACATGAATAGTTACAGAATAATCAGATATTTGTACAAAAGCTGTTTGATTATTACCTTACTCATATATGAGGACATTCTCTGAGAGCTCTCAAACTTGTAGTTCATTTAAGCTGCTCAGATGTCTGGTAGCCTGTGCTGGAAAAATCAGTTGAAACTTTGGCATCTGCTAACAGTGCTTATGTTTTACTAACTCAGAAATTGCCAGGGACACGTGTGTACTGACCTGATGTATCAGTTTAGTCATTAGTAGCATCCAAGACCTTTTTTGTTATTCCTGCTGCTAATCTCATGTGCCAGGATTTAGGGAGAAATAAACAGGAGTATGGGAAAAATTCTAGCCCCACGAAAAACCTAACTTCTTTAAAGCTGGACTGACTTGTGATTGTTTCTCTCCTATCTCTTATGTTCTCACAAAGAATTATCAAAACATAGGGATAGGAGTTCTCATACAATTACATAATGGACTTAATATGGAGCAAAGCTGAACTGTTTTGATCTATTCATATCAAAGTTACAGCAGACTTCTGTAATTGTAGGATGTTTGAGTGTGGTAAACTAAGTGGCAGTTCCAGTGAATAATGTGTCAGTATCTTCCATCTTAGTTATTTCCCTTCATCTTCTCCAGTTCTTCTTCTCCTTCATTCCTCTTTATTCACCAGGTTTGGCTTGCTCAAACAAATGACAGTAAAGTTAGAAAAATCAGAGGAAATAGTAGTGTCTGTTCATTAGAAAGTGTCAATCCAGACATACAGGATTATTTTTCATGCATTCAGGCAGAAAGATCAATCAGCAGTTGCCAGTTTTTGCTGCCATAGTGTTGTTTTCCCCTCCAGATTCTATTCTGCTAAAACCACAAATGTATATTGTGTTATTATTTTCTTTGTAGAAAGAAATAAAGTGTCTGGAATGCCATTAAAAGTTTCATGGGAACTTGGTAAAATATGTATTTTTTCAGAGAAGAGTATGTTTGCCTAGTTTTTATTTTTTTAATAAGTTAACTGAGTAGGAAGAAGACTTACTGGTTTATCCATTAGAGAAGATATGACACTTATGACAAATGATGGATATTTTTGTAAAGTAAAAGGGTTTAGGAAGCATATTGAAGTTTTTGGATTTTTTTTTTTTCAGTATACCTTGCAGGAATGAAACTTGTCTCCTTGAAAGAGAAAGACAGGTGACAAATTTGATCAGTCTTTTGTAGCTCTTTGTTCTGTTAAAAAGAATGGGAGATGCCTAATGTTTTCAGATTTTGATCCAAAGAGGAATGTTTGAGTTGTGAATTGACATGGCTCTTGCAAGTATTCATCCTAGGCCTGCCTCATACAAAATCAAGATTCAACTCCTATGAAAGGTCAGTCTATCTAAAGAGAGAAAACTGAAGAATGCAAAAATATGCAATAGGAGAAGCAACTGGAAAAGCTAAATGTAAATGTTGTAAAGCTACTTTAGAAAGCAAAAGACTTAATTGACTGAGAGTAAGGACTGTGTTAAAGCCTGTATTGCTGCTTGTAGGTAAGGCCAGGCTTGCTGAGCATATGGAATGCTAATCATCATGTACCAGTCCCACTTTCTCACTATGCCCTCCTGATTTATTCACCTTTCTTGTACCTCATCTTCCCACCCATCTCCATCTAAATTCAGGAAATAGGAAGGAAAAATGGAACTTACTGTTGTGATCAGAATCTGTAATCATAATTAATAATTCAAAAAGACTTAGCAAGTATCCTTTTTCACCCACTCAAAATGTCAGCAAGTGATGAACAAATACATTTTTATTCTTTCTGGTTTAAAATCTTGCAAGTCTTTTGACATTGAGGCTTTTAACAAAACAGAAAAAATTTCTCATGTTCATCTTTCTAACAGCAAAGACGGAATTCTTTTTGCACTTAAATAACTTTAAACTCATAAATATATCTCTGTCTATTTAGTAAATGGCTACAGGATTAGAGATGGTTAAAATGTGCAGTTTCAAGGGGAATGGTGATGGTAAAGTAAATTTTGGCAGCAATGAAACCCTTTCACATTGTCTGTATACAATGTGGTTCATATAGTATTTAGTCCTGCTCGGAAGATTTTTTTTGTAGTGCTCAAGTCTGAGTTACTTGTGTGCAGCTTTGTTTTTAAACTGTTTTTCTTGGATGCATTGCCCATAATTTTGATAGATTTCTAAGTGTTTGAGGTTTTTTGGTTGAGGTATTAATTATACACGAAGGAACTTTGCGTAGTATTCATTCTAATCTAAATAAGTACAAGCTAACATTGCTAATAAGTACCAGTCTTGTCTCTGTAGAAAATTTTAAAAACATGTACTGTATAGTCTTGGAAGTTTTGTTCTGCCTTTGGGAGCAAATTGGGGAAGTTCAGCCAGCAGAGCATCCTTTCTCAGAGGACACAGCAGGCCTTGATAATGTACTGTGAGCTGCAATTCTGGAGTGGCATCAGACTGCAGACTGGCAGCACTGTCTTGGGTACAAGTGCCGAGGTTGCAAAGCTTTCCCAGTGAAGTGGCTGATATCTTTAGAAGGTGTGCTTGATTTCGAAGGACATTTTATTTTTCTTTAAAGATGAAAGCGATTTTGACTTTTCTAATGTGTAGTTATGACTGTATTATAATAGTGAATAGAATTAGTACTCTGAGAGATTTATTGTTTGAACTTAACTAAGTTCATCATGATGGCAATGTAATTTGCAGTATAACACAGTATAACTGTAAAAACATAGTATTTTTTTTTTGTTATTAGAATAGGTTACCTCTTTTCTATTAATATGAATTGAGACCAAAGTCAGAAAATTTTGAATAAAAATATTCTAATGTTTTTGGGACTTTTTTTTTTTAATGTGCCTAAACTATTCTATAGGCAGGCTTTATTAAGAATTGAAAGACAAGTGCAAATTTCAGTTAATGTTTCAGTATTATCTTAATTATTCTCTAAATGTTAGGGATTTTGTAGGTGGGAAACACAAGGAAATATTGTTTAAGTTGCAAATAGTTTATTGTAACACACATCTGATGATAAGTATGTAATATATTTTATGAATATCTTAATAATAATTCTATTTGCAACTTAAGAAATTCCAATGACTGACACACAACTGGACATGTATAAACTATGTTATCAAATCTGAGTGTCTTAGAAACCAGTGCACTTGATTGTTTTTTTTACCTTAGCTGAGACAAAGAAAAAAATAAATGAATTTTGCATAAATTTTACAAGAAAGTTTTTTGATCCTTAATATCATAGGTCATGTTAGCTCATTAGAATAGCATCCCCTGTTTAAAAAATTCTTGGTTTTAGGGGGAAAAGCACTCCAACCCTTAGATTACCCTCATCATTTTTTCTTAAATTATATTCTTCTTTATTAGGCACATCAGTTTTCATCATGCTTGTTTGTAACAAGCAAGGCTTGTTACAAGCAAGGGCTTGTGATCTGTATAGCAGGCTAGTGATTCTGTATTAGTGGCATCAGGCTTTACACCAGGTCTTCAGTAGTTGGGTTTTATTTTCAGCAGGGTTTTATTTGTTAAGTTGTTTTAGAAAACTTTTCTCTTTCACAAGATAATATCTACACAATATCATATTATTTTTTCTTAAAAATATTTATTTTCATTTCTTTATTCTCTGAAGTGAAAACACTTCAAAACAGAGAGTTGCCATTGTTGTTGGGTGGGATTGGTTTTGTTCTATTTGGTTGGGTTTGGGGTAGTTTTGTGTGTTTTGGTTTGGTTTTTTGGGTTTTTTTGGGGGGGAGTATTGAATAAAATGAAGAGAAACAGTGTTCTAGCTTTTCAAAGCTTGGTGAAAAAATAATGTTTATAATATTTACTATTAATGTTTGTATGGCAATTTCTGCAAAAAAAAGCAAAGCATACGAGGAAAGAAGATGAAGAGAATAAATGATACATTTATTGGATAAGAATTCATTAGAAGAAATCCGGATGTGGTCTAGTAAACACTGGTTGCCGTGTAAACAGCTAGGATTTAATACATTAAAATCTGAGGATGCAAAACCTATTTTCTGATGTTTAAAACATTTTTCTCCTCTTTTAGAACCAGATAGTCACTGAGTGTTTCTTTTTCTTTTTGCTACCCTGGAAATTAAGAAATTCTCATTACAGCTATATTAAGCTTCTCTGTTTCTTTCTATGTAAAAGTCCTAAATAGAGATTATAGGGATACCAGTCTGCTCTCTATGTAAAATATTTCGTCTTGTGTTCCACTGAAGATATTTCTAGAATGAGAGAAGAAGTCCCAAGATCTCTTCACTCTAGGTTTCATGTCGTACCTCTTCTTGTCCTAAAAGCTGATTTTTCTTGGCACATAGCTAAAAAGGTATGTATAATATCTCCTCAATGAGAAGAAAGCAGCAGTCTTAATTTAAAGATCAAAACATGGAAAAAAATAGTATGTTTAAGGCATTTAAATTGACTGAAATATATCAGCGACCAACTAATTTTTAGTTACTTATTATAAAATAGATTTATGTATTTTTTTGTTCTTGTCACTTTACTGGTATGCTATAGGAATAGAAGTTCCTACTTAGGACTCTGATCTTTAAGTTGATTGATGGTAACTTCTTTAAATGATCTGCAGTACAACCCTTGAAATTGTCTTTTCAATTAAAATGCCATTCTTCTCCTTGTAATTGTGAAGAATACATTAAAACCAGTTTGAAGTTTTGACTGGGCTTCTTTTCAGATGTGTGTCTGGCTACACTACCAGAGTTAAGTAGAATTTTTTTAGAGCTAATGGCAGCCAGGTACATAGTCCTGGAAGCTGTAACAGTGTGTGTGTGTCCACACTGGTCAGGATTTTCTCCACTTTCTATTCCAATCAAGTGTCCCTCTGTTTTGTTTTGTAATTCTAAGTGATGAATTAAAAGTGAGAGTTTCAGTAGTATAGGAATCATGAAAAGTAAAAGGAAAAGTACTCACTGGCATTGCTGAGCAATGGTGTTTATAATAAATTATTTCTATAATCTAGATCTATGGACTAGCAAGCAACTTTCAAATGTGTTATTCTTTGTGTAGTCTCCTCTTATGCATTTACAAAGAAGTTGGTTTATTTTTTCTTCAAAAGTTTTGTGTCTCTAGGTATCCATGTTGATCCATAGCCAACCTCTGTTAAATACACCACCTAAGCAGTGTTCCATAGTCTTAAATTTTCAGAGATGCAGAAGTCCTTCTGCTGCAGTTTTCACTTCTCTGACCTGCAGTCATTTATCTCTGAAGGTTTATATAGAGAATGCCAGCATTAGTAATTTCCAGATTTGCACTGCAGCATAATAAATACATGAAAGTGCAATCGCTGTCCAGAAATTGTTGAACATGGCAGGGTTTTTTCTTTAGTTACTATGTTCAGAAATCTATTTTTGCTCTCAGTATTTTTGACATGTTTTTTAACAGTAGTGGGGAAAACAGAAATGGTGCAGGACTATTTAAAACTAAAAAAAACCCGTAAAATTTATTACTGGATTGCAGTCATGTACTTCAAATTTTTTTGAATGAAGGAGCAGCAAAATCCAAAGCAGAGTCAAAAGCTGAATGTTTTTATTGGTAGAAGGCTGTGAAACAAAAATCCTTACCAGAGAAGATCTAGGGAATGCTCATAAAATGTGGGAAGGTTATCTGTAAAGTTTATGGGGATCGTGATTTCTTTGTCCAAAAACTGGTACATTTGCTAGTTTCAATGTGGTAATGTGTACGGAATGTAGGAGCAACTTTTAGGGTATTAAGCACAGTTTTATAATACCTAAAAGGCCTATCATATCTGGGAAAATTAAGGTTTTTTTTTCCTTTAGGTAGGTACAGGAGAGATCAGTTAAAATTTGCTGTATCAGTCCTTCAAAGAGTATTCTATCAAATCCAATATGCACTGCTTGTTGTTACATGACAGTAATTAGGATGCTAAAGTAAAAAATAAAAATGTCTTTGTATTCTGCCAGTGATTATTAAATCATTTTACATTTTTTTACTTTCAAGTATTTGTTTGCTTAAAGGTGTATAATACATACTCTAAACTCCAAGCAATTATATCTTTGTAGGCAGCTTGAAAATTACTGCAGTCTTGCAAGCCCACTTGTAAGGGCTCTAATGGGGCTGGGAAAAGTGGTTTAGGCGTAAAGCTGTATAGCTCTGTCAGCTGGAATTTGTGTCCACTTTAAGGAGAACTTTAAATGAGAAAATGGAACAGTTTCTGTTAACCTGTGGGAATTCAAATGAAAAGAGCAGCCTGCAAGGCTGGAGTAACTATCCAAAGCAAGGTGTGACTTTCCCTTTATGGAAGTTTATGTTACTTATGAAAATGAAGTTTATTAGTTGCACTGGATAACATGGTGGGAACATTAAGGGGATAACCATAATCAAATGGAACCATAATCAAATGGAAAGCAATACTGAGTGGATTAGAGCGTTTAAGTCTTGAACAAGGACTAAATTTCAGAAAGTCTGTTGGTATATTTGAGTAACCTAATAGTAAACACATATGACTAGTGTATCTTTTTAAGAGTTCATAAAAATAAATTACTGAAGATGAGAAATATAGTATTTTCAATTAAGTGCATGGGCCAGAAGTAAAACTGGAATTTTCCGAGGACCAGAATAAAAAATCCTGTCTATAGTAACTGCAAAACTTTAATAATTTTAGTTGGGAAAGATAGATGGATTATTAATATAGAAGTTAAATAGGATTATGATTGCTTTTATTTTTTTAAGAAAGGGGATTTAAACTTTATGTGAAAGGTGAAGAGATGAATAAAAGTGAGAGCTAATTATGGAAGACAAAGATATAAGGCTTGTCACACAAATGACTGTAGTATTGTGTTTCTAATTTTGACTGGGATCTTTGAAATGAAGTACATCTCGTGTCAGGATGAGTAGTCACTGACTGAAGTCTGGTAATAGGAGGAGTACTCTCAGCAAAAATCCTCATAGAGACTTTTTATGCTAAGTGATGTGATAGATAATTTTTCAGCAGCAGAACTTACAGAAAATTCAAATAAATGCTTTAATTTTTTATTGAATGTTTGCCAGGAGTTAGCACTAATGGAGGAAACCTGATATTCACCAGTTAATTTTCCTGTCAAAGTAAGTTACACTGTAGTATTTCATCTTCAAAATGGACAACAACTCTCTGGAGCATTGTCTCTTTACACTTCTGGAAAATATGTAAATAGAGTGTGACTGAAGCTCAAGGCACTTCCTTGAGAAATCTGTGTTAGATTTTCTGTTTCTTTTCTGATTTTTGGATCCTGAACTTGGAAGCATGAGGTAAATTCCAGACACCTGTAATGATAATAGTGAATTAATCTCAAATTATCACTTATTCAAAAGTCTGATTTTAAGTAGAAAATTGTTTCTTAAGATTTTATGTGAGCCCTCTTCTGCTGGAGTTCAGAATCCAGTTTTATTACTAGTTGTTTCTATTATGGGTTTATAAATCTAAGATATTTAATACAGGTGATGTATAGGAAACATAGGAATATCATTTACATAATATATTTGCATTAGTACTTTTCCTCTTATTTTCAACAATTTATAGTATTACACAAAGTAAGAGAAAAGGTGCATTGTAAAAAATATAAGCAGCCTGAAACGTTCAAATCGAGCTGAAAGATTTTTGATTAAATGCTTGAGGGAATATTCATTTTCTCTGCATGCTTCTGTAAAACTCCATTTTTCTATGGCAGTTACATAGAAACAAAAAGGCTTTTTTTTAGTCAGTATCTGTACCTCCTCTCCTGGATCTTTGGCTAGTAGAAGGATACATCTGAGCCAGGGACCCTGTAACACTGTGGCCAATGCAATCTGAAGAATTGGAGATAGTGAATCAATAAATATACCAAGTAACAAAGCTGTTATCATGCCAGTATTTTCATTGCTGTATGCTTTCTCCTTGGCAAGTAGCCATTTTTATACTGGGACCATGTCTGCTACTTTTATTATTCCCTATCATGTATCTCTAGGGGCATTAATGTGATATCCCAATAGGAGATAAATAACGAGACCTGTATTAATCAGTTCTGATCTTTTGTAATACAGCTTCAGTGTGTATCAGTTAACATTTTATGATTTTTTTTTTTCTTAGACTATAAGGATCCTTTCTCACTGTGGCATTTTACAGATATGGCATAATCTAACCCATTCAGCACAGAATCAAATGTGTAATAGTGTTCACAATATTAGAGCTCTGTTACCAATTTCAGTAGCACATCCTGCACTGACACACTTGCATGCAACTTCCAAGAAAGGTAATAGACTTGTACTGGTTCAGGCTGTATCACTAACTCTCATCCCCTGCTTTTCATTTCTAAAATACCTGTTTTCAGGAAGTACCTAGTACAGCTGCAGGGGCATGGAAATTATGTAAGAACAACCAATTTTTGCTCATTTTCTGACTTTGTAAGTGAATATCAGTCTTGATACCAGTCTGGGGCAGATACCTCTGCAGTTCCTTAAGAGGAGAACTAGAAGGATTTAAGATTGTGATGAAGGAAAAGCAAGTAAGGTTTGGTCTTGCCACATTCTGAAGTACAAAAGGGAAGTCTGGCTATGCTACATTGCTGTCCAGCAGATGGATTATTCATGGTTATGTGCTGCTTACATTTTGTGGCTCATATTTGGTCTTTCTCTCTTCCTTCTTCCTTTCCCACTATGCCTGAAAACTGGTGGAAATAGAAAGCTATGTTGTTTTTGAGCATATCTTCAAAAAAAATAAGAAACTATCACTGTGCTATATTTGCTATATTCTGACACAGTAAGATGTAGAGTATTTTTAAACCAGAACCTCTGAATAGTTTAAAACTAAAGTCACATTTCTTGAAGGGGTAGAAACTTGATTTTTTTCTTAAGTAAGTTATGAGGATTGAGTCAGGTGATATTTTGTAGTTTACAAATAATAATGACTTCCCATATAATTTAAGTTGGGGTTTCTGGAAGGGGGAGGGAGGAGAGAAATTTTTAAAAGACTAACAATTGTTTTGTCACGTGCTCTGTCTGAGGACTACAAAGCTTACTGATTCTGTAGATTGTTTTTTCAAACATTCATAGTCTTTAAATGCTTCAGGTCTGAGAAGAAGACACCAGTTGTGTTATATAAGTCACAGAGGAATGTAATGACAGTTATTGACTGTCTAGCAGTGATCCAAATTTTCTTTTTTCTCAGATAAAATTTGAAATCTATTTCAAGTGTGGCACTTCATGTTCTTAGGACACAACTTTGCTACACTTAAGTAGCAAAATGTGCATTCACCGTTCTATAAGGTTATTGAAGGACTGATGCAACCAATCGAAGAAATGAGTTTTGGGAGTTTCTGGAAGCCATTGGGTTCCTTTACAGTTCAAAAATGTTTAAAATTAGTATTGCATATTAGTGTTAAGACAATGAAATAGTTTAGTGAAGCACCTGCTGTCCTCTTATTTAAGAATCTGCATCATCTTGCAGTTGGCCTTGTTGAACCTCATGAGATTGCCATGGGACCACTCCTCAAGCTTGTGCAGATCCATTTGGATGTTATTCCATTCTTCAGGCCTGTCAGCTGCCCCACTGAGCCTGGTGTTGTCTGCAAACACGCAGACAATACTCTGAATGCCATGGAATGAATAATTGATTTAATCCCACATTGATGAAGGCATTAGACAGTACTGAGCCCAGTACAGACCCCTGAGGGACATAAGCCATTACTGCTCTTCATCTGGATGCTGAGCCACTCACCACTACCTTCTGGATGTAACCATCCAGCCAGTTTGTTACCCACCAAATAGTCATAGAATGGTTTGGGACAGGACCTTAGAGTCCATTTGGTTTCAAGCCCTGTGGCATGGGCAAGGACACCTTTCACAAGGCCTGGTTGCTCAGAACCCCATCCAGCCTGGACTGACATTTCCAGGGATGGAGCATTTACACCTGCTCTGGGCAACCTGTCCCTATGTCTTAGCACTGTCACAGTAAAGAATTTCTTGCTAATATCTAACCTACACCCTACCCTCTTTCAGTTTAAAGCCCCTTGTTCTATCACTGTGTGCCTCTCTAGCTCTCTCATAGGCTCCTTTTAGATACTGCAAAACCCCATTAGATCACCCTGGAGGCTGAACAATTTCCATCCATCAAATACAGATCTCCCAATTTACAGAGAAGGGTGTTGTGGGAGACCGTGTCAAATACCTTGCAGAATTCCAGGTAGATGACATCTGTAGCTCTTCCTTTGTCCACAGCTTGCTTTAGTCTCATTCCAATAAGTACTCAACAAATTTCATATAAGGCATTATAGTTATAGACTAAAAAAAATGGGAAGGGGTGGGAAGCTATGTAGTTTTCTGTACTTAATAATCAGAAGAAAATTACAGTTGCCTAAAAATATGTTTACAAAGAATTAAACAGTTGAAAATATGTTAACAAAGAATTTAAAACTTTCCGATCTGTTTATTTTAGAAGGTGGAATGATCCCAGAGAGACTTTGTAATTGTGCTGAAACCTTCTTAACCTTTTGCATGTTGTTAAGGTTTTATAATAGCTAAACATAATGATCAAGATGGAACAGAGGTAGTGACCTGGAAGTGAGGCAGTGGGACACACACTACAGTGGGGCATGAAACAAAGATCATCCTTCACATGCTTAATATTACTGCAATAGCCAGGGTTTTGGTTCAGTTCTGTAAAAATGCATCAATCAGCAGGTTCCAAGCCCATTAATCTGCAAATATCTTCTCCATTTCTATGCAATAAAATCTATAGGAGAGAGGATCACATAACAGTCAGATTCTTACCTTAAAATTATTAAAGATATTAATGTGGCAAAAGACAGTAGTTGCTGCACAAGCTAAATTTCATACATCTCAGAAATCTAGCAGAGATTTCACACTGTTAGGAATCTAGTACTCAGTAGCAAAAATAGGCTTCTTATTGTTGTTCAAAACAAACAAAAAAATCCGACAGAATTGAGGTTTACCAGTGTGATGTTGAACTCTACCAAGACATTAATCTGTAGCAAAACTGGCACTTTAGGTAATACAAAATTAAGTGAATAACCCCACAATACTCATTCTGCTGTCTGTAGAGGAGACTTAATGCACCCAAAACACATCTCTGTAAAATACATCTCCATTTGTCTTTAGCCTGTACAGAATAAAAGCAACATAAAAATGATATACTGTCAAATTATATGCTGCTAAATTTCATAACTATAAGGTTGTGTACTGTGTACAGTCTTTCACTTCTATGCATTTAGCATCATCCAAAGTTATTTATTTCTTTATTATTTGACTGGTGATAATCCTTAGGGCAACTTATGTCTAACTAATGACATGTACAATGCAGTCTTAAAAGGAGGTGAGAATGTGTTGATATTCTTGAACCACAGTGGGATATATCCTGTGATCAGACTCTTAGGAATGTGGTAAGGGAGTTGACCCAACTTAAGAGTCTGGCTTTGTAATGCAATCTCCATTAAGTTGCTCAAACAAGTCTTCCAGTGTACATTTTAAAGCACATTACGTCTTCTGTTTTTAAATAATTCCCATGTTATTTTATAAGCACTCTAGTTCTTCGTCTATCTAGTTTTCATAGATCTGACTTTAGATTGATTTTTTTTTTTTTTTAAGGAAACAAAACTTTTTAGGGAAGTTAACATCTTCTGATGAGCATAATACGCTACAGAGAAAATGCAAGACTGTGTTTTGAGGGTTTAGTTTTAGGGGTGGTGGTGGTGAAGGGTTGGTTCACTTCGAGCACTTGCAAGTAGGTTTTTGACTACTGCTATATACCAATGTCAAATGTGTTTCTTGCTATAAGCCAAAGGGAAGTCAGAAAAGTTCATATGAACTAATAATAAAAGAGTATGTAGGAAACTTTCATCATTCAAGAACTTGCAGAAAATTAATAGATATCAATGGAGAGCCTGCTGTTGATTCCACTAAGTATTTATTATTTGGAATAAATTGTTTTCAAAAATGTATCACTTGATAAACAGTTGCTGTTGCAGTTGTTTGTATTTCATAATATAATTCCAGGATATTGTGCTAATAGTTGATATACGGTAATTATCTCTTAGGCTTTTGTTTAATACTTGTGATAATTTATATTTTTATCATATTTATTCTCAGGATTTCTATGGGTTGCTAGCTCACTTTGAGTAAAACACACTGTTATGCATTCAGCCTAAATCTTTAGTCAAACTGATGTGAGAACAAAGGGTTTTGTTCTGCAATGCATTTTGGGTTTTTCTGACCTTTTGGTTCTGTCAAATATAAGCTTGATTAAGTGTTGATCTTAAATATACAAGGACACTGTATTCACTATAGACCCAGTTTCTCCAATGAACGGGAAACATAAATACCCACACGCTGCAATATATTACCTGAAACTTGCTGTTGCAATATACTATGTGGCATCTTGAAAATATCTTGCCCAAACCTATATAATATTATTATCATTTACTGATAATATTGCAAGTTTATTTCATTTCAGCTGTAGTTGTAGAAATATTGCAAATAATGAGGTAGGGAAATATTTAGTGGGAAAAGAAATATTTTGGACAGAATATGTAAAACTCCATAATGATTTTTGGGCCTAGGGGAGAGATGAGAAGTCCAGGAAAGTACATCAGTGTAAAACGAAAAACTGTTAGGGCATGAAAAGCAATTAGGAACTTGGATACAAATGCTGAAGCCTGGGGAAGAACATTTGTCTTTCATGGTGGATTAAAACAGCTTCAGCCATTCCCAAACTTCCATGTTGTTTTTGTGAATGTGAGAACTGATTGTATTTCACAAAATATACTGTCTTATTGAAGCTAAATACTTAGAGTTGTTAGAAATAATGACAATACATTCTATAATATAAAGTGTGAGGTTTCTTACAGTTCTTTTTGAGTGCCTTCTAATTTTTTTTCTCCTGTATCTAAATTGCATTAGTATACACTCCTTTGCTACATTTAATCTTCAGATAAAACAAAACTTTGTTTTATGTTATTTGGAAAATATCACTATGAATTAAAATAAAATGTGTATCATCACCTTGCTTGGTGGGGTTTTTGGAGGTTTTCTTTTGGTAGTTTTTGGGGTTTTTTGTGACTATTTGTGAAGTGCTTTATAAATATGGGTGTGTGTATTGTGGGCATCTGTGCCTGGCAGTTGGCATGCTTTGTAGAGTTTATTGAACTTCTTAAAACAACTAAAAATTTATTTTAAAATGAATGAATTCTACCTAAAGCTGTGTCCTGCAGTTAAAAAGAAGGCATAGAATAATAATAAATATCATTAAGTTTGAATTACATGCTTTAAGCTGTATTCTTAAGTAAAACATCTTCCTCTGAGGGATTGTCTAAACAAAAAAAACAGATTTCAAATGACATTTCCTGATTCACTGGTCAGTGACCATAACAGTACAGTGGAAAGGATTCAGATAAGGGTTTTGCTGTATTTCTGAGTCTCATGACCAAGAGCCTAGAAAAAAATTCTACCAATAAAAAATTATAGAATTCTAAACTGATTTGCAGTGCAGAGCTCCTACAGTCTGCTTCCTGCAAATTTGCTCTGTGTTATTTCAGCTTGAATCATCAAAATCTCAATCAGTTTTAGAAACCAGGATCATGCCTAAAATTAAGAAAAAACCCAGCAGAATTCAATGTTCACAATACAGTTTGGGTGTAGGCAGAATTTTTTAATGACTTATATCTTGGTTAATTTTAGTAATGCTTCTGAAATTTGGCATGAGATGTATATTCTAAATCAAAATGGATACAATGTGTAAAAGTCTAAATAAATTCTTAATTTATTACAGCATTTTGAGTGCAGTGTCTAAATGTAGCTGAAGTTATTTACTAGCAATACTACTAGCTTGAAATTATTTTTAAAAGAGTAGTTATTTAATTTTTTTAGGATCCTAGTGTAAATACAGACTGAAAGAGATAACATAATGGCTTCTCCTTGTATTTTGTTGTATTATTATAGGTTCTTTTATTAAAGGATGCTAATATATGTTAAATTGGGAAGATTGCATTTGGGATTTGGGATCCTTAGCTAAGATGCTGAGACTTTTGCTGCAATATTTTGCAATGATTTTATGATCTAAAGTAATGTTCAATAGGAAGCATTAGTAGTACTGTCGACTGTTAGAGCTGTTGTCAGCACTCCAAGTTCTTCCCCAAGGTCCACACCATCCTGCCCGCATGCCCTGAGGTCCAGGGCTAAACTATCCAGCTCCAGCATGGGTACAGCTGCCCAGGAGCTGGCAGAGCTGGCCTGAGTCAGTCAGTGTGAAACAGCTGCTCTGTAAGACACAGCTGTGAGCACAGACCCTTGGTCTTTCCCTAAGATGTGTTGTTGGACTCTACCCTGGCCTTTACTTATCCTAACATCCCCTCGCTGACCTGATGTTAGATGTGTCTCATCACTGTGGATTGGTCTAGTGATCACAGAGCTATGGTTTTTACCCTGACTTCTTCCAATATAGTTTCATGATTTGCAAATGTCTATTTGATAAATACTGTACCTCATTAATGGATATGCAATGAATTGGTTTTTATTAAAATTTAATTTGTCCTCATGTCTTTACTGAAGAATATAATGATGGTGCACTATAACACTTCTTGTTTTGGTTTTGTGATACTAAAGGACTAATGATAGTGTCAAGGTTTGTGTAAGAAAAAAATCAAACCAAACCAATAACAACAACACCCACAGAACCCTGCAAAGCCTGGAAGTGCAACATACAAGATCTTTCAGCTTACTAGTATTTGTCAGGTTCTTAAATGAAAAAAAAAATTGTCAAATGCTTTCTGGATCTTAAACACTGAAATACACTTTTTTTCTATAGCCAGGGATAGTTAGCAACCACAGGTCCTCAATATCCTTTTTCCTTCAGTGCAATTGTTCTCTCACACACTGCAGGATAAAGGATGGATGTCTGGTGTGGTTAACTTCCCTTATGAGGGCGCTGTGTAGAAGGGTGCTTTCTTTTCTCTCTATTGTATATTTATCTAAGGAAGGAGGAGGCCTGTTCCTGTTAATTAGTGAGAACAGACAATACTTTCTATATACAGTATCTTGAGAACAGAAAGAGTTCATTTCATGTGGATGCCTTTTTCTTTTTTTTTTTCTTTTTTTTTTTTTTTTTGTTAAAGTGTTTCAGCTACTTTCAGCTATGTCAGGGTCTCTGCCAAAGTTGCTATACAGGAGCGAGGCTTTGAAATGCTCTAAGAATTCTGGTACTGCTTTTAATAAATGAAAATAGCTATCAGTAATGCATTACTGCATTATAGGACTTTCAAATCACTGCACCCAGACTGTGATGAATCACAGTATGAAGTGAGAATAAATGTGCTGAAAAACACAGTGAGAGTCTGTTTGCTCTTGCGATGTTAACTTCAACTGAAAATAGTGTTTTAGAAACGTGGAAGCTCTTACCTTAATTTTCAAGATGTACTATTGAAAAGAGATTGTAAGTCACCTAATCTAAAGCTTCTTTGTAATGAGCAGCCTATCCTCTGATACTGTTCATAAATTGATCAAATTTCCTTTATAGCTTTAATCCTTAAATCTTTGTGCTATGTACATATGTCTAAAGTATTTTTCCAACCATGGACTAACTGTATGTACTTCATGTCTTTGTGGTCACAATACAGCAAGGAGAGTGCTAGGAATTAATTCCTTTGGGTTGTAATAGCAATAGAGAAGAGGATATCGCCTTGATCATGCTGGTGTCCTATTATCTTTCAAGTTCATGACAAAATCCTTAGAAACAGAATTGTGATATAGTCTCTTCTTCATTCTCAGTCATTCATCAAAATGAAATTTGATAGATGCTGATATGCATATTGTGAAATAAGTTCTTTTATGGACAGCACACTTAATTTTGGACACTCATGAATAAAACTTGCCTGTAGAACACACTACGCATGAACCTTTAGATGGAACTGATTTTTCTTATACCAAAAAAATCTGGTTAAGTACTTGAAGGAGTAATTTAGTGCCATGCTTGATAGATGACCAGTAGCATTGCATCGTCTATTAATAGTGCATACTACAGTACAGAAACATATTCATATTGATTTCACTATGTCCTGTTAGCAACCAGACCCTAAAAAAATAATTGGGAAAATCCACAATAACTAAATAAAATTACAAATTCATAGTAGAATGTATTTCCTACATCCTTGAGTATAAACGATTGTCTTCCTTAATCCCTCATTATTTAACAGAGGAAAGCCATTTTCTGAATTTGCCAAAGTTATATATTAAAAGCAGCCAAAACGCATTTTGATAGGAATACTGTCTCAGTAATAATGCGGATAGATCTGTACTAGGACCCCATATCCATGAAACAAAATATTCCATACTAAGTTTATGCAACTGACTTGGTCTTTTAGCTTAACTTAGACAATTTTTCCTTTGGGCGTCTGAATCTTTCTAAATATGGAAAATTAATGTAGTGCAATATTTTCTGGGTGACATTAAAAAAGGTTCTTTTGTTCTTGGCTTAATCATTAGTAGGTGTACAAAAAAGCAATGACCAAAAAAAAAAAAAATCACATTAGAAGTTACTGACCAAATGAAAAAAGGCAGTGGAAAGCAATTAAGTATATGAAACCATTGTAATTAAGTATATGAAACCATTGTAAGGATTATGAAGGTTGTAGATGGGTTAGAAGGTTGTATTATTGTAGAAGGTTGTATTATGGGTTATACCACTCCATAAAACTGATTTTCATCTCCGTATCTGTAACCATTTCAGGAAAAAAATCCCTCCTGAAAAGACTCCTGAGTAGTTTCTATGCTCTGAAGAATATAAAAATCCCTGGCAGGGTAGTAGTGTTTCTCCTGAAACCATACATTCATTACTTTTCCATCAGAAAAGTTAGACAACTGGTGTGGAAAATGTTCCTTCCTACTTAACCCCTTGCCAACAGTGGTACATACTGTAGAATCTACTTGATGTCAAAGGAAAAGCACTTTGATGTAAAAACATCCCATTTATGATCTCCTTTTTCATTTTGCAAGATCTTTGCTCTAAAAAAAAATTAAAAATCCCTCTTTCATAAAGATTTGGTAATACTAGAAATACGAGGTCTCATAGTTACTCGTTTTCTGTGTTAATGCAAATCACATCTCTTCACAGGATATTTATGGTGCCTTCTTAGCTCGGCACCGGTCTGACCAAAAGTATGTGGTCTATTTTAGGTGCTGAAAGAGGGACTGAGGGAACAGAGATTTATTGCAGGTTCAAAGGTAGAAGCCCAGGAAATTACTTCAGAACAGATGAAATACCTATTACGTACAGCCAGTTCTCTGGCTTCAGACATCAATTAGAGATTTAATGTTTTCCCTGGAGATTGAAGTAGTTTTATTTTGGGTGCATTGATCTACTGCAACTGTATACAATTAACTAATACTGGATGAGTAAATATCAATGTAGGTAAAATTTATAATTCCTATCTTTAGCAAGTAAATAGGAAACACAAGTAAACATGACCTGTTAATTTAATGTTTAGATTAGTAAAAATAATATGATCATTAACAGAGGGTAATATTTATGTTTGAATGTTTAATATTTAGGTTTCTGTGTTTTTATAAATCAGTCAGGGAGAAATAAATATGCTGGAGTAAAATTAAATACACCAAAAATGTGGAAGAACAAGTCATTAAATGGCTTTTGAAAAATTACAGTAAATTTTCCTAATGTTGTAATTTTAAATATTATAATTGCCATACAATGTTAAGCCTCATTACACAGAATTGTAATTTTTACTGTGTGGATCTTTTGTTTTTGAGCATAGAAATAGGATTAACACAGATGTCAGCACTTTAAAATCACTAGAAAAATATGTTTCAGGCAACTGTATCTCTGTAGCCACTTATGACTGTAACTAATAGTTTTATGTTGTTTAGAATTTGAGATTTGAAGTTTTAGTCTTTCTTTAAAAATAATTTGTGACTATTAATTCAATGTTTTTTTAAATTTTGTTTTATATTTAATATAAGTGAAATTCTCTAATAAAATACACGTATCAATATGTGTACTCTCTTTAAACAATTTTTTTTTTATATGGAGCAAATTACTGGCTTTTTAGTTTGGCCTGTTTGTTCTTATTGCTAAGAAAAAAAAACCCATCACATGTCTCTATGTTCAGGTAGTTTACCTTAGTTGATATATATAACCATAAATAGGAAATTATTATATGTAGGTAAGGAAAAAATAAGATATGAGAAACATGCCTCACATTCCTGCTAAATATTTTTAAGCATTTCTTAAATAAATGTTAAATAAGAATTTATTTTTGAATGACTGACTTTGAAAGTACAAAGTACAATGAAAGTACAAAGAAGAATATAATTTCATCAAAGCTTAATTTCATTTTAAGTAAAGTAATTTCAGGCTGAAAATTGTATCATGCTGTGATTATGCAGTTTTCTGTATGTGGATTAATTTACTGTACAAATTTTAGTACTCCTGCTCTATACTGAGAAGAATACTTAGACTTTACATTTCATGTGAAGTAGTTGGTCTATGAAGTTTTTTTCCACAGTTCCTCCCAACAGTCTATTGGATTTTCACTTACAAGTAGGGTATTTGAAATAGTGGTTTTCTGCACCAATATTTTGAATACTTCTGTTTTGCAGAAACTAATGTGAACAATGTGTTGCTGTCAGAAGGAAGAGGAGAATTCAAGGCACTCTACTGCTAAAGAAAATAGTTTATTGTAACGCTATTTGCCTTGGTACAAAAAATGCTTAAAGAACCTTAAAGTAGTTTTCAAACAAATCTCTTTTATATTTCCTCCAGTGCTCATCCTTTTAGTATTACAGATTGAAAAGATAAACTCTCTCATGCTGTGGGGGTTCTTCATTTAGCTTCTTGGAATCTTTATTTCCGTCTCACTGATTTCTCTTTAATTGGAGCCAACACAGAGGGGGAATATTTTTGAGGAGTAGTTAAGCAATCTGTTTACATTGGTTGAAGTAAAATTCAGTTTTAAAAACTTCTCTATAACTCTTGTATATCACCTTTTGTTACTTTTGCATGGATACTGTTATTGGCCTTGTCATAGAGGTCACTAGTCATGGGCAGAGGTTTGTGTTGTATGCCCTGCTGTATCGGTGGCTCTAAAAACTAAGGTATTAAGTAATTAAGTAAGGGATTAATTAATTAACTAAGATCTAGAATCAAGAGGTGTTACATTTTTCACATAAAAATCTCCTTTATATATTTATTTCAATTATATTTCTTCACCTCAAAATCTCTTTTCCCAAACAGCATTTTACCCCTAACTCCCACGATGGTAGGTTTAGATTGGATATTAGGAACATTTTCTTTAATGAAAGGTGACCAAATGTGGAATAGGGAACCCCCCAGGGAAGGGGTTGAGTCACCATCCCTGAAGGTATTTAAAAGGTGGGTAGACATGGCTCTTAAGAACATGGCTTAGCAGTGGACCTGGTTAAGCATTTGCTTAACAGTTGGACCTGATCTAAAGGGTCTTTTCCAGCCAAATGGTTCTCTGATTTAACTCCTACTTAAAGTAGAAGCTCCGTCACTGTGAAGAAATGACTGTTGAAATCATAGAGCAAATGGACCAAAACTAGACTGTGAAAAATAGTATTGCCAGTATTTTCACAGAATCAAAGAATAAGCTGAGTTGGAAGGGACTCACAAGGATTGTAAAGTCAGAATCCTGGCCCTGCACACAACAGCCTCAACAATCACACCCTGTGCCCAAGAGTATTGGCAAACACTTCTGGAACTCTCTCAGGCTTGGTGATGTGACCACGCAGGTGTAGACTACAGTGATGTCTCCTTTCAGTCTCCTCTCCTCCAGGTTGAAGAGATCAAGTGACCTCAGCCACTCCTCATGTGGACTTCCCTCAAGGGCCTTCCTCATCCACGTTGCCCTCCTTTGGACATTCTCTAGTAGCTTAATATCTTATTTATACTTTGGTACTCAAAACTGCCCTTAGCACTTGGTGAGACTACCCCAGTGCAGAGCTGAGCAGGACAATCCCCTCCCTTGCCTCATGCCATGAGGACAGAGCAGGACAATCCCATCCCTGGCCATCCCGTACCTTATGCCCCACAGGACACAGGTGGCCCTCCTAGATCCCAGGGTGCTACTGACTCAGGTTCAACTTTCTGTCAGCCAGGACTCCCAGGTCCATTTCTATGGCACTGCTTTCCAGTATCTCATTCCCCAGTCTGAACATACTTCTGGGGTTGCCACTTTTTTTTTCTTATAAATTTGCCACAAATTTAATTTTTATGTTAAAACTGGTTGTCAGAGTTTCGTGTTTATCTCTTTCAAAGTCTTGAGACTGGATTTTTTTTATTATCTACACTCATGTCAAATTCTGTTGTTGAATGCTTTTGCCTCAGGACTACCTTCAAATTCTACAGATTGAATAATTGCACTTCTAATTTCTCCTCTCTGGACTGTTCCAAATGCTGAGGTATTTTAGAAGAGGTGATCGATATTGTGTAGCCAATTCCAGAGAGGATTGTATCCATGATCTCTGAGTGTGCCATCATGACATTTCCTGAGTAATTTTTCAAGTCATTCTGCATGCATTCTAATATGCTCATTGCTTTCTTAATCATGCTCAAACACAGGAAAATTAACAAAAAAAATCTATATTGTTTCTCAGCTTTCTAGTCAGTTAGTTTAGATGCCTTTGAAGTGTGTTAGTAATCTAAACTTTTCCTCCATTAATTTTCAATTGACTGTATCATTGTCTATGATACAGTCACAAAATCTACTGAACTAACATGAGCGGTTTTGGAGAAATTTTGAAATACAGCATGTTGGCCTCTCTGACCCTTTGTGGGGTGTAAAGCTGTATATCAAACATTTTGACTAATTTTTAAGGAAAAAAATATCTCATCAAAAAAAGGTAAAAGATGAAGAATTTCCTTTTTTAAAGAACTACTCTATGGGTACTGCCAAGTACATGCTTGTCATTCATATGCTATGATGAAATCGGTTTAAATTTTAAAGTGAATAGCAACCGTAGTGAGTAATAATGACCCTATTTAAAAAGATTTATTGTTTTTTGAATGATGAACCTGTTTTGAGATTACTGTTGGCAAAATAACATGCTACTAAGTGTTCAGTGTTGCTTTTTGTGTGGATTACCTACACATAGAACTGTTTGGAAATAGTCACAACTATCCTAATTCTGTGGGTTGATCTATGAAATGTTTTAAGATGTTAATCCTAGGACATGCGGGATCCTTTTTATTAATACAGTTTGCTACATTTATGTCTATTGGACTATTTAATTTTCCTCTGGCAATGAAGGTTCAGTTTTTTGGCGTCAAGTTTTTTCACCTCCAAAATATTCAAAGTTAGCTGACCTTCTAGAAGAGAATACTTTATGAAAAAAGTTTCTGCTTAAATATTTCCATACAATTCTGTTGTTGCAGACTGCTTTTATACAAGCCAATTGATTTTCTAATGTAGAATTAATTGAACCTGAAAACGTCTACTTCTTAGCAGGGAAAACAAAAAGAAAAAGATACCAAGAGAACTCTTGGTTATTTCAGAATACAATTTATAGATTAAATCTTTTTTTTTTCCTTTGTGTTTATGTGCATGTATTCTTCCTCAGATTAATGGGAAGTTTACATATAAATGCAACATGTGTATCATATGACTTAATAAATGATAACATTTGAGGCAAGAATGTTATACCTTGAGGAATGATAAGGAATTTCTCATTGTTTAAACATTAATTAAAAGTATATTTTTAATTTTAAAGTGATTATGCTTACTCAAACTTTTTTGTGGCTATATATAGCCCAGTGTTCATATGTTGCCTGCACAATCCTGATTAGGCAAGTATATTTTAAGAGGAAAAACTGCCTGTCCTTAAAGAAGACTGTACCTGTCATTGAGACAACCAATTTTGCAGCTAATGTAAAAACTTCATAGGGATAGATTATAAAAAGAACAAAGATTCTTGTGATGACAGAGCATTCACTAATATATCAAACCTGAAACTAATGATTAACTCCATTCTTTATTGGATAATTTTAATGACTTTTAGTATAGCTTCAAGACATAACACATACAGTCATTTTCAGATTTCTCATTTTTATAGCCATCAGCAGACTATATCTTAATGGCATTCTGAAAAAGAATTATAAAAGAGTTAGAAAGGTGGCTAAAATGGATTTCTTTACCTACAAACTGTGGTATATCTGACTCTGCAGTCTCAGAAGGTAAAATACCCAAACCAGAGTGAGTCAAATATCCATGAGTTAGAAATGCCCTGTGTGATATAAGAATTCATACAATATGATGGGAGTGTTGCACAGATAGATATTTCAGCTATATAAAGTAATTTACCCTCCTCCTAGGTTTTATTAGCTTAAACAGATTATTTTGAGTTCTGAAACATGGGGTTTTTTTTCTTCCAGTTGTGAAGTTAATGGGTGTTCAGAGCATGTTCAGGTGATACCCATGTTCCACTGACCAGCCTTTCTTTAGTTTTCCTCTTCTCACTGGTACATCTCCTAATTTAGATTTTAATCATCTGACTTTTTCTCTTATCACAGTTTCAACTCTCAGCATAATTCAGCTGTGGTGGATGAGGTGTTTGGGGATTTTGGGGGAGAGGTTAATTATTTTGCTCTATTTTATTTTGCTTTGCATTTCAAAGTGTCTAAATACCCTGAGATATTAAGGCAAGTACCTAGAATGAGCAGTCACCTAACCCACTGGTCTGTTTCTCCAGAATTACCTATGTCACTAATTTATAAGGCAGCTAAAACTTGGTAGTATGTGCATTTGGAGTGATGTCAGATACATTCTGTCTCTGCTTCCTTCTCTAGATTCAGTTTATAGAACAGAGATCAAGAAGGTTGTGTCAATACTAACACAGCAGTCCATAGGCTGTATTTTAATAAAACCTTTCTTTTATATGCCAGTAAAAAGAAGTTATATCAATGGAGATATATAGCAGGAATTAGGAAAAAAAGTTAGATTATTATTGGTGTATTCTTTGGAGGAGAATAGTCAAATCAGTGTCAAACAATTCACCTAAGTTCATGTTGAGAATGATAAAGTGTGATTGAAATAATCAATGCTGTATTTTAAATAGAGTTGGGATAAAAGATTTTACATTCAGGAAGCTAGACCTACCTATTTATGTGTTATTCAAGTGGTGGAAGGCTGCTAACTCAATTGCTTCCTGTCTTCCCCTATAATCTTACTACCCCTTTTAAAGAAAATACCTGGATTTCATTCTCCAAAAGCTGAACTACTATTCAACTGTTCTACCTTGTTATAATGTTCTCGTGCAAAAAATGTCACATTTTTGAATTAAGCTCTGTAAAACATCAGCTGACTTTGACTTAACTTGATTACATTCTAAGTTGAACAATGTGTAGGAAAATCCCCTTTAGCTGTGTGACTTAAATCCATCAAGGGAATAGCCCTCATCAGGTTACAGTCACTCTTAAGGATGGAAAGTAGAGGAGTGAATCTGTCCTTGTACTCCTATTAAAAATGTATGAACATAAATCTGGTACGAACTGGAAACTGAACATGGAATCACTGTTCTCTTTCCAGGCTGAGATCTATAACAGGTGCAGAGATATGTTAAGACTTCTACAGAAGGAGATTTTTCTTTTATCCTATTTTATCCTTTTATCCTGTTCTTGTTCTTAAAAACCAAAAACACAACAGAATGTTTTCATGAGTTTGATTTAGAAACTAACCAATGCTGCCAAAAAGAACTTGAGAATAGGCATTTTGCAAACCTTCCTGAGACTACTTTCTTCAAAAAAATTAAAATTTTCTTCCAAATTCCCAACTTTGTCTTTAGTGTAGAAATTAAATTACATCAAAGTTTAGGAGAACCTAGAAGAAAACAATTCTGAATTAGCATGTAGTCAATATAATGCACATAACATTTATTAAAACTAAAAGTAAGTGTAGAAATTGTAATTTACTTGGTTATAAGCTTGTGTTGATACAGAAAGACTGAAAAAATAATTGCAGAAAGATCAGTAAAGGGATGCTGAGATAGAGGAGACAAGTGACCAAGACCTTGGTTGGGTAAAATAGTTTGGAAGAACATGAATACAGACAGAAACTCTGTGGAAAGTTCAAGTTTTTTATGAAAGGGTATTACCTGACAGTATTTCAAAATTTGCTTTAGCTTTTTCCTGTTTGTACATTAGCTCTGCTATGTGATATTTGCTCTTTGATTTGGATTTTTTCCAAATGCAATATATGAATCCCAATAGTTTTCTCAGAATTAATATTTCGGTTATTTTTGTTCTGAACAGTGGTCTCCAATTTATTCTTGCTTGTCACTCTTTCTGCTTCCTTAACTAACACATATCTAGTACCTATTAAAACCCACAAAATAAATCAAATATTTTTAGCTCTGATTTTTTGCATCTTATTAGAATAACTTCTAGTTATGTTTTTGACTACCTAAGTTTTTTTCTGAACTCATTAGTTGTTCAGCTCTTAAATTGTATTTGTTTTGGTGGAAGACTTTTCCTGTTTTTAAATAGTTTGATCAGATTATGCCAATAAATGAACATCAGATAGAAATATACATTGAGATCTAGCCACACTGTCTGAACTTGAGGCACCTATTTTAAGAGTCCTAAACTTCAATGTCTTCTAAAGGTACTCTCTTTCCATTTCATGATATAGAGAATTTAGATGCTCAATTTACACTCCCTCGTGTATTACCAGTGGTGTTAATACATACTGTATAATACAAGTAATTTCTGCCTCATTTCTGTTTAACCACTTCTTTAGAAGTTTTAGGCCTATATTCAGTTTTTTATGCCCTCCATTTTTGTGGTAGATAAGAATTTTTCAATTATTTTCTGAATACAGTTATTTCCATTTTGTATGAATGCAGTTCATCAATTAAATAATTAACCCCATTTTTTTGCCAACAGATAATTTTAGTACCTGCTGGATTTCACTTGTGGCAACAGTTGTCATTGTTAGACCCTAAAGTCTGTTTTTGTTGTGTAGATGTGTATGTGTGTGTGAATACATATTTATATCCTCCTGCAAAGGTCACACTCCTGCCATATATGATGAAGTGTTCATGAAACACTACATGGCTTTAGCACATTTTCTCTACAAATGCCTCAATTACCATATGTCTGTGCATGCCATTACTGCATCCTCACTAAAATGCTCTTGCATAGCTTACAATAACTCTTTTCTAAAACAGGTTATTTTTACATAGTTTGAATTTTGGCTAGCCAGACCTCTGGTACTCAGTTGCAATTAAATCGGTGTTATTCTTTTCTAAAGCCAACATGTGTCCTAGTCTTATTACTAAGTTTCACCTGGGGTGAGATAGCTATGAAGTATAGCTGAGCCAAATGCAGAGGGTGAGGAGAAGCTCCTGCTGTGTCTTTTCTGCTGAACCACTGAAAGCAAGCAGATGTAGAGCTGAAGTTCTTGATAGGGAAGGTGTGTAATAAAGTCTTTACAACATGGGTGAAGGGAGTGATGTTAACATCTTTGGAATGGGTCTTAATGTCTCTACTAACTTCAAGCAGCAAGTTTGTTACAGAGCACAGACAGCTTGGCTCCTGGAATGGACAAGTGTGTCTGCATAAGCCTGAGTTTCTGAGCTTTGGGGTAAAATTACAGGTTCAAGGTGAGATATGTGATAGGCTGTTTGAAAAGGCTGGGCATTCCCAGTACCTCAGCCAGTGGGGAAAGGAGGAGGGCAATGTCTGGCCGGGAGTTTAGGATCAAAGGAGGCTGCACCCTCCAAAATGCGGAGAGAGGAAACCCTGTGGGTGTGCACCCCAGTGGATTCTTCCTTTATTTCAATGAAGTTGCAGGACTCCTCTGTATCCTTTTTGGACACTGATTTTTCATAGTGTGATTTTCTGTACATTCTTCTTCAAGACTCTGCTGACAATAGAAGGCAGTGATTTGTGGGATTTTGAGGATATTCAGATTAATAAAAGACTAAAGATCTGACTGTGAAAATGACCCTGTTTATAAACACTGTGATTAGTAAGGAATTAATTCCCTTGAACTCTTTTAAGAGTTTTGCTTCCTTTGACCAGTACATCCTCATCCTTGATCCAATACATCCCTTTGTTTGGGGTCCCTCCTCAGAGGGCACCAGCTTGGGCTGTTCCTGGGCTACTGTGCCATTAGGGAATGGCTGTATGGACATCTGAGCCTCTGCCATGGCAAACCTGGGATGGATCTGGTGAGAAATCTGCTCTGACTCTGGGATGGGATGTGTGGAAACCCCTGGGATCACTGCCGACCCCCCTGTGGAGGGAGATTGGCCCCAGGTGTGGAAGTCTCTGGTGTTGGGAATGGGACTGAGAGTCTTGTGAGCAAGCAGCACTCTTTTTATCCTTACTGCAGGCTTCACCCTTCTTCTATTCATGATAGAAACCTTGTTACAGTTGTCTGGTATTGTATTGCACGATACCTTTAATTTTAAAAATTAAATAAAATATATACATTTAGGCCAAAAAAGTATAGTTCCGATCATTTAGATGATACAGATTATAGAACATTCCTGAGTTCTATTTAAACTAAGATGTTTGTATTAACATTTGAACATAAAGGAAAGTATTGCACCATAGAATTATAGACTATCTCAAATTGGAAGGGGTACATTAGCATCATTGAGTCCAATTCCCCATCTTGAGCTAACTAATGATCTAAAAATTGCCAGTACTGTGTATTTTGCCAGGTAGATTTATGTGCAACTGCCACTGTCTCCATCACTGCTCTCATCTCTTCTTATCTTAGATCCCATCCTCCCCATATTGGATTGGGGATTGGATTGGATTCAAATGATCTGGTCCATGTAATTTTTTGAGTCCCTTTTTTTTTGGTTACTTATTTATTCTTCAATCTCTCCAACATAATTCTGAAGACTTAGAAGCCAAAGCTGAATATAACTTGAAAAAAAATCATACAGCAAGCAACCACCCACCCTGACCTTTTGATTGTTTCTGTTGTCTGAAGGGAGGTTTTGTCTGTGGATCTTGTTTTGTAACTTCAAAATGGGTATATCCAACTGATGGAAAATTGTAATTACTGTCCTTAAGATAATTTATCACCAAACTACATTTGTGACATCAGCCATTATGAGGTCTAATGCATGTAATTGGCAAATGTGTTTGCATCGCATACTTTATTCTAATTGACATCTACCATATTGCTGCTGACAGCCTTTCAGCCCAGATGAATGCTTTTTGCCAAGAGCTAATACTACTTTGCTGAAGTAGTCATACATGGACACATTGTAGTGAAGATGCAGAGTAAAATTCACTGTGGTTTTTTACTGCTCAGGTGTCTAGTCACCCCTTCTGAATAGTGAGGCTTTGACATGCATCAAGTAGATTTGTAACAGTTTGACAAAGGCACTTCTGAGGGTTTGTTCAGTACACCAAAAGAGGACCATTGAAATAATGAAAGGTTGCTATGTGCTTTGAAGCACTGAATATAATTCATGCACAGCAAAACTTTATACACGAGATCACTGAAGAAAAATATTTTACTTAAGAAGCTATTAGACATTTTCTTTCTTGTAATAAGATTACACTTTGTCATCAGTACTCATGCAAGAGGACAATGAAAGTTAATTTTATGAGTTAGTGAAGGCCATAAGAGACTTTCCAAAGCCATTAAATAGTCAACATACCTACTACAGTGACATCCTGTCATATTGTAAAGAGTAGCCTGTCAGTCTCAGTGAACTAAATTATGATATACTGTTGCATGTAGGCAAAGGTCTTCAGTAATAAAGATAAAATAAGTGTAGTGTTAGTGAGATCAGGATGTTTATATCTGGTGTCTTGGCTATAATTAATTCACCCTAAAGTCTTTAGAGGAAAAGAAAACTTAGTGAAACAGTATCACTGTATTGAAGTGGTTGTTCAGTTCAGATAAAAGAAATATATTGAAAGTGTAAATTACATTAAATTGACATAATACAATAAATATTAAAGCATGAAAGCTACACCTTAAGCCAGTTTTTCTAGACATTTGAACCTTAAAATTTAAGTCTTTGTTACCATCATTTCCAGTACTCCTTTTTTCCTATATATTAAGGCATATTTTCTCCTTCTGCCGGAGTTCCTTGAAAATTCTCACTATACATGATAAAAAGCAGTCTAAATTTTAAATTTAGGTTAAAGCAAAGTTTTATTTCATAATTTGAATGTCCTGTTATTTTCAAGCATATTTTAAATTGCTTTTCACCATGTTGTTTGCAATTTGCAATAATCAGGAACTTAACTTTGAAAAAATAAAACTTTGTTTCATTTTAATACATTTTTGGATTCAGTAGCTAAAGGTCAGCTCAGAGCACTGTGCTTGAAATATGTTGTCCATGGTAGATGGAGTATTCTGGATTCATTCAGTCATACCTGGATTTCATTCAAAATCTACAAGGGAAAGAAACGGCTAGAAACTTTCCTCCTGTTTTTGATAAAATGTTTAATTTATGGAAACACATTTAGTTTTGATAAGCTCTACAAGTTTACAAGTAAGGATTGTTCACATTTTTGTGGGTATTGGGTAGAAAGCCTTGTTCACAAGTTCTCATATCATGCTTATAATAAGATATTGATTAAATTGCTATTGCTTTAACTCTCTTCCCAAGCAGCATTATTGCATCATAAAATCATAGAATCATTAAGGTTGGAAAAGGGCTCTAAGGTCATGAACTCTTTATGGCATCATCTCAAAATACATATATGTGTCTCTTACAACATGCATATTGTTTAAAAATTCTTCTGTATATTTTTATAGTATACATGTGTGAGGTATGTGGGCTTCTAGAGACCACATAGACATATGAAGAATTCAGAAAATGTGAAATTTAGCTGTGCAGCAGTAAAAGAATTATGATAGGTTTTTCATGAATAGAATATTTGATATTTTCAGCAATTAAGGTGAATTTAATTTTCACCTTAAAATGACAATGTTTTTCAGGTTCAGGCTGCTTCACAGCATTTTCTCATAGATCTATTGGAAGTGAGCTTCATATTTTTACCAGTCATTGGACATAATTTTTCTAGAGATGCCATGTTTTCTATAACATACACTGTACAAATAAGCTGTTGGAAAATTAAATAATGTCTTTAATATTTTAAAAGGCAAAAAAAAAGGATAGCAACAATAAAAATGATTTTACAAAACTCTGAAAATGTATTACTCCATAAATGATATGTCTTTAACCAAATGAAATGTGTCTGAAGGTTTCCCTAATTACCTGCATGGAAAACAATTTAAAAATTGTAAGAAATCATCAAAGTAGGTGTTTCTAAGAAATTATGCAACTTGAATTTTTTTATCGTTTTGCTAAAATAAATAGCAACTCTTCTCAAATTTTAAATGACCCAGTTTCTCGGATTTGACATCTGCTTTTTGTACAATGCGATCCATAACCTGTGAGTGTCCATTTCAGATAGCAATATCTATTTGTAAAGGAATTTAGCTTTCCATGTATTTTAAATATATAATAGCCATAGTGCATAGTTTGTAGGGCACTGAGGTTGCTCGGGCATGATCTGCTCAGGCAAGAAGAAACGGCTTCTACAAATACCTGGTCCACAGCTTTTCTGTGGACACAGTTAAGGCTGACCAGCCTGTAGTTCCTTCTTGCTTTTTGCTTGTCATAAAGAGAAGCATGACAGCAACTGCCTTCAGGTCATCAGAAACATTTTGAAAAGGACAGGCAGTCTCACAGAGACACCTGCCAGCTCCATGAACACCTCTGGGGATGCTGTGCACCAGGGCTGTGAACTTACATAAGTCTAAGCGGGTTAAGTAAGTGATCCACTCCTCTTTCGTCTCCTGCAGGTGCTGCTTCATGTCTGGAGAATCTCTTCAGAAGCTTAGGGATCTTGGAGGCTTGAGGAGAAGCCTTACCAAAGGAAAAAAAGCATGGAAAACCGCTTGTCTCCTAGACCTGCTTGTCTCCTAGACCTGCTGTCCATTGAGGCAGTGGCTGGCACCTTGACTGCTGCCTCCCTGCCCCTGGTGTGCAGCTGCTCCCTGTGGCCTCACCCTGCTGCACCCACCGAGGGCTCACAGCTGCTCCTGGCAAAGCCAGAGCCAGCACACCTTGTCCTGCCCTGCCCTACCTCCCTTTCCCACCGCAACGCTTTTAGAATATTGTAAAGTTTTCTAGGCAGGTTGGGTTTTGTCATGAAAGAGGAAATAATAGAGTTTAAACAACTGCAGTCTTGGAAAAAGAGCGTGTGAGGGTGTGTTTGGTGTTAGTATTTATTTTTATTTTATTTTTTTAGGTTTTATTTATTTGTTTGATTTATTTATCTATGAGCTTTGTGAGTGATGTTGAGTAGAAGCCAAGGCATGTGCTGCTGGAAGATAAGAAAAATAAGGCAAAAAGGGAGACTGGAATGAACAGATAATGTTCTGACACATTTGATAGATATTCCTTATCTGGATGCTATTATCATGGAAGTAGTAGAATTACAGGGCTGAACTGCTTTTCTTAGGGTCATTTTATATGTTAGGGGTGGGATATTACAGAGCTGAGAAGCCAGAGAAAGTCTTATGAAAAAAATTAATCTAGTACTCAAAATGAGATACAGATGTTAACATAGTCTTCTCGCCAGGGATAGCTGATATTTCTCATTGCTTTCATATGCCAAAGGGACAAGTATCCCAAGGCTTTGTGCAAGCAGCACATTTGTTTTAGACTTACTGTCCTGTTTTAAACTTTACTTAGACAGTGGACTGTATTTTTTGTTGATAGTCCTCTAAAAGTATATGATGCCCACTATGGCTTGTGGAAAGTTGTCATCCCTAATTTCCATCCTAATATTAAAGAAAGCAGATTACCTTATATATCAGAAAAGATGAAGTGTTGAGAAGAAGATGGGTGCAACTCAGCTGGAGTAGGAGAGAAGCTGAAAAATATGGGCAACAAAGGCATAAAATCATTTGCTATTGTGAATGTGTAGTTCATTAATCTATTCAAGAGGAACAGCACCTTCCACCAGTTTCTGTGGCATCACAAAGGAACTCCTGACAACTTGCTATTAAGTTCAGCTTGTTAGGAAAATCAGCTTAGGAATAGGCTAAGTTGTGGAGGTCTTCATGCACACATGTACCCATGAGGTTAACTGAGAGCTTCCTGTGTTATCTTTCCTGTGAGGTGGCACAGGTGAACCTGGGCTGATGAGACACTTGGTTTGAGTGGTCTTAGATTTATCTGGTTTTGTTTTCTGTGTTCTTTCCTGCAATTAAAATACTTTCTGTACTTCTCTGTTTAAAGAGCTCCACCCAGCAATCTAATATAGATGTCCCAAAACACAAATATCCATTTTGAAAATCTGTTGTATTTAAAAACATAACAGATTGCATTTTCATTTTTAAACATACTCATAAATTTGGAAAATCCCTTCTGTGTGTGAAAATTAGTGCAAGCTAAACAGCTAAAATGCTTTTAAAAGAAATCTTAAATAACAAAGGAGCTGGTGGGACAAATCTACATACAATTACGTAAAAAAATTAAACATAAACTATCTCACATTCTGTTAGCCTCTTTGTGTGAGGTAAGAAGTGTCTTTTCCAGCCTAGTTGATTCTGTATAGAAAGCAGTGGAAGATTCAGGGGTCAGTATTGGAATCTCGGATGGGTGATGTTAGAATCGAATGATTTTAGTAAATATAAAAAATTAATTACAAAAAAAAGGACAAATTTCTCTCATACAACTAAATACAAATTATCAAACTGTGAGGTTAAGCTCAACTAGAAACAAACAACTATGTTTTATTTGGGTCTTAGGTGCAAAGGTTATTTGATTTATAAAGCCATAAGATATACATAAAGGAATTAACAAGTCTTTCCATGATGTGTAGTAGCATTGTATTTGAGAACTTAAGGATGGTGAAATTTCAAAAGCTCAGAAAAGGGCTGAAAGTAAGACCTGAAGAAATGCCCAAAGAATTGTACATGATTGTCTTACCTGAATTTCCCTGAGGGACCTGAAATTATCAAACTGTTCTTTTTACACATCTGCAAGAGATACTGAGATTGAAAAGCATAGACTTCTCAGGAATAAGTCAGTCCTATTTTGTCTCTTCAAAAACTGCAGCAAGCCTTAAGGGTTAGGAGATATTTCTTTAATTTAGTAAACTGCAGTTTTGATAATTATACATGGCATTCTTTTAAGCAAGTTAGGGAACTGTGATCTAGATAAGATTAGACTAAAAATATTATTCAAGTTTTTTGAGTTAAAAAAGATGTAATATTTAGTTGCAGTCACTCTTTTCTGCAGTGACTGGGGTTGTGGGGGAGGAGTGTAACTCTAAAATTCTGTACTGTGCATAATATTATTCTATGGTATTGTTTTGGAAATAGAGTAGATGCTAATATTGCTGCTGTCCCAGGCTTAAAATAATCCCAATAAAATGTAGAAATACTAGCAAATAATAGACATTCAGTTTGGTGAGAACAAGCAGAAGCACTAAGTAGGAATAATTAACAGCACAAATGGAAGATGGGGAATTCCCTCTAGTGCTGCAGGGAAGAATATGGGGACAGCATATTTACCATGCCATACTGTTATATGTGTGGCCAGTTCCAGAATTTTTGCTTGAAGGAAAACAAGTGTTTTCCTTCCTTTAAGCAGTAGCAGAACTCAAGATGTGCTAAAATACCTAGCAGACATCTTTTGACAAATATGAATACACTTCATTCCTCTATCACCCTTTATGAATTGGAGCCATGACAAACATTCTGTTTACTGGATTGATGGTCTGTGGCAAAGGCACAAGGGATAGAAACTGCTGAAACAAGATCCACTTGATCTCTAAAGATCTTTAGGAGGATTATGTGTAAGGATCCAGTAAAATAACCTGGAGGCTCAAGTTGTCTAAACAAAATGCATCTGGTAATTGATAATTCATTAAATTAAATATTAAAGGCATCAAAAAAAGACTAAGTGAACCAAAAGACTAACGAACCAAGTTTATTTGGCATAAAAATGGAAATAATGGGGGTTGCAATATGTAAAATTTTTGAGAAAGGAGATCAGCATAAACTGATATAGATATATCAAGAAGTAGGAGGGATTAATTTGAAGCAAAGGCTAGATGTATAAGTAAGAATGGTTATCTCCTGGGGTAGATTTTTTTTTTTTTTGGAAGGTGGTTCAGCTTTGACTTCAGCTACTTAAAGGGAGCAGTACCAGCCCTTGTCAGTATTGGTTTGGATGTGAAGATACCTCTGAATCCCACTTCCTTTAAGAAATACAAAACAGGCCATCTTTAATGCCTTATTCCTGGCTCTTCTGCTTTCTGTAGAATTCTGCCAACTATGTAAATAAGAATCGTAAGGAAGAGAAACTGCTTCTTCTGCTACTACTGAAAGACAAAAGCTGTGAATTAATTCTACTGTTAAATAACTGTGTCTGTTTACTTCATATATTCTGTATAGCCCATTTGTTCTACATGCTGAATGGAACCGCAGTTGTGCTGTTCTGGACGGCTGGACCAATTCCCTCTGTGGTCATTATGCTTCTCCTCTCAGGCTACCAGATGGCTGTTTAGGTGTAATGATGACATCTGTTTGATTCTGCTTGGCAGTCTTGAGATTGTAGAACTCTGGAATCACTTGGGTACTACAAAATTAAATGAAGATAAAATTTTAACTTTTGTCTTCTATAATGCCCTATTGATGAATAATCGTATGGAATTTGCCATAAATTATTGTTGGACATATTCTCATTTTTTAATTTCTAATAATTTGGGTTCTGTTATTTTCTGTATTTAGTTGTACTTACTCTGTACTGGTTATTTCCTAGGTGTAGCTACAGAAACATAGAAAATTGATCACAGGAACAGAACACACTCTGGATTTTCTTCTGATGTACAGACTACAGTGATTGAAGTATTGAATCCTTTTGCAACACCACCTTCCTGTAAGTAGGCTCAGTCAATGGAAACAGAATTTTGTTGGGTTTCTGTGTAATTCAGTACTCTGCAAGGAAAATGGCTAATTTAGTATTCTGCCGGAGAAACAGTTACAAATATTTATATGCACACATAGGAAAGAACAGTGTGAAGGCTTAAAGCTTGTTCTGATGTTCCTCCACTGTCTTTTCTGAAATTCAGGTTGAGGAAGGAAAATCATGAGTCACAGGCATTATTAGATAGCTTTTGGAAATGATAACTCTGTATACTGTAGGAGATGAAATAATGAATTTGTATAGAAGAAAAGCAAGAAAATAGAATTGTAACACGAAGGGATTATAGGGATATCTGTATTTGTTCTTATCAGGTTCTTTCTGTGTCACTAAGATAATAAGTAGTCATAGTCTCTTCCAGCTAGAGATGCACAATATGAACACTAACAGACAGCATAAACATTGTCCATGGCTGCCCTTGGCTCTGTGCTTCTTAGTTATTGTTAGGGGACACAGAAATATAGTTCTGAGATGGTCAGAGTGACAGTCTAAGGATATGTTGGGACTAGTAAATATTGAATATTTCTTAATTTGGATTTTATCACTACTACAAGCTGAGATATAAATATCTTTATTGTTATGGCAAGGAATGGATATTTTGAGATATTTGGAATTAATGAAGCATTTGGGTTTGTAAATTAAGGCCTTCTATTGACAACAGGTATTTGGATTGATATACCAGTTTTCTGGATTCAGAGTTAGAACTTCCACATGCAAAGCAATAACATTTTGGAATTACTGTGATTTATTAATGAAAAAAAATTCTAAAAAATGTTGTATTGGCCTATTTGATAGACTGACATTTTATAATGTTGAAATGTGTAGATATGTGAATTTTCCTAGATGATAAAAACACATGGTGCTGATTAGGGAATGACATACCTGTATTCCTATGATATACCAAACTTCTTTAGAAATTTGACCCTGAAAGTCAGATGTTAACTGGAATATTCAGTGCAAAGGAACTAAAATAGGGATTCAAAATGATGAAATAAAAATTTTTACTGTATTGAGCATTTAACTTGTCATTGTCAAACATATCAATGTCATTTTTGCACTTTATTTTCTGTCATATCATAACATTTGCATCTACTGAAACTGCTCTTGAATATTCAGTAGTATTGTATTGCTGTTTGGTTTGATTTTTCACTTAAAGTTGACTTTTTTCAGGGATCTAGGGAATGTAGCTTGCCATCTGTTGCTTAAATCTCTGTACATCTCTTCTGCATTGAATGGATAGCCTTTGTTGCCTGGTTTCATGATTTGGAAATAGGAAATGATGCTTTGAGATAAGGCAGTGCAAGGTTACATTAGTGCTCATTTGTTTATCTGCGCTCATTACATTTGAACCCTCTGTAAGGAGCAGCATTTGATAAGGAAAAGGTCTTGCTATGGTGTTTCTGAAACTTCTGTGGAAAAGAAAGGCTGAGCAGAGGAGAGGGAGTTGCAAACTGTCTGGTTATAGGGTAAGCTTGAACTGTGGTAGATGAGGGAGTAAAAAGTTGCAGCTATCTCTCTTAGTGGAGAAACTTTTGTCAGAGCTCAACACTTTCTCACATGCTAAAAACATTCAGCTGTAAGTTGTAGATATGTCAGAAACAAGGTATCATAAGGTTTCTCATACTTCGTGGAAATTTGTGCTTCTAATGGACATCATGAGCAGTTTGTAAATGTTTTGAGCTTGAGTATTCAAAACCAGAGGAATGCTGACATATCCATAAACATGGGGAGATGCAGTTGGGGGAACTGAAATGCCTGGATGCAGTCAAATGAATGAAGTGTTTCCCTCGTGTTCTCAGATTTCTGTTTGGTGTTTTAGATATGTTTGTATTATTTCAGCGTGCTTTTAATGGCAGAGTTGTTTCTCAGTGCTAAGCATTTGTGTATAAAATAATTGAAGTTCATACAATAAACCATAGTTCAATTTACTTGAACATGTAAATTGGCTCATTTATGAGTCACTCTTGCATGACTAGTACAACAGTACTCCACATGATAATTTAGGAAGTGTACTGTAATTGGCATATAATAATATTGAAATAGTTTGCCCAATACATTGTATTTCTTGGACAAAAACTGATCAATTTTAATTTGTCGAATTCTATACTGCTTTCTCATGGAAGTGAAAGTATATTTATTAAAACAGCAGTGACTGTGAAGCCTAGTGTGGTAAAATTTGATAATTTCTTTTGTCAAAGAAGCAAATCATGAGATTAACTTAAGAGTAATTGTTAAATTTCAAGTGCAAGGTAGTGGGAACACAAAAAAAGCTTTATGATGAGTTTTTGTCAATCTGTATTGTCAATCATAATTTTTCAGTTAAGCAGTCATAAATCAAGGAATATTGTATTTTTTGAGGCTCATTAAAGAGACATTATACATTAGAATAGTGAGGCAGTCAGCATAATGAAATGATGAATGCCTATAACTATCTGTATGTAAATGATGTGAGACAGATTTGCTGGTGCTACAGAGGAGAATAGCAATCTATTAAACAGATCCCTGAAGGTGCTACTTCTGGATACAACTGACAGATGTTAAATGTAAACCTCTTCAACAGCAAGCACTTATTAGCACTCAGTGGGGAAAAAATGGCAATATAGAATAAGACAAATAGCAGATAATGCCATTTAAATAACTTTGTTCTTATGAAGCTTTATTGCCACTATGTTATAGTCTGGAAGGTTGGGGTTTTGTTTGGTTTTTATTGAGAAAGCCTAGGTAGGTAAGAGAACATTTTGGAATTTAGAAATTTGTAATTTGAAACATTTAAGAAAATTCACTTAGTATTATAACTTGATGGAGCATCTATGTATGTGCCCTTTAATCAGCAGACTTATTTTGAAATGTTATTTGGTAAATATTTGTTGAATCATTATGTGATAAATGTCAGTACTGCGTGTGTTTTCTGACTCATCAGATTAGTTTTAATTGTTGTTTCCTTACTTTTTCTCCTCCCATGATAAAATAGAAAACTCTAGTCTTTCAGATTTGTCGTTTTAAAGGAAAAAGACCAGAAGCAGTTAATGAAACATGGTTAGCAATAGCAAATACTTTTAGGACATCTTATGATTTCATTTCCAGGCTATTTGTCTCAGTCCTAGCCTGAAATGCTACTCCTGGAAGTATAAAATATTAATCTGTGTGAGATTCACAATAATACAACTCTTCACCAGAGCTCAGCATTAAAGTAGTTCAGGAAACTATCAAAACCACTTGATTTATTTCTAATCCTACTTTGTAATAGATTAGGTTAGGGATTTATATTTCTTTAAAGTATGAATCTAGCCACATGAATTGATTTTTCAAATTGTCAAAGCTTACTCTAAAGCTTTTTATTTTTTGAGATAGCCTGTCCTTAATGAATTTTTTTTTCTAGCTGCCAGCCAAGCTGCTGCTTGAAAGGGTAGAGATTAAGCCAACACTAAGTGTGATGCAATGTCTACATGTTTAGATGGCCTTATGTCTTTTAGTATTATGAAATCTCTGACACTGTGTGTGCTTTTTCCTTGTTATCTTTTGTCAGCTGTTTAACGCTACCTTGTGTTGCTTGCACTAAATCTTTTTGGAATTTAGTGTTTCACTGCACCACTGCAGATTTGTAATCCCCTTTCATGGTGTTAAATTATCGGCCGCATATGCAGTGTGTCTAACTCAGTGGACATATCTATTGTTCCCAGGCTACTGTGCTTGCTAATTTGTTTCTTTATTGCTTTGCCTTGAATTAGGGAATAATCTCCCTCTCTTTTCTGAGTTCTTAAAGGAATAGCTAAAGTTTATTCCCTTGTACTTTTTGTTCTTAGTTCTCACTGTCACAAATTAAATCTAGATTATTTTCTTCATGTAGATAAGTATTGGTGCATGTTCACATCAAACAGCTCAGTTTCAAGAATGTCAAATGTGAATATCATCTCAGTGGGGAAAGGAGAGTAAATACATTTTATGAGAGAATTTAAGCAATGATCCATGACTGTAACAGACTTCTCATCTAGCCAGAATTTGGAAGTAAGGAGGAGTTCATAAGTCTAGAAAATGTATTATGATCCTAGTAACCTGTGTTCATTAAATGATGAAGGGCTTAAAACTATCACCGAATTTTATCTCCTTCTCTTTGCAACACAGTAGAGTTGCAAACATTTATATTAGAAAGAAGACCTTTCTATGCATTTCCTGGATTAAGCTTTGCTCCCTTTTCTTTGCTTGTTCTGTTCTCAGCTGTGTAATAATCCCTCTTATGTCAGATGCCACAATTATTTTCAAAACTGTCTTGACAATCTCATTGAGCCAATCTCTGAAACATTTTGAAAAAAGTGAAAACATCTAACATGTACATTTGCATGGCAGATAACGAAACTGGGCCGTGTGCTAGATCTTAAAAAAAATGCAAACAAAAAGATGACAATATGTGTTATATAGAAATCTCCTAAAATTATATCTGTTTGAACATTTTGTACCCGAAAATAGAAGAACTGAACCAGTTTTTTAGTTCAACCCCTTAGAGCTTCCATGTTGTCAAACAAAGTAACTGAGATCAGAGATTACTGCATCTGAAATTAAATTCTGTCTCCTTCTCTGAGTTAGTTCTATATGATGGGTGTAAATCACTAGAAATGAGTCTTTTATGATGATGTTTCTGATAACTGCCCTTACTTGATGAATCAAGGCTTACAAGTTATTCACTAGTTTTGAGAATACACTTAACATGCATGTATGATTGTAGACTGTGCATGTATTTAGGGACTATATTTATATAAAGTATACACAATGTATGTAGTCTTGTAAATATAGACTAAATATGCAATGTGTAAATTAATTTTTAATACATTTTTACTTTTAGGAAAACAACTACAGGTTAATAATGTACTGCATAATGTAATTGTTTCCAGTAGTTTGAAAAAATTGCTTTGAAATGTCTCACCAAACTTTTTTAACAAATAAGAAAGCATACTGAAATGTAAGTTTTTCATGGTCTCATTACTTCTGTTTAGACTAAAATAAATAAGAAATTTAGTACAATCACGTTTATGTAAACTGCTGAAGAATGATGGATTTTTCATTACATACTATGTCAAATCACCAAAGAAAATCCATATCACTGAAAACTAATTTGAAAATACATGTATATGTTATGTTGAGAGTTTTATTGCACTGTCATTGCATTTTAAAATCAATTTACTTCTCTTCTACTTCCCTGCTTCTACTTCAATTTGCTTCTAGTACTTCTACTAGAGTACTTGAATAATTTTTGACTAAGCTTAACATTAGGTATCATTTGCATTATTTCTTTATAATCAGTTAAATCTGAGTTGTAATCTACAAATAGAAGTATAATTTTAAATCTAATGCTTTAGTCAGTCGTATTTATCTGAATTTATGACTTTACTAATTGCAAAAGGATTGAAATCGCTTGGATGTTGTTTCTCTTTTACTCAAAGAAATCCCTTTGCAGAATGTAATAAAGAAGTGCTATGATGCTTGTCCAGCTATTTCAGCTGTTTCTTTTTTAGAACTGAATAATATGTTTAAATGATATTGAATAACAGTTGTATGAGCTCAGTTCTGCTGTGTAAGCATGCCAGGGGAGTACAAAATTAAAATATAAACCCGTCATATAATAATATTTCACTAGTACCTATTTCAAGTAATCAAACAATTACATTTGTGAGAAATTCTAGTGGCAGTATTTTAAAACAAGTAATATTTTGGGTTAACTGAACATCTGTGAACAAGATGCTCGTGGATTTGTGAAACAAAAGTCAAAAGACTCTTAATGAGCCCATTCCTTGAGGCTTGGTCTCTCCAGCTTTTACAAAAAACATTTAGAATTTCACTTGTGCGAGAGCACTCTGACTGGACCAAAAAGTCATTCTTCACAATTGGTGTCAAAATAAAGAATGTTAGTGCTCATCTGGGAGAAGGAAAGCATATGTTTAGGCAACCTGTTACATCAGATAACTTTTTTTTTTATTTGTTTCTATTATATATTGCTAAATTCCACAAATACAGAAAACAGAAATTTATGGATGGATAAGCTCACACATAATGTCTTTGTTGGGGGTTTAAAATCTAGTTTTTTGGGTTAAAGTGAAAAAACCCGCAAATACATATTCAGCAAAAGATCCCAGACATGCCAATCTATCCAGGTGAAGGGAGGCCTAAAATTTACACATCAGAACCACAGAATATTCTGAGTTGGGAGGAACCCTCTAGGATCATCTAGTCCAAGTTTAAGTGAATGGCCCATACAGGGATCAAACCAGCAACCTTGGCATTATCAGCACCATGCTCTAGTTTTCCTTGAATAGAAAACTGGAAACTATTCTTCAGTCCTTCCAAGATAAAAGCATGGTTTCATGGTAACAATGGAAGGAGACTCAGTGATTGGTTGCTTCACTGATGCTTTTAAAATTTGACAGCCCAGCAGCAGGAGCCACTGTTACCATTGCCTCGCATTTGTCATTCTGTACTTTGTCATTTAACAGTGAGGACACAGTTTTAGAACTTCATTGCCAAGAGATGACAGTTAAGGCAAGACTATGGGAAAATATGCATATAGAAATGAGTGACAGTTTTATCTTAAGACGTTTGAAGATTTCAAGAATAGAGTGTACATATAAACAGTCTTAAAGGAGTCTTTTGTTTTTCGAGATGTGGAAGAATTTTTAGCATAACAATTTAGTGGAGAGACATAAAGGTTTATGAGTAGTACTGAAAATGGTGTGGACTAAGCAACTGGATTTGCACATATTCTCGGTTTCCTCTTTAGCCATTGTAAAATGTTGACATTTGTAACTGAGACTGAAGGTGAAGAATTGTGGGGAAGAGAAGAACTAAAATTGTAACTAAATGGAAGAAAACAGTAGAAAAGAATAAACAATAGAGAGAGTGTGACTTTGGACACCAGCAAAGAGGATGAGATGAAAGGGTGCTCGAAACAGAGAAAGATAATGAGAACTTTCTTTCCCATCTTAATTTTAGACACTGCCATAACCTGAGGCAAACTGTTTGACATTGCAAAGCAGAAGCAATTATCTGTTTTACTGAAGCGATTTTCAGCTGAAAGGAATGGAAATTAGGAAATGAAAACATGAGAAAACTGGTGTAGGAATGCTGTACTAGCGAGTGTATATTTAATATCTAGTAAATCCAGATGGGATCCATCATTTGGTAGTAGCAAAGCAAACATAAATATATACTTCTCTAAAAATGTCTTCAAATATAATTAAATATATAGATGTATATATTTTGCATCCTTTTATATCTCTATACATGTCCATTTTCATAGTTTTGTCTGCATGCATCATTAGTAACTGAGTTTTATTACCTACCTTCCTTTTCTGGTGAACTTTAATCAAGTTTTTCACTTCATGATTGCATTTTATCATTGTATTTGAGTGATAAACTTGCACTAGGTTTCCTTCATTCTTTTTCCATTGCAATGGAAGTGCTTGCACAGTAGCCCACAATACTTTGCAATTTCCCTCAGCTGCACCACACCAAGCTATGTTTAATAAATACATAGTGTTTTAGTTTTTTGAAATTAATTTGAGACGTAGACAAGATGGAAAGAAAAGATAGATTAAAAAATATGACATTTTAATTTGTGAAAGGAATAATTTTTTTCTACTTGTTGCAATGTGAAAGTGATTGCATAACCTCTCTAAAGAAAAGCAGTTTCAGATTCACAAGAGTCTGGAGTAGTGTTTTACCTGATCTTGCTGATGTGCATTTCATTTTTAGTAGAGATATTTCTATAGTATTTGACTGAAGAAAACAGGCTTCCCTTGTATTCTAAGAGGATTTGATTCTATATTTAACCAACAGCACCTTTTCCTGATTTTCCTATTAGTCTGTCTTTATCTCCACCCAAGTTGTCTTGCTTTTACCCTCCGATTCCCTCCCGGACCCCACCGATGGGGGTGAGTGAGGGCTGTGTGATACTTGATTGCTGGCTGGGGTTAAACCATGACAGGAGGGAAAGCCAGATAAAAGGACTAACATTTTCATAACTTATCTTAAGAGGGAACTTATTTTTTGGCTGAGTTGGAAACATATTGTGTAAAAGATACAAGACCATATTAAGCAATAACTTGAAGTTTATAGAGTAAACAAACATACAAAAGCTGTTAAAACAATGGAATTTTACAGATGTTAAACTGGATAAGGTGTTTTCTTTAGTGTGCTCTATATTGAACACTAACATTAATACATTTCATACTGAAATATTTCATGCAGATAAATTTCATACTGTGCATAGGCATGTTTGTGTGTCCATGTAGATTTAAAATTAACTTCTCCATGTTGGGATTTGTTTTGTGACTAGGAAATAACAAAATCATGCAAGAAAATAGAGTTGCATTACTGTTATCATAACAACACCAAGAATAATTTGACCACACAAGCATCTGCGTTTGTGTTGATTTCTAGAAGATAAAATAAAAAAAATTCAAAGTTAATTATGCAAAATCTCACATTAAGTAAAAACATCTTGGTTGCTTTTTCTACATAAATGCCTGTCATCTTCATTAAACTTAGCTTCAGTTCCACAAACATTTAGAGATGTGGAGACTATGAATATTTTTATTTTGATTTGGATCATAGCTGTTTTTTATAAGCTACTTTGATGACTCTGACACTTTCCATCTTTTAAAGCAAATTTTTCAGTTTACAACAGCAAGATGGAAGCTGTCATCTTATGTTAATGCTAAGATTTTTAATAAAGAACCTAAGCAACTAATAAGGGACCTAAGACATACATAGTCCTGTATGTCTCTCTAGAAGGATAGTTATGATAATCACATTACTTTCTAGTGACCTCAGTAAGAATGAACACATGCACACACATACATGTATGCACACCCTGAGATATGATAGTGTGGATATGAAGACATGTGCATGTAGATATCATTTATGTTTTTAATTGAGAGGAGAAAGAATTCATAAATTCAAAATTAATGTTGCATCTCCAGCTAATTATGAGACTACTGGTGGAATAATGTTTTTATTGTATTTCGTTTTGTTTTATTTTATTTTCCTACATTTTTTGACCAAATCTAATTAAAATGTAATTCTAATTTCATTCGGACCTGTTAACTTGAAAATCAAACTGCTTTATGGGTACCTGATTACATAACATTTTCTTAGAATTCAGTAGGACTGTTCTCTTGAACAGCAACCCAATAATGGAGCTGTACAGCATATATCACACATCAGTTCATTAAGGGAGATACTAATACAACCACTCACTCCATTTGCCTTAGCACACCCATAAAATTTTATAAGTTTTGTTGCTCCACAATGATGTGTTTCAAGATTCCAATCTATCTTCACTTTCATTGTTTTCCCTTGAGTATAGCACTTGGAAAAACTGATCTTTAAGTCCCTGTCAAAATTTACCATTTATACGCAGTGGTTTCTTAGTTATTTTTTTCTGCTCCCTTTGTCTTGCACTTTGAATTTTTGGTATTTTCCATAGTTTTGAAGGATTTGGTCCAAAGCTATTCTTCTTTAGAAATAGAAAATATTAAATTGTTAAAATGCCTCCAAATGCTGCATATTTTAAATTGTAACAGAAAATGTCAAACAAATGCAGAATCTTTGAACAGTTACCAAATTTATTTACATATACAAAATTCACTGCAGTTGCACTGCAGAATTCTTTGGCTAGTGATGCCCTACCAGAATGTAGCTTTCTTTTCTGCTTGATGACTGTGTGGGCAGGAGAATGGACCAAATTAATTACTAAGATTCCCTCTAGGCCTATTTTCTATGGTTCATTTTTCATGTTCTTTTCAGGCAATAATATAACTGTTAAGTTTTAGATTTTTGCAACTAAGTGGTACTTTCTGATTGTAAAAATGGTTGAATTAAATGTAGATGGATCAAGCATTTGCATTTTATTAGGGAATAAATGCTGTTGCAATGACATTTACTTTATATTACATATATATTATTACACAGGATATATGAATCAAATAAAAAATAACAGGAATTTCAAGGTCCTGTTAGACCTCTTAGAAAGAAGAGTTTTTGTCTTACTGCTTTGGAAATGTTATAACGTGAAGAGTAATGGTATTAAAATGTTTATATGGGGGAAGCATGTACTAAGATCCTACTGGCAGTGACAATTCAATGGTTTAACATTGTATTCAAACACCACTTACTCAAGTATTTTCAAAAATTTCTTTTGCTTTGAGATTTAATTGGGAGGTTTTTTAATAATAACAAGTGATACCTGTTCATTTCTTGGCATTAATTATTAATCTGGTAATATAGATGCAACTTTTGAAAGTAGGAGATTGGAAGAACTATATATAATTTTAAGTTACATGTAATGAGTTTCTACTCCTTTAGCATAATTAAAAGATTTCACATTTTTCTTCCTCATATTTTGTCAATATAAGTCAAACACAGCCTTGCCCACACTCAGAACTGTACTGAATGTTAACAGAACGAATCTGAAAACCCAGGTTTCTTATGTAAAAATTCTAAAGTGTAGTCAAATAATACATAGATTTTATAATGTATTTTCCTGACATCTTAAGGATTCAGATTCATCGAAAATCCCACAGTGTGTGTGGAATCAGAGTTTTACAAATTAATCACCAGGCAGGACATTTTGGTATACAAGACCAAGAGTGTGATAATAGTAGTTGTGGGCCTATTGGTTTTTGTCTGCTTGCAGATCATAAAACTAAAATCAAATTGTATTTACCAGATTTACCTTTTTTTTTAATGAGCTGAAATGTCTGGTTTGTTTTCTTTTTTGAGCTCTTCAAATACTTCCTTTCTATTTTCTTCCTAAACTTAAATTTTCTTTGAACAAAGAGTTTAAATTAAAAAAAAAAAATCCCTGGATATCTTCATTTAAGTGCTGCAAATAATTGATTGCTAAAAATAAGATTTCAGATACTTTGAGATACTAAATGATTCAGATTACAAATGTTAGCAAAATTTCATAAAATAAAATTTTTCATTATTCTTTTGTAAAGCTAAACTTGAAGACACAAAAGACTGCGGTTTGTTTTATTTTTTAAACTGGCAGGGTTAAACCAGGGAGTCTACTCTTTGAAGAGAATTGGAAGTGCCTCAAGAATTAAGCAGGAAAAAAGAAAATTAAGTGCTTGATATAGACCAAAAAGTGTCCTTTTCAAAAACTTTCCTTGCAAGTACCTACACTGAAAGATTTGAATTTTCATATTTTTGCAAGCAACATGCATTAAAATATTTGTTTGAGGCACAAGTCACTGCACTCATGATGCACATTAGTTTGGTACAACAAACAGTGGCTGCAAGAGGCAGTAGTTAATGTCTAGTAGTTAATTATAAAGAGCCCAGATATTTCTAATTTCAAAATTAGGAACATAACTATAGTTTTGAATCTGTATGTTGATAGTTAACTACTGCCTGAAGGAGAAGTTGTTAACAGTGTTAGATTTTTATAGACTTTCCTATAACTGATACTTTATTTATGATGATGTGGTACTTACAAGTCAGATTCTGTGGCCTGTCCATGATGATTCTCAGTACAGCTAATAAAGGAAACCAAAATAAAGTGCATTACCCTCCCAAAGAAATTCAACACACCTCCTTAAACGCTGCCAATCTTCTAAAGGGAGCTTCTGTTGCCTGATTACTCAGACTCCATTTTCTAGTTTAAATATATTATATGTCTCCTTGTGTGAATAAGATCAGGTAACTCTCTCTTTAGGGAACTTCTTCCAGCACAATGGAGTCTTGTGATCTTCTCTGTGTGCCTGAGGAGGAAATGAAGGTTTAATGACAAGCAATTCCATCTTCAGGCTGTTCTTTATTATCTGTCACTTACTTGTCACTTCATATTAAATGATGACAGTTTAGGTGCAGTGCTGTTACTCTATTTTTGAACGAGTTTCTCAGAGAGTATGTTTGATATTTGAATAATCAAAGAAAAGTTCTCCAGCACCTTTTTTCTTAGAGTTTGTGTGACTTTCATGTGAGGTGACCCAGTCTTCGATACTATGTTCGATCAAAAAAAATCATTCTTTTGAACTTTTGAGATGAAAAAAAGAGAATTTTTTTCTTATTATGTATTTATCTAGTGTCTTAAGTAAACATTGGTTATGCTTCTTTACAAGCTGATAGACTAGAGAAATAAAATGTAAGATGTTCATAACTTTTTATCTACACTATTTGGGGTTAATTAAATGAGAGGCAAAAGAGCAGAATTTTAGTATCTTAAAACCAGTCCTTTTATTCTGTGTATGCCATTTTAATCATGCAAAGCACATTATAATTGCATATGATTTGTAGGTGCATAGGCAGTTTGTATAATTGGATGTCTGCCTGTTTTCCACAGGCAGGATGAGAAATATGATTTTAAAGTCTAGACACTGCTGCTTAAAAAGCAGACCCATAGTTGACCTCTCTGGGTGTAAGTAATTAGGAAATTGGATGCTAAAGGATCTTTCAGATATGCTGGCTGGTCTACATGCATCTTCACTTTGCCTCACTTGCTTGATCGGGGAGTTGACCTGTCATCTGGTCTCTAAAGAATTTGTGTCTAGGTTTCTTGTTTTTTCCTTAGAACAGCAAGTTTTAGTATAAATACAGTTTTTCATGTGTATTTTTGTATTTCCTACCACGAAGAATCTGTAATCTTAAAACAAAATATAACTAAGTATAAGCTCATGTAACCTAATACCACATCACGCAGGTATTCAGTAAGTAGTACACATGGCTGGGATGGAAACAGATGTTACTCCACTTGGAATGAACTTGGAATAACAATTCTTGTAATGTGGAGCCTTAAGGAGTGCACAGCAACATTCCTGTGGTTGACCATCAAAACTCCAGTGTATCTTTTGTAGGCAGAGGGAATTTTCTGGCAGTTTGCACGTTCTGGTTATGCACCTGCTGCCAACACTGATTGTCTTTCTGAATGTGGCAGTTTCCAGTGTTGGTTATAGAATGACCAAGATTTATGAGGTCTTGGTAGTAACCACCCCCACTGCCCATGGAGCTGCAAGGCTTTCGTGCTCGTTCTCAGGAAGAATGTACACTGTCCCTGATGCTTAGATGCAGGGTAAGATTTTATATTTCATGGTTCAGCATGTGGCAGTTATTCTTCACCTGGAAGATTCAGACTGCAATTCAGTCCCTTCTTTATTAGTCAAAGAATGTGTTTCTAATGTACTGTTAGTTAGCCCAGAGAGGTGTATCCAGAAAATAGATGGATTAATTTCAGGAAATGAAATTCAAGAAAGTTTAAAGGTAGCTGAGATGTTTCAATAATACTTTTGAAGTATATGTGTGTGTGTGTGTGTGTATATATATATATATATATACAAATGGTTTTAGTTACCCAAAATGATTATAAAATAGAAGAATTAACAATGCATTTTTATTGTAGTGCCATGAAAATTGTTCAGAGATAATACTCAGCAAAGCTTAATAAATACTATTTGGAACAGAAAATATTATGGATGCACTAAATTATTGTATTCTGTTCTTAAGTAGAATAACAGTACTTCATGGAGAACATTCCAGGATATTAAACCAAAAGTTAGTTGCTTAAAATATATAAATATATATTTATGTATATGTAAATATATATGCATACGTATTTATAATTAGTATTTTGTATTTACTAGTTCAAATAAAATTACTTTTCTGGTGCACTGAAATGTCTAAATAGTAATCCAAAAGCATCAAGGAGAGACTCCTAAGTGCCCCTCAAAAATGTGAAACATGAAAATGAAGGTTCTGAGTCAGTTGACATATTAATGCATCTATAAATAATGTACGTATACTGGATTATATAGCTCTAGTATTGCAAATAGAGTTTATATTTAAAAAAAACAAAACTACATGATTACATGCAAAGAATACCTAAAATTTCTGTAATCGTCCAGATTTTTACCTGTAATAATTACAATTCAGTAAAGAATTTACTTTGCTTTTTTTTCTTATTTTACCAGAACTACATTTTATTTTGTAATGATTGATGAAGTTCTGGTTTAAAAGTAATTTTTTAAGATAGAAAATTCTGATTGCTCCAAGGATAAACTGTAAATAATAATAATGAGGTAATCGAAATCTTAGCCAGCTAATAACCTGTTGCCATAAATTCTTTAAAAATAAATTATCCGCTAACCAATTGTAAGGATCAGTGGATATTTATATTTGGTCTTCATTTCCTGAATTTTAGCATAACTCAGAATATTTTAATAGTGTATTTTTAGTTGGACTGAGTAAAGCAGTTAAATCAGCATATCTCCTTATGTCATTTTACGTTTTTTTTAGTTCTAGCCAAGTACTTGCTTTAGTCACATAGAAGTATGTTACCTTTAGGTACCATGTTTCTCAGTTTTAGATACTTGCGGAGAATGGGTTGATGTTTGGAGGGACCTTTTGAGGTCTTCTGATCCAACACCCCTGTTCAAGCAGAGGCCCACAGAGCTGGCTGCCCAGGGCTGTGGCTGTGGCCAGATGACTTTTGAATATCTCCAAGGATGGGGACTGGGCAGCCTGTGTCGGTGCTTGCTCACCTTCACAGTGTGGAGATGTTTGCTCTTGTTCAGAGGGACTCCCCTGTGGTTCCAGTTTGTGCCCTTTTTCTTTTTCTCCTGTCACTGAGCACCACTGAGGAGAGACTGTCCTCTTTGCACCCTCCCTTCAGATGTTTGTATATGTTGAGTCTTCTGACCCTTCTTTTGCATTATACACTGCCATGTATTCCAGAATATACTGACAGATTTCCACTCACAAAGAACATGGGAAAGCTGTGTCTGTCTTATTGTTGAATTGTTCTCAGCATTGTTAAATGCTTTCCTGGCTTTACACATTTCAGATTATTTCACATGTGATATTAAAATTGTGGGGTTTATGCTGAAATAATCAATGACAAGTATTAATTTTCTAAGTATAATTCAGCATATCAGGCTTCTAAATCACTCCTATAATGTTCAGAGTCTTACTATGCCTCTCTTGTCTTTAAAAACTTGCTCAAATATGTAGGAAACACATTTGAATTTAAAAGTGGATTGGCTAAAAATTAATTCCCAAATCTATTTCAACCTATCTAGGTAATTTAATTTTCTCATAAAAATAATTTAAATTTAGTACATGAGTAAGGTGTTATTTGTGGTTCTGTTATTTTGGCTTTTCATTAGCTCTTTATCACAGTGGCTCAAGAATTTAGATGCTTCAGAGACTGCTTAAAATTCTAATCTTGCTGCAGTCCTTTCAGACATTTGTCAAGGTCAAAATTCCGTCTAAGCCAAGGTGATTGGTCATGTCTGTATGCTTAATAAATACCATATGACAATGAAGTAACTGACATCATTAGAAGTTGTGCTTGATTACCTGGTGCTGATGACCATCCTTAGTTTACAGCTGAGTGGGAAAGCAGCCATCGACAGGAAAGAAAGGGGTAACCTGAGCTCATCAGTTTTGAGTTGTAACAAAAAGGTCAAATGAATCTGTTTTTATAACCCTTCAAAAAGTATGTAACCCCAGAAATTTTAGCCTAATTTTTAAGGAAGTGAGGTTTAGCAAATGCTCTTTCCATTCCATCTAATAATTTTTGAGCCTTTTCAAGAATCTGTCATAATGAAATAGATTTCTGAAAATTGTTATGTTCCTTTAGGTTTCAGAAAGTTAATGGCTGAATAGAAAGGTTGGCCAGACATCTGAATCTGACATTCATACCACCTACAGTCCAGTTTTACTTCAGACCAGCTTGGGCTGAATGCCTGGTAGCATTTGGAATGTGTTTAGTGCTTTTCTCCAGCGCACTTTCTAGTTTAATTTCATCCTAAAGGATTTGAATGCACCAAGGCATTTCTGTCAAGGAAAGAAAAGTGTAAGAATTAACTATGATAAGGAGACAAACCTCAAAAATCCACTCCCAATCAAAAGTAAAATGCCAATGAGGATGCATGTTAAATTTTTTAAATTATTATGAGGCAATTTACGTGTGTGTATGGGATACTGAAGGCCTGGGATACAGTGGGATGTGAGTCATAAGCAGTAAAAACAGATTCAGAGGTAGTGAAAAGATACAAAGTACTTAGTGCAAAACCTGAAGGAAAGGACAGAGTACTAAGTGACTAGGAAAGGATTCTTGGAGCACAGGCATGCATAGAGTAAGCTGTTCATAGGGCAGTCTCCCAAACCATTTTTAGTCTCTTTGGCCATGTCAGTCATGCTTACCTCCTGCTATCCTGGGTGCTTACCTCCTGCTATCCTTTTATATATATTCCTTCTGTCTGTCAGTGTTTCATCTGTTGCAGTCAGAGAGATGCCCCAATCTTCTTATTGCCATGAAGAAGATTAAACTTGAATATGGCCTTTGTTTCTAGTTATTGTGAACACTCTGTGGCAACTGCACAATACAGAAGCAGTAATTGCAGAAGTTCTTTCCTAGTTTAAATTATAGAGAGTGTTTGAAAAACTTGCACATTTTATTTTGGAAAATACTGGTGAAATTGAACTCTAGGCATTGTATTGATTCTGCCTGTAACATGCAGTAAATTAAAGTTGTCCTAGTTAACATTCTGTAAGAAAGAAAGGAAAAGTATGCTTTTTAAAAATTAATAGATGTTTTATGATGTTAATTTCATGTGTATGTTCAAATTCTACTAATACTTAAGAGAATTGTATATACCTTCAGGCATTCCAAGGCAATGTCAAACCATCAGCATTAGAAAGGTTGGAAATTTGTTATATTTTCCTATAAGCATGAAAATTGTCATACAGTCATCAAATGATTTCTAAATATTTTGACCTGTCTGTCCTGCTTTTATTAACTCTAAATGTGGGAATGAGTGGTGCCCTATTTATGCAGATTCCCAGCTATGTATTTTTTGAAATAGAGGTACAAATGAGTACATGTACTATCAGCTTTTGCATAAGAAATAATTTCTAATATATCTTTTAAGTTTGTCACATAAAGCCTGTGACTTTCCAGACCTGTAAATTTCTTATCATTGGGGATTTAGTGATTACTGGAGGCATAACTTTGCTGATTTGTTGGTGGCAGTGACAGTTGGTACTGAGTAAAGGAACAGGTTTCAGGATACATGAATACTAGGCAAATGCTTTGGTTTTGACCCAATATTTAATTATTGTCAAGATCCAACAACACAGTCGTGATCTTTTGCCATCATGGTGACTTGTAGATCTCATTCTATCATGTCACATCACAAGGTGTCTTTAAACTGATATTATTCTCTTTCTTTTTTTCTTTTCCAAAAGAGTTGTGAGTACTTTTTGAAACACATTCAACACATTTTCCTGTTCATTTATTCATGCAAGTATGTCTCCATGGAGACAGTGCTGATTTCTGCTGCAGTTCTAGACAGTCATTTATCTGTAGATCAACAAGACAAATCAACTTTTCTGCATGTTGTGACAGTCCTAAGGCGATTAGTTCTCAGGCTATATCTGAAGTTTTTTTCCATGTTTGCATTTTCACATCCAGGCAAAGCATGCTTCTCCTTGAAGAAAAGCACAAAATCACTTGCATCTTAAGGATTTAGGTGCATGATTTGGGTGCACTTACACATAGATTAATGTTAAGGAATGTTGGAGTACATCTGGTGGATGATCCTGATCCCATATTGGCACAGAGACCTGAGGGTGTACCATTTTCTTTCCCTTTCTTGATCTTTCCCTGACATCACAGTGAAAACAAACCTTCTGCATTCCCAGTAGTGCCATACTTTGGACCAAGGTGGTGAGGTTTGCTGCAGACAGAACTTGACCTGTGGCTGTAAGCACATTGCTTAATAAGATTTTCATTCCAGATGACTCCTGGCCCTCAGGAGTGAAAACGTGAGGCACACTGCTCAATATTCTCCAGAGCATATTGGGCACATCCAATTGCACCGTAGTTTAAAAATATCATACTTTGTGGCCAAAAATTTGTATCACTTGACATAAGCCTTGTGGAGGGTGTTTGAGGATATCAGGCTTGCAGAAGTAGCTCTGGAGTATGCAGAATGTTACAAATGGGTGACTGCTGATTTGTACAGAAAAAATGATCTGAGAGACACCCTGCTATAACTTAGATTAGGATCATAAGATTCTTGTGTGTTCAGTAAAGTTCTGTTAACACTGTGGAGGGATTTATATTCCTTGTTTTATCAGTAAATGAGAGTATAGTATGTGGAAACCCGGGGCACCGGGAATATTTCTCTGTCTGATCTGGGGTGTCCTGACCCCAAGGGGAGAACTGACTTTGACCCTCATTCATGGAGAAAGTTTCTTAGACTTCAAGATAGACTAGAATCCACAAAAGTGTGAAATATATTATAGAGATTAGTGTAGATGTATCATTTAGGTGAGAAATTTATGTTTTGGGAGTTTTAGTATGTTGTGGACGGAAGCAAGATGGATGGGACAGGATGTCATCCTGGGTTTCTTCTTTGTGCTTCTTCCTTCTTCTTCTTGGGTTTGGGTGGCATTTTGTAACTGGGCAGAAAAGTCTGCATTACAGGCTCTGTGGGATCAGTTATTGGGTTAAAAGGGAAAATAATCCAGGTCTCAGTTCTTAATTGGATAGTTTAGTCTTAAAAGACCTTGTAACAAGAGATTGTTAGCCATTTTGTGCCTCCTAATGAAAAGCTGCCGAACTCATGGTTGAGAGGCTGTTTTACTGATAAGAAATAATAAACACCTGAGTCCGAACATGAACTACCATCTCAAGTGCCATCCATCCAGACACAGAGAAACTGATAATAGCTACTATATTTTGACTAAGTCATTTTAATAACTATTTTCTATTAACAGTTAAGTATACATAAATTAATAAACTGGCTTTAGTTTTGATTTAAATGGGGAAAAAAAACTATATCTCAGTGAAATGAAATCTAGATATCAAAAGACTAAACACAGAACTATAAAGTTTCAAGAACTTAGTCTCTCTGCAATTTCTTTCTTTCAAATTTTTTTGAAGTTCAGCAGACAGTAAAAATGGATATCTAGCAGAAGCCAGGGAGATAGCCAAAGCAATCGTGCTCTCAAACCTTTCTAAGAAATAACAAGTCAAAAGAAAGACAAAATATTTTCCTGGACCTAGTTCAGAATATTTTGCAAAATGAAGATATTTGCAAAAGCGAGTGTAATGGAAATGGCACATCACAAAAAGGAAAGGAAACAATCCTGGCTGTGCAATTGTTTCTTACTGATGTATTGAATTTAGCTGTATTCTAGCTGGTGTCCTAGAACACCTTTCTGATGGTCAGATTTTAATGAAATCCCTGTATACTACCCAAGAACAATTAAAGGATTGTGTTTTTTCACATATGGATTCTCTATTCTTCTTCATGTATATTTTCAAGAATGTAGTTTCCAAGTACTCTATGCGCTTGTTTTACTTTACTGAAAGTAAAAATAAAGTTTTAGGGAAAAGAGTTCTATTAACTTGCAGTGTTTGAAAATAGAATTTACACATGTGTAATAAATAAATTAAAAAAGTAAATAAATAAATGAAAAGCCGCAAAGATGAAGTGATATCTTTAAGAAAACACTTATTTTCCTCCTGATTTTCTAAATGTGTTAATTACTTCTGTGAACATTATGCTAAGGCTAACTTGTACCGTGAATAAAATACTGTATTTGATTTTTCTTAAGCCCTCTCTGGTAAGCTTAGTTCGTAGATTTTATTGTTTCATTTACTACTTTTTAGGCATTTTATAACTAAAATGTCTTGGGTTATCTTTCTTCCATTTTTTAAATGCTTAAAGGGAGCTAGAGTGCTTTTGCAATCCATCTGTCTGTATAATTATACCATGATTTAAATTGCTTGGTAATAACCAAGTATTAGTAGTCTGCATTCCTTGAGGCACTGATGTAAAGCATAACCTGTCTTACTCATGTAAAATTGACCATATGTCATCATAATAAATGTCACATTTTCCTTATAGTCTTTGGGAAATTGGTTTGAAGAAAGTAAAGATATTTTTGTTGCTTAGTTTGTAAGATTTTAATGAATATTTGGTATGGAATACAAAGTATTTTAATCCAATTTCAGATATTTGCAGTTTCTCCTAAAGTGTAATAATTAAATTCCATGCTTGATGGTTACAGTTTTTCACTCTCATTCCTTGCTAATTTTCTCTAGACTGACAATAATCTTTGCACTTGTAGAAACATGTCATTAAATATGCTTTGGTACAAAAATGAAGGAACAAAACCTATTATTCATCAATATAATTGAGTTTTGAATTATATTACTAATTTTACTTTTAAAAGTAGTTGGACAGTCCTGAGCTATTAGTAAAGGTTATTCCTGCCTCACTTTAGCTATGTGATAAAGATGAAAATCCCGCTGAAATTATGGTCCTTCTGTCATTAAAGCTTGAGAATTGAGAGATTATGATGTTATTCTAGACCACTCTCGATAAAAACAAACAGGCCACAGTTTGCTTAACACTGAGAGCCCTAGGTAGGAAAGATAGCTGGGCAACAATGAATTTAAAATATATTTGAATCAGGAATGAATAATGATTTTTTTCAAACTTAATGTGTGATTTTAACAGAACTTCAAAGAATTTACTGTAAGAGTTCTATATAATGATACAGCTTAAAGTAAGAGGCACTTGCAACCCCTATTTTTTAGCTTTTATTGAAAAAAAAACAACAGGTGACAACATAAGGGAAAAGTGTTTTATATTTCCAACTATATATATAAATTATTTGGGAAATTGAAAATTACACTGAAAAGCTGTACATCCAATGGATTCTAATTTGTCAAATTCTAAATATTAAGATTCCAACATTCAGTTTTGTGGAAGAACTCAATGATAAAACAGATTTATTGTGTATTGGGATAGATCAAATCAGTCAAAATATTGAGTCCAAGTCAATAAGATAAATGATAAATGCTTAATACTCACAAGAATTTTCTATCTTGATGTTCTTTTTCATGAGGTTTGCAAATAAACTAAACAATGAAGTGCTTTTTCGTATTTATGGGTCTTAAAGGTAAATCGAGCAGGACAGATACATGGGCTGGTATATGAGGTTAAGGCAGCCGAGGTGTTGTGGATGCTGTGGTGGGTGGCCAGGTGAAGGGCATAGTGGCAGGCACCATATCGTCCTCTTCGCATTTTACTTGCCTTCTTCAAATGAGCCAGAAGAGGAAGGTAAAATTTCACCATCTCCAAACCGTACTCAGATTTTCATCACTATTAATGCCATCTTGCCATTTTTATTGTATTTTATGTGTTTTAAAAAGAAAGCCCTCAAAACATAATTTTTTTTAAGGAAATACTTTTATCAACTGTGTATTTCATTTAGGTTTCTTTACATTTTATCCTCAAGAGTTTTCTTGTTGTTGATGAATATAGAAAGCTGCAGTTTTTTATAAGTTTGTCTTTTTCAATTGGGTAGAATAAACCAATTTTTTTCTTCAGTATTTATGGGTGAGAGGAAACACTTTACAAAGAAGACTTAGGCATGGTACTTACAAGAATTTTGTAATATAGTTTGTGAGATACTCCAATGTGAGCAAGGTACTGTAGGCCTAGAAGAGATTGAACTCCTTATACTCATTTGGAATATTGAACACTGAGAAAGAAGATCAAATGTATCTCCAAGAGCCTATTACAATTCATAAACATATGTCTATTTAATCTGGTCATTTTTAATGAGTGGATGTCGAAGTTTTCTAAAAAATTCCCTGCAGGGAGGTTTCATGGATGTGCTGTTTCTACTGGGCAAAGTGAGTGAAATTCCAGTTTGATGGAAGTGTGTAGTATTTTCATCGCAAAACCAAACCCAAATTATGACGACCATGTCTAGTGACAGTTCATCTTGGTATTTCTTGCAGATGGCAAAGAGGTGGAAGCTAGCTATCTGAGGGAGAGAAAAATCAGTGATTAGGTTTTTTTATACCTGAGATACTGTGGTATCAAATAAGTCTTGCACCCGCTGCCACAAAGTGAATATTATATGCTCACATGTCCTTGAAAAAAAAAATTGATTCACATTGAAAGTCACTTACTGGCTTTCATTTCCTTTGTGAATTTTGGAAATGAATATGTATCACACAGGCACATATTGTATCAAAATGTTAAAAAGGGAAAAATGCGGTTTGGTGAATTTTTAAAAAAAATTATTGATGTAGGATTTTTGAAAATACGAGTAGGTATTGTTTTGAGCTTGGGTGCAAGCTGTTTTCTATTATTTTGAAGTGACGTAATTGCTGAGAACTGTTACCTGCTTTTGTGGCTATCATGAATCTGTAGGATGACTGCTAATTTAGTAATAGCCAGGGCTTGGGCGGTAGCAGAAAGGAATGGATTTTCTATATCGCTCATATTGTTGGTCAGCTGTATGGAACAGCAGTCACTGTTAAGCACTGGGCTCCACGGGGAGTTCCCTGCACAAGGAGAATTGCTGACTGGAAAGCCAAGTCACAGCCTCAGAATCTCCTTGCAAAGCTGGAGTGGTTTAAAAACACCTGAAGCATGAGGTTTAATTTGTACATTTTATTTCTGCTTGTCTAAGCCACAAATTAGTAGTGCCACAGTGTTGGTCATGGCCATGGACTGTGTCGCTGACGTGAGCGTATGAAATGGAATCAACTGGTTGACCCAACAGAGGGTTCACGTCAGAATCCTGTTGCAGGCTGTACCATACTGAGAAGAGTGGCTGCTCTGATAGTTTGAATCAGATAGTTTCCCTGTGTCTCAATGGAAAGGGTACTAATTCTATTCACTTAATTGTGAAAGGGAAGACAAATTACCCAATTACTAAGTTCACCCTTCCAGAAGATACAAAGTAACATCCTCATTGATCTGTGCAGGGAAAAATACTTTTTTCTTTATTTACTTTGAGAAATCTCATGGAGATAAATATTGAAGGGAGCTAAATGAGTTAGAAAGTCTAAGTTGAGTACTGGGTGTGTGGACAAGATTAATTTTTTACTAGAGAAAGTTCCAAGTCTACTGAATAAAATTCCTAAAAAAATTTGCTTTAGACATACTTCTCTGTGATCATATTTATTCTGTTTGTTAATCTCTAATTTCATACTCAGATCCTCTCGGCTGAAGCTATCAGTATTGCTTTGATCAATGCTCCTCAGTAAGACCACAAATTCAGACATCATTTTTATACCATTTCTGTAGTTAAAAGTTTGAAAGTCTTTTGGGTGTTCTGGGAGAAGATGATCAAATTCAAGGCTAAACCACAGTTTTCTTAAGCTAGTGATAACCTAATAGTGAAAAGGAAGTTACCTCCCATGAGTTCAGCTAGATAACATATGTTCAGTTTTAATAGAGTATTAAAAAGAATGTAAGTCTTTAAAATATCAGTATTTTTAAGCAGCTTTCTTCCCAAGTGTCTTGAGTACACTTTTTTAATCATCGTTATGAATATAGCTTTTGATAAACAGAGGAAGGGAAATATGTCAATAACTATAAGCAGAAGCAAATTCTGAAACTTCAGGACCACACTGTATTCTTTTTGAAAGTTCATGCTGACTATGAAAGGTTCCCAGTGAGTGGAAAAAGGGAAATGTCATGCCTATTCTGCTGAAGGGCAGCAAAAGTATTGGAGAGCCATAGGCTGGTCAGCCTCCCCTGGATTCCCAAGAAGATAATGAATAATTCTCAGGATGATCACAGATTCTCTTGGAAGAAATCTCTGAAAATGTCAAAGACAAGAAGATGACTGGAAGAAACTTGCAAAGACTCAGTAAGGGCAAAGATTTCACCTTTGTGAAATTTTCTGATTAGATGATTGAGTGAATGAGGAGGGACCAATGGATGTAATTTTTCTTGATTTACCTTGGGTCTTTGACATGATATCCCATAACTGTGGTACCCTTTTAGGCAAATGGAAAAGAAATTAAATGGTTGTGCCAAGGTGTTGGTGCAACGTGTGTGGTTTTCTAGTGGCATTGCTCAGAGCTCTCTACAGCAACCATTGCTATTTAACACCTTCATCAACAATGAGAAAGATGGGATGGACTACAACCAGAGCAGTGGTGACAGGTGACACCAAACTGTGGGGAACTGCCATTCAAAGCAATCTCATTAAGCTGGAGAAATGAGCTGCTAGAGACATTGTGGAGTCTGATAAGGACAAATTAGCAGTCAGTTACATGGAATTAATTAACCTTATGCAACAGCACAGCCTGGGGTTGGACTGAAAGGTGTGCAGGAACAGGCCTGAGAATCCTGGAGGACAACAAGTGTGAGTCAGTAGTGCACCTTTTTGGTTAGTGCCATACCAGTCTGCTTTGGGAGACTGTAACCAAAAGGTGGAGGGAAGTGATTTTTTCTCATTGATTTTGCACTTGTGAGGCTGCATCTGGAGCAGAGTCTCCATGTTAGTCTCCCAAATGCTAGAAGGTGGGACCAACCAGTAGGAAATATATGGCACAGCATATTTAAATTATTAAAACTTCTAAAAAGTAAATTTTATAGTGTCAAAAGCTTACAGATATATTGTTTACACAACATATGAAATAGAAACTCTTTCATTTTTTACCTTTTCGATATATCTGGGACTTAGAATCAAAATGCAGAAAGCTAGAAAAAGATTTTTAGCACATGGCTTTTCTGTCAATCTTGTGAAAGATGCTATTTGAAAAGTATGTTAGAATAAATTCTGTATATATTTCTATAAATGTAAAATCCTTGCAAGTTCACTTTGGAATGCATTAGAATTCCTTTTTACTCAAAATACAGTATATCCTATTTCTCTTACTTAATATTACATTGCTAAATGTGTAGGCTTCAGGATTTGCAAGTTAAAATGACCTAAAAAAGAACACCCTCTAGACAGTACACTCTGAAGATATATTAAAAGAACTAAAGAAAACGTAGCAAAGAGAAAAACTACTCATGCAAAATATTTCTTGTCATAGTAATGGTTATCATGTTAGCTATCATTTTAAGAATCCTGTTTCAGTCCAGGTTGCGAAAGTGATCACCTTCTTTGGAAGAGTTTGGTGATGAAGCACCATTTTTTAGTATGTATATATGCACTTAGAGATGTCACAGGAACATTAAATGCTTATCCATGCAGCCTGAGATATTTAATCCGGGGATATTGTCTTTCTCTACTATTATTAGTGAGCTTTCAGGTGATGTTGCCACTTAGTTATCATTTCATTTTAGTCCTGTTTTCGGTCAATGAGAGTTGGCCTCTTTCCTTTTGCAGCATCAGCATATGACCTTTGGAAAAAGGTTTTACAGCTCAGCTAGCTAAACTAATGTGAGCTGTGAAGAGGAAATAATATTATATCACTCCTTAAACATATAATTTTTACTACACTTCTTTTGGCTTGCTCCCTTGGGTGTAGTTACCAATAAATTCAAGAAGAAAGAATTTTAAAAATTATCTACAAGTATTTTCAAATGCACAATGTGTAATTTTAAGTATTGACTAATCTGTGATTGCATAATATACCACAAATATTCTAAAGTTTTGTTAGCCTCCAGAAAAAAAAAAGGCATGATGATTAAAATTTATATTTATAAAATGGAATTTTATATTAAATTCATGTGGATACAGTCATTTTTACACCTTGTACATTAGATGCATTTATTTCCCTGAATGGAAAGTAAAAATGTTGTGATTATGAAAAGCACAAAATTGCGGTGGAAGAGAAGAGAATGGTGCCCCAGTTATCTAGGAAAATTACCTTTCTAAGCTCGAACCCAGTTGAGAGCTCTGGCTCCACATAAGGAAGTGTATGCAGTAACAGTATGTATGAAACAGTTTTGTGCCACAAGCCTATCATATTCTAGTGAATAATTCCTACCATATTCTGATTAGTGTTATCTTGGATTTTTGTTTGTAATTTTGAGTTTGTACAAAATTATGTGTTGTGTCACTTGAAAAGAAAAATACCTAAGCTGGTGTTTCTATAGCTTGAGAGTTTTAGAAATTTTTTCTTACCTAGAAATTTTTTTGAGATTTTTCCTTGCTTGAGTGTTGAATTGCTAGAGCAAAATAAATAGTGGAAGTTATTGAAGAAAGGGACAGAGAACAAACCACAAGTCTGTAGATAAACAATGGCAACACCAAATTGACTAGACTACAAGGCTGCAAGTACTTTTCTTGCACTGTTGTTGAACCTTTTCCTCCGCTTCGTTGTTCAGAGGCCTTTTGAGCAATGGTACCCAACACTGCCCAGTGAACGTACACAATGCAGTAGTTGCTCATCCTGGGGAATTTCAAAATGAAAAGAATCAGGAAAAGGCATCCCTGTATCTTCTGCAGTAACTGTCACTGAAATAAATACTGCTCAAGAGAGGATAAATGATCCTGTGACACCTTTAATGCTGAAAGTAATTTAAAGAGTAAAAAATATACAGGAGCCTTAATTGTTTAGAAAAAAATTATTGCTAATTAGCAAAGAAAGGAAAAAAACCTCCACACCCTGTAATGAATGATAATGGCCTCAGTTGGGTGCAAACAGTGGTGTTCTAAAGGCTGTCACTTTCATCAGTCTATGAGGCAATTTATTTCCAACAGCATTAGCTGTAGTATGTGTAAAGCATAACAAGTACTGTAAACTTTTCCCATGAATTATGAGATTTGATTTGCTCCTACACAACTGAGACTTGAATAAGACTGCAGTCACTCAAGTGTTGTTAGATAACTCATATGAAAGAGAAAAGTCAATGTGAAAGGCTTTTACTGTGAACTGTTTCTTGATAAAATTTTTTGTTTAAAAATGAGAAATATTTTATGGAACATTTATTAAAGTTGTGAGTTTGCCCCTAAGTAATCTCATTGAGATTCTTTATTTTAAAGAAATTGAATGAGTGTGTAGGGACTACACTGAGAAAGAACACCAAACAAACAATATTCTGGCTGTGCAATGTTATTTGAAATTAGCTTTCTGTCATGAGACATTTCAAGCCAGAATGGTTTTAACTGTCTTCATTCACAAAATGTTTAATTTGTTTATTATAGGAAAAATCCTAATGTACTAAAAAATGTGAATTTTACAAGTATGGTAAATTAAGATGTTTCCTACTGGTGTGCATGTTTTATGTGGTAAAATATGTAGGTATGTAATTTTAACACATATGGACAATCATATGCTTTTGAAATTGTATTCACTATTCTTACCAGTTCATATATGAAAGGGTTTGCAACTTGGTACTTGAGGAAGCTGAAAGTGTTTGTAGTCTTTTGGAATTAGACACAGCAGAACTTTTTTCTCCCTGCTGCAACAGCCCATTAGGAGAAGATTCTGAGAAAAACTTGAAACATTTTTTCCTCCTTTACATTGCTATTTAAAGGAATTACTAGCTTAATAGTCATAGGAAGACTGGCAAACACGATAAAGAATTGGAGAAATTAAGTATTTTTCACAGCAAAGAATATTGTTCCCTACAGTCATATATATTCCAAATGTGTTTAGTTCATTTTGCATTTCATCCCACCACAATCCAAAACTGCATGCATGTTAGGAACACCAAATAGGGTCACTTCAGCAGAGGACTTTCCCTGCTCTTGTGCACATACTGATATAGTTATCTGATGTAATCATCTGTAGTTCCTGAAGATTTAGAAAGGTTATACAGCTAGGCCAGAAAAACAAGCTGTAGAAGCAACAGTGAAGATTCACAGCACAAACCCACAAAATGTCATAGCCCTGGGTGGTGTCTGACAAAGAGCTAAGTCCAGAATAGAAGATTTTATTTTATCTAGCCATCATAGTTACAGATCTGCATAAATTGTTTGGTGCACACTTGTACTTCATACAGTGATTCAAATCTTCAGTTATATTTTGGGAATCTGTATAGGTATTAATTATGGGGATTTTTTAAAATTAGTCTTCTAAGGCTGTGGGACTGTATTTCATGTTTTGAATTTAAGTAATAAAAAATAATATAGTTACTTGATATTGAAATTGAATAAGAAAAAAATGTACTGAAATGTAAAATTCCCCTATTATATAAAGTAATAGTTTACTTTCATAATTTAAAAAAGAATTCTATTTGTATATTCTTATAATTATACCAAAAAATTTGGTAAGGGAAAGTAAGGCTAAAATTGCTAAGTGTGCAATAGATAATCAACTTGTAATAGAGAAGAGTTTTTAAATTTGGAATAGAAGACAACTCAGTTGTGATTTTGAAAGACTTTTAAGTACAATTTCCTTTTAGCTTTTTGTGCATAGTGCCTAGGTTTATCATAGACACCGCATCTCAGACTGATAATTCAATGCAAAGTTTGCATTTTACCCTCCCAGCGGAGTTGACCTTCACTAAATGTTTGTATTGCACTTGCATGGTTCATACCATACTGTCAGCAGAATCCTTTCACTGAAATACAAAACTTAATTTGATTAAGGTCAGCTATAGTCTTATATACTCATTTTCCTCTATTTACCACATACTATCCAGGTTAAATCAATATTAATTGCAAATAAAACATTCAAAAGCCAACTATATAACACATATTTTTTATGTAGGATATTAAAATTCTCAAAAATTACTTATGTGTCAAGATCTGGTGGGGTTTTTCCACCATAAACACAACGTCAAAATTATTTTTCCTAAAAATCAGTAATGTTTCACACTCAAGTAAAGACTTCAGTGTGACATAGAACTCTATGAAGAACTTGGTTTGCTTATTTAGGGCTTAATTTAAATTGCATTGTGGTACCATAATTCCTTGACAGCAGATTGAGGAATTTGTAGCTAAATAGTATCTTTGAGTATTTTTCTGCATAGAAAGCATATTTTCAGGAAATGTGAAAACAGGTGTCATCTGATTACTCAAAATATTTAGCAATATTTGCAGCTTGAGTCCATTCAGCATCCTTAGCCAATAAGATCAAGATTCATATTGCACTCTAGAGCCCTGCAATAGGCATATTGAGGCAGCCAAATAAAAGCAAACAAACAAACAAACAAAAAAAAAAAAAACAAAAAAAACAAACCCAAACCAAACTCAAGCTAAATTATTTTTAGACATGTGTTGCTGTAAATTAATTCTCTGTACATAAGATATAGGTATATGGGGAGGCTGAGATGGTTGGTGTATCACATGTTCAGTTTTTGGTGTACTGACATAATTGTTTAAGGAGCAAATCCATCTCTGAATGTCTGGTGAAGACAAATAGTGGGGAACAAAATTTCACATTTTAATAGACGTGCTATGATATGAAAATCAGATGTTAACTGTGATTTTACTGTAGATTTTCCTATAGTGATAGTAGTAAAAGTAAAATCCACATTATCTGCAAATACAAAATAGATAGCAAGTTGAAGATATACAATAAAATTGTATGTATTTTTTGCTTCCTTTTGTAAGTTTTTAGGAAAAATATTTATCCACAGGGTTTTGATTTAGTTAGCACACTCTCTGCTGTTGAAATTAAAAGGCATTTTAAAAGTACTGTTAATTTAATATCCCTAATGTGCTTTCTTTAATTAAAAATATGCCTGTATCTTTTAAATTTAAGCTACTCATTTAAGCTACAGAGGACATCATGCAGCTCTTTTTATCATATACATTTTTTGTATATACATTTTTTGCATCAACCAAAATGAAATGTCCAGACTGACCTGTCCAGCTGTAGATCTTCAGGGTTCTCCCTCTACTTTATACATTTAATTTTCATTCCAGATGCTGTTTCAGTGATTTCCCTCTCTGATTTTCCTAGAAATGTATCTTGTGGCTGAAAGCTTGTATTCAATTAGCTTTAGAACTATTTTTCTCATGGGCATTGTTGAATATATAATTAGCTATTTTTTTCTGATAAAGTAACTTCTGCTATTATTACTTGGTATTAAAACACTGCTCAAAATTACAGGAATATTGGACTTTAGGCTGCTAAGCATATCTGATGATTTAACTACAAATCTGTTCTACAGAGTTGTATTTTTATTTCTCCTATGGGAAAACCCCCACAGAATGTATTGAGTTCTAGATGATAAGCAATTTAGCCTTGTACTGTGATCTCTGCTAGAAGGTGACCAGTGTGCAGGGCTGATTCCTGTTTTTTTCTAAGTAGTTACAGTATATGATAGTGCTTTATGTTGCTTTCAAAGGACATAGAATGCAATAGAATAATTCATCTTATGTAAATGCAAAGGATGTGTGAAATCTCATATGACTGTTGGAGCATGGATGTATGAGTCCACAACCTTGAAAACTAAATTTGCTTCCTCTATCTGTGCTCAGATTTTAGGAAGCCACAAATCTACTAAATTACATACTCCTTGTTTACATGGTTTCCCATTAGTTCTTTTTCATTTTGTTTGTTTTCTGTTTTCTTTTACCCATATTGTCGACTTCTGAATTTTAGGGAGAAAACTAGTAGTACCTGAAGAATGCTGTGGTTTTTCATAATTGACTTTTTACTGCTAATGGCTTATTTCATTCTGAAGTGTAAAAACTTAGAATATTCTACAATCAGCAGTGAATTGCAGCTTCTGTATATTGCTTTGCATCTGATTTCTTAGTTGTTGCTCTCAGTTCCTCAGGTTATGAATGAAACTAACTTTGGATTTGATTTCTTGTACTGGAGTATTTTTTAAACAAAATCTCATTATCAAAAGAAATTTGAAATGCACCTTTTTTTTTTTTTTTGCTGTTCACCTTCTCTTATGATGTTTGTGTGTTACCTTGGTCTTTTAATTTTCAAATATTTGTGATAAAGCTGAAATTACATTAAACTTTTTATAGTGTATATCTCTTGAGACTCATTTGAAGTATTTTCTTACACTAAAAGCATTCCAGGCAAAACAATTTTTTAAAAAAGGTAGAATAAAAGAGATTTTTTTTCACTAAGCTGCAGTTAAAGCTGTTTTCATATATATCTATAGGTCAAGGGAATCTACACTAAAGAGGAAAATGCTCCTCTGCCTTTGTGGCTTTGTGGCTAAGCAGCTTGTCATGAACAGCAGAACTAGTGCTATTTTTGTGTTGAAGAAACAAATTGATTTCATGCAGCAGCTTTTCCTGGAGTAGATCTCATAGTACAGAGGATTTTCATGTCCCAAAGATTGGGATGTCCATAGGAAAAGTATGCTTTTGGGACAGCTGCTCAGTATATGCACTACATTATGCTTTTATTCCTATATCTTATTATTACTATGTAACATCTTAAAAACAGACTTGCAATAAATTTTCTTTTATTTGTAGAAGTTAACCAGAATCAATACAGAAAGCAGAATTTTAAAACTGTTAGGTTCCATGCATTTTTAAAATTTAATTTTTGAGAAGTAAAAGTAGCAAATAGATTTATATTCAACACTGCAGACAGAACATGTGCTTTGCTTCTATCACCCAAATGCAGACACATAAGACTTCTGTATTAAAGATTATGCTACAGAGCTGTACAAAATTTGCTGACTTGAAAGCAGGCATGGAAGGAAGAAGAGTAATTAAATCTGTTATCCTCTGGAGAAAGTTAAGAGGTAAAATGTACGTAATCCTTCTATTGTATATGGAATGGAGAAACATGGGCTTAAAGGAGATTAGAGAGTGAATGATGGGTAAATGGTATAACTAAAAGCAACAAGTACTCTACTATAACTGATAGTTTCTGTGCAAAAATCCTCATACGTTTGCATTTTGAATTTCAACTTGGAATTTTTACTTACAAGAAGAACATTGGACTTTTAAGCATTTAGGTAGATGAAACTTTTAAAATTACAAACTTATATTGCTTCTATGTAGAAAGCATTATTTTCATATTTCCAATTTTTACCGTATTTAAATACCTATTACTTCATCATGGTATTGATAGCTTTCATAGCTTTATGATGAAAATTAATTAAAAGTAGAAATATTAACTTTTAACATTCAATGCTTAATTTCTTCCCTTCATTGAACGGATGTCCTCCTTATCCTAATTTTTTGGTGCAAATACAGTAGATGGTATTCTATATTGCATCAAAATACTGCTTGTCTAAATTTTTCTCCTTGGAGATCATGTCCAATTGCAGATTTAAATTCACCAGAAGTTACGTGATTTAATGTTTACCTATATAATATAAATGCATCGAGTGTTTTCTTTATTGAATGTCATACAGATATTTTCTATGCTTCAACTAATATTAATTTTCAGTATTACATCTGCTTTGTGTAGCAGAATTATACAAGGAAGTTTTATCTCTGGGGGAAAAAAAACAACAAAAACAACAAACAGAACAAAACAAAACCCAAAGCCCAAACTGCAAGCAGACAACTTCTCCTATTTTTGATGTCAGATTTTTTCTTTTCCAACAAGCTTGTTGCTAATATTCTTCAGAAAAGCAAGCTTGATTCCAAACTGAAAATTATGTACATCATTCAGCTTAATCTAATTTGCTGCTCTTTTCATGACTGATTCTATTGGCATTGTACTCCTTATAATCTTTGCCCAAACACTGCATAGTTAATTTATTCTGCTTGATAGTACTTTGGAGTTGATTCCAGTTGTTCATGGGAACAGGAATCCATGTAAAACACATGCAGTTAAACAGGTTTAGGTATTCAAACCCCTGAAACGCGCTTGATTCTGAGTAGTTTGGCTCAGTACACATGCCTGAATATACACTGAGAAAGCAACAAAGAGATTTATCTTCTTGTAATGCACCCAGTATCTCTGCTGGAAAGACAGAACAAATTACCTAGTTGCACCATTTGGTGTAATGCAAAGTCTGACAATGAGCACAAGTAACAGAATAACTGTGACTGTAAAGAATGTTTTTGTAGAAGAGGACAGACAAAGTATTTTTTCCTTTGAGCAACTGATGTCCTTAGAAGATGGTAACAAAAAATGGCATTCCAGCATGAAGTTGATGTGTAAGATAGAATGAGAGCATTTGCAAAGCATTGAAGAACAATAAAAAACAGCTTTTTAATGTAAGGGTGTTAATAAGGGAGGGAGTCAGAGACAGGATTGTAGCAGAGACCAGGCAGAAATACGACAGAAGTAAATCAACTCTTACATCTTACAAGAGTCCGTGAATGCAATGAATATTTTCCAACCATAACTTCTTGATTTGTGGTCATTTTGGTGTTATTCAAAACCTGCTCTTTTGAGAACTTTTAGAAATGTTTTTTATTGTGCAAGTACATAAGCACCACTACAGTAATAGTGTAACATAGGCTTATTTAATGATAAAAAATATGTTAATGAATATTTTTAACCTTACTTGAAGAACTGGAGGTAAAGATATATGTGTTTTACTTGGAGCAAAACTGAATTCAATGAATTTGAGGGTTACACTGAAAAAGAATTCTGAAACTCTTTTTTTTGTGCACTGGACTTGCTGACTGGCATTTAAGTTGCAATTAGTCAGCCTTAAAGGTTAATAAATATCTACACATTAATGTTTCAGTTTTTTGATAATATCTACTTAATTTATCGTAAACTATTGATAAATAATTTTAAAAGGTTTTGAGCTGATAAAATGTAGAAGATTTTTCGTTTTAATTTTGAAATACCATGTATACTTTGGTATGTGTGCAGTTTATCATTTCTACAATATTGTAAGGGTATAATGAGATTGGAATCTCAAATTTGGAGATAAAAACATGAAAGGGAATAATCTTTTATTCCTTTTGATCCTAGATTTTGACTAGTTTCTTTTATTTAATTCATTAAATAATTTTGTAATTTAGTCAGTACATGTTTCTGTATACAAAAATATATAATGTACATGTTTCTGTATACAAAAATATATAATGTCACGGGTCTTGATAAACCTACTAGATTTGAAAAATGAAGATTTCTGGAAAAATACTGCTGCAAAAAATATCATCCCATATCAAAGTATTTTAAATGTTGTTAGTCTCTTTGCTCTAGGCATCTAGGAATGTAGCTGAATTACGTTTCTGTTGAAATAAAATCTGAATTCTACTGGGATACCAAAATCAGATGTTTAACAATTTTTTGCATAAAAACTTGACATTGTCAATATATATAGTGTATGTGAATAAATAAAGATTTAAAAGAAACAATAGTTTGTAAATAGAACTTTCTATAAAAAATAGAATTGTACATTTTCTGCTATAGAGTTTGTTTAACTTAAATATTCATGAGGCACAATAGTTTCACAACAAATCAAATATAATTAAATGATGCATTTTCACCACTTACAAAAGGTTTATTAAAGGTTTATTTGCTCATGCAAATTAAAGTTTTAGAGTAAAAATCCACATGAAACTTGGCACTAACAATTAAAAAAAATATTGGAAGATTTCTCGCATGACTTGCAGTATTTTGCTGTGTTTAAACTGCTCAGCTTCTCTTTTAGAATCTTTAATGAAACCAGGGAGGAGGCTATTTATTTGCATAATAGGACATAATTTGCTGTGGTGAGGTTTTAATTATTTATAGGCTGTCTAAAATATTTAAAATGGCATCACTAAGGAGCATGAAATGCTGGCTAATGCCTTCATTTCAGGATTCCTGCCGATTCCTTTATGGGTCAAGCATTTTATTTGTATTTAGCATATTAGCATAGTAGCTTCAGAAACACGAGGAAAACAAATTTGTTCCAGTATGTTTGCAACTTGGGTGATTCAAAACTGGCAAAGGTCATTGGGAGCAATCAAAGGTACAAAACATGCCAGAGGGGGGCAGCCAGATTGATCAGATGTGTGAAATAGTTCTATGCAAGTACATCTGTATCATTATGTGTTTACTGCTCCACCTCTGTATGTAATTTTATACTTTATTTGCTTTTATTTCCACATTACTTGGATACATTGTATTATGTAGTGTATATATATATTTTTTTTTTTAATAGCAAGTTCTATTTCAGTATTTGTATGTTTTAAATAGTTCCAAATTATTGATACATCTTGAGGGATTTCACTCACATAGTACAGCAAACTATGTGCCTTTGGTGTCTTTATTATTAAGTGTTGAAAGCAAGGACACAAGGGAGGAATAGGAGTTCTTGCTCCAAGGGAAATAAAATGATAGAGTTGATTTTCCTTGTGGTTTGAACATTAATGCAAGTATATGGAGAGAGACTCTCGGGTGAAATAAAATACATTTTTAAAAGTTAACTGGGCCCATTTCTACATAAGAGATGGAGACAGGCACATGAAGCCAGAATATGGAGAAAAGAATTATTGGCTCAGAAATCTTCATGGGATCCTTGATGATCCCGTCATGTGTCTCAGTAGACCCTTCCTTCCAGCCTGGTTAGAACCCTCTGGGTGGTCTTTTCCTTCAAGAATAGTGATCTCCCTGCTAGTTTGGTGTTACCTGCAAGCTTTTTGCACTGGTCCTCCATTGCCCCCCCTAATTGGGAAGGAGGGAAGCAGAACAGGTCCTGTGAAGCTGCCTGCGATAGGAGGCCACTCGTTACTGGCTTCTGAGCAGAGCTGCCCTCCTGAACCACCCTTTGGGCCTGAGTATCCAGCCAGGCTTGTCACCACTTGGCTGCCCACACATCTAGACTTGAATGTTGTAACTTGAATACAAGAATTAGCTTAATCCTCCATGTAGGGAATCTTTACTACAATGAAGACATTAATAATAGTTGTAAAAACATAAACTCTTTCTTCAGAGAACTCCTTAAGAAAAAGCTTCTCGGTACTTCCAATATGCTTTATAGCAATATAAGATAAGAAAGCTGTGATAAAATTCATTTTATGAAACTAGCCAGTGAAAGAAATATTCCAAGAACAAAATTCAAATTCTTGGAAGTATTGTGAAAATCATTTAATTAGAGAAAATGTATTATTAGAACATTTATTTTCCGAACAATTGTCTTTATTTCCTCCACCCCTCTAGTCTCCAAGCATCTCCATATTTTATAATTTGACTATATATAAATAGTCAATTATATAAAATATAATTTCAGACTTATAGTCTGAAAGAAACTGCTAAGGTTTCTGCCTTTATCTTGGAAGCCTTGTAGTGTCTTCCTAAATATTATATTTAATCTTTTCTTGTTTCACCTGAAATCTATTCTTTGCTCATTCTCATTGTTTTTTCCAGTTCCTTAGTGACTTAAATATTTGATCAATGCAATGTTCAGCAATTAAATCTTTTACTTGTTAGCTTCAAGTAGAAGTATTGAAACATTGGTTTTGGGGTTTTTTTCACCTGCTACACAGGCCTGTCCAGTTATCAGTTGCCATCATCAAGCTATTTTTCTCTTACTTTATTTATCAAAACAGAATCAGAAAAACAACCTTGATGTGTCAGTTAGCATTAATTTTATGTGATGTTTTCTAGAGATTCAGTTAAAGTTGTTACCTACTTAACAAATGCCTCAGCAATTTTTCTAAGAGCTTCTGGGCTTGTTTGAATTACAGACTTGTCCTCAAAATTCCAGTGGTTTTGTAGCTTAAGGTAGCTAAACTTTCAATATCAGATTGCTCTAGGTGTCTGTCCTATCCACTTGAAACACATCAAGGTACATTCCTGTCTTTTTTTTTCATACCCTTTGCCTCTTAAAAGTAACATCAGTGTCCAAGTAATTTTCTCAGTGTCCATTTTCACCGTTTTTGAGAGGATGTCACCTGCTGGAGAAAGATTAATTACTTCTGTAATTTTTAGGAAATTTTGTTGTTTCTCTTCAGACACAAATTCTTAGGTTGCTGAGAGAGGTTGTGGATGCCCTATCCCTGAAACTGCTCAGGTTGGATGGGGCTTTGAGCATCCTGATCTAGAGAGAGGTGTCCCTGCCTATGACAGGGGGATTGGACATAATTGTCTTGAACAATTCCTTCCAACCCAAAGCACTCCATGAATCTGATTCTGTGGCTCTTCTCTCTGTCAGGTTGCTAAGAAAAATGTGTGACTTATTCTATTAATTTTCATCATAAAGCTATAGAATTCCACCTTGATTTTAAGCATTTTAAGGGAATTTTGAGCCTTTATTTTTGTTTTTTAATATACTGTTCCTTCCAAGCCAGAGTTTGGAATCATGGTGACCAAAGATGTGCACCAGAAGTTAAATTTGGCAGTGTTGATTTCATGGGTTTTTTTCATATAGAGTAACAAATTTTGCCCTGGAAAGGTCTAAGATAACAATAATTTCTATAATGATGTATCAATATATTCCTTAGTTACTTACTAGTTCTTTATCCTTAGTTTTTAGTATTATTAGTTATCAAAGAGCAGTTTGTCAGTTTTGGCAGATCATGGATAAATTACTTGAAACAGAAAATTAGCTATTTTATGGTAGACAAAAGACTATTAGCTGTAGCCAGGCAACTGACCTCAGTTTCCTAACTCCAGATGCTCTCCAGCAGTCAAGAAATGTTTCAGAGTCAATTTCCGTCTTAGCTTAATAGCAGCAATAGTTTTGGCCAATTAGCTACACAAATTAAGAGAAGAAAATTTACATCAGGCAATCGAGTTTATTGCTATGCATTTTTATTCTCCTTAGGGTCTATGTAGTGATACCTACCCCAAGTACTGTCAGTGACAATTTTGTCTCTAGTCATAATTAAGAAAGTTGTGATTATCTTGTTAAAAACGCAGAATTTTTGATTTCAACTCTGAAAACATTTTTCTTATAATTATTCCTTTACAATGAATGTGATTATTCCACCAGGCTTCTATCAAAACTGTTGTCATGTTTCCTGGTGGAGAAACTTCTGTGCTGATTGTCTCTCTCCTTAGATAGTATATTCTGTGGCTTAGAAACCAACCCTTTTTCTACTCTGTAGAATATATCTCAGGAAAATTTGGCGTAACTAAAAAAAAAACAACAAAAAAATGATAACATATTGGACATTAAAAAAAAGTTTTTGGGGAAAAAAAGATGCTTTTTATGTAAAAAATTAATGCACAATTTCATTGCTGTATGTTAATTAAAAATTGCTATTGCTTTGTTTATCTGCAGCTACTATAAAAAATGTAGACAGTACTGAATAGAATTTGAATTTTTACCTTATTATTGAAGCTGCTCTTCCTCTTAAAAACTGTTGTTTGTTACTTTTCATATGATTTTTCTTTCTTTGGCATTAATTTTATGAGGAATGTCCCATTTTTAAATATTTTCATTCCCAGTATACCTTGGAAATTGCCCATATTGGATTATGGAATCCGTAATATTAATATATAAATTTGTGCCTCCCCTTTCCCCTTTTCTTGCTTGTCCAGTGAGGATGTAAACCTCAAAATACCACATCTGGTAGGGAAAAAAAAGGATTCTTTGGAAATGAGAATCTCAGTGAATAACTGGATTTGCCTGGGTACTTTTGTGAACAGATACAAGACCTTGTCATAGTAGTAATTCACTAGGCATTTACAGATTTGTTAGGCAATAAAAGCATTTCTAATTTTTTTTTGCTTATATAGTTTGTCAAAGTGTAAGATTTACATGTCATAAAGGATGTTATTCTTGTGTTGTGATTTTTTTTTTAGCTATTACTCAAAAATATTGAATTGAATAGGCCAGCAGTCTTCTTGAATTTTTGTATTGGGAAACAGGTTGAATAACTTACACCTCACAGGAATAACTGAGATGTGTGCAATTTATTTTGCATTACAGAAGTTGAAAGTTGTTCTGTATTTTAAAATGAGTATTCTATCCCACACTGTTTGACTCTGTTGACACAATGATAAAAACTTGGAGAAAAATTGATCAGAATGGATACTTGAAAATATAAAAAATTCTAAGTTTAGTTTCAAAATTAGTTGACCTCACTTGACCAAAGGTCTCCTGTCAAGTTAATGAGAAATGGAGCAAGAATTTCAAATGTTCTCTCATGCTATTTGCTTAACATTTAGAAAATCACACAGTCGGGATGCTAAATTGATATTCTTCAGAATATTCAGTGTGAATGGAGTAAATGTTTGCCTGCCTGGATTTTTTCTAGTATTTCTCATTTATATTCTTGATTTTTCTGATTTCTGTTTGTTCTTTACAGATTTACAGATCTATTATTACAAAGTAAAATGCCACCATCATTAATATCTGATTAGGTGAATGTATATCAGACCCCTCTGGCAATTAGTGTTATCCTAACTCTTGGAGCAGATGACAAAACCAATATCATGATGACATAAACCAATACTGTGCCTGTTTAGAAAAACTTTAAAACACCAGAACTAGATACCCATAAAGTTATAATTTAAAAAATTGTTAGTGACTTTTACTGTTTAATGAAATGGAAGACATTATGCAACTTTTAACTTCATAGATTGATATTCACAGGATTTTAAGTCCAGTACATTTTTTTTTTTAGCTGCATAGTTCAATTCTTATTCCAAAAATCCATTCCCATTGTTCAAACCCACTATGTTGCTTTAAATTTGAGCTTTTTTAATTAGCTTCATTGTATTCTTTTTCAATTAGAGTAGCTTCATTTATTGCTTAGGAGAAGCAATTACTTCTCCTAAGTAAGTGAAAAAATGACATTGAAGTCCTTTAAGTTTACAGTTTATTCCATGAGATAAATTACTGAACTTCCTTAAAACTTTTCTGAAAAAAAAGCTTTATTGAAATGCACTTAGATTTTTATGCAAGCCTCAAAATTCTTGTATTAAAACTGTGCTTGTTATGATCACTCTATAAGGTTGAAAAGCTTTTGTAAGTGTTGGATTTTCTGTTTTATCTGAGCAAAACCATTAAAAAATCTGTTCTGTGTGAAAGTCCAGAAACATGGTTGAACTACAGCCTGATTTTTTTTGTTTTGATGAATCATAATTTGCAACATGTGAGGGGATTATAGAGGCTTTCTCTGTCCAGAGCTATTTCTGTCGCTTTGTGAGGAAACATCAGAAGCAGAAAAACAAGATGTTAATTTTTTCATTCATATCTTTACTGAACATTGCACAGGAGTGTATAAATATCTAAGATTAACTAATTTTGATTGTATTTTGTAAGCATGGTACCTATTGAATTATATGCGTCCCAAATTGAAGAGTTTTAAGTGGTTGTGTCCCTTTGCTACCTTCACTATTAATATCAGTCATATGTAATCTGGGAATTTTAGGAATTTTACTACATTTTAAGTTGTTACATTTATTCAAATTCAAAAATACTTTCTTTCCCTTCAAGGAAGAAAAGCAGATAATAACTGTCACAGAAGATTCACTAACCTCCACTGATCCCATAGCATAGCATTTGATTGATTACAGAAAATATTTTATTAGAATACAGGGGTAGAAATTCATCAGGGCACCATTTTTCCTCACTAGAAATACAGTCTGTTGTCAAGATAACACACTTGTAAAGTTTGCTGCTTTTTGGCTGGGGTAGAGTTAATTTTCTTCACAGTGGCTATTACGGGGCTGGGTTTTGGATTTGTGCTGAAAACAGCATTAATAATACAGAAATGTTTTTGTTATTGCTGAGCAGCAACACTTGCTCAGTATCAAGGCCTTTTCTTCTTCTCACCTCACCGTAGAGTAAGGAGGCTGGAGGTTCACAAGGACTTGGGAGGAGACACAGAATATTCCATACCATGAGGTGTCATGCATGGTATATAAAGCTCTGAGAAGAAGGAGAAAGACAAGAGGGACTGTTTAGAGGGATGGCATTTGTCTTCCCAAGTAACTGTTAAATGTGATGGAGCCCAGCTTTCTTGGAGATGGCTGAACTTCTGCTTGGCCCATAGGAAGTGGTGAATTAATTCCTTTTTCTGCTTTGCTTGTGTGTGGCTTTTCCTTTCCCTGTTAAATTGCCTTTATCTCAACCTACTACAAAAGCATTCTCACTTTTACCCTTGCCATTCTCTCCCCTGTTGCACCAGCAGAGAATGAGCAAGCTGCACAGGTTGCCAGAGGGGGTTAAACCACCATAGTCCTTGCACCAAAAGACTTCTGGTTTAACCCCAGTGGGCAATTAAGTACCACACAGACTAGAGCTCACTTCCCCTTTCACTTCCATCCCAGCGTGATGGGCAGGAGAATCAGGAAGGAAAAGAAAATAAAACCTGTTGGTTGAAATAAGAAGAGCTTCATAACTTAAAAAAAATGAAATATAATAATTACAATACTAAACCTGACAATAACAGTAAAAAAAAAAAAAAAACAACAGGGAGAGAGGAAACTAAAACCCAAGAAAAACAAGTGAAACAGTGCAACTTCTCATCACCAGCTGGCCAATATCCACTGTCCCTGAGCTGCAGTCAGCCCCCTTTTCATGTAACTCCTCATGTTTATATTCTGAGCGTGGCATTGTATGGTATGGAATTTCCCTTTGTGCAATTTAGATCAGCTATCCTGGTTATGCTGCTTCCCAGTTTCTTGTGTGCCTCCTCACTGGCAGAGCATAAGACACTGAAAAATCCTTGATTTAAGGTAAGTACTGCTTATTAACAATCAGAACCAGTGTGTTACCAACATTAGGCCCATGCTAAATCCAAAGCACAACTCTCTCCCAAGAAGGTTACTTCTATCCCAGCCAAACCAGGACGTAAAACCAGCTATACCTTTTTCACATTACCAGCACAGTGTCACTCTAATTGTCCAAATGTTGTGAGGGGAGGGAAAAACCTTACCAATTTGTAAATTTATTTCTGTGAGATGAATTCATATGCCTCCGCTCCAGTGGCACACTGAAATACTAATTTAATTTTCCTGCAGAAAGGTTTTATACATCTCAGAGAACTTTTTGTTCAGGGAAGTTGGCATTTGGAATAAGAGAAAAATGAGAATTCTTTTCAGCCAGAGGCTAAAGAGGTACTCCTGGCTGTAGAGTGTGCACAGTGGATATAATCATTGACATACTTGGAGCCGTACTAGCAGCTGGTGTGTTCTCCTCTGCATCAGATAAGCCCCTGTGGGCTATTTATAGAAAATGTGTAGGATCTTTCTGTTGTTATGTCTTTCACATGCCCTCCTCATTCTGGTAAGCTGCATCATGGGCCTAGACTGCTAATGGTGAGCAAATGAGGTAGATGAGTGGCTCTTCGTCCCCAGTGGGACAGGCATGGCACACTTTCTCTGTAGTTTTGTGGGGCCACTGCCCTTAATTCTTTCCACTGCTGAACCTGGCCCTTCCTTTAATGCACCTTTGCAGTAAATTGTGCTTACCCATTCTTCAGTGTTTTATGGGTACAGCTGTATGTGCTGTTGTCCACTGGTGAGGTGCATACTGCTAACCTACTCTCTTGGGAGGTGTGATCCTGCAACCATAGTGTCAGAGTCTGTCTGAATCTCTCTAATTTACAGGACAATGTACTCAGTGATTTAGGCTTTATTTTATGAGGTCATTAAGAAATACAACAAGAGCAAACAATGGCCAAGACTAGTCTCTCACATGAATTCACTTACCACTTAATTCATGAGGTTTCATAACTTATAACCCATAGCTCTTAATTCATGCACGTGTGAGGAAAAATTTGTTACCTAGCCAACAGTAAGAGAGCTGATTCATCCTCCTTTGTCACAATGCAGGCACCTCCTCACACTGGGAGGCTGGAAATATTCAGCACTCCTGCTGCTGTTAGATCATCTTCTTAAAAAAACTTTTTTGAGTAAGTTATACTTTTCAGTCTTGAAGTTCGGTCTATACTATTTCTGTAAATTAGTAGATTCTGAGGAAACTGCTAGAGAATAAATATGCAAAAATGATGGCTGCAGGTGACAGTAATCTGCAGGTGATAATGGCTGCATTATGGCTTTTTAGCTCTTTCAGGCCACCTGTCCTGCCTACATGGTACTCTCAGTTTGACCTAATGGCACTGCTTCCAGCATATGTCAGCATGAGCTGCATTAGCCAAAATCTGAGCAGTGGCTGAGTGAACAGTCACTTGGCTGTAGTTCCTCTTTTACTGATGGCAATGAAACAAAGAAATACAGTTTCTTCAGCTCTTTTGAAGTTAGATATCTACTGTTGTTTTGGGCATTCTGGAATAGCGAAGAATCCACACATGGGTATGAGAGGTGATGCAATGTATGGGGAATTAATTTTCTGTGATTGTCATTGTAAAATGATTTTACAGAACAGTTTTAGTTAGTTTTAGTTTCTTCCTTCTAAACAAGTGCTTTTAATTTTTCTTTACCTTGGATCTCACTGACTAAAACAGGTAAATATGAGCTTATCTTTAAGCAGATGGTTAAGCATATGTTGAATCCAAAGCACAACTCTCTCCCAAGAAGATTACTTCTTTAATACATGTTTCAGAAATACTGCTAGATTTTGTTGCTAACAGTGGGAATCACAAAAAACCTTGAGGGGAGAACTTGATATGTGATTTTGTTATTACTCAATCCCTCCCCAAGTCTCTCCATCTGTTTTTGAGTATCTTAACTTTACTACTGTGTATTAGATAATGTGCCCTATATACTCATATGGTATATATCATAGAACTAAGATATATAGCTCTTGAATTATCTAGATTGCTTTAGGTATGCTTTAAAATGATGGTTCTGTTTTTCATATTTGTCAGTTTTATTCAATTTCAAATAAAAATATTTTGTAAAAATGTTAGTATACTTCATCTTTTCAGTTAGATTGATATGAAATTTAAATTTTTTTTGCTACCAATATTGAATTTGATTAATTTTAAATCTCATTAAGTTTACATTAAGTAAAAATATCTCACTCATAGATAAAAGACAAGAGTAAATAATTAAATAAAATACCTTTATGATTAGCAGCACAGTTGAAGTAATGACATAAAAGTGCACTTAGGATTTGTTTAATCTTTAAGAAGTTTGCTAAATGTTAGAACTGCTGAAGGAATACAGTTTAATGTAAAAGCAGGAAGTGCACCTACATATGGATATGTGTTTATAGAAAATTATTGTTTGGATCAATGAAACAGTGAGTAAAATATTTAAATTTTTATTTTGTACAATTTTACATAATTGGGTTAATAAAAGTTTTATCTATAAAAGTGTAAAGAGATGTGTATAACAATATTATGGAAAAGATCAAATTATCATCATATGAGGGATTAAGGTCTTTTTATTTCACAGTTGTTCAATTTGTATAATTCTATAGCTTTTAAAATATTCTTTGTTCTCAGTGTTAGTTTATAATGTTCTTGTACTATGGTTAGGAGATAATAATTAAAGAATTTATTCAGAGTTCACTGGCTGCTTTGTCAGAGAATTGTGACTTATGTTCTCTTCTATTAGAGAGGTTTGGGAGTACTTAGCTAAACAAATCATAAGTAGCTCATTGCACTTGTTTGAAATAAAGCCTCCTTACCACTGTAATTACAATATGTAAGATGTTAGTATGATCATAGCTAAGAGAAAAGAAAGAAAAATGTGTGTTTTAACACTAATTAGGAGAAAAGGCAGACTTCTATTTTTTATTACTTTTTCATTGGAACATAGTTAAATACCAGCTTGATTTTGCTCTGAATATCCTTTTATAATTAAACCTCTTTTCATTTGTTAGTGGTGGCAATAATAATATTGTTAATTTACAAGGAGTCCTGAGAAAATAATATTTTGCATTAAAACCTTATCCTGATTTCACTGTGAAACTTAAAGTTAGTCCTTTCCCAATGGTAACTTTTAAAATTTTTCCAAAGAAAAAATGACAGGGTTTTTTTTTTGTTTGTAAAAAAATTGCTGTGTTGGGAATGTAGATAGATACAGATATTTTATACCAGAAACAGATAGAGAGTGTATGTATTGGTTTTGAATAGGGATCTGGTTTTTTCAATTACATCTTACTTTTAAGCAGTGTTACTTACATGCATACAAAACCCAGTCAGTATGTCTGTATTGATTAGACTGAATATTCATCCTGTCATGGTAGTTCAGTCCCACAGGATCAGCACACACAGGATGAAGAATCTCAGGAAATGAGACTCTGAAACAAATCCATTAGGTAGACCTTAGGATAGACTACTCAGTGTCTCATCCACATTTTCGACCCTGAGTGGATTTGTGTCCTTAATTAATGTTACCAATCTCAACAATCAAAATGCTCTTCTTGCTCAAGGCCAAGTTTTTGTCCATTCAGTATTTTTTTCCACAGAGATAGTCTTGACAATAGTGCTAGAATTTGTAAAACCAGAGTGTTGAATGACCACTGGCAGCAGTAAAATACAATAGGAGAAGCAACAAAAAGGCAACATTATAATTAATGAGCTGAGGTAAGAACATTTGTGTTTCTGCTTTTTCTGCTGTAGGATTCCACAGTGCTAGGCCATTTATCTCCAGAGAATACCACAGCTATGCAAGAGAGAGATCTGTCTCCATTCCAGAAGTCACAAATTGGACGAGACCACTTCCCCTACAAAATTTTGAGAATTTATTTTCTCTGATTGATATTGATATTTTTAGTAACACTCATACTGCTCCTTTCAGGGATTAATGTGAAGAAAATCAGTATTTTTTGATGATTGCCATTATGAGATATGTTAGATACTTTCTTTTATATTGTAAAAAATTATTGGAGTCACTAAGTGACAGCTGTGATTATACGATTCTCACAGAGATTTCGAAAGACATTTCTTTCCTTATGTGTGCAATATTGTACAGCTGAGTAACATGAAGCTTTGTTAATTTTAGCATCATCTGAAACAGTTTCTGCCAAGGTTTACCACTGTTTGTTCTGACAGTTAGAATGTGCTGCCTGCTTATCAAAGACGCCTTCAGAAATATTACTATCCTCTCTATAAAGAGCTTTATTAAAATAAATTAAGCCAGGCTGAGAAATTGCTAGAATGAAATTTATGAATACCTTTATTTCAGCTCCCCTGTGCATGTGCATTAGAGCAGTTTTTAAACACAATCATTCCTTTTTTTTTTTTAACAGGTACACAACACTATTTATGTATGAAATTACAAAGATTACTTCAGGAAAAAGTATTTGTTATTCAGTTTTTGCTTTCCTACACTGCTTACACTGTGTCAACATGTCATATTTATTGTTTATTATATAAAGGATGCTCTGAATACAAAATGGTTGATTCCTTAATAGGAGAAGTGTGGCTGTTGTCATGCAAGTTCTGGAGTACTTCATGACATTAGTAACTCTGTAATAAACATAAAATTAATAAACTCATTACTTATGAGGGTAAGGGATAGTTTATTTCAAAAGTAAAGAGCAGAGAAACAAGGAAATAAAATGCAAAACCATACTAAAAATTTAGTTAATGAAATTGAACTGTATAGCATTTGCTTTTTTATGTTACCTAACTTTATATTTGGCTTTAATTTTTAACAGTGAACCTTCTGTTGACACTAGTTGCTCTCGTGTTGCATGGCAGTTTCTCAGAAATTTAAGCTTCAACTACCAAATGCACTGTATATGCCCTGAACATAGGAAGATATAAAAGAAGTAAGAGTACTTAATAAATCTTTACTACTACAAGCTGTTTTAATGAGGAGATGACTGTAGAACGCAGTGGTAATCATTTTCCCACTCATGGGCACCTGCTGATAAGACTTATATCACTGACCATTCATTTGTTCAGGTAGCTAATACTGTGAAAAGGTTGAAGTGTTTTTGGTAAAAGATTTGGAAATGCTCCCTAGTGGGCAGGCACCAGGACCTTATTGCAATTCAATAGGTTTGTGTCTTGCACAGGAATTGGGCCAGTATGAAGGGTTCTAGGATCACATGTAGATAGTCCAGTTCTCAAAAACCAGGAGTTCAGGGCGGATACTTGGGGAGTCTCAAAATTGAAAACAGTTGACAGTTATGGCTGTGTGCAATGGAATTTCTGCTTCTCCTGGAAAACACAGAAATTTGCTCAGGAGTCTTGGGACAATTTGAGCAGCTCAGGTTTGGTCTTGCCAGTCTTTTGAAACTGTTTGGGAAATTATCTTAGAAATCTTACTGTGACCAGGGTATTATTATTTTTTCCCCTGTACCCCAAGTTGCATTGTATTTACTGGAAAGCAATCACTTGACTTCAGCTTTTATTAAGTAGAAGCTCTATCTGTATATTTAATTTTGAGCTAGGAATATTATTTGAATTAAAAATATTTAACCTTGTTTTCTTTCTTGGGCTAGAAATGAAACATTCTATTTCATCTATGAGTGGGAGGTTGCATTAAAATACGGTGATTTTTGGTTTTGCATTTCCATGTAAGTGACTTTATCACTATGTCCCTTTACTGCAATCAGAAAATAGGACTCTAATGAATTTTCTTACTCTTGGTTTATAAAATTCTAGCTATAAATGCCAGTAGAATGTACAGTACATAAAAATCTACTTCACAAAGGCAATGAATAATACTTATCCATTCTGAAATTCAAAACTTTAAAAAAAAAAAAAATCACGTGCTGTGTGTATTTTAGCAAGGATATTATGTGGGTTTTAGCCATTAGAGAATCACTGGGGCATTGAACTTAATTTTCTTCTCTTCACTGTGCAACTATTAAAACTTTTTATAAAATACCACAGGCTCTTAAGTCATGGGGGTGTGTGTGTGTGCACTTTATTCCAGCTCAAGCTATTTCTTTGTCTGACTTACATAGAGTACTTGCTCTAGATCTGTTCTGTTCTGCTTCTAACTACTTGTAGTGATATGAAGAAATGTCAGGTGAGAACTGAAAGATCAGTCAACTGCTTAATGGTGACTAATTTTTATGCTGTTTATTTTGTTGTAAAAATTCGTTAACATTTGCATTGCTCTGGAAGCGTATATCCATGCTAGTACTTATAGAGTAAAGATGTTACTGTGAAAGGAATCACATTCCTGACACATTTCTGGTAACTCAACTTCCGTCCAGATGCCTGCAGAAAGTTATCTGGTAGAAACCAAAGCAGTTGGGTTTTTTTGTTTTTTTTTTTATTCACAGTTAAGTATCAATTTTAATGCTACTCCATTAGGTAAACAGAGTAAAAAAAGTGCGTATGGTTTTGAAACATGAGATTCTGAAATATATATCCCATTCCAACAGAAAGCAGAAAAACTTTAGAACTGAATTCACACTTCCAAATAGGTGGATTATTTGAGATACTGTGTCAAAAGCCTATAATTTATGGTGAATAAACCTTTTAATTTAATAAAGAAAACACAAACAAAGCATGCCGATTATTCTAAAGAGTCTGAAACTATTACAAGTATTCTTATTTGTGTGATTTAAATATATTTTAAAATAGTTTGCTTAGCCAAATGTGTCAACTTCATTTATGTTCATTTTTGTGTGAATTTCAGGGTTTCTTGAAAAGTTACAGAATCAAGACATATTATGCATTCATCATTTAGGTAATTTATAGTGCCATATCTATAATTTACTATGTAACATCATAATGAAAATCATTGCAAAACTCTGGTGGATAATTTATAGATAATATTTTGCTCTTTGTGATGCAATTAAGTTATTAGAGGAAAAAACCAAGAAAAATTAAAAGAATATCAAACCTTCAAGTCAAGCACTCCAAATTTAGAAAATACTAAAACTGAAACTGTTGTGGCCTCTGTGGATTATCTTTTTTACATGTGTCTGTGTTAGGAAATATCTATCCCTATGGGAAAATCCCTCTATAATCCCTATAGGAAATTCTCTACTAGTGACCACAAAAAAATCTAGTGAGAGCTGCCACCCTTAGCAGTCTGAGGTAGCAGCATCTCGACAGCTGGGGCTGTGACTGAGCATTTCAGTCCTGAAGAAAACAAAGTAGCTTGATTTACTCCAGGTGATGGCAGAGTCACCTGGAGGTGGTCAAGAAATGACTGGACATGATGTCTGGTTCTGTGATTCAGTTTACAAGGTTGAACTAGATGATCTTGTAGGTCTTTTCCAAATTGCAATAATTCTATGATTCTGTGACAGGACAAGAAGGAACGGCTTTAAACTGAAAGAAGTTCAGAATTAGAAAGGTTTGAATTAGGAAGAAATTCTAAACTGTCAGGATGGTGAGGCACTGCAACAAGTTGCTCAGAAAAGTGGATGCCCAATACCTGGAAGTGTTCAAAGCCAGGCTGGAGAGGCATTGAACAGCCTGGTTTAGTAAAGGTGTCCCTGCCCATAGCAGGTAGGTTGGACCCAGAGGATCTTCAAGGTCCCTGCCAATGCAAACCATTTACAGTTCTTTGATTCTATGCTTGAGAATAGAAGAAAATAGAAGATGTTGTATGATGAGTTACATTATGAAAAATGAGCCTTTAAGTTAAGCTTCTAGGAGTTCAAATGCATTCCTTGTTCATTAGTGCATGGAGTTAGATTTGCTCTCATCTTGTGTCAGCTGTCTTATCCGTCTCAGATACCTAGACTGAACTTTGGTTGAAAGTTATGTAACTTCTGTAATTTCTGCATAAAATTCTTTTCTGGTTAAAGTCTAGGGTATCCAAGCAAAACTTCTCAGTTTTTCCTTTTCACACTAATCAGAACATTTATTTCGGAAGTATGTATGCACCTAGAGTGTACTCAGAGGGTATATGCCAGTCACACCCCCTCAGTTTTCTGCTCACCATCTGTATCTGGGGAGTTGAACCTTCTGCCTGGAACCTTACTTGTGTTACTTAAGCCTGTGTGGTATTTTTCTCAAAAGCCATCATACCTTTAGCAACACTTGTCAGCCTTAACATGGGCTAAAACTCAATGCAACTTGCCTCCTCACTGAAGGCAAAAAGTTGCATACAGGGTACTTATCAAAGTAGGACATAAGTGGCCACAGTTTCTGCTGTAGCATGCAGGCAAGTAAGGAAAATGGGCTCCAGGTTGCAGAACAGGGTCAGAGTCTAGGGCCAGTAGTTTGCAAGCCACTTAGGTACTTTGGAAAATACTGCAATTTTTCTTCTTGAAATTGTTGTCTTTTCTTTCATAAATGAACATCTTCAAGAACATCTTGTATCCAGATATCTGTTTTTGGCATTTGTTATGAAAATAATACAGTTACAGATTATCTACTGTGCCAGACTACTTCTGGCTGTTTTGAATAAATTTATTATGTATTTATGTAGAATTTTCAGTTTCTATTGTTTTGAGTCACTACGTAAAAACAAATTTCTTAATGCTGAAACAAACACATACACATCCATCCATCTATACACAGACATATGTACATACATATGTGTGAAAATAAAAAAGGTGTTTGCAATTAAACTGGAAAACCAATAAAATGAATACTCAAGTTCTGCACTGTGGTTATAGAGCAAGATTTCATTGCAGACTTGAGTGAATGTGTATTTGCAACTTAAAATCAATTCTAAGAGATTACAGCTATTTTAATACTATTCAGTGGGGAAGATAATGTGGATTTTATCCAGCTTTGTAAACCTTAAAATAATTTTAGACCTTCATATATTTCTAAAGGATGATGCCTTGAATATATGTGCACATAGATTCATATTGCTAGCCCATTTTAATATGCCTATGCTAGAACCAAAGTATTAGGTGTTTTTGCTTTTGGATATGACACAGAATGATAACTTCCCTTTAAGACTGGTGTAACTAGTTATGGAAATTGTGCTACTTAAGTTAGCTGCTTGATAATATGTACAAATAAAATGCATTTATTATATTATTTCTAAGAAAATAAAGGAAACCTATTAATCATTTAAGTCATGAAACTGAAGACAGAACACACAGAATTTCTGGAAAAGTATTGTCTCAAGTACATAGTTCCCCATTGTATAAATCTCCGATTGCCACTAATTTCTGAATTCCATGGATTAAGCATGGTTACACCCATTCTTTTGTGTGCTCTGTATGGTGGATGAATATATTACCCTAGCAGGGACCAATTCTGTAGAACTGCATCTTTGTAGAATTCTGCAGAACTGAACCTTTGGTCTTGAAAGATAAATGTAGTTATGTCTTCTGTCTGATATGAATTCAGATCTTCAACAGATCTTCCAGGCTCATGTTTTTGGCTATATGGTGATCTCACAATAGAAGTTTTGTTTTGTTTCACAGAAGTTGCATTATGTCATCAAAGAGCACAGTTTTGTTCAAAGAGCAACTTTTTTCTTTGCTCAAAGAGCATTTACTTTTGAAAGTCTGTTGACATGACTTCATTGTGAAGTTGTGACTTGCACTATTTTATTCTTCTGAAATGTTTTACATAACTTTGATATAGATGCTTGCCAGAAAGTACTTTTTTGTGAAAATAAAATACTTTATCTGTACCTTAGACAAAATTTCAAACTGAAAGTAGGGCCAACATAATCATTATCTTTTTATACTTCAGAAAACTAGTTTATATCCACATGAAGCTTTTCAAAGAAGTTCAACAGGAATTCAAAGCATCTCAATCAAAATACTAACCAAATAGTGAAGGAATTCGTTATTTATCCAGCTATACTGAAGATTCTCCAGTTCAAAACTAGTACCATGAAACCACTTAAATTTCTGAATGTCTTTAAGTTTTTGAAGAAGGTGATCATCAGCCAACTTCATTAACAAGAATATAAACAAAATGTGATTTATATGTAAATACCTCCGCTTAAGTTTATGATTCAGTTGTCTTAGTATATTACACTCCCTATAACTGCGTCTTTTCTGTGGTAATTGTAATACTGGTCATCATTCCTTTCAGAATCAATGGTCATTCTAGGAAATAAAATTAATAAAGTTATAGTAGTCTCAGATAATGGTTAATAAAACTTGATCTTACACTTAAAAAAATCTTTTTCACGAGGACAAGTATGTTAAATAAATTCTGGGCAAAAGGAGATTGTTTCCTATGGTGTTAACTTAATTTCATACTCAAAACAAATGTAGAATCTACCAAAAGGCATCCCATTTAACAAGACTTCAACAGGATGTTGAGTAATTTAAAATAATTAAGACTCCCAAAGTAATCTAAAATAAAATACATCATTCATCAGTATAGGTGGTCTTTACTTGGGTCTCCTTTTTCACTTCAGTTTCTGATATATCTGATATTTTTTAGCATGAGTGGTCTTCTACTTGGTCTTTGTACATATTAACTCCTCTGATAGTATCTATTTCACTTCTTTTCCCTTCTATAGGTATTTGAGTTCTTTTCACTTTCTTTCTGCACTAAATTTTAAGTCTTTAATTGCCTACACCACCATCCACTAATCTGTTACTGTAGGAATGCCAGCACAGCCCACCCTTGACAACAAATGTTAAGACAAGGATGTGGGTGTGAAGGGGAGCACCCAAAACTATCTGAGCAGGTGTTTGCTTAAATGCTAACCGGGAAACTCTGAAGGGATTTCTGAAATAAAGGAGTCGACTTTAAAAGAAATATGTAAAAGGAAAACCTTTGGCATGCGGGGAGATACCTTGCAGTGGTGGTTATTGGACCTCCTTCCTGCTGCAAGTCTTCCTTCCATCATGGCACTATGAGAGGAAACAAGTAGGGACTCACACCTTGGGTGTGTATGTGTATCCTTCGTTTGGTGCTTTCACACCAAAATGTGGGTTTGCAGCCTGTGGGGAGAGACACAGCTTCACACAAAGCTGGAGCTCTTCTCTCCCTCACACAAGGTTTGTGTCAATTGGGTAGCCTGCCCTCCCAGGGGAGAATGTTGTGCTTGTAAGCCATATGCTGTCTATGTTCCCATAGTTCTGTGGGTGTGATTGCCTTTAGAACTTTGTGGGATTGAGTAGAGAGGGGTTTTAGAAATTAAGAGGTGTTTATCAACATTTTGTAAGTGTCCAATATTGTATTTTGTCTTAGTTAATAATGAATGCAAAATTCATTGATTGTTAGTTCATTATTTCTCATTAATAAATCAGAAAGCTAATTAAATTCTTATTTTAGCTATGTAAATGGAACAGTTTTTCCCTGAAAAGTTACCAATTTTTTGCATCCAAATTACATCCTAGAAGTAGTTGTAATACGATTTGCACTCAAAGTGAGATTTACATGTGAAATCAAGATGTTTTAGTTTAATTACAGGTCTTAACAATCTAAACCAAGAATTATTAACCTGTTCACAAAGATTCTAGGTTCTTATAATATAAATTATTCAGTTTTTACAGCTTATTTCTGGTAATGCCATTTTAAACTCCTTTCTGGTATTTGTCCAGCATCTCTGTGTTATGCTCAGGCCTCCACTGCTTTTCTTGGTCCTTGGCTTGGAGAGTCAGGGAGAGAGTTGATTATAGGAGTAATTAGAATTTTATAACTTTAATTATGATTCTTTTGGAAACTTTTCTTGTAACACAAAACCTATGGCTTGTTACAAGGGATGGTGGCACTGTATTTACTAGCTTAGAAGGCTACCTGTTGTGGGGAAACTAAACAGAGATCTAATATTGTCTTATATCATTCTCTTTATCTTGTCATCACTTTGTAACAGTGAGGTGGACCTTCAGGAGATACTATCTTTTGTGTCCAAACTTTTAAATTTAAGTTTTTGCCTTTTTTTTTTTTTGCCCTGGCAGATGGTTTATCCATGTAGCATTTGTGTAACCAATTTTTTTTCCTGTTTGTTTGATTTCTTCTTGTTGTCAGAAACGTTTCTAATAGTGATAGAATCAGCATTAATGGGACCTAGTCAGATAACCTGATTGTAAATATCTTGTTTCAACAAGAAATGCTTCTGTTTTTAAATGTCTCAACCTGTAAATTGATATATCAAATAAGGATCAAGTTTCATCACTAAGTTTGATAATCCATATTTTTCAACATTGTTTAAATAATTTTGATACCATTTCCACAAAACTGTTAGATTGAAACATAGGATAAATTCATGCTTTCTTGAAAAAAAAAAAGGTAAATGAATAAATATGAAAGCAGTGGTGTAGTCGTGTTAATAATATATTCTGTAAAATACAGGTCTTTTTGCAATAGCTACATGGTATTCTCCAAAAATGCTGTGTTTGGATAGTCAGAATAATAACTGATAGCCATCTGATTCTTCTGATGACATAGGTAGTACCATATCAATGTCAGTCCATGTGTGTAACTCTTCCTAGAGTAAATGTGTGCTACATCAAAACTGTTTTCTCTGTTTCTATGTAATACCTTGGTATTTTCAATATTTACATTCATTATAGGTATTCTTTGTCTATTTTATGTTGTCTTGTCTGCTTTCCTTTGCTTACTGTTGGACTCTCAGGCTACTTCTTGTAGCCTGATTCATCTCCCAGAAAAATTAAGTAAAATATACCTATATATTTTCAAATTGTTATTTCATCTGCTGAACTTGCCTTCATCAGAAAATAAAAATCTTTGAACACCTTCAAAGAGTTACTATGGTTTCAGAGGATTTGGGCAGGGCCAGAGTCTTCAGCAGCTCTCATGTTCTCTACCTTACTGTCAGTTCCTGTACTCCTGTGTTGGACACACTCCTAGTTTTACTTCTGCATCTGGTATTGGGGAATATTTTGTGTGCTATTTAATGATAAATCTAAGGTGGATGGTGCATCAAAGTGAGTTTTTACTGCAACAGTAGGTGGTTAGAAAAGAAAGTAACGTGTTCTGATGAATGGGGTTGTTGTGAACCAAGAGCAGGACCTGGCACTTGGCCTTGTTGGTCTCGTTCCATCAGTTCAGCCTGTCCAGATCCCTCTTTAGAGCCTTTCTACCCTCCAGCAAATCAACACTCCCACCCAGCTTGGTGTTGTCTGCAAGTTTACTTGAGGGTGTGCTCGATCCCCACATCCAGTTCATTGACAAAAATATTAAACAGGGCTGAGCCCTAGGGGACACCACTAATGACCAGAGGGCAACTAGATTCAGCACCACTCACCAGCACTTCCTGGGTCCTGCCATCCAGCCAGTCTTTAAGGTGTATCTCTTTTGATTTTTGCTGAACATAAGAGCAAATAATGAAATTAAATTCGGGTCTTCCAATTGCTTTCAGAAAGTAACAATTTAGATGAGTAAATTCTCTAGTGAAAAAAAGCTTCTTCGACTGATTCAGCAAGACTCATGTCATAGTTGAATCCTAAATCTTTTTAAGAGAAGATATTCCACCATTTAGTACTCTTTTTATTTCCTACTTAAGAACTGCTGAACTAAATATTGCTCAAAGCACTAATAAAGCTGTAATAGAAAATGTGTTACGTATTTATTTATGACAAACATGTTAATTTGCAGTTTGTATAACCTGGAAGTGCAGCCAATTCCTTTATTTCTTAAAAATTAGAAAGCTAGTAACAATTACCAGGGCTAATAGACAAATAGGTAACCATAGAGTGAATGACTGTAACAGGCAGATTACTCCATTTATTAACTTAATATAACAATGTAATCAACAAATTTTCCAAATGTAACAGCCAGTAATCAAATTAGATCTTTGTTTTATAACATAGTTAACAGTGTTCATTGGCACATCATACATTTACTCTGAAGTGATGTCAGCAGTAGCTGAAGTAATTTAATTTTTTTAAAATAAAGTATCGATTATTAATTTTGTAGATATACAAATCATTTAGTTAAAAAAGTTTGAGAGTAACTGTATATGCAGTTTTTTCTAAACTGTGCTTTAGAGCTACTGTACATACACTATGGCTTAGGTAACTCTCATCTCCCCTCACGTTTCTTTTCTGATTAGTCTAAGCATGATAGGCTATAGTTATCCATAACACAGTTGTCAGAGCAAATGAACATGGTATTTAACTCAAATAACAAAAGAAATATTCTACTAATATAACTACTCAACCTGGACAGAGATAGATAGATAGACAGACAGATAGATAGATAGATAGATAGATAGATATCAAGCATAAATATTTTTTATCTTTGTAATTCCGATATGATCTTAATGGGTTTGTGTGTCTGTGTAAGTTGCTCAGCCTTCTTTGGCTTACCTTTCACAACATCTAATTTCCTCTATTTCACTCTTACCCGTGAGCTTACATGGGGAGAAGCTGTCACTTAAAGGCAATGCCCACATAGACATTTTCAACTTCACTTGCCTAATTTTTCAGGCAGAAAGAAGTCCATTCTGCTTGTGCACTGAGCCATGAAACCAGATGGCTGCAATTAACCCAGCAATGAAATGAAGTATGATATCTTAGGCTCTGCAATGTGATAACACTCCATGGTTTCCTCTGGCACAGTGTATGAATGAACACGCTAGAAAAACTGTGTAAACATTCCCTTAGATGAACTGTGTTGTAAGATACTTAAATCCTTCACACCTGTTGACCATGCAGAACTCTAAAGTTCACTGAAGGGAGAAAAGGGGCTGTGTAGGACTCCATAAGTGAAAACCTACCTAGGTATTCTGAAAGCCAAGCATGGTGAACTGAACTGAACCAAACAAAAAAAGAGCTGCTTATGGGAAAGAAGTAATACGTGAATGGTAAAGCAAATAAATTTCCTCTAAATTTTCTAGTACAAATCTCCATATTTTGCTACTTGCTGTTTATATTCAGGATTTTGAAGTAAATCCTACATAGGCGCTCTCTACTGAAGGCAGTCATTATTTAGGGTCTGATTATTTTTAGGAGCTAGCCAACCATTTAGTATCAAATAATGTGACTATGGGGTTTAGTTTTTGGTTTCAGTTTGAAATGAAAAGGTTAACTTTGTCATTTACCAGCTTTTATTAGTTTTATATTAAGAAGGTTTTTATCAGTAAGCAAATAAGGATAAACAATAATTATTAAATATGTGCCCTCTTTTGGTAGGAAAAATGTCTTTTCTGAAGGCAACAATTTATTTTAAAAAATGCATCTGGGATTTAGGTTTTAATTATCGATCAGAAAAAAAAATATCTAATAGAAGTACCACACCCAAAAACACTCTTTGCTGGGTAGAGTACTGAGGTGTTTATTAAAAATCTTCTGTTAGAAATCAAACAAGTGAGATTTTTTTTTAATAGAGGGTGCATTTGGATTTCTAATTACTTACCTCTCCAGATTTATGTTCTTAAAACTACATAAAGCATGAAGCTTTTTGCTCTTTTTCTATATAAGAGATTAAATAAAGCCTCAGTTGATTACAGTTTATAAATTGACCACATGCCAATTATACTGGAGGCTTACAAAAGGTAATGAATAGCTCATTGACTGTGTCTGTTTACTGTGCACTCTGCATCGATTTCTGGTTTGTTATAACATTTCACACATCAGCACTGGAACCACTAGACCTACCATTCTCAGAGGGACCTGAGAGTGCTATGGGTCAATACCTGAAGCATATATACTGTACATACTCTACTTAGTTCAAATTAATCACTGTGGACCAATTTCAGTCCTGGCATAAGTGGGTAGAACAGCAGGACTTGGTTTTGATAGAACCTTATTGACATACTAGTATCTTAGTAGTCTTCTTAGAAATTAGTGTCATATTTTGCTAGAATTTCTGAAAAATTTGAAGTTCTTTTTTATTCCTTACATTCCAATATTTGATAGGGTTTTCTTTTCTCTCAATAATTGTTCACTTCAAGTTTATTTTGGAATGGAGTTTTAAAGTTTTGATGTACTGAAACCTTCCTGTAGACTTCTGCTTTCTGCTTTTCTAAGAATTTAGCTTTGCCATACATGGTCAGCAATAAACATGATATTCTAGGCAATCTTTAAACTACCCTATTATATGGCTGATCTGTAAAATATTTTTCTGCTTATGAGAGTATTTCTTAACTTTTCTGTTTAGTGCTGGAAAAAAAATTTGAGCATTTGTATAAGAATTAAACTGTGTCATAGACAAGAAAATCTAATGCAAAAATAAAAGAAATATATAACTAAATTCATGTTTCTACTAGCTAATTTCTTTTATCTCAGACAGTTGTCAAAAATGCAGCCACTTAACAAATACTTTATTGAGAATGGAATGACTTTCTTTGTGTTGTCCTCTTCCACTTCCAGGAACATCAGTGAGAGATTTCCAGAGCTGGAAATTTATCTTCCCCATGCGTGGTAGTTTGTAACTTCCAACCAGTATGTCAAGTATTTTACATTTGAGAGATTGTCCAGTAAAGGGGCTGATGTAACTGAAACAGTACATCACCACAACCAAGACTGGCAGGATCAAAGATACACGGATAATTGCTCTGAAATAACATTTCTTTGTGTCTGGCTCATCCACCCTCAGGTGATGAGAATCTTAGAGTTCTTGTGAAGTTCATTTCCTGCAGTTATTCAAAATGCTCATCCTACATTTGATTTGTAACATGGCTTAGTTAAGTATATACACAAACCATTAGCTCAATATTCATCTCTCTTCTCATTATTTTTCCACATGCTACCTTGACTTTACTTAAACATTCACCAAGTCTAGGCTAAGCTACATCAATCTAATCATGTAACCATAACAAGGACTACAACATGTTATAGTCAAATATGCATGGTGAACATCAAACTTCCCTTATTTATATATGGATCATTTTTTACATAGATATTTTTAACCCCTGTGTAATCTCTAGCTAGTACAAATACTCTGCAAGATAAGTTTTAGACTTTAAAATCATTAATTTCTGTACAATTAAAGCTGTTATACTTTTAAAGCTGTTGATACTGATTAAATCCATAACATATTGTGACAGTTTTGCAAAAGCCTCTAAATCACTGCTTGCTTTTAATATTTCTCAACTTCATGCTGTGCTCTTGTTTTATTAAATGATAATAATTTCATATTTGTCTTCCTGCCCATACTATTTATATCATACATTTATTCTGCTGGGAGGGGAGTATTTAACCTAGAGAAGAGATGATGTCTCATTGGTCTATGAAAATATCTGAAAGGAAGGGTTCAAAAAAGATGGAGGCAAGCTCTATTCATGGGTGGCCACTGAAGCTTCCTTCCTTTGGAAGTTACCTTTCTTACAGAGGTATATAGAATTGAAAGTGAATAAAGGAATACAAAGAATAGGAAGGAAAACATTATTACAGTCAATAGAAAAAAAAATTAAGACATGCACCTCTGCCACTTACAGAAACACCTAGAAATACCTTCAAAGATATACAGTAAAGAAAAAACTGGTCTGAATACCTAAAACAAAAAGGAAAGATTGTTAAAGCGTGCTCTGAGCTTGAGGAAAAAAAGAGAAACACAGTTAATATACCTCATCTAAAACAATCAAGTGTATTCCATATAGAAGCCATAGCAGTTATACAATTTATGAATAGGATTAGAACCCAAAACACAGTAGAACCCTGAATGCTCAGTGAAATAGAGTGTTTGAACATCAAAAGTGTTCAAACTATTTAGGAGATTGTTAGAAAGAATTGTAAGATTATGTTATGGCATGATGTTCTAGAACTCTGTGAAATTATTTATGAGCATAAAAATCCAACCAAAACAGAGATGGGATGCTACTTTTCTCTGAAAATTAAAGCTAACAAATAATTGGTTCCTTATTCTATCTAATTAATTACTACTAGTAATGGTGTCTAGTACCTTTGAGAGCTTCCAGTATAATGACTGAAAACATTTAATCATTAGAATTACTCCTTTGTCCATTTTTTCTCAATGATTACATTGACAATATAGTCAGTATTTTCTTTTTTTATTATGAATTCAGTAAGCAGATATGTTGTGCTCTACAATCACCCTAATTCAGCCACTTTCTTATTTATTAATTCAGGGATAAATTTATTAATGGGAAGTAACTGAGTTTTCCTTACTATCTCTATGCTTGTGTGACACCCTCCCATTCTGATAAGAATTGCATCTGTCCCTTTCACTGGTCAGCTTTTGGTTGCTTCCTCAATTGCTCTTTATTTTTGTGTATTCCTACCATGTCTATGTTTGTAAAATTCTTTTACAAATTCTCCTTGAAATTTTTCAGTGATCATTCTTAGAGTTTCAATCAGCCTGATTGGCAATCATATTTCCAATAGTAACTATAATACATTTTCTCAAGAAGTAAACTTTTTTTCTTTTTGATGTAAGGAAGGACTGTTGAGTTTCTCAACTGTTTTCATGCAGTCACAGTGATTTCTTTTTATTTCCTTCCACTGAATTAGTAAAAATAATAATAGCAAAATAATAACCAAATCATGTAAGTAGATATATTTAGAAAGTTGTTATTACCGGCTGAAACATATGCCCAAATTAATTAAGGTTTCTAAAGTTCTTGTGCTAAACTGAGTGTATCAGAAGACATTCCTTACCCAGACTGCAAATTAGGCAAAAAAAAAGCTATAACCTCTTACATCTTTCAGCCTTAAGGTTTCAGGAGTTTGAAAACAGTGAATAATCTTTCTTCTTCCTGATCCAGTTTGTAGTATGGTCTTTTGGTGCAGAAACTGTCCCAAAGCTTTTTGTGCCTGCTTATTTTTTTCTTTTTTTTTTTTTTTTTAGCCACATTCGTAGTCTTCATTTGTTTTAGAGTTTGCATGGGCAAACTTCTCTTAGCATGTGGTGCTACTTCAGTTGGAAGTAGATCTTTTTATGCAGTGTGTCAGATTCCACTCAGTTTTCTTGCCAAGTAGGGTGCCAAAGTGAATCACCAATGAGGATAACCATCACTCACCACTGAGTTGGTCCTCACTAGTGGCAGAGGAGTGTTTTCAAATGACTCACCAGTTGTTCTTTGGGAAGCAAGAGAATACCTAAATAGACAGCAAAGAATTTTTTTGGATTACCATGGCAGAACAAAGGAAATAAAGAGTGAGATGTCCTATCACAGAAAAAGAGAATTTTATACAAATTCACTCTATGACAAAAAGGCAGAACAGTGGTTAGGTAAGATTTAAACAGACTTTATATATGTCCACAGAAGAGCCTTTCCCATATTTTTCTGGTGGTGATCCTTGTGATACTCCCTGAGTTTATGCTCTTTCCTAAAGTTAGTTCAGGACATTATTTTTGGTGGTTTTGCGTTTCACTACTTTGTTATTCTTCCAGTCAATATTAAAATTTTAGGTCAACTGTAGAAATAATTTCTTCTGTGTAATCTCTGTCTTTATGACATTGATCACAGTTAGGTGCTCATTTCACCTTTCCTTCTACTTGCTATAGTCTGCCAGCTGCCAAAATCTAGTTTTCTTTCCTACTGAGCAGGGCTTATTTCAGATAATGTATTTTGTGTTACAGTGACAGCTTTTCTCAATTTTCTTGTTTTCCAATTATTTTGGTCAGATGACAGTGATTATAATATTATCTGAATAACAGTGTCTCACATTGAATATGCAAAATGAATTTTTCATTTTTGATGTGCTTCAAAATTATTAAGGAATCTGCACCTAAAACATAATGGTATTCGACTTAGGGATTTGGGTTACTATTTTAATGTTTTGTTAAATGCTGCTTGTACTTTTAAATTAAGGCTGACAAGATGAAGTGTACAGAAAAACAGAACTCTGGAACATCTTCCAGAAATTGGCGCTGAGTGATCTCTGTCTCTAAGGCATCATCTGAAAAATATATCTTAAATATAATTTTTTCTGCCTTTTTTTTTTTTTTGACCCAAGTCCACTTGATTTACTTGAGGAGAATTTCTAATCAGATATTTTTATTTCTTTTCTTTTTCCCCATAGAATATTATACGCATCTTGTAGTGGTCAACACATTGTAGAGAAATAAAAACTTAGATACATAGAGGACAAGTATTATCACTGTATTTTATAGGCTTGTACTGGCTATATGACACAAGTAAATAGACCAAATTCTTTCTCTTGATTTAACCACTCATCATTTCTGTCTTGGCTTGTTACCATGTCTATATGCAGTAAAGTTTTTAAGGTGTCCCAGCTTCCCCTCATTAGAGGTTTTATTTCTTCTTTTAGATCTCAATTTTTTTGCCTCTGCGTAGGTGAAAACTTAAATTTATAGAGAGCACTTTGGGCAATACTGCTGCCAGTTAATCAGAGAGGTTTACATTTAGTTTCTGCCAGTTTCTCTTAACAGATAATTTTTAGAAGGTAACAAAGTGGGAAGAGCATTGAGGTAATCTGCCTAACTGTTAGAATAAAAATGGCTCTGTCATTTCAAGAGCTCAGTTCGAATGTGGATATAGTTCTTTCTTGTAGCTACTTTTTTGGATAAATAGTTGTTTGATACTCTACCTTTAGTGCAATAAAAATACACGTTCAGGAGAAAGATTTTCTAAAATAACATATGAAAAATATGAAGTCTTTATTTGCCATGAATGTAGCTACAGCTTTTTCTCCAGTGGAATTTTTGAGGGAATCCTTGAAAATGGAAATATCATTAGGTATTGCAATATATATAAAAAAATAAGAATTTTCTATTTGGTCATTAAATGGATGTTTCTCTTACAGTTAAGCTATTCTCATTTATTGAAATGCCAGTTCTTAATGTAGCTCATAATGTCTGCTGGAGGATGAAATTACTCACAAGAGAGGGCCCTCAGAGCAGGATCAATGTTTTTATATTAATGTAAATTACCACTGATTAATGAATGCTGTAACCAATAAGGATTTAAATCCTAACTGTTCCTTTTTTGAAACCTAACCTTCCTGTCAATATTTCAAGTTAGTAGTAAGATTAATTTGTCATGTGCAGAAAATAGTAGTAATATAAACCTAATTGTGGGAACTCAGCACATCGCTCCCGATGTCCAGAGCTGCCAGGAGAACCCTTGGGGGTCTCAGAAGTCCTGGAATGTTGCCAAGAGTGCTTGGTGGCTTGACTTTGATCCATCCACAGAAGTGACAGCAGTTTGAGGACTTGAGATCACTTTAGAGTGAAGGGTGTAAAAGGGACACATTTAGAGGGTGAAATATAGACTTTAAGGTTTTTGGTACAGGGGGGTTATGGAGACAAGATGGAGGGATCAGGGCATGTCTCGTCCTTCTTCTTTCTTCTTCTGTCTTCCATCTTCTGTGGTGATGTTGGCACTTGGGGATTGGTCCATGGTGAAGGTGCACTTGCTAACATGGGTGAAAAGTATTGGAAAATAAAAGTAAATATCATGTACGTAGATTTTAGTATAAAAGACATGCCCGCCCCTGAGTGGTCACGAGTGCCCTTGGCTGCCTTGCAGATCAGACCTCTGTTGGGCAGACAGAAAATTTTGTAGATAAGAAACAATAAACAATCTGAGATCGAAAAGCTGAAGAGTCCAGACTCGTCCTTTGAAACGCGTACCACCCAAGAACCACACTACCCGTGTCGGGCAGAGACAGACAGCCGGACCCGGCACCTAATCAATAGTGGTTTTGCTATGAAAAGCAGTGGAGTTTTGGAGCAGAGAGTAAAATAGAAGTTAAGGAATGTACTTCACTTTTTACAAAACAATGTATATAATACCATTTATCCATATCACTGAAATAAATGTCTTTGTATTTAGGATTAATTATACTGCATACTGGTTTTTCATCAGTACCTGTTTAAGTTATATTCACTGCAATATTAGAACAGTATGAGCTCATGGAAGTTATTGCTTAATATTTGACTTCTATGTTTATAATTTCAAAACCATAGGAAATTAAAATATTCTGCACATTAAAAGAGAAAGGCGAAACAAAAAATAATCCCATTTACATGCACCTGTGTGTCTCTCTGGTTTTCATAGAACTCTTTGCCACCTAAACTAAGGAACACCAAGTTTTTGGTATGAGTGTGTGGGCACTACTGCACTGACAAATGTAGCTTGTGCTTGAATAGAAACCAGGTGGAAACTGTGCAGGAACGTATATGCAACGAGAAACAAAGACTAGAGTAGCAAGCTGCAATGCTGTGGAAAAGTAAAGGAGAACAAAGAGAAAGTATCTGTCATGAAAAAAAACAGTTTGACAATCACTTTTTAGCCATCAGACTAGGAACCAAGTCCCAAAGCTCCAGAATAGAAATACTCCTACTCATACTGTGAGTTTGGCAGAAGAGAGAATGCACAATGCATGCTCCTTAGGGTACATTTTTGTACCAAATGGAATATTATTCTGAAAATCTCATCCCAGATAAGAATCTCTTTATCTGATGGCTTTTTTCTTGATCAAATCAGAATGCAAGTACTGTGGTCTCTAGTATTGAAAGCATGGCTATGGGAATAATATTCTCTGAGAATTTGAGAAAGCCTCATCCTTTGAGGGTCACACATGTATTCTGTAACACATACTCATCCATAATGTTTGCTAACAAATTATTTTTGTGAGTGCTAAATAGATATGAGTCATAAGACAGATAGGTAAAGCTTGCTTTATCATGCTGTATGACACAGTGTATGTCAAGGATAAGTACCTTGGCAAAGCAGATTGCTTAATTCATCAATAGGCAACTTTTTAGTTCCCTATCAGTTTGAGAAGGGATATCTATTAGTTCATAAATACTCTCAAAAGACTCTTTCCTGTACAGCTTCTTGAAGTTTCTAATTGTCAGAATTTCACACATACACTTCAGAATTGTTATCTGTGTTTTCTCTAGAGAGAAACAATGCAAGTACTGTGTAGTTTGAGTTTATATGGAATTCAGTTGTCTGCTTGCTATACTGGTTCTCAGTTCACTAACTTCAAAATGATTTTCATGCAGTACTGCAGACTGTGTCTGCCTCCAGACTACAATGGGAGATACATAAACCTATTAGCATTTTGCACCCACAGTGCATATGTGGTTACATAAACACACTCATAAAGCCAAAACCCATACAAATAATACAATTAGTGACAACTAGTTTATCTCCTTGGGCTATTACATTATTATACAGTATTAAAATAACTTCCTCTGCACATGGTTGAGAGAACCCAGAAATTTGACTGATAGTGTCCCCAATAGAATTTCAATAATCCTACAGGGATATATCTGACTGTAGTATGGTTTTTCCTAAATATTCTTGTCTCAGCTGGGCAGTTGAATGTATGAGTATAGAGTCATGGAATAGTTTATTTAGAAGCAACCTTAAACATCACCTATTTCCATTCAGAAAAATTGCATACTTGTATAATGACAAAAAGTTAATGAAAGGTTGGGTTTTAAATACGTGAATGAAAACTAAAGTGACACTATTTTATTACTTTAGTGATTAGAATGCTACAGTTTTGTTTAACCATACATTTACAAAATTATTAAATGGCCAGACTTAGATAGCTAGAGGGCATTTGTTCTCATATGTATGTGTATATACATGTTGATAATTATATGCACTAATAAGCATAATTAAGGAAACAGAAGCTAAGATTTTTGGATGCCTTTCAATTGTATTAGGAAAGAGTCTGTAATAATTAAGTACCCTGATCCTCATGTCACCCTGGGAAAAGAAGCCATCTGAGAAAGAAACTAGTGAACTATACATTTTATTTTAGGTACTTATGATATTACTTGCCACAAATCTCTTGAGCATTTTCCTAAATAAACCTTTGAATTTGCAGATGAGATGAATTCTGGTGTTTTGAAGGTGATTGGACTGAAGAAGAGTGCAAAGCTATTAAAAAATTCATATTTATTGATAGCTGAGGGCAAAGCTTTATCTCCAATTGTATTTTTCCATTGTCTTCTCAGTAAAGTTGTTTTGAACCTTCTACTTCCCTTTGACACTTACCCAGGCTTGTTTTACTCTGTAGTAAAGGCATATTTTCTGTGTCATTTAAACATGCCCCAGTGCCTGCTTGGAAATCCCTGAAGCAATACTTCCAGTGAAGACACAATTGTATTTTCTAACTATTTATGTGAATACTTTCTTCTTCAGTATGCCAGAATCTGTATTTAAAACTTGCCCTGTGTTTGTTTAAACACTGACAGATACTTTGATTGCTTTTTTGTTCAACTCTGGTAAGTTTGACTACTCTCTCTGCCTTAAGAACAGAGGGTGATGCTCACAATTTCTGTAGTTGTATTCCATATCCTTACCTCATAACTGTAGCTGCAACACACAGGACATTAGCTTCTGGTGATGAGAGTGGTAAATGTAGCTTCAATTTGATGAGTTCTTAATATTTACATTCTGTTTACGTTACAGTCTCACCCTTCATCACACATTCAAACCATGCTTATGTGTAAAAGGAAATACAAGGTGTGCAGTGAAATGATGAATCAAAAAAGGAAAAAATGTTTTGTCTGCTGGTTCTTTCTGTGTGCACATCTCACATGACTGAGGCTCTGTGTGATCCAAAAGTGAATTTTTCAGGAAATCTCCACTACAGTGCCTTTTGACTTAAAAAGAAAATTTTCACCTACTGAAGGAATATAATTTCTTATGTCTTGTATAATGAATAATTAATTTTTCACTTTTTTTTTCCTCAGAGTTTCTCAAAGTAAGGTCTAAAGAATTATGGAGTTTCACTTTTTCACATGAAACATGATTTTTAGGAAGAAAAAACATTTTGTCTCTAATGGTCCTGTGACAAGTAGGAATAAGCAAAATAATCACTTTGAAATATATGTTAATCAGGAAGCAGTGATCCTTTCTGGTAATATAAAAAATAGGCAAGAAATCAAACGCATCAAAATACATACATTATACATTGTAATAGCACCTGAGAAGAAAGATCCACTTATGCCTGTTTTCATTAAAAGGAATTTACCGAGTTTTATGGACTTGGAGTGTAGTTTTTCTGTGATGTATTAAGTCTACAAGCTATAGTTCAGATTTCAAGTTTTTACCTTTTGCAGTGCTAATTTCATCCTTTTATGTCCTGTTGTAAAAATATACTTTTACCTTAACAATGGTTTTTTTGAGGCCACATAGATAGAGTCACTGAAAGCTGTAGTATTTCAAGGGCGTGAGCAGTAACCTATTGAAACCAAAGCACAAGATCAGTGGACCAAGACACTAGAAAGAAGTTCAAGTGAGTTTCATAACTGAAATGAATGCCTCTTCCATACGAAAAATGTCACTAGGTTTCATATGTTATTTTGACCAGAAGTTCAGAATCTTAGAACCAGAAGTGCTGAGCACTTAAACTGCATAATTAAATATGCAACTTCCTAATTTAGTGAACAGTCTTTCTTTCTTTCTCTCTTTCTTTCTTTCTTTGCTTCTTCAGTTGCCTGATAGATGGTTTTATCTGTAGTTAAATTTACAAGTAGCAGCTTAAGCTGTCACTTTGTTTTCCAGTTCATGTCAGGACCCGAATTAACATGGTTTCACAGGCCATACCTCGATTTTTGCTCTGGGTAACACAGCTCTCACAAAGTCAATAAATTAACGAAATCTATGTGGAGAGAATAAGCTGTTCAGAAAAGTGGCGAAACCTCTGTCCTTGGTGATGTTCAAAAGCAGCCTGGCTGTGGTGCTGGGCAACCTTCACTAGGTGTCCCCCACTAAATGGGGCCATAGGACAGTAATGACTTCCAGAAGTCACTGAGGTCTCAGTTATCCTGTGATTCTCTGGTTAAATATTTCTATCTGGCTAGCAGTATTTTTTTCACCATCTAGTGGGGATTAACTTATACATCCAGTATATCATAATTTACTTTCAAAATCCTTTGTCATTTCTTGAGCTTCTTCAATATTTAGTGCTCAATCTTCTGTGCTTTTTTCAACAGCTCCTTCTCTATGTTTACAGTCATGGTGCTTTCCATATGGTATGAAGGAAATTTTTAGAAAAAAGATGGGAATTTCTGCCACTGGAGGAATTTGTGGGCATTGCTGTTCTGTTTCATTTGACTGCTATAAACACCAGGACTCAGTTGTGAGGCTGAAAGCAAATAAGTTTTCAGAGTGCTGATATTACTACAAAGACATATGTGATCCATATTCCAAATGACTTAAAAGCTCCCAGGACTGAGCACAGGAACTCGGTAAAATAGAATTATATAGAACTACTATTTTAAAAGTATTATTAGAAAACCTTTGATCTCTGGCAAATGTGCCATCTAAATCTTGTCCCAGAACTACTTTTGTTTACATAGCAAGTCCTCTGAATCAACTCCTGAATATTTGAACATACGTTTGTAAGTAAACAGACTTCTTAATTTTTTAAGCAACAAAATTAAATTTTTCCCTTACATGTTCTGCTTTCTGAGGATGCACAAGTTTGGTTTTGCACATGCAAGCCAATATTTAAAACCAAGAATAGTTGACACACCTCCTTAGACAAGAATGTGGGTTGGCTACTTAGAATCACTCCTCTCCGGGGAGATAGCTACTTCTGCTTTGAAAGAATATAGTTGTTGCTGGACAACAATACATCAATATTTATTCTAGCTGTTATTATTTGATTCTTGTAGTGGAAATATTTAGAGATACCTTAAGCAGCGTAGAAGCATAAAGAATCCTTGCACTTGGAATTTTACTGCGACAGTTACAAATAAATATTTTTGGGGTTCACTGGGGCTACACACCCAATATTCTGTAGATCTTTTGGTAGTGTAAGGACCTACAAATATTCTTATTTGTATTGTGAAATAAAATCTGTGGAGGTAAACATCTGACCCCAGGGCAGCTGGAGAGTCTCCAGTAGCTCTAGGAAAACAAACAGAATAAGCAGCCCAGTATAGACACCACTTTAAGTTTTTATGAATGGCCTTAAATTTTCCTGCAGACTTTGAGGCAGTGATGAGGCTTGTGTGTTGGAGATTACATCCCATCCTAGAATGGATGCATACAAAAGCAAAAAGTTCCTGTGTTCTTTTCTACTTTCATGCTTTCAACATTTATATAGGATAATGTACTTTGAGTTTGACGTGAAGTATTTTTGGCTATCATTCATCACTGTAGTAAGAGATTTGTTATTATCACGTAGTAAAAGTCTAAAAGATGGCTGACATACTTGTCCTAGAAATCTGAGCAAGCAAATATAACTTTATTAGGTTGCATTTGTTATCCTGGCAAGTTGTTGGGCTGGCAAGAGGGATGGCAACAGTAAAATCCTGATTGAGCTCTCCCTACATGTAACCTGTTATTTCAGTGCATTGAAAGTGTCATTAGTGGTTTTGTGTGTAATCTATGAAGGGATTTCAGATACTATCAAATAAGTCTGTTCTGACTTATAAGGTAGTATATCACTTTCTCCTGTTGTTCATACAGTTAATGAAGAAATCCATCCTTCCTGTGTTGAAAGTAATTTATCTTTTGTGCATCCTAGTACAATTCATTTTTGTCATATCAAGCTAACTTCTTTCAAGGTTCCAATCTCACTGTCACTGGGTCCCATCATAAATACTTTACATATTTGTATTTTATTTTTTAGGGTTTTTTGTTGATTTCTGAGATTCTTTGCAAGGTAGAGGGCAGTATGTGCATCAGATCCTAAGCATCAACCCTGGCTCCTGAAATTACTGGATAAAATTTACTGGCTTTTCACTGTATACTAAGTCATAGAGAAGAAAGCAACGACAGTACAAAAGAGTACATTTTTATTGAAAATACAAATTTTGTGTAACTTTGTGACATAGAAATCTATCTTTACTTTAAGGCAGAGAATTAAATGGGCAACAAATACTGAAGATTAAAAACAAAGTAACATTATGTTTAATAAGTACTGGAATCGTCAAATTTCAATATAAGTAACTAGTGTATTAATAAAAGAAATTTAAGCTGGACTGTTAATTATATTGCTATATGTAATGGTATGCATTCATTTATACAGAATTGATCAACTGTGAGAATTTATTATTCACAAAAAATTAGATTCAAATTTCCAGAAGAAATAGCCACTTATTATCAGCACATTACCAATAAATATACTGACAATGTGAAACTTACCTATCATAGTCATAAATCTGTTTCTCAAAGCAAATATTGAGGACTTAGAATAACTAAACAGCTACATAAGAACACAGGCTGTCTAAAAACTGGAAGTCTTTGTGCCAAAGGATATTTTGTCAGTCTCTGAAGTACATATTAGCAAAAAAAAATTGTGATTCATTTCTGTTGGCCACATTTTTGGAACACTAACTAAAATATCTGCTAAAACCTTTATTAATAAAGAATGAATTATTATACAGCTATATAAATTCATCCAGATATCTCCACATTTCAGAATTAAATTCAAAAATGCTTTTCATTATGTGTAGATTTCAGAAAAAATGCCTTCACCTCAAATATAAATGGAACACATTTCTTGTATGTCTCTGTTAAAGTACTGCTTTAATTACTATGCACAAGGTAATAAACAAACCTACCATATGCTGCAAAATTAGTCAAATGCCAGGAAAAGCTAAATATAAAAATGGAGACAAACTTTTAATTACACTCTCTGAAAACCTTTGCCAGTAAGTAATATTCTTTACTTGGCATTTTGCTTCAGTGTGAAAGGGCAGAATATATGACCAAGCTAATATACTAAATGGTAATAAGAGAACTTTCCAAAAAGGAAGGAAAGAAAAATTTAAGAAAAAACCCCCACACAACTAAGCTGCTATCAAATTTTATTCTAAAATTATTTAAACATCCGCACAACTCAGCTGCTAGCAAATTTTATTTTAAAATTATTTAAATGAGAATTGACTCCCAGACTTAAAAATTAATAATCCACAGGAAAATAAAAATAAGGAAATGAGTTTTAAACAAAAGAATTGCTTATTCAAAATCATACTGGGAAAAAGCATTTAATTCATGTTAGTTTTGGACTGTACAGAACCAGCAGCAGTGTTGCTACTTTGAGGAAAAAAATAAAAACTGAAAAAATAAAACGTTGAAAACATAATTTCTTTCCCTCTCAAATGGCAATAGAGTTAGAAATAGTGTCAGTGAGGTGAAGGGGTCTGACTAAACCCACTTCTGCCTTTCTACACGTGTCCTGTACTCCACAGAAAAAATGGATTATAGATGTATTCCACAATACCATTAGACCAGTAGTTAGCATGGTCTTAGAGGTAACAAGAACCAAACTCCTTCCCACAAATGAAAGAATTGCAGATTTCCCACAGTTGCTATATATTCAGATGACTTCTTTATTGTATTACAGAGAATAGTGTGTCACTTCCCTCAACATTTTCCACATTTACAGAGGAAGACTCAGTATTAGGTAAATGTTTAAATCAGACTTAAGTGGATCTGGTGATCTGCTGAACAGCCTGCTCCCTGTAATTGCATTTATTTTTCTTTTAATGTAAATGTGCTCTAAATGACTGTGACATTTAGAAATTACATATATGCCATATTGCATCATAATGTACATCTAGTACAGAACTCTTCAGTGGACTACCCTGATTTTTTATAGTAGTAAATTTTAAAGACTGCTTTGGCAATGAGATCAACAGTGAAGAAGAGCTCACAATACTGTTAAAAGATAGCTGTGTGTAGCCTGCCTATTTGGAATGATTTTGCACCCACATTACCCTGTACTGTCCCCAGGAATGGCTGAAAGATTGGGTCTTGCTGGTCCACGCTTCCAGTGCCCACAAAAATTTACAGGTGTACCCTATTTTCTCATGGTTATGAGTGTCGCTTATTAGATTTAAGTTAGAATAAAAATTGCATTCCTGATGTATTTACATGAATGACATAAGTCCTGTCAATAAAACAAGATTCAGAGCATAAAGAGAAACTACAGAAAAAAATATCTTCTAACAGGTTAATGCAATTGCATGTGTAATCTTAAAAGTATTTCTCTGTACTGGTATGCAAGCTGTCCATCAAAACAGTATTTAAAAAGGTAACACATCTGAAAAATGCCCTCCTGTAGAAATAGCTTCAATTGTTGAACTCCTAGTCCTTTAGAACATTTGGAGAAAAGTTCTGCAAAACTTAAGAGTAACCTTTAATATTATTATTTCACCAAAGACAAGTCATTTCAACAGAAATTTGCGCAGTTGGATAGCTGATTTTTTTCTTTGGAGAAAGTGTTATACCTGAATCCTGGGATTCTTACGGCTTCTTCATTCTTTATTTGGATAGATTCTCAGTGAAAGAAGCACTTTGTTCAGTCCTGATTACATTAAGTCTGTGGAAGCAAAGACTTGGTAAAGTTAAGGAGCTCTCAAAATACTACCTAGTAAATGTAATTTGGTTTGTCCACATAAATGTAACTTTAAACTGAAATAATAGAGAAGCTGTATTGTAGGTAAGTAAACATCATGAGAAAAGTTATTGTTTCAGACTGGTTTTTTAACATTATTTTATGGAACATAAAAATGTGGTGTAATCATCATTTACCAAGAGATGCAAAAATGAATAATAGAATTGTTTCCTTGAATGCCCTTCAATGCTACATTATTTGAAATGAACGAAATTATTGCTCCTTCATTGCTGTCTGAAACCCATTAAGATTATAAACAATACTGCAGCTGACTGGGCTGTTATCTTAATAGGGTATTCATCAAAGTCCTTGCAGATTCACAGTACAATGTTTCTCAAACTGAAACCAGAGTATTATTATGCAAAATTTTAATTTAATTCATGCTTTATAAGAGCTACATTGAAAGCATAGAGTGTTACTTCGATTTTTTAATTGCTTTGTCAGTGTGATGACTTGAAGAAACATTATATCCTTTTCCTGTCTGTAATGTTACCTACAGATAAAAATTACCGTGTACTTTTTCAGCCAGGGGAAAATGTTTCATATAATTATAATAGTACAATTGATTGTTGCTATACATACAGAATTCTCTCTATTATAGTTCTCTTACCTAATACAATAGACTTGCCATTCATTTGGACTCTAAGGAGATACTCTGAAATTATTTGTTCTATAAGTGCATGGGATTTGGTAGGTGAGTTGAACTGATTCATCTATGGTGTAGTCAGTAGAGATAGATCAATCAAATTTAAGGGCAAAATTGCCTTGCTAGATATAGTGGTTTATGTGTGTGATTCTTGCTGATTTCCCTTGTAAGCTAGTGATCTGGATGAGCAGGACAGTTATTTACCCAGAGAGAAGCCTACCCTGAACCTGGAGTTTTGGTCACTATTTTTTCCCCCAACACAAGTGTTTCTGCATCAGGGCAAAATTTCCCCTTCCTTGTTTTAGCAAAACTTTTCCACACACTGAATATTGGATTTTTTTTTTTTTTTACCAATAGGTGTTAGTTATTTTGATAAGCTATTATGTACAGTATAGATATGACAGATACTGATTTATTTTGCATAAGATATTTTTGGGTTTCTAGACAGTAGTCACTAAGAAAACAGCACTGACATAGTTTGGGCCTACTTAAAACAGCTTCACTAATGCAATTGGGAACAGAATCAAATCTGGGGACCTCATTTTTCAGATTCATGTGCATGCTTTCCTGTAGTTTAGTAGTCTGTTGTTAAAGTGTGTTGCAGCTATATTTATCAAATTTTATCTTAAATTGCAGCTTTAAATCCAGGCCAGAACTAAAAGGTTTGTTATCATTCTTAGCCTTAGGAACAGTCTTTGTATCAGTGATAACATTGACACTATTATAACATTTCTGCTCTTGCAGAAATATTTGTCTGTAAAGGAAAATACAATTTTTACATCTTAAATTCTGTAATTATGAATTCTGTAGCTTTTAGTATGTAACAGAGTTTTAGCAAGCCTACTTTTCCATTTAATACTGCCTATATAGAATTTGGGATTATATCTGTACAGATCTCTGGAACAGTTATTTTTTTAGACTATACATGTATTTACTTTGATTTTTACATTGGGTAATTTAGGAAACCTGCTCTTAAATAATTGCAATTAATCTCTACATCATATATGTGCATGCCATACTGCCTGTTGTTTTCCACAACGATGGAACAGGATCATAAACCCATATATTCAGCATTAATATTGGCTCTTGACTGGTTGCAACTCTTTGACTAAATTAATTATGATTGTGTATTTTCTTAATATGCAAAAATAAACTCAGGGGTTTTAGGTTAACCAGCAATTTTCTGTTGTGATAACAGTTCCCATATCCCTTTTGCAAGGGTATATTATAACCTTGAGCAAAAAAAAAAAAAAACTATTCTAAAATTTCTAGTTGATTATTCTTACCTACATAAGGAAATCTAATGCACATAGCTAAATGATTATTACTTTACAAGAAATGGCAGTATCCCCCTGTGCTCATGTGACACTGTTGGAATATATTTTAATATGTAGTATTGAAATACTAATAAACCTCCTGCATGTAATTTAGCAGTTGCTCGAAAGTGTGAAACAGCAACTTAGGAAAGAAAGCAAATTAGTTTCAGTCATTCATAATTCTTCAGTATGATGTGAAATGCAAAGTAAATGCGGACACAAAGAATGCTAATTGTGGTCTGAAATTTAATGTATGTAAAATCTTTTGGAGTCTATTAAAAAAATCACTACATGTATTTAGCAAAGAGAAGAGATGCTTCCAAGGGGAAAAATAGCTATTATCTACTACAGAACATCTGTTTTATCCAGAGTTTTGGAATTTCTTATATTACATTCTCGAGATAAATGTATCTTCAAAAACTCATCCTTCATACTTCTCAAGAAAAGAAAACCAACCAAAAAATAGGAAATAGGACTTAAAAACTTTCTGATGTGGTAAAGAACCACATTTTCCCAGAAGTCATAGGTATAACTCAAGAATCTGTAGTTTATATGACATAGTAATATCAATATTTTGCATGGTTTTAGTTTATTTTTTATTTAACTGTTCCTGAGCCAGTGTTAGAGTTTGGGCTTGTTTAGCAATGCTGAAGTGGTATTTCTTTTTTTTATAAGGATGTGAGTTGCTATTATAAAATTGAGGTGTTAAATATGTAATACAGATTGAGTAATGACTCAATATTTTCTAACTAGAAATCACTTGCATCCCCTCAAAGCAGATAGAAATATCTGATTATCAGCTATGCTTTGGGACGCACAGAATGCACTTGAATGCATAGAATTAAACCAATTTATATGGAAGTGAATGTAAGGATAAATATCTCTTTCTTTTTTCTCAAAGGGGATACATTTTATATCTTAGCAAAGATCAGTATTACTCAGGCAGATTCACTTTGATTTATTTTCCTACCCCTTAATGAAAACAAGCTGTGTTACCTTTTTCTTGTGAGGCGTAAGGGAATTTTATTTTCCCTACATAAAATCAAAAGAAATCAACCTGAATTTTATCATTAAACTTATTGTCTTGCTTTTATTCCAGCACAACATTGCAATTTAATTTTATTTTTTTTAACCTAAACTGTGTAAAAATGTGTGAACCACAATAATTATACATTAAAGAATACCCCGTTATTATTTGTTTCAATATTATCAAAGTTGCAAAAAAATCCCTGATCTTAGTAGCAATTTTTTATTGCAGAAAAAGTTCAATGTGCTTGTCTTGTCCTGAAAAAACATGTCAAGAGTCACATGTTAAAAATCATTCAGTATCTTTGCTGACTTGTGATTGCAGAGATAAATGATTTACTTGAAGCTGGAAAATATATGTATTATTCATCAGCATTCAGTCTCTCTGTGTGTTTTGAGATGTATTTGAGAGCTACCCTCATCAGGAGACTGGAATTGAAATTAAAATGCTTACATTGATTTCTCTGTACTCATTTTCTTTTTTTTCAGGACTGTGCTACTGGATTAAGCATAGATTTTTTTTTCTGATAATAAGAACCATGACTTCCTAATGTAGATGGACTATTAGAAAATTATTTTGAGCATAAAATCAATTTATTTTTTATTTTGTCATTCTTGTAGCACATATTTTTGCATGCTTTTGGCAACAGGTAATAAGATCAGACTGGAGGACTTCCTCTCATGCCTCCTCTCAGTTTCCTCCTTATATTTTCTGTTTTAATTTTCACCTTTTAATAAACAGGAATGACACTGTCTTTCTCTTTTTCTATATAACTTGTTTTCTGATTAAAATGCCTTGATAATGGTTGTCACTTATTCACATACACAGTAGCCTGGAAGAGTGTGGCAAAACCTATTTATTTAGGAAGATACTAGAAGGCAAACAGCGTCTCCTGGAAGGAGGCAGGGTGTGCTATATATGTGTGTGTGGCCTCTCCAGAAACTCATTAACAATTAAATTAGTGGCTTTGTTCCAGAACCATGGGATTTCAGCTACAACCTGCCTTTTTGTATAGGAGGACAGAATAGATAATTTTTTGTTTGTTTTTCTAGCAGTTAGTGGTGCTGGTTCCCAAACTGACTTTTGCAGCCCCTAGTGTCTGAAATCTTTGAGATTTGACATTTCCAGGGTGACTTGGATGGTCTATTGCAAGGAAGCCATAGGCCTGTGAGATTAACAAGTCTGTTATAAATATTACCCTGGCATGAAAGGAAATGTTTGAAGCTGTAAAACTGGAGAGAGAGTGCTATGAGAGAAAACCATAAATAAGAGGTTACACACTTAAAATATGGCAGACTTTTGCTCTTATCTCTATCAGTCACTTCAGGAATAATTCTCAAACTTAAGCACCCAGAGTGCTTACTTTTGCCCCAAAGTAGACAAGTCCTGAAACAGCAAAGTGATCACTTTCATTCTAATTAGGCATAATGATCATCAGAATCTATCTAAGCATGTTTCACCTTTAAAGATGTACCAAAGTACTTCGAACTTCCTTATGTTTGTGAAATTTAATTGTTGCCATAGATTAGACAATGAAATAATGTTCTTGATTGTAAAGCTGATCAAGTGTACAGATTTTGTGATATTTTTTACTAGAATTCTCTATTCTTTATATGATACTCAATGTCTAACTTTTTTTTTTCATGTTGGGGAGTATAAAAAATGTTCTGAAATATTTTCTGACTTGATTGCAATTTACCAATTCTATATCACTTAAAGAATTTGCTATATTTTTGCTTAGAAAATACATGAAAAGCAATTTCTTTGTCACATTTATAGTAACATTACAGTACAGCAAAAAAACACGCTCTGAACAGTTTAAAGGTTTTTGACAATAACCATCTTTCAATCTGTTTTTGGTTTCTTTTGCTTATGATCTATATATTATTGTGACCATGAGTCATAATGATTTTACAAAACAAATTTTTTATTTCATCAGTATGGAAAGTGGATATATGTTTGTTCTATGGTCCCCTTTAGATAAATGTGCTGTTATAACTGACCTTTATAAAATAGGAGACAGTAATTTCTATTGCATACCCTCAACAACTTCATTTTTAAACAGGAGACATCAAAGCTCTTTTAATGTGGAAAAATGAACAATTAAATCTGTGAAAGTGATTTTATGTGAAAGTCAAGGAATTCCTCCCAAAAGTAAAGGCATCTGTAAAGACTTCTCATCAAAATCAGGCAAGGGTCTTGTTAATTCCCAGACACTCAGTCATTCAAGAATGCCTGATACTCAAGTTCTGCTGGTAAGATTTTTCTGAGGAGACTGGGTAGAAAAGGAGTTTACTGCTGGCAGATCTAATGTGAAGCACTCTAGCTAAAGAGATTTGAGATGTTGTGAAAAAAGTTTGTTTGGAGGACAAGGTGTAAGAATTTCAAATGCTTGTAAATCATAATTATGTGCTTTTTGAAAAAATAGCATAGAACAAAATTGTATCAGAAGAAGGAAGAAATTCTCCATGAGTGTTATTTCTGTCCTATCACTATCTTCATGTTCTTCCTATTGTCTCATGAAGTCTGCATATCAGAGAAGCAAATTCCAAACCTTAATTATTTCCACATGTTTACCAACTATATTTATTTATATTTTTCTTTCATATTCTAATACAACTGAACTATGTTTAATGAATCAATAGCCTTGAACTAAGTTTCATGACAGAATATAGTTTTTTAGAATTTAACTATACTTACATCAGATTGTGTGATATTTTTTATCACAATTTCGTGTGATCAATTTATGACAAGATCTTGCGGTATTTATTCAGCATCTGAAGAGAGGATGTGATTTCAGTCGTCCCTGATGGATATGAAAAGGTATCTGGGTAGTACCACTGCTGCAATACTGTTTTAGTACTTTGTACTGAATGATGGTAGTACATTGGTTCTTGTTTGTGCTCCCCACATGGTATGGAGCTGGCTATCAGTCAGGGTAATTGTGTCATTTGACTATGATGGCCATTTTGCCTACTTTGCTAGGTATTCGTTTTCTTATTTCTTTTGTTGTCTGTATTCAAGTCAGCATTTTCAGTGTTTGCTTTCAGTGATACATCTTATAATGTGGTACACAATGTGCCTTGATAGCATTCTGAGATCCATCCTTTGGCTTCATGTTTCTGCTTTTTTTGTGTAATTGTTGCTTATCGATTTGTGACAAAATAGTTCTGTCCTAATTGTCTTCCTCTGTTGTTTCAAAAAGCTGGTTAGCTACAAAGAACCCTTTGTTTAGAAAATAAACCTTCAGCACAGACTTTTAAACTGTGCATGTACTTATATCGCTCTTAGTGAATGTCCTTGGAATCTTGTGTACAATTTTTTGCTTCTAACAGCCTTGTATCCCATCAGCATTCTTTTTTCATCTCTCTGTAAATGCTAAATTTCAGAAAGCCATAAAAGTTTATTGTCTGATTATTATGTTTTTATACTGGTGAAAGGGAAATGCACTGTTAACAATCTTTTCCACAAGCTGCTTGTTATACTAGATTACACAAGGGGTCAAGGTTCGCAGTGCAAAGCAGTTACTGCCCAGGACTAGAGTTTACGTGCCTGACTCTGAAGCAGAACTCGATATTTAATGCAGAATCTTGTCAGGTTCAGGACAGCAGTTGCTTTTCTCATTAAAATTCATTCATTTTTAGCCTACTTATAAGCTGTAGAAGATCACGTGGACAGTCACATTTCTTCCCTGAAAATGACATAAAATGAGGAAAAAATGCATGGAGTTGACCGGTTGTTCGACAGCAATAACAAAAGTGTCAGCTTTTTGCTTCTCGTTGAATGATAATTTTATGGCCTTAGTAGAGAAGCAAATACAAAATATACATTGCTTTTATGAAGACTGTCCAAGAGAGAAATATTTTCAGTACCTGGAGCATGTATTGGTATTATGTCCTATGGCGAAGTCCAATAGTATTAGTAGCTTCTTTTTAAAATTTATTTTTAATAACAGACTAGAAAATGTATATACAATAATTCTCCAGCCAAACTGTTCCATATTTAATAAGAAAGAAAAAAAAAAAAAAGAAATTGTGCACCACAGACATAATGCCAGAGAGAAATTCCAATAAACAATGTCAACAATAACACATCACTAAATTTTTGAGGAGGTGCCACTAAGTGAAGCTTTTTTTAGAATACGATACCTAGGCCACAAAAGACTATAAAGCAACCATATGGACTCTATTCCACTCTGCAGAAAAGAGACATTCCTGATACTATGTAGTCTTACTGTTTAGTAAATATTTCTGATACCTCTTTTTTTTCTCCCAGGTATTTTCTATAGTGTCTACTTTATTAGAATGTTAAAGAAGGGGATAAATAACGCAGTAATGCATTAAGCAGCAATGCCAGGAGGACCAAACAAAAATAAAAATAACCTCAACTGGGGTAATATTATAGCTGTATTTTATTTTAGTGGGCTTAGTATGACTTCAAAGCATTCAAGATGTCTGCATGAACATTACATTGCAGTAAATAACTGATTTCTTTCACCCTTCACTTTACTTTTTTAAAACACATTCACTGTAGGCATATTTCTCATGTAGTAGTAGTTTATAGCAATTAAGTCTGCAAACTGGTTACTTTGTGTTGCATGTTAATATCACATCCATTCCAAGATCAGATTTGCTTACTAAGCTGGCCAGTGAGTTTCAGCAATGGCTCAATTATTTGTATTCCATTCCACTTATCTTAAGAGCATAATTGAGATATGACTGGAATAAATACTGAGTATGTCAATTTATTAGAACAATAAATCAGGGGAAAATAATGTTATAAACCTGCAGTTAATTTTAAATATAGTCCTTAAAGCATACTATATAGTACTATTTCCATGTTCTTAGGATATTAGCATTGAATTTTTTTGCAGTTTGTCAAATTAAAATAAAATTTTTAATTACTTTATTTAAATCTCACTTTATATATGATATATAAATTGACATTTACTTATTCTCCAAAAGAAAATAAGTGGAATTCTATTGCTTCTAATGTAAGGAATATGCCTCTGTGAAAGAATAACATTATTACCTATTCCTGTCATATTCTGAGCTACAGCTGCTACTTCTAAATTCATGTTAAAAGATTGTCCTTTGTGAATGTGTTATCTGAGAATTTCTTTTTTCTCACCTTCCTACCTGTCTCTGTGTAATCTTAAAATGGATAACATCTGAGGGTCACTAACTTAAGAAAACAGATGAGAAAAAAAGGAATAGTTGAGAGAAAAGTTGAAAATCAGTGAACAGATACCAAAAAATAGTTTGGTATTGCAAATGAACAAAAGAAATGTGCAAAGATCAATAGACTAGGACTAGTGAACTACAAACATAAAATTAACCAGAAAGAAGCACAGGAAGGAAGAACACATGTGTCTACATAGAATGCATAGAATATAGCAGCAGCACTTCAAACTCTGCAGCACAGAAATTAAATCCAACTGGTACTTCTCAAATCATAACTTCTGTCACTTCAAAAATGAAAAAAGATGGGAAGGTTGTTAGTGAGTGAAATACAGAATCTATTGCAGAAGCACCTACAACTTCACCAGCAGGTTAAAAACAATCAAGAAGACTTAAAATGAAAAGGTGGCATTTATTGAGCCTTTACTTGTTTCTACAAGTCTAAGCTAGACAAATCTATAGGAATTAATACTGAATTTGCTTTTCCTTTTTTTTCCACAAATAAGAACTTCCTCAAAACCTGCTTACATTCTTTACTTTTTGTCCTTCTGATGTCAGAATTAGATTCAGTCCTCTGTTGACATAATCCCACATAAAATAATCTAGTAACCAGTTAATGAGATTCATAAATTTTACAACAGGTAAAATCCTTCAGAAGAGATTTTTTTCATTTAAAATAAGGTACTTCATATTACCTAGTAAATTTTTATCCTAGTATTTAATCACTGAGCTGAGGCAGAAATCTGTCTATAAAGTTTGTGAGTGGCTTTATTTAGGGTCAGCTTTTCAAAGCTATCAAACGTCCACAGCTGTGACTGATTCAACATCAGTTCTGAAAAATTTGGTTGCTTGTTACCCAATCTGGAAAGGCCAAAGAGAAATATATACAGAAATATATACAAAGCTGTTCTTTTAAACACCACAGTAATATTAAAAAATATGTATATTAATTAGTATATAATTTATACACATATATATATGTATCTATTGTTAAATATATATTTTATATATATAGTGTATATGTGACATATATTGTATACATTTAAATTTCAGAAAGTCTAAAGGGTGGAAACTATGGTTTATTTTAATTATGTGACTGGTTTAGTGATTCAGGAAATACACTGTTTTGCTTGTCAGTTTTGAGGCTTTGCTTGTCAGACTGGTCAGTTTTGAGGTATTTTTTGAAGATGTTTGAATAAACATTCTGCTTCATTTTGTTCCCTAGCAGTAGACGATCATATGTGGACAGGTCCTAAGCATTGGTGCAGAGATGTTCAGTGGTTGTAATGTATACTGAGCTCATTTTATGCCAAGCACAGTCTATTTCTTGATGATCTCTTGCAAGTAATTTTCCTTGTGTCTAAAATTGCCTCAATTTGAACTGGTGCACTTTGATATTCAGCAGATGTTCTTTTGGACTTAGTGTGATACCTTGATAGCAGTAAAATTTCCTGACAAGGAGAACCTACTGATGGAGTTTAGAGGTACTGTAGCCAGTTTCATGGAACTGTATGGAAAGGAGGACTCCATGCTTAAGGCTTACATTACCTGGTCTTCTGGGAGGTGTGGGCTGAAGAGTGAGGTGAATTGAGAACTGTTTGAATGGCAGATCCCACAGGGTTGTAATCAGTGGCACAGGGTCTAATTGGATACCTTTCACTAGGGGTGTTCCCAAGGTTCAAGGTTTCCTGAATCACATGATGTTCATCAAGTTTAGCTTGTTCATCAATGATTTGATGAAGGGGCAGATGCATCCTCAGCAAGTTGGCTGATGACACAAAGCTGTGAGGCGTGGCCGATACCCCAGAGTCTGTGCAGCCCTTCAGAGGGACCTTGGCAGGCTGGAGAGATGGGCAGAGAGGAACCAGCTGAAATTCAGCAAAGGCAAACGCAGGGTCCTGCAGCTGGGGAGGGAAAAAGCCCAGGCAGCAGAGAGACTGTTCTTGTGGACACCAAGCTGTCCATGAACCAGCACTGTGACCTTGTGGCCAAGAAGGTCAATGGTGTCCTGGGGTGCATTAGGAAGAGCACTGCCAGTAGGTTGAGGAATGTGATCCTGCCCCTCTACTCAGCCCTAGTGAGGCCACATCTGTAGTGCAATTTTGGGCTCCTCAGGACAAGAGAGACGTGGAGAGCCTGCAGTGAGTCCAACCTAGGATGACAAAGATGATTAAGGGACAGGACCATCTCCCTTACAAGGATAGGCTGAGAGAGTTGGGCCGGTTCAGCCTCAAGGAGAAATGTCTGAGAGGTGATCATCAGTGTCTGTCAGTATCTGAAGGGAGGGTGCCAAGAGGATGGAGCCAGGCTCTGCTCAGTGGTGATGAGCAAAAGGACAAGAGGCAATGAGCAGAAACTGATGCACAGGAAGTTCCACCTGAATAGGAGGAAGAACTTGTCTATTCTCTATCTGTTCCAGTGACTGAACACAGGAGCAGATTGTCCTGAGAGGTTGTGGAGTGTCCCTCACTGGACATTTTCGAGAAATGTCTCTGCCATGTACCCTAGGATGACATTTCTTTAGTGGGGATTGGTTCGACTGGATGGCCCACTGTGGTCCCTTCCAAACTGATCCATTCTATGATTCTGGGATTTAACTTCTGGCTACCTTTATAATTAAACACATTCATTAACTAAAACCAGAGATTAGCAGCTGGAAAAAAGGTATTTTACAAAGTCTACTATGGATGTCCAGTTTACAGGGATATTTAGTATTACCAGGATGTATACCATACACATTTCCAAAGAAACATTTTTAAACTTAGAGTCCTTGTAATATATTACTGATGTGCCACTGTTAAACAGCTCTGCAGGAGCTGATGATAAACGTCATTTCAGAATAAACATCAGTGATTGCTATCCTAATCATTAAGAAAGAGACAAATATTTATCTATAAAAGTTTAATCACTGAAACCTGAATGCAGTATAACATTCTAAGTGCCTGTCATAAATAAGTAATAAATAACATTATAATTCAAAGGACAATATTAAACATAACCAATTAGCACAGAAATGTCTACCCTCTCATCTTAATATATAGTTCTTTGTTATATGGCATTTAAAGTTTCTGTAACTTGACTCTCAAGTATAATACGTCATGACCATTCTCATTAAAACCAGCTTCTCTTATAGCACTTACAATGTTGGACTCCTACGGATAACATAATGAGGGTAGAATGCATTTTGATTGAGTTACCACTAGGGAGAAATTTAATTTAATTAAACTGGTCTTCATTAAAGTATTACATTGAAGTAAAGTAATTATAAAAGCATGTACAGTATTAGAGAAATCCTGCTGTTTAAAAGAGAGCAAGGGTTCATTTTAGAATGATCATAATTTAAAAGAAATCTTTGTTCCAATTACCTCAAGACTTCCAAAGCATTCGTACCTTTTAAAATCTGGTGATACATATATATCATGTAAAGCTAATGCTACTCCATCTGCTTGCAATTTCTGCCACTCTACCTCTGAAAACAAACTTCTGGAGCACCATTCTGCTTTGTACAAACATCTACTAAAACATCAACATAAAAATGTAGGGTTGAATATATTTATATGTTTAAAAATAGATAAAAACAGAAGGGAATACAACATTTTTGAAGATTAATTGTTTCAGCTTTTAAAAATATACTCCAACGCATGTTCTCTCATAGGACATATTTTTCCTATGCTTTCATGTACCATAAATGCAATACCCCTGTGCAGTTGTCACCTAATTAAGGTATGCTTAAAGTGCAAACCAGCACATGCACGTCAAGAATTTCATAAAGAGATTTGTGTAGTTTTCAGATAAAGTTCAGATTGACATTCCTTCTCTTCTATTCTTCTTTTTTCTTTGTTTGTTTGTTTCCTTCTCAACCCCATGCACTACTCTTGCTTTCTTGTTTCTGTGTAAATTTTCCCACTTAGTTCTTCTTACTTTTTTTTGGCATTGTGGCTGTCAGTTTTCTTGGGCAACAGCATAGACTGGATTTTGGATACTTCATCTGCTCCAAGGAATATTAATGACTTTTGTAAGCAACTGGTTTAGCTCCTTGTCATTGTGAAAGTAGGCTGAAGATTGTGGGTCATAATTTTTTTGCCCACCTGCCCAGGAATCTCAGTTCTCATCGGCTTCAGCCTGGGATCCAGGTACAGTAGGCATCAGTTCCATCTTTGAATGGAGGCTGATATTTTTTCTATTAATTAATTTTTAATTGGAATACTCCATATTAATTTATTTCATCCTTTTTCCAGTGCAGCATAATACATTTTATTCTAGCCTATTGTGTATAGATCTGGAGATTTCTTTTTTCTTCTTTATCTGTTGTAACAATTTCATCTTTTTGCCCAGCTTAAATATAATCCAACAAACTTCACAAAACTAAAGGCAGAATTGGTACTGCTGATCTTTTTGCTAACTGCTTCATGTCAATCCAATCTCTGTTGCGTATTTGACCTTCCTGCTCAGTCTAATAGGATGGAGCTAGAGATTTTATTATAGTCTCATCAAGTAGCAATCATTCAAAATAACACATTTTGTCCTTTTGCTGGATTCATTACCTTGAAACCCATTCCTTGTATTTTATATTCTACATAACTCTCAAATTGCCTAAAGGATTTACTGCATTCCCTAAATAAGGTACTTCTAAAATATTTCCTGATTGTGGATTTAGAGTCTGATCCTTCGTTGTCTTGCAGTCTCTGCAGTAATATTACACATCCTGTGTGATTTTGTGAAGACAGACTGGGTATACAATGTTATCAAATCAGAATATGAGCCTGAGGTTTGGGTGGTGAAAATGAGCCTATATATATTTGCTAAATTCTGACAACAGGGAGGCTGTTGCTGAGCTGATACCAGGTCTTCTCACAGTGACCAATACTTCATTGTGGGAATTTCCTGTGTGAGATTTCTGATTACATCTTTGATAGTAAAGTAAACAATTCCAGGAATGTTCCTGGACACTGAATTTTATCCAAATACTTCTGAATTGTTATGATGCCCTCTGGAGTATTTTCCAGTTATGGTTTTTGGCTTCCACACTTGCACTTACTCCAGGTGCTGTGCCACAGGCATAAGGCTCTGACCCCTGGTCCTAGCCCAAGGGCTGGCACTTGCTGTCACTCACTCAGGTCTGCTTGGTCTCTGGGACCCAGTCTGTCATACTCCTGTTCTCCTCTGGATATGGAAACAGGCCTTTGCTGGATGGATGGCTGAGGATGGGACTTGGAGGAGCTCCTCTGGCTTCTCATTATCTTTCTGCTCTCCTTCGTGGGTGCAGATGAACTTTTGCACATAACCTAATGATATTTTTGAATGGTACAGAGCTTTTGTTGTGTAAATTGTTTCAGAGACATATATGTGTGCAGCATATAAAAGGTTGAAGGGACACACAAATTAATATGATTTTTTGAATATGATATATGACAAAGCAATTTGAATTTGATGTAAACATGCGATCTAATTTATCAGTTTTCTTTGGTTTTTTTGTACCAGTGGCTGCTGGCATTGCTAGATTTAAAAAAACAATCTTCACGAGATGTGCACCTTTCTTCTGAATGTAGAAAATTACTTTCTCAACCTACAGCTGTACAGTATTTTTTCATACATGTTAGAAACTTCATGTCATGCCTGTGCCAGTGCCAGATTCACAGTGGAGACTTGGTTAGATGCTGAAAGTCCTAAATCTGAACTATGTACCCCATTGGTTTCTCTATAATAAGAACTATTTGCTTTTGTTTTGTTAGTCGAACAACAGGAAAAAAATCATTATTGCATGAGCAGAAATACACACACAAGCATTAATTCTCTCTGTCAAAGCAAGACTACAAATTTCATTTGAACTTTCAAAACCTTTCATTTCTTTCATTTCTTTCCTGTAAGACTTTCTGGCAGTTTTACTTCTAAGACATATTTCCAAATATCTCTGTTGGTCAACATGAGTGATACTTATGCTAGCAAATCTTAATTATATAGTTACAGATAGTACATATTGTAGAAGTCAAAATTAAAATCATTGACTGTGAAAAACTATTAGAAACCTCTTATAGATGCTATTTCATGATGCTGCTGTGATCCCACAGTGAGTGTATGAATTTTGTGGCTGAAAAAAATGTTAACTCAAATGATGAGTTGTTTTAATACAGCCCAAAATAATGTTTGTGCTCATGTACATTACTGTGGAGAAAAGTAAATGTTGTATCTTCCAGAATGAGACAGCTGAGGATCCTTGGTTTAGTACATTCTTCCTAATTTAGAGATCTCTGAGGTGTTCCTGTCATCTTCTGTAGGCATTCCTGAGAATTCCCACTCTTCACATAAAAAAATCAATGTTTTCTCATTTTTCATTGGTACTTACACCATGTGTTATCTGCATTCAAACTAAACTTTATAGGGAATGTACTGAAACATGAGCTGGAAAGGACATAGTGCTAGTTAGTTTCACTAACAGATAAAAAAATTGCTGCCATCAGAGAACTTCTGATGCTTTGAATGACTTCATTTAGTACACATTTTCAGATGGGTGTATTGCAGTTCCAGTGGAAGAAGCTCGATGTGACTTGCTGCCACTCGTGGTTTGTTTTTTGGGTATTTTGTTGAAATGAAATAGAATTCTGCCTACATATGTTCACAGTTGCTGAAAGTTTAGATCTCATTTACTGTAAGATTTTAAAATTATCAAATTCTAGTAAATAAAATACAGCTAGACATATCTAAACTGAGCTCTGATGCAAGAGTGAGGAAAAAAAAAATAAATAAGTGATACAAATTGGTTTTGCCTGTGAGATACACAAAAATATAAGATTAAAAATAGCCATCATCTGTCTGGACTTGGACAGGTGCCTGATATTCTGCAGAAGTTTCAGTAACTGTAGATGTATTACTAGATTTTATTTGTAATTTGAAGTTGTCATTTACCATGTAAGAAAGCTTATTTATACTTTCAGTGTCAGCTTTCATGTAAAGAACCTTAAGACAGCTACCTTCCCTCATAGTAGAATAATAAACAATAGGAAAATGATTCCTTCAATTAGCTCAAATTACATGGCAGGAAAAAAATATGAGAAAGCTTTCAGCGTGTTACACTATCATTAGTACCTCTTTATGGTCGTGTCCCTTTTTTCTTCCTGCTTCCAGAGGAGTAAAAGTCTCCCTGTGCTATACTATTATCTCTAATGTTATCACATGTGAGAATTGTTAATCCTTATTTATAAGACTTCTGAACATGTCTTAGAACAAACCAACCAAAATAAGTACCAAAGCACAAAATAAGAGCCAAAGCAATATTTGCTAACTGAAGTATTTCAATATTGCATGGATCTAGGATATTAAGCCTATGCAGGAGAAGCAATTCGAAGTCTGAAATTAAGTCTGGTCTAGAGTTTTTTTAAAAAATTTATATACTATACTTCACCTGGTTTCAGGGTACTGACCTTTTGTCATTTTGTAAAAGATTCTTATATCTGGCAACCTCCTGTTGTATGGGGTATGGTTTCTTTGGTTTGGTATGATTTTTTCCAGAGTGACATACATTTTTCTTTGGTTGCTTCAGTGACTGCTTCTTTTCTCTTTCTTGTTGGTGCAGTCTGCATTACGTATGTCTCAGACTATTGCTTCAATTAACTTCTCAATGGACCCCCTGGTGATTTGCATTGTCTCCTGTTTCCTATTTCCCTGCTGCTTTTTAGCATTTTTCTTGTATTTTGGTGATCACTAACCGGCTGCTTAGGCAGTTGTTTGGAGCAGTAGTGATTCTCTGCTGATTTTAGCGCTTACTCTGTACAGATCTTTTCTTAAACTTGTGTTTTGTTTTTTATCCAATTTTGATATTGAGTTTCTGTCTGTGGGACTATGTAAACAAAATCCGAACTACTCTTCCCAGAAAAGATCAGTCTATTTAGAGGAAAATTACTTTTCTTTGAATTTCAAACTTTGAAAATGCTTAAGTGAAATAAAAAAGTACTCAATTAAAAGAAATAAGGTTGACAATTAATTTCTTGTTTTTTTGCTGGATTCTTCCTGTGGTCCTTTTTTGAATTTTATTGTCAGTTAATTGTAAATTATATGAAGTAAACTAGTAAACAGCATTGTGTGACTTCTCTGTTTCCTATTCAAGACATGTAAAGTATCTGTCCCTGCTTGTAAACCTCACTTAATCCTTTACAACTTTAATACTCTATTAAGTATTTTCAAAATTTTTCAGGGAGACTTATGGTCTCATAGGAAAGTCAGAATAATACTACACCTAAGTCAGAGACCAGAAGTGAATTGTATATATATCACAAATATTTTAGCATAAATTAAATAAAAATATCACTTTTGGCTGTATGGGTATACACACAGAATCAGGTGTATTCAAGAGCCCATTTTTCTTGTAAATTACTCTAAAAACTAGCTACTTTATATTTCATTGGTGAAAGAATGTCTCATAATTCCACCACAAATCACTCTCTCCCTATTACTGTCAGACATTCAGGAAAAAAAAATAATTTGGGAGCATAATTTAAACACATAAAGTTCACAGAAACACATATAGCGAATAGCAATGATCTGCTTGTCCTGCACAGGACATCATTCAATGAAACTTTTTATTTACACGGAGACATATGGCAATATACAGTCTGCTTAACATTCTAAATAAGAAAAGAAAATTAGGGAGAATTTTCTTTTACTGTGGGACACATACTAAATAAAAGTCTGCACGGTTTCTTACCAAACAAATAGACTCTTCACTGCACAAGTGAAATCTCACAGGAAATAGAGAACTATGAACCTCAAGATTAAATCTCAAGATACTTTAAAGACTTCATCTGACTATATGTTTGTAATGTGCTAGAAATGCATAATGCTACTGTGTTTTTATTGTTTGGGTTAATAGGATCTTACTAAGGTGAAGTGGTTTTTTTAACTTTATGAGTCTAGATTGTCAGACCAGATTTAAATAAATGGCAGATGATGGTTATAGATTTCTAGACAATGGATTAAATTTGTATCAGTGCCAATACCCAGGTGCTTTGTTAAGTATTACCATAAGCTTCTTCCAGAACAGAAAGAGTCCTTTCCTGTACTTCATTGTAAATATTGAGAGTGAGCATGAAATCTGAAGTCGGGGGTGAAAACAGGTTATAATTTGTGCACTACCCATGTTCTACATGAGCTTGTAATGACAAAAGTTTGGATCTCAAAGTCTTCAGTGAATGTAAATGGAAAGGATGAGGAAATACATTTACTGATTTCAGTCTCCTACCAGTTGAGGATGCTCATAAAATATGAGCTAGGCAGTTTGCAGAGTTCTCCACTGTAGTTCTGATGTGGTAGTCTGTCTGAAATTTCAATAGAATTTTATTGATCGATTGTCAGCCAGTATTCACAAAAATGCTTCTGGATTCTATGGCATGAGAGGGTGAAGTAAGTTTTTACTAAAAAAATAGTAAAGGAACAACACTGTCAGTGGGGAAGGACACACCTATAGATTGAAGAAAGCTCAGATTGAGAATAAACAGCCACTTTGGGTTCTGTCAATAGAACAACACATGAATATGAGAAGCAGTTTTGAATGTATATCGAAGTGACTCCAACAGTTTTAGCAAACAATAATCTTAATTACTCTCAGCATCTGTTTTCCAATCTGGAAAATAAAAATATCTTCTCTTCTGTAAAATATTTATGTATTAAAACTGTCTCCCTGAGTTAGTGACATAGAACTTATTCGGTATTTTTGAATTTAGTTTATAATAATGGCATTTATAAGTACCTGTCAAAAAGAAGCTATTGCATACACAGTGCTTTTGTATGAAGTTAGTATGTGTTGATAGATACAGTGCCCCCTATTTTCAGTGTTATGAATGGCAACAGAAATAATTCAAGTACATTTTATTCAAGACAGAAGGTTTTTAGTAAAATTGGATGGGATTTTATGTCTTTCTGTGAAACAAAAGTATTTTTTTAACCATCAGAAAGATGAAATTACTTTTTTTTATTTTGTAGATACCTTGAAAATATTAATCAAATGTGAAAGCTAAGATTATGTTAGTTCTGAGGCTATTTAATTATTATGCTCATATTAAGAAAACTGAGTTGCCACATTAAACAGGACTCATTTATTTCCATGTGCAGTTATGAAACCTAGGGCTCCAGCAGAAGATCTGAGTCTAAGCTATCATTGCTGTTATTTCTTGGTTAAATGTAGAGAGGGAAGAATAGGGAAATTACTCAGAGCTTGCAGAAACATAAATTATCTTGTCTACACATGTTGCTACAATATGATCAACATTAGTAACTCAGGTCTAGATACAGCCACAGCAGTAAAAGCTCGAGGCTAAGCATGTACTCCTCGTATAATCTAGCAATAGATCAATGCAGCCAGTTTGCATCCAGCCCTAACAGATTGTATATGAGGTTGTGCTCAGCTAAACAGATTTACTGTCAGTTTAGTGCATTTCTGTGCAGATACTCATACATCAATAATGCTCCCTGTCTAAAACAAGTGAATGTCAATGTGTTTAAGGTATATTTTCTATCATCTACTACTATCAACTATTCCTGTTGTTACTTGTTATACTTCATTTTGATTTAAGTTTGTTTGAGAGTAGACTCTACACTGTAGTATGGATATCCACAACACTGAGGATTCTCAGAATTTAGACCCACAAAATTACTCCGAGCTGTTTGATAAAATTTATTTTCCTTCCTATTTGCACCAGTGAAAAATGCTCCTTTTCTTCCTGTAACTGAAATTAATTCTCCATCATTTGTTTCCTATTTGCATTTGTTCTCCTTGTTCCTCCCTGAGCTTTTCCCAACATCCACATTTTTATTGCAAGTTAAGAGTGGTGAACACTTCAAAGAAACAGAAGCCACAGTTAACACGGGACTCAAGGAGTCTTACAGTTATGACTACTTGTTTAGTTAGAGTAGGGTTTGAGATTTCTTTGTTTGTTTGTTCTTGAAGTTATGAAATGGATATTAGAAGTGTAGCTTAGTATGAACGTCAGCCTGCAATGAGTGCATTACACAGCTACAGTGATAATTGTTCAGATTTTACTTTCACAATAAATAATGAAAAAATTGGAGTGAATCCTCCAACAAAAAAATTAATATAGGTTTTCACCATTGCTGAAGGTGAGGTTAGAATACTTATTATATTAGCTAAGTCAGACTGAACATAAAATAGGTGAGCATGTGGAAATGGAGAATTACAGATTTTCTCCATATACCTTAAATATGTCAAAAGATGTGTCATAGGACTTCTAAATTGCATTAATGCTGTTGGTGCACTTTACATTGTAATTTTACTGTAAGAAGTATGCTTACATTCTTGTATGTTTTTCTTTAAAATCAGCCATGTAAGTATATACTTCAGTAGCAATATTTGCATTAAAACATGCTGGGTGCATAGAACAAATTTCACTCATCATAAAAAGAAAATAAATGTTAACAGAATTCTGATACAGAGCATCATATAGGATACAAATTGAACTTTAAATTGTACGTCTCATTTTTTATTGCATGGATTGTAATGATTTGCTAGTAGGAAAAGATTTTAATAAATACCTGTCCCAGCATGGATTCTATCAACTTCAACATCAATTTCACAATTCATATTTTCAAAATTTTGAATTTTGTTTATATTAGACTTAAACTGAACAAATGTTCATACATCAGTTTTGAATAGAAAAAAATAGAACAGCAGATGTTGTTGAATGCTTTCTTATACTGAAATATAAGGAGTTAAAAATAGTGATCACAACTAAACTTCACTTGAAAACAGTAGGTTCATGTATTTAATGAATACTCTGTATTACTTTGGAAATGGTTATAATTGCATAAATAAATTTATGCTTAAATAAAAATAGAAAGGTTTTAATTAGTAAGTAATAGAGGTCATATTCAGTCTTTAAATTTGCTGTGTTTGTGTTGCAGAAATGTTGCAAGGAATGCTAAGTTATATTTTAGTCAGGATTCTTTGTGTCTTGTCCTAGAAAACACAGTTTTGTCAAATAATAGCTGCTCACTCCAGAATTGCTGATTTTTCCCAATAGCTGCAAAACAAAAGCCTATGATTCTTACTCTGGTTTTTCAGGCTAAGGATTTTGCAGTTTTTCTAACATAAGTACAGTGTATGTTACAGGCAGGTGCCACTTCTCTTAAGGAAAACAGACTGAAGGCCTCTAGTATGAAGTAAAATCACAAAAATCAGAAATCTTTTTTTTTTTTCCCTCCTAATGAGTAAATGTATGAAGAAACTTGCAGAACAAAGGCATGATACTCCAATTGTTCTTTTATTACAGTGAGAGCAGATGTTTGCATAACCCTAAAGGAAGATCAGACTTAGGCACTTAAGAATTCTTTTGTCTGTGGAATAGAACATGCAAAGAAGCTTCTGTTCTGGCTCTCTCCTCCATGAGCTTCTAGTTCTGTCAAGATATTTTCATACATACTCTGAGATAAATCTCATCACTTACCCAAATTAGATATTTGTAGAGTTTTTCTTTTTCTTTTAAATTAAAAAGTATTTTCTTAAGCATCACCTGCTTTCTCAGATAGTCTCATTACTGCAGGAAAATACTCTCCTCACTGGAGATGGTGCAAATGCCTCATCAGGACCAAGCTGAGTTGAAGATCCATACATCCTTCAACAGTCAAGCTCTTCTTAAAATAGAACAGCCACTTGAAAGCCTCTGTTTTTTTGTGGAGGGATATAGCTCTGGCTCAAATTTTGTAACTGGCAAAGAGAATATGAGGAAATAAGTACTAAATTAGGTACTTTTGGAGTTTCTCCCCAAAAGTGCCTAATTTAGTTTAGTTTAGTTTCTCTCCAAAAGTGGTTTGGTGAATGCTTTAGGAATGTCTTTGAATTTAATCTGAACAAAGCTGAGATAACATATTGAATCTTCAAAAATGTTTATGATGAGAATTCTGTGGAACTGTATTGTTCTTTTAGGCATATGGTTGCACTATTACTAAATAGTAATACAACATGCAGTTAAATGATTTCAACAGAGTGTTTTTTTCCTTATCAGTTTTGTATCTAGAAATTAAATAATCCCAGAAAATGTCATTATTTTGCTTCATGGACATAGGCGAAGTATAAGCTTTAGATATTTTTCGTTTTTTTTCATTTAATTCAAGTCACTCAATCCAAAAATGCTTCTCATTTGTATAGCTTGTAGATAGACAGAAATAATCTTATTACCTTTAACCTTAACAACCCTTTACTGACTGTCAGTTTTGATGAAAGAAATTGCTATGGCAGATCTAACAGAAGATTCCAGCTTTTATTACAGATAGTCTTACAGTATAGACAATTCCTTCTCTACTAGTTACCTTACTATTATTATTATATAGTTAACATGTTAATTATATAATAATAATAAGGCATGTTAATTCTTTCATAATTCTTCATTTCAAGAAAAAATTGTGATCCTACTTGCTAGTTGAATATATCCTATAAAACTCCTCTCAGGTTAATGGTCTAATGAAAAAAAACCCCAAGTCATCTTTATTTAAACAACCCAGTAGTAATAAGAAGGTTTATTACTATTTATCACAGATAAATATTATATTTATCATTAGATAACCTTAAAATCATTGCAAATTGTATAAATACCTTAGAGCAACTCACTGATGTGATTACAAATCCATTTGACTTGTAGGTCTTTCCTGTGGTTCCAAGTACAGATCCGGTGTATATTTTATTAGGCTATTTGGAGAAGAATTAACAAATGAGGATGAGACCTTACTGTAATACCTACTGTGTGCAGTTGTAGGTTATGAACTTCTATGAATAGAAAGTATGTGAGAGGGAAATTGAAGTAATGTGAGTTTGTGAGGGAGTAGATTAAGTATGATGGAACCAAGGTAGGTGTTGGGTGGGAAAAGAGGAGTGCTGCCCCAAGAAGTTCATAAACCTTGCCTCACAATCACAGTTCTCTGTGTAATCAGCTTCATCTCCCTTCAGCCTCCCTCATTGTTCTGGAGTTCTTCCTCCACTTCCCTAATTCTCTTTCTTCCCTTTTGGCATCTCTTAACCACTTCATTTGTCCTCAGAAACCCCTTGAAGCTGCTATCAGTCCAGGTATGCCAAGATCTGCTCACATCAATTCCATGACATGTTTTCCTCTTCCTCCTTTTACTTCTATTAGATATCCTTGCTTATCCTTCCACAGTGACTTTTGACTGTAAGGGGTATGACTACAAAGATCAACTTTGAGGCATTTCTGGAGCTGGCTGTCTTCTAAGTCTCAAAAAAAAAAAAAAAAAAGAAAGTAAGCTAGAAAGCTTCTTAAAGCACTGATCTAATTTTCCCTGTGACTCCCAGAGTAATACTTCTATGCTGTTGTTCTGTTGTTTCTCTTAAATTGCCAGCTTGTATTCATGGGGTCATGTGGTCAATTATGTGATTAGGCTGAAAATTAAGTTTGAACAACAACAAAGAAATCTTCTTGGGTGAATCAGCCTCTCAGACACAGGCATGTAAGTGCTTACCATGGGAGCAGCCAGAAATTTGCAGTGAGGGAAAGAAGACTGTTTTATACTTAGATAGTATATTCATGATTGTAGGAAAATCAATTTGATTCATCTAGGCCTAACAATTTATTTTATCATTGATACTTTCCTATGAGAAATTAAGCTTAATAAAATGAAGAATCTGCAATTCCCAAAGGACTTTAAGCACAAGGAGTTGGTAAATAAATTAAGCCTTTCTGTCATCTCTAAAAGAGCACTCACAAGAGTGTAACATATTCAACACACAAGAGTGTTTTTTCTGTTTTTACTAAATTGTCTTTGATCAAGGAAGCTTGTCAAGAGAACTATTGTACTACTACAACTGACATTTTCCTAACTTAAATTTTAAAGTTGTTGAAAATAACCAATTTTTACTGCCTGTTAAGAAATTCAGACAGATTCAGAAAAAAATCTCTGTTGAGGGTATCTTATCTGGAGTCCAAGAGACGTTTAAACCAATTTAAAAGATATAAAAATTGTAGAATAAGTACAGGATTGAACTTATTGCAGAATAATTGCACAATTGCAGAATAATGATTTGTGTTGCCCCATAATCCATGGAAAATGAGCAGAAATGCCAGTGAGACTAAGGTGTTAAAGTCATAACTTGGGAAATAAAACTTAATATCAGCATGAAAGACTAAAAATAATTAAGTAATAAATAATTGGTGTTGTAGTGCTACTAGCAATTGAAAATGATGAAGGAAAATGGGCTTCTGAACTTGGCTACAATTTTGCATTAAATATATTTTGTATTTAGCAAAAGGATTACTATACAGCTCAATGTGATCACAGGACTCAGATTAATCTAAGCAGCTATATTCTCTGTGTATGTATTGGATTTGCATGGCAAGGTTTTGGCAGTGGAGGGCAGGGAGGGTTTGGGGGTGGCTTCTATGAGAAGCTCCCCAGTGCTGGATAGAGCCAGTGCCAGCTGGCCCCGAGAGGGACCTGCAGCTGGCCCAGGTGGGGCCCATCAGCAACAGCAGCAATGCCTCCAGGATTACATCGCAAAGAAAGGAAAAAAGTTACTGCTCACAAGGAAATTTCAGCCAGTGGAGAGAGGGAAAATATGTGAGAGCTCTGCAGACATTAAGGTCAGTGCAGAAGGAGAGGCAGGAGGTGCTTCAGATGCCAGGGCAGAGATTGCCCTGCAACCCATGGTGAAGAAGACGGTGAGGCAGCTGTGCCCCTGCAGCCCAGAGAGGTCAATGGTGCAGCAGAGATCCAGCTGCAGCCTCTGAGGGGCCAACACCAAAGCAGGCTCCTGGCAGGCCCTTGGGGTGTGTGGAGAGAGCAGCCCACACTAGAGCAGGTTTGCTGGCAGGACTGGTGATCCCGCAGGGGACCTGTGCTGGAGCTGCTGGTGAAGAACTGTCCCATGGGAAGGATTCAAGTCTAAGAGCTTGATGGAGAACCATATCCCATAGGAGGGATACTAGACTGTTGCAGGGGAAGAGTATGAGGAGTCCTCCCCCCAAGTAGGAAGGAGCAAAAGAGCCAGCTTGTAATTACTGACCACAGCCCTCATTCCCTGTTCCCCTGTACCACTGGCAGGGAGGTGTTAGAGAAAATTGAGTCAAAGAACCCAAGAAGAAGGGAAGGGTGGAGGAAAGGTGTTTTTAAGATTTACTTTTATTTCTTATTATCCTACTCTGATTTGATTGGTAATAAATTAATTTTCCCAAGTCAGGTCTGTTCTGCCCATTTTGGTAATTGCTGACTGATCTCCCTCTGTCCTTATCTCAGCCCACAAGCCTTTCATTCTGTTTTCTCTTCTCTGTCCAGCTGAAGAGGGGAATGATAGAGCAGCTTTGGTGGGTATCTGGTGTCCAACCCAGGTCAACCCAGCAAGTAAGTGCACTGTTTAAACAGGTGATGAGAGCTACGCTGAAAACTAAGGCAGGAAACAAATATAGATGTTTTGCTGAAGAAACAGCATTTTATGTTGCTGCAATTCATATTAAGATCATTAATCTACCTGTTTTTTAAAATACTTTAAATATCTTTATGTTATGGGAATTAAAATAATGTCATTTATAGATTGAATGTATCTTTGTACTTTGAGTCTGTCAGCAGCAATGCAGATTTGAGTTGAAAATTGCTTTTTCCAGTTTGAAATTTTGCCCATGAATTCACTTTCAGCTTTTATTTCTGATCTTACACTTAACCTTTGCAGCTATTCAATCCACTCCTGTTATCTATGCCCCTATTTTCTGAATCCAGAAGGTTTTTTTTCTCAAATTACACTTAAGTCTTTGAAGAATAATAGTTCTATACCTTCAGTTGCCACTCATCTTATGCATTTTGTCTTCCAATTTCTTTCTGAGAAAACCACATCCAGTGTTAGTTAGATGTTACTAACAGTAAAAATGTATTTGCTTTTGTATTTTTTATATAATACAGTGGGACACTGGCATAATTTTCTTGTAGTTTAGAAGAGAGATGCAGAAACGTCTGAACAGTAGAGTGAGGGGCAGACTCCCTTCTTTGCACAGGAACCATGGCAACTGCATTATCCCACTGATACTCCTCCTGTAATGGGTAACTGAAGATATTCTAAAACTGGAAAGGGCTGATGTAAAACTCAAGAGACATCAACTGAAGTGTTCAAGAAGACTTCAAATCATTACTGGAATAATGTGATGCATTTTAGAGCATGAAGCAATTATTTGTTACCAAAAAATTTAGAAAAGTGTTCACACTTGTAGGATATAAGAAACTGATAATTGTGTTTAGATTATCTGTATCCAGAAATTTTGTTTGTCTGTCTTGATTGTGTGTAAGCTACTTTAGAATCTCTGATAATGAAATTTCAAATACATTACACACATCAGGATAATTCCTATCATACTCATATCCATTGTACTCTATTACAGACATTATCAGACACTTTAGCAGATCCATTAGTTGTGAATTTAAATACAACCATCAGTTTTCATAGAATCATAGAATATACTTAGTTGGAAGGGACCCACAAGGATGATTGAAGTCCAATTCCTGGCCTTGCATAGGACAGGCACACAAGTCACACCATGTGCCTGAAAGCATTGTCCAGACACTTCCTGAACTCTGTTAGGCTTATGCTGTGACCACCCCACTGGGGAGTCTGTTCCAGTGCTCAGCCTCTGAGTGAAGAACATTTTCTTATTGTCTGACTTTAACCACCCCTGACACAGCTTCAGGCCCTTGGGTCCTGTCATTGGTCACCACAGAGGAGACATCAGTGCCTGCCTCTCCAGTTACTCTCATGAGAAAGTTGTAGATTCTTTTAGGGTTTCCTCTCAATTTCCTCTTCCCCAGACTGAACAAGGCAAACGACCTCAGTTGCTTCTGACATGGCTTCCCCTCTAGACCCTTCACCATCTTCTTAATCCTCCTTTGGATGCTCTCTAATGGCTTAATATTCTTCTTATACTGTGGCACCCAAAACTGCCTACAGTACTTTGAGCAGAGTGGGCCGATCTTCTTCCATGGCAGGTGATGCTGTGCCTGGTTGCCCCCCAGGACATAGCTGGGCTTTCTGGCTGCCAAGGCACTGCTGACTCAGATTCAACTTGCTGTCAACCAGAACCCCCAGGTCCCTTTCCATGGTGCTTCTCTCCAGCTGCCTCATTGCCTGGCTTGTGCATACACCCTTACCCAGAGGCTCCCATCTGTGCCTTTGGCAGCTGTAACCTCTATAAATTCCAGCCCTTCCCTTACAAACACCACCCCCTGTCTCACCTCCTCTGCCTATCCCTCCTGAAAGGCCAGTAACCATCCAACATGGCCCTTGTGTCACAGGATTCATCCCACCAGGTTTCTCTTATGCCGGTGAGTGGGCTCTGGGGCTGGGCCAAAGCTTCGAGCTTCTTTGTTTGTTCTTCATGCTGCTTGCATTAGTATAGAAACATCTCAGTTTAGACTTTTTCTAGCCAATACCTCCTGGAACAAATGGAAGGATCTCAGTAGAGCTCAGTTCTTCAAGTTTTGCTGTGGTCTCCTATTGCCTATCACTGGCAAGCCTGTTTTTTTCCCTGTGCACCTTTCAGTCTAGTTTAAAGCTCTCAATAAGCCCTGCTAATTCCTCAGCTAAAATCCTTTTTCCACTTCAGGTGGACTTTGTTGCCAGCAGGATTGTTGTTGTATAAACTTATCCCTTATCAAAAACATAAAATTCTACTGGCAATGCCAACGTTGAAACCAGTTGTTCATCTGCATAATCTTCCTGTTTCTTGCCACATCATTCCGTGCAACTGGCAAGATAGAGGAGCACACAACTTGTCCTTCACATCCCTTGTTCCAAGGCCCTGAGGTCCCTCTTGGTTGTTTGCAGCCTCCTCTTTGCTGCCTACCTGGAAAACCAGTAGAGGGTAATAATCAGTGGGCTGTACCAGGCTGGGAAGCTCCTTCATGATGTCCCTTACCTGGGCTCCAGGGAGCTAACACACCTCCTGTGTTCTGGGTTCAGTGAGCATATCAGACCGCTCAAAAGGCAATCTCCAATAAATCTCCAATATACTACTCTTCTTTTTTTGTTAATTGAGATCATGATGGCTGGTTCTACCAGTCAATTTCCTCCTCAGAGTCTCCAGTACTTTGTAGTTTTCCACTTCATTTCTCAGCTCCACCACTAGGATGAGCAGATTATCAGCCTGATGACCCCTCATATTGTTGTTGATGTTGTCCTTGAAGCCCTCTGGGAGCAGCACCAGGCTCTGTCACTCCCTAGAGCCTGAGACCTGGACCGCTGCATGCTTTTGTGGCTACTCCATCTGGGTCATCATATCCTTTCTGGATCACTTTGATTTTGTGGTTTATATTTTCTTAAGCCTACTACTTTCTTTACAGTAATTATTCCTCCCTATGTAGTAAATATTTAACAAAATTAAAAATTAACATTACAAGCTGTGAGAACAACAAAAATAGATCATGTCCAAGTCTTCTGTTATTAAATGCTTTTTGAAAGTCCTTGCTGAGAAGCACAATTATGCATCATGTCAAGGCCATTGACTCAATATACAGTTGACAATTGTCAAAACCAAAATAAAGGCACTTTATTTTTCAATAATAACCTTAAATTCACAAAAGGTACATGTTCTAACAAAAACAATACAGAAAGGTCAATGTTCTTATGGAGTCAGACACCTTCTCTTTGCTAAGTCTTTCTGATTCTGCTTTTCTAAATATTGTGTACAAACTGACACAGTAAACATGCTAGTCAAAAATATAAACTGGCTGCTTATTTTTCTTCACAGTCAGTTCAGACATAATAGTAAATTAAGGAAGTCCAAAGTCAAAATGCAAAGTATCACTTCATTAGTTCCGTGCAACCGTGCAAAAAAAAAGTTTTGTTAGTTTTTCTAATAGTCTCAGTGAAACAGTTTTTATACACAAAACCAAAATAAAATCCTTTTATTTTAAGGGTGCTGTAAACATTGACTATTGGTGCAAATACACCACAAAACTGGAAAAGAATTTACACAAGCATGTGACATGCACTTTTACAGACTTTTTTCTGGTTTTAAACCATTTTTTGTTAGAATAAGTATTAGATTTGTAACACTTTCCCCAGATAGAGATCAGGCACAGATTTCCAGGGAAAAGTAAAGAGGGTTTTATGATCTTCTACACCTTATACTTTTAGAGAAAAACTGTTATAAAATTTATGGCTCCAGTATAAAGCTAAAATCTATAGGGAAAATTTACATGAGTATCTCCATCCATTCATCCATCCATTGTCTATTATCTTTATCCTTTCATTCTTTAACTCAAGTAGAAGTACACATCTTCCTATAATTTGCCACTTCACTGATTAAAATACTGTCTTTTGTTCATATAGTTTGTAATACTGCTTCTGGAAATAGGAGATTTCTTGCTATTATTAAAGGTTTGGGTTTACACAGCTGTGTAAAATTTCAGATTCCTCCTGATAATGTGTAGACCGTTTTTTTAGTTGTTTCATGGGTATTGCAATCTTGAAAAATACAACTCATATGAAGTTAAGCTACTGCATTGTTTTCATCAACTTTTTCATTCTGCAGTACACAAAACATGTTTTCAAGAAAATTACAGGGCACAAATTGCAAGTGAACATTAAATTCCTAATTCAGCAATTCTTCAGAAATTCAATGCAGTAGTTGTGTCCATGACTCTTTTTATGGATCTGGTCTTACTTGTGCTGAGAAATTTCACAGTAATTTCTGCAGTTAAAACCTTTGCATTTCCAACCCTTGCTGAAATCTTTTTTTGCTATATTTCTTGATTGACAGTTGTACTTACTGCTCTTTAACACCATTTTCCTGGTGGGTACAGATCTATTGACACAGTAAAGAAGCTAAATTAATTTCCTGATATGAAATTTCACTAAAGCAGTGTTATTGCCATGTCAAAACCCCATGTTTATCTATGACTTTTCTGAACTTCAATAACATTAAGAAACTTGATGATTGCATTCTTATTTGTTATGAGTTTTAAAGACTGAATGAGAGAAATCAATTTAACAAGACGTTTCAAATGTCTAATCTATATTAATTCTTTCTGAACACTCGGTAGAGTTCCTTTAAACACAGTTCTAAGTTTTCTGTGGAGAGTTTGAAATCTGTATGCAGAAAGATATTTGGTATCTAATGTTTTCCTAACAACTGTTTAGAGATTCAAATATCTAGATTTCAATTTGCACTCATTCAATTTGTGGCTAGAAACAAGGGAAGATATCTTTGTACATTTCTCATACTGCCTTCAAACCCAAACTTTCCTTTTCAGTAATTCCCACAGAACAACCTTTGCTTTATTTTTAGCAAAGATTCAATGTGCAACAGCAAGAAAGTGATGACAGAAGTTTCATTTTCTATAAGTATAGTCTTTACTTGGTAGCATGATGAAAGGCGAAGGAATTTGCTTCTTCATCTTCATAAATGTCCAACTATTCCTTCAAAACTACCAAAACCAAAAGCAAGTTATTACTGGCAGGTGTGAATGGCCAACAAGTTTGATTGAAGTGGGAAATAGAGCTATGCTTGCCCAAACCATCATCCTCCTAATTTGTTTAAATATGAGATTAATAGACGCAGAAAGCATTTTAAAAGTGCATTAGATTGACGCTGTATGCAAATTTATGTTGTTGCTTAGATCACCTTGCTGAAATGGCAGTTGAGATTTTTCTTCTGATGTACCTGATATCTGCATGTTATAGGAGAGCTGAAGATCTAAGTTGGGGCCACAGCCATATATGAATTGCAGATATCCATGATGCTTTTGCCCAAAGACAGAATCACATAACAGGAAACAGGTTGGACTTCCTTCTTTTCATGGCTAGCCTGAGAAGCAGCTGTCATGCTATGAAACTGAGAAGGAATAGCAAAGCTATCATTTGGAAGGGAAGTTTCTTTTGAACATGAGAGTGTTTCTGGGAATGATAATTGTCATTCTGGCCTTAAATCAGTAAAGCACTTAGAGCAACTAAACTCAAACCTTACGTTTGCAGCGAAGTATTTGTTGATTTGGGGCTTCAGCAGGTGGCACTATTCATTCAGGATAGTTTAGTGGGAAATTACATCGTTTAGATCCTTGTTTTCATTCAGTGAAAATATTTAAAGTTCAATGCAGATTCTCAGCTGGTGAGGCTGGCAAAGCACTATTAACTGGGGTTATGACACAATCTGCCAAAGGGTATGTTTGGGTGTTGATTTTGGAAACTGGCTAGATTCCAAACTAAAATCGAAGTGCCAAATCTGGAAATCTCATATTGAAACCATCTTCCCTGTTAGTTTTAAGGAAAAAAACCTATGTTTTAAAAAGACAGAGAAATTCCTCTTAATAAAGTATATAATATTTAGGAGTGCATCAATAGAAAAAATATTTTAATCACTATGGAATTTTCTGTTAACTCTAAATAGTTGGGTTTGTGTCCTGGAATTAATGTTAATGATGCCTTGAGAGGCTACCTAGAAGGCATTATTACAGCTACTACATTTGTTTTCAAAGCCTTTGGCTTTGCAGTAGTCATGTATTTTTATATGTGTTCCTATTATAATAATGTCTGTCTAACCTTTTTTAAATATCTGTATACTGTAATTTTGAAGTCATTGTTTATATACAACCTGCCCTCACTTCTGAAAAGTAAATGAAATTTTAAAAATTCACCTAGACATAACAAAGAAGTGTGAAAATATAATTGAAAAAAAAATAGTGTTTGCTTTATTAAAAAGGATTAGGGTTTTATTATTATTTTATATAAATATGAAAATCTGGGGTTTGGGTGTTCTATGACACTTCCTCCACTTGTGCATTTTTAATAATTATTATCTCTGCATATACCTAATAACTCATCTGAAGAAGCAGCTTAAAATATATTTCTTCATTTGAGCTAACACAACATGGATCAAAATAGAGACATTTAGTATATTGACCTAATATTGAAAGTTTGCAAGAGTGCTTTCTGAGTCAGTAATTGCAATGTCTTTGTAAGGTATATGGCACTGTATTGATTCAGAGCCCATCACTTGAGTCTAGTCTGGCATTTGAGCCTGCTGATGATAACACTGGCATCTACAGCAGGTAAAAAGCATTAGAGAATATACAGTTTCCTTCTGGTTTCTCACTTCTTGATCTCTTGATAAGTATTTTAATTGTGTGCATTTTTGTACTGTCTTGAGACACAGAGGACTGTTTCAATTGTAAAGTAGAGTTTGTTTAAAATGTTATCATTTATTAAGATTGCTAGATTGACACAATACTAGATAGAAAAGTTTTGTTTAATATACACTCTGGAGAATAACTCTGGAATTGTATTTATTGCTTGAAATTCAGCATTGTAACATAGAAAGAAAATAGTGAAGTCATATTCTAAGGATTTTATGAATATTCAGTTCAGCTTTTCAATTCATTATTTGAGGTGGAATATGCACAGTTATTGCTGTCTAAAAAAGCTTTTCATCTTTTTATTTCTTCATTAGCACAATTAAGTTAATTTCATCATTCTCACATGAATTCGTGGTTTAATTGTGTACAGTTTATAGCATTATAATAGGGTGGTCAACATTTCCTTGGCAACAGACTCTGCCTACTTATAGACAGGTAAAAGATTTTTACATATGCCATATTTTGTATGGCAGCAATGAAAGAATTTAAGAGAAATTATCTTATTGGATTTGTACAATTGAATACAAGAGAAAATATGTTTGTGAATCTAAAAACTAGAATATTCTAGAAAAGGAGTTTAAAGAAGGAAAAAAGAAATCGAAGAATTACTACAGCATCTTTGAGAGGCATGCATTGGCCCTCTTATTTTTCAGATATCTTCTGGTCAGGTTTCACTACGTTTTCTATGGTACTTGATAAGAAGCCTTTGCATGTTTTATGAAAAAATTCTCAGAAGAGTTTGTAATGTAATCTGACCTACACTGATCTGTGCAAATTCTTATGTGTCGCTCTTTTCATTTTCCTAAATGTCACTTACTATAGTCAGATCAATAGTGAAATAAATTAGTAAATTAGAATATTTTTAAGAAAATAAGTATTATAGCTAAGTTCAAAATATGACAAAGTTCTGCTCCTAATATAGAAATCTAAATGACAGATGTTTATAAATAGATTTGTGCATATGTTGAAGTGTCTGTTAAAGTATGCCTTTAAAGTAAGTTTTGAATATTTTTCAGTACAGTTGGATTTTCAGACCAAAATTGTCTTGTCATGAGTGAGTAAAAAGGTTTATTCATAAAATTATATTAATTTATATGTTTATATGCAGTATTTTATATCAAATTAATTCACAACCTTATGTGAACAGAGATACTTCATACTGAAATGTATACAGAAAGAAATCGTGCTATTTACAGAGTCAAGGAATCACTGAGCACAGTAAATGGCACTTAGTCTTCCATAATTACACTTGCAGAAAGATGATTATCCACTGGTGTAGAACTTCTTCCAAATACCTAAGGAAGAAATAAGATTTGAAGAGACTGTATGAATCTAATTTCCTCACAATTGAAGCAAAAATAAATAAATGAAAGATTTGGCTACTTTGCTATTCTCTTCAGAGAAATTGAACCAGAAATGGGAAACAAACTGGAAAATAGATTCTTTGAGAATGGGAGTCAAGAATTCTGCAGGTTGCCAAATACTGGAGCAAGAGGTACCAATACAAATGTTGTAAAAGCGTGATCTTTCATCACTGTATGTAATAATTTGCTGTTAAACAAATACCTGCATTTGCATTTTGCTTTTGTTTGTCTTATGTTAAAAATGATGTCAAGATAAATGGCCATTCTTTCCCAAAGATCAAAGACTGGAAGTGAAATTGTCTGGAAAAGTTCTGTGGGAGCACATATGAAACCAAGATCCTGCAGAAAGGCTTTACATTTCTTGAAATACTGAAGCTTTCCCTAATACATGGAGGATTTCTGCATCTTACTGCCATTTGGTTTTTGGAGCTTTTTTCTTATGGCAGCCTAACTGTTGTGGGAGTTACCATCACCCTGGGATTTCTGCTTATGTAAAATCTCCATGGCAGCAGTGTTCCATAATAGGAAAAGGGATTGCAGAAAATTCCCCCTAGTCTGAAATAGAAGATGCCCTTTTGCTGGACTGCAAGTCTCATTTTCCCAAGCTCTGTTTCCTAAAAATAATGCAGACTTTTTCTCATTAAATATTTATTTTAATAATGAAAAGCACTTGTATTTTGTGCTACTGTTGCTGCATGTATCAGTCATACATTTTACTGTAATTAATTAGAGATACTATAATAGATCTCGCAGTTATCTCTAGCTAAAAACTCACCAAAAACTGCTTTTATATTATAGTTCTTACTGTCCTGCAAATATACCATGTAACTCTCAAGTCATGGCCTACAAATAGAGTCATAAAAGTGGGGAAAAAATGAAATAGTTAAAATTACCTATATAGACTTTAACTTTCTTCTTTCTTTTTTTTATTTGTTTTCTCTTTCTTTCATAGCAGTTGTAAGAAACAGGTAAACTTCATGTGAAGGGACAACAGAAAAAACAGATTCCACATTGATATTGGATGATAAGAAATTTGAAGCTTTTCCTTAGTCAGTAGCATGTCAAGAACAAGCCATAGTTCCATGTGTCACAGCATGACAGGAGCAAGTCATAGTTTCCCTGTCTCTCAATTTAGTTCAGAATAACATTACAGCTAGAATGTCTGCCTACCTCTTAGAAGTGCTTTAAGGCTGAATAAAAACCCTATAAAATATTTTGATGTATTTATATAAAGTGTATCCAAATATCTTTAATTTTTTTTTTTGTTGAGAAATGATAAATTAAACTGCTTGACTATGAATTCTATTTTAAGCAAGACTGCAAAATTAATTTTGGCTGAGGAAGAACATAATACTCTTGATGCAAAACATTTCGGTATCCATTTAGTGCAATAAGAATTTCTATTAGCCTGTCACTCACAGAATTTGAATCAAGTTCGTGACCTTAGAACTCATTAGGTGCTATAAATAAACATGTTATCATCACATACTTTTCTTTTTAGGATGAGATTATTTTCACCTGCTTAAGGACATAGATCTAAAGTCAGTAAACACATTTCTCCTAATGTAACTTACTTTTATAAAATCATCTACTATCCAATCTCAATGACTGTTCCTAGACATTATAATAGCACTGACACTTTAGTGAAAATGAACAGGATTTTTCTCCCAATAAAAAAAAAGCCTTTGTTTTAGATTTTTACTCTTCTGACTTCTGCCTGTATTTTAAAAAGGTAGACATGTTACCTAAAGAGCCTGACTACTGCAGTTAACTTCAGGTAATATGAATTACAGCACTGTTTTCTTCACTCATATTTAATATATCAATGTATTTACTAACTATTTCATGCAAATATTTAGAAAAACTCAACAGGAACTAGTGTACCCTAAGTTTTAGAAAAGAGTTCCCACTTTCTACAGTTTTCCCTTTTCCTAAGCCTTAGCAAGAGTAATAGTTCAACCATGCTTCCCCCATTAGCTGCCCTCCTCCCAGATGTTGGAGAAAAGCAAAATATTTTCATCTGAACCATCAGTGTCCTTTCAGTTGTTTGATATTCCTCTTCTAAATCATGTTCTTTGGAAGGACTTTCAGAGCAAATAGGTTTTCTATCCTCTGTGAGAAATCCACTAAATCTCCTGTACTGGTAAGATTTTATGAGATTTCTCTTGGCTCTTAATGGTTCTTCAGTTTTGAAGTGTGACATTTGTAATTGATCTTCTTTTGCTACCATTTCACCTTTATGTGGAATAGAGTTGAAGTAAGGGTAATTGAGGAATCAAAGTGGGACCAAACAGGCAGGAGAGTATTTTGTTTCAACCATCCTCCACTGTTTTGTTGCCTCTCTAACCTTCTCCACACCAATCCTCACTTCCCTCTCAGTCTATCCAATTTCTCCAGTCTTCCTTTTTAAAGACCTTCTTCCTTAAAATATTAATCTTATCAACATTTCTCATGAGAAAAGTTACATAATAAGGATTTTCCACAGGATGCCAACTGTGTATCTTTACTGGGCTGACTTTATGTAAGCAGTGTTTTGCAAGCCAGCTTGCTCTATAGTCTCAGCAGCAAGTACTTGGGAGCAGTAATAACCCAGAGTCCACTTCACAAAGGACGTGACTAATTTCTTAAGTGAGTTCCATACATGTTTTTGATAAATGCTCTGAAAAAGTACTCCATGTCTCATCCTGCAAAGCCAGTCCTCTATCTAGACAATGCAAAAATCTCAGCCACTAAAAAACCTCTAAAAATATCAATATGTGGGGTTATGAGTTTTTTTGTACTGTAAAAAATTAAGATTTTTTTTCCCCAATAATACATGTTATATCAAAGCATTGCTGGATTATTATAATTTTAAAATATGCAGTATTTAAAGAAGCATCATATTTTAAACTGGAGAGAGAAATTGTTTTGCTGTAAAAATAACTTCTGGGAAAAACTTATATTGTAAAACATCTTTTGTAAAAAAAAAAATGTTAATTTTAGTAGCTAATATTCCCAGTATCTCATCAATTACATTTTATTTGTGACTGCCCCACATATTGATCAAATTTAGCTTAGCTGAGACATTAAACCAATGTCATATTCTTATAATTAATTGTTGCTAATATTTCTGTATTAGGAAGTACAAAAACAATGCTTAAATCTTGTTAAGTCAGTGCTGTATACTTGCTTTAGACAATTGTCTCCACCACAAGAACTGAACACAAAAGATGTAAACAGCAGTTGCATTTACTAAGTTCATAGTACTTATCTAAAAATAGTTTAGTTGTTTCTTATAATGTAATTAGTGAAATTGATAAAAAAGAATGGATTATATTTTGAAAAGATGCCATACCCTGAAAGTAACAGTACCAACTCATTTTGAAAGTATCAATTTCTGTTTCTGTTGCAGAATTTATAAAACACTTTCTAAAGCTTCTCTTTTGCTGAGAGGAGAAATTAAAAGTATAATTAACAGCTTTGGATGAAAAAGTTACTATCTGCTTTCATTTTTTATGACCCAAGAGGTAAAGGTGGCAAACTATTTTTTAAAATGTTTTTTGTGAAACTGTCGTTGCTCTGCCACAAAGCATTTCGTTATCAAACATGAAATTAAAACAGAAGAGAGGAAACTGTAATTCATTTTGGAATTGTATTGAGTTGTTAAAACAGTGGAAGCGATCCATTCTTCTCCAACCATTGCAGTGTTAGGATGAGCTACTACCTGGCCTCCCATCCTGCCCCAGCTAATAATTAAGGGCTCCAGAGCACTATGTCTTACCTGTGGAAGATGTATTAACAAAAAAAAAAAAAAAAAGAACTTGTAAACATTGCCCTCTCATGTAAAGCTTAAGTGGATATTAGCAAAGGGATTCTTCTTCGTAACAATGGGTAGAAAACTGACAAAGTATTCCCAGCTTTCTTCAGAGCCTTCCCTTTCCTCCATTTGTAACTCTAGATTATTAAGGAACTGGTTTCTGTGGGAAAAGTGCTGGTAATGAACACCTGCCAGAAGGACAGTCCCAAATTACCTTGTTAGACTCTAATCTCAACCTAAAAATTTAGATCTTGGACACTTAATAAATCTCTCTTTCAAACCATCTGTTTGTTGCTCCCAAACAACTAGGGGTATGCCTGCACTGCAAAAATAGAGGTCCCAAACCATTTAACCTAGAAGAGCTTTAGTGAAGAGCTTTAGGCAGAGTTGTATAGCTATTTTTTCTCAAAAGCTGGTACAAGAATTCACTGAAAACTCTGGCTCACTGATATCATCCCTGAAACCAGTTGAAATGTATATTCAGATTATTATTGATTTACATTCCTTCTTTGCTGCCCCAGATCAATGGGGACTAGTTAGTTTTTAAACACTACCACAGTTTTTGATTGCTGAGGAAGCTTTATCATGCAATACTGCTTTTAATAATGTTGTGCCAGTTGTAATCCCTAGTGTTTTTTCCAAACTTTTGCCTTCACCCATTTCAAAATCACAATGAAGTGACTTATGTTGACACTCCAGTATTTCAGGAATACAGATTCCTCAACCCAGCTTTTGACAAGAATAGTCCACTGATTATTTCCTATGTATGTATCCATGTATATACTCATATACAAATGTTTACATACATTTTGTACATAGTACATGTCTACATACAGTTGTATGTAGACATACATACATGTCTACATACAACTGGCACATCTTTTAAATATGAGTACATGTTCAAAAGGGATGTTAAAATTGTGTCTGCATTATGTGCACTTTTTAAATCCTTTCCCTTGTTGAGAGCTTCTTTATCTAAGTGATCCGACCTCTTTCTTTAACTGTGGAGAGCAGAAACTGCAGCTACAATGTACCCTGTAATAAATCTAATTTGTATACTCAGTTCTCCCCTGTAGAGAGAGAGAACAATGCATAACTTGGAACTGAACATCCTCAGGGACCACTGACATTTTTCCCAGGAGGCATATTGCTATATGACCCACCAGTGCTTGGAGCACAGACTCAGCATTCTTTCTGCTGCCAGATGTACAGACATTTCTTTACCATTAATAAAGCATGGTTCATAATTTCACGTTCCATCACTGATACTGTGTGAGAACCATAAGCAAATATGTTTCATTCTGCATAGTTTTTGCACCAAGTAGCTACTACACCTTGTGAGTACCATTAGTCTCTTTGGGATATCTGATTTTCATGTTTTTCATCTGTATTTCAAGCTATATGTGGTTCTTTGGAAGCCTACACTTTTTATTAATTTCTTCTAACCCTAAAAGTTATCTGTATCCTGGCAATTTTTTGTTATTCAAGAATATGTGTGTTAACTCAAAAAGAGTGCTAATACTGAGCAACTGCCCTGATGCTTGTATTGGTACACCTTCACAGGTTGATTTATACTGGTTTACACAGCTGAGGCTTGATTCTGTTATTTTTGCAATCAGGTAATGATTAGCAAGAACTCATCCAGGAAATAATTAATGAATGTCAAGTTGGAATGAAGCTGAAATGAAAGTTTCTTATCTCTTACCAGTTTGAAAATATCTGCATGTTTGAAAGCTTTGTTCTAATATTGTTATAGTAGAGAAAAGTGCGAGTTAATTGTAGATGAAAGATTTACTGTTATTATGAAATGCTGTCATTAAAAGATGTAATTTCTCTTTATAAAATCAGGCTGTATAAAAACAGTTTTTGAATTCTGTTAAAGGCTCAGAATACAAGTCAAAATATGCTCAGCTTGCTCTTGGCCTGGAAGTTCATGACATCAGTTTCATATGAAGCAGTGTCAAACTCAGTGTTTTCAGCTACAACTTTTGGGAACTCAGCTGAAATATCTAAATATTCTATCAGGAATTAACTGAACGTCTTTAATATGTTTTTAGATATGCTTTTGACAACATAAATTACTGCTTTCAGTGCTTCTTTCTATGAAAATAAATAATTTCATATTGACAGAAGGTCTATTTCATATTAGAAAAAAAACTTGGGAAACAGTACATTAAAATTGGGTTTATATTTCCTCTTGCAAAGAAGAGATGATAATTAACTTAAACTAGGTAACCAATATACATGTTATCATTAATGTGATTGTTTTGCAAGGCCTTAGACAATATAAATAATAATATAATGAATTTTAAGTGAATGTTTTAAAAGCAAACAGTAAAAACTTTAAGCAATAAAAATATTAAAGCAATAAAAATATTAAAATCAATCTTAAAGCAATTTCTTTTAATCTTAGTCAAATGAGATTGAACTTGCTTGGGAAAGAGGTTTTTTCCTGTGTCAGATGCGTATTAAAATATGAATGTTAGCAATATTTGGATCCTTCGTCAGCAGACCTATTTGACGTAGAAAGGAGCCTACTGGGCTCCATGACTGGGACCTATTAGTCATCAGCCTGTCTATTTTGAAAAAGAAACTTGTTTTTACAAAGGTTAACCAGGTGGGATTGGAATTAAATTCAAGTTGACAATTCTCTAAGGCACTTCATTTGATTTTGCCCTTCATCAACCTGTGAATCCTGTTTAGAAAACAGCAACACATTGCAGAATGCTGTAAATGTGGAAACACCAATTTTCAAATAGTGAGTACTCAAATTGACAGTTGCAACAAAGAGCTTCTAAGTGGTACACAGATGAAATGGATTTAGATGAACTGTTTGCCAAATAATTTTGAATAGGGAACACTTTTGGGAATATCAAACATTTCATGGACAATTGATAAAGAGTGGAAACACATTCTAACAAATTTGAATTGCTTCTGAGTGAATACATTGAGCCATGAAAAATTTATGTTTGGTATCCTTGTGGACAAAGTATTTTTTAAATAGGAATTTCTAGTGTTCCAAAAGTTAGAAAAATAGGCTTGTTTAGTATACAGGACTGTTATTTCTTGGGCTTTGTTTTAAAGTAGTTTGCTAGCTTTTCTATGACAGTGCTTCTGCATCATTCATTGTGTACATTAACCACATCTACATTTTATTTCTGTTTCACTTGCACTTTTTGACAGCTTGAAAATTTCTGCCTTATCTTAAACTTTCATTAGGAAATATCTGCAGGCTACAGGCTGATTGTCAGAAATAAGAGGAGCCCTATCATTCTGACCTTATCAGGCTGCTATGGACAATTTTTCTTCTACCAGCAGAACTTGATACTTTTAATCTGATGGTTTTTATATTAAAATTTAGCATATCTACTGAAAAAGTGAAGCTGTCTTGAAATGAGAAATGTTAAACTAAATAAAAATTTCCTTTGATTGTATAGCATGTGTTTAAGGGTTAGCAAGATAATAATTGAGATATCCTCAGCTGCCCTATGGGTTCTCTTGAAGAATTTCTAGTTATTGGTATGCATTTTTTACTCTAGTGATAATAGAGAAATACGTGCAGTACAAACGAGTTCTTTTCACAGAATTGTGTGGTGGTGGGTCAATAGAATGAAATGCATAAAACACCTCACAGTTCCTTGAATGGAGGGACAGCTGTGTGGAAATGACTAACTGAGGTGTACATTTGCAAGAGCATATTCTCAAATTACTGGGTTTGTTTCACTTGAATACTTGAAATTCAAGGGTTGTTTAGGGTTTTTTTTTTAATAGCTTAAACTCGTTTAATACAATTTAAAGAAAAATCCATAATAACATGAATTTCTTTATGTGCAAAATTAATTTCCATTAAATTCACCATTATCAAGATATTTAAAAGTTCTGTTCATCAATTTTTTTTCTAATTCATATTTCAGCCAACGCCACATGCTTTGAAAGCAGCATAGGTTCTAACTGTTCTGATTACAGTGTTGATAACAGGTGCCTGTGTCAAGACATAGATATTTCAGATGCAATTGAATAAGAAGCATGAAATAAGATTGCTAATGAACATTATCATAGGACAAGAAAGAGGAAGAAAAATATCATGTTGCTGTTGCTTGCTGAGGTTTTTAGTGTGTAACTTCAGCTGAAAGCTAAAAAAACTGACTTGTACATTTGAGAGCTTTCTATGACTGAGGAAAATGTTCTGTACATGAGAAGCTTGAACATGGATTTTATTGTCAGTGTGATGCCACTGATTTCAGAAAGATCATACTAGTAAAACAGACTGCTTTAAAACATTTCTTCCAAATGATGAAAACATTTTAATATCAAAATTTACTATCTTCTTTGTGGTAGTTTGTTTTTCTTTGTAGTTTTTGTGTGCTAGTTGTTTTCCAGAGTCAACAGAAAACTAAATAGAGAATCCCAAAATGTGATTTCACAAATATGATATTCTAATAAATCTTTACTAGAGAAGAAATTTACATCTATCATAGTGAGTACAATAGCATTTTGTTGAAAAATATAAAAAAGAATGTAAACTTACTTTATATCTTAAAAAAATCATGTAAATGTATATTGGTCAATATAAAATTTTAAAAATCCTGAAAATATAACTCAAGAGGCTGATATAGTACAAGGAGTAAAGTGATGTGACATTTACAAAATAATTTTCGTTTCTTCAATACTGAAAAAAGATATGATTGAATTTTTTTTGTACTTTTTATAAGCTTTTAATTTATCCTTCTTTTTGGCATGCTATTTCCAAATATATGGTGCTTTTTTAATGCACTAATGACTTCTAAGTCTTCAATTTTGAGTTTCTATTCCATAATATACCTGTATTTAGCCTGGAAGTACTTCATAATCCTTCAGTTCAGTTCAGGAGACCTCTGCTTTTAAGTTAGCTCAGTCCCACATCTGTTGTATACACTGATTTTCTAAATTTCTTACCAGACAAAACTGAAATTTAGTGGGAGAAATGTCTTGGTATGATGGATAACAGAATTTTTTTCTAATTGGATTAGTATTTTTTAGATCTGTCTGCCTAAAAGGGTATTGAATAAGGGAATTCAGGAAAGAAAAGCTTTGTTCTGTGTTGCTGAAGTAGTGAGTAGGAGCAAGTACCAGTAAGACATGAATGCAAGTGATGTATTTGTCCAGTAATCCATGCTGGAATTTTAAAGGGAAGGCTGGTAAAATTCATTTAAAAATGGACAAAACACCTCAAAACTATCACTCACATTCATTTTGGTATTCAGGTAGTGATGTCATGCCAGACACAGTGAAGTGAATTTTTAAATACAGATTATAAATTTTTAAAAAACTAATACCCAGATTAGGAAGGAGAAACTCTGGACCTTTTTATGTAATTGATATAATAAATATATGTTCTGTAATTTATTTTCCTCAGTAAAATTTTTCCTTTTGTTATCATCATTACTTACCTCAGAATACTACCCATGACAAAGTCTAGAATTCTTAATTCATTACCTTACAGAAGACAGTGGTTCTGTCACATAGACAACAGACAGAAAACAATCCTAGAGCAACACAGAAATGAAGCACTAGAAATATCATGTTTACCTTAATGTATCATGTATTATCTTAAATTATCTATTTATCCTAAATCTACTAGAGCTTTGCTGTATCAGAAAATGATGAATGAAACTACATTATGGCAATTACTTCAAGATGCTATTAACTTAAAAAATTAAGAACCCCCTCCACCATAGCTGTTCTTTACTAACAGAACCCTTATTTTTCAATATATAACTTTAAATGGAATATTTAGCCATTTTCCCTAGCCAAGTCTCTCAGTTCCAGAACTTTAGTCTTTATAGTTCATTTCAGCACTTCCTATGGATTTTTCCCCCTATTTCATGCACTAAATTATATCTTTTTCTGTTTCAACAAGTTTTTTTGAGTGGCAATTTTTAATTTAGATTAGAATAATTCAGCTGCTGTACCAAAGATTTAAGTTCAAGACTTAACATTAGGCTAACTTTATATTAAGATTTCTAATAATATGTCTGTCATTCAGAAATATATCAGGACACCATTATCTGCTGATCCACAGGTGTAACTTTTCGATATTTTACATAAAATTTATGAAAAATTAAGTTAGGGGAAGGTCATTCTGCTGTGTGGGACTGTAATACTACACTTTATGAGCCATGTGAACTCCAAACAAATAATCAGATTTTCCACAATAATTAATAAAACCTTTTAAAAAAGGATGGCAATTTGAGGCACTGAGATTACAGGCATATTTTTGATATCTTGTATCTGTGTAGTTATTTACAAATAAGACAGTAAGAGTGCAGAAGAACTACAGAAGTCATAGAAAAAACTGCACCTTTAGCACGTGTTGCTGTCATTGGTTTACTCGGACACTGTACACACAAATGTAAGAGAAGCAGCTGGCCTCAGCCATTCATGTTCATCTCTTACCTTCTACCTCCCCCGTAAGCTTTGCACACCTTACCATCTCTCTGTGCCTTGTGTCACTTTCTTCTCCACTCTGTCAGCACTCCCATTATCCTGTAGCCTAGAGAAGCTGAAGAGGAATTCAGGTGATCCTTAGGGATTGTGTGCGTCACTGAGTTTCTCTGGTTCCGTCCCTTCTGGTGCCTTTCTACAGTCATCTGCACTAGGGCTGTGAGGGAAGGGAGACAGGAGAGCAACTGGCGTTGTGGAAATCAACTGCTGGTCCCATCCCTTGAATAGGAGACTAAATTTCCCATAGATCACATTTCAAAAAGTCTATGTTTGCAAAAGCTATCTGCTAGATTTAGGCTTTGTAGAAAGCCTCATTCCTGGAGAAAAATGCAAACTTCAATTTCCATGTAGTTACTAGACCTAATACATGATGTCAGACTTATTCTTTTTGAGCACTGTGTATCAGTCAGCACCTGATTCCACTGATTCAGCTGGATCAAGATTGAGAGAATAGAAATGCATCTTTCTTATCAGGAGACAAAGGACATTCATACTGTAGAAACTGTAATTCTGGATAAACTCCTTAATGCTAGACAGACTCAGGTGCAGTATTGCCTATTGCTGCACACTTCTTATATCTGAAGATCAAAAAAATTATACTCAGGATTCCCCATAGATATTTTCTCATGTAATTGCTTTTGGGGTAGCTGTCATGAGTTTTTAAAGTGATTTCGTATTTCTGTATGGAGTAGCTGCACGGGATGGAAAACAGCCTAATAGCAATGAGATTATGACTACAAATGTGGTCTTTAGAATAATAGATTTCTCTTGTTATCAAATATGAATGAAAGATTGAGACCATCACTGTTTGCATCCTCTATCTGCATAGCATCTCTGAAGCCAAACCTTATGAGTTGAGAACTCATGCTTCAGCTTATGGCAGTGGCAATATTCTTTCATAATGATGTGGGTGAGGAAGAGCAGTACTATGGGCATTCCAATGGCAGCATAAGTCAGTCATTCTGAAAATGTCCTTTCAGACAGAAGCACTCAAATCCACCAAATCAACTGAACTCTGCATTTCTTGGCTGTTGTTTATTCAAATAATAACTTGATTTCATATTTGTTTTTCTGTTACATGACTAAGCTGAAAGGGCTTTACTGTTGTGAAGTTATGAGTGTTGATTCTGGCCTGGAAATAGGAACCCACCAGCTGCACACTTATTCCAGCAGTTTGGGGAAGAGAATTGGAAAGGCAAAAGTAAAAAAAAATTAATGGGTCAAGATAAATATAATTTAATAAGTGATGGGAATCAAAGAAGGGGGAAAAAGGGGTGATGCAAAAGTAATTGCTCACCACTCCTGACCTGCAGACCAATGCCCATTTCTGTGTCCTCTGCAAAGGGATGTTCTGTCAATCAACATGGCATGTTTCGTGAATTGAATTTATGAAAGAAAATGTCGGTTCCTGCTTTTTCATTGCACTTTAAGCTGTTCATACAAACGTTCTCTCACAAAATAATAGGCATTTAATTTCCAATTTCAATGACCTACAAGGTCTTTTGATGGTCAGGTTTCTTCTGGCGTATGTACTAAGACCACTAAAAACTTCTTCTGGCCTATGTTAGGAGCAGTACAGACTGCCATGCTGCCTTTGTGCTCTCTCTTGAATATGTTGCCACTTAGTGAATCTAGCATTTAAGATATCGTAAACTTCTTTCAGTATATTAGGCCAATTTTTGTCTTCAACTCCAGGGTAAGCTGAAGGCAAAAATAACTTGCAGTGTGGAGACCATATCTGCTCACTGGAAAACATTCAAAATCTTTCAATTTCTGAAAATGTTACAATAGCTGACCTCAATATTTTCTCATTTTATGAATAAGAAGACTGTGATTTTACAGTTTTATTTCTACAAATTAACTTTTTTTTTTCTCAAAAGTGAAGATCTTGCAGCCTAAAAAAAAGGAATTTATAAGTACCTGCGTAGCATTTACTGAATTGTTGATACTGCTCTGGTATCACCCTTTTATTTTAGCATGTTGTGACTGCTGTGAAATAGATATGAAGCAGAGGTTAGATGCTTTTCCAGTTAGTCTACTTTGCCTGCCATAAACATTGAATCAGTGTCAGAGAACCCTGTAAAGGTTACATGAAGCCACAAGGAAGAGTGTGAAATCACATTGAATCGTGTTAGTCAAAGCATTTATAAGGTAAGAATTAGCTTTATACTCTAGCTGTATTTTGAGAATCACATTTTAACTGGTATGTGTTGTAGGCACACAGTTTGTGCTAATTGGGAGTGGGGCTACAGCTGAGCCTCATTCCCAGTGGGCTACAGCTGTGCAGACCAGGTGACCAGCACTGAAGGTAATGGGGCACAGAATGCTGAGCTGCACTGACCAATCACAGATGGGTACAGAGGGCACACAGGAGTAAGGCAAGTGAGATGAAGAGTATAAAAGGTTGTACTGTAGGCTAACAAAAGGCTGTAGATGCTTGAAGTCTTTTTGGTGTCAGTTGTGCTTCTACCATCATCCTGCTAGGTATGTACTATCACATTAAATCTTTGGAGTGAAGAATTGCACTGTGCAAAAACATTTCTTGATGTAACATCGCGCTGTATTGCCTCTTAAGCCTCCTGAATCCATGAGGTTTAAGATAACTTTATGAAGTCCTCCCAGTAGCTCAAAATTTTAAGGATGTTAGATTGTCTACTTAAGGTTGAGAGCATTATGAAAGATATTTCTAATGCTTCTTTACCAGGCAGTTCAAGCCTCTCTTATATTTATTTAGAATCCTGCACAACAGTCCTACACAATTTGAAGAGAACCAATTTAACCAGGTGGCAGCCAGCCATTTGATAATAACTCAGCAGTCATAGCAACAGTCTCCCAGCCATGGCAAAGAATTTGTCTTTGTTATCTTGCCTCAAAATAAAGCCGGAGAATCGTTAGCTGACCTCAGCATCAGTATAAAATAATTGAGAAATGAAAGATTTTCTGGTTTTGTTTTCCAAGATCTACAACAGTATTAAAAATAAGTATGTGATACAAGTCCAGACACAGAACAATTGTTTAGGCTGTAATTGTGTGCAATGACAGAAATCCTTTTTCTTGGATTATTTCAAATTTTATTTTAAGGATGATCTTTTCATTTATAAATGCTGTAAAAAACAACACATTTAGTTCAGGCCTGTTTGTAAATGTAATTATGTATGGGTATATATGTATGCATATATTTTAATTTATTTTTATTTTTTTGGACTCTGATAATAATCTCTTCACCAACTTCCATTTGAAGCAAGTACTATTTTTTTACTAATTTTTTTGTGTTGGGTGTGCTGTTAGTTGATACCTGTAATTCCTAAGCATACACATATGATCCACTTTTCATAAGATTGATCTTCAGTTCAGAGTGGTCATCTACTGCTGCAGAAACAGATGATAATTTTTGAGTCCAGAAATGAGCAATCGGGAGGGAATAACCATATTATATTTTTAAACCATTTAACCATAATATATTTTTAAAGAGGATTTTTTAAAAATAGATTTGATTTAAATTAGGAGTCTCCAGAATAGTAGTTGGTGATATATTGCCAAGACGCTTATTCAAGTTACTAAACTTGTTTCTGAAACATTTATGATAAACAGTATCAACTGTTGTGAATCCCCATAGATTTAAAAATTAGTTTCTGTGCTTAAAAAAAAAAAAAAACAAACCATCTTGTAAGACAGGAATAATTTTATAGTTTAATTTGGATACTTTAGTTTTATTTGTTTGAATACACTAAGAATTTTCAATGTTCTGGTAAACTGTGAGCTATAATTTTTTGGGTTTGCATGGCAAGCATATGGTAGCAAGGGGGGTGGCAACAGAGGGGGCTTCTGAGAGAAGCTGCCAGAAGCTTCTGCAGTGTTCAATGCAGACAATGTCAGCCGGCACCAACTGGATCTGCTGCTGGACAAAGCTGAGCCCATCAGCTGCATTGTTACCACCTCTGTGCTAACAGAGGGAAGACAGGGAAAACGTACCCTCTACAATTAGAGCTGTCGACAGGAGTGAGAATATGTGCGAGCAACACCTTGGCAGACACCGGGGACAGTGCAGGAGCAGGGGGAGAAGATGCGCCAGGGCTGGGTCCCCTGAGCCCGCGGTGAGCATCATAGGCAGGCACCTGTGCCCTGCAGCACAGGGAGGAGCCCGCACCCGGGCACGGAATGCCTGGACCATGCTGTGACCCCGGGGAAGCCCCTGGCAGAACCTGCGAGAGAGCAGCCCACACTGGAGCAGGGGAAGAGTGTGAGAATTCTACCTCTGAGGAGGAAGGAGCAGCAGAGACAACGTGTGATGACCTGACAGCAGCCCCCATCCCCTGTCCCCGGGTGCGGCTGAGCAGGGAGGAGTCAGAGAATTTGGGAGTACAGTTTAGCCTAGAAGAAAGCAGGAGTTGGAGAAAAGGTGTCTTTTAATATTTGGGTTTGGTTCTCATTATTCTATTTTAATTTGCTTGGTTATAAACTAAATTAATTTCCCTAAGTCAAGTCAGTTTTGCCCATGACAGTCAGGGCTGAGTGATCTCTCCCCACCCTCACCTTGATTCATGAGCCTTTCATGATATTATCTCTCCCCTGTTCAGCTCAGAGGCAGAGTGATAGAGTGGCCTTTGTGGGCACCCAGCATCTAGCCAGGGTCCACCCATCATGTAATATTATAGTATTATTTTAACAATTTTTTAAAGCAATTTTAATTTTATTTTGTAATGGGTGAATCTTTAATCTTGTTATTTACATATCTTACATTGCCACCAAATCTTAAAGATGTAATTTTAATTTTTACACATTCTATTTTGTTAAACTAGCACCAGAATTAGCATACTAGAGGATTCTAATGCAAAAATTCTTTACCTTCATCAAAGTAAGATTAATTTTTTTTCCTAGATTAGGAACATCCATTAGTGATTTAAGAATAAGATAAAAAGTGACTAAAAGGCCAAAATATATACCTTGTAAAGCTGAAACCTTGTTTTAATAACGAACTATTTAACTAACTGGCATTGCTCCAATGAGTGCTTCATGAAGCTACTACACTTTCACCAGATTTCATTGAAATCATAACTCCATTTCCAACATGATCACCAGCTATGAGATTACAATTGCTCTGTAAATTCCTCTCTGATACAGTAAGGGGTAGACCAAAGTTGGTAAACTTCTATGTAAAGGAACCAGAGAACATTGTTTCAAAATCCACAAACGAATGCCTGAAATGCTCAGAGGTAACTGGATTCCTGTCTGCTCACGTAAAGCCCTGAAGTCAGGGGTTTTTCATAGACTTTCTGACCAGGTAGGATTTCAGCAAGTTCTTGTGTTTGGTCTGTACTCTAGCCTGGACTCTACAAAAATCCAAATACAAGGCAGTTAGAGTCAATGTTTTTGCTGGAGTATCAATCTGTACATATCTGATTGTGTCTGGAATATCCTGGGTTTTTTGTCCTGTCCATGTATTTAACCTGCTGGTCTAGGGAAATTGATGTGCCAGTGCTTCCAGGGACACTATTTATTTAGCCTCAGAATAAATTGAATCACCACTGCATCTCTTTGTCTATCTTTACAGAGATCCAGACAGGGTCTTCTTTCACACTACTGAAACTGTATGCTGCTATTCAGCTTTGGGAATGGATAGCTCTGAAGTCTGTAATATCCCTAATGTGTCTTCAGATCATTGGTTGAATGCTTGAAAACTATGAACTGAAGCAGCTTGCGGCAATGAAGCTTAACTGAAAGCAGGCCTGCCCCTGTTGAGAAGGCTGTTTGTTTAAGGCTGGTTTTGGTGTTGTCTTTTGACAAAGGTTAAGCAGCACCCTGCTGAGAGTGTTGGCTGTTACAGACCATGTTAACTTAAGAATTTTATTCTTCCCTTGCTAATACAACTGCAGAAGAGAACCACCTAGCTGCCTAACTTGGACATAAGCATTCTGTTAGAGACACGACAGAAAGACTACTATTCCTAGGTAATCAGTGAACAGGAATTAAACTCAAAGAGATTTAAACAGACCTTCTTCAGCACACTTAGGAACAATAGAGAATTTTTTTACTAAGTCACATGGCTGATACTTTTATTAATTTCATAGATATTTCTATTTTTAAATACAACAGATGTTTTCACTATACATTTAGAAATAATGCTGCTGAGTTTCTAAAGCACTTTAATATTAGAAAAGCATTAAAATTAGCTATCAATAATGATTAATTTTATGCATCCTGAATGAGTTAATTAAAATGACAGTAATGTTTCCATTTTAACAAGAATTCTGCTATTCTGCTGCTGTCAATGAGATGAAAGTATTTGAGCAGATTTTTAGCACCTTACCTTGGTGCCCGGTGGACATAACAACAGAAATTAAGCACACATAATTAATACCAACAGAAAAAAAAATTGTTAAAAGCAATAATTGCCATCTGTTCTTGTCAGTATTATTAATGTGCATAGAATAGCCTTTATTGCAAAATAGCTTATAACTGTAGTGTTGACAAAACTTGTTTCTTTCAAAGTAGCTGGACTTGCAGTAAAGAAGGTAAGGTGAGCAAACAAATTCAAAATGTTAACACAGCCTAAGAGTATTGGTGTATCAGCCAATTTATAATTAGTTGCTGCTTGCAAGGAATGCAGATCTCACAGGAATAAAATCACAATAGTACTTGTGGATAAGGTGCTGAACCATTCCTATGTTATACTTTGGTGTCTTGTAACTGTTACAGTTAATCTGGCAACGTAAGTTTGATTTCTTATTTTCTGAGGAAAAATTATGCCTTCAGTTTCCATAGCTACTAGTGTTTGGTTGATGTATTTGCTATGGAAAAATGAGCCTTTTTTTCAGTTTTGTAAATGTAGTATTCTCTATATTGCAAGACTTTTGAGTAATTTTCTTGGCCTAGAAGGAACAATTTAATGCAGTTTAGTAAAATGATACTTTACAATTAGTTATCATCAGGTTCTCTTCTAACACAGTTTCCTAAGGTTTATTTGTGTTCTCAGGTTATTGCCAGATTCCTACAGTCTCCTGAATCTCTTCAAATCTGGTAGCTGAATTCTGCAACTGGGCAGAGGAGTAGAGGTCTGAAATAATAGGTTCTTACACGATTCAGGTTTAGGTAAAGGAAGTGTGATTTATGTAAAGAAAAAATTGCTTGGGTAAAAATAACATGATTTTATTCTTTATTTTCTGTAATACAGAGTGAGAATGTTCTGTGAGCTGTGGCAGAACTCAGAGTGGAGCGATCCTGTTGTGGATGGCCTATGCTTGTAGCTCACAGAACATCTTTTGTCTAGCCTGAAAGAACCAAATGCTACCAGTTCCATGGACTACTGAGGAACATGTGCTGGATTCTTTTATTAGCACAGGATTCAAATTAAGTTACTCGTAGTGTATGGAGAAATTAAATATACATTGCTATTCAGGGATGTATAGCTTTAGCTAAATGTTTGTACTCTGATTTTCCCATGCTGAAAAATGTTTGAGATACTTTCTGAACTGAGGCAACAGACTTGTGTCTCTTGAGGCAGTGAGCTCTGCAACTTAACAAATTCATAGAGAAGTTCAGAAAGGTATCAATTTAGATGGTGAAACTGAGAGCCTTGATGCTATCTCTGAGCAAATAAAATCGGGCTTTTCACTGGGTTTGAACCATAATAATTTCTGTTTAAAATGTCAGTGCATTTCGTTTGCGTAGTGTTTTTCATGTGTGTGTCACTTCACTTTTTTTCTATATGCCCATTTTGTTATTCTGGTCGTGTATTACTGTCGTTAATTAATTTTTTTCAGTTGAATTTAATTTTAATGCCAATAGCTCAAAATAAATACTTTTAAACAACAGAGTCTGTAAGAGATCACCAAGTGTGTCTTGAAATCAACTCTCCAAAACTCTTACATGTTTTGGTTTTCTCACAGTACATTTAAGATTTAATTCTTCAAATTGTTCATCATTGGGAGATTACCATCTATTTCTATACATGGATAATGTAACACAGGAGTTTTTTCTCATGATTTTAACAGGGCTATTAAATTGCAGTTTCGAAGGCATAGTTTGCAGAACATTAAGAAAATTAGAGATTTTAGGTTCAGTTAATCTGAAAAAAATTTCAGATTAAAAAATGTTCAGTTCATTATATAGAGATTGATGACAGAAAAACTCAATACTTCTAGAAATAGTTTGTCTTCATATAGTCATTTCAACCAAGGAGATAAAATGGAAAATTTCATGCAAGAAATAGTGACATTTCTTAGTTCAGCATTCAGAATCACTGGACGTAAATATTTTGCTGATGCTGACAAAGAATTTATATACTCCTTTTATATTTTCTAGCTTGCAAGGCGAGAGTAATCACTTAGAGCAATTCATAAGTCTTAAAGCTCTGGTCTTAAATCTCTTAACAAAAACTTGCCTGTGATAAAAAAAAAATCTTAGAAAACTTCAGCTTATTCAACAGTTGTGTGGTTTGGATGTCCCCTTGCACTGGAATAAGGGGCTTTTAAGAATTTGCAGCCACAAATGCATTAATTTAATAGATCATAAAATAAATGCTGATGGAATATCTCTCATTAAATTACATGAGTAGATGTCAGTAGACTCACTGATTGAACTGATCCTAATTATAGTAGTACGTGTGCAGGTTATCCCCTATACCATAGGATAATGGTTAACCCCACAATTATGTGCAGTAATTCTGTAATATGATGCTATACTAGTGTCTAAACATATGAAACTGCTAAGTACCTAAGTTGATAAATCCATGTTCTAAAATCAGTACAACTATGAAGTTATCCGAGTTTAAGGCATAGCCAGCACAACCAAGAAGTTATGTGAGTTGAAGGCATATACTGTCTTCCTAAAAGTCAGAATATATGTAAACCGAAATTTCCAGACTTGTGGCTTGGAATTCCATTATAAAGTGGTTTTCCTAAAAGCTACATTGACATAGATAGTGAGTTTTACATTTGACCTCTTGTTCTTTAAAGTAATTCTCTGCTTTTGTCTTGAACACCAGGAATATCACTAGATGATCTGAGAAGAGAGTCTTGGTTTGGATGGTCTTACAAGGTCATCTGTTTTTAATTTAAATAATTATGTCTGTAGATAAGTTATCACTGGGCCAAATTCTAAATGAACAAGAGAATTGCTTGATGGTTAGCTTCCTAAAGAATTACAAGTGCTAGACCAGATTCATGAAGCTTATTATGCCACTTGTTATCAGACCATACACTTTGTCTCTTACACTTAAGTACAAAAAGAATTAATAGACTTGCTTTTGTAAGCTAAGCAGTCCCTAATTTTCTCCAGGAATCTGTCTTGTTGCTGGATGCCATTGATAAAAATGAAGGAAAAATTAGCCACCTTTGTCTACTTACTGAAATATAAAAATAATTGAGAACTTGTATTTGGACTCTTTTGCTCCTGCTATGCTGAGCTGATGAGTGGGGAAAACACTCAGGACGAGTCATCTCTGAAGAGCACAGCAATTTTCTTTGTTGTCAACTGGCACAGATGTTCATTTTACATTAATTTTCAGTGTTATTCAAGCAGCTTTCAAATTAATGTAATCAATAACATTAATGACCTTTAAAAAGCAAAGGAAGTATTAGCAATGGAATATTAAATATAGAAACCTTCTGTATTTGATATCAAGTTGTCTGTCAAACCACAACTATTTCTAAAATGGTGAGCACTAGGAGAGAGAGATATTAAATTTGTTAACCAGATCTTGAAAATCCATATGTATGGCAATAAAAATTTCCTCTCAGACTTTCTCTTCGTTTCTTCATACATGCAAATTCATTCCCCTTGTTAGCTGTATGCACTGATACAAACATCTTTTGATCATAATTTCTTATGTGTAGTGTGTAAAGATGCTTTGCAGGTGCTGGATTTAAAATTGTCACTTCAGCTACCATTCAAATGGACGCAGCAATGCAATTTCATCAACACTAAAAATCTGTACGCTTCCATTGTCTTTATGCAGCTGTCTTGAGGACCATATGTACATGAAATTATATAGCTGTATTACACATAATTTTTCTTCCTGTTTTCTTTATTTTCTTCTTTTGAGTATGGCCATTTGTGTTGCACTTGGTTGTTTTTTTTCTGACAGGTCTTTGTACAAACTAAGACCAAATACTATGACTTTGAGAGAGAGACATGGATGAGGGCAAGATATGATACTGAACCAACATTGGGATATCAGTTACAGGAAAGAAAAAATATCATGATCTGTTACTTAGATTTTTGAAACTTATATTTTCTTCATTGTCTTACATATTTAACATATGAGTAGTGAATTCAAAGGCTTCAGAAGGATATAAATAACATAATTACAACACTATTTCTGTGGTATAGTGCATGGGTCAAATTATGGTGATGGTGAGCATCATAGTATTTGGCTTCCTGCAATATACTTCTTATTCATTCATCATCTCTAACGTGTATTTTCTAATTGTTGAAGTGTTTTATGCATTTTTACTAGGCTATGAGTGGGTTATATTTGTGCTATCAGTAATGTATAGGTAGATGTTTTCCTGTAAGTCTCGTCCTCAATAATTCTATTCTATTTTACTGTGTGTAAGCTAAAAAAGAGAACAAAAGTTCTCTCTTCCCCAAAACAAAACCCAGCAAATAAAAAACCAAACACAAAAAAGCCCATAACAATGTCCTTAAATGTTTTTCAGTATATTGAGTATTGCTTTATTTTCTGTGTTTCCATTGAGGCTAGAAGATACTAATTTTTACTTGAGTTGAAAAACTAGGAGATGGGAAAGATGGCAAGAGTAACTTTAGTGGAAGTATTTTCCATTTTCTGGTAACTTTTTTGGTATTGTTAGTGTAAGAGAGTGTGAGGCTTCTTCGTGTGTTCTGTGGTTTGAGATTTCAAATAGAAAGGCATTTAACATTAATTGTTGTACCATATTGTATCACTCCGTGTGTTATGATCATAGGTTGTTTTTTTTTTTCCTGAAGTGATAGTTATTCCCCCCCACTCCCCAAGTTGCAGTATATGGGAATTGCTTGTCATTCTCTTAGTATTTCAATAATCTAGACAGGTTCAGAAAAGTTCTCTAAAGTTTGTGTAGTATTTAAAAGTAAGCTTCTTGTGCTTCTCGAAGGAAGAACAGGCAATGCTTTTATGTTATATTTATCATTCTTAAATTTTGTTTTCCTTTTAATATGTAAACCATTTTCCAAGGGGAATTATCATTTAATTCTTTTGCTTTCCACTTACTACTTTGTTTCAGTTTTAAGTCATCAGTGCATTTGGCAATTCTACAGCTAGTTTCTCTGTTTTAGTAATTTATGCAGATTAGAAGCAATGAAGATCTGAAAACTGACTCCCCTGTGGCTCTTTTCGACACTTCACTTTCTAATCACTTTACTTTAATCAGTTCTTTATTTGTTCCCATGTTTAACCTGAATCTTTCCTACCTTCAGTTTAAGATGAAGACGATCATTTGAGACATTATCAAAGACTTTATGTAGATCCAAATTATGGTGCTTGTACTCCTATTATCACTTGTATTTCTAATCTTCTCAAAAATAGAAGGTGACTGGTTGTCAAGATTTAAATATCTTTTAAAGTATTATGAAGATAAACTACATTTGTTTTAAATTATTAACAGTTATTTGACTCCCATCATCTTTAAATGAGCTCTGTGCTATAGTGTGAACAACAAATTTTTAAGATCAGTTCTCTCACTTGTTCCCTTTCAATGCCACCATGTGTCTCCCAGTGTGTGTGTGCACTCACACACAAATATTGGCTGTAATGAGGCAGGCAAAGAGTAGGAATTATTTTGCAGTTCCAGCATATGCAAAGCAAATTACTGTAGAACTCTTGAGGGCTGCCAAGAGAGTTATGTGCTTTTGGTCCAAACATATCAGATGAGACTGACTATTTAGACAGTCAGAGAAATGAACTTCCAAAGCTTTTCTGCTCTGCTCATTGCAAATCTTCATGTTAGAGAGGTGGTAAGATCGTTCCAGATGTTAGATACCTTACTGGACTTTGAATGTGAGTGATCTTCTGCTGAGCCCAAGACTGATGTCGGTCATTAAGTCATAATAGTATCACCTATCACTATTCATTAGATTTTTAATTTTCAAAATAATAATCTAGACCTAATTGTGTTTAAAATATCTTCTGTAATACAGGAATTTTTAATTTATAGCTGAGAACATTTAAGACAGAAAAATTAGAAAGCCTGGGCAAAACCAGAATAGGTAAAAGTTGCATCTATTTATTCAAACTTTTTCAGTCCAGTGGTTAGTGTCTGATCTGCCACAAAAGGATTTTCATGTTGGCAGCTGTGGAAGCAGTTGACATTGATTAAGTCTTGAGTCACTCAAGTCAGATTTTCCTGCTTAATTCTACCGTGAGTATAAAAGAGCTAGTTGGACTTCATGATCTCAAAGGTCTTCTTCAACCTAGCTCTTTCTGTGATTCTGTGATCAAAATTACAGAAGTTTTTTTGAGAATCTGAGGATAAAATTGAAGATAATGGTTATATTTTTCTTACTTTGATTACAAGTAAAATCCAATGGAATAATGGGCATGTGTTAGGGATTCAGGATTGGCATGTAATTCAAGATACGTTGCCACTTGCATAAATTATTCTGATAGATTCAAAGCTATAATGGATTTAAAATACAGTAAAATGAATACAAATTGATTCAGTGTCTGAAGGGAGCCTACAAGAAAGATAGGCAGGGGGTTTTACAAGCACATGTACTGACTGGACAAGGGAGAACGGATTCAAACTGAGAGTACATTTAGCTTAGATAGCAAGAAGAAAGCCTTTACTGTGAGGGTGCTTAAGGCACTAGAACAGGTTGCCCAGAGAAGCTGAGGATGCCTCATCCCTGTAAATGTTCAAGGCCAAGTTTCATGGAACTCTGAGCAACCTGGTCTAATGGAAGGTGCCCATGGCAGGGGTGTTGGAAGTAAATGATGATTGAGGTCCCTTCCAATCCTACCCATTCTGTGATTCTGTGAATCACCAATAAGCTATCAGAATTGCGGTCTGCATGTTGAAAAGGTGCACGTAATCAAACACATGTGGAAGCAAAGACACTGACAGAGTACAACTTCTAGTGCCTTGCAGTCACCTACCCAAACAGACTGCCCTGGGATGCACTCTGAAGATTAACAGCTAGAAAAACTGTTAATCCACCACGTAGCTCAAGTAATAGCTGTAATTCAAAAACTGCCATCAAACAAAACGCCTTGTCTTTCACTTGTAGGAATGCCTGAGTTTCTCAGTGTTTAGTGAGGCATGATAGAAAATCTGCATTCTAAAATACATTAGAAGGCTTCACAGTATGTAAAATGAATGTATTTGACAGGACTATTACAGATTAACACATTCTGAATTAACACCTCAAAAACTCATAGAAATGTTTAAAGACAGAAGAACTTGGTAATGTTTTGGAAAGGTCTTTTTGCTCACTCTGCTCTGATACAGTGTACAATGAGTGGCTACCATGGTAACATACTTAATTTAGCAATCTTCAGATCTACTCTGGCCTCAGTTTTATGAACATCTTTTTCAAAGAGCAGTGCTAGAATAGATGTTTGCCACCCATAATTATAGCTATTAATCACTTTAGATAATGCAAGGATGTGTCAGCTCTATATTTACCTAGTAGCATATGCTTGTGTGGTGAAAGGGCCCATACAATCAAAAACATATGCTCAACTTTGGAACAGTAGTATTTCCTTGCAGTGAGGATGGCAAAAGATTAGTCAATATTTACCGCAAAAATATTCTTTTTGTTTACCACAGAAACAACTCCAACACCCCCACATAGAAGAACATCAGTGACAGTATCAAATAGTTAAAGAAACAGCAGGTGAAAATAAATAGAATTTATTGTTCTTTAAGTATGCAACTGAACAAAAAGAGGAAGTAAGTTTTATTTAAAATACTTTCTTCCTTTATAATGAGATCACCCAAAAAAGTGTGAACTTCCCAGGCTATTTTTTCATTATATGTTTATATGATTTTATCTTTCTTATCCTTCAAACTAAAATGTATTTTTTTAGCACATAATCCCTTGGAGAGAATATCTTTGCTTTGAGAATGTGTGTAGCTATCCCATCTTGCAATCCCCAAATACGTCTTTTATCCATTCTGCAGTTCCTAAAATATGGAATTATCTGCTCAGAAGCCATTTCAGATAATCATTGCTAACATAAGGAGAATTTGTAAGCGTAAAAGATGACTGATTTCAGTTGATAAACAAGCGCATGTTTTTTTAATAGTAAATTTTTAAACTTCATCAAATATAAATAATCTGTAAATTTCTACATTTGTGGTTTTGTAAATGTTTGTTTATTTTTAAGGTGTGTAGGCAAAAAAAAACTTGCTGTAGAAATACATGGATATCTCTTTCAAAATTATGATTATTTCCCAAGCTATAATTCATCATTTGTGTATATCTGAAATTTCAGCTCAGTATTTCTCTTCATTTTGGAATATTCAGTAGCAGATGATTATGTCATTGCAGTAAAAATTTATAGTCATTCCTAAGGTCATAAGTCCTTCCAAAAAAGGGGACAAAAGCTGTATTAAATAATGAAGAGGTTTTAGTGCTGAATGTCTTTCTGCCAAAACATGGTTCTCAAACTTTCTGAGCAGAGGTGGGAATGCAATGTATCTTTGCATGACATTCTAATCAGTAATACAGTGTTTTAAATTAAACTAAACTCCCTTTTCTTATCTATCTGATATTTCTCAGTTTTTCAGATTATAAAGGCTGGCATACTGACACAAGAGTAGTTTCTACCCCATTTTTGCCCATAGGGGTAAATCTGCCCCATCTTTTACCACATAATAATTTCTTTACTAAAGATTAGTAACTTATTTTTTTAAATAAGTTTTAAATATAAAAGATATTTAGCTCCAAATTATTTTATAGCATAAATATGAAGGCTCTTACTAGTGTAGTAAATAGTGTATGAAAGAGTAAAATCCTTTTTTCTTATGTTTACAAATTTTTTTTTTCTCACCCCTACTTATACTTTCCCATTCAACTACTGTTTTAGTTTTTTGGGTTTTTTTTCCTGGAAACACTCTCACTAAAAAGTTTCTTCATGGCAGAAATGAAAGCAACTTATTTTTTACCAAAAAGACTCTTTCAAATTTTGCTCTTGAAACAGAGTGAAACGCTGCTATCATCTGCATATGCAATCTTGGGGGCATTATTTCATGTTTTCATATTGAAGGCAAAAGGAAAGTTTCAGTTATCATTACAGTACTTTTAAAATGATGAAAAGAAATGAAAAACAACAGATGCACTGAAGTGAGACAGTAAATTTGATGTGCTCTTATCAGAAAGCTGTATTTATGAGGCTTCCACTCTGTTGGGATATGCCTCCAAATGCTACAACCTAACAGGAAATAAGGTGAAATTTCTACAAAATATGTATTCTGTGATCAGTGAAGTCATGAAAGGAATGAAAAATAAGTTAATTTTAGCTCTGGAAATAGATTTGTTTCTTTGTATGTTTCCTGATATTGTAAGTTCAGAATAAGCTATTTGATGCAGAAAATTTAATGAACTTTTTAAAATAGATTACTAAGTAGGTAGTATGAGCAATTAGTAAATATTTTTCTTAAGTTTTTGTATGCACCTTATAACAGTACCATATGCTAAATTGCTAAGCATTTATTTTCATATCTTTAGTGTTATAACACCTCTGAGTCAGAATACTCTTGTGCAAGACAATATTCAATTGGAGAAATAAAAAATGGCCTTGATCCATCAGAACTTAAACCAGAGGTGCTAGACAAGAGAGGGCAGGTGAAGAGGAAAGGAAAAAGATAGAAGAAAATGCTAGACTACAAAATTCTCTGTAAGCATAGTCACTGGGATTTCAGATATTGTTGAAAATTCTGTTGCTAGCACTTAAACAAGTACTGAAATATGATTAGACTAATAAAGGTGTTTTGCCCATAAATGCAAAAATAAGTGGGAGGTCAGCACTTAAAAGCTACTCTAATCACATTGAGATAATTTCTTTTAACCTTCTGCATTTCTCAGAGCATATCGTGTTTTATGAACCCTGCAGCTTCCTTGATGAGAATCAGAGAAATACACAGAGGGGAACCTAATTAAGATAAATCCATATATATTTAACTAACTAATGAATGTGGTTTACTTACAGTATGTATTCTGATATATCACTAATAATACCTTATCTGCTTTGAACAGGTAAATATCCCTTTTCCACAGACTGCCAAAAGAAACTGCAAGAGACTTCAAAGGTAAGGACCTCTTCAAAAATCCTTCATATGATCATTTCTTCTGGTTAATCAGAAAAGAAAATGACTTTTTGACTGTCTGGCTGATAAACAATTGCAGATGGCATTAATTGACATAGACTTCCTGTTTGTGAAACTCTTTACATATAAAAGAAATTTTTTCTTGTTACCCTTCATTAAAAGGATAAGGTTAATTCATTTCATAACAGCAGAAACAAAAAGGATTAGTGAGGAAATAAAATATTAAAAGCTTATAAAAATTTTACCATATTTTTCCTTGTGCAAGATTAAAAGAATACCGTTAAGATACTAGAAAATTAGACATGGTAAGGATTCTTTTTTTGTCAATATGAAAGCTTTCTATCTTCACTTTTTGAAAACTTTTTCCTTGATGCAACTTTCTTTCATTCCTCTAAGAAATATAAACTTGAGTTTTGTTTCAGAGATTTAATTAATTTTGGGAGCTGTTTCAATTTAGAATACATTTGGTTTGCATTCAGTTGTGGGGAATAATTCAGTGTCATATTGTGTTCAGATTCTGTTTGTGGTACCTCATTGTTCTTCAGCGACATTCCCTGCAACAAATAGTTGATTTTTAAACCCTTCTGTCCACCCTTACAGAAAATATTCTTCTCTCTCAAGGACACAGGTGACAGAGGACAAGTTTTCACTAAAATTGTTATTTCTAAGTCATCAAGTTAGAGAGGATGACAAGGACATTGTGGTCTGCCCTAAATTTTGATTTGCTAAACAGAGAGAAAGAAAGAACATAATTATTGTTCATCATCTCTGTGCCTACTTTATTTTAAAGCACTAGGTATTTTAAGAACCTGTCACACTTCATTTATGCACGTTTTAATGCATACACTGACAGGATAAGAGATCATATATCAATTAATATGTAGCCATACTGTTCTACCCTGCCTTAAAAACATGTCCCATAACTTGTTTGTCTTCCCAAAACACAGCTAATTAATAACAGATATTAATGGAGAGGTTCTGAGAAAGTTCCACAAGTTTTTGGGGATTGTGCCAGATATCATCTGAGTTATGGACATTTATGAGGGAAAAGCATGTAGGTAGAGTATCTAAGCTGAGACAAAAAAGTCAAAGGCTCATTTCAGAACATCCTGTATTCCCAGACTGACCAAGGACTTCAAGCACATGGTCTTTACATCCCAGAAGAATTCCTGAAATATTCAGCTTTTCAGTATTTTGACTTTGGTCCTGCTCATCTTTTCTTTTTTTTTTAACTTTCTTTCAAATAACCTTTTACATCTCTTTTCTTGGCTGAAATCCAGGGCATTGTGGGATATGGGAAGCCACTTTCCTTATGCCTCAGTTTGCTACCTAGCCCTCTCTTTTATTCTTCCCATACACCTGTAATCCTTAGATTCATCCAAAAATTCAAAATTTTGAGTAGTCTATTCTACTTTGAAACTTATGAAGGAAATCATATCATAAAATGGCTGATGTTTTTTGTGTGTACAGATGTTTTGCCAAGCTAGTTCCATTTTTTATTTTTTCTTTTCAGGTCTTGTCTTTATAAAAAATAAAATTGATGAGGTAATTTGTTACTTTCCAAAGTACCTTTGATAGACTTTGATCATGCCAAGATTGAAATGGTATTGGCTGAGTGAAAATATTTCAGTAAAAGTAGGAAAAAAGGAATGTTAGAGGTGAAAAATATAGAAAAGTTTAAAAAAGTGTGCTAAGAAAAGCACAAAGGAGGAGAAAGAGAGGGTGCCATACTCCAAGGTCCTATTTGAATGCCACTGAGAGTGCCTAGGAGAATCATCATTGAAGGACATAAAGTATCAGGATGAGAAAATACATGTCACGTTTCTGACAGGTACATCTAACTGTGAGGGAAAAAAAAGCCCTATTCAGCATAGGAGGTTAAAGGAAGAATAGAACTAATGACATTACAATCCTCTTGAGAAGTCTGGTTTTGTTTATTAAATAAGCCACGCTAGTAAGATAAGTAAGAAGAACTGCTTAGTCTGGCAGTGTTAATTGATGCTGTCCTGGGAGTTTATTGTTATGTATTACTCTTTCTGTCCTTTCATGTAAAGATGTCAGCACATTGTACCTGAAAGGATGTACTGTATATTATAAATTATTCTAATTGGAATAGAAAAATGGCCATCAATTCCTGCTACTCTCTGTATCTAATGCGTGATTTTAATTTGTACATAATATTATTTCCCAAGTATGAGGTTTATTTTAGGATGCACTTTAAATGAGTACTGGTTCTATGAAGTCTCCAGGTGCAAAGTAGTGTATTCTATCCAGTTAAGCTTTGGCACATATATTTCCCTACACAAATACTGTGAACATGTGTGCACGACACGTACATGATAGGAAATGAGGACAAGAGATAAAAGGAATCCAGCCTTTCAAGCCTGACATGAGATGCTTAGAAGAGAGTTAAACAGAATCTTGTGCTCTTTCTTGAGGATAACTTATATTGACAGCAGGACTATAATCCAACAACAGGGACAGGAAAGGGCAAGTATCAACTTTATTTTTACCTATTATGTCATGAGTGTGTGGAATGCAAGGATGGGCATACTGTATCTTGTACAGGTGGTTATAGCAATCTGAGTTTCCCCCTTCTGTAGTTCTGGGGCATGTAAAGTTTTAGAGGTAATTTAAAGCAAAATAAGTACCTCTCATAGCAGTGAATTACTTCAGGGATGCTAGTTGAAATCCTGAGGACAATTATTTCCAAAGAAGATAGCTTTCTATCTTTCTGAATTCCATTATTATATCAATGCAGTAGTTTTAATATATAAAACAATTTGGGAGGGATTTTTTTACCTCTTAAAAAATACTAGTTGAGGTTTTTTTTCTGAATTTCAGTAAAAAATTGAAAAGTGCTGTTTTCAATCCTGTTTCTCTAACACAGTTGAGCAATTGTGTTTATTCAGTTTTGGGCCAATCCTGTCTATATTGAGCACTTTAAATATTACTTTTCCTGGTAAAATGTGATGGAAGGGCCTTGAGAGTATGTATGCTAAAAATTTATTTATTGCATGGCTTATTGCCTTGTTTTCTTTCTCCTTAGAGGAAATATATTAAGTACCAGAGCATTTCAGTTGAGATTATTTTTCTTGTGTGTTAGGAAGAATTTTGAATTCAAGCATGTATCATGAGTTTAGTTTAAAATGTCTCTTGTCAAGCAGGTGTGTTTCTATTAGGAGAAAAAAATACAGTTGCCACCAGTAGCATTTTCATCTATGTGACTACTTCTCTTTCTTTAAGACAGAAATTGCTGTTGTGATGAAAAAGAGATGAGGGTCAGGAGAATCTCTTGAAAGACTTACAATAGTGGTTTTCAAAGGACTGAAATGACTTGGAAGACTAGTTTCAAGAAAAATCAATGCAATTTAGGAGATGACATCATCCAGCAGACGAAATTATTTCAGGCAGGATCCATAAATACGCTTAGACATTGCAAGAATAATACTCAGAACCATTCTTAGACACCTACATTGCCTATATAGAGCACAAAAAGAGTTATGCCCCTCTGAGTGAGATCCACAGTCAAGAATGTATGGAGCAGGCATTAACCTATAGTTAATCATTATGAAATCCTAAGGTATGGTGAAAATGATAGTGAAGTGACAGGATTTCTGATCCTCTCATGGTTTAGGATTAATGCTACTTCTAGTGACTAAACCTTGTTCTTGTTTAATTTCTTAGGATATGGAACTGAGGTTACCTGTTTAAAAATGTAATAGGAGATCTGTCCCTGAAGGACACAATTAATATGCATTCTACTTACTGTACTACAGAATCCTGTGACTGACTATAATAGGACCCTGGCAAGTTTTCCATGCCAACAAAAATTCTTACCTTTCATCTAGTGAGAGTCATCCTCACTAGTAGAGAGTTATACCAGGCAACACAAATTTCTTTCTGTCCAGTTGAATCAAAATTCCAGGCACAGTAAACGGAAGAGAAAGAAGTGGTTTGGGCTCAGTTGTTAAATTTGGAGAATAGAATTAGAGTTAAGGTCTATTTCCATGCATATGGATTCAATATGTAATTTACATGAAATATATAATAAATTACATAAATACTCACTGATTAGATAAGTGAACTTCCCTTGGCCTGTTCTTGGACGCTCAATCCTATTTAAAAAAATAGATTTACAAAAAAATCAATTACTTTTCTATTTGTGGTATCTTTACATGCAGACACTATTTGATTCAGTCTCATCAGTCTAAAATATGTACAGTTAAATGGTTTTATCCTGACTCTTCAGAGAGAAGAAATAATTCAGGGTTTTTTGCTTTTGCTTTCTGAACTTTCACAGTCTAGCATCATACTAACCCTGAGAACTGTATAAAATGTACAAATGTTTTCTCACTCATTATCTATTAACTAAGGCATGTTAGTAGAAAAATCAGTTCTTCTTTTGGAATTTTATAAAATAGTAATAAATCCCAAAGCTTCTGCTACTTTTTCTGTTTGAGGGATTTTGGGTTTTTTGGTTTTTTGTTTTTTTTTTTTTTTTTTGTGTATTAACTGCTGCTTCTGACAACTTAGTCTCATTAGCTGGATTTATATAAATCCTCTACTCAGGAGCAGGAATTTACTTTAGAAATTCTCCTGCTAAGCTCACTTGCCCAAAAGTAAGAAAAGACAGGAATCTACTCTGCTTTTTCTTGTTGGCATGTGGTATGCCAGTTGAGAGATTAAAATTTAAATTTCTACAATGCATTGGGAGAAAAAAGTAGCAGTTTCTGGCAGTAAGCAGTAATACATTACTGATCTTCTCTGCTTGGGGTTTTGCTTATTTAATCTCTCTGTTTTAATTCTTACCTCCATCCCTCCTATCTTTGGGATTCAGGATGTGTGCATTTTCATATAATTGTGTCTGAATTTTGTCATGCACCTGAGTTCCAGCAAGTGTTATGGAGCAAACTGGTTTGGGAACTGCTGGGTAGTCCAGAAAAAAGAGTGCCTAAATCTCCTGGCCCTTTGTTTTTTACATGAAAACAGGTGTCAGGCTCTGGCACGGGCTGCCCAGGGAAGTGGTTAGTCACCATCCCCAAAAGTATTTTAAAGATATGTAGGTGTGACACTTGGGGGCATGGTTTAGCAATGGCTTGACAATGCTAGTTTTGTGGTTGAACTTGATGATCTGGTCTTTTCCAACCTAAATGATTCTATGATTCCTGTAAATGCCACTGAAGCATGAAACTCAGACAGAAAATCTCTAGACTCTACCAGTTGAATTGTACCCTAACTGCTTTCCTTTCTAACCCCTTCCCACATCTTCATTCCTCCCCAGCTCGAAGTACAAGATTTCAAATTTATTTTTCTTTACAGAATATCTCCTTTGGCTGTTCTTTATCTTGTACTGTAAGTGTTTCTCTTTGAAATGCTCTGCTAATTTGAGTTTCATTACATGTCTGTCTTGGAGCTTTCTGTTATTTCACAGTTCAACTTTCTGGTGCACCATTTTTAAGAGGCTATATACTAATTTATAGAAAAGGCTTGAGAAAATGAGTGTATTGTGTTTCAAACTGATACACAATTTGTGGATTGTAGCTGTCAGTAACCTAAGAACACAATAATATATCAGAGATAAATGACAAGCTATGCTTATTTTATGCTACATAATTTAACAGTTGAACTCTGAACTCATTTAAAGATATTGCGTTATTCTACCTGGAAAAGGCCAAAAAAATATTAATATTGCAAAGTGCTGTGATCCAGTCAAAGGGATTTAAGGAGATAGAATAAAATACCCAACTGAAAAAGTTTACTCCTGCCACTCTTAAAATTGAGATAAGAATTGTTATTGTCAAAGCAAGGCTATTGTGTAATTAGACACTATTTAATAGCACAGGTAATGAAGCAGCTGTAATGTTTATGCATTTCAAAACTGCTGCATTTTCCAGTTTATTTCTTTAACTTCTTTTTGCAGAAGAGGATTATTGCTTGCCACCCCAGATTTGAATTGGTAAACCAAACAAGATTAATAATGCATGCCTGAGATATTTTGGTTTACAGGGTTTTGACATTTCATTCTTATGCTATCTTTTCGTATTCATTCCGTCACATTTCAACTGAGTAAAACAAATTAAAGCTGAAAACAAGCTTGCTTTTCCCCCTCTCTTGTTGTTAATATCTGGAGGTCCTATTTTCAGAGTCCTGTGTCTGTTTCAGAGGTAGTGCATCTCTGCTTCACTGGTGGTTGTAAAAACAGCTCAGCACACTATGTAAGCTGTCAAGGGTGTCTGTCAGGAAAAAATGGAGCCATAATGCATAACTAAACATGAAATAAAAAGCAAAGCAAAACTGAAGGGATTTGCTTATTTCAGACTTAGGGTGAGATTTCAATTCTCAAAGTATCGCCTAAATATAAGGTTTAGTCAGTCATTATCCTCTTGCCCGTCCCCCCCTTCCTGTGAGTCTAATTCTGTAAGTGATACTTGCCAAATGGTACTTGCAATCATTGTAGCTTCTGAAGTAGTCTTTTTTACTTCCTGGTATCCCAGCCACATTGTGTTTAATCAATATTGCAGTTTGAGATTTAGTCATCAAAGTGTCTATTAAATTTCACATTTCTTTATAATTTGTTTGCCAAGAACTGCTTTCTGTAGTTGCATTGCATGGTGCTTCCTTCTGGTAACTAACAGGAAATGTGTACATAGCATCAAAATTGTTGTAATCTTGGCATTGCAATTTTCACCCTATATTCTTCATACCCTGCTAGCTATTTTTTTTATAAAATTCTGTTCTCACTGGTATAATCTGATTATATCATATGCATTACATGCAGACCTTAAAGATCATTTTCTTCTGGTGGTCTGTAAATAGTACAGACATATTCACCTCCTTTTTATGTGATTGGTTTTGTTCAGATTTTGCTGCATTTGTTTCTATTATGATCTTCCTCTTGAACTTGAAAAGTATGAGGCTCTCACAGCTGACATATCTTCTCTGTTAGAAGTTGTTTTCTGTCTTCTGTACAGAGACTTTGTTCACAAGCTGATAGTTATTTTCTTATATTTTTTTTTCTGACAACCAGTTGGCTGTCCCCCAAGATGAGGCTGTGTGAGTTCTCCATCAGACTCCTGTACTTAACCTGTTGCAGTTTATGTGAGGCCAAAGGAGCACACCAGCTGTGCAAAACAAAGAATTTACTATCTGTTCAAGTCTTAAATTTTTTTTCAAAGCCTTTAGTAGTCCTTTTATAATAGGAATGCTTTTAGTTTGAATTAGATTTGCTTAAGACTAAAAAACTCTTTCTAGCATCTACCTCTTTTCCTGGTGCGGTGTTAACCCATCCAGGGTCCCCCTGGCTCCTGAGGCTGGTGGCTTCTGCCTTAGAGGAAAAGATTAGCATGAGTTATCACCATTCAAGTCCTCCAGCAGGAGAAGGCCAGTTTTCATAGTAGGGAGGTTCCTTCCCTCAAGGAATTGTAATGTTTATGAATATGATTGTTTTTCTCTTCAGTGTCACCTTGGGGACGTTTTTTTTTTTTAGCATGCTCTCAGTCACTGCATGTATGTGCTGTAATTTGCATACTTGGGTTCTTGCTGTTTGTCTACTTGTTATCCTTGAAACTTTAATTTTCCCTCATAACCAGAAGTTGACTGCAGTTGTCTGTAAGCTCCCGGTTTCAATCAGTGCCTTTATTTCAAGGCTTCTGCTGTCATCCTGTATCTGCATTCCTCAAGCCATTTTAATGAAAGGCTATAGGGAGGCTCTACGAAGAAAAAGTCTTGATAGCACTGTTATGAAGCATTTGTAACACTGGGCATCACACAACATAATTGTGCACAATGAAGCAAAAGCTAAATCAAATAGGTCCTACTTATTTGGAAAATCCATGGCATCACAAGGCATTTAAATTCTGGATTAACCAAGGTATAATATTTCCAGTTAAAAGTACATGGCAGTTTATTATGCAAGTAGTGCTGAGGGGCAGGCGTGCACTTGTTTTTGCACTGTGCTAAATGAACAGTGGTATTTGGATTGTGCAGAATTCCTTTGTTCCTTTTAATAAAGGGTGCTTAAGCCAAAATTCCTACATTTTGGTTTGCATGCCAGAATAACTGCACTTTAATTTAGAAGTGTTAAGCAGTTAGCATCTCCTGATGAAATGAGTGAAGGTTACTAAATGTGTTCTACTAATAATAGCAGCAATGTTGTGATATGGAAGAGGAACATAGCATACTGGTCTGAGCTGTAATTATTATTCAGACAGCCAATTGCTTCTGAACATTAAATGGATCATGGTTTTTAGGATTATACTATTTTCTAAAAGGGAAGCAGTATTTACTGTTCCTGGCTTTACACTGAAAGTCTGGAAGAAAAAGAGAATTGCATTGTAACACAGCAACAGACAACTCATTTTTGGTTTCAGGAATCAAAAAGAAATCAATTATATTTTTCTCAAATTTTATTAAATTTTGTTTCTGATCAGGTCAGTAGATGGAGTTTTTTTCATGTATTCTTTCCTTTGTTTTCTTTCCTTCTTGCCATTCAGGTCTGTAATATCCTTTAATGGACCTCAGTTCAATTACACTGGAATTTCAGCTACTTATGATGAGAAAATGTTTTCTTTGCTCTAGTTAAGGCAATTTTAACACTTTGACTGTTCAACTGTAGAAAAGAATATCTACAACTGAATGCTGTCTAAAAATGTTTTAAAGTATGATATGTACATAATGAAAGTGATATAGAAAAAATCTCTTTGGTTTGGGTGAATTTTTAAAAAGGAAACTTGTCTCTTACAATTCATTGTAGAATGTTGGTTCTCTGATGTTTATCAAACTACTGTAGGTCATGAGTGTTTATCAGTGTCATTTACCACCATTATCTTTAGCACAGATCTGTATCTCAACTGTCTTTTGCCAGAATTTTCTGACAAATTATCTGTTGCAGAGTCTTTGAAAAAAGATGCAGGGTGTAACTCATTTCTCAATATAAAGCATCATACAAAATGATTCATAACCAACCCTGAAGTGTAGCATTTTTCAAAATTTTTAATTGAGTTGGAATGCATTTTGAAAGTCCTGAAAATGAAACAAGGGCCAAGAATTTGCTCTGGCTGTTTAGGGGCCCTCAAGATGAGCCTAAACAATCATGCTCTTGGTGTTCTCTTTCTGCCCTTCCCTTAAATTAAACAATGACATCACTTCAGAAGTACATGTATATTAAAAGTCTTAAAAAGGGTTTTTATAGTAATTCAGGAAAGAGACAATTGTTTTCTGGTCTTTCACAACACATTACAGATCTGAAACCCCAGTCTCTTCAGTGTCTTAGAGAATTCAATATTGCTTTGGAATTATGTGTTTGAGGAGCCATAACATTAAACAGAGGAAAACTTTGGACTTGATTGAAAACTGTGTTGAGATTTTTCAACACAGTTACCACCAAATATTTTGAAAGCTCTGTAGAATTCTTGCTTGACCTTGGGATTTACTTTTTTTTTTTTTTACAGAATCTCTATTACAACTGTTTAATTTTAATACAAAGCATTTGGTCTCAATAAAAAAGGGTATCCTTAAACATAAAATTCATTTGCTAATGGTTTTGCTTTCTCTGCAGACATATATTTGTACAAGTAGTGAGTATCTACATGAAGGAAATGTCTTCCTGGTTTTGCTTTGAATTCTTGACCTACTACAATATTTCCTGCCCTTTGAAGGGTCATGTTGAGTTAATATTATGCTTAAAAATTATTACATACCTATAAGGAACCTACATACAGATGAGGATGCCTCCCTCTGTCTGGTGACTTTTGATTTGCTGTTGTTTGTTCAGGAAAATCACTATAATGCTGTTGAAAATAAAGGTGGGGAAAAAAGAGCACCGCTGTTTTAGCTATCCAGTGCACTGGGAGGGAGTGGGAAGCATAAATGTACTTTCTATATTGTTCTAAAATGGAGAATTCCCTGACCAGTATCAAATTCAATAGCTGTCCATTTAGCTTCATATTCTTTGTATTCAATAGTCCCTAGTATATCACAATGACTACTAATTCCTTTACACTGCCTCTTTCATAGTATAACAAGAAATTATGGTGATCTGTATTTGAAGTCACTTTCTTCCTGATAGTGCATGGCAAAGATTTATTCTCCTTGGATGTAAAATAATATTATGTTATGTAGCATCATTACACCATTGAATACAATAGGGTTTATTACCTAATCCTTCTCAAAAGTATTTTTCAGTGACTGAGGACATGAAGCGAATAGAAATTTATTATCTAAAGCCAAGAGGATTGTTTAATACTTTAAAGAAACAAAGTATCTGGAATTCACCCAGAATATTTGACTTAAAAACTTGTTCAATTACCACAGTTCAGAGACCAGAAGTTGTTAGAAAAAGCCTGAATTTATACCTCATTACCATAATGCTCCTCATTCTCTTGTTGTCTTGGGGCACAAGGTTTATATTCACAATCTCTACTTCTTGCGGAGGTTGTAAATGCAATTACAGATTCTCAATGACCCTACTCACCCTGTTTATGCCCAGTGACAACTTAAAAGGTAGGGCAGCAAGGATATGATTTCAGGCCTTTTGATGGTTACAAATATTCTGTATAGCCTATAGTGAGGCCAGGATGAGTAAGTTGTATTTTTATCCTTACTAAAATCAAAAACTATGGAAATTTTTTCAGGCACACAGGAAATGATCAATGTTTAGTTTTCTTGACAACATGAAAACCAGATTGAAAGTGTGGAGTAAATTTATTTATTTTATACAATCTTATTTTCTTTGAATGAAACAAAGATTTCAGTATAAGACAAATACCAACTGAAATAGTGTAACTTTGGAACATATAATTTTTCAGGGCATCTTAACTGATTTTTGTGTTTGAACTCTACATTACTTTCTTCATTCTTTTGGACAGATATCTAATATCAAAGGTTAATACTTCTTCCATCTGAAACTATATTCCTACCTTAAGTTCATTAACAGACCTGTACATTCTATATATCTGGGGATTTTTAAATAAAAGTTTCTCACTCTCAGATTTCTTGGGTTTTTTTTTTTCCTTTCTCAATTTCTGGTTAATTTCTTCTATATTTGAAAAGTAAAGTATCATTTTTCAAGTTTTATTTTTCAATACCATTAATGGAACTTCTAATAGAAGTATAATTTTCAATTTTAAACAATGTGCTTTTTTCTGAAAGTGTTTCAAAATTATTTTCAGTGTATTTACAAAACAGGGGGGTTTTGACAGAGCTAAATGTCTTTATAAATATAATAATTCTCATATATATAATTTTATGTATAATTTTCTTCAGTGGCATTTTAACCCATGCAGTTGTAAGGCCGTAATAATATCCACCATAATTCAGGCATGACATGTACCATGCTTTTAATGAGACATATGAGATTCCCTCATTTGATGAGATTTACTACTAATTCACAGCATCAAAACATCACAGAACTGCTGAGGTTAGAAGTGACCTCATGAGATTGACTGCTCTAACCTCCCTCCTCACAGTAGAACTAGACTAGAGCAGGTTGCTCAGGTTCATATCCAATCAGGTTGTAGATTTTTCCAAGGATGGAGACTCCACAGCCCGTTCCATGGTTTGATCAACCTTCTAGTACAAAAGATTTTTCTTATGTTTAAATTGAATGTCCTGTGTTTCTGTTTTTGACCATTGTGTTTCATTATAGGAGTGTGGAAAGCCTTCTTAAAGTTATTTACTGTGTCCCCCAATCCAGTAATGTCGTTATAGTAACCTGTCATGATGGTCAAGCATGATTTCTCCTTCTTAAATCCAGCCTAGCCTGGATTTGTTGCCTTCTTGCCCTTAAATGTGTTTGGATAGTTTTGTTGGAAAAACACCACTCTTTGAACTGAGTTCAGGCTGACTAGTCTATACTTTCCTGGATCCTCCATTTTGTCCTTCTTAAAGATGGGAGGGGCATTGTTATTCTTGAAGTCCTGAGGAACACCATCCAGTTTCTGCCACCTTTCAAAGAATGTCATCTGAGTGACATCACCCAGCTCTCTCAGCACTGGTTGGAGATCACATTTTGTTCTATTGGCTCGTGGTTCCCAGTAGTTCAAGTGTTCCCTGACCTGATACTTCTCCACTAGGATTGAGTCTTCATTACGCCCAACTTTCCCACTGTTCTCAGGAGAGAACTTCAAGAAATTCAGGAGGACTGAATTTCTTAAGGAAGACCTTACTAGTAAATTACAGGAAGAACACCTTGACCTTATCCTTAGTCACCTCATTCCATTCTCTCAGCATTCTGAAGTCCACTCTCTGATGGTCACTGCAGCCAAGACTGCACTTGACCTTCGTATTCCTCACCAGTTCTTCTATGTTTGCCAATATGAGCTCCAGCAGTTGCCTGCAGTACAGAGGCATCCAAGCTGAAATACAGATTTCTGCGCATGGCAGAGGTCTGAAACTCCCGACTCCAGTCTTGATTCTTGAAGGAGAGTTTCTTTGGATGTTTATCGTAAGACCTGTTGAAAATGAAGTCAAATTAGATAGCATATAGGTACATGCCTTTTCTGGAGATAAGTGTTCATGGAGATGAAAATATATTTCGAGCATAAATCTGTGAACTAAAGCACAGACTTAGGAAAATGAGATTTCAGTTTAATGCATTAATATATAGATAGTTATGACTGTTAGAAATTAATATGTATGTAAAGTTGGTATGTATGTAGAAAAAGAAATGCACGCTTTAAATGATAAAATCAAATGTGCTGATTTTGGAAAAAGCCAAAACCTTTTTTTGCATCACCTAAAAGTGTATTGTGTTTTAAAATGATGGATGGCATTGTAAATTAAAGTTGTTCTTTTCTTACGGTAAAAGTCTGCCAAATTCTAAGTATATTTTCTTTGACCTGGCACTTAATCAGCAAATTTATATTTTTAAAATAACAGACAAACAAAGTGGTGAGTTTTTCAGACATTAATAAAATCTACAATGCTTGGTGCTCCTCTTGTTGGCTTTGCAGCACCAATTAATTAACAAATGCTATTCCCACAGTTAGTCTATGTTTGATCTCTGTGTGTTAAGGTATTTGACAAGATATGTGCTATACTGAGCTTGATTTTTTTTTTTTTCAGATTTTTTTTTTATTTAAAGACATCAATTCTAATGTCACTTTACTCAAACACAAGGGTTGGGGAGAGTCTAATATCTGATAAGTGGAAAAAAGACAAAAAGGATATTGGAAAAATGATGTTTTTCCAGCTTCCAGTTAAATACTACAATTAACAGAAGTTTAAAAATAAACAAGACAGCTTGTGCGACCTCTGTATCAAAATACACTAATGTTTCAAATTGGTATGGATTTCACTGGGAAAATATATAAACCTATTTCATATTCCAGCTATACGAAGTAAACCTCTCCCTTCCTCCAACTGAAGCAAAAATATTCACTGCTGTCTGACAATTTCAGCTAAGAATGGAAGAAAAATATATCCATATATTCCCTTTGTTTTCAAATTGAAAATTTGATCATGTGCTAATCCTCAAAAATTAGGTAGTCAGATCATTGATTGGTACAGAATAAGTATTACCAGTTTTTAGAGTAGAACTTATTGACCACTATTCAAAATAAGTGAAATCAAAGAAATTTCAAGGAAATAGGTTCCTTCTTTATATTTGAACTGTGTTGTCTTCAAGAAAAAGATATTTAGAAGCTTTAGAAATGTTGCAATGATATTTTACATTAGCATCAAATAAAGTTATTAACCCTCACTTTATCTTTAATGTTAGCATTTAATATGGGAGGAGGCTATAACAGCTGTTGCAAGTCACCTCTTTTGTTGACAGAATCCAAAAAAATAACAAAAAAATGTTGAACTCACAAATGGCTTAAAAAGCCAGTTTATCCACCCTGTTTCTGGAGCATTCGTTCATATTCTTTTCTTTGGTTTTATGCTAGGAAATTATGGATTTCTATTTTGTATGCGGAATTTACTCTCTAGAGTAGTGGGAAATGGAGGAAGGAGTAGTATTGTTCTCTACTGTGTGTGATTTCAGAATTTCATATGTAAAATTTGGGAATATTTTCAGTTGCCCTGAGGAAGTTAGGTTATGTTGGTTTTGACTTTGATTTAAATTCCAGTGTTTGGCCAACAACTCTTAAGGGTAAAATTTTTCAAACCCCTTTCCTATAAGATACCCGTTTATGTCAATCTAGATATAAAATACACGAGCTTTTTTTTTTTTTAAGTCACTAAAAGTTTTAATTAATGGTTGTTTCACAGATTAATTTACAGATACAAAAGCATTATGTGCATGATCAGAATTAAAAGAACAGAGAGGTAATTCAAAGCTTTCTGATGTGCCCTGTCCAAAATATGTAATCCCTGCCTTCAGAGGTGCACACGACAATCCTAGTTACCTGATCATCCAGGTTAGGAGACCAATCCCGCTCTGTTCATGTTCCATAAGATAGAACTGTGTTATATAACTCCTGCAAGACATACCTTAAACCAGGTCTGTGATAGGAACACCTTATTGCGAAAATGTAGATTTGCAAAAGAATTGGAATTTATTCAATCTTTAAAGGTATAAAGAGAGGTATTCCCAGCAGTGTCTTATTTGTCTGTTTGTATCCTCAGAAACTAAGAAATATTTCTGAAAATGGAGTGCACATTGAATTGTATGGTTGAGTCTGAGAAAGCTGATCTTTTAAGTAGCATTGTTCAACAAATCCACAATGTTTTACACAGAACAGCATATTGCCAAGACAGGCTGATTGCTGTTTTCCTAATGGAATGCCCTTACTGTATTGATTCAGCCAAACCCAAATGAACTGAAGCTAAGTCTGCCAAACAGTCCATTTAACACCGTGGTTTCCTACATACTGAACAGGAAAATACCTAAGAGCAGCCTAGTCTTTTTGATTTTGAAATTTAAATGGATCTGCAGGTGTGTCAAGCCTTCAAAAGTTTTTTGTGGGATCGCAATGCCATAGCTGAGGATACGTCTCACATCTATATGATGTTTCAAATCAAAGGGTATCAAGGTGAATAAAAGCAATTGGAACTGTGAGCATTCTGCACTTGTGAGTTTTGGATGCTATAAAAATACTCATGAATTTGCTGAGCAACCATTGCATCTAAAACTCTTAAGTGGGATTTAGCAAGTCATTTGCTTGAAACAGTTCTAAATACCAAAGAATGAAGTGCAAAGTATCCCTACTTAGCACCTCCTTTAATCTAGATTTTTCATCAGGTAGCTGATAATTTGCATAAATCACATTCCAAATCTTGTATTTTTGCTCACCAGACTTTCTTGCAGTAAGAGATTAATGTGTATGTAAAGAATTCAGCTTTGCAAGTGTCGGTAGTGTGCTACTATGACAGGTAATGAGGCAATTTGGCAGAACATCAGAAACTAATTGAGCTCAGCTCACATCAATGCAGTTTTTTTAGCAGAAGCTCTATCTTCAAAAAATGAACAATAGAATTACATAAGACAATATGACATGTACAATTTTAATTGGAAACTGTAATTTAAAATATTTAAAGCATGTTTAGAATAATTTGAGAATCTACAGACACTTTCTTATCCAATTAATTAAGCTTTTTCAGTGGGTCGTATAATGACTTAGTGTCAAAAATATAAATTATGGAAGTCTCTGCACACATAAATATTCAAACAACTTTTAAAGAGAAGGGATTTGGGTTTTTAGAGAAAGGATTTCCTAACTGCACACTTCTATGTAAAATGAACATAGAACTTTGTAATATAGCTATTGAAGTCTGTAAGTACTGTTAAAATAATGTTTAATTTAGAAAGTAGAGCTTTGGTTTGGACATACAACAAAAGAAGGTTTTAAAATGTCATTTAAAAGCATTTCAAAGATCATTAAATGATTTTGATAACACTGATTTTCAAGTATTTATATTAATCTCAGGGGGCACTGTATGGTGTTATTAGAGCATTGCCACACATGGTGTTCTTCTATTACAGAAGGATGGCAAATGAGGATCTGTTAAAATTATGTTTTAAAGGATAAATGTCTCCCCCAAAAATTATTTGGAGCATTGTAAATCTTCATCAAACCATTGTTTGAGTCATGTCCATTATGATTCACTCACACTCTATATTTTTCATATTCTTTGATGAATAACATTTCCTGCCCATTCTGATTGCAAATGACAACATGGATATACTTAGCATAATTAGTGTATAGTATAATATTATAATAAAACCTTGTAGGAAGAAGAGGCAATATTATATCTGGTTTTATGGGTAGTAAAGCTGTTGTGGAATAGACTGAATTGATTTTGCTTCAAAGTCACCAGTCATGTCAGTGTTAACACCGAGAGAGGAACAGGACATCTTGATTTACTGGGTATCATCCTCATCAGTGGTTACCATTCTTTCTCTCGTTCTCCTTTTTCTTTTTTATTCAACTGGGCAAATAGTTTGGAGGAATAGGATATCTTGTGAAAAGCCACCAGGCTACCCTAACAATAATTAAACTGGTTCTGGTACTCTTTTGTATTTCATAATCTTACCAGTTTTTAAACCATGGTATTTATTTATGATATTTTATTATGTCAAAATGTCTGGATTTCAAGCTGTAATAGGTTTTGGGTTTGAGGGAGATGGGAGGGAAGTTTGGTTGGTTTTCTTGTTGTGTTTTGGGTTTTTAAAATGTAAATAAATACATTGCTTCCAAAGTAAAGGTATTTTAACAAATCCAACATTATTCATTAATCCCTTACCAGTATTAGTAGACCTGCAATAATCAAATTCTTAACTTAATCTAGCTTCATCCTAATATGTACCTGCTGAAAATAAATTTTGAAGATCTATCTGAAATACTGGGTGCTTCTGATATAAAATATTGTATGCCAAGCTTATTCTTATAATTAACTCATGCACAGAAAAAAGTATTGTCTCACAACCACAAAACATTTTGAAACAGGAAAACTGAGAGTGCCTTTTAATCACAGTTTCTAGATAGTGTCAATTTACAAATTTAATGGCAGTTCTCAGATATTACTAACATTTTTGTACACTTCTTTATAGTACCAGACAAGTGCATCATTAATTATGTCTGGGATGGACATTGCTGATCTTTTTTCCCCACAAAGAAACACATTTTAGCAAATTCAGGATATATAACCACTCGTTAACAGCACTGACAAATGGACTGCACTTGTTTTCATTAGCTTCCTTCTACAATTTTTCAATAACTGTTTACTACTTACTGCTTCTATGGATGTCAATACTTCCTTTCACGAACTGTCTTCAGCTAATTTCCATGATTGACTGTGAGGATTTGAATGGCATGGGCTCTGGAAGTCTGCCTAAAAACACTGACAGCTTGAATGATTATCTTGCATCATTCATGGTAACTCTGTCAGGTTGTCTGAGAAAAATTAAAAGGAAACACAGGTCGTTACAGAATGAAGATGATGCATCCAAAATGGTTCCCCTGAAGCTGCTGGAGTTTAGTTAGTCAATAATCTCTAATGAAAAAGTAATTTCATATATTTTATTGAAAGGCTGGACAAATCAGGTCTACTGTGCTGCAGTACGTTTTCAGGAATGTCATCTAGCTTCCTCTTTAAAACTCTTTATTTTATTAAAAATTTAATAAATTTGCTACATTCTCAGCTGATAGTCATAATTGTCTCTGAATTGTCTTTTATCTTAAAAGGACACACACCAATATATCAAATATAGTATTTTTCAGGTTTATTAAATTTTAACATGTTCTGGATGTAGTATATGTTTTTTTTTTATTTTAAAGCTATTTTTAAATTAACAGCAATTTTAATAAGGAAATAATGCATTCAAATATTCTGTCATCAAGACATATATAATGGTCACTGTAACCTATATGGCTTCTTTTCTGCTGAATGTATAGAGAAATTAGCTTGTTATTGTTTGGGGTTTTTTTTTTAATACTGCCAACACCCATTTCACCACTAAATATCAAAAGTTTTGTATGTTACTTACTTTTAAAATGTAACTGTATTAAGAAGATTTTTTTTTTAATCAATAATGCCATTAAAACTACTTGCTAAATCCAGTGCACCAAACACAAAGTAACAAGTAAGATTTGGTGAACTGTTATTCTTAGTGGTGTAGTAAATCTGATAGGATTACACAATTTTAACTAGAGCATTTTATCTAGATAAGTTCAATCTTATTGTACCTGCTTAAAACTTGTAGACCAGTACACGAGTTCAATGATGAGTTTGTAAAATGCAAGCACTGCCTTTGCAACAAATCATTTTATGTTAGAAACCATAAAGTGTGTCCAATGAAAGATGATTTGTGTCAGCTGAAACTGTAGCCTGAAGCAACTCGGTGGGCTATCACTTTAATCTAGTTTTTGCAACCTTGAAGTATGTGTTGGTAAGACGAGGGTAAAAATGTCAAAATCACAGTTTAGACTAATCACTAGCAGTTTCTAGGAACAACCTAGACAGAAAACTGTCCCTTGTATTCTTTTTGAGGTTGGTTGACTGGAATTGAAATCATATTGACTGTAGGATATTTTAAAAATATAGATTATTTTTAAAATTGTTATTTATTTCTAGAAAATTATGCTCTTCTTTGATAAAAACTTCCATAGCTAAAAATTTTCACACAAAAGAATGTCCTGTCGTTCAAAGAACTGAAATTTTGAAAGGTATAATTTGCCATTGCCTTCTGTTTATCAAATGAATACCAGTGTACTGTACTTGCAGACTAGTAGAACAGTATGTTATTAATTCTTTAGCATGCAAATATTGCATTAAACACTAAATTTAACAGGATTTAAAAAGGTTAATTTTGTCTCTTTACAATAGTAAAGAGAATCACTTCTTTGACTGCTAATACCTGCAATAAGCTGTAGCTTCTAGACAATAGTAACAGAAACACAGAATGGTCAAGGTAGTACAGAACCTCTGTAGATCTTTTGGTTCAACTCCCCTGCACAAGTAGGGACATTTAGAGGTGGCTGCCCAGATCCAGGTCCAGATGGTATTTGCAAATTGCCAGGTGTGGAGACTCCACAGCCTTCCTGGGCAGCCTGTGCCAGTGCTCCGTTGCCCTCATAGTAGAAGGAGTTTCCATATGTTCAGGTAAAAGCTCCTGTGTTTCAGTCTGTGTCCATCGCCCCTTGTCCTGTCACCAAACACCACTAAAAAAGCCTGACTCCATCTTCTTCACGCCCTCCCTTCAGATACTTGTACACACTGGTAAAATCCTGCCTCGCCTTCAGGCTGAATAGTCCCAGCCCTCTTGGGCCTTCCTCAGAGGAGAGATTTGCAGCCTTTCCCTGGGTTCTGTCCAGTATGTCCAGGTCTTGGTTCTACTGAGGAGTCCAGAACTGGGCATGATACTCCAGGTGTGCTCTCCCCAGTGCCGTGTGGGACAGCAGGCAACTGGTCAGCGTGGTGCTTTAAAGGTACCTGAATAGCAGTGGGACTTGATGATCCTTCTGGGTCCCTTACAACTCAGTATATTTTATTAATTCCTGAGACACTCCTGGGAACAGTTATAGCATGGGACTGTTTACACCACTGCAGATGGGAATGACAAATCCCTGAATTAATGGAGCACAAATAAGAATAATTCCTGAACCTAATAATACTTCTTTTGTTCAGAAACGCAATGTAACATATACGGATCAAAACCACATTTATGTGTGGATTCAGAAACTGATTTATTATTACTTTCAAAATGCTTAAAGAGATGAAGTATAGGTTTTCTTCATTGCACTCAACTGGAAATTGTGACGCATCTGCCAGTAGATTAATATAGCTGTTTTCAGTGGCGTCAGTGTTTTCATTCTAGAAAAGTTAAAATGGGCAGTGGGCTGTTAACTCAATGTTGATAAAGATTTAAGACCTAAAGTCTAATATATAAGTATGTATATTTCTTATATACGGATTTTATTTTGCTCTTCATGGCAGTGCTATTGCAGGCATTTTGAGGGAATGGGTTCATTATGGCATTTAAAAGTCATTGTATCTAACAGCATATGTAAAGAGATAATGTGAGAGTTTCCACTTTGAAATGCTACAATAAGATGCTGGATTTAATGTGCTTCATGAGCTGAAATAATCAATTTTCATTCATATTTTAAAATAATTATGTCCGTCTGTGTAAACATCTATGTGTATTCTTGATGTGTTTTTCTAGACACGCAGTAATTATTCTAGATAAACTGGGTATCTGTAGCTGCATTCAATCTTCACAAATACCCACTAAATTAATTTAATAACTCTTTTTGACAGTATTTGAGGTTTTTTTGCATGTACAGATTGCATTATTTTCTCACATATTATTCAAACAGGAAAAAGATTGTATATGATGAATTGTCCTTTGAACTGTCTTGCGTATCTTTTCCTTTTTGACATCCTCATCCTTCCATGAGGATTCCAACCATCCATCCTTTCATACTTCCTTCCATGATTGAGGAACACACTGTTGTGCTTTAAAAAATGATGCTTAGCCAGTCTGAACTTTTACTAGACATTGTGAAGATGTTGTGGAACCTGGAAAATCTTATATTGCCCTGTTGGTGCTGCTAGTCACACACTTTTCCTTCAGGCACTGGTTACTCTTCCTTTTAAGTTTCAAAAGTTGCACAGAAACATGAAGTTTGATGTGTCATCTTCCAGCTGGGATTTCTAAATCTGCTATAAATTTATATAACTTGTTGAAATTATAGTCAAGCTTTGGAAACTGTTGTGAGATCAGGTAAAAATAAGAAGTGAAACACAGGAAGGCTATATGAACGGATGAAAGTAATAAACTCAAGATAATCCATGGAATCTTTCCATTTGTTTTGGTTTCTTGGGACTTTGCATTAGGATTCATCTCCGTCTTTAGCAAGATTATCCTTACCTATTTTTGCTGTTAAAGTTCTTAAATCTCATCTGTTTTTATATCACATAAATGTAACCAATACAGTCTCAACTGCAAACTTTCTTTTTTTTTATTATTTGAGGGATGTCATTACAACACTGGCAATTTATTTCTCTACTTATTCTATTGTTCTATTTTCTCCAGGAAAAAAGAATATCAGCTATTTTCATGTGTCATCCTTTTTCCTGCAGATAAAATAGATCTGTATAACCCCCCAGCATTTCCCCTCCTGATGAACAGAAGTAAATATGAATCTTAAAATGCAGAAATTTTAGGTCCACATTTGAGGTAGACCTAAATTAATACTTTAGCTGTAACCTTTGTTCAGTACTCAGATGATGGATTAGGTGAGGAGAGTTTTTTTATTTTTCATTTAAAAAAATATGAGGGGACATTTTAAAGACCAGAAACAGACACAATTGATAATTAACTTCTCTTTACTATGTTTAACATGTGGGATCATTGTGGATTTAATATATATTGATAATTGTCTGTACTTAAACTTTATTTCAGCATTTTGGTTGCAAAATTTGGAAGCAGATGAGGATGCTGGTGTTATAGCTCAAACCAACCTCAATCTCTCCCATATATGCAATTGCAAAAGTATTTATTGCTACAAAGTAATGGTAGGGAACATATTTTATAGTGCATAAATAAAAGGTAGATAGACAAAAATCCATATATTTCAGAATTACACTCAATATTTTTTTTTAGCTTTTAGTAGAAGAATTTAGTTGTGGAACTCTAATGGGGTAGTAAGACATCAGGGAAATATATCCTTACCTTAACATGGCCAAGATTGTATGAAGATCACCAAGGTAAATGAAAAAATAAGACTTTAATGAACTGTGGTGGAAACTGACCACAGTTTTATTAACTGTAGCAAAACAAATTAAATAATTTATCATCTCCCTGAGATTCTAGTAACTAATTTCTGTGATTTGAGTTCATCCCTGTGTCACCTTGGCCCAGTCTTTTTCAGCACCACATCTACTGCCATGAAATCTCATAATGCCACCACTGCTTAACTGGGAATTTTCAATTCCAGCTAAAAATGAGAAAAAGCATCCCTAACATGGGCAATTCTTCATCTTAAATAGATTTCACTGTTAATTCCGTAGATAGAGGGTAAACAGCTTCATTTTGCCACTTGAATTGTAGCATTAAATGCAATCAATACTGGCATTTCACTACTGCAAATGGAGACTATGAAATAACATTGTCAAATCCTCCTCTAAAGAGGTATGACAGTTTTGCATTCGTAGCTCTGAAGTAGACCACAAAATAATGGTTTTAAGAAGACTGCAAAATATTAGGCTGAGGATGAAAAGCAGTGCTGGTACATTCTTTTACATCGTGTTCTACATGATGATTATACTTTAAGTCTCACCTACGCTTCTTCATGTTAGGAAATAAGGACCTCCATTCAGTCCTCGTGGAGACTGGCTTTACAGCAGGGATAGTTCCAACACAGGAAGGTTAAAAAGGGATTACAAATTTAAAAATTCTAACATTTCAAGTTAAAACTGGTCATCAAAAATATGATAATTTTTTATTTGAATTTTGCCTTATTAAGAAATTCTTTACTTTTACAATAGTTTTGGTAGTATTTGTCAAACTTCAGTAACAGAAAGAAGTTTAAGTCCATATTAGCATAATCCCTCTTCAATTGCAGAGGTGTCCTTACCCTCAAACTTCAGAGAGGGCTACTATTAAAAAAAACCCAAACAAATGGAAAAAAAAACCAAACAAAAAAAAAGTGTATCAGCTGCAAAATATTTGTATAAATCTTCTGCAGAGGTTTATATTTATGCTGCCTAGTATGATGCAATTTCAAAAGGGAGAAAGAATTTGAATCTGAAGCAGAGAAATCATCAGTTTAAGTAAGCAGGGTATTACCTAAATTTTCCATTGTACCTTGTCCACATTTATAAGTAAATAATATCCCAAAGTATTTGTAAATAGCTTAGAATACTCTTGTCTATAGAAATATCTTGTAGAATATTCTTGCTGGTCCTGGTGTCTATTGTGACAGTATTTTCTTTTTCGATTTCACAATTGTGAAATGGTGTCCATAACAGAAATGGATCAAGGAATGCTTATTTTTGAGAGAAGTGATTTGGAGAATAGTGATAAATTCAATGTAATTATTATTTTTTATGTCTAGCATAGAATAAAGAGAATGTTGTTAATATTCATACTATTGAACAGATGGGGTAGAATAAAATATTTAAGTATTCATCCTTTTAGCACAGTGAGCATTAAAAACTGAGTAGTTGAATCATGAGAACATTCAGAGTCATTACATACGTGTTAATTAACATCTAGGACAATTACTTTCTCGTTCACTACTTTTGCCTATCTTTTGTAGATTTCTAGCTTACATGCTGGAACATAAATGGCAACTATTTTTATATAAATATATGTTATTCATTAGTTTCCCTAAAGTATACAGAAATTAAAATAAAAACCAAAAAACAAGGAAAGAAAGCACTATGCTGTGAGGAGTGTTTAGAGCTGAATTTAGATGATAACTGTGGCAGCCCCAGTAAAATACATTTGGAAGATTCCACTCCTTCTCTTCCTATTTGTAGGAAAGCAGAAACAATCCCAAAAGTTTGTCCAAAGCACAGCAGCTGAACCTTCCCTTCAAAGCCAAGTAGAAGCCAAATATGACATGCAGAGAGCATTAGAATGCCCATATCGACGGTTGGATATAAAGTACATTTTGAGACTTGCTGATGTGAAGAATGACTTTCAAAAGTTCCACATGGTTTGTGATTTTCATTTGGAAGAGTTCCAACAACTGCTATGCAGAAACTAAAAGTCCCAAATATCTGAGATATTTATCTGAAGGAGTATCAGTCAAAGGCAGAACAAGAGTGTTTACAAGTCTAGATTGCATTCAGCCAAATTACATTGCAAATTAGTGTTTTGTAGCTATTTGCCTAAAAATAACTTAATGTGTTGAAATCATTTATGCTAAGGAAAAATGTATCTATGCCAGCAGCTTGTAAATGAAGTTCTGGCCTGTTCTGGCCCAATGCATTCTGAAATGACCAAGATATTAAACTCAAAAACAAGGTTGTCAGACAACAAATCAAGCTGCAAATTAACCTTCTAATCTTATAATCTGATTACAGCTGCTGAAGTACAACTGACAATTGATTTGCTGTTTGCTGTCCAACACAAAATATCATATATTCTTTTTGATGAATGTCAGTGAGCTAGTTTATTGTGTAGCAGCCCATGTCTTCCCTACTCCATTTCAGTAGTTCTGAATTGCTAGGGCCATTATCTGTATGAACAAACCTACTACTGGCAAAGTGCAAAGCAGAATTTGTATGTGACTCTTCTGCAATTAATCACTTGCAAGAAATGGCTGTTCTCTTTTCAGCAGATGTACAAAGTAGGTCTTTTTGAGGTTATTTAATGTGATAGCTTTCACAACTGCTATAAAAGTAAATATTTCAGATAACTACTTTGGTATACTATCAGGAATTCTTAACAGAGTGGTGTATTTACTTGTAGCATTACCCCTTGTAGTTAGTTACCCTCAGTTTCCTATCCAGTATCTCTGATATGATTTTCATGGAGTTTTCACAGAGTACATATGACTTTTCACTTGTTATAGACTGATCATAAAACTTCTTGCTTAGAAGATTCAGGACATCTATTTGTGCTGTTTGGAGCTTTGAAACAGAGCAAGGAAGAAAAAAAACATGGAAGGAAAATTTGGCTGTTAAGGTGACTGACATCAAAGAATAGCACTAAAGACATCTTAACAACTCTTCAGTTAATGAAAATAATGTTGAGGACCAGGAGCAGTTTGTGCTGCCTGACTTGGAAAAAGGCTGGGGAAGACTGTGGTAACCCTGCATCCTACTCACAAAAAGAATAATCTTGGTGACAGTGTAAATATAGGAAAGCATTCTGGTTTCTGTACTGTATGAGAACTACATTGGATAATTGACTCTAGGGAGGCTGGGTAGAAACCTGTGAAAATTCAGCCTCTCACTCAACTTCTACCTAAATGAATTGACCTTGAAATTTTACTGAATTTTACTAATGGGAAAATTGTCAACAGAGGGGTGTTTGTTAATAAAAACCTGATTTGAAAAAAAATCAAAATTGAGGCACAGTTGAAATGTATGGCTTATCAAAACAAAAATGAAAAGACATTAAAAATAGAAGAAAATTTTAAAATGTTGCCAGGAAAAATTGCTTGAAAAACTATGAATTTTTTTATTTTCAAATGTTCTAGGAATAAATAACACTTAAATGCCTTGTAACTAGTTTCAGCTTCAAATTGTGCTTGTTTGGGTTTGAGGTGTTTGTTCTGTTTTGTTTTTATTTAGGGAAAAGCTATAAAACTTTAAAGACTGTGTTTTATGAAAATTGACACAATTGACAATATTTTAGCTACTATAACATAAATACTGTCATTATACTAATGGATTGCAGAACCAACTGTCAGAGTAAGGAGATTTGGAAGGCATTTTATCAAAAGAAGGTATCAAATATAGCGTAGTATTAGGAAAAAATCATTCTCCAACACACATAAATATTTACATACTCTTTTTGCACCCCTTTATCATTCTAAATATGTTTAAATATTTTATTTCAGTGAAAAACATTAGAACATATTGTATCTTCTTCCAAATATAAGTGTTTATTTCTAATTTTCTATCAATACTCATAAAGAAAAAATATTTTCTATTGTTTTTTGTAATTAACTTCATTCTTTCTTGGATATACAAATCTTAGGGCAGAGAAATACCTGTTAGTTTTAAAATAGTTAGCATGTGAATGAATGTATGGCTTGATTCGTCTAGAGTTTTATAAGAATTTCTTCAAGAAAGAGAGAACAGAAAAACAATTTTTAGTAAACTGAGCATTTGATATTTCATGCATCCTTCCTACAGATTTATTTTCAGAAAACTTGCGAGAAAAGCTTCCAAGGTCTAGGATATAACATAGATCATAGAATCATAGGATAATTAATGTTGGAAAAGACCTTTGGAGATAATCAAATCCAGTCATTGACCCATCAGTACAAAGTCCATCTCTAAACTATATCCCCAGGTACCACATCTCCATGTCTTTTAATTATCTCCAGGGATGGTGATTCCACTGCTTCCCTGGACAATTATTCCAATGCAGGAGCACCGCTTCAGTGAGGACATTTTCCTTGATGTTCAATCTAAACCTCTTTGGATGCTACTTAAGGCCCTTCTCTCTTGTCTCTTCCTAACTGGTCAAAGATTTACTCCCACCTAACTACAACCTCCTTTCAGGTGGCTGTAGAGAGTGATAAGGTCTCCCCTGAGCCTCCTTTTCTCCAGACTAAACAACCCCACTCCCTCAGCCACTCCTCATAGGGCTTGTTCTCCAGACCCTTCACCAGCTGCTTGCCCTTCTCTGGACCTGCTCCAGCACCTCAAAGTCTCTCTTGAAGTGAGGGCCCAGAACTGGACACAGCACTCGAGGTGCAGTGAGAGATAAGAAACTATGTAGGGAATACGAAAAGCAGATAGTTGGTATCTGGTGGAGGTATAGAAGATCATGACAATGAAATTTAAAGAATTAGTAATGTTAGGGCACAGTAACTGGCAGAAAAGGAGTCATGCTTAGATGTGTAACCTTAATGTGGTCCCCTGCTGCTTCAATTAACTCTAAACAAGAGATCATGGAATAAGGAAATGCCCTTGAAATTTACAGCTCAGGCATATCTCTACCTAATTTCAGCAGTGTTAACAATGTAGTTGGGTTAGGATTCATTCTTAATATGCTGAATAATAGGTATATAAATGGTAAAAATTCATGAAAATAAAAAAAGCTTTAAGCTTTTATTCTTGCTCTAAGAATAGCAACTTGATTCTGAAGTATGTTAGTAGTAGGTTTTGTTTGCAGTGTGTTGGATAAAGAGTATTTTATCAGAGCTTGTGTGAAGTGTTGAGTTCCTTGTGAATATATGTTCACAGGAAACATTCTCTCTTCATTCACCCTCCCCTCAACAGGATTCCAAGGGTTTCTTTTGATAGTAATGTGGAAAACTCAGTATGCTCCTATCTCCCTGCAGTTCTTTCCACAGCTCACTTGCTACTCTGATCTATTGTATTTCAGGACAGTACATTGTTTAAAAAGTCGTTTTCATTTTTTAAGTATTTTTCTCTTCCATCTTATAACACTGGAAGTACAATAAAAGCAATTGTTCATTGTTTTGAGCTCTGAGTCTCAGTCATTAATTTAAGTCCTGGTTCTGCAAGATGCTCTGCTTGAGCACAGACATTTTGGCTTCATACAGGCTTTCTTTGATCTTGGACATAAAGAAAGTAGTATTTTCTGTATTATATTGTCTCTACTTCCTGTGGAGACTTAATTGAAGCCAGTTGGCCCAGGTTTTAATTTTAAATACATATATTTAATGAGTTACCATATCAAAACAATTTGCTGTCTTTCCTTCTAAAAATAGAATAGCACAACCATAATTAAGAAACTGTGGGATCATATAATGATTTTTATTTTCTTTTTTAAAAGAATAATCAAATTATTAAGTCAATTCCCACAGGTGAAAATTGTTGCATTTTTTAGTTAGTAAGCATATCTAAAGCAATAAAATTGAGATAAGAAAAGAATCTTCCATATTCAAGGGGAGTAATGAGTGTTTAATTATTTATGGTGTTTGGTGTCAATGGTGAAAATTATGGTGATATTTGGGCACTTTCAGTAAACCATAATTTCTCTCAATAACATGATATTCCCTTGACATACAGGAATCTTCCAGTTACTAAATAATCAGCATAAGTAAAGAAAAAAATTGTTTTGTCTGATGAGTAGGCATACTTAGCATTTATGGAGCACTTCCTATGTTCCCAATGAAAGATTAGAGATCAGAAAGTATGACTTAAGGACATGAAAGAAATCTTACTTCAGATAAGAGAAGATTAAAGGGTTGCAAAAAATAGTTTTCTGATAAATAAAGAGTTTCTACAAGGAAGGAAGTAATTTTTTATTTATTTTGCAAATGAGATGAGAAATAGTGGTATAGAATTGAAATATGGTTTTATCTATGCAATAGCAAAAATGTCTTTTGAGGACTAATAAGGTCTGGAATAGTTTAGAATCTCCACTATGGGATCTTCATATGAAGAGCAGCAACTCAGCTAAATATTCGTCTGAAATATTATAAATTTATTATTTTTAATTAAATAATAAATTTAAAAAATGTTTTTTAAGTATTTTAAATTTTAGTTTAGAACAATAAAGAAAAAGTGTGTTGCAATCACAAAGAAAAAAACAAGGTATGTTGAAACAAATATAAACTTAGGTAATCCTACTTTAGAAACTTTTCAGTATCAGTGGAAAATGAATAAAAATATAAAATAAGTAATAAATGGATAAAAGAAGCTATATAATGGATAAAATAAGGAATATGCAACATGCAATTAACCTCCTTTCGCCACAGGAAATGTTCCAGACATCTACAGGGCTATCCATATTGCTTCTCTATTTACAATTTGTTCCATTCACAGTCATTTCCGATATCCTGACCTGGGTGTAAACACAGTTTTCAGTTCTCTTTATTAAGGAAGACACCTTCCTCTATCTATTGACACCATTTGATTGGGAGGGACTGCATCCTACCAACTTTGAAGATGTGCAGTCGGTCTGACTAGAAAAATGGTTGAGAAGCATTGGTTTAAGAGAAGCAACTAAAAGATGAATAAGATCCAAGAAAATTTGCATTATTCAGAAAGAAGCAACAGAGCTAGAAAAGAGTAGGTGTTGGTCTCATGTTTGATATTTTATTAGAAACTTTACAACAAAGACTTAATTATCCTTAAAGAACGGCAGAGTATTTTTAACTTACAATACCATAAAATTTAGGACCAAATGTAAAGTACGGAAAAATCTTTCTGCAATAATATTAATTTCAGATCTTTTATGGACTAGACTGTCCATTTAATGGGATTATGACTACAAAAGTTTTTTGAAAACTCCCTGAATGCAAAATTAATAGTCTACAGTATTCGGAGATTGGACCTAGATGATCTTTAAGGTCCCTTCCAGCCCAAACCCTTCCATGCTTCCAGTAAGTAAACACTGAAAACTATTTGCAATATTTGTTCCTTATCTATTTAAATAGATGTTAACAGTAAAATTGGAATACTCTTTTCAATAACAATTTTAAAAAGTTTGACCTTCAGATCAGAATTACAGATTTCTTTCTATCATGATCCTCTTTATCTTTTCATTACTGCTTGCAATACTGAGTACTGTATAAAAGGAACTGTGATTGATTTTTGTAGCCTAGGCATAATGGGGAAAGTGCCTTCTGCTCGTATACTCTGTGTGCTTCTCTTATGTTTGCCTTTTGTCTTCAAGAATGGGGTTGAGTAAAGTGTTCATTCCCATCAATACCATTCTTTTTCCTATTTTTGTTGCTTTTTCATTACCTATATTTGTATTTGTAATTGAATTTTTGGTTGCATTAATGCTTGTGATGTACTAGCAGCCTTATTCTGACAGTAACAGCCTAGAAATAACAATGTACAAAATTGTTTCCTCAATGCAAAGAAGTTATCTTAGTTCGGTGCTCTTATTACCAACATACAAAATGTAATAGTAGAAAAGCATTGCATGTAGGCCAGTGAAAATGTCCAAGGAACTTAAAAGTTAAGCTGCTTTTTACAAACATGATCTATAAGACTTACTTTATACCTAGCTCTTTATTTTAAGCTCACTGCTCACTTTGCAGTCCCAGAGAAGGTAAACCTGGTATCTTTTTGCTTAGAACTTGTGTTTATTTTAGATTGTCTTTTCTGAAGCAGGGTAAAACCAAATAAAATTCAAATGTATATAAGGACATATATATTCTAGGATTGTAAGGTGAATTTCCCATGAAACTCAAAGAAAGTATAAATATCTATACTATTATACGTTTTCACTAAAAAGAAAAATTCATTTTTTAAACAAACCATGGAAAAAATTTCCATGGAAGGTTTACATTAAAATTATTCTTGAACCAATAACCTCTCACATACTGTTAGTTATGGCTAAGTTTCTTGAGTCTAGCCTAGAGAAGGTAAAAACTCTGTTTTCTGGAGGGAAAGAAAAAGGAGGAACGTCTGTTCTCAGAGCTATCAACCTGCTCTTCTCTTTGTCCTCCATCCTTTGTATTTCTCAGTAGGAATATGTATTTCAAGATAAAAGAAGATATTTCTCCTATTCCATGCCAAATTTCAAAGGCAGGCCTTATACATTTTAGTGGCTTCTGATTTCCCACATTACATGAGTATCTAGTAGGCATTTGCCTCAAAAAATGAATTGGTGAGATAGACCATATATTTTTAATTTAGTTCCTCTTTTTCTAATGAATGAAAATTCCATGACTGTTCTTAGCATCGGACTTTTCATTCCACGCTTTTAATTGAATTCACATTCTGTAATTCATGGCAGAATGTTGACCAAGAAATGGGTATGTTCCCTTAAAAATGGTTTTTAATTGTTTCAACTAAGTGAATGAGAGGGGCCTCTGTAGTATGTCAAACTTACACAGTTCCTGCTTTGCTTAATGGTTGATAATGATACACAATTATTACTTAGTAGAGTAAATAAAGATCTTTATAATATCATTTAAGTAAAGCAACTTACTAAACAAAACTTAAATCAGACTTCAATATCATTCCAATTCAGACTGTGAGGAGTGGCTACACTACTTTTATTTTTTTCTCTCAGATAAAGCATTTTGCATTTCAATTTCACTAGTATCAAAAATTATTTTCTTATTCATTTTTTTAATGGCATCCATATACAAACATAAAAACAGTTCTTGCAAAATTGCAGTCACTATTTCACTTAGTGTCTTTTTAATATAATGCTTTCTGCAATTCATCATGTATTTGAATAATTAAAATCTAGTATAATATGTGAATAGTTAATTTGAGAAATTTGTACTATCTTATGGACAGTACCATTACTTCAGTACTATGATAGATTCCCTGCTTTTGCTGTCTTTTCCTTGCATTTTATCATATGACCACAAATTTTTACTAGGGGAACAAAACTGAAACTATAGCTCAAAAAGAAGAAAAAAAAAAGGATGTGACCTGAAGTACCATAATTAGAAAGCATGCATCTCTATTGAAAGTGTTATTAAAAGAGAAAACAAAGCTTTTCATAAACTGTAGTAGTAATCTCTAATCAATGAAAGGCTGTTTAACTTCCAATAAAAAATATATACTTTATGAATATGAAAACAACATTACCATATCTATATTCTGTTTTCTGGTTATGTTTGTCAAGATCCCTAAGTTCTTACACAAAAAGTCTTTTTGAAGACTTTAAATCTACTTTTAAAACATGTTCTTGTTTTTAACACTATTTCTAAAAATCGGTTTATGCTTCTCCAAAATCTTCTGCTATCTACATTTCAGAATCTCTGGAAATGAGTGACCCTTTCAGAAGACAGATGTCTTTCCAAGTTCATTGTTGTGTTCAATTGGCAGTAGCTAAAACACCTGCCTTAGAGTGCATCTTTTTTACTTGCTAAGTGGGCATATCTGTCTGCAGAAATAAATTATCCTTCCCAATGTACAGCCAAAATATGCAAGTAATTATTTATTAGGTGATTCAGTAGTGTGACTAGTTTGTTTGACTGCATTTGTTGTTTTTCCACCTAAGCCTACCTAGGATGAAGGAGGTAGAACACTTGTGTTACATCACAGATAAATCTTAATGAGAATACCAGTTGTTAACTTTATCAAATAATGGGGTAGTTGTTGTTGTTGTCCATTACATTTTCTTCCACTGTAATGTTATTTTGCTTGACTGTTCTGTGGACATTGAACCTGCAGATGGGCTCAATGTTTTAATTGGTATTTTTCATTTGTCTGGTACTTTTTATTATTATATGACACAGAAATGGCACTTTTTAAATTACTCACTTTCTAAGACATATGATCTTGTAGTAGTTTTCCACAATTAATACCAGTTTTATTCCTAGATAAATAAAATTCCAATTGTTTTCTGCTATGGGTGGACAGGCATAGGTGGATAGGGACACAACAGAGGAGAAGCAAACTTCCTATCCCACATGCAAGTAACCTGTCATTTTTAATTCAGTATCTATCCATAGTGTGTGTCTATTCAACTCTTCATCTTTTTGTCTGGGGGAAATTAGAAGTAAAAAGAGAAATCCTTTGTATTAACACAAATCATGCAACATCAAAGCTGGACTTTATTTTCACTGTTTTTGCCAACAACTTCACATTAATAATAATTGCTGTTAAACAATTTCCCAGAGCCTGTCTCCATTTCCAGCACTGCCAAAGGACTCTGCATAATGAATTTTACAGGACTTTATCTCAACTATTCCATCTATAACACTAGATAATACTCTTTTTTGTACAAAGTAGGAATTGCATAAATTCCTGACCATTATTATTTTTTAAATATCATTATGCCTTACATGGATTTAAAACTGAAGTTCAAATATTAATTTCTTCAGCAAATGCAAAGTTTCTTCTTATCACTCAGAAGCCATACATTCATAAATGTCAATTTTGTGGAATCACATTTCCGATCATTATCACTTTTAATGCACATGTTAAATTATCTATCATGTAGAACAAGAATAATTCAATTCATCTCAAGATTACTTTATAGCACTCTAAGTTGTCCAGGAGTACAGTTGGAATTTTTATTGCTTTCATTTTCAAGTGTTAGTTTGGATTTTTTTTTCCAGATAACATGTATATTTAACATTTACTGACATGTCACACAAGGAAATAAATTGAAGTAATTTTTGTGGAAATCTGTATAAAACTTTGACACTTGACTTTAGGTTGGATTGCACTTTGGTAGCTTCTGATGGGCAAATTGTAATAGCGCAAAATTAAACATGAACAAATAAGTTGTTTTAAAAGAAGCTACTCTTGTCTGAACTTTCTCATTTTAACTACTTTGAACAAAATAAGTATTTTCTGTTCTTTTTCTTTAAAAAGTTATATTAGTTTTCCTTTGAGTAGTACAATGTTATTCTCTTGGAAGTTAAGATGACTGCCTTTTGGGGGTTTTGTTTTCTGTTATGTGAAGCATTTCAAGTAAATTCTGCCCTTTCTTACTGAGGGAGATGAACCCTAAACTCTTTCCCCTTTTTCAAAATTCTTCCCTGACAAAGAATGTCTTCCTCTCAAGTGGTCAATGATTGTACTACACACTGGATAGGAACATGAACCCTGCTAGCCAGGAAGCACCAAGTAAAATTAAACCAAATAAAGGAAGGGCGACTGTAAAGTAACAGGCAGAAAGAGAATGGGCTGGAAGGTCTTGTCCATCTTAGCTAAGTCTTTTTGCAGATGTGCTTCAAGGTTATCCTTGTTAATACAGAATACAGCAATGACATGTTCATATGGAATCTGAATTTAGTTTTATTTGCAATTACTACCAAAGACTACTATGTCAGGAATCCTGGAAGTCAATGGATGATTATATTTTCCAACAAACACTTGCTAAAATAAAATCTTACAGGAGGAATTAACGTGGAAATAATAACCTTTTTTTGAACTGCAACAGCTATGCATTGTTTTTTGTCTAGGAAGGAGTTTTTAATTGGTCTGTAGTGACTTCATTGAGAAACGTTGTTCATACAGTAAGACTTTCCCAGTAGCTGAATCAGGTTTAATACTTTTTGTCATTGTTGCTAGCTGACCTTACTTTTTCAAACAGCTAATTCTTTATCATCAGCAGTGTCATCTACTCCATCATGTACTTCCTGGCTGGATAAACTACTGGTGTTTGATGCAAAATGTGTCTTATAACTTCAGTAGCTAGAATTATTGCAAATGGTTATATAACCTAATTATTTTGGTGGCAAATAGGACTTGTCTTGGTGTGCCCAGATCTGTACGTGCAGGTTTGTATTCAACTCCTGTAAGCCATTCTGTGTGGCTTTGGTTTTGCTTATTCCTGCTGCTCTGGTTCCTGTGGCTCCAGAACATGTAATGATCCGTCTTCAGAAAAGTACAACTTGGAATACTCATGTTTTAAACCTCTTCACTTTGCTGTCTATGCAGATATCGTAGACTCTTCCTTTTAGACTGTCAACAATAAACTCATATATTGCTCTTCTAAAGAGGGTAGAAGAGCATCTGCACATATCTATGGACTATGAAGATATCCTGGATTCTTCTTTTCTATGATCATTATGAAAAAAATTGAGGACTACCTTCCTTAAGAAGTTGTGCTTAATTTTTTTTTCCCCATTGAAGAATATCACTGGTTTCTTGTTCTGTGTCAAATATTTTAAACTCCAGCTGCATAACAGTTGCTCCTAATAACTCTGTGCTTTCTACATGTTATTGTCACTTTTGATTTTCTTCTAGTGACACTTTTAGTAATATTATTTCCTTGTCCTAGAGCAGAGTAGAGAAGTGTCAATAAAGTCAGACCAATCATAGCAATGTCTATATGCTGTCTGGCATCCAGACATACCTCCCCTTTGACGTTGTGATAACAAGCTGGATTGGCTTGTTAATTAAAGATAAGGTATCTATTTCCATTAAATGGGAGTCATTCAAATTGCATTTTTGAATACAGAAAGTTGTTAAATCATGGGCAGCATCCATTATTAAATATTGATTTTTATTTTCCTTGGAGTGCCTGATTACCACAGCCAGTAAATTGCAGATTTATTTTTAAGACTGGCTTACAGCTATTGACAGATGCTTTCTCTATGGTCTTCTAAACATATGTGCACAGAAAAGGTGATGGTGCAGGAGATTTATGTAATGTTGTAGCAGCTCATTACTTTTAGAACTCTGTTTTATTGCTTTGTTAAAGATGCATTAACAGATGAAGACACTGCAAAATTGGAAATCAGAAATTATTAAAAAACAACATCCAGTGGAATCAGCATTTTTCTTCATATTTAAAGAAATCTTCTGCCCATTTATTTAGATGTATAAGCAGACCAATAATATGTTATAATTAGATCTGACTATGTAGTATAAAAATTATTGTGTATTAAGGGATTCAGACCAGAACAAGTTGTTGTGTTTTGTTTGTACTGCTCTTTCTGTGGAATCTGGGTGGATACAGAGAGTTGGAAAGTACAGTTCGGAATTAGTCTTAGCTCCACTGATGACTTGGCTTTATTCCATGTGATTCATTTGTGGGCAGAGGTCAGATTCACACTCATGCATGACTTACTGTGGAAGCGCCAAGGTCAGGACCATAACCTGTGGCATGAGATTGAATGGGGCTGGTGGCAGTGAAATCAAGTTAAGAGATTGCTCATGTTTAACCTCTGGTATTTAACAGCCAGGTAGTCTAACTCCTTTCTTAGATGTGGCACTTTCATGCCACAGATTTTAACATAAAAGCTTGTTTTTCACAAAAGCACAACGTGAGTGCCCAAATATATTTTCCAGTCGTGCTTTGAGTATAAGAATTGGCAGAGAATCTAATTTTTCAGTACTTTGATCCAGTGGTCAACTATTTTTATTTTGAAGTTCATGATTTGCATTCAACTGACTGTAGCTATGTATCTTGGTTAGAATTATTTCTGTTCAAGCCTTGAAAGCTTTAGTATTATAAGCATAGATACAGATAATCACAGTTCTGTTATCTCTTAAGCCAGCTTTTATCTTTGAATTTCATTTGATATCTCTGAATTTCCTGCAAAGAGCTGCAATTGGTGGCCATCAGTGTATGGTAACACATCAGAATTTCCTGGGGAATTCATGTGGGCTTCTGTCTGACATGAAGACTCCAACCTGGTGTCTCCAGAAGACATCACCTCTGCATGCCTTCCTCCTCTTCCAGTGAAGGCAAAATTGGACAGCAGTCAGATCCCAACCTAAAATTTATTCCCCAAGAGCATATGGAAGTGTGCCACTAGTGCTGACTCTTGCAGAAAATATTTTGTTTCTGATCACACTAGTATTGTGGCTTTATATAGTGCTTTCTGGGCAGGGTTCTCTAAGTAATTGAGACTATCTATTATCAGGGCTTATGTTTCCAATAAGATGATTTTACCTTAAATAGGTTTAACAACTGTATTTGTGGGTTTTAATAATCTGAATAAGTTAGCTCTTTAACATTTCCTTTCTCTCATTCTAAGGCATTTTTTTTCCAACCTCAATTGCTTTTGGGAGTTTTTTTTCTGTTTAACTAGATATAGGATACTAATATTGTTATGCATACAGTATTGTTGTGTTAGTGTCACAATTTTTATGTGCTGGTTAAGTCTAAGCATATCATTTTTTGTATATGTTTTTTAAAACTGCACCTTTCTGCCACAGTGTTATGTACACTGATTTGGCTTAGACTGTATCGGAAAATCACTGCTTTCCAGGGCGTGGGCACCTATGCTAAATAAGCATTCTATATAGTCTTTGCTAATCATTTCTTGTTCATCATTTATTTTAATCATTCATTAGTCTGCTTCAAATGTATTGTATGACAAGTTATTGATGAAAAATGCACATAGCATTGCCTAGTTCTGGTAATTTAATTATGATTTAATCCCACAGAAGCTGGTTTAAAATGTTGGTCTTGATGATGACAGCTCTGATTTGACATCTGCCAGTTCTGAACTCATTCCATACGTACACCACTCAGTGTTGCTTTATTTTCATGATTAATAATATTATGCTTTATCTCAGTCAAGAACTGTTGTATGAAGCTGGCTTCATCAAAAAGATCTGGGATTTTAAAAATAAAAATCTCTTTATAATATAATTATATAATTAGAGATTATCTATAGAAAACCTTCTGCAGGCCATGTCAAGACTTTGTATTATGCCAATAACATTTATAAAATACAACTTAGAAAACCATGAGATGGGTGTGATTTGTCAGCTTTTAATTTTCTTTTGATCTGTTATGCTTTAAAAAATCAACATAACTTTAAAGAACAGAAATAAAAATCAGATGCTGAAGGTTCATTTGATATGCTTACTGGTGTTTTTTTCCTGTTTTTGCAGTATGCAGTGTACTACTGATTTTTCCAAAACATAAAGTTCAAAGAAGGTGAAATTAAATGCTTCATCCATAAAAATATGTACAAAACAAAATTAAATTCCACATTCAGAATTTGCCAGAAATGCTTACACACTCATCCCTTCAGTGCAGAAGCTTTACCTCCTGAGCTATCTTGCAAACAAAAAGCAACTTCTCTGTGGAGGGCGTGAAGGGATCCCTTCATAATCAATATTCAGTTACAAGTACAACTTACAAGAATTTGGCAAATGATCTCAGTTAATGAGAAAATTGTGATCTGCTTGTGTATATTCTGAAAGTAGAAAAATTGGCTCAATTTGCTCAGTAAATTATTCATTGGAAGTTACTCATTCATCACTAATAAAAATGCTGTCTTCAGATGTTTCATCTATTTGGTGTTTCATCTGCAAGGAAAACTGATTTTACAATCTGTCATTCCTACAGCTGTTCTAGAGAACTAGAGAAATCTTTATTCTTACAGTAAAAGGAAGCCTCTATTCTTCCATCTCAGAAATAAAAATAAAATTAAAAAAAGGAAAGTTGAGATATAATATACCTCAGGTTTTTTTGGGGAAAAATCCAGTGAAGAATCTGTTAATACAAGACTCAAAACCAGGAAAGTATTTGGTACCATACAGAAAATACTTTTGTATGTTGTCTCTTCCCAGTATTTTAACTTGTTTCTTCTTGTTTAATAACACTTCAAGTATGTAGTTAGCTCTAGGGAAAAGATTTTGGAGTGGTTAGCATATCTGTTTTACTGAGTGAATTTTCCCCAAGTGGCCTTGAACAATAGCAGACGAAAGGTAGCAAGGTTAGGAGATAAACAGCTGTCACTGTCATGACAGCCAGTTGAATGCTTGGAGCAGCATGATGGAAAGGAGGATTTGAATTGCATCAGAACATGGCTTCCAGGATTGTGAAGTCTGGAATTTCTCCAAAGGGATCAAATATGATTGGAATAGTAGTTGACAGGAGGTGATCCACATTATGTATGCTGCAGCTTCCTGGTGACTTACTAAGCTGAGGAAAAAACATTGGCAAATAGGGAAAATAAACTCTTGCTTGGAGCAGTTTACTTATGTATGTGTGGAGATGAAACTGTTAGGGAGAGCTAGTAGGATGGACAAGAAGTCCAGGAAAACAGAGTGATGACATGTTTTCTTTTATGTGCTTAGAAAGTATCCTAGAACATTTTCTTAAAATTAAAATGTTTTTTTCTTAAAAAAACATTTTCAAGAATGTTTGTGTAGATAATGACTGAACTGCGGAGCTGAACAGTGTGCAAATAGAGAAATAATGAATGTTGCACAAATTGATATCCTCAATACCAAATAGCATATATATTTTTTTGCTGTTGTTGCTAAACTTCCTGTGTTAATTTGGTTATGTCAAATTACTAATAAATCAGTGGCAATTTTATGTGCATCACAACAAAAAAGGGCATTTGTTTCTTTGAAATATACCATGTATCTAATTAGGATGATAGTAAAATAAGAAAATCAATGCATTCATGCATATTTTAAGTTTTACTTGCTTGAATAAGATATCTAAATAATTCACCAGTCTGCTCACTATTTGAGTATACTAACAGTAACCTGTATCACTGTCTGTTTTTTTTAAGTCAGGACATATATATATGTCATCCAAACAATTTGCTTCCATAGATATTCTACTACATACAAGAATTAAGAAAAGGAAGTGGCTTACTTTGGCGAACACGATACCATTAACAGGATTTTTACATTTTTACATTTTGAACAAGTGGTGTTCCATTAAAATGTTGACATTGTCGAGGAGTTAAAGAATTCACAAGGTATGTAGGCAATTTGAAAATTAAAAATATCTTGAGTCTTAGCTCATTCCTTACCATTAACTATTTAGAAAGATTATACTTATTGAGTGCCCTACCAGTTCTTATTTGGGTCTCAAATGGTAAAATACGTTCACTTTTATAGTGGAACAATGACTTGAAGTAAGCAGATCTCAAATTCTACATGACATGAATATCTATTTAAATTTGAAATAATCAGAAAAAGTAAGGGATATAAGTGATGGACAAAAAGTATACGTCACTTAATGACACTTCTATATAGAAAAGCTTTAAACTCTTTAAAAACAGAAACCTATAAATAAATAAAAATTTTAATTTTTAACTTTCATGCATTTATCTTCTTGGTAAGAGAAAAGATTGACTGATAGATGTATCCTTTTATGCATTATTTTTTAGTCTGAAGGTCAGAGTGAAACAGGCTGAAGTAAAAAGCAAAAAGTTAACTAGCAATAACTTTCAGGAACCAATCTATTATAATAGAACAAGATAGGAATGGTTATGAGATATTTAAGGTAATAACTGAAGGCTTCATCTGAAGACTCGTGAAACTTTATTTCCAGTGTCACATCCCAGAAATTTGGAAGGCATTCCTTCTTCAGAAAGTAAGATGGTTCTGATTCCAAGATTCCAAAACTGTCATAGAGCATAAATCATACTTGAATGTGACTAGTGAGAGAAGAGCTTAATATGCCAACTGATAATCTGTCACTGCTGACGTAAGCACTGTGATGGAGACATTTCCTTAGGGAGGCTTCTCATTCTTCTCTCATCTGCTAGTAGATATTGTCATGCTAAAGCTTTACTAATGTAAGATTTACTTGGAATGAGAAGCTAAAACTGAAGTATACCTAAGCTCATGAAAAAAAAATGCTTTATGATACAAGTTTTGTAATATCCTATAAAATTTGATGTATTGTTCACATAAAATATGTATTAACTTATCATTTCATTGCACAATTGGGTAAATACTACTTTTTTCCTAAATATCTGCAGAATTTTATATTACTATTTTGATATGTAATAAAGTGAATATATTTTGATGATCAAATAGTAATGATTAAGTCATAATGTTCTGCATTATGACTAAATAGGAAGATAGGAAAAATAGTAAAGACAAGTAAGACAGAAGTTACATGTCAAATAAATGTCTTTTTTTTGGTTAGCTTTTAAAAACTGAACTACGTCTGGCAAGTAAATATTTAAGTGTCCAGCTTTGGAGATATTTGGAACACACAGAGAGCACTGTGCACCTGCTTTACCTGACCATACTTTGAGCAAGGAACTTGGTCTAGGCAATCTCCAGATTATTCCACCCTTCCAGTCTCAATGATTCCATGATTTTATAATTTTATATTTAAGTTTATCACTCAAATGCTTATTTGTTTTACTGATTTGACTAAATTATTAGATTATTTTGAAATATAGCTTGGTTTCCAGTATACCAGAATTTTTAATTAAGGGGACAAAAAATCTGCAAAGCACATTTCCTCCTTCCAGAAATCTGGTGAGAGCAGGTTTGAGGTCTACTTAAAAGAAAAGCTATTCCACAGATTTAGAATCAAATCAATACAATGGCAAAAATGGTAAAATTGATGTTATAGAAATAGCATGGTAATACAAATGTACACAAAATGAATGCTTCCAATATCCTGACTGAAGCAAAGAAGTCTGCTTTTAATAGCTATTTCTGCTTAGAGTGTAACATATTGGTATGACTCTTAGTTATTACAGATGAAAGAAGTATTTTGCACTTCTGTGATTTTCTCTGATTTCCATCAACCATTTCAAATATTTGTTGTTGCTGTACTTCTAGAGTTTCTTTTAGAATAACACTATAAATGCAAATCATATTAATGTGTAATATTAAATGACTATTAGAATATATTCACAGAAAAACAATGGTGCTGTGCTTTGTGATAAAGTGTGTAACTACAAACAGTTTCAATCAGAGGAAAGCAACTGGGGAAAAGTACATTAGGAGCCTAAATAAAAAAGCTGTTCGCAATCAGTTACAGCTGAGTGCAACAAAAATTACTTTCTAGGGATAAAAGGAAATTAATGATTGACCAGTGTAACCAGAACATCCCACAGCATGTTGAATATTTAATGCCATGCTACTTCTGCCCAAAACAATCTGAGGTTTGGCATATATCCACCAAAATAGCTCATCGCTAATTAATTTGCCATGTCATTTTGCATAAAATTAGTAATTAATACTAGTCACCATGCACTGTAGTGCACTTTTTTCAGTTAAAGATTCAATCTCAGTAGTTTCAAAAGCTTGATGAAATGGTCATTTTTTTATTATTCTTAGAAAAGAACTTGCACATTGAAAAGGTATTGCAGTCAGAAGGAAGGATATATCAAAATTTATAGACCAAATATATTTGAGGTTGTTCAAGGTCAATGAATTTTTTCTCTCCACTTGCTTGAAATTATGAGTAATAGAATATGAACAACTGGTACTCCGACTGAAATTAACTACAGTGATGTGTAACACTATATTTAGCTGTCGTTTAAACTGTTGCAGTCTCATTTAACAGGCTCCAAATTAAACCTGCATTCTCCACCATTTTAGAGGGAACATTTAGCCTGAGGTTTTGCAAATTTGATTGGAAGAATTTACAGTAATTATTACTTGAGATCCAGAAAGAATGCATTCTTTGAAGAAGCACTTAGGGTAACCATTGCAAGCAGGAGTCTTGAATAAATAAAAAAACTATTGTGATGAAATTTGGAGTTTGCCATGTGGAAAAAAAAAGAAGAGTATTGCTATATAGAAGAAGTTGTGGGTTTGGGTCATTTTCCTAATCTGCTTATTCCCCAAACAGATGTTTTTAAGTGTAGTAAAACCCAATTTATTCTGAGCAATTGTGCAATACTAAACCCCAGGAACTGCAGTCCTACAGTCAAAAGCCTAGAGAGTCATTGAAAGCTAACATTACTCTGTGAGAGTCAGCACTGAGCAGGAACAGCCTTGTAGCAGAAAAGTCAGAGACTGGCAGATCACTAGTAATTAAATTAATAGTATTGAGCCCAAGGCCATGTTTCTTCATCTTCTGTTTCTCATATTGCCTCTCATTTTTTTCCTGTGATAATTTTTTCATGTTTCTTATTCCTAATTAACACTTGTTAACACTTTTTCCCCCCTTTGGCTTCTTTTGCTTTTTTAATTCTTTCACATAGTTCTGTTTTCATTCTTGGTATCTGTGGCTTCCCTCTTGGCTTATCTCTCCATTCATTATTTCTGGTTCTCCTTTTACCCTCCTGCCTTCACTGATACCTTCTCCATTCGCTTACTGCTTCCTTTCATTGTGCCACATGTCTGATTTCTCCTTGTTTAACTGCAATAGTTTTCTCTCAGAAAAGAATCCTACAGCACTTCTGATAGTGCTTTCTAATTCCATGTGAACAATTTGAGTGATGTTCGTCAAAGAACTATTTTTTGCTTTTGCACTGAAAATTTTCATGCTGTGAACTCTGCAGTTCAGTCTGCTCTAAGTACATATTTCAGGATTGTAGCTAGAATAAAATGTCAAGACAGCAACCCAAACAATAGCAGTAATATTATATAAATTGTGAATGGTATACACTGAGTTTAGATCTCAGCGTAGTGCAGGATGTTTTTAGTAACTAGTAATCCACATGTACTTTCATCTGTACTGAATTTACAGAGGAATATGCAATGTGCTATGGCAATATGCTGAACTTTTTCTAGCCTAAGCATATGTTACCATGCAGAGTCCCAGTCTAAATTATTTATAGAGGTGGAATTGCTTTTTCTTCCAATGCTATCCCTTCAAGACAGGCTGCAACAATCAATATATTTGAAAACCAGGACTTCTCACACAGAGCAAGTCTTCGGGACAAGGTTATGCAGTCTCTTAGCACATATCCTCTGCTCTTGGACCATTTCTTAGAAAAAGCCTAAGCAGCCTCAGCCTTCTCGTGCTTCCTTAGTTGAGGGCCCCCTTGGTGCGGGTGTGTTGGGATGCAGCTGCAGCCCAGACTGAGGGCGCTGAGAGCAGAGCCAAGGGGCCGCGCTCTGCTGGCCCCTGGAGCGCAAAGGGCCGGACACCTACGGCACTGCCAGGTGGGCCCAGCACACACAGCAGGAGCCAGGGGCTCATCAGGGACAGGGAGACCTTCGTGCCCTTGGGCTGGGAAGGTTTAAAAGCCCGGGGATCCTTTGTTCGGGGTCCCTCCTTGGAGGGCACCGGCTCAGGCTGTTCATGGGCTACTGCACCATGAGCAAATGGCTTTATGGACATCTGAGCCTCTGCCATGGCAAACCTGGGATGGATCCAGTGAGAAACCTGCTCTGACTCTGGGATGGGATGTGTGGAAACCCCTGGGGTCACTGCCAGTCCCCTCCCCTGTGGAGGGAGATTGGCCCCAGCCGTGGAAGTCTCTGTTGGGAATGCAACTGAGAGAGCCTCATGAATGGTCAGACTGGGAATTTTCTGTAACAACCCCGTTACCATTGACAGAAAAATATTAGTGGGTCTTGACTTCTAGAAATAGTGATGGTAGCAGGATTTTTTTTTTCCCCTTCTGAGAAATCAGCATGTAAGTGTTCTAAATGCTGGATGTGATTCTCATGGTGTAAGAAGTTTTTCAGTAGGCAGGATGTCCAGGTTTAAAAGCCATGGGATGACAAATTCTGTCAGAGCTTTCATTTTAAACAGAATGTTTTTTAAGGGATGGTAAATTGTAATGCTCTCATATCAGAATTTGGACAGCAAGCAATATAGGGAACACTTATTATTTCCTTTTTTACACTGTTGTCAGAATGTTTTTCACAGGAGTATGATATTGTGAAGTGCAATGTTACACAGAGAGTGACAAAGAAATTTCTGTTAGAACTTGTTATAAGGCTTCTGGTTTGGAATTATAAAGGAAGAAAAAAAAGAAGACCTGTCTTTATGAGTCAGAGGATGCCTATGACCAGCCATGAAAAAAAGAAATGCAATCACTACATGAGTTGAGAAAGCATAACCACTACCAACAGAGAGAAAATAAATCTGTGCATTAACAAAGGACATTTTTCTTTTTAAATAAAAAGTGCAATATTTTTAGTTGGAAATCAGCAGTAAGTTTCTAATCTCTGAGGAGAAGGTGTAGAATTGTTTTCCATGAAGGTAGGGTACCTAGAAATAAAGATGAGCACATGAGCTTGATTTATAAACTCTTATCATAGGCAATAAGCTAGTGATGTCTTCAGAGCTTCCTATGAAACTAATATAGAGATGGCCAGTTAATAAGAATTATTCATGTTTCCATTCTCATTATTCTTGGTTATTCACATTTTACCTTAATTCTTACAGTCCACTTTTGGAGAAGGTCTTGTCTCTCTCCGTTTTCTTGAAGCATTAACAGCATGACATAAAATCAATGGACATAACAGCACACTTTACCCTGAGAGGGAACATATGTGCTAAAGTCTTTGCAAACAATTCCATGGGTGAAGGGATGGGCATTAGCATCTTTGAAATGGGTCTTAACATCTCTACTAGCTTCAACCAGCAGGTTTATTACAGAGCCCAGACAGTTTGGCTCCTGAAATGGGCAAGTGCATCTGCACAGTCCTGAGCTTCTGAACTTTGGGGTAAAATGACCCATTCAGGCCAGGGGGAATACATGGTAGGCTGTTTGGGAAGGCTGGACCTTTCCTGTACCTCAGCTAGTGGGGAAAGGAAGAGGGCAACATGCAGCCGGGAGTTTAGCATCAAAGGAGGCTGCACCCTCCGAAACCTTGAGAAAACCTTGTAGGCGTGTGCCCCAGTGGACTCTCTCCCTTTATTCTAACAAGTTTGCAGGACTCCTCTGTCTCCTTTTTGGACACTGGCTTTTCATAGTGTGATTTTCTGTACAACCACTTTAGATGAGCTAAGTAAGAAGCAGTTTGTTTTGTCTTGTTCCGTGGCTGAATGCTTTTCAATGGTAACAGCCTTCTAATTTCTTATAGTACAGGAAAAGAAAAGAAAAAGCCAGATTTTCATATCTCTGTAATGAAATGTCCTTCCAGCACAGCTTGCATTGCCAGGACAATGAGATGTTTGTTTTTTTCTTAAGGGAGAATTCTTTTTAAAACTTTGGTTGATTAATTATGTCATGGTACATTGAGTGCGTTATTCCTGATGGAGCTGAATTCTTATGGAGCCTTTTTCCAACTTTTACCTGATGTTAAGCATGATTTAGATACCATAGGAATGTAACTATTGGGGAAAAAAATTCTGTAGCCTAAATGTGAGTTTATGTATATTTATCAAGAAAGAAATTTAAATAAACTTTCCTAGTGAATTGATGCAGTTATAGACTTATGCTGAGCTCATAGAACAGCTTGCAACCTGGATTTAAATACTAGTACTGCTACTAAATGATTTTTCTTTTATGAAAAAGAATAAATTGAATGAAATCCACCAATATAGATGCCAAATACACTTGTTAATAAAAAGATATGAAGAAAAATATCATCCTAATTATTCAAATACGAGTGGCTTTATAGAATTATTTAGGTTAGAAAAGACCTATGACCTCCATCAAATTCAACTCAGCACTCCCAAGCTCACCACTAAAGCATGTCCCTAAGTGAAGTGCCACATCCACACATCTTACCTGTAGTTGCCCAGATCCTCTTTCAGCCCCTTTTGTAGATGTGTATTTAAATAGGTGGATTAGTGAAGCAAAAACAAATTTGGTAGAAAAAGAACATTTATTTTTTTAAGTGTGTGTGGAGGAATTTGCACAAAAAAAAATATTAAAGAATCATTCATAAAATCACATTTTCTTCCAAAGGCTTATCTTTCTTCAAAGGTTAAGATATTTAGTCATAATTTAACTGGTCCTGAGAAACAATTATATCCCTTACCAGTCACTATGGGCTATTTCTTTTTTTTTTTTTACTTTCTCAAGTTCTAAAATGCTTTATAGGAATGGCAGAAGATCACAGCAGCTCTCATGGCTATGAGTCTTATATACTATTTGCATGCTACTTTACCATTCTTTCTGTTACTGATATACTAAGCTCTGTTGCTGTAGAGCTTTCATGGCATTTTCTTGATTTTGGAGAATGTTACATGGTGGCTTTTAAAGAGCAAGAGGGCAGTTTAAAAGCACATCTACATTTTCAGGTACCAAAAATAAATCTACCAATGAAGACCCTAGCTTTAAAGCCCTTTTGCATACTTTAAACTTTGTTCTTGATTGGTTTTTAGTTTGTTAAAGAGAGTTATTGTCTTAAAAAATAAGTGGAATATGTCCATGTAGGAAAAACTCTATGTTTCTCTCCTAAGAGCAATCGAAATCAAAAGTAAGAAACTATTAGGAAATTAACTCCAATACTAAATTTTTCTCTTATGTTTAGCATCTACCCATCCTGTGGTGTAGTACCAAAATGTTTAGGTAGACATTTATTCAAAGCCTCCATGGTCTAGAAAAATAAATTACATTTAGACAGGTAGATTTTCTTCTAAAATGTATTTCCTACTCTCCTGATTTAAATGCATCCAATGTTTTTAAAATACGTCTTTTGCTTATGTTCATTATTGCAAAATTCTTCATATTTTTCTTTGTCTTCCATATATTTTATGTTGTATGAACTCACATGGTTCATTTAGACCACAGAATAACTTCAAACAACTATTAATAGATCTGAAGAGAGAAAACATGCCCACAGCTCATATTTTTCACAGATCATTCTTTTTTTGTTTATACTGCATTGCCCTGTAAAGAATCCATGATTCCCTCAAAAATAATGACATTTTATAAAGACAACACATGTTTATTTGGAGGAGTATTTATTTTCTTTCCTTTCTGTTTCTGAATCTCTAGGGTATATGCAGTTCATAGTTTCAGTATTTTTCCTCTCAAACACAAGCATCTTTATTTACTTCTATTTTTGCAAAAATATGAAGGTGACAGGTAGATCAAGAAAAAGTGTGTGTGAGAAAACAGAGCATTATTAATATTCTGAAAAAATATGAAAGTTTGCTTATGTGTTATAGCTTACCATAATCAAGTATCAAACAAATAAAAAACTGAATAATATCATTCAGTATGTATTGGTTTCGCTTCAGCTATAACTGTGAGAAAATGTTTGTAGTCCCTCGCCTCAGACAGTGGAAATAACAGATGAAAATATGTATCTGACCTCACTTTCTTTGCTACTTCTACCAAGAAATTTGTGTTCAGAAAAATTGCCTGTTATAGAAAAGTACTCCTAATTTTGCTAACACTAAAATAATTTTTTTCTGGTATATTTTGGTGTAAGATCATTTATAGACATTATTGCAGTACTTGTCTCTTTGCACAGCCAACATTTAGCCTCACCGAGTATGCAGTATGAAACCTGGAATACATAAAAGCATTATGGACACAAATATGTTACTTATTGTATACAGAAAAACATTATTTGGCTTATTCAGAATGTACTCACAGTTTCTCTCATGGCTGAAAGTTTGACTCATGACTACACTTGATCAAAGCAACTTAGATCAATTTTCATGCTTTTAGTTCAGGAAGTAAGTCACAGGAAAATGAAGGCACCAAAGCATAAAATAGGATTCGTTAATAAAGGCTCAGCATAGAGGTCAAAAAAGCAAAATGGAATCATACACTGCACTGATCTGTAGAAACAGCTATTGACAAATTACAATAGAAGCATGATATAGACGTTACCAAAATGTTTAATTGTTGTATATCTATGTTTGTACATGTCTTTAAAGGGATGCATCTTGACATACAACTTCGGATGAGCCTTCTTAGAAGTCTGGCCCATTTATGGCCTGGTAACTGGAAGGAAAGGAAAGGAAAGGAAAGGAAAGGAAAGGAAAGGAAAGGAAAGGAAAGGAAAGGAAAGGAAAGGAAAGGAAAGGAAAGGAAAGGAAAGGAAAGGAAAGGAAAGGAAAGGAAAGGAAAGGAAAGGAAAGGAAAGGAAAGGACTGTCTTATCCTTAATATTCTTCAGCACTGATGCTTCTGTTGGACAAAGTACCATGATTGTGCAAAACAGCCTCTGAGGCACTTACAGATCTTCCCCAGTGGCCTTGGCATGTGGAGAGGGTGGATGCATCACCTGCCCATAGTATTTATCAGTATAGTTTAAAAGCATGGTTTCCAAGACAACTACCTGAGACTAAAATGTAGAGGTGAAGGAGGTTATAACTTTTGAATCATTCTTTCACTGCTTTGAGAACAGGCTTGCATGAGTTGCCCTTTGCTTATTTTGACTCCAAAAAAGTGTTTGCAGATTAAAGCAATATTAACTAGTCTAGAAAACTAATTTTCCTTTAGTACAGGAGGAAAAGCCAAGATAGGTGCCCAATATTTAATTTTTTTCTCCATATACAGTGCTCAAAGTAAAAACTGGTGAAAAAAATGACCCTATAAATAACTACAGCTAAACTGAAGGAAGATCTTGCTGAGCTCAGTGGGAGCACTAAGGTATGGACTCCTGTCTCACATCTAGCATTTAGTTCCGAAACCTTCCTTCACCTGAGAGGCAGCAATTTCTTGTCATAATTGCAAGATTTCACTTACAAACTCAGCAATATCTTGCTACTCTGACAGGGAAGACCCCTCAGCTTCCACATCTATCTGAGTTGTGGGAGCTGGATGACCCTGGGAGATCAATCTTTCCTGGATGGCATGACCCCCAGGCTCCCCATGAGCTCAGAACTCAGGCGGATCTTGCATTCTGCAGTATTTTGCACTGACAATGGCAGCTGGATCACAGGTCAAGAAGGAAGGTTTCTTCACCTTTTGTTCTTTTCCTTTTTGGCTCCTGTCTGCTATGTTAGCAACAACCAGTCAGCTAATGTGAAATAGCTTCCTCTTACTTTTGCAATGAGCTTTAAAGCTATCCATGGAGCTTAGAGCAGTTTAATGGCAGCAAAAATGGGAGAGCCCAGAGGGAGACAGCACTGTTTCTAATTGAACCAGTGGTGTTTGTAGAACATAATGAAAAGGTACAGAATAAGCAAGTGATGTCCCAATAATAGTCATATATACATGTATAATATAGCTCTCATTTTCCTTGGAGTTTCAGCCATCCAAAACTTCAATCTAAGTTATGGGGTTATAGTCTGTAGGTTAATTTTTTTACAAGAACGATAGTAACTGTTTAACAGTCTCTTCAGGGGGTTTGATTATACCAAAGTTGTGAATTGTCCCTTTCTTTGTGTTTTCAACTACAAACCCACTAAAAGGTCTTCCTGATGATTGTCTGCCTTACATTAAGTTTTCAATATATATTTGATTAATAATTTAATTTCCTTAAGGTGCTGAATGTACTTCCTCTTAGTTATGAAAATTCTTCAATATGTACTAAAACTGGTGGGTGCATTTGGTTCTTTTGGCTTTAATGGGTGTGTTTCAATAACTTAAATGCAATACACCATCACCAGAGAGCAGTGAAGGGATGTGTTGCAAACATAACTTACATCTAACTGAAGACCCACTGGCATGGTTAATCACAGGATAAGCAAAATCCAACCTCAGATGTGTGCAGAGCTTGTATATTATCAGCTGGAATGCATCTCTCTAACTCAATTGACATAAGATTTTTTTAAATTAGACTAATTAGTAAAAGAGGCTTGATGAATTGATACAGAAATAACTATTGCCCCTGTTTTAATATGAAATGACACAAATTTTTAAAAGTTTTGTTAAATATGTACTACATCATTGCAAGATGAAGTCCCTTTTTATTTTATTTACTCTCTTTAACGTCAGGAAACCTCATTTAGAAATCACTTAGAAGTAAGCGTTCTGTGTGCATTTTGAGTTTTTATATCATGTGCTTAGAATTTTTGCTTTAAATATGCAACTTGAACACTGAGTGTTACTGGAAGATCTAAATAAATGGATTAAAGTGTTGTAAGTGTTCTCTAATGGTAGAATAAGTAAAGCATGCCTCACTGTTTTCCTTTTTGGCTTTGATGTGCTTGAAATCAGAAGTTTTTCATAGTTTGTGTGAGGGTTCTTTCCCTGTATCTACATGTGGATATTTACTATTGGATAAATGGATGTCCAAAGCATAGCATTTAGGTTCCTAAAAGGATATTGACAATTCATTCAGAAGAAAGAAATATACTCTTTATTTTCAACCCTTTTGAATTTATTTATGCTTTAAAGGAAACTAGAAATGAAAACATTCCTTCAAAATAATTATTGTTAATTAAATCTCATGTTTTAATTTGAATCCTGTCTCAGTTTGAGACAAATTAGGAGGAAAAACTCACATTATAGTCTTCAATTCCCCCATGTGCATGCTTCCTCCTTTTGATACTTTCCTTAAAGTGTATTTTTACTTTTTCCATCTATTTTGTACAGAAACAGAATTATGTAAACTAAATAAAGACGTTTCACAGGATATCTAAATTGATTTTTAGGAAGTATTTTTGAAGGCCTCTCTGGCCATTTTCTTTTCAGACTGTTGCTGAAAAAGTCTGCTTTCAACTGAAATTAATACAGATATGCAAAACTTCTTTAAATTATTGAGATTTTCAAATAAAATATAAGAAATGTATCTGGCTATTATTACTATTATTACTACTGCTATTATTATTATCATTGTTGTTATTATGAGAAACAAGCCTCCCAATTTCTTGCTCTTCATGAAATTCACTTATTTTTTTCCTCCTCAAACATATATAGCATTTTAATACAGAAGTACAAGTTTATAACTAACTTAATCTAAAATTCAAGATTGCTTTATAGAATTAGTAGGGTTTTTTTAGAAATTTTCTTTATCTCTCATCTGTTAACTTTAGGTGTTTTCAAATCCATTGCACTTCTATGAACCTTTTCTTGAATGGTTCAAGCTATCTGCTTAGTTTTTTTAATGTCTAGATTTTTGTTCCAGGGATTTATGACTCACATTTATTCTGTCATGTTGTATTTTAGTACTTGCTATACAGGAATTGTCATAAATAACAGGGCTAATTATCTAAAGTCATTTTAGCCAGTGTTGTTTGTTGAAATTCCCTGTTTTCTCCAGTGCAGACATCCAACTGTCTTAACCTCAAAAAAAAGCCCACAATAACCCAAAGTCAAAAAAAAAAATTTTAAAACTAAAACTAGAAGCGTTCTAGAATTAAATGTCATAAATGATAGAATGATAAGGAAATTGCTTGCATCTGAAGGATTTTGGGTACAATACTAATCTGAATTTGTAATTGAGAAATTTTCACATTTGTCCTAAATATATGACATGAAAATATACACATTGTGTATATTTTCAATGGAAATAAGATTTTCAGCCTCCAACATCAGTCTCATGATGTAAGTAAGCTACTGCAGATAATGATCCCCGATAGGACTTGTATCTGTGTATCAGTAAGTAATAATTTTCTATTTGAACAGTTTATATAATATGTTGAATTACCTATTGACAGCAAATGTAACTTACATTCTCATTAGTATTTTCTTTGTTTTCTGTGAAAGCTGTGAATTTTATATTTGAGGAAAACTAACACATATTTCTTAGCGAGGGTATCACAGGCTAGAGCTCTAAACAAAACCTCGTGGAACCCCACTGGCTTCAAACAATGTAACTACTGTTTGTTAAAGTCGTTAGAATTAAGAATTGGTGTCGTAGGTATATGTCAGGCCTCCTATAGGCCTATGACATTTAGAAGAAGTGTGTTGAAGAAGGTTGTAATGACTGCTAAAATAAAACCTGCGAGTGATAAATGAACAGATTGCTACTGTGAAAGTGTTTAAAGGTTTAGAACTCCTACTGATAAAATCACCAGAGAGAGTATGTAGAAAATTACTCTCTTCTCACCTTTAATTGCGTTTAACTTGAACATTTTCTCCACTGAAGGGAGTGCAAATAATAAAACCTTTTCATTTACTGTGCAAAGTCCTTTACAAACAAAGTATAGAGGCTATATGATTTAGGCCTGCTTTATTGAATTAAATGACTGGCCATCTATATTGAAGTTAATGGTAGAAAGGAAAATTGAAATTTGACTAAACCAATGGTGTGTTAGTGCTTTATCAAATAGAGATGTTGCAGATGTCTTCTGCAGATGTGGATACAAATGCAAAAAAGCATTTCTAACAGAGAAACAAAGAAATCTGCCTTAGAGAATGAACTGTCTATTTATTCAAGCACTAGAAGATGGTTCTGCTGAGAAAAGAACTGAAATTCTTAACACCTTGTTTTTTACATCATTGATACTACTGTCTGTACACCAACTTTCTTTTTTTTAATGTTTTATTGAATAATGGAAGCTACTTTTGACATGAAATATTAATTATGAAAGAATGTAAAATATTGTCAAGGAGAAACACGCAACAACAGAAAAAATAACCTTTTATATGTCTTTAACCTTATTTATATCTTTTATCTTATTGAGAATAGACTTAAACTGGAGGATATTTTTTAATTAGATGCAATTACTTCCAAAAAATGAGATTCAATAATGACATCTTTTAAGCCAGAGGAAACATCACATGCATGCACTTTACATTTTTCACATTCCCTCATACATGCACCTCATTCCATTATATAAATAGTTGGACACAGGAAATGAGGTACCTTGCATGTGAAAATGTAAAAGTACCTCTGTGACAAGATCTATGAAAAGTACCTCTGTGACAAGGTCTATGAAAACACTTGACACACATGCAGACAAATTAATGTTGCCTATATATGAGAACATGGCTTAATTTTTCATTTCTTATGGCTGCTGCACAGATTTTAATTTTATTTAATGGCTATTCAAGCTTAACGTAAAAAGAAAGTAAAAACCAAGAAGAAATCAGAAAAAATATTTTCTAGCTTTTTAAACTTTTGTCAATAACTGCTTTTTGAATCTCAAAGGAGAAACTGATAGGAGAGTACTTTGTGAGGAAATGGAAATTCTTATTGGATACAGAGGGGAGAAAATGATTACAAAATGTAACAAATATATAGAAAATTCTCCACAAATTGGTTAGTCACACTTTATGTGCCATAGCATGCACAGCACAGATTTAGATCAATTTATTTCTTTGTAATTGGCATAAAATGGTGCACTTAATCTTTCTAGTTATTGCTTCTCAATGTCACCATTTTTTTTTCCATTATGTGATGTACAGTTGGTTCCATTTCATGATCAGATATTCTTTTTCGGGTAATAAAAATTTCCATGGATGATATTTTTGGAGTGAGATATTTTTGGCCATCTAGATAAATGACAGCAGTGTGAAAGTAGAGAATGCTATAGAATTAAATGCAGCCAAAGAGAAATGTAGCATCAAAATCTTCATACTCTGAATAAAACCAGAAAATGCCAATAACCCTGAAATCAAAGGGCGCTAATTCTAAAATGGGCAAGATCACACATTGGTGAAATATAACAATTTTATCTTTATTTAGAAAATTGTTTAAACGTGAACATTCTTGTCTTATACTTGTTTTCTTTAGTTGAGAGCTCAGTACCTCTTCTGCAGCTTCTGCTAGCCAAGACTCTATGTCCCAAAAAGGATCTAAAATTTCTAGGCTTTCTCAGAATTAAAAATAAGTTAAATATAGAAGTGGTCTATCTTCAAAACTTATGAGAAATCTGTTTTCTAAGAGAGTATGTATTATATCATGTATGTATTTATTTCATTTTATTGTGCTATCTAACTTCACCACCTGGTATATATGTCCCACGTATCAATCAGCTTTATCTGTTCCAGTATGTCTAAATTACCCATTCCCTGTCGATTTGTCAGGTACAGGTAGAAAGGAAACGATGTGGTTTGGTAATAGTTTTATTAAGGGATTATTATGCAGAATTAAAGGATTTGACTTCTGATGATTTTATAGAGATTTTTGCATTTTAATATATGCAAAGATTTCTTTTTTACATTCACTGAGAAAGGTTATGTTTTCTATATTGGAGCCATCACATTCTGGCATGCAGTCACCTTGCTGTATTTCTTCATTACTCAACCAGGAACAACACTTGGGACAATCCAGTATATTTCTTGTCAGAGTAGCTGAATGTTATTTAGAAAGTGTTTATTTCTTAGTCTTTTTTTTTCAAGACAGCTTGGCTCATAGGCCAAGATCCCAGATAAATTCAAAAGTCTGGTAGCAAAGCATGTGTCCTCCTCACCCTGATTCCACCAACAGCTATCTCTGTGCCTATGGAGCTGTGGCAGTAGAAGTGAGGCTTGTTAGTGGGTCACGATACATGCAGATTGCTAACTGTAGTTGAGGGTTGGTCCAAATGTGCTGATCAACCCTAACAGGCTTTAATTTAATCTAAATGGGATATTTTAATCTTTAATGAACTAGTAATGCAGCTTATATACTTGTTCTAGGCTTTCCCCCATGCAAAGATTAAATTGCTGTTTATATACTTGAAGGAATTATAGATTACCCAGAGCTACCAAGAACAGTGCTTCATCTTCCAGGCTTCTCTGTGTGCTTACAGAGTAAATAGGTATTTTTGTCTTTGAAAATTCCTGACAGAATGAACTATTTTTAACAGAAGTTCAAGACCTTTTCAGGAAATAGTGTGCTATGTATGAGGAAAGTAATCTTTCAAATGCACACTTGCTTTAAAAAAAATGCCAATTGATTTTATCCAGTAGTCTTATTTTCAAAGAAGGCCATTTCAGACGAGTATTGTGCAACTGGAGGCTAAAGAATAGAAAGAGACTCTAAATCTTCTCTAGTCACATAGCTTTGGATTTTTCCTACTCAGAGAACATCTGAGCACTAAAATAATGGTACAGTTTTCTCCACACAGACTTTGAAAACCTTCTTGTGTATTCTGGGTGCAATGGAACTGCAGCACGGAGACACTTGGATTATGCAAACAGCTCCTTGAAAGCCATCAAAGTTTCTGAATGTTTGCAAAATGTGTCATATCCGAATAAGGTAACTGGTTATCAGGACCCAAGATCTGAAGCCACTAATGCTTTAAAGCACAGGTCACTGATCACACGTCATTCATCTCTTTTCAGCACCTGCACTTGCTTTGCCTTACTTTGCAGCACTTAGTAAGATAGTGAATGCAGATCGCAAAGCCCCTGAGAAGTGAGAAAGGAAGCTTAGCTCAGCTTTAAGTTGTGCTGCTTCCTTACATTATGTTGTCCCCCATGAGGGAACCAGAAGGAATATAAGACCATTTTATGCATGCTGATTTTGTCACTTGCAGAGGTTCTAACAAATCATGTAATTTCTATGACTGAATATTTCTGTATTATTCAGTATAATTGACAGTGCCAGAAACTAGCCCTAAGCAAATGAAATGCAACACAAAATCTGCTGTAAGCAAGTTAATCACAGCCTAAGTGATAGAAAGCTTGCACTTCATTTCTTTTCCAGGATACATTTGTAACAGAAAAATAATTCTCTTTTCTCTCAAAAGACTAGGGAAGCTGTCAGGCGCTTTGGGGCAATCAAAATAAATAGTTTATGCCTCCCGTAAATAAAGATATGAAATGTTTATATTTGTGAAGAAAGGCCAGAGTAACCTCGTAAATTTGACATTGTAGGCTTTGAATCATGGGCTTAGACCACTGACAAATGGGTCACTGCCCCAACTCTCTGCTCTTGCACTTCTCATGAAGGCACTTGACGTAATATTCTGTGCTACATTTTAAAGCTACCTTGCTAGTACCATTTTTGAAGATAACTGCTTAAAAGATTGTTCTGTTCTTATTGCCTGGCAGCATGTATTTTTGATTAATATCTGTGTTGCTCAAGGTTTTTATTAAGAAGGAAATTTCTTGGACTTTGTACAGCAGTGCCTCTGGGCTTGCTGTTCAAAAAAGTTGTTTAGACACATGATTTTCTGGATATTTCACCATCCTACAATTAGATATTTCATATCCTTGCCAGTCCTTATTTACTCATCTTTCAGCAATGTCTCTTTCTAGTCCATCTTACAAATATATTTTGCACTTCGAATACCTTCCTTTAAATTTCAGGAAATGCAATTGATTTTTCATTAACCTAATTTTATTCTGATGGTTTTTTCCTTCCCCACAAAGCTATCCAAAGACGTGTGACTCGCTTTTCCTTCAGATCAAAACTTTGAGATGTCATCAAAAATGTAGTTTCCAGTGGAAAAGTCAGGAGCAAACCACTTGTCAAATGGAAGTCTATGAAAACCATACTTTCCAAAATTCAGTATTTGCTATGTATAGACCATGCATTTCTTGCTAAGGAGGATGGTAAGAAACTTGAGAGCTTAAAAAAACCAAACCATTTGCTATCAGCCTATATCACTATATTTTCCTGTTTGTAAGACTGCCAGCTTTTTCCAAGCAGCAAGCACAATTGCACTATTATGCAAATCCAAAAGATTTTCTTGTTAGAAAGCTTGAAAAAACTCATCTTTTCTAGATGAAATTACAACCTAGGGTAGCTGTACATTTTTACACTTTTCCATGGTAAGAATTCTATAGCACTTCCTCACTTACATTCATTGCCTACTTCAAAGACTAAGTCTTGTGAATTAAACCTGTGGCTGGATAGACATTTAAACCAAACAGGGTATCTGTTTTCATTGTATCATTTCAAATCTTGACCTTTCCAGTTTTTAGTTTTCTGATTATTTTATGTCTTCAGCAAAAATAAGGTCGTGGTCCTTATTGTTTGCCTTTTAATAGCTATTGCTTTCATTTTGAAGCTTTAATGCCCTTTGCTGTGTTGGGAAATTAACATGAATTTGTCATGCTGGTTTGGTGGGGATTTTTCTTCCATATTTAAAAATGTTTATCACTTACATTTCACACACAAAGGTTCAAGGTTGTTTTCCAGAGCAGATCAGTCATAAATGTATGGATAGATTCATGTTGTCTTCTCTATGTCCTCATTACAACCACTTTTTTTTCTCTTTCTTGCCTGTGTAGGATTTTATACTTCAGTTTTTATGTTTTACTCTATGTTTAAACCTATCAGATTACTTAAAACTATAAAGTGCATCAGAATTACTTCTCATAAAAATGCAACTTCCTAAAGCATGTGCCCACGTAGGCATGCATTTCATGCAGTTGTAAATTGAGAATCAGCTTGAATGTCATCCAGCTGCCTAGACAGTTTAAGTCTTTGGAGCTAAAAACTCTTTTATTGTTCTGTTCATTGCTTTTGTTCTTATTTCTTAATTAATTTTGGTGTACTAATGGCTAGTGTTCCATAATCACTCCTCATTTAGAGAAAGGGGAAAGGCTGCTCCAGTGTCTCCATTCCAGTTTTTCTATTCTGTGACTTAAAATAACTGTACCAGCAGCCCGGGTCAGCCCTACATCTGGCATGCTCTGTAGGTCCACAGAACCACGCTGGAATTCATGAATTGCTACAGATGAGAAATGCTACAGAGTGGCAACAATTAATTTGGACATGGAGTTCACGGTTACAATATTTACTTCAATCCAATTTCTGAATTGGTTTTTCAATGTTTTTCACTTGGATACATTTTCATCAGACTTTCCAGAGTTGTTAGATAAAATACAGATTTAATGAGCCCTTTGTATATGTTCACTATGGGCCTCTTGAAACTGTTGATGGGAATCCACTGATTTCAGTTTCTATTTTAAACTGAGAAACGGTCTCATATAAATCTAAAATCAAATTCCTTCTTAAACTGGAGTATCTATCAAATGGCAGAAGATTACAAATCAATGGGATATTTTTAACCAAAGTCTGGAGATTGCTTGCTGTATTTATTTCTGGAGTTAGATGAGAATTTATGTTTTAATCAACTTCAAGATATAAGAAAATAACAAAAAAATTGTGAGGCGGATATTTCCAGGTCTGCTGCAACACCCTAAATGAGGAGCTAATTAAATTTAGTGTTTAATTCCTTCTGATCAGTTCAGGGGTGGTAGGTACTTTTATTTTATTGTATAAAGACATAAATCCTGCCTCTGCACTCTGGTGGCAGAAGAGCTTTGTAGGCAGAGCTGTGCAGGGTTCAGTGAGTAATCCAATCTCAAAGCGATAAAGGCAAAGCACTCAATCTGCAGGGTCAGGATGCAACAGGAAAGGCTGTAGTTTAGCAAGAGTCTATAAAAGATAAAAGCTCTCTTTGACCACAGGCTACTTACATTGATTGGAATTCACCACAGTCCCCGATAGGTTAAAAAATATATTGTTTAGGTGCAAGTAATTTGAAATATTAGAAGTGATTAACTTTCTACATTTAAAATTTTATATGATTTTTTTTCTTTCTGCAAGTTTGTTTCCACTTTTCAGCAACATGCTTTAATAGGAAGAAAGCTCCATACTTTGTGAACAGAACTCACATTTTTCCCCAAACAGTTGCTTTTTCTTCCTCCCTGGAATAATATAAAAACATGAGAGCAGATTTTACTACTGTACTGCCTTTTCACTCAAATGTTTTATTTGAAAGCTATGTTTAATTCTTTGGATTTTATATTTGGTATTTTTCCCAGTTATCTGGGGGTTCATTTCCTCTGTTGGAATTAGGGAACGCTGTAATAAAGCCATCAAAAAATAACTTCTTAAGGAAGACAGCACTAACTCTTTTGTCTTCAGGCATAAAGAACACTTGGATTTCAATACTTTTATCATTGACCTTTAAAATTACTATTACCAGAAAACATATTTGATATCTTGACTACCTGAAATGAAGCTATCAGTGAAATTCTACATCAACTAATTTTTATATCTATACATCCATGATTGATAAGAAAGTTCATGATTCTGTTACTGAAGTAATGGAGGCAGAGTCTAAAAGGGGCTCAGAAAAGTTTTCTTGCTGTTCTTAAAAGCAGTAATGGGAAAAGGAACTGTTAAAATCAGGCTAAATCAGAGCAAAATGATAATGCAGCAGTAAGCACCAAAAATGATGGCTTTGAGTTCAAAAGTTATGTTGTTGCTGATATCTCCCTGATATTATTCTTCTTCTCTGTCTAGATATTTATTGCTACTAGAACATAGTATCAAAATACTTAAAAGCTCTTGACAATGTATTGAATTAAGGAAGCAGACGAAAAGGGGTGGTGAGGATACATATCACACATGGAATCCGATACAGTTTTATTTTTGAAACATTCTGAACAGCTACTGTCTTGAACTAGACTGACAGTAGTTCCTTTGACTGAGGTATTTTCTGTATCAAAGAATACATCAAACTGTCACAAAATCTCCGTGAAAATACTTTCACAAGACTGCGTACAAAAAGTTTTAATTTCAAATCTTTATTACTTTCACTGTAAATAACAATGCATATGATAAAAAAAATCACAGATTAGAGAGAAGTATCATAACTATAGTTGGCTGAGAAGGCAAATAATCATAACAGTAAATTTGGAGGAAAAAATATTTTTGAAAACTGTTGCAGTTGTTTAATCTTATCCATAAACCCCAAAACTATTTGTTTATAGAAAAAACATGGATGAGAAAGAAGTTGAATGTATCATTGACTAATGCTGCAGCATGTAATTCAATCTGTGGCTCTCCTTTAGACTGAAACCCACGACAGTCTTGGCAGCTCTACAATGTCTTGGTCATCATATGCAGAAAGCCCTTGTTAATTTACTGTTCTTCAGTGTGTTTGCAAAATCTAGTTTCCCTTCTGGGATCATATAATACAAATAGAGGAACTACATGTTACTCATTCTCTAATGATTAACTATTGCTTATGGATATTGCATGAACATTTCCAGTGCTCTCTTTCTGCCTGAGGAAGTTGGTGCAATCCTCTCCCACTCAGCACAAACTTAGAGAAATACTCCACATGAGTGCTTCAGGTTTACTCCCAAAGCAGTTGCACTTGGTCCCAAATAGCCTGTTGTAGACAACTTCTAAGCTCTTTCTGTTGGATTCTGGGATAGATAGATAGATATAGATATAGATAGATATACACACACATGTATTGTCCTGGTTCAATTCATTAATTGAGAGAAGAACAGTTCAATCATTCAAACTACTACTACTACTAATAATAATAGTAGTAATAATAATAATAATAATAAAAGTGAGAGGAAGAAAGAGAGAAAAGACAAGAAAAAGCCAAGCAATGCACAACAGAATTGCTCAACACCCACTGACTGGGGTCCTCAAGCTGTGACCGACCCCTTTGAGCCCAGTTTATACACTGGGTATGACATTCTATGGAACAGAATATTTCTTTGGCTGGTTCATGTCAGCTGTCCCAATATTGCATGGAAATAGAAGAGTCCTAGACTTAGGGCATGCACTACTTCCCAATAAACAGAACATTTGGGAATTATCGACATTCTCATATTGAATCCAAAACACAGCATGTACTAGCTACATGAAGCAATTACTACAAGCTTCTAAGAAGAAAAATAAATTGTATCCCAGTTGAAACCAGGACAGGTGTATGCAATCCAAGGGCACACCAAGGGCACACCAAGGCCCTTTTCAGCAAATGAGGCAGTATGCACTTGTAGGAGACTGGAAAGTGGTCCTGATGGCCAGTTATAGCTAGACCTCCAGTGTGAGATTTTGGTACGTCTCTTTTAAGGAAATGCTCGCTCCCCTCTCCTAACACAAGGCAGCTCTTAGCTGCTACAGAAGGAATTAAGTAAATGGTAAAAGGTAAAGTATGTCAAGGTAAGAGACAAAGTAACTTTCAGAGTGAATGGGAAGCAGAGTTGAAAGTTAGCTGCTTTTTATCTTCCTCCTGGGGAAATGATCATACATCCAGTATTTCATTCTGGGCAGACTGAATAATCTGTGTAGTCATTGACAGGAAACAGTAATATAATAGTAGACATTGCAGTATATTCTGCCTAAAAATTTCAAAGTATCTTCTATTGAGGGTATAAATCTAAAGTACCTATCTTTCTTTTCTAACGCCTTAGGTCTAAATATGTTCTGTTTTCCATAGAGAGCATCTATAATTTAAATGATTTACTCTATGCATAAAGAGTGCGAATTCTCCAAGTGTTCCTGCTTTTATTTCACAAAGAAAGCTCTTAGAAAAAAAAAAGCAACTTAAATATACAGTCATTCAAAATGTGGATAGAATCTCTGAAGTACTGCTTCACCTTAAAACCATCAACATAGAAGCACATTTTGAAAACAGCAAAGTGACTGCTGAGTATATGAACAGTACTGAGATGGCAGTGCAAGATCAGTCACTTCTCGCAGGTCTTTAATATCAAACCAAAGACAGAAGCTGACTAAGATTAAGGTTACCACGAATAACAAGATACAAACATTTGTATTTTCTAGTGGTGACTAAGTCAGTGTGAAGGGGTTATATTTTTTATCCACAATATGTTAGAGCAGTATTTTCTTCTGGCATTCTGCTGCACTCATTTTTCTTGTGACAAAGGCTTTTTGGGGTATGCGCGAATGCTTCCCGTTATCTATAGCACAACGCTGCTAATTATGCAAAATATGCAGATGCAATAATTTCTTGACTCTCAGCTATAAATTCACTAGTAATTGGGGAGAGGGGTGGAATAAAAAAACTGTAAGTAGAGCTCTATGGAATATATCTTACTGTATTATATTTGCTTCTGTTTGTGTGTCTGTTGAACCTTTCTTGTCTCTTTTCCCCTTTAAAATGGGACTACATGGACATCTGCAGTTTTCCAAGAGTTAATTACAATTCCCATAAAAAAGAAGACTGTTTTATCATTAATTATATATTAGGGTGATTTACTTTACGAAACTTTTATTTTTTTTATTTCTCCCATTCTTTTAACTATGTGTTCATATCTTATTAGGAAAGAATGTTCTGAGAATAAGTTGTTAACCATTTCAAAGTATTTTGGAGGAAGCGCCCTAAGGATACTGAGTTACAACAAATGGTGGCAATAATGAACTGTTAGGACTTGCAGCAAAAGACCAACTTATCTCCTGCTGCAAGTCTCAAATAGAATCCAGTGTGATCCAGACAAAACTTTCCCTAAACTGGGGACAAATTACCTTGAAAAAAGGTTAATCAAATCATTAAACCAAATTTAAAAGCCACATTGTTACAAGATAATATCTGTGTCTCTTTTCTCCTTCATAGTTTACACCACCCTGTGAAAAGAGGCAGCTTGGTTTCTGATCCCCGCTGTTTCAATGAACTCTATTACTTTCTGAGCATTTAGGGAGCTGTTGCAATTCCTGTTTTGCTCCTTACCCTTACCAAGACAATGTTACCCAACTCTGTAGTGGATGTGAGCTGGTTTTATTAATTGCCTGGGGAACTCACATGTACAGAAAATCCTTTCTTACTAAAATCAATTGTAGCAAATTTCATAGAAATTTGTGAATGGAGAAAACGAGAACATTTTGTATGCGAGCAATGGCCTTTGCAGTAGAAGGTTCTATATTAAAGGGAATTTTATTTTGTGTCTCATTTGTCTTATAGTACACATGCAAATGCTGACCTTTTGACAGAGGTATACATATATGTTACACAAATATGAAAAAAAAACTGATCAAATTTCTTTTTCTTTTCTTTTTTTTTTTCACAAAGCAGTGCTTGTAATTGATTTTCTTTTGGGAACACAGTATCCAAAGCATGCATTTGAATTGTACACACTAACTCTGCAATTGACCATGTGAAAGAGAACTTTGCTCAGGAAAACATGGAAGAAAGCAGTGGCCTCAGGTTTTTGAATTGATTAGTTTTTTTTTTTTATTGTAACTTCCGAGTCAAAAATATTGTGCAGTCTTTTAATTAAAAGTAACTTCTTTTCTATTTTCACCATGAGGTGGTTTGTTATAGTTGTTTAAATATAAAGAAAGAAATGAGGTGATGCCTTAAAGACTTCCACATAGCTAGTCTGTAATGTAAAGGAGGGGCTTACCTTACAGCCAGGTCTTATGCACAAATCTATGTCAAATGTACAGGGATGTCACTCATTATTTAGTTTTTATTAATTTGCTCAATTAATTTTTTAAGCTTTAGGTTTTTAATTTTCTGGGTCATATTTCAGCACTGCTTTTACTTTTCTGGTTATGAAGTAAAGATTAATTAAGCATTTTTGTCTGCTAATTTTTTTTTTTTCTTTTTTGTAACGTCATCTGTACTTTTTTATGATTAACCAGTTTTCTTTTAATAATGAGGTAAATCTTTCCTCTGCCATGGCTGTCTTGTAAAATGAAACACACTAAATTAGGCTTCTTTCTCTTGCTAATCATTCATATTCAGCTATTGACATGTAAAGTCCAGATGGCTGACTTCCTGACTATCCTAATTCTTTCTTTTGAATAGCAACAGTTTGCCTTTTGTTATGTATTTTCTCTTTTTGTGAAGGCTTTTGTTATTTATCTGCATTTATTGAATAAGCTTACATATTATAGCATTTAATAAGTTCTACAGTATTTAGCAAAATTTTTTTCAGATGCAGCAGCACAGTACCTGTGCAGGAATCCTGTAGATTATGGAATAGTACTATTTCCCTCATTTGTTTACTTCAATGAAGCCATTTCAAATATTAATTCTGATTAAAATATGCAGAATCTAATTTAAAAATAATTAAATTGGTGTACTTGAATATTACATTGATTCTATAGGCCAAGGAGATTAAAGGGAGGCATAATCATAGTTTAGATGCAGTGCAACAATTGCATGTCCATTAGTAATATTAACTTGTGAGTGGTTCTTCTGTAAATTTATTCATGGGTTTTTTTGTTGTTTGGTTTTGCATATTTTGCCATTTACGTGTTGCTATGTCTCTTCTTCTTTTATACAGAACTCTCAGTAGACCTTTAGTACAAAATGTGCCATAGATCTAAAGCCATTATTGGCTGTCATGATTTTACAGATTATTTATCCCTCCTAAGAGACTGAGAAGAGTATGACAATAGATAAATATATCCTATGTATAGGAAAATTCCAATACCATCAATCATGGTAGTTTCTCTTTTTTTTCATTGGTGAAAAACTTGATGTTGTCTTTGGGGTAATTTGCTTAAGTGCTAAATCATAGTGTACATATTTTCATAAGATACTTTAATAAAAAGTACAGAATGTGTTCCATAATCTCTAATATACTTCAAACTTCCTCATAACCATGGTGCACTTGAGTAGAATTGCATTTTGGGAGTTCTACATCTGGGAACACTGCGTGAAAAGATAATTATGGGTAAATAGAGCGTTTTTGATACCAAAGATAGCCTTAGAATGAGAAAGAATAAAAAGATATCCTATATTTAGTTTCTTCAAATGAATATTCCATTCTATAATGTAAAATGATGGTGGGAAATTATAGTTTTAAAGTGACTTTGAAAATGTCCTTGATTATAAATTCTGATTTCATTTAAAATTCCAATGTCAGACAAAGTTCTTGATATCTTTAAATGTTAATATATAAAAATCTAACTATATTTTATATTTGTCAATGTTAGATTACAGAAAATATTCATACTAAACTTCAACAATGAGAAAGCATCCAAACTTTCATCACAGAACTTAAAGTTTGGTAAAAATATTTTCAAGATACTACAATTTTGTGTTGAAGTCTTTGTTGTTTATTGGTTTTTCTTTTTTTTTTCCTCATGAGATTTCTAAAATGTTTATTGCTGCTGCCATAAAGATAGGTATGTTAGGCTTGATTCCTAAATGGAGAATGTTATTTTCCTTCTGATGTGTGAGCCTCCAGATATGCTGTCCATCTTGAGTGGGATTTAGAGCTGTCAAAGCACATCTGCAAAAATAAATTTGTTCTCCTGTTCAATTTCATGTTAATGGTGGTCCTAAAGAATTCATAAATACATGAAAAATGGTTTTGTGATGCAAACTGTAGATTCTATTCTATTGTTTAATAATTTTTAGAAGATTACATAGAAGATAATGCTAAGAATCCATAAATGGACAGGGTTATTGCTGTTTTCTGTGTTTTGGGCAAAAATTATCATCATAGCTAAAATGCTGTAGATGTAGGGAGTAGGGGAATTATTATCATGGCTGAAGTTTGTTGATACATTTTACAAGCCATTTAGGACAAAGCAGATAATGCCTTTAGAATAAACTCTATCACTTATGAATAGTGATAGAGTAAACTCTATCACTTTTGACTGCACCAATTATTTTAAATTCATTTAGGTTTTTAAAAAAACTGGAAAAAGTGTAACTTACATGAGATAGGTTTTCTAATAGAATATTGTCTTAACTGTATTTTAGTTAATTATGCACAAAACACTATAAAATTCTGTAACTTCTGGGAAAAAAAAAAAGAGTCCTAAGCTGCTGTTACCTTCCTCAATAGGTACAGATGGCATCAGTACTGATGGCAGCCACAGATGCACTTGTGGAAGCATAAGAGCTTGGTGCCTAAAGACAGTGAAACCAGTGTCTGCAAGTCCTCACTTACACTTTAGATAGGCTGCTTTGAATGAGGCTTGTCAGTAATTCTTGCACCCTTCAAATAAAGCCTTGACTCAGTTTAGGATGACAGTATCCTTTGGCATGGGCACATATTCCAGGAAGCCTGCAGCTAATGTGCAAATCTTGTTTCCCATTTGTTTTTCAACCACTCAAGCTTGCAGCCAAACAATGGAATTATTTTCAAATGTTTGCTGACCAGGAATATAAAGGTCAAGTAATGTTTAAAGAGAGGATAAACAACTATCATTTTTAAGTTAATTTGACTATGATTTATTAACTGTTGAAAAAGTTCATGACTGGAAAGTACTTTTTAAAAAGTTTTAGACAATGTTATGAAATAAATATTTTTGTGAACATATGTCAGTGATAATCTATTTATGAAAAGTTTTGTCTTGCTTTTTCTGTACCATTTACAGACTATCTGTATTAGCACAAAAAGTAATATTTATTTCACTGACCTTTTTAATTCATTGCATTCAGGTTTGTACTTTTTTTTCCTACAGTAAATGTAATGTTGCAATTACGAAAGTCAGCAGTTCCCGTGGAAACACTGGTGAACTCATTAAGTGCACTGTCAGGTGTTGCCAACCCCAGATGTCAGCCAACTGGATAGTGAGATATAAATAACTCTTTACAGGAGAATTGCAGTCTAACAAATTACCCATCTTAGACAAAGCTAAACTAGTGTCTTGTGATTTGGTTTGCTACTTACTAGCTGCTAATGTGTGGGACAAATGAGAGGAGCATATGCCCCTTCTTAGAAAATATAAATCAGATTAATGACTGCCTTACTCCTAGAAGCCTGTTCGACAGGTGTCCAGGCAAAATGGAATTTAAATGCAATAATGCATTACAATGATATCTATTTATTTTATTTTGCATTATTCTTTTCTATAACAGAAGCTATTTGCAAAAAAAAAAAAGGGGATTTATTGACTACTAAATTTCTGCATCCTCTGAAATTCTTGTATTATTTCCTGTGGATTTTAAGGAGCATCTAAGTGAGAAGTATATACAGAACAATAGCAAAAAGTTCACATGCAGCAACAGCAACAAAGTGGGGGAGGAGAAGAGGTGAGAAAGAGAGAAAGTTTTACTCCCCTTCTTCTCATGTGTCAGTGTTTTAGAACTTAAAATTGTTGGAAATTCTGCTGTCAGGTACAGATGTAACAAATTTCATTTGAAAGAACACTTTGAAAAACTTTTATGAGTTTTAATACTCTTGTGTAGTGCATGCCTTTCATTTACAACAAACCTTCGATTTCTTCTGAATTCTTTTGAAGGTTAGAATGTGTTTCCCATATTTGTATTTTTATAGTTTTACGACTGAAGTCTAAATCTTACCTTGACTGACACAAGGTCTATCTTAAATGTAATGCAAGAACACTGAGTTTCAGAAGGAGAACATGTTTTAGATGTACTGTGTGACAGATGAATGTGGATGTTCTTGGCAAGCATGATCTTGTAACTGAGAAAAGCATGAATGGCAGTCTGGAATTTTGAACTTCTTAAAAAGATGAAAGAGTTTATGTTACAAGTATCCAGATGATTCATTCATTTATGAAAAATCTGGCATAGTGTTCTACAGTTAAATATTCATATAGATAGGAAGTCTGTCTTACCTTCTTGCCTTAGAACCATTCATGTGCACTTGGAGAACTGTGATCACACTGAATTACGAGTGTTGGCAAATTATTTTCCCACACTCTGTTTCTTAAGTTCTGTGGTATTAGTCTCATTTCCAAACAGAATAGAAGAGTTGCAGATCTTCTTTAAAGAGTGTAAATCACTCAGCACGCAATGTCTTTGAGATAAGAAATTCTCAAATGAGTTAAGTCTGAAATGGATGTTGGTGTGAGCTTTGGCTCAGCCTAACTCAAGAAGCATCAGTATAAACTGTACTCGTGGCTGCAGCAAGCAGCTTGGGGACACTGACTGAGAGATGAGCCTCAAAAGCAAAAAAAAAGGCCAAGTAGATCCAGTTTAAATATTTTTATATAATGAGAAATAAGAAGTATAAAAGGAATAGTCCTTAAAAAACATAGCAGAAATGTTGAAATAGCTTTTAAGAGTGTTATATTCTCTTTGCATAAATTGTGATTAATAAAAAATACTACTATCCCTCCTATTGACACACCTCACATAGATCTTATCTAGTAGTTTTAGTGTTTGACCAAATTGTCACTCCAAGTGTTCATTTAAGAGTTTTTGTTTGAAAGGTGCTTAAATATGTTCTCTGTAGTTTTTGTTGTGATTCTTGTTTGAGTGACACCATAGGCTGTTTTTTTTATTTGTCTCATTGGCATTGTTATAATTACAGTTGTACCTGAAGGTTAAGAATGGAACTTACACCTAATGTAAATGGGGAAAATGCTAATACTGGTTGAAGAATGTAATTTTGATTGTCATTGTTATAGAATAATTGTAATGTACTTGCATAGAGCTGGTGAAAAGTTACCACAGGTGGGATGGGACAAAACTCAAAAATCTAGGGAATTTTGATATTTAAATTACATCTAGAATCACATAAGTATTCTCTAAGAAACCACTTCAATTTTTCCATTGACTTATTATAAGGAAATTGAAGGTCTTTGTTATGTGAGAATTAGGAACGATCAATATTAGCATTATTGTCTAATCCTCAAAATGTTCCATGTCTTTTGCAGTCTCCCTCTCTTAGAATTGATAACATACTTGCCTTTATTACATATTGTCACGAACTAGTAAAGGAAAGTAAAAATATATGCATTTTCACACTTCAAAGGTTAGCTTAACTTCTAGGCTGGCATTTAATCTCTGTTGTCTTGGCTTGTATAAGCCTCCTAAATGTTTTGAAAATATGCTGAAAGATCTTGAATTTTTCTTAACCTTTCTTCTGAGAGCATTCCTCTTCAATGGCAGTTGCCCAGACCAGGAAAGCTGTGGAGCTCTAAATCCTTTTATCTAACCCTAGTTGCATCATCTTTTGTATGAGTGATGTTCTGATCATAAATACTGTTTGCTTCTTTCTTCCAAATTTGTTAATTTTTCATTATGTTTCAGTCAACCATCCATCTTGATCATTATGAATGACAGAAACAGCACTTGTACAGTGAGGAAATAGCAACTTTTAAACTTTAAAGTTAATCCAAAATGAATGCTATCACTGTGGTGTTAACATAACAAAAAGTTTTCATCTTGGAATTTCAGTTGCAGTAATTTCTTGGAAATACCTAAAGATTTCAAAGCAGCTGCTTTGGTGCAAAGTATGGTTTGGGTGAATGTTTTTCAGCAAATCTCATCCCAGATGTCAGCAGGGAAAATTTTCACATCTTAGATTTGAACTAAGTGTGTTTTCATTAAGGATTAAACTGTGTAGTGAATGGTTAATTGAATGTAGAGTTTCAGATTTAGTACATTATTTAAGCACTATCATAACCTTTGAAACTTACATACTTATAAACTTATATTACAAATACTTTTTTTGATTATTCCAGCTATCACTGTGATATGGATTGCATACATGTTGTCTGGTAAAATACAGTTTCAATTAAAAGGCGGGCACTAACAGACTGGAGGGGTGAAATAAACTTCTATATTTTCATATCTGTAGAAAATTCTACTGTCTGCCTTGCAGAGTGTGTCTTTAGGAGACTGTGTATCTCCTAAAAAAAAAAAAATCACAGAAACTAGCATAAGTAATGTTGTATCCCCGACTGGTTTCTGCAGCCTTCTCTCAGAGTAAGGCACCAGAATATCTACGCACAGTGCAGAGATGTGAAGCCAGGAAATGCTCAGCACGGGGATGTGTTTGAATTGTTATTCCTGAGAAGCATTTAGTGACTTCTCTCATGCAGAATATGGAACCTCTTGTGTCTTACTGAGAACAAGGATCTGTGTGTGTTCCTTGAAAGAGCAAAGTAAGTATTTTAAGAAACAGCCATTAAGACAGATGTGATGCTGTTTTGCATTTTTGTTGCATTTCAGTGATTCCAGTCTTTTTCTAGGATGTGGGAAACCCAGAGTCATAATCTTCTTAACCCTAAGGTTAACATTGTACCTTTAAGTTCTGTACACATAGATAGTACCTCTCTACTGATTTTTTTCTGCTTAACAGATACTTTAATCTGAGTTTGAAATAAACAAATAACCAAGAGAGGGATTTTTTTTTATCTCTCTTTCAGAAAGTCACATTACAAAATAGTTTTTAGAGGAGTTAGTTAATTATTTGAAAGCTTATATGTTAAACTTCATGAAGTACCAAGAGACTGGCAGTTCTGGCAGTGATGATACAGGAATTAGCATTATATATTGAATAACAGTGTGTGAAGGATTTCATCTGGAGAAACTGAAATTTCATAACTCAGCCAGCTGTTGTATTTTTCTGGTGCAGGACATAGGACATGTAACAGGTTTTGTTACAGAAGAACTAGATTCATGGCAGTAGAATACTGACAGAACCTATCATACCTACAGCTGTAGCTTTGATTGTTGCACAGAGTTTAAACATTAATTTGGCCACAGTCAGATTGATTTGCAAAGATTTTTAATATTCTAATACTAATAGAGATGGCTGTTTCATTCACATGTAACTTAACAAAAAATCATAAAATGTTTTTAATTAAATTCATTATTGTGAGCAACATGATATAAGATTGAAATTCAAAAATTAACAACAACTCACTTTCACCTGCCATCACCTGGTGTTATTGAAGATAGTAGAAACTAGTCTCAGTAACACCTCCATCTTTGAAAATCAGTTCTTTCATATGTAGCTGCAGCTCAATCTTAGCAATGTTACTTTCAAGAAAGCAAAAGACATCAAATGTAAAATACAATTTGTGTAGCTGTGTAATGTGTTATATACTTTGCTGATAAAAGCTGGTGATGTGTTGATAGTTTGTTGGGGTTTTTTTTAAATTCACACTTGATTCTTTAGTAGAAGATATTTCATTATTCTGCATGTTGTTTTAATTTTCATTCTTTTCTTTCTGCTTTATGCATTCCTTCCCTTAGAGATTTGCTCCATAGCTTATTTAGCTAGACAAGAAGGAGAAGTAAAATTAGGTATATTGCAGAAAAGTGTTTTCTGTCTTCAAAATACATGCTACCAGGCAGGATTAGTCAGCTCCACCTTAGATGGTGTCAACTATTTCAAATATGCCCTGAAGTGAAGACCTTTTGGCCCAAAGAACACTTAAACACTGTGTGTATGTAGTTTGTGGTTACTGTAACAAATAGGTTTAATATCTGTTTTTAGATATCTGTTTTACTATCTTTCTTTAAATATACTTGACTTCACATAAATATTAATTCTTGAACTCTATTAAAAGATTTAAGACTGGAAAGTTTTACTACAGTGCACACATATAACTGCAGGTAAAGAACCATTTATTTCTTTTTTAATTGGCTACAGACATCTCAGGGGAGGTACAGCAAGGTTCCCAAAACCGCAAAGACACTCTCCTGTTTTGGGTGTGTGCAGTTCAGAGACAGCAGCACTCCTCATGATGCTGAAGCACAGCATCAGTTCACAGCCTTCTTTAGCTTGGGCTAGTGTGTTTGATCTCTCATGTAGAATTCAAAGCAGATTTTACCCAAATTTTGGTATGAAAAAGCATTTTTTTGCCATAATTGGTTATTATAATACAGAAATTCAAAATATCTGAGCATGCTTTATGTCAGTTGCATTTAACTCCAAGTATCTTTTCTAATCTTTAGACTGTTATTTGTAGACACTACACAATGATAAGGCAATACCTCATCATGATGTTAAATATAAAGTTTGGGAATATCTAAGCTGCCAGAAAAATGTCAATATCCTGATGTGACATTCACAGAGCAGTGTCCTGTTTGAATTACTAAACAGCTGTCTGCACTGTCAATGACACAGTTTAAAATATTTGACAATAAGAAGAACTTCAAACCCTTATAAAAATAATTTAATTATGTACATGTACCTTATTGAAGAAGTTTTGGCTTGCAGTAATGAAATTGTGCATATATATTTTAAAATCAGCTCTCAAAATATCAGTGTCAGAAAGATAATTCTCTCTCTCTTCCCATCCCCTGCTCCTCCCTTCTGGAAAAGATATCTGATGTAAAAATGTAGTGTCACTCTTTATTGTCTGAGAAATCTTATGAAGTAATTTAAACTGATAAAAGTATAGTCTGTGTATTTTTATGCTATTTTGACATTTTGTCTCAGTGTCTGGTATTTTAGGGCACATCTTTTGTGATTCCTACTGAGCATTATTTTTTGTTTTTCTGCAAGTGACAGTATGATTTCACTTGTTAAGAATTAAATCTTTCCTTGCAATACAACACCAGATGCATTGCCTTCTGTATGGTAGAAAATTTTTGTATGTGGTTTCCCCTATATTGATTTGTATGTAAGCCTTTTTCAATACCTTTTGCTTTAATTTTTATTATATCAGCTTGTAGTGCAATCAAAAAGTGTGCTTGTAAGATATTTTTACCCTACATTGAGACAGTCCAAACAACCCCTGTCAATAAATAACACCAGCTTGGCATGGACTGCAGAATATATTGGGAAAATACACACCATAGTTTTCACATTCAGCTTCCAAAAGTATTACGTAAATAGAAAAAAAAAAAAAAAAAAAAAGAACACTGTATCATTGGATTGCAAAAACAGAATAATTTTACCATCCTGCTGTCTGAAATTAGCTGAATTTAATAAAAAGCTTTAACAAGCTTTACAAATCTGAGATCCAAGAACTCTGATCCTTGCACTTCAAACACATGGGCCTGTAGCACTCGATATAAAGGGAGAGCTTGTTAGCTGTTGGCAACAGAAGTCCTTTCTGAGCTGTGCCAGCCAGCAGGGGACACTTGATGCAGACGAGCATTGTGCATAAGCCTAGTGCCATTGAAGGCAACAGCAAAACGCTGATGTGACATTGTGGTGATCAGCACAGGGCAAACACGATTGACAGAAGTGCTCGCTGAAAAATTATCTGTTTTCATGGGTTTTTCTGGCTTGTAAAATGAGAGCATTTGAAAAGATAGAAATATCCTGTGTGTAACTACAGCAACTACAGCAAAACAAAACCCTGTTTGACCAAGTTAGAGTATCACATTGTTTTTATGTGCATTTTCTTCATATTTAGACATTATCATCAAATACATTTTTATATCTTAGGAAAAACAAGTTTTTCAGCCCAAATACAAATGTAATACGGGATTCCTTTATAGATAAATGCAAACTTGTGGACAAGAATAATCAGTCAGGCTTCATAAAGCTTACAGCTGAAGGTCATGGCTAAAACAAAGAAAGAGTGACACCAATACACTCTTATTAAAAGACCAGATTTAAAGCCAATGTACAACTACTTGTATCATGAAGTGAAAATGCAAAGCTTGCATTTATATTATCAGAGGTTGATATATTATCTGTTGAGTTCTGTATGCTAGTTGAACATGTAACTAGATATATAGAACTCATTTATGACAAGGAAAAATGTATGCATTATTGATTTTTTTTTTAGTTACTCAGGTTTTGTATAGCTTTTATATAATTTTGAATTTCTATTTCAAAATTATGTTTTAGCTGTATTTCTAATAAGCTATGCACTGTGATATCCACGGTGCTTTTTCAGTAGTGAAGCTCTTTTTGTTGTTGCGTTGAACAGCCAATGATAGAATTGACTGCTGTTTTCACTACTGTTTTTTAAAATCAATTTAAGAAATGAATGAAAGCCTTCATAAGATAATTGGACATCATTTCATTACCTAAAATGTGAACTTAAATATTTTGAGTATATATTGAAGCTCAAAATTACAGACAATGTTGGACACAGAATTGCCGATAATGCTGTGTGGGTAATGAAAAGAAAGACATCTCTCCTTGGTTCTGCCTATTGAGTATGTCTAACAAAGCCAAGGATCAGCAGCTGGATTTTGTTAGAGGATTTCCCAATCTAACAGGTTTAAAGTGACTGAAGCAGGCTGGAGCCAGACTCCCAATGGACCCAACTGCCTGGCTCCTGTCGGAGCCAGCACGGCCCCAGGGATGGGACCCGCACCAGGGCCTGGCAGTGCAACAGGCTGGGAGCTGGCCTTTGCCACCGGCAGAAACAGGACAGAAGAGCAGTGGGGAATCAGAGAAGGAGAAAAGCATAGTGTTATCCACCTTTCTGCTCAATCAGGGTTATTTTAAGTTAGAAAGCTTCCTCTCAGTGATGGTCTTTTTGGGGTTTTTTTGGGTCAAAAATTACAATCTGAGAATAAACTACATGGGGACTGAGTATTCACAGGAGCCAGGATACAGAAGACACATAAACCATGCAAGCTGATGGAGAATGGTTCTTTTTGTGAATCCCAATTGGATGTGATACTAGGCTAAAGCTTTTTATTAGATGCATCTGTGAAATAACCATTCATGGCCTGAAAAGCTTTCTAGAATTCTCTTAGAGGTAATGAAATCACTTTCTTTTTCTACTTAAAATCTAATTTCACCTTACTGGTGACAAATGCAGAAGTAACTGCCACAGATGTCTTAAGATTCATGAGAGCAAAGAGGGACATAGACTATATGTCTTCCTGATTAGGATGAAAGGAGTTTTGGTTTTAATTTGTGTTTATGTGCTTTGCCTTCAAGAGAAACTGAATAGAAGTGTTGAGAGCAAGAACCAAAAATCTCTCTGGGGATTGGACTCATTGCAAGGATAAAGTCTTACAACTTGTCCTCCTCACCCTATCTCTGCAGTTTCACATCTTGTAAAATAATGTTAATGGAAAACACAGCCAAATGATTCCACAGTTTTGTAGAATAAATGAGTATGGAAAGGAGCCCCAGAATTTTTGTTCAAGCATGTGCTCAGACCAGGTCTTATTGAATCTTATTCTCACATCTAGATCCACTTAATTCTTGAACAGTTTAAGGGTGTTCCGAAGCTACTCTGGGGAAATTGGGAAAATTGCTCTGGTATTTCACCTTTTACCCTCTGTAGTAGTACAGCTTTTTTTTTTTTACTGTGACTTTTAAAACTTAGATCTGTTACTGCTTATTCTATCTCTGTGTAAAAAAAAAAAAAAAAAAAACCAAAAATTGGAAAAGCTTTAAGACCAGAAAATTTTTAGCTGTAAAAATAAATTTATAATTGATCAAAAAATGTGATTAAACATGTATGTGCCAGTGCATGCTTTTTGGTAGCTTAATACAGTTGGTATGGGTAAAAAATAAATTCCAGGTCTGTGCAGCCAGATACTTCTGTTTGCTGTTGCTGGGAAAAGTAATGAGAGAACAGGCTGAGAATATGAATAGTTCAAAGAATTCTTAACTCGAACAGAAACTTTTTGCAGCTCTGTGCCCCTTAACACCCTGACCACCAGCAAGAGCTTGGTTTGATTGGAGCTTTGTTTTTCTTACAGAGATGGTTTTTTGGTGCCTTCTGAAGTTCCCCAAGTCAGAGGTATGTGGAATGAGCAAAGGGCAGTTATATCTTGCAAAGCTATCAGGCTTTCTGAGGGCTCATTAAAAATTAAAAAACCCAAAAAACTGTAGATACTGATAAGTCAAAATTTACTTTGCATTCACTTTATAGTATAACACCTGATAACCTGATGATGTCAGCTAGTTTTAATTAATGTTAGGCCTTTGTTCAAATCTACAAAATTGGTAAGGTAGAAGAATAATTTCCTTTAACAGTTAAGAAGAATGTGCACTTTTGCAAAAATGCTTTATAGCAATAATGATTATGGTTCGGGCTTTTTTAAATTTTAAAATTGCTTATGAAGTATATTTCCTAATTACTTTTAAGTTTTAAAATATGCATACAAAGAAATTAGCTTTTCTAGAGCAATAATTTCGAAGCAATCAAATTGTTTCCTGCAAATTACCCAACAAAAAATGCTATTTCATTTAATTGACTGGATTTTTTTTGTTACAACTTATGACATGAAAATTTTTATCCTAGACCTAAGTTGCACAGATGCTTGTCTAATTCTTTTCTGAGGACAAAGACGCCTAATAAAATTTATAGAAAGACAAAAGAAATGATGAGTGATTACTGCCAGAGTATCTTTCAGGAAGGAAAATCCAAATGGGCATTTGATAACAGCTCCTTAGCTGGGGAGTAAGGCATGTCCTTCCTTTGGCTTGCAGGCAATCCTCGCCTAGAGCAGAGGAAATTTAGAGTGTCCAAAACCCAGCATTTGGCGCTGTCCTCTCTCCAGGGTGAGTTCTAGGTCAGTTGGCCCTGCAGTGTATCCTGTTTCTCCAGTCCCTCTGCAGAGGGGTAGCGTCCCACACACATGTGAGCAGTGGATGAGGATGAGTGGACTCCCATCCATTCTAGAAATCTGTGTCTCCAGGAACAGCAGGGCCATCAATGTTAAATGCTGAGGAAGAGTAATTTGTGGTGACTTTAACTTTTATACAAATATACTTCATTATTTATGTAAAATACATAGATACATAATGTTTTAGAAGCTCTTTAGACACCATCAGTGTGACAAAAAATATCTTGAGGCAACACTTCAGTAGAGTAATCTATATGCAAGAAGAATTGTAAGGATTTATAAGACACCACATCACCACACGCACAGCTGATGAGAAATAAAAAGAATATAAATGAATGCCAGAACTGAAAAAAAACCCCAAAACTCCAAATCTATTTGATGTATCAACTACATTAGCTTTTAAAATAACTTTAGATTAAGTCTGCTCTGTTTTGGGGATAACTTCCTGATCAATACTTTTAAGCCAAAGCAGAGAGAATGAGAAGCCAGCTGGAGAGGAATTTCTTCTGGGAGCCAGGTAGGCTAATAGAGCAATGCATACATCTTTTAGAAGGCTGTTCCTTAGCTGTAATAGAAGACTAACAAAGAGGAAATATTTTCAATGATCAGAGGCTTTTTTAAAACTACAGAAGATGGGCAATATGACAGGTTTTATTAGGAAAAAACTTAAATATGTAATTAATTTGTTCTTTGTGATTCAGTTTTGAATTAGACTTCTTACATATTGTACCCTCCTTTCTATTGCTCTTTTAGTAATCTGTTTGTCACAGAAATACTTTTTTTTTTCATGTCAGCTGGAATTAGGGAAACAGATGTGTTCAGGGCAGGATATTTTCTTCTGCAAGACCTGAATAGATGTAAAGGGACGTGGTCTGTGTAAGAGGGAAAACCAGAACAGACTTGACTGCACAAGATCTCTCTCAAGAAAAAGGAAGCCAGATATTGTGCTACCTTGGATGTATACAGGGGCACAGCAGCTCTGTGTGTGTACAATCTTAAGCAAAAGGTAAAAAAGGTATTTTGTTGTGCCTTAGCTGCCACCCAAATTAACTGGATTTGCTTCTCATCTGCTGTGCACACAGTTCCCACAGCTCACCTGTTCTGTCATATGTTGTTAAACCAGTAAATTATTTATCTACCTAAACCTGCTGGCAAAGTAGTGCACGAAGAGATGAATCTACCAAGTTAGATTTAATTAAAAACAATTTAAAGGTTTTGAATTCTTAGCATAAACCAGATGATTTTGAGGCTGAGCATATAGAAAATATAACAAGAACATCATCACAGATTTTTAAAAATTAACCTGTAAACTATTTTGTAGTCTTGCAGAACTGGGATTTCCATTTCAGTTTAATTTCATTGCATGCCAGTAATTCCATTTCTCTTTCCAAAAAGATTTGTAAAGAAAAGAAGTAGAGGTTAATACTAATAACATACTAAGCTACCTGGATAGTATGCATGTATGGACTAAGTTCTTGTTTAATACTCCTAGGTGTTGTAGGATATATCCCTCTGCACTGCAAGGAAAAAAAGAAATTACTTCCCACTGAAATGGCACAGCATTTGATTAACTTTTAGCAAATTCATTACTATGAGAATAAATGCAGAGTGTTCATGAATAAAAAGACATGATCAAAGTCCTTGTCTTATCTGTTGGGGTATATGTACCTGGCAGCTGACCTCCAGGCTTCTGTGGCAGCTCCACAACTCTTTGTTCTGAGTCTTACATGTTAATTCAGCATTTGAGAATACATACAGAAAGAGTCACCCCATTTTATTTATGGTTTTATTTTTCCCCAACTACTAAAAGAGCATTGTCAAAGCAAGCTCAAAGTAATATTTCAACTAATTTTTGTCTTCCTGGACAATATTTCTATCAGTGTATCATACAGCAATTGAACTTAGACTTTTCCCCAGGCTACAAATTCCATCCAGTGCATATATATATATATATATATTTGAATATATATATATTCAAATATTTCATCATGTCCTAGGAAGATCAGCTTAGCAAACATGCTACTTTTTGGAAAACAAAAAAGGATGAACTAAAGTTGAACTAGAAATAAAAGAAAAAAATCCTTTTTTGCCTTTCTAATATCTCAAAATCAATGATATAGACAACATCTAGATTTATAAAAAGAAAAAACTGAGTTTTTTTTTTTTGTTGGCACAGTGGCTGCATAATGTTGCATTTTGCATTCTCAAATGAAATCAGTGAGCACAGGTATATTTGGGAAATTACCTGATTATCTTGTGCAAATAGAAGTTCTTCTGCAGCTAGATAGTGTATACATGTATGAAATCTAAAAATTATATTAAAAATTTGTCATATAAATTTTAAAATAGTTTTTGTCATTCAGTTATTTAAATAACTTTTTTTGTACTCAACTTCCTACTTAACTTCCTTAAGAACTTCCTGCTTAAATTCTCTGGTTTGTTATATTTTATGTTTTCATAGTGTTACTCATTGTCCCTTATCTCTATTCTTAAGGGAGTTTTTGGTTTACTTGGCAGCTGTCTTCATCATTTTCTGAACTGAACAGTTTGATTCTTGAAATTGAGAAACAATAACTAACATACTAATGCTGTTTTAAATTAAAGATTAATATACCTAATAATGGTATTGGAACATCCTCTGTACTATTCTCCATTTCTTTTGCATGTTTTGTACACTTTGTTTGATTCTGTGGCAGGATATGAATAATGAATTAAGATAATCAGTGAACTTTTTCTAGGTATTTTAAAACACTAGATATTCTTTGGATATTTTATTTTCCTCTCAATTTTGAATGAATCAACTTTAAGCATTATTTCTTATTAACCTAATAATTAACCGTATATTCCTCTGCCTTTAAAATTATCTGTGATACTCTTCTCTTGAGTAATTAGAAATAGCAGTGACAAGAAACAGAGATGAATAACTGTTGTTTATATCTTTCTAGTTTTGTCTTTTTGTCATTTAATATATGACCAGTTGAAATCTTTTTTTTTTTCAAAGACTGTATATTCACATATATTCACAGCCAAATTTTTTTTTTTCCACATTTAAGCATTTTTCCCATTCTTTGTTTATTGCCAGCACTCTGTTTCCATTCTGCTCAAAACTAAAGCTATCTCCTCTGCTTTAAAAAGGAGAGCAAAAAGCTGTTACCAGTTGGTCCAAGGGAACATAGGAAATGGAGGAATATCAGCAAACCCATCATATTTATGGGGTGTCTCATCTAGGGAGTCTGGGAAACCTTTGCAACCAAGCACTGGGAAACCGATGTACCCAGGTCATTCCACAGAGTGACCTGGCTAATGATTTTATAAAAGCAAACAAACCCCACCCTTCTGTCAGCCTTTTATTATGCAGCTAAATGTTACTGTGACATTCTTCAGAAAAATATCAAGTTGTCTTCTCACAAAATGAATACTCTCAAATACAAACTGGATAATTACTTCTGCATGTCTAGTTCTGTTTAAATACTAAAAAAGATACTTCATTTTATAATTTTGCAAAGGAGAAATAAATATATTTTTTTAAAAAAGAGAGAACAGAAAATAGCAATTTTTTTGATAGAAACTGCTATTTTGTTGGAGGTACTCAGGGATGTGCCCACAAAGTGTTACTAGAATCTGAGAAGAAAAAGAAATAAAATAATTTTACTACCATCTAATCAGTGTGTGTAATAGATCAAAGGTATGTACAGTATCCTTGATGTAATTTCTTTCTGAGCTGTATGAATCCAGTGGATTTATTTGCATGTTCTTTCATATTGTAAGATATATACAACTCAGGGACAATTAGTAATAAAGAAACATTAAGTAGCAGAAATTAATCTCCTCAATGTTTTTTGGAGGTTTTTTTTTTTTGCCTGGAGGGTTGATTTTATGGCTTTAGAGCAATTACTATTTATCATCTCTTATCTCTTGGTTTACGGGAAAGAATTAGAGTTATTAGCTATTAAATTATCCATGAAAATTTGACACTATACTAGACCAAACAAACCCTGGGGCTTGCTGATTTTCCCAGTATGAAACATCTGTGACTTCGGCTAGAGAGAACTTAACATTGTCTAATTAGATTTCTAAGATTTATAAGGCTCAAATGCTCTATTATTAGAAACCTGAAAATTGGAGCAAAAGTTGAAACTTGCATTTACTGAAGATTATTTAAAAACATTTTTAACACCATTGTGTGATGCTAAATACTACTAGCTTATAATTGGTGAAGATTACCACATAATGTATTATAGTCTGTAACAACAGGAGTCCAGGAAAAAATGTGCTCCCTACAATTGTAAATAAGTCTCACCTTTTGACTACAGTAATTAAAAACACTTTATTTAAAATGCTGCACTAATTATATGCTTATTTTTTATATTCCAATTTAAATATAGTTTATATTCTCTTGTGGTCTGCTGAGGCAAAAATTAGAGTTTGCATATTTTCCTTTTTGCAATATTATCACTCATGGACAGGGAGAGATAATCATCAGTCACCAGCATAGAAGAGTGGGTTTCTATTGGCTCTGATTCCAAGTCTGACAGTGAATTAGACACTATTTCTTTCTTTGAAGTCAATATGGCTTCTTAACATGGTAATTAGATATTTTATTCTGTCTTCAATTATTGGATCTAAAAATGGTTCAGAAATTTCAATCTGTTAAAATAAAAATAGCAATATAGTATAATCACTGTTGCTATATTGAAATATTAGGGAAGATTATTATGGTTGCAAAGAACGTGGAAATTAGGAAGGGGAGGAATCAGAATTATTGCTCACTCTTGGTTTGTACCTTTTGAATTTGGATTAGAGCAATCTTTGGTTACAGGATCCCTTTCTTATTGAATGCACAAAGTAAATACTGCTTGGGTAATAAGCAGCTTCTCAATGTTTTCTAATTGTTCATTGCATTGTCCCATATATTATTTACTCTGGTCTATTCAGTTCCTGCTGTAAAAGAAATGATTAATTTCCTCAAGTATTCTTCAGCAGTGTGCATCAATATACTATCTGAATTTTTCACAAACACTAATTAATCTTCATTACATCCTTCTGGAGGAGGGGTGGAATTAACCCCAATTTGTAGAAAGGAAACAGAATTACTGGGAGTGAAAGGTCACAAATGTCCATAATGTGGGTAACATTTACTGCTTAGTTTCTGAGTTCTGAGTGTTACATAAGGCTTTATTTATGGAAAATTTCTATTCATTTCCATTTCATTTATAAGAAAGAAACATTTCACTTCACTGCATCAGATAATAGTAGTAAAAAAATTTAAAAACTGCAGTAATAATTAAGCATGAGAAATCTGCTCTTCTCTGTTGCTGAAGTCAGGAAGAAAAACTTTTTTCCGTAGAATAGAATTCGAGATTGTGAGCCAGTAAGCTATTCTTTTCTTCTTTCTGTATTTTTTTCTTTCTGTTGTATTTTATATATTATATTGTTTCCATTTCTATAATAAGCCAGACAGAGGTCCTAGAGTGAACAACTTCCTTCATTACTGTGCTTTGATTCCATGGAATTCCATGGAAGATCTACTCAGTGTCCTGGAAAAAATGGAATAATTTAAGAAACAGTGTATGTGATCTTGTAGTTAAGATATTCTGTCTTGCCAATGTAGGTTAGTTAATTTTGTGCTGAAAACCAGAAACTCAGCTTGAGTGCTTGACTTTATGATTTCAATGACATCAGTTATTTTTACTGCTTATTTCTTTGTGTTCATTCCTTGACTTGAGGAGGTATGGGGAAAAGCAAACTACAAAAGGCAAAAAAACTCCATGAAGGGAATATTTTTATTTATAAAGAATGTAATTAATCAACTTCGTGGTAAACTCAAAATGCAGAATCCACTAGTACCAAAATTTTCCAGTATATGTCTCCTTCCTCAGTGGGTGTAGCTGGGAAAGACTTATGGGAAGAACAGCATTAGTATGGCTAGAGAATTCTTCCTAGCTCTGAGGGATTTTGTGTTTGTGGTTTTTGGGTGTGGAAGGATTTTTGAAACGTCTGAAAACATAGCAATAATGTTTTAATCTTTTGAGATTTTAAATTAAATATTCCTCTCTATGAACATTCTTTTTATAACAGCATTGAATATAGGTAAATCCTCTGAGAATTCTGCACCTCAACTTATATATAGAATAGTTCACATGAAAAACTTTAGCACAGAAGTTACCTGCTGATTTACAGCCCTTGATTAAAAGCTTAGAGGTCCTAAATTAAATAACATTTTGGAATAGGCACAATATCAAGTTTGTATCTCATTTTTCTTTGGAAAGATTTTTAAGCCCTCATGACAAAATATTTCCAGAAATTTTAGCTCAAATAAGAACGTGACTATGTGATATTTTCATACAGAATGAATTATGGTAATAAAGCTTGAGGGAATTGAAGTGACAGCTTTACTAAAGGGAATTATTTTGTGATTTAAATGCCAGTTGGTAATTCTGGGTATGTTTACTATTACAGTAATGAATACTGAAAAATATTATGGAAGATGTGCAGGTTGCCCATACCATGTCCTAATATTTCCATTGCAAAACCATTTGTATGATTATTATAATAGTCCATGATTACATATTTGTACACTAGTGTTTTGCTATTACCTTCTAGAATTATATACAAACATCTTTAAAATTACTTAACTGATCTCCCTTTTTAATGAGATATTAAGTGGCACAATTTAACATAATTTCAAAATCTTGTTGCAAGTTCATAGTAAAGACTAGTCTGTTCTAGGAAGGGGATTTTGAATGGAAGCATTATTTTCTGTATCCATAAAAAACTAAAGGCATAAGTGCAAAAGCTCTTTTCCATTGTTGCTTTTCTGCTGAGTCTTGATATATCCACTTTAGAGCAGAATATATGGCCAAAGTGACTCTGTGTGTTTGCTTGCACTGCTGCCTCATTTGCTCGCAGACCTCAAATGTGTTATTATTCAGCTGTGCTGAGTCTCGTGTCTGATTTCCCAAAATTTTGTATCAAATCTCCTACCATATGAAAGATGCCAGTTATGCTTCAGTTGAAGATCTTGAAGAGATGAAGCAATATTTACATTACATATAGATCTTAAAAGTGATAAATTAAATGAACAGGTGATGCTCTCTGCTTGCTGACATGCCACAGGATATGAATAGATGTAATAAATATAAGATTATATTAAGTTTTAAGTTTTGCTTTATGAATATATTTTAAGAAAATCTGTCATCTAAAGCATAGCAACTTGCATTTATTCTTTAAAAACTATTATTGAAAAACTATTTTGCATGATTCCCAGAAAATTATCAAGACATTACTTAAAATTATTTAGTATAGACTTAATCCATGTATCCCTTTCAGAAAGTGTTAGTTAAACTACTCATTTTAAATTGCATATCAAATTTAATTTTAGGAGTGACTGATGTTTTGGTTGATTACAACTGCTAAATTTGTATAATCTTGTTGTTGCCACCTTCAGGCACAGAGGAGGGCAATGGAAAGCAAAGCCAGATCCTTAGCTCTAACTAAAGCTGAACTTCTGTTATTCATAGTAGGGGACACCCCCCCAACCACCTTGTTTCTAGATGACAGCTGCTTCAGCAAGATCTCTAGATTCCCAGATTTACAGAGTGTCTTGAACAAACATGTTTTCAGGCATTTGCTTAACAAAAGAAGTTTCAGAGAGGATTTTGTTTACTCAGGGAATGGCCACAGCATTTTTTATACATAATTAAATTCTTTGTGAACTTTGTGGGCATGCTTGGTTATAAAGTTATACTAGTGAAAAAACAATGGAAAAGTGTAGATAAAAAGGAATCAAGATTTTACAGGTTCAGATTTTGTCTGTTTTACTATTCAGGAATGTGCAAGAACACATGGTCCCTTGGGTAAGACCAAAAGTCAATATTGTCAAGTATCCGGTTTCTGGCAGTAACTAGTAACACTTCCCTAGTGAAGAGAGCAATTGCATAATGATACTGTGCTAGAAAACCAGCCCATTAGAAAGTGTTTGAGATTCAGGAGCCAGAATGTATACCCTGAATAGATATTTCCTCCATAGATTTGTCTAGTTGCTTTCAAAATCATATACCTTTCCAGCTGCTCACGTCTTCCTAGCACATTCTGTACTTTGGCTCATCCTCAGTTTCTTTATTGTTGAAGTTTTTTATCTGAGAAGTCAATGCAACACAGCTGGAAAAGCATTTGTGTGTTTTTACGTGAAGGCGTAACAGTTTTCTTTCTTTTTCTATTTCTTTCCTGACATTTCATAATATTTTATTGTTTTTTTTACTGAGAATTGAGAAATGTACAAAAAAAATCTATAAAGATCTGAAGATCTCAAGACTGGGGTAGTATTAGTCAATGGATAGTTAAGGTTGAATTTGACTTTTTTCTTCTCCTTATGTTGAGCTGCACTTCTCTACATTAAATTGGATATTCCATTTTAATGTCTCTGTAACAGGTAGTACTTGTTGTTATGATCCTGCATAACTTCATGGACTTGTCACCTCAATAGCCACTTCCTGGGTAATTTGTGGTGTGAGTCTCTTAAATGGCATAGGTCTTAGTCCTTACTGTTGTGGAACTCAATTAGTAATAATCTCTGTGATAGTTCACCATTACTCCATACTTTCTCTTGTCATACTTTCATAAAATTATTGTTCGACATGAGAGACTGTTTTTCTCTAAACAACAGCCTGATCCTGATTTTTCTTTGATGAATTGTGGCTGATGGAAGTTATGCATCATATGGAAGCCTAAGTAAATCAGATGGGATGGATCCTATGGCTTGTCCATTCCTTTGAAAAATTCCAGTCAATCTGCTAGGCATTCCTTGCCTTTCAAATGCTGACTCTTGTCCATAACATCTTATTTATCTGGGTGCTTTTTAATACTGTTCTTCAAAGTAATTTGCACTAGTTTGTTTGCTGCAAATGTCATCTTAATGGTCTGCAGTTGTCTAGATCTTCCTTGGAGTTCTAAAAATTCTCCCCAGGTTACTTATTGTCAAAGCCTCTGGTATAGAAATGGTGTTAAGTGAAAATTTACACACTGTCATTAGTTGTGAAGGTCCCTCATCATTGAGTTCCTTTAGAACTTGTATAAATACTGTCTGATGTAAGAAATTTTTTACTACTGATTCATATGTTTATTTTGTGATCTCTTCCATTGACCCTTAGCTTCACTTTTCTACTTTCTAAGTACTCTGTAAAAGGGTTTCCCATACATGCAGCTTCCCAGCCTCTGGGTCACCACAGATGCAAAACATCCATTTGGCTCTTTGTGCTTGTTTTATACCTTAATCCTTTGTTGACCTTAAAGGCACTGTGATGAGCTTTCTGCTTCTGATGTGCTTTAACAAGGATTTACTTCTGGGTTTTGTGCTTTTTTACTTTTTCTGCAAATTTTTAATGGCCAGTCTTATTTGCATTTCTTCACTGTAACTGTGAGAACTTATGATTGTCCTTTCCTAACTCAGACACAGCTTTACTATTTCTTCTGATTTCTCATTGTCATTTTTGTCATTATTCTATAGACATATTGGTTTCATTTTGGACCTTCCTTATTTCCTTGTGGAACTGTTGTAGTTATTCTGAATCTTGAGGATTTAATTCTTGTACATTTTCTACAATGCCTTTAAACATTCAGCTTTAAATTTGTATTTTTTCCTTCTGAATAAATCCTCACACTTTACTATAGTGTCCTTTTTTAAAATCAAGTATAGCCACAATGATTTTATTATTATTGCTATTTAGTTTGGTTTTATTTCTGCAAGGATATATTGAAGTGTCTGCATTATGATTACTGATAAAGAGCATCTGTTCAATAATAATATCCTTTTCTATCTTACCTGTGTAGCATGCCTTCCAGTACTAATATCCTAATAGTTGTCGTCCATCCCTGCAGCTTCTGATCTGATTATTCTGTCATTAGCCTTGTGTAAGAGCAGCTATTCTCATGTCATAATTTTCTTTCTTGAACTTCATATGTGTCATTGCTTCACTCTCCTCTGTCTCACTGTCAGTGTATTCTGACAATTTTCTGTTGCTTCTTGCTCGAATATTTCCAACATCTGTCCTAACCTTCTCTTTAGGATACAGAATATTTTGACTTTGTGGTGGTTGAGCACATCATGAGTACAACAAGTTTCAGCACATCTTGGTTGAAGACTTTCTAAAATAGACATTGGCATTCCTTTGTTTTAACTTTAAAATCTTGATTTGTCCCTCTTGATACAAAAATGCAGCAACTTGGATTTCATAATAGTTGAAGAGAAGCCTGACCTTCCTGTATAAGCTTCCTCCCTTCCTGACCCCTTACTTTATACTTCTTAATCTTTATACTTCTTATACTTATACTTATACTTCTTATACTACTTTATACTTCTTATACTTAATCTTTATACTTCTTTTTTCACTGTATGAATCAAAAATACATTTCTGCTTTTCATCCTCTATAAGATTTCTGTCTTGTCTTCTGCATTCTGGGTGAAGTTTCAGGAATCTTAGCACAGAGAACCCCTTTTTATCTTTCTATGCAGCTTGGTCCAATTCTGCTTCTGTAGCTTCTGGTTTATTTTTTCCTGTAATGCAGAACCATGGACCACAAATCTGTGATTTTCTACAAACCCATTTAGACACATTGTGTGGTCCTCTTCTTTTGTACTCACAGGCCGTGTCACTGTGCATTTCTTTCAGAGATTACAAACTAACCTAGATGTGTAAGAGCAGAATTATTCACACTTGTAACCAGCCGCCTCTTTTCCCATGGGCTGTGTAGCTCAGCAAGGCTCTCCTTTCTACAAGACACACATGGTAACGTTTGAGAAAAACCTGTCACCTTTTCCTCTTCCACTAGAGAGACATTTCCATGTCACAAGACAACAGCTCCTGATTTGGAAATGGGAGTTTTCCATAGTGCTTTGGAGCGATTCCTTTATTCTTAGTATTATGACTGTGTTTCTTTTGCTTGATATTAGAGGGGAGCTTTATTTGTCCTGTAGCTAAGGTAATCTTACTTTTTACTTTAACATTTTGTCCCTTTGGTCTCCCCCACAGCTGAACTTGCAGTAAAGTCACCTTCTTTCCCTCTCTTTGCTGACCCATCTAGTTCAAGGGCTTTGCACACCTTTGCAGAAGTACCCAAAGCCTCAGGTGAGACTGTGATGAAGGGGTCTGGAGAAGAAAGTAAGGGATATTCTTTCAGACTGCCTAATACATACTTCTGAAACTTTTTTTAACTTCTCAGTCACATAAAGAAATTTGAACAAAACAAGAGTGTAAATTGGCACATTATATTGGGTTCATGAAAGAGAAGTGAGAAAATGACTGCTTTTGAACCTAGTTTTATCCTTTTTTATCTTCTAGAAATGATTGCAAAAATGCTAAAAACCAGGAGATGAAGAGAGTAAGTAAATAAAGGATTTCAGGATCCAGTTGTTAAAATTAGCCAATTCATGACATTTAAAATTCCTTTTATCTTGTCTGGCCTAGGGCTTCTGATGCAGAGGCATTTCAAAATGCAGTTGCTAAAGTTAGATACTGTTGACATGAAAACACCTTTAGTAGTTTTTAACAACATCCCATCCATCTTCTCATAGTTTAAATATTTCAAGCTTTTACTTTATAAAACTCTTTAGGGTTTGGGTCATCTGTGCTGTTGGGACATTTTCCTTACTGCAAGTTTATCAACAATTTTTCATCTTTTTTGATGTCATTCTCAGTTGCTTCATCTTCCTGTCATAAAGTTCAGATTTAGGTAAATACTTACAGTAAATACTTAATAATCTAGGCCAAACACATATGATTGAGAGAAAAAGCAAAGAAAAAAAAATACTAAACAGAATTATAGATGTGGAATTTATGCAGTCTAAAGCTGGATCACACTTTTCTAGACTTTCTCAATCTCAGTGTTTGAGAGATGTAAAAGATAAAAATGTGATAAAAGCTTGAAGCATGATGATTATAATTTTATAAACTTCAGACTGTTTCTTCCAATGTTTATACAACAACTTGTAACACTATGATGGCAGTTGGCAAATTGTGAGAAGAATTGCTGGTGATCTAAGAAAAACATGCACCTTAATGTTGTTTTACATTTTCTCTTCTTTGGCTGCCATACATGGTTTATTTGTTCAACTGCACTGTGATGCTGTCTCTCATGTTTTAGAATAGGGAGTTTTCTTTGGAATATACCCACAAAACAAAGTTTTAAGGATCATTGATGCTAATTATTAAAGATAAATGTAATAAATATTAAAGGTCATTATTTTTCTCTGGCTTTTGATTTTATTTACCCACCTTTATTTCAACATTGTTTAATAATAAGCAGTATGTTCTATATAAACAGATGTCATAAACTCTTTTAACTTAGATTAGGTATATTAAGGAGACAAATTTTTCTTCCCCCTTAGTGTGCATTTTATTGCTGAATGGATTTTGTCTTGCTTTCACCTTTTGCTTTTATGTATTCATTCTGTATATATAGTCCTTATGGAGAAAGATGATAAATTGGTTGTTAACACAAAGTCATTTGTGAAGTTGAATGAGGTTAGATATAGGTCTCTTCAACATGTAGGAAGAATTTAATTAAAATGAAATTAAATTCTAAATTAAATTCAAGTAATAAATGGATGTTATCCAATGTAGTAAGATATTCTTATAAGAAATGAACATTGCCCAGTAAACTGATTTTAGGTCTTGAGGCAAGGTTTTCTTAAAAATAATTGCATGACTATCAAATAAAGAAAACTAAGTTTTGGAGTTTTTTAGATGTCTTTTTTTCAGTAGTGTAAAGTGCCACAATATAGAAAAACTAAATTCTAAGAGAATGACAAAATTCATTATTTCTTGTAAAAGGTGGGATTAAATATGGTAGCTTTAAAGAAAAAAACATAGTCCACATAAGTGGGCAGCTAAATTTGCAATCCATTTAAAGTGTCAATGCTTCTTCCAAACATCCCATTATATTTCTTTCCAGCCATCTTTTTTTTTAGAACTAGCTAGTAGTCTAAAAGCTATGAAGTATGAAGAGACAGTAATATATTACATATGTTTTACATATGTTTATGAATCCTTTTAATGCTAGAATGCTGAGGCAAGAAAGAAGTTGAATTCTAACACTGTTACAAGTAATGTAGAAAAGAGCAACTATCATTTCATGGTGGAAAAATAATAAATTTTTATTCTTTTCATAGGAATTTCTTGCAAATTAGGGAATCAAGGTAGGAAAACAATGCATTTCCTAGAGCTTGTATTTGCTATGAAGTTAGAGCACTTTGCTGAAGTGCTGCAAATACATTCATCTCTTCCAGCATGAAGTACTAAAATTATTACATGCTATCTTTGTTCTGCAAGCAAAGACTTACTCACACAGCCTTATTTTATCCTTCAGAAGTGGAAATATCCTTGAAAAAACCCACAACATTATGCATTTGAGGTTATTATCATCAGTGCACTTCAGTTCAGACTGCAAAGTGGAATTTTGTTCAATGTAGATTTATTTCCTCTTAATGAAGTGGTGTTTAAATTGCTACTTTCTCCTGTTTATTTTCTGGATAAATGATATCAGGACAGGGAGTGTTCATGTTTGGCACATTTTAGGCCGCATTTTATTTTATGTAAAACATGTTATACTCACATCCTTTCATTTGTACTCTGGGAATTGTACATAGAATATAATAAAAGATCTTGCTGTAAACAACAGAAACAATTTAAAAAACCTCAAAACTGAAATAATTAGGTAGATTAGGTAAAACAATTTATTTACCTTTTTGGTCTTGAATATTTTATATTGACTGACAGATTTGGGTAGTCTTTCTTCTGTTTCCTGATACATGTCAGGAACAGTTTCAGCATTGTGAAAAATAGTTTATTACTTTGAGTAACTAACAGTAAAAATGTATGTGCGCTTTCCTGACTAGCCCTCTGCAGAATATTTTTCTCTCTCCATAAAAATAAATATTAAAAATCTGGTGATTTTAATAAGATGATATTTCTAATTGTGCCTTGAGGGATCAAAGTCAGGCTGCTAGACACCAAGATTAGATGAATTCAAGTCAGGGATTTTCACATCCCATGTTTAATGTCCAAAAATCTTGAAAATTATATGAAATCATGAAGCCTTCTTTCCCAACAGACAAAATTCACTAGTACAAATGTCTGTGACTGGTTAAACTAGTGCTTATCAAATAAAGAGATGCAGACTGAAAATATTGAAAAAATTATGCTGCAGCCAGGTGTTCTTTCTTGTAAAGGACCAGAGGATCCCATTGGAATCAAAAGTCAAATTCTTGGTTCTCAAGCCTTACCCCCACTAAACAAAGTAAAACAATATGAATAGTCAGCATAAATTGATGTGGATGCCTTCATCCTCCAAAATAAATTTTTAGGTAGTCTATTTTCGGCATTTTTTCCAAGTTTTGGGTTTTTTTAATATGATGCAACTAGAATTATGACGCTTCCTCAAATAGTATATAATAGTACATAATATCTACTCAATTTAGAATATTTGCCTAAGATAGCATCAGAATTGATATCAATTTGATATTAATCATCCCTTAAACTGACAGTTTAACTGATCTCTTCACAGGAAGTAGTTGGATTTTATTCAGCTTCAAATGGCATCGTGGTAGTTGATGATGACAATCAGTAAAACAAAACCAGTACACACTCTGATTTCTGTTCTGCTAGAAGAACTACTTCTGGAATGTATTCTTTCTACTAGTTTTCTTTGGTCTGTGATAAATGATGTCAGCTGTATGTTTAAGGTCTAAAAACTGAATCCAATTTTTTTAATCGCTTGAGCAGTAGTCTGACTGCAAAGGGTGCTAAAAACAGAATAGCCACATTTCAACTGTATGTGTCAGAACCAAGGCCATGAAAAATTTCAGTACCTTTGAACTTTTCTGACTTAATTAATTGCAATTGGTGAACCTGATGTCCCTAGTCCTTTTTGTTGGTAGTTAGGTGTTTAAATGTATAGATGTCTTCAGGTGCCTTGTCCTACTTTCCAGTTATGACATACTTTTTCCTTAGTCAGAAGTATAACAGAGAAAGATTTCCCATTTGAAATCAAAGAAAGGGATATGTTTTTAGAGAATGATTTGCCGTAGTATTAGATATATTTCCATGCAAGTTCAGGAAGTGGACTTGCCACTGGTAAGTGGCGGTGCTGGAAGGAAATGAAAGTGCATATGCATCTAAAGGGGATAAAAGAAAAATAAAATTTCTTTGAGCATTATTACTATTTTTGATTCATTATGTTCACTGCTTAGTGGTCAACTACTCCAGATTTCAAATACAAATCTTAAATTAAGATCACTTACAACCTACAAATGAATACTGGGTTTAAGAGAAGTTCTGCAAAATATGAGAAATAAACTATCTTGTAACCAGAATGAACCTTAAATGAACCTTCATTAAGAATATTAAACCAGCTCCTAATAGACACAGGTATTGATCTAATTAGCAGGAAGTGCATAGCTGAACAAAAAGGTCTGATAGAATAAATCTCTTCATGTTGACACCATGTTGGCACAGAATTTGGGCAATAAGAAAACTCTCAGTATCCGTATCTCTCATCTGTTCTTCCCACCCCCTTCCCCTAATACTCTCATTTATAATCAAGTCACCTGAAGAAGCTTTTCAGCATGCACATGGTAACACTGTGCTTTCATTGCAGAGTAATTTAGCAGGAAAAAAAAAGAAGAAAGAGACTTAAAGCTTTAGGTTGCCTTATGTTTTGAAAACAAGAAATACAATGTTGTGAGAGAAGATGCACATAAAACACATTTTTCTATGTACTCTAAGTATTAAGAAAAGAATGTAGATTTTTTTTCCTCAGTATAAAGCAGAGCAAAGCTCTACATTTGGATGTAGTGAAACTACACTGCTAAAGTGAGCTTTTGACTAAACCTCTTGGTCATCTCTCAGACATTATGCATTTTATTAATCTATCAGCCATTGTAAGGACTGAAAGATCATAATATTCTAATTTTACTAGTAAACTCCTATTTATATTGATTGGTGACTTCTTTTATTCTTACAAGGTAGACGATTACTAACATTATGTTTTTAAACTACTGCTTTTGTAATAATAAGAAGGTGAAATACGATTTTACTGGTTTTCTTTTTGGACTCTCACGTTCCTATTTATTTCTCCCATTTCATATTCAATTTCAAAAGAGCATTTTGTGTTAAAAATGGAGATACTTATTTATAAAGTTTATCTGATAGAGTTGTAAGGAAGAAGTAGGTACTGGCACTGCAAAGCACATACCTTTTCTATACACACCTATCCATACACACACATGCATGTACAGTGTGGAATACAGGAGAGACAGACACATAAGTTGTTTTTTTTTTGGAGTATATACTAAACTCTGGAACTTGGGTGAAAATAAGATCCAAAGGTGATACACAAAAATAATTCTAAAGTCCTATAAAATGCTATCAAAGGGTTTGGGAATCATGACTTACAAGAGAAAGCAATTGTCGTGTTTGCCCCAAATGTTCGCTCAGAAAAATGTATTATGAAAATCTCAAAACTTAATCAACAGGAACATACAGGACACATCCCCACTTTTTTATACTCAAATCTCTGTTTGAACTCACAAAAAGCAAGTATAAAACACTGAGAAAGTGTATGATAATGAGCATATCTTGTTCTGTCAAACCACCTACATTTCTGATTATTTCTACCGAAAAGTTTCAAACATTGTAACTGCATCTTCCAATTAGATAGCATACTTGCGCATGAATTATTTTTAACTTTGACTCCAGAATTAATTGTAAGAAAAAGTCACATAGCAATTTACAGGAAAGGCTTTAGAATTAATTTAAAAGAAAAAAACAAAACAAAACATAGAGATACTTGTTTGTTTTCTGTGTTATAGTCCCAAGACTATGTTTTCTCTGAGAAACATTTTATATTTTTATTTTGCCACCCCTTTTTCAGCTTTTTGTAGGTATTTTTATAGGCCTCAAAGCTACATATTCTCAATGTTACTGGAATTCTTATCCAGATGTGGGTGATCTGCAGTGTAGGTGTTGGTCTTCACAAAACAGTTGTATTTTTGTTACAATTTATAATAAGCTTTAATTTCCCAGCTTATGTCTTTACTTCCTAGAGTTTATTGAGATCCTACTTCCAAAAGAATAATTCCATTCACAATAAGGTAATTCCAGCCTTCAGTGAATATTTTATCACTTCAGTTTCTACCAAGGAAAGAGAAAGCTACAAGGTTTTATTTGTATGCATACTTTTGGTCATTCTAGCATTTCACTTTGCTGATGTATAATAGTCATAATAATTACGATAGCACATTTGCAATCATTTTAATTTATTCATAGCTAGACATTACTATCCTCAAAGAAAACTTTCATGTCTAATGAACACAGCTTGTTTACTCCCCTTTAGCAAACCTCATTTCGATCTCAATGGAAAGTTAAGAAAGTTCTTTCCATTATTTTAGGGAAAATGGGAAAACATTTCTAAAATAACTATTAGTAGCAGAATTCACTTCTAATACTGTTGATTCTTCTGTCTTCTGTACATTTCAGAATAAATAGTATAATAATTATAAAAATAGTATCACAATAATAAAACAATGTATAACATTAATGCATAAAATTGAAGGATGATTCATTTACATGATTTAAGCCTAGAGTACAAAAAATACTAGCTTCATGTGTCTGTATATATAATCTGTAGCTATTTCATTTATAAATGAAACAAAGAGATTTTCTCTTCATATGTGAAAATTTTCACCAAGTCTATTACTGTCTAATGATGGTTTCAACTAAAATATTGTTGCATAATTCTACTCTTATTTTTGTCAGATGAGGCAGTGGCCAACTTTTTTATCTTCTTGATGTGAGGTGTGTGTGAGGTATTTTTGTAATTTATTATACTGAGATAAAATATTAAATATCCATAATACAGCTTGTAGCTCATTAGGGTAGTATATGTAATCTTACATTATATCTGTGTGTCTGTGTTTTGTAAGTAAAGCAATTCCATCTCCTCTGTAAACCTTGATGTTTTAAAGAGCATTGCTCCTTCCAGGAGTAAACACACAAATATAACCAATATAAAAGTATAATTTAAGATATCATTAACTGGGTGAGGTATCACTAATTGTGTACTTAAGACCATATGCCACAAAAAAACTGTCAGTAAAGGATTCTCTTGTCTTCATAGCCATCCAAGAATACTGAGAAGCATGCAACATTATTCCCAAGGGTTTTTTCCCTGAACTGTTGAAGTTGTTTTGAGTCACCGACCTTGGTGATGCTGTATCAGTGCAAATGCTGTAAATTGATCAGTTATTTTTGCTGTATGTTGAAAAAAATGTAGCGGATCTTCTGTTTGATTCATAATTCACGTAATTTGTGAAAGGAAGGTTGTCAAGATTCAAATTTCTCCTCTGATTCTGATGGAGGTAGTGACCTTGGATAGGCTTTGAAGGTTACTCAATTTCTAAGTGATTAGAAATTTCCTAAGTAGAAAATATGGGAGAGGGAACCTTTCAGTATCTCATTCAGAGGGATGTTAGTTAGTAGGACCTCTGATATCTGTAGCTTAAATGATGAGTAGGTTCTTTTTGCAGCTCACCTTGTAGGTATTTACATTATAAGCACAGCCTGGCACTTAAAACCACCTCTTCCTCCACATTAGAATCAAAAAAATCTAGGATAATTTCGGCCAGAAGGGGACTTTGACTGAGACACTATTCAAAGCAGGGCCAATGGCAATATTTGGTCAAGTAGCTCAAGGTGTTTCCCAGAAAGTTTGAGTAGATCCAAGAATGGATGTGGCAAGGCCTCTCAGATACCCTTTTCTTTCCATGCCTAAGAACTTTTATGGATATGTTTTGTTTCCTTTTTTCTAGTCATATTTTCCTGTGGTCTTGAGCTACAGAAATTGGACTTCTGAATATTACTCTGATTTTTTTTTTTGCTGAATTCTAAGTAAAGGCAATGAGACTTGCTTTTCAAATATCATAAAACTCAGACTGTTTTTTTATTTCAAGCAGTATTCTTGCAGTATTTGCTTCTCAGATATTATCCTGTACTTTCTAGATGTTTTTTGACATTTTTGATTGAAACTAAAATATATTCCCTATTATTTTGGGCTGTTCTTGATAATCTTGTTCCTTCAAATTGTAGCTATGAGACTCTTCACCCTTCATGTAATGAAACAGTGGCAGTAAATGTATAAGGGAAAAATATAATATATTAAAAAAATCACACATAATTGTTACATTATTGTAGTCTATTCTATTAATTGTTGTCTATAGATAGTAACCTGTACATCAGACAGAAATAAGTTCTGAGAGAAATAATGGAGAGCTATATCTAATTGTGAAAGATACAATTCATACACAGGAAAATTAAGAAGAATCAATGTGAATGTTCTGTTTATGATCCAGGAAGACATTCGTATTTCTTGTTTGTTTTTTTACTGTTTTGTTTCCTTATCAGAAATATTTTTGACTAAGGCTGAGCCTTAAAAGGGTTTTAAATTGGCATAAGCAATAGTTTGTAGATCTAGGCTATTTCTGTAACACTGACACTTATTATCTTAGAAACTGATTTTCCACTATTTTTGGTAACTCTGTGACATTCAAATTAGAATCAATGGGTCCTGAGTTTTCCATAACATCTGAGGTGGAACAGACAAGAATATTCCTAGGCAGAGGAGATAAACCAGCTTTTTAGAAGATGCTACCCAGACCAATTTGTCTTGTCACAAGAGCAGTGCCCGGATGACTAAAAAAACACCGAGCTTTAAAAATAATAGAGATTCAACTTTGTTGCCAAAGAAAGCCAGAGACACTCTGAGAGATTAAAGTAAAATGTGATGTTTTTCTTCATCTGAATTTGTAACATTTCAGTCATCTAATTTCCACCATGCACAGCACATTAACCACTGAGGTAAAGATTATACAGCACAATATTACATGGTCTCCCTAATGTTCTGAATCCCTCTTATTGGAGAAAACAAGGATTTAGACTACAGCTCATGCAAGTCAATCCAAGGGCATTCTAAGGAATGTGTTGTATTGGTTTAAGAACTACATTGATTCTCTCCAAACACATTATAAAAGTATATGTTCTATTGTCCTCATGAAAACACCAGCATTTTTGAAAAATCATTTTTTTTTATTTTTAGAATCCATGCATAATTAACTGTAAATACTAGAAACAGAAATACTTTTCTAGGAAAATTAAAGAAGGAAAAAAAAGAAATTAAGAGCTCTGATCAGAGTATCAAATTGCCCTGCAGGTATGAAGCCTCTGTTCTAGTCTAACACAAGTAAAACCTAAGTACAAGATTAAGTTGTACAAAAATGAAGTTTATTTACAGTCCTCAGTGATTAAACTGTACTGTGTTGAAACTCTACAAAAGTGACTGACGAGGCAAGTATCTACAATAAAAAATTAAAGGAATTTTACCAACCTGACATTCCTACTGCCTATACTTCTTATCAATAATAGATGAGTTAATAAAATACTTTCTAGTGCTCAGATTGCAGTTGTAGAATTCTCTGGATGAGAAGTTTCTTCAACAGTTTTTACTACCTTGACCCTACCTGCCTCTTGACCTCTTTGAAGAGAGGAAATCCGTGCAAAGTTAGATGTTTCTGATGGGTTAGTTTCCCTATAAAAAGCAAAATGTGAGTTCATTAATTTTGTGACAGCAATTTCAATTTGGTTTCTCTGTCTAGGCTGAAAATTAATATCAGCTGTCCTTCAAACACCTGAATTGCCGCTGAAACTGTGCATTTTAATTCATTACAGATTGCACAGGAGTCCTTTAAACTCTTCCTGCTCTCCTTAGCTTGCCATTGGTCTCAGTATCAGACACCCCCTGAAACACCTGGTGTAATTTGATGAACTGGAGGAACTTTGTCCTTTTGTCTACATGAAATTGGATTGCCTGTATGAGATATCATATGACAACAAGATATTTGATGTCTTAGATATTTTTTATATGCAGCCCTCCGCCATGGGTAACAGCTCATATTAGACCAAGTTGCTTAAAGCCCTGTCCAACCTGACACTTCCAATGAGAAATCCACAACTTCTCTGGACAGTTCCTTGACTTCCTTCTCAAAAATAATACACCTTTAAGCAAAGATTTTAATGGAACTGAGAAATGTAAATGAAGAACATAGGCATAGCTATGCCATGTCCTATGGATCATTTCCTCAAATTCCTTTGGAGAAGAATAACTTTTGATCTGGAAGGAGAAGAGGACTTGTGTGTGCATTCATATTGCATGGGAGTCTTATCAGATCTGTTTTGAGAAATGGGAAAAATATGACATGTTCATTTTCTCCAAAGAACTAAAATGGGAGAAGTGTCAGTATTTTTATTAGTCTAGTTTGGTTTGAAATAGAAGAGGAAGGGAGAAAAGGGTTTTGTTCCTTTGTTTTTGCAAGGAAAAGTCAGAACTGAGCACCTCTGGGATAGTGAGGGTTCTGCATACTCATCCTTTGCTTTTCTTGTCCAGCTAATGTTTGCTGCTTTCCATCCAGACACCTTTAGGGATGAAAATCTTCCAAATCAGGTTTATGCAGATGCATTTCATTAGTTTTGGTCAATGGCTCACATACTTTTATTTTACATTATGTTTCAAAGTAATTATTTTAAAACTTATGGGAAATAACTTCAGATGTTATCACTGTGTATATTGAAATCAGAAGGATTTTTAAAATTATTATTTTTATTTTTTAATATCCCTCATAGTAGCATTTGACTATTGTGAAAAAATTCAACAGATTTTTTTCAACTCTTATCTACAGGTAGAACCTGATAGCAAGTATTAGACTGTCAGCACATCTCTAAATTTACTTTGATGCAGGCTGGCAGAAGCAATAGGTACAGCAAAACTAATCTTTCCAATAACATATGTCTCCTAGAAAGAGACAGGACTGTATGTATTAAAAATAGCTCGACTGCAGGAAAAAATATATTGACTAGGATTTTCTTATCTGATACACACTTTTATGTACTGGCAGCCTACCTTCTTTCTCTCTTCTCTTCTCCCATGAGGAATAAAAAAAGGCCTGTGCTCCTAGTAGATCTCCTTTTATATTTTATTAATAGTATAAGTACAATATTTTGAAAAGGGAAAGAAATATTTTTTCTTCCCTATTCTAGTTTTTGAGATCCAAAACTAGAGCTATACTTAATTTTGAAACAATCACACTTCATTTCCTCCTTACTGTTAGCTAGTATTTACCTCCAGAGTAATATGGTGAATAGCTCTTAGAACAAATATTTGACTTACTGAGCATTCCTTTTAATAATCTTATTAAATATGTAGTTTAGCTTCCAGTTATTGTCTTATCCAATTATTTTTTCTCATTTCTTAATATGTATAAAGATCTATTTGTGATTATATTTTTAAATAGGAAAATTATTCTTATATATAGAACAGGAATTTCCTGGATCAGGGGTTTTATTTTAATATGAAATTAGACTTGACTAAAATGGAACTATAAATAAAAGATTGATTGCAATGTAATTATGGAGACAAGTGAAATTCTGGGCTCTTAGGAGGACAAAACATTACTATTTAGGAGTCATCCATTCAATTATATTGTTGAGTTGCAGAGATCTATACTGTAAGCAGAATGTTCTTGTATGAATATTTCATGTTCAAATACAGATCTTCCAGATTTCCATACCACCCACATCCTGAGCTGTCTGAGTAGGAAGGCATCTGTCTCCTTGTGATAGTACTTCTCATGTACCTGTGTTTCCTCTTAGCTATTGAAGATCTGGAACTCACCCATAGAAGGCAGACAGCTGTTTGCCTGCCCCTGCAACTCTGCCTGTGCTTCCTCCAAAGTTCAGCAAGCCTGGTTGTATTCCTTTATTTGTCAAATGGCTCTTGCCTCCTCTGGTTATACCCTCAGCTGAGATTCCCATTTCCATCAAAGCAGAAAACATATTAAGTACTTCAAACTGGCACTTACTCCTTAAAAATTGCTTCCAGATTTTGTTTAATTCCTTTTGTGCTTTTGCATCTATTATATATGCTGTCAATGTTGTTGCTGGTGCAGTTGCTGCTGATTCTGCTTTTTTTTTCCTCTCTGAAGCAATGTAACAAACTTTAGCAATGACAGGCTACTCCAATTCAGTGACCGCATTAATTCCACTTCTAAAAATGTCTGTGAAGTAGCAAAATATTATTCACAAGTGTAGAGACAAGCAAAGAGAGATAAAGTGACTTGTCGTAACATTTGAAGCAGGAAAGAAACAAGCTCCTGTAATATGTTTCTTGCTTTGTGTGGATGGTTTTTAAGTTCAGCTGTCCCTCTTGATCCTGAAGAATTATTCCTATTTTAAAGCAAGTGTCTGTCAGACATAGACACCTTCTATGGTTTAACTCCTTTGTAAGGTAAAAATTAAGAGAAAAGATTGTCTCTCCATTCATGGTTATTCCAAAGTAGATTGCATCTGCAAACTAGAAAACAATCTTGGAGAAAATATTGTCTCAGAGTTCAATAAAAATGTGCATTTTTCCCCTCTCATCTCTGCACCAGTATGTCAAAAGATTAGATAAAAGTATGTTAGAGCATTATGTATACTTCAGGGTGAGACTAATTGAAAGATGAGAATAAAAGCCAACACAGATCTCAGTACCTAGGTCATGAGTATAATTTTCTTAAAACTTCACCTATTTTTTATAGCCAGTGGAAGCATCAGTGCAAGTGGTATTCCAGGCTTGCACGTACTTCTGATGATCGTGACTGAGAAACTTCCCCTGTAACTGAGGCAATGCTTCACTGGGATATCAGGAGCAGGATCAGATGTTCCTGACATAGGATATATAGGCAGTACACACAGCCACTGCACAGTGTGCCATGCTCTGAAACTTCTCATCTAGTTAGTGGTAGACCTTGTTAGAGTTAGAGAGCAGACCCTAAAAACCTGAGGTTATCAGAGGAATCAAGTCTACTCAAATGCTTTCCTTCTCTAATTTACTCTTAACTGAGATAGTGCTAAGGTATCTTCCACTGGAAGTAGATGGGGATTACAGGAATTGTCACTCTCTCGTCTGTCTTCATTTAGACATCCTCTGAGACTGAAACAGGCATTTTGTTCACTTCGTTTTCATACTAACTTAGCAGCTGGAGCAGAATAACCTGGTGTGGGGACTTGAACTCTGAATGCTTCATAGCCCAGAGCAAACTGAATCCAAATTGCAAGGGAATACCAAGGAGTGTTCTGGTTAAAAGCATTTCTGTCATATTGCTGAGGCAGGCAAACAAATTTATAGGTGAGGAGTAGAACAAGCAATTTCAATCCTGATTCTCACCTAACTCAGCTGGAAAGAGAACAAGTATCTGTACTACTTTTAGAAGGGTTTGTTTTTGTGTGTAGATGTTTAGTTAACTTCAATGGTAGTGTAATGCAGAGTTTCCCAGAAAGCTGAGTCCAAAGCCTCAAGTTTGCCCTTCTGTTAGCTGAGTATAAAAAAAACCCCTCAAGAGCACACAGCCCTGCCTTGCCCTTGTGTGCCCCTTTGCTAACACATTTTTGACAGCAGGGAGCAGCCACCATCAGGGCCCCACCAACACCTGACCTCAAGCATGATGGAGGGATACAAGGAGCTGATCCTGGACATGCTGGCCAATATTCATGAGAGGGTTTCAAATTGAAACTGGGCTCTGGCAATGATCAACACATGGTTGACTTTCATGATTGTCATAAAATCACCTGGTAATTTTTGAGGCTTATGTGACCTGCCCTCAGTAACATCCTGACTTAAATCTGAGCCCTCAAGAGATAGAGCCTCAGTAGACACTGGCCATCACGGTGTCTCAGCTGTGGGACCATCAGGCTGGGTAAATGCAGAATTGCTGTGATACTGTGATCATCATCAGCCTGCTGTGTTTTGCCACATAAGAACCTGTTCCAATGATATTTTCAGTCCTGGCAGCTGTGCAATACTGAGTGCAAAGCTCTGAGAGATGGCCCAGGTCAATGTTGAGGGACATAGGGAAGCATCAGCAGCTGGCCAACTGTCCTGGTTTCAGCTGGGATGGAGTTAATTTCTTCTCAGTAGCTGTTATGATGCTGTGTTTCGGATTCAGAATGAGAAGAGTGTTGATAACACACTGATCTTTTGGTTTTTTGCTAAGTAGTGTTTATCCTAGGTCAAGGACACAAGGACATTTTTTTTTCCTTGTCCCATTATTCACCAGTGAGGAGGTACACAAAAGAGACTGGGAGCATAGCTGGGATAGGTGACCCAAACTGACCAAAGGGATATTCCACACTGGAGAATCTCATGCCCAGTATATTAACTGAGGAGTATTTCCTGGAAGGATGGTCAATCTGGATTCTGGAAGGGGGGTCTCATATTGGTCAGTGGGTGGTGAGATACTGTATTGAGCATCACTTGGATTTTTCCCCTTTATATTATCATTATTATAATTATTATGAGCCATTATTATTTCATTTTCAATTATTAAACTGTTCTTATCTCTGTTCTTTACTTTGGTTCTCCTCCCCATTCCACCAGGATGGGGGGGAAGGAATAAAGGGCAATTGAGCAAGTGGTTTCATGGTGTTTCGTCTCCAGCTGGGCATAAAACCATGACACCAGTGATAATTCACTGTTCCTCAACTGTGTGCTGAAGATGCCAGAACTCACTAAATCACTCACTAAATCATAATCAGAAATCATGTCCCAGATTCATTGGAGAAGGAATACAGTCAGCTGAAGAGTACAGGGTAGATCATTGTGTTTGCAACAAATGTGTGTTTTAGAAAATATGAGGACTAGACAGACATGAGGAGTTTTTCTACACAAATTGTCCTAGGAATGCTGTTTGTTAGTGTACAGCACATAAAATTCAGTATAGATAAGTCCCTTATCTTCTGAACACTGTATTTTAGGATAAAGTTCGATGATTGTGCCAAAAACTACCTCAGCACTGTTCATTTAGAGTTTGGAATGAAGCAGAATTCAGTGGTCTGAACACGAGGGCTGGATAGGCAAGTTACTTAGCTTGGATCTTTTTACTTGCTTCTCTGAGAGAATTGTGGAATGAGCTCCAAAATTCAGTGAATATCTAGATTTTATAAACTAATGTTTGTAACTGAGTTTCTAAAATTTTGTCTATTTTGAATATATTTTCTGTTAATTATTTTATGTAAAAGACAATACAGATTTGATAGCATGAAAATACTTTTAAGTAAAAAGGAATTTTCCCTTCAGCTAGAAGAAAAAAATATTTATTTTTGTAGAGAGCCTATATATTTCATTGCTTTGTTATTTTCTCTGTTAAAGTACTACCTTCTATATATAGGTGATAACCACTGTATTTGGCAATCCAGCAGAGATATTATGTCACCTTTCTCACTCAGTTGTTCCTCATAAACCTGTGGCAGTAAAACTGTATACAGCATTGAGGCATGTTTAGAAAATCACGTAATGGAGTAAGGAAAATTCCTTTATATTCAAGTATCTGTTTTTTTCAAATCAGTTATTGTGATAATCAAACATTCTAATCTCATACATTCCCAGTAAGTAAGTTGTTTCCTCAGAAGGCAAATACTTGTGTTTGGACAAAGCCCTTCTGACCTCATTACTTAGGCTGCACTGAAAAACCCAGTTCTCCTTCTCCTCTCTCCCTCCCCTCCCTTCAGGAGGCTTTAGAGCATGTAAAAGGAACACTTTTATGGATGTTTTTTGGCTCAATCGATGCAGCAATATATTATTAGCTTAGTGGTAACTCTCTCAAAATTTTATGAGGCTTCACAGAGTAGTTGAAATGAACATAAGTTTTATGTTCCATACCTAACAGATCATGCAAGTTTCTGTCATTATCAGTTAGGATATGCTTGATCAAGTTCTGACAGTTGACAAACGATGAGGTGTTTTTCCTTCACTGTGATGCATCTGAAAGTCAATAGATTATTAAGGGGACTGGTTCCCATTTTAAAAATACAGAGTGATTATTGTTACCAAAGCTACATATATTTAAATAGTAGGAAAAAAATTGTAGCAATTCAGAAAGATATTCAAAAACCAAGTCACCTGATGCAAGAAAACATCTTTAGTGCATTTGGTTCTCACACCTGGCAGGTATTGTGCCTTCAAAGGTAAATTTTGCATCTTCCTACCCATTTTGACTAACATTTTAAAACCTGAAGGCACTAAAGTATGTTTTCAATAAACATACTCATCAACTTTCCTTTGATTTTATTTTTCTTAGAACTTCTATCCTCAAAAGAGGCAGAGTGGTATTACTGGATCAGAGGAAGAAGAACCTTGAACCTAGTAAGTGAGCTTAGACTAGATTTTTCCAGAGGGAAATCTATGCAAATAAAATAGGTCATGGTGAAATTATTTTGTTTATCACAGATCAGTGTGTTTATTTTTACTTCATGAAAATGTTTTTGATTTTTTGATACCTTACATTGGCATTGTTTTTTGGGGTGGTAGCTAGCTAGGGAATGAGCTAATCCAGCCCAAGCCAGGTGAGTTGCAAGCTTTAGCAAACTGCACTTCTGTACATCCATCCTGCTTTGTGGGATTCTGACAGGACAGAATGGTTTATTTGTTTCATCTGTTCTAGAAGATGAAATAGTTCTCTTTTTTAATAGAAATCAGGAAAGGGGACACATTGGGAATATTAGGTCATAAGCCACTATTTGCATACTAAGATCTTAATTATAGGTAAGTGCAAATTTCAAAAGGGATGTTAATTTCAATTATATGCTCCACTTGGTCCACTTAAGAGCCCATTACTTTGTTCACTCAGTTATCCCCATCATGAGGATAAAATTAGGTTGTCCTGTGTTGAAGAAACAAGTGTACTGCCCTAGTTTGCTGTGAGGCAATGGGGGAGACTCACAGCCTCTTTATCATGGAGAGTGTAATAGTGGCAGCACTTTGTTCTGTGTTGAAAGTGGAAGTGCCCAACATGAAACATGAAAAACTGCTCTGTGATCTCACACCCTTTTTACACTGAACCACTGGTTTCCACTAGGTGAGTGTACACTAAGGTGTGACTTGCTCACAGTACAGGAACTGTACAAGACAGAATTTATTAACTGAGACCAAATTTTTCCTTGTTGCCTATTTTTATCTGCCTATGGTTAGTAAAATGCAGTTTAAAAAACTCCCTTTTTAATTTCCCTGGGGTTTAAATGCATAATAATGTAATATGAATTAATATATTTAGATTAGGTTGATTGAAGGTAGAATTATTATATTTTTTTTAGTCTAGAGCTATGTTTATACTAAACTTCAGCATAAATGACCTTCCCAAATGTATTCAACATCTGAAGGACTGAAAACAAAATTAATTTTGTTTTCAGTATCTGACTACTTGCATGTCAGTGGCAAACATACCTAAGGCAAATTTATTGTGAAAAAGGAAACCCTTATGCCCTTCAGACAAGGTACCCTCCACCACATGCATTTACATGAAGCAAAGCATCCCATGGGGCTTAGGAAACAGCCAAGGTAATAATCTTAGTTGTCCTGACCAATATACTATTTCTGAATAAAATAGGAGCAAGTAGATGAGATCTTTTAGTGAATAATATGACCTCCTTTGTTTGCCTACATAAGGAATTGGCAAGACATATTTAACTTGGTGAAGCACATAGCAATAATGCAGTAAGCCCAATGTAAGAAAGTTTTTTTTGAGATTATATATTTCCTGAGCATTTTAATCAAGTCTGCAAAATAAAACAATCCTAAGAATTAATTCATAACTTGGTGTTATCTTTCCTTGCTAATATTTTAACAAATATGATTATGGTGTAATGAATTATGACTTTAAGAGGATCATATTTACAATTTTACACATAAAGGATAATATCATCTCCCTGATAAGCAGTTAAATAGATAGCTTTCTTATTAATAGCACAATGATACAATCAAATGATGGGTAATTTCTATTACCCTTACAAATAGATAAGTATATAGATGTGAAAGAAGCATTGATGTGGAAAATGTTAAAATAACAAATCTTATTAGATGAAAGAATTTAGAAATAACTTGTCAAGAGGGTAATGACCTCAATTAAATTTTATGTGCAATTATAATTGGCATTTTTAATAAAGGAATGCCATTGCAAATTGCATATTTGATATAATATTACAGGGCATCTTAATTCCTCTCAGTTGCATTTATATTAAATAAAAATCTTTGAGATAATCGAGGAAGATTTATAATTTAGAGTTTTGATAATCTGCTCAGATAATAGGTTTCAAATAGTTTCAATACAAACAAGAAGTGGGAATGTTATCTGATAGTGATCCTTTTTTCTTTTTTACCTAAAAGATGCTGCTATTCAACAGCTTTTGTTGATGTGGTGGGTATTGCTAGATGTAGTCAAGGTTGCAGCATCTTCAAGATGTAGTAAAATGAAATCTTTTTTTATTAATACGTCTAATTTGAGTCAAGAAAATTCACTGTGTGCGGAACTATCTATATCTATGTAATTTCCAGAGAAAGTTCTCAAAATGACCCCGTTTTCATCATTTGTGCATGTAGCTATAAGGAAAGTACAATGCCTTAAATTATCATTCTGGTCATGTCCTAGTTTCTAACTCCCAAACTAATACCAAAATAGTAACTTCAAAGTAGTTGTGCAAATATAATCAGTGAGTGTCTTGGTTAGGAGGAGGGGCTGCCTGTGGAGTCTTTCCTCCAAAACACTACTCAGTATAAGCTTCTTACTGATTTCTATTGTCAAGTAGTTTTGTTAATATTCAACTTCGATAGACTTAATAATACTGGAATTATGCAGGTTTTGGATCTGGGAGAATATTACAAAGAGGAGAGTCATCTTAAACATTCTCTCAATGTTTCTTGTTTCTCCTTTGCTTACATAAAATGGTAGGAGAAGAGTTGCAGTTGTAAATGTAATAGTTAAAAGGAATGAGTTTAATTGGTGCAAGACAAAGCAACTAATAAGAAGTATTGGCTTGGGGATGACATAGAAAAAATAAGCTATAATAGTTGTTAGGAAAGTACTTAATAGAAATTCTAAGCAAAAATAAATGGTGTCTATAGCATTTGCAAATAAGCAGCTGGTACCATTCACAGTCTACCCCAAAAACCTTCTGTTAATCTGGCACATCTTTAAAATGAAACACTGTGCATAATTTTTCATGGTTCAAATACTGCAGACTTTTCTTCAGGCACACCAAGAAAAGCCACTATCACAAGTGACCTGTGTAATTGAATGTGAGTTATTTTAGAAACAGATTTCCACAGAGGGAAGGAGAGCTGTGGCCATGGGGAATCCTCAGCATTTACTTTTTAAATTCTGAGTTGATACATGAATGTAAAAAGAGATAAACTGATATTGTTGAAAAAGAAATGGCTATTCTTTAATGAAAAGTGTATCATTTGCATACTGTGATATGTACGTAGAGATGTTTGTAGATACGCTTGGGATTTACTGTAAGCCAAGGACTAGATGCTGATGTAGTTTTGAAGATGAAATGTTTTATGGATGAAGAGCAGAATACTGCTCCATCAAAGCACATTTCAACAGAAAACTCTAGGGAAGGGCTGCAGTAACAACTTCACAGATTAGGTGAAATTTGGACAGTTAAGACCAAAAGCAACCCATAAATCCTGTGTCTCATCTAACTTTGGAGTAGCCTAAATTGATATTATATCCACATTTTTGGACTACAGTTTTTAATTCACCTAAACTGAAGATCCTTTCAATCCTTGAGGCTAATGCTTAGTTCTCATACAACATACTTGGCATCCAGTATGACGTTGAGAGTTACCTGGCTCTAGAGTGACCTTCTAAATGAGATAAAGTCATGAAAGCCAGTTCTAACAAGGATAAAACTTATATCAGCTGGTCTTGCAGCTGAGTATTCACTTGGTGTACCTTTTTTCATAAATAGTAGTTATATTAAATTCCTTTACAGAAAGAAGTAATCACATTTCTCAAGGTATTTGGTTGTGTTTGCAATCCAGGGATCTAAACTGATGACCACAGTTCACTGGAAATGTATTCTTACCATATTACAAGGACAGTTTTGTTGTTTTTTTTCAAAATTGTCTCTAGAGTCCAATTTGAAGTTTTCATGTATTAAATATAACATTTGAAATGAAATATACACTTTTTGCAGACCACATTTTTGACAGGTTTTTTTTTTTTTTTGCTGCATAAACTTCGCCGAACTTGTCTGAAGCAAGCAATCTGTAGAAATCTGTGTTTCTGGAGACAAGGGGTGCGTGAAGTTGCAGGAAACTTATATTTGTAAGACACTTTGAAAGCTGTTCTGTTGCTCAGGGAAACTTTTCTCTGAGCAACAGAAAACACTTTGTTTTGTGCAAACACAGAACACTAAACTACTGAGCAGTACCCTGTAAGCTAATATATTTTGCTGTTAATTCAAAAGTATATTTCATTTTATCATCATTTTTTCAAATTTAAAATATCTTACTGAAATATTTACTGAATTATTAATTTTTTAAATTATTTTTATCCAGTATATAACTAGACAGATGATCACTAAAAGGTATGTACTTTATCCCTGTCATTCAATGCTTGTCTACTTGATTTATTGTATTATAATATTCATTATTGCATAACATGGGAAATAGTGGCAATATTCTAAGTTACCTTTGGAAAATTAGTTCTCCTCCTATATCAACCCTTTTTGTAGCTTAGTGCATTACTATTATATTTTTAAAATATTTTAAATATTATTTGGAATATGAAGGCTATCATAAAAGCTATCTTACAGTCTCATGACATACCTGTGATGATGGACTCATGATCAAGTTCCCACATTGGAAGAACCAAGGGATGGAACCTTTTGGAAGGTACCATTATTTGCTGTCACTACAGTCTGCATTTGTGGGGTGTTTTTCAATGAAGCCACCACTTTCTGCTAGTCCAGTAAAAGACTCTTCTGATGTTTTTAGTGCTTAAAGCAATACATGCTGCTGTGACAATTTTGGCTGCCCAACAAAATCCTGACAGATGTTACTATAACTGGGAACTTGTGGAAGATAATTTAGAGTCATCTAACTGCCAAAAAAAGCATTTCAAGCTGAGAAAAGACCAAAAATCAGGGGATGGAATTGTAAATCAAGGAATCTCTTATTATCTCATGTTGATCACCAGATTTCGGTTATAATGTAAAACATTGCTGGGGGAGGTAAAGTCTTTTTATGCAAGAACAGTAACATACTTGCCCCTCTGTTTGCATGAAATTAATCTGATTTCCAAGTGACCGAAGTATAGGAACATTGGGTAGGTACTGTGTTTTATCTCTTAGAACAACACTGTAGCAATGATAGTACTATACTTCTAAAAGAAATATAATTATTTCATAATAAATAAACTTTTCTTTCCCACACAGATAAAAAGCCCTAATCTCTTGGCCTTTTCTATAGTATCTGCAATAGAACTGAAGTAACTTGTAAACTATTGATTATTTCATGTCACTGGAGTGTGGATTTTAATTACAGGATTTTTATTTTAAAATATTTGTTCAACCAAGAGTGCATGATGCTGCCATACCTGGGATTTATTTGCAATACCACCTCACTTAAATACCTTAAGAAAGAGTTGCCATGATACACTTATACTCCTAAAACATAATATGGCAGCCCCAACCTGGAAGTCAAAACAGAAGCCTTTGAGATAGTGTGCTAAAAGTCAAGTCACTAGCAAATATGCAGTACCACAACATTGATGTGCTCCACTGAGAGTTTGGCTGAAATCTATGGATTCATTACAGTATTCAGTACTATTTCAGTTTTTTCTTTTTCTGTTCTTTCCAGTGACATGCTTAAAAGTTATACTTGGGGCTTTCTTATTTAATTTTTTCCTGTTCCATGGTATTCTATTTTTTTTTTTTTTTTTTGCTTTGCAAAGAAACCATGCTAGCAGGATATACCCATTATCTAGACAGGACTAACAAACCTGTAGGATAAGCATCAATATGCTCAGCAACTCCCAATGTGAGACTTATGGTTGCCTTTCTTACCATCTGTGGCTGTTTTCGGTGGTCTTTGACCAAGTTCTTCTGCTTAACTAAGTAATTTTCTCAGATGAGGCTATACAGCTGGGCTCTGTCAAAAAGGCTTTGTATCAGAAAGTGGAACCTCTTGGAGGAGAGTTGGCATTAAACTTGTGAATGAACAGTAGTTTGGAGGGGGTACAAATGGAAATGCTGCTGAAAGTAAGAAACAGAGTAGTATCTGAGGATGACTTTAATAAAGTCATTATGTGAGCTCCACCCAATGCTCAGGTGTAATTGAGTGCACAACAAAAAAAAATATTTATAAGTCCCTTTGGATTTTGCTAACAAAAATATGGAGAGGATAGAGACCATATAAGGAACTTCAGGTACTTAATTCTGTAAAAGTAAATAATAAGTTTAGCTACATAGGGGAGTAAGACAGGGAAATGCTTTCTCTTATGCTGCTTGAGAATTTATAAAAAAGGAACAGGAAATGTTCACCATAGGGAAAAATCACAAGCTCTACCTTTTATTGTTATATCTTATGGTGTTTAGACTTGAAGAAACTCATCTTAGATTTATACTAAGTCAAGGAAAACCACTAATGGGGTTTTTTCATACTGGGATTTTGCTTTATCTTCTAGAAAATACTACTGAGTATTTTTAAAAAAAATCTTTTTTTTATTACTTTGCTTTTTATAATCTTAACCAGTATATATTTCATTTATTCATTCATCACAGCGAAATGCTATCTTCATGAATCACCTCTGGTGTGAATGATCACTTTTTTTGTAGGTGAGAAGCAATTGGCAATTTATCCTCTAAAAATCTGGATCATTGTCAGTGCTTTTCAGAATATCTTCCAGAATGTATAGACTCCATAGATAATGGATTCATTTTCTTTGCAAATTAAAAAAGGGTTTACTTTTAGAGATATGCTAACTTCATAAAAGCAAAGTAGTCTTTGCTACTTTATATAAAAAATTAATATGTTTACGAACAAACCTATTATTATATCTGGTTTTTGGTAAAAGTTTTATAATTTGATTATATTTATGTGAAAAAGACGTGTCAGATATCATACTGAAATTGTGAAGAGTAATCTCAGGTTTAGGTAGGGCAGAGATAAGTCTAGAGAGTTGATAAGTTAAACAGCATTATGATACATAGCTATGAAAAAGTAATTCAGAATATTGCTGTTTATATTCCAATTAAATATTAAAGGTTCACATTAAGGTCAGCTAGATTTTGTTCAATCAGAGAGCACTCAAGTGTCAGTAAAGAAGTTCTCAGTCAAAACAGAATAGAAAGTGTGGGAGGGAAATGATTATTTAAATTTCTTCTCTTATAATTATCTCTATGATTATTTCAGGCATGAGGAAAGCTCAAGCATTATATTAACATTAGTAATTTCTCACTTTGTGTCTGAACATATCCTTGGGCTGCACTTTAACAACTCCTCTATTTTGTCTTCATCTCGTGAACTTGGTCTGAGATCTTCTGATTTGTGATCCTTAAAAAAACTGATGTTAGTGAACCACTCAGGATAGAAGGCAGATATTAAACTATGCCTTATGGTATCACCTGTCTTCAAAGTCTGGCTTGGCTGTCATTGATCTACTGGTAGATTCCTCCTGTCAAATCAGTGTCTATAAATACGGCAAAAGAATTGGTGGTGCAAGTTTCCATACTCTTAGTACTGTGTTCCAGTTCTTCAAGGATCACTTAAAAGAATATTCTAGTGGTTTATTTTTCATCCTTATTCTGCCCTGTGTATTCACTAAGTCCTACTTGTAAGTAAGAGCTTTGCTTTTGCTTGTTCCTTGCCTTTAGGAGCCAAAACTGAGATCATTGTCTCCTTTCACCTAATTTTCTGACCATCTATTTAGAAAATTTAGTTCTTGGGCAGGATGGGCTAGAATTGATGGCTTCTATCCCTGGCAGTGAAGGGAAGTACTGAACAATCCCTCATACTGAATTAATCTTATGCTGTTCATGTCTTGCTTCACATTAAATGTGCAAAGAAATACCACATTTTTAGGTTTTCAATCTGTGACATTTTATATATTGTGTCTAATTTAAAATATCTAAGTATATAAATAGACAACCCCTCCTCAAACAACTACAACCAGGAACTAAAATGTGGAAATTAAAGTTTCCTTTTGGAAGAATGAGTTTGTAGGCCCTTGTTCAGAGCCTATGGATAAAGTACTTTTTTACTCTGCTCAGTTGATTCCGGAACTGTTGCAGTGATACCAAGAAAATGATCATATTCATGGAGTTATACATACTAGAGCAGCGTTGAGATTTCCTCACATGCCTCCTTTCCCTGAAAGAAAAAAGCAAACCTGAACAATTTTTCTTTGTTTATAATAGGAGTAATGCTTAGCAAAGTTTTCATAAGTTAATTGGCAGAAGATGCTGACTTATACAGAAACACACGTGTTTCTGTATATATATTTCTTTTTAAACATTGTCATAAACCCATAGACTTGAATGAAACTGCTGACATAATCCATGTTCAATACTTTGATGAATGAGGAACATAGTACTGTTTTTTATTTATGCTGTGCCATAAAGCCGAGCTTAAATTTAGAAAAGACAGAAGATAAAAGAGTTTGAAAATAAAAAATACTGTTCTTCAGTATCTATAGAAGCATAAAGTAATATAGTAAGTGGGTTATTGCTATTGTGTTTTCTCCAACTATTACATAAGACATTTTAATTTATCATCTGAATCCAAGCTGATGTCTGCTCACTTACTGAGTGAAGTATTTAAACAGAAGAAACATTAGGAAATCTAAAGTTAAAAATACTTTACTTCAAGATACCAAAAAGCTCCACTGTATCAATAAGCCCATCAACAGTACAGGGTTGGGGCAGAGTGGCTGGAAAGCTGCCCAGTAGAATAGAGCCTGGGGGTGCTGGTTGAATGTGGCTGAACATGAGCCAGCTGTGCCCAGGTGGCCAAGAAGGCCAATGGTATCCTGGCCTGGATCAGCAATGGTGTGGCCAGCAGGATCAGGGCAGGGATTGTCCCTCTGTGCTCAGCACTGGTGAGGCCACAGCTCAAGTGCTGTGTCCAGTTCCAGTCCCCCCACTACAAGAAGGACATTGAGAGGCTGGAGGGTGTCCAGAGAAGGGCAGTGGAGCTGGTGAGGGCCTGAATCACAGGTCCTGGGAAGAGTGGCTTCTCTTCTCCATTTAGTCTGGAGAAAAGAAGATTCAGGGGAGGCCTTACGGCTCTCTACAACTACCTGAAAGAAGGTTGTAGCCAGGTGAGAGTTGGCCTCTTCTTCCAGGTAACAAGTGATAGAACAAGAGGAAATGGCCTCAAGTTGCACCAGGGAAAATTTAGGCTGGGTATTATGGAAATTATTCACTTGTTCACTGAAAGAGTTGTCAAGCATTGAAGTAGTCTTCCCAGGGTAAGCTCCACCACCCCTGAAAATGTTCAAAAAGCATGTAGACACTTTGCTTAGGGACATTATTTAGTGGTGGAATTGGCAGTTGGACTCAATGATCTTAGAGGCTTCTTCCAACCATGGTGATTCTATGATTCCATCTTTTTCACATATCATTGCTGTGTTTGATTGTGGCATCTTCAACATCCCCTGGTAAAAATTAGTATGTTCACAAGTGTTAGGAAATAGCTTCAAACTTGAAATCCAATTAAAGCTTTCCATATACTCTTGTGCTGAGTAAAAGAAACTCCAAAAAAACAACCTCCCCAAACTATTCATAAGAGGTAGTGAATTTGAACATAATCATATTTAGATCATCTTTATTATGAGATTTTTGCAATATGGTCTGCACGTTGCTTTAAAGAAGCCTACATTTCAGAGCCTGATTTTTCTATGGATCATTTTTTTTGGATACTTGTTTTAAGCTAGATGAGCAAATCCCATCTTTTCTGCCCCTATCATGATTTTCTGTATGTTAGTGCTAGAGGCAGGCATTTATACATATTGTAGCAACTCTCAAAATAAGTGTTTCCTCTTTGGATATCCTAAAAGATCCATGAATTTCAAAATGTGAATCATAAAATAAGTGTATATATATACACACACAGATGCATGAAATTGCACTTGCATGTTTTTCATACCTGAATTCTGTGACATTTACCCACTGTTTTGTTTTTTGTTCTGCCATAAAACCACTGAAATGAGAGACATGTGAAATACAGTTTTAAAATGTAAAAGAATAATGCTTTCAGCTATATATGAATTTAGACCTGGAGTCCCATCAGTAAATTGCAATAAAATGAGATTATGCACACATCTGTATACACGGAATTTATTTGAAACAATTTCTACATGAGACAAAGCAGCTAGATCTTGTCAATCCAGTCTTCAACAAAACATTTTTTGTAGTTATGCCTCACTGAACACAATGAAAGTGTCTGCTGATAGAATATTAGTAAACATGCAAGTTAAAGCAATTTAATATGGCTAACATTTTGAGCTAAAGAAAGGGTGAGAGCCCACTCTGGACTTTTATCTTGCACTGAAGAGGAGTTAAGCAGCAGACTACCCAGGCTTGATCGTTGATTAATATTTTCATGGAGGATGATAAAAAAAGGTAGAAGCAAGCTCATAATATTTTATAATAGCACAAATTTCAAGATCTTCCTTGATAAGGAACATGAGTAAAATGTTATACAGGGAGAAAAGAATGAGTTGAAGAGTTGGACTAATGTATGTGAGAAAACAGTTAGTAGTTTAGAGTGCACCCTCATCTCTGTAGGGACATAAAGGAAGAATTTCTACAATGAAATAGTTTTTCAACATTGACAAATAAATAAAGAAATTAAGAATGTGGATGTTAAACATATTCAGGACATCATGCCATTTTTAGTTATGAAAAAGTAACTGCAGACAAAATATTTGTAGGACAAATGACCAAATGACCAAGCATTTTTTATCACACTGTCTTGAGTATAAATGTTGGTTTTAACAGATGTGGAAGTCTGAACCAGTTTTTAAGAAGAGGACATGAAAATACCAAAATCTTTTCACACCTGTGGTACAATTTGGTCTCAGGGTTGTCTAAGAAGATGCCTTCTGTCTTTTTTTTTCCCCTCCTCTTGTTCAACAGCAACCCCATGATACAAATATATTTCCTTTCTCAGCTGCAGTTAGAGGACTGCTATCAGTGTCTGACACCTTCATGCCTGGTTCTCAGTCAGACACTGACTAAAAGTCATTCCGAGTCAGCATGTCAAGAACATTCTGACAAAGCCTCGAGTAAGTAAGAGTTACAGGGAAGCTGGGAGACAGGTTTACAATTGCAGCAAGCAAATCTTGTGGATATTTGGTACAAGTAAGTTTCAACTGAATTGGAAATGGTGCTGGAAGCAATGAGGAGACCTGTGAGGGGATAGGCACAGCTTTCTGGTAGCGACAATTGAGATGGAAAGAGAAGGTGTTCATGTACACAGGAGGGAAAGAGGGCTCATGGGCTCAAACAGAGCAATGCAGGCATGCTGCTTCCAGACTGCAGCTGTGGGATGCTGTGCAAACTAGGCCAGTGAGAACTCAGGGATGTCAGGCAGACACTTTTTTTTCCTTTTTTTTTTGGTTGTTTTCTCTTTGTTTGGTTTTTGGGTTTTTTTTTTTTTTGGTATGAGTATGAAAATAATTATCACGTTATGATGCCAGCTTCTGTTACATTTTCAGCCTTCTTGTTACATTTTCAAACTATCAATTCCATGCTTTTTTTTGCATGGGGGAACTTTTCTATAAATATCCGCACTGTATTTACTTGACAATAATTAGGCTGCTGATGTAACATAATGTATATTAATAGGGTTGGGTTTTTTTTTTACTTTTTCCTCAGATTTCTATTCATCCTTTGCACTTTTACTTGCCTTGCTTTGAAGACAGATATTTTTGCTCTCTGTTGGTCTAGTGCTTTCAAAAGTAGGGTTTTGATCCATGACTTCAAAACTAAAGTGTGTGCTACTGGGTAGAAAGCACTCAAAAACATGTAGGCTTGTGTATTTTGAAAGTTCTGAATTTAGTCTTCAGTTTAATACTTCCTTATCTTTGCTACAGAATATTTCCTAGTGCAGAATGTAAATTGAGTGTTCTTTCATAACTTCCAGTTTTCTCAAAAAAGACTGGTCATTATATGTTGGGCAGAGGGCAAAAAAAATCCTACAATTTTTGTAATTTCTCCCTTTTCCCATTTTTCTTACTTTTTCTTAACTATTTACTTTTTTTTCAGTAGGAATCAAAATATGTACCATTTGTTTTACTACAAGCAAGACTGCATTCTGTATCTTTCAGTTTCAGCATTTGCAGATTTTTTAAAGACTTCTTCATTTTCTAAAAACTAATCTTATTTTAATGATTTAAGTCCCGTGTAGCAGCAAAATCTTCATATTTAAAAATAGTGATGCTGTAAATCTTGGAATCAATAGCTTCCAATAACCTTGTACTCTTCAGTATGTATGGTCTCTGATGAATACATAATGTGTTTAGTCTCTTCATGTCAAAATATCATTACATAATATCTCATATATAGTTTCCCCTGAAAATGCCCCAACAGAACTTAATGTTATTTACTCTTGACAGAATGTGCAACACCTTATTTTTTGTTCATTTCTTAAGATGTGAATTCTAGAATAAAATTGAATCCTTTGCAAAGGACTGCACTTGGACAGTGCAAAGTCATGTGCCTCATCTAAGATTTGAAACAAATTATTGAAATGGGTTTTTAGAAGAGTCATAATTACTATAGAAGCTTTCTGCACATAAATGAATATGATTTAGCTGCATATATTTACTTAGAATGTAATTACTTGGCAATCTATTACTGCTCAGCTTTGCTGAGTCTATTTTTAGAATCAAATCATTATGTGTGCTTTTCCTCTCACTACATGGATCCTGTGCTGCCATTCCTATGCTACTGAACTACAAAAGACAGCACTTTTATACAAGGCATCTGAAAGAAGATAAATTGGCCACAAGACACGCTTTACAATAACTGAAGTGTTTTTATACATAAATTGTGTTTTAGGAAATGCCAAGCAAGGATGTTGTGATAGATGAAAGACATAGCGCTGGATTAAATGGTGTGTCCAAGAGAAGCTTCCTTAGAAATCAACATGCCAGAATGATGGAGCAGGAAGAACCTTATATTGGCTCTAAGTAGGTGAAGCCCTTGGCTATAAGATGGGCCATCCCTGTCTTCACCTCAGGCTTTTTTTTAATACTTGTGGAATAACCTATTCACATCCCTAAATCCTAAAATGAACACCACTTTCTAAATTTTTCATCTTTAATTTGAGCTAATGAGATTTTCAAAATATTTAATGTTTTCATCTTCACTGCCCTTTTCTTAAGCCATGGAAAGTTTCAGTTTACTTTTGTGTGGCAGCTGGTATATTAGCTCACAAGAACAAAATTTTCCTTGCTATAAACACTTGAATTTGTTGTTTGATCAGCTTAGATTCTCCTCAGCTGAGGACGCCTTAGGTATCAACATTCCTATTCCTCCCTGTATCACATATGAAATTTTTACCACAGTCCTGTCTGCACTCTGATTCTTCTTCCTTCCCATAGATTTTTTGATTATCCAGTCTCAATCCTCCCATATTATTTGAACAATTCTGTTTCTCTCTCTTTTCTTTTCTTTTTCCTAACAACTGATTGGGAAATCACATTTTCTTCTTTTTCTTTTTCCAGTTTCAGAAACTATATGAAATAACACATTAATTTGAGAAATTTAATGAAAGGGAAACCCTACATCTTGTCTAATTCCTTCATTCTGCTGTGAACAAGACATAAATTATTACTTGTTAAAGCTTTAGTTTTTATTTGGGGAGCTACCTAAATATGACTGGCTAAAGCATGGATGTTTAATTTTACTGCAATATGCTATTTGGGATGTGCCCCAAATGATTTCTTAGCATTTACCTTGAGAAGTTAAAGTCCTAATATCTGAAAGTTACTGATAACCTCTAGCCAAATGAATAAATCTATGTTTGTGAATTTTCTCTGCATATGAATTGCTAAAGGAGAGCACAGCAATTCCAGTTGCTGTCTGCTATAAATGAATAAAGTCAGTGAGTGAAATATTCATAGTCCAGTAGGATATCCTGGAAAAGTCTTCATTAACTAATACTTTTCTCCAGTAGAATAACTTAAACTCTGCTTGTAGTCTAGCATAATCAAAATGGATTCTGGTAGTTCCTGACTAGGCACATACCCAAGCCCATTTATTTTTCAGTACTTCAAAAATGTAATACAAGAAAAATATGACAATATGTGTATAAAGTGACTATACACACCTCTGAGATGAAAATGACATTCAGTGCTACATTTTGATGTCATGTGAGCTTTGACATAGGAAGTGTTAGGGTGGGTGCACAAAAAATAACACTTTGGAGATGAGGGTAGAACAGTTAAAAATTGTGAATTCTAACTCCCTTGGTCTCCCATAGTGACATTTTTCTTTTTAATAGATGCTGATTTAGACTGCTAAATTAATGTGTATGAGTTTTAGTTAATTTTCTATTGGCACAGAGACTTTGATTTTTTAACCTTTTCCTCCACTTTGTCAAGGTGCTGATGTGTGACAATGTTCTCTTGATTAGAATGATGACTGAGAGTACTTCAGCAAGAAACAGTGCTTTATGGGAATGAAGAAATAATAATATATGTATGCATCTTATAAAAGATGGATATGAGCAGGAGGGAGACTTATTTTCTAAAGCTGTGAAAGGGTTTGTGTTTTGGTTTTTAATGATGCCTGATCACTGAAAAAGTAAAGCGTTGGCCATTCTAGTGCCAATGGTGGCTTCTGTCTGGTAAGGCTGTGCCTTCCACTTTCTTTTTTGGTTGTAAATAATGTGCATGTGTGGAATATGCTAGAGCCTAGCATTATGTCCAGAGGGCCCAAATGTACTGTAAGATTAGAAAAGCCATTCAATTGGCATTTTTATCAGTGTAGTCACCTTAGAAGACTCTAAAAGGAGTCATCATTGCTTGGTTTTCATTTGCTTGGTCCTTTGTTTTTCTTCCTTGTCACTATTCATAAGCCTCTGGGAGGAGTTCCCTGGCTGCCTGCTGGCTCTGAAACTCCTATAATAAGAGCTCAGGGAATTCCTCAGCACTCACACAGTGAGAACACAGTGAACTACTGCAGCTGAGCTCAGTGCTGCTGCCTGCTTATGAGCTGGAGCTGCTCACATTGCTGTCTGACTGACACCCCTGGAACAAGGAATAGCTGTCAAAGTCTGGGGACAGGGGAGGCTGCTTTACATTAGGCCAAATGACAACAACTGCCTTTTGAGGTTTTGAAATGTGTTTTTGTTTTAGATGACACGAACAGCATCTTTTGAATGTGTTGCAAATTATATGTGCGAATGCTGCTTTTGATTTAAGTAAAATATTTCTCATTTCTGAAACAGAATGCAGAGTAATTTTTAGCCCTATCTCTGAGTATTTACAGGTCCCATTTTTAGTCTTCATTATGATTCTTTTCATATAGATGCCAATTTTATGACAGTGCTTTACAAATAAGGTGAGAAAAATATTTGTTCTGAATAGGATTTCTTTGTGAGTTTTAGATAGACATTTAATTTTTCTATATTTTGCACATGACATGAAAACAAATACTCAAAAATACTTCTGACAAAGAAGGTTTATATCAGCTATATTTAAATATTTTAAGTGGAGACAGTGGATTGGCCACATGTGCATTCTATAACTGCATTATTTTCTTTTCTATCCTCTTAACTCAAACTTTAATCTGCTTTTTCCTGAATGCTGCAAAGAAACTATATCCTTTGAAACTGTCACTAAGAAAAATTACCTGAGGGCATTCTGACTTTCTGCTTAAGCTTTATTTTGTCATTTATTTCTATTAACAATCATTAAGGAATTTAATAATTATAAGCCTCATTAGCATTTTAATGAGACCAGTGGCCATTGCTAAGTGTAATTAAATTAGTTTTATTGTATGATATTTTGAAGCTGTGATTAAATTAAGTTTTACTGTGCTTTGAAGACTAAACCTGTAGAGATCACTCTTCAGCAACGGTCTTGTTAACGTGTGAAGAGTCTGCAAAATAGACATAGCCAGGAAAAAAGGCAAAATATTCCCTACTGACGTTAATCACAAAAAATGAGAAATCAAATGTTCCTGCTGCCACCAGCTCTAAGATTACAAATATATTCTTAGTGACAACAGCAGCCTGTTAAATATTGTGAGTAGCCTTGTATAATCTATTTTTAATTTTTTAAAATAACATCTAGATGATCTGGAAAATTGTCCTTTATAATCAGGGAGAGAATCTTACATTTCTTGCTCAGACAAAACTTCCATTGAGTTCAAATGGAATTTCACCCCATTAAGAACAGCAGGGTGTCTAAAAGCAAAGTATTATTGGTGTTTGTTGAAGTTATTATAGTTCTAGAGAAATCAATTAATTGAGGAGTGAGGAAAGACAGCGAGAAGAGGAAAAGAGATGCTACAATTTGAATCAGTTAAATTCCTATGATCTGTCCATTAAAATCCTATGAAAAGACACACAACCATAGGATTGGGCATATATTGGTCCATGTCCAACCTCTGTGAAATTGTCAATAGAGTGCACTGAACTAGAAGAGGGTAAGAACTCTGTAAACACTGGAAGGTAGTTTGTATGTTCTCACCCATTTATCAAGTAACAACTGCTGTCTGCCTTGCAGGTTCCCATCTTCTCTTATTATCATGTTTGTACCAGAATATGCTGCCCCATTTAGTTGGACTTCAATAATCATAAAGTCTGTTAACAAGTTAACAAGAAGTAGAGTCTCTACTCTTAAAGACCTTGCCTCATGTAGGAACCAAATTCAGAATCCCCACCAGTTTAATGATTTTTGTTATAATTATATTCCTTCTTCCAGTAGTGCTTGCTTCACGTTAAAAAAAAAAAAAAGTTAAAAAAAACCCAACAAAACAAAACCAAATAACCCAAAACCAAAAACTTATTTGCAGTGTTAATGTTTTAGTTCAAATAGCAGCAGACAGGGATTCAAATGTAAAGGTTCCTTTCTTTATAATCAGTAAGGGTTAAATATAGTCTAAAGTTTACATTTCTAAGGCTTTTTCTTTTTTTTTTTTTTTTTTTTGATACAGAAAAATAAATACAAAATAGCGAGCACTTTATTTTTATTTGATTTTATCCTTGCAAAGCTGAGAACTTGAAGGGATTTGGGTCACCCACATGCATGTGTTTGTTGAGTTCAAGACAGTGCTTAGGATAGTGTGGACAGAGGAATCCTGAATCAAATTGTTATCAGATCAAATAATTCCAATTGTAGAAAATCATAGCAGGAAAAGTGACCAAAGCAAAACTGTGCTTAATTGTAGTATTGGAAAGTTGTTTCCACTTTCAACCTCATATTTGCTTTCCTAAATCAGGTCTATTACGTATTTGATTGTATTTTAACTTATCTGCATTTAAAGAACTATTTAGCATCTTTAAATCAATTTATGCTGTGATAGCTCACAGTGTATAGACCACACAGGAGCTCTGCCAGTAGGGCAAATGACTGACCAAATTATAGATCAAACCTAAAATCAGATATATTACAAACTGTGAGAAAGCTTTCAGCTTAGATACGAGTCCTGCTTCATGAAAATACTTATTTGTGAATAAGTTTTTAGAAGGTTTTATCTGGGCCTGGAAGAAACATTTCTGTGGTATGCACTTGTAAGTCAAAATCCTAATTCTCTTCCCGTGTCTCTTCTCCTAATGTGCCCTGAAGCTAGCCAGGCTTGTGCATTTGAGAAGTGCTTCAACATTCAGCTCACAGATAAAGGATAAAACATAGTACTCTATTTTTAGCTACATTGTAACTTCTGATGAACTGCAGGTCATCAAAATTAGGGGTGCTTCCGTGAGTCTTTTTATCGCTAGACTGTTCCAGCAGTATTTTTATAATAAAGTAACAGTTCATAGTATATAAAACCAGTAAATGTCCTTGGTACCTGTGAGAAGAATATGGGAGATGCAAAAATTTTGCATTGAGAGAAAAGGGCTGGATAATTTGTTACTCATCTCTGACACTGTAAGCTTGTTCCCAGAAAGGTGTTACCTAGATGTTTCTGTGGTTTTTAATAGCGTGAGAAGCCATCTTCCCTTTCCTTGGGAGATGTCTCCACAAGCCATCCATCATCACTGAGTACAGCAGGAATCCCACCCATTGCAAAGTCCAAGCATTCCCTGTAGAACATTTTTTTTTTCAATTTCTGCTCTTTACAGATAGTACAGAGTTTAGGAGTTTTGTTCCTATGAAATTCATTCAGTGTATTCAGGTGCCTGAAGAGGAAACTATCTCAGCTCCTGCTTGCTATTATTTACTCTTAGACCTTATTTTAACTGATACTGCTGGTATTACAGAATGAAGTTTTGAAATACCCTCAAAAGCAGCATAACAAGATAGCTGTGTTTTCTGATGAATTGCTTTACAGAGATTGTAAGCATGCATTTTTCAGGATAGCTACTTGTATACCACACAAAGCACATGTTTGCTTGTGGGAATTGTGTGGTTTTGCTGTAATTACCAGAACCTATTGATTGTCTTCCATTATGTTAATGCTTCCAAATTAAGCAATATGAAGCAATTTTCTGCCATCCTGTATCTCAGAAGCCTAGGGATATTATTTGCAACTTTTACTGCAAGTCTAGACACCTCTATGAATAAAACTAATAATTTACTTCATTGTAAGTTTGTCTTCTGATTGTAATCAATGAACCTTGCACTATGGAATAATAATGAGGTGACAAATGAGGAAATAACCCTTCTGAGGTAAGGAAAGGGTGATGATAAAAGGCACAATGAGCATTCAATTGACTTCTTAAACAAAAATACTTTTGCCCCTTCTTTTGAAGGCTGGCTACTTTCAAATAATCATAAGCTGTTTGTAGCTATGACCACTTCAAAAAAAAAAGGAATAATTTTAATGATGATCCGTTATCATAATTGCTTCAGCATATCCTGAACTAGCTAAAAGACCTTAATTCTAGCCATATAGTACTTTATTGGCTTTTGATATACTGTGTCATCTGTTCAATTTGTGGGAAACTATCAAAGGTGAATAACTGAATTCTAGGGGTGAAAACACCAAAAGATTTCTGCCAATTATTTCCAAGATCAGCTGCATTAAAGTTGCCCTAATTTTGCTTCTTCTACACTTACTTCAGAAATATGAATATATTCTGATTTCAAATTTGGTTTCAATCTCTTTTAGGATAATTCCTGCCACTCACCATTTCTGTTTCATAGATTTGTAATTTACTGTCATATTTTCTGTTATTTAGTCCATTCTCAAAATCTTCCAGTTGATTCTATGACTTTTACTTCATTTCCTAACTTATGTATCTATATTTTTATTTCTGTTTCTTCTTCTCTTTTCTTAGATTTGTTCTTTTCCTTACCACCCTCACTATTTATTTTAATGCTTCTTATGATTCTCTTTTGTTATAAAGTTCTTTCTATTTTTGCATACATTTCCTATTTGCTGTCATGTGCTGTGACCTGAACAAAGGTCACAGACATAATTTTGAGATGTAAAGGTGGCTTTATATTTCTGTGTGACCCTATGCACTTGGAAAGTTAACAAAATAGAAACATTCAAAGGTGTGGGTGGGTTTGTTATGTTTATTGTTTCTAAATGCATGCATTAACACATGCACCACTATTTGTATATTGCTTTTGACAAGGGAAATAAATACCTCAACTTCTTCAAGTAGTCAGAGGATAAGAAATAAATGTATTGGTAGATTTGTGGATGTACAAGTCTGTAAATCTCCAACATTTATTCTTAAAGAAGAACGGTAATGAAAATATTTTAGCATTCTGAGCCCTTTCTATCAGGAACTTCAAATCTGAGAGTTTGCTGAAATATCAGGAAAACTATGATCTTTGCTGAAATATCAGGAAAACTATGATTTCTTCATTTTTTCCCGAAAGGGCTCATTGGCACAGAGCAAAGGTCATACTCAGAATCCGGAGAATATCCATATCCTTGGTTTAGAAAATGTAGTAGTAGAAATGTTTATTTATTTATTAAACAAATTAGTTAGATACCAGTTTCTTCATTAATTTCTTTTTGCATGGTAATTGTGGTATTTTTGTTCTCTTTGTTTTTATTTTGCTAGTAGATTTTATACATCATCCTTGAGACTAATTGGTCTGTTTGAACTGAACTGCTCTATCCCAATCCAAAGTGAGCTAGGTTTGACAGAAAAATCTACCACCCAGCTGAATGGAAAAGGCTGAGACACAGAGACAAACAGGAATATTTTTGCTGCATTGGTGGATGTTATATAGGAGACTTGCTTCCCCTAGTTGCTTGCTCCCTTAGAGATAAAAAGATGAGCACTTTCAGAAGATTAAAAAAAACCCTAAACAAACCAAACTAACATACAAAACCCTTCCAAACAATGGGGAAAAAACTCAAACAAACAAAACCAGCCATGATAAAGAGCAGGACTGTGTGTTCACAAGTGTCGGTGTTTCTACAGGTAATAATGTCACTTGTAGCCCATAAGAGGCCTCAGTCCTGGTTATAGAAAACATTCCCCTGCTGAGAAAACATTCTTCTCACATTGAAGTGGGTGTGCTTAGAAGCAGTACTTTATCAAGTCAAAGAAGCTTAGATACCTATACATGTACACATGACAGAGGATTCAGCATGGCTTACTTACCTATTCCAAGATAGTTTGGTTGACTTCTGTTGCAAGGAGGCCTGTCTCTATTCAGTCCTGTGTTTTTTGTTACAGAAATAAGGCTGAAGTAGATTGTAGTACTGCCTTTACATTCTGTGGTCATCCTGAGCTGAAAAGGTGAACACAAAAGGATGATTATTTTGTCTACGTGGTCCATGGTGCACCACAGAGTGCATGCAGGGCCACCACGACCACCACAGCTTGGTCCTTGTGTGGGTGTACCAGGTTGCTTTGCTAACCTTTAGTTATAAAGTTAAAGTTTTTCACTCAACTGGGGCAAATGCACTGAGCAGTGTAGACAGAGCAGGTCTCTGAGTCCTGAGCAAAGCTTTGAATCCTACTATCAGCACAGGATGCTCTGAAGAGGTTCTAGGAAATGGCTGGAATGTATTATTCTTTTGGAAACAAATATAGGCTATTAATGGAGCTTTCATGGGTGTGAATAAGCACTTCTGGACAGGAAAAAAAATTTGCTTAATTGTACTAAATCAAAAATTAATTTTTCATTTTCTTTGTTATGTTAGAAGACTTGTTGGTTTTTACATTGCTTTGTCATGCACTGAGAAGGAGTAAAGCAGCATACAAGACTAATGTTGGTTTGCTTTTGTAAAGACACTGAATATCAATGATTCTAAACTATATTACTATGGAGGAATTCTTTATAGAGAAAGCAGACTTATGAGGTAGACTTCTTACCAAACAGATTGACTAACCCTGATTTAGATGTTTCTGGAGTTGTTTTTTTTTTAAATGGCCTCCCCACCAGTCAATTTGGACAATGAAGAATAGTAATTTTTTAAGCCTGGTAGTATTTTTTAAGAAAAGCATTGGTTAAATATAGAATTTATTTATTCTCCATTTTCATACTCAGGAAGTTTAGGAGAATTACCTTTTTTTTTTTTTAAACCACAGAATCATAGAATGGCCTGAGTTGGAAGGTTGTTTTGGTTGGAAGAGACCTTTTAATCATCTTCTGTTAGATGATACTGCTCAAAAGGCCTGATCATACATCTGCCTTCCTGATACCTATCTTAAGTAGATCTTTCACATTCAAAAGGAAAAAAAACATACCTGGACTCTGCTTACTATGATTAGTTTGAAAGATTTGGATATTTTAAAGGTTTGCCTGGAAACTGTGTAATAATTTGATATATTTCTAAAGAGAAAATTCAGTTTGCACAAACACAATGCTTTTTAGTAAGGTTCTAAGCTTGTACTAGTGACCACACTTGCACAGCATTCATATATCAGATTCTGTAATCCCTGAGGATTCACAGGCTAAATCTCCTGAAGAGGTGTAGCCACAGTCAAGCCATGAGATTAAATAACCATTAATATGTATGAAATCTGGTAAGGATACCTTTTGGGGTGCACCTGACAAGGAGCACACCCAGTTTGTTTTAGTACAACACTCAAAGAGAACAGTGAAACCACTAATCAGTATGTTTCAGAGAGGATACAGTAAGGAGGTGTAACCTGCCTTTTGCTGAATTAATCCACTGCTGCTACATCTTGATAAAATCCGTGCTTCTGAGCATCGTTCTTTCAGTGTGCATGATGTGCAGGCAAACAATTTTTTTTTTAACTTACCAGAATCCTTTCTGTTCTTTGACAAAACTGATGGGGCAGGTACCTCCTAAGTACTGATGTGGAAGCAGTTGGTTGACATCTTGTGACTGAGTCCAGGATTAGATTCCTAAATTGAATTACTCTCCAGACATGACCTCTGTTTTTAAGAATCTGATGTTCACTAGAAAGGCTTCCTAAAAACTTTCAGTCTTTAAACATAAAAGTTGCTTTCAAGTTAATAATTAAGGCATTTAAAAAGAAAGGAGTGGAATGCATTTGATCTAGCTTTTCATATTTCTAAGTATGCCAAATAAGAGTGCCTTGAATAAAGCTGCTGAATTCATAAGGTTACGAGTGTGAAGTAAAATAGTGCCATGTGGTTTAGAGGAGGAATTTATACAAGGAAACACTCAGCCAGAATTACTCCAGAGAACATACACCAAAAGATAGAGACTATATTTTTTACGTATTGCCTTTTATAAAATAATACTTCTAAAACTTAATAAATATTTTTCCTAGTAAAAGACAGTGGCAATAATAATTAATGCTTTTCTCCCAATATTTGCTAATACTTTTGTAGAAATTAACAAAGGAAAAATATGAGGAAAAAATATTGAGAGAGCGAAATAAATTCTTAGTTTATGATAAAAATTCTTGAGTGTGAAAAAAGACATTTGCAGAAAAGCCTTTGTCAAAGGCAGTTTAATTTGCAGAATTTAGAAAGAATTGTTTACGCTTTGGATAAATGTACGTACAGCTTTTAGGAAAATTACCTTTGCATTACTTACTTCACTAATTACCTCCAAAACACCTCTAAAGCGTACAGTATAATTTCAAGTCATGTTAAATGGACAAAAATTGCAAAGTACTTTTCTAAAGTTCAGGTGTTAGAACTAACATCTTTGACATAATTTATTTACTAAAACTGTGCATGTCTTGAAACTTTCTCATTACAATAGTCACTTCATTAATTGCTCACTTGCTTACCCAAGTATTGTTTTCCATTTTCTCTCTCTTCAGTCTCTCTCCAGTACTCAGAATCTGTATACTCTCTCCAATATACAGAAATTATATACTGTTTCTAAGGCAAAATTATTACTTTTATGTAAGTATTATTACTACTGAATTATTACTACTACTATTATATGGATGGGAAGTTGATAAGAATACAATAGAGAGTATTTCCATACAATAACAACAAATTGTTGTTAGAACTGATTCTTCACTTTTTTCTGTAAGCAAAGCCCTCAACTAATATTATTTCATGTCCAGTCAGAATATGATTGTATAGTGGATATTAATGGCTACAGTGGACAACTGAGCCATTTTAAAAACTGTCTTGATTCTCAGAAAACATTGAGAGTGTCACAATTCTGCATGCATATTAACAGCTTAATGGTAGTGTTTACTCAGCCTGTAAACTTCTATTCATTTCATTGACATTCACCGTAACAGATTTTCATGATAGATGTAGGAACTTGTGTTACTATAGTTGCACTCACTAATCTTATCTCAAGCATTAAAAAATAATCATCAGTATCCTTTATTCTTTGAATGGAAACATCGTTGAACTATTTTACCAGCAGTGTTTAACTTTCAGGGGTAAACTCAGGCAATTTTTACAACCACAGAGATTGTGAAATAAGTCTGTTTGGAGTAGTGCATATAGGAACTAGAAAAAATCATAGAAAACACTGTAGATCTGAAAAAACATAGGTGTTAAAAATACAAAACCTTCTTCTCTGCCGATGGACAGAGTATACAAAAGGCAATATTGCATCTTGTGTAATGTAAGGGAACATTCACTGGAATTGATATTAAGAAATGTTTATACAAACTACTTTAGAAAACATGCAGAGGGATTTATTGGTTTGGTTTGTTTTTTTTTTTTTTCATTGAATCTGACTGGGAGAGCAATCTTATTGAATTTTCTGATGGTAATGGGATATGAGCAAGTAAGATAAGATTAATTTCCTAGAAAATGCATAATGTAGTCTAGTAAGCAGACCTGGACATGATCAAAAGAATAAAAGTAGATTATGTGATAACCAATTTAAACCTCTGTCTAGTAATGTGTTGATGCAGCATGCTAAAACTGTGGTCACAAAATGACAGAAAAGCAGAACTGGTAGCAGGTACATGTGTAAGCATCTTGTTATTGAAAGACACTTAGAATTATCTTTTCCTCTTTTTTTTTGTTCAAACATATTTCCATGTTCATCATGAATATTTTCAGCATGTATTTTTCTAAATGTCTTTCCTTTATATCACTGTAATGTACAGAAAGAAAAAAGCTTCCCATGAATACTCAGAATCGTTTGATCAGTAAGACAAGGCAACTACTTTACAAAATGAAAAACTATTTGCACCGATTTTCTGTATTATACTGACATTTGCAATTATAGTTCTTTCATCAAGAATCCTGAATGAATTCTGAACCCAAGAAATTTTTAGAAAATATTTTTCATTTTATTTCAGACCTCTAAGAGAGGAAAAGGTAGAAATCCAATTTCTCTGAATACTTCAGGAAAAGGAAAGAAACAGAGTTGCATAAGTGACATTGACAGGGAAGAAAAGATTCAGCTTTTTTTTTTTTTTACTTTGTTTTCCTAATGGTTAAGAAAGATACTTAAAATTTCAAAGGTTTGACTTGTTTGCAAAATGGAATTTTATTTTGGGAAAATACAAATAGAAGTCAGTCTCTATCTTACAAGCATATAGTAAATGTAGATGAACAAAGCTGTATTCATGGAGGGCGTTAAGTGCATGACTATCTAAAATAAGCCAAAGCCTACATCATAAGCATTATCATAAGAAACTTTCCATGTCACTGAATGCACTTTCTTGGTGTTGTCTATGCATAAAGCTTCTCCTAATTCTCTTATTGGTAGCTCCAGTAATATCTGAACCAAAGCCTTCCTACATCCAATGCAAAGGAAATTAATGTGATGAGCAATTCTGCAACTTTCCCTCTCATTATTGCAATTCTTTCCCAACAATAAATTTTCACTTTGTTTAATTGTAAGCCATGCTTCTTATTATTGTCTCAATTTTCTCAGCAAAGCATCTGGAGATAGACATTAATGTTATTACTTTGGTAATAATTGTGTTAAATAACTGTAGAAAAGCAATAGCACATAACTATTTATTATAGTTCTGCTGCTGTTACACTCCTGTCTGCTATATAGCAACATAAAAGAACTTTACAGTGTAAATATCAGGTGAAAAAAGGGTTGCTGAAACTAAAAGGATGATGAATGGAGTAAGGTTTTAATAAATATACTTTCATTGTTCCTTTTTTATTTTATAAATAATGTAATATTCAGTAATACATGCAGGGGGAAAAAAGCCTACTAGAAAAGACATGATAAAAATAGAATTTAGAAAGTAACTAAAATATGCAAGAGGAAAAAAAATGAGGAAAAAACTGAAGTTTGGACAAAAAAGGCTGTTCCAGATCATTGCTCAAAATTTAGAGTTAGTGCAACATCAGAGGAAAAATCATTGTCTCATAATATCCTGGTAACTGCACAAGCAATCTCTGCAGCTGCTGGTGGTTGCAGTCTGCAGCTGATTTCCATAAGAGTACCTTTCCCCAAAGATTAGGAGGACTGCTCTGCTACAGAAAACAGGCTCACAATACTAAAATTCCCTTGCAAGGCAAATCTAGCATAAAGTCTTACTTTTATTTATTCATAGGGAGCTTTTGTTTTGGGTTTTTTTTGGTTTTTTTTTAGAAAAACCTCAGAAGGGTTTCACCTGAGCAGAGACAAGGGAAGAGAGATCAAACAGATCAAGCAGGTGTGGGGCATTAAGGGACAAGTTGGAGAGTTTGGAGCAAATGCAAGGCAGAGGAGTGAGAGGGGGAGGGCGAGTAGTGGGGCAGTTCCCAGCTCAGCTCAAGAGAGCCCTAAGGCCAGCAGGTCACTTTTGGGGTTTGCTCTCTTAGCTGGAGGAGCCGGAGGTCTGAGCTACTGTGGAGAGCCTGGAGTTTTGTTTTATTTTTTTAAGTGAGGTCTACTGCATTCTGAAAAAAAATGAAGCAAAGTAGTAGCCTTCCTTAGGAAAACAGGCAGATGACAATGTTACAGATCATCAATATTCTCTGGAGATGACTGCAAAATGGAGGAGACTCTCAAGTAGCAGAGAAGAAAAGAGAGAAATTTAGAAGAATTGGAAGACGTATGCACCAGATTCCGCTCCTTGAAGAACAGCAAGAATAGCTATTTGTGACGATGGGGAAAAAAAACCCAAACCCTCAATAAGCCTTTATGCTCCCTCCTGTAAAGTTAGCTAAAAACACCAGGGCTACACACCTCATGGCCTAGCAGAAGATGTCCTGTGTGCAGCAAAGTACTTCCAAGATGTGGAGCAGAAGACCAAAGAGAACCTCAGTGATGCTGGAGATAGGTAGGTGTGGGTCTGGCTGATAAATCCAAGTGCTTTACTAAGCTGAGTAATACGAATTCTGGAGAATCTTAGAGGGGGTGTTTGCATCCTCCCTCATTTTTCCTGGTCTCCCCTAATAGTCCTGGCAGAGGGGAAGATATCGCTTTTACAAACTGCAGAAGATCTTGACAAAAAAAAAATATGCTGGTGACTAAGGCCAAGGAGTAAGGCCAATGGCTCAGGACAGGAGCATTCTGAACACATTCTTGGCTTTGTGCAGTCTGAGGCAGATGATGGAGATTTGCACTGAAATGTTGGGCATGGCAAAGAGGGAAAGTCAGTGTGGGGAGAAAGATAAGGTGCTCTTAAGGTGTGCTTTCCGCCATAGTGTAGTAACTGTTTGCAAGCTTGTTGTGTTAAGCCAAAAATGTTTTTGGAATAGCAAAGTAAGTGTAAATGAGAAGCAGCACGGGCAGATGGGCTGCTGAGTGAGTTACAGAAGCTGAAGTCAATGTTTCTGCAACTTGTGCTGAGCTACTCTGTGGGGTATTCTTAAAATAATAAACATAGCTGTGAATGAGTGATGTGAGGAGAATCCTTCCCCAGCTGGGGTGCCCTATGGAACAGCTCCCCTCTCCCAGATCAGCAAGCTCTGAGCCTTTATGAGTAGACGAAGCATGAGGAGCCTTGCTGCTGTGTTGCTTGATTCTTCAAGTACTATTGTTACCATGTTTTCTTTTATTCTTGCACTGTGTTAAGCTGTCCCTTGTAACATTCACACCTTTCTTTCCTGCTGAAACCTACTCTAGCCCATTTTTTCCTCTTGTTGCTTAATTCTTTCATTATCCTATGTATTTTAGTTGTTTATACATTTTGATGTCTTTTTCCTTGAGCATTTTCTCTTATTACTGTTCATTTCTGCTTTTGCCTGTCCTTCCGATTCCATCTATGTAATTTCCCTTCTACTCCCATGTTCCCACATCTCATCTTCTTGTCTTACCACGTTCTGCTCTTATTATCTATCTTTCAATGAGAGTTTGTTAAGGTGAAAAGAGTGACATGCTTTGCCAGTTCCCTTCTAAAGATCTCCTAATTACAAACCAGTTGTACTTGCTGAAACAAATTACCATACTATGCTTTCTCCTGTGACTCACTTGAAATTTATGTATGAAATGTATGAAACTTATGTATGAAATGTTAGACTGGTTTATGACACAGCCAAGCCTAAGAAAAGAAGTATATTTGAAAGCTTGCAAGAAGCTAGTATTTTTAAGAGGAAGTGATGGTTTTGGTGGGCAGAATTTCCAACTGTGGGTATTCATACAGAAACTTCAGAGTAAGTGAATGTCTCAGTCTGGTAAAAGCCACTTGGCCAACAAATAATTGCCTGGTGGGAGAAAGGCTGAAGTGTGGGGAAAAAACCTGAGACAGTGTGAATTAGAAAGCTAACTATAAACTGGATTTTTTTTAAGGCCGCTTAAGTGATGAAATTAAATACCAATTCATCGTTATGTCTGTGACTTTGGAAGTTGTTAATAACAATAGGCAAAGAAAGCTGGGTCAAACCAATTAGTCTTCCTGCAAGAAATCTTGTCTTTAAAAAGAAAAATCAACTTTCCAAAGGCATAGGAACACGTCTGTAAATGTCAGATAGAAGCGAAAGAGAAATTTCCTTGTGATCTTTTCTGATGCTTTTAAAATATGAACTTTCTTCTTCTGACTCCTATTTTCCTCTAATTGTTGCTAACCATATCACTGTTTCTTGTAAATGTATTTTAAATGGCACACTATAGATCTCTAACCTATACAGTGGAAACATTCTGCTTTCCAGAAGTATTATTTAATCATCAATATTTTAAAACTTTCTTTTAAAGTAATGGCTGGCTGCTTTTTCTTTTTTTTAAACAAGTGAGGCAAGGGAGAGGGCTCTAGGGGTGGTATCTGTGAGAAGCTGCCAGAATCTTCCCCATTGGCTCTGATAGAGCCAATGCTAATCAGCTCCAAGGTAGATTTGCTGAGAGATGAGGGCATGCCTGAAATAGTCTGTTACTCATGGAAACCATGCTGGAGAAGGCTCTTGGCAAACCTTTGCACCTATTGAAGGAACCCCCACTGGAGCAGGCTGTTGGCAGGCCCTGTGACATGCTGGGGATTTATGTTGGACCCTTCTTCCTGAAGGACTGTACTCCATGGCAGAGACCTATGCTGGAGTAGTTCCTGAAGAAATGCAGCCTGTGGGGAGAATTCATGTTGGAATAGTTCATGGAGGATTGTCTCCCATGTGAGGGACCCCAAAATGGAGTGGAGGAAGGAGTGTGAGGAGTCTTCCCCCTGAGGAGGAAGCAGTGAGAGAGACAATACATGACCTTATCTATCCGTGAGATTTTCATTCTATTTTCTTTCTCCTGTCTAGCTGAGGAAGGAAGTGATAGAGCAGCTTTAGCGTGCACCTGGCATCCAGCTAGTATCAACCCACCACAGGCACGTTAATGGGTCCTTACTTTAGGACTGAACAGGTTCTTTTCATTTAAAATCTTTGAAGTATTGTTTTCTGAAGATTATTTCTCCTTCTGGTAATGGAGTACTGGCTAAAAGGTTAAACCCCAGGAAAAACACAAGCAATAAACTTGGTCCTTACTGTAGTTCATGCACTCTCAACACTGTATGAATACGCAGTAGATGTGGTCTAGGGGAGAGTGAGGGCGTAAAAAAGGAAGGGGGTGCACTGTGTTGTGGTATGTTATGATATATTTACTGGTATAGATGACTTCTAGATTTTATTTGTACCATATTCTAAAAAAACCCAACCAAACAAAGACAAGCTGTCCTCTCTCCAAAAAATGAAAAGACCTCAAACAGAAGACCTCAAAAAAAAAAAAAAAAAACAAACCATCCCAACACAGGATGATAATATTGATACCACTCAGTGGAGGGTGGTGTGGGTATGTGTGCCACTGCTAGTGTCTTTCATCTGGTTCCTGCATCTTGATGATTCTGTGCAGTGCAGCATACTAGGATGATTGTGCATAATGATAATACATCTGCCTTAGTGATGTGATGGGCATGCAGTAATATAAGCTTTGTCCCTGAAGTGCAGGATTTGTTAGGTCAGGTACAGTACTGTACTGAGATTTTTGTGCTATAATATATGACTTGGGAGTCAATAACCTTCAGGACTGCACTTCTCTGCAGTTTGCTCTATTGTATGAGGAATGTGCTTGCTGTTCCAAGCCTTTTTCTCTAGATAATGGTTTGCTTCAAAAATGTATGGTTTTCTGTCCAGTTCACTTGGATTTGTTTTCTCAGTTTCAGTTCCCATTTACCAATGTGTACATTTTCAGAAATACACAAGTGTTTACCCAGTCATTTCAGGTTCTTGCTGTCCCTGTCTCTGAGCTTTTGTGAATGAACTGTGACTGAGGGACTTTATTAAATGAGTAGATGCAAAATATGATTGAAGTACAAGGCTTGTATTGAGTCAGAAATAGAGTGAGGTTTTCCTTTCAGTGTCCTATCACATAGGAATGTACTGTTGCTGATATAAATGTGATAAATTGCCTATGAATAATAAAAAAAGTTTCACCTCTTTATGATTTGCTATATAAAAACTGATTTCTATAGAACTCTTTCGATGACTCTTATCTGCTTTTATTACTGCTTTTAAGATATAGTTCATCCCTGAATGTTCCTCAAAGTGGGTTTTTTTTCTGCTTTTGTTCTTAAGTGTGCTCATGCAATTGTTATGGAAAGTGATCTCCCAAAAGTATTAAATACCTCTTTAGACTAAATGTGAATTAATATACCATTGATTAACAACTTTGAATTGATTTGGATGTACTTATACTTATTCTGCATGATTTTGTGTGTAAGTTTTTATAGCAAGTTATGCTCATGTGTTAAATCGGTTGCTGGTCAAAAGGTACTGGGCTAGCAAGCTCCCACCAGCAGCAGACTTGAAGAAAGAAACATTGTTCTGTGGTAATTCTTGTCTTTTACAGTGTGTTTCAAACTTGTCAGAGCAGAATGCTGTGTCCACTTTGGTATCTTGAGCCCTGTCGGCCCTTTTTAATTACCAGTCACTGGCATTCACTTCTTCCTGTTCCACTTTCTCTTGTGCTGGATCTACCTAGCACAGGGAGCTAAACCAAGGGGTTTTGTAGCACTGCTATGTAGGTATGCAGTTTGTGGTCATTGAGAGTGGGGCTGTGGCCGAGCCTCATCCGCAATGGGCTGCAGCTGTGAGCAGCAGGTGAGCAGCATTGACAGCAATGAGCCAGGGAGTGCCCAGGGGCACTGACCAACCACCAAAGGGAGCAGAGGGCACACAGGTGCAGTGCATCAACGTGAGGGTATAAAAGGCTGGGCTGAAGGACAAGAAGGGCAGACACTTGCAGCCTTCTGACATGATGTGGTGTTACTGTGTATGGGCAGATGCCTGAAGCCCTCTGATGTGGTATGGTGTTACTCTGTATGGGGGAATGCTTAAAGCCTTCTGAACTTGTGTGGTGACACTCTGTGTATTGTGGCTGTCTCAACTGTGACATATGCTGCAACATTACTGCATATAAGCTAAAGTGGAAGGTGTACTTGGCAGGTAGCACGTTTCTCTATGTGCTCACCTGCTCTAATCTGATGATGTACATCTTCCATGGGTGAGAAAAGTCTTCTGTTCATGTGGTTGTTGTGGGATTAGTTTAATTCCAAGACAGTTAAACTAATATAAAATGAGAATACTTCTAAATTAGATTCCAAATGGGCAACTTATTTAAAAGGCTAATAAAATGTAAAAATCAATAAATAGTTTTGATATAGTCTGGATGAAGTTCTTTTGAAAGTCCCCTCTGAACTCCAAGAGGCCACTCTTCCTTTGTGAGCAAGGGACAGTGAGGAGTGTCATTCATTTTTCCTCTTCAGTCTGCCCAAATCTCATAGGTATGTTCATTCTTTTCACTGTATAAAAAATAATATTTTTATGTTGGTTTCTATCCTGGAAATATTCTGGCCATTTAATTAGAATAAACATTGCTTCAGTCTCTTACCAAATTCATGTACCTGTCTATTAGAGCAATGCATCATTTCCATTTGCCTTGCCAGTAAATAGCTACTTGCTGCATCTGTACCAGCACATTGCAGGTCTTATATTGCACTTGGCATTCCACAGTATGTGGTATGTGAGCAATTTGTGATATAACGGTTCAAAAAGAATAAAATGTAGCTCATTACTCTACTGGATATGATAATAAGTAATTGCTGGTACCTGATCTCTTCTTTCTTCAAAGCAGGCAGACCTCCAATAGTCACGCAGTCTCTGTGCAGGTTCCGTTGTCATTAGTTATGAAAAGCAATTATTTTGTAGGACATGGACTTTAAAAATTAGACTAAATTCTTACAGTTCATGCTGTAATCTCCCATAGTTTGGTTTGCTTTTCTGACTTGATGAAACATTATTTTCTGTTATTTTGGAGGAAAGAGACCAAGTTTTATGACTGAGATAGCAGCAACATGGTGGGGGAATGTGAGGGGAGTGCACCACACAGGGGCTCAGGACAGGCTGTTGCTGCTCAGACTTGGGAGGAGACGGGAGAACTCTGAGCTGGGAGGGCCTCCCCCAAGCTTGGGGGACTGACACTGACCATGGGGCTAACTGTGGGCATGGGGAACTCTATGGGCCTGCAGTACTGCATGCTAGACTGAGGATCGATCTGTTCGTGCCTGTGTTTTGGAATTGTGCCTAGGCTCGTTATCTAGTACTCTAGTTGCAGCTGCTTGCAGGAGCTTTTAATCTCAAGTTTCTTTCATTTAGGAAAAAAAATACTGGGATTTTAGCCTGTAATAAAAAATTGCTTTAATGTGAAGAAATTACTGTAATATTTTTAAATGACATCAACACTACCAAAACATCTTTCCAGTACTCACAGTTCTGTGATTTTTTTTGGTTTTTTTTGTCTAGCAAACATTACTGGCCTAATTTTCTCAGTTGTGTTGGTATTTCACTTTTTGTCAGATTCTGGTTTGCAAAAAGGGTCCCTTATTGTTATAGCAAAGTTTTAGCTCTTCTCTCTGCCTGCAGCTTGAAGTGCGTAAGAATCTGCTCTGCTGGGTCGCAGTCCTCCTTCTCACTGCAACCTTATCTCTTGAATAGGTCACTATGTTCGTACAAAATTTTCTAATTTGATGCTTTTTTTTTTGGTCCTCTTTAGAAACACAATCTTCTGATTGTTCTTCTTATGCTAGTGATGTCCTTTGTTATCTCTTTTGCTAGTAAAGTCTTTGTTTCATCTTTCTTTGTCAGAGAGGTCAGAGTGACCAGACATGATGTCTTCACTTCTGTTCTTGCCTTGAGTTTATCTCTCCCTTGGCTTTCACTGTACCAGGGCTAAAAGGTCTGCATTGCTACTTAGTTTAGCTTCTGTAGCTGTCTGATCTCTGACATTCTTCCACATGGGGACAGTCTCAAGGGTGATATATATATATAATTTATAATTTTAATTAATATTTTTAACAATAGAAGTAGGAAATTAGAGAAAACAAAGAATTCTGTTGCAGGTATTGCTAATAACATGGAGAACTGAGGCAATCCTTTCTTAACTCACACATTGAATTAAATCTGGTTCTTGACTCACAACAGTAGTTAACTCTTTTAAGTGAGAATATTAAAAGCAAACAAAGAGAACCACTAAGCTTTGAGACAGAAACTGTTTATTTTGCATTCTGGCATACCAACATGTTCCAGAAAATCCCCTATTTTAAATGACCTAACAAATCTAGAAGTAATAAAATCCCTAAATTGTCCAAGTTTTATGATGTGAATGAATACTACTGAGTAATATTGGAAAAAAACACATATGATGTGACTTGTTACCTATTATATGTTTTTCAATGTGTACAAAAAAATGATATCATGTCTCCTGTGTTTAAGAAGACTACTTGTGTATAATATTAGCATTTCAAATGCTCAAAATGTGTTTTCACTTCGGAATTTGTTTCTAGCTTTTCTTGTAGTGAAAAATATAAGAAAGTAGAAGGGTTTTATGTCATCGCTTCACTGTTGAGCAATTTATGACTTTTATTTAATCTTATCATGCAACTTTGCCAACACTTACCCAAACTTCTGCTGCTCTAAACTTGTTTGCTGTCTTTACCCAAAGTCTCCTACTATAATCTACTTTTTCCCCATTTTTATCTGGAGGCCATATAAAATGAAACGTGCAGATTCCTGAAATGAAACTTTCTCAATAAACCTGCAGATAAGGTTTATGTTGCAGGATATGTGTCTCATCTTTAGTATTAAGTCTCAGCTTTTATGTAATATGAAATGTGTAAAATGCTGGTAGGATTTAAAACAAAACAAAATTCTACTTAATCATAGAATTTGCCTATGGAGAAGGAGGAAAACAGAGCACTAGTTGAAACTAAGGTGTTTTTATGAGTGAAAATACATGTTTACTTTGGAGTAGCATTATAATCTGGAGTGACAACTTTTTACCTTTATATTGCTTCTACAGTTATAGGATCTCCATAGCTAAGGGCATGTGGACATGTTTTATTCATTCCACTGTAGCATGTGAGGTGTCACATAAAGAATTGAGAGATAACTTCTAATTTAGAAAGCATCTCTGGACTTAACTATTTTCATGAATCGTAAAGACCTGACATGGTCAATATGTAATACAATTGATGTTTTTTATTTCATTTGCTAGAAACTGAAGTTTCTATATATGGAAAAGAAAATACAAGTAGGATTACCTGTAAGATGGAACAAATCATATGAAAAATGCTTTTTGATTTGGCTTTCTGTTTATTCTAATCTAAACTCCTTTTTTATGTTTTTTATGTCAAAATTAGAATATATCCATGTAGGAACTTTTTTTCCTATTTTTCCTCTTTTCCTATTTAATCACTTGCTGTAACTGATATATGAGAATGAGCATTGGCAATGTGATCGGATCTAATTTTTTCTCGGGTCTGATCCATTTGATAAATCCAGAGGAATAAGTGATAATCTGGAGATACCATTATCTTGGTTTCAATGTATTAAGTCAGCAGAATTATATCTAATGCCTGTCTTTAGTATCTGGTTCTATTTATTTTGCCAGTTATAAGTGAAAGTGTCCACATTGCAGTAATTTTTGTCTGCTGCTGGAGTATTAGAACATATTAGAGCTTATTTTTCCATTAGGTTTTTGTTTGTGCGTGTTCTGAATTTTTTTCTGTGGTCCCAAGGCAGAATTTGTTAGCTCATTCTGTGACAGTGTCTCTATAAGGACATAAATTCCACTTGTCCTAAGTTTGTGGTTCTTAGTTTGTGTGGGGAGAGGAGGGAGGAGAGACATAGACCTTATTGTGGGTATATTTCTTATTTATAGTATAAGAAAAGATTATTATTAGCTTTTGCAATTCAAAGTTTATTCTATATTGAATTAATATATTTATGTTGTTTTGACTTCTTAACAGGCAATAACTTCAAGCTACAGCTTCATGCTTTCACTGAGAACATAGATTCTACTGCCAGGAAGTAACAGTAAGTAGTTAGGTGTTATAATTTCTTTTTAATGAAGAAGTTTTCTTTTTAAGTGCTTGATGTTTACTTTAAATGTGCTCCAGGAAGCTATTATGACTACCCACTGTATTGCCAGTGCTGAAATATGCAAGTAGGTTCTCTCAGTGGATCAGATGGCTCTTGCTCAGAACATTTAGTTGTCTTTCACAAGAGAGAAAACCCAATCAGAGTAAAGACTTCTTTTTCAGTTGGCTGTAGTTCCCAGTGTTTTCCATGAATGGGCATAATCGTGTTTATGAAACAATTTTTTGAAATTTTAAAAATTATTAGAAAATTAAGTTGGAAGAGTTACTATACTTTGAGGAGAGTTTTATTATATTTTAATGGATAACAGGAGACAAGAAAAGCAGAAAATTAATCTTTAGATGGAGAACAAGTCAATATTCTGAAAGACTGAACAAAGGTACAAAAGTAGTTCATGATAGGCTATTTTTAGGTTATTGTGTTGGGATTTTGCAGCCAGGGTTAAAAATAGGTGACTGTATGCCAACAACAATAATTTTAAAAAAGACTTCATTGTCTTTCATAAAGACACTGCTCTTCTTAACACTTTTAACAGTCTCCGTGGAAAACAATGCAATTGGAAATTGCTGTCCACATTAAGGCTTTATGTCCTTTGTAAATGAATTTTGAACACATACCTGCTGTAAAATTGAATATAAAAGTAAATTTATGTCAGTTGCTGTGTTTATTACCAAGGGATTGATTTAGGAAGGTTATATCTTTTATTAGCTTCCAGTTTGCCTTCAGTTTTCATTAGATACTGAATAAGGATTGTTGGAGGGAGACAGGCAGTCTTGCACTCAGAAGCAGAGTGTGCTGCTGCTGCTGGAGGGCTTTTATGACCTCAGGATATCATCACCTGGGGCAATGTCTGATCAAGATCAGAAGAGTAAGCCCTGTAGTTTTTCGAGGGGTCTGTAACAATCAGTGTCCTTACAAAGCTGTGTTAAGACTAGTTTTGGTTATTTGTTTTTGAATGTAGTATTAAGTTCCTACCACTTTTCCTAAATTCATCTCTACTTGTGAGTTATCAAAAACAATTACACAATCTTGCACCTCTTTGAGCTGTGGTACAATGAATTGAGATTGGATTAAATCCTTTAAGAAAGAGATATGCTGAGTATTCTTAAAACTCCAGTCATTTTGGTGTGCGTAGAAGTTGACACAAATGTTGAATCATTTCTTCACTATTCTTTTAAGGGGGAGAGTTGGTGACCTTGAAGGGAGAATCAGCTTTAATTTGTAATATGAAGATCATGGGCTGGGTAGGATGCAGCATTTTAGGAAATGCTTTATAACTTTTTCTTGGTCAGTTTCTTTTTATAGGGCTTGATCTTTAGAGCTTTTTATTAACTGCTAGTGGTCTGTTACATTTGAAAGCATCAGAGTACTTTTGAAGGATTCTGTATAAATATTTACATAAATGCAAACTGCATCTTTCCTGATAATCACAAAAATGTTTAAATTTCTTTCTGATTACAGTCTTCTCTGTGGAGGAAAATGGTTCCTCTGCATCACGTGGTGCTATGTTTTGAAATATGCTGAGGGTGCTCAGCTTTGGTTTTTTTTAATTGAAATGAGACTGGGGGTGGAGGAACAGTAAAGTGTCTTCGAAAGAAAATTTGGAATTTGATTTCTAGACAAATGAATAGGAAGTATTAGGCTTTCATTTTAAGGTTTTGTGGCAAACTGTTTTGTTTGGGTTTTACTTTTCCTTGATATCTGCTTTTATTTTTAACTGGTCAATCTGTTTGTCCCCACATGCTGTGATAATATTGAGCCAACACACATCATTTGCTTCTCAACTAAGCAGTGAAGAAATGTCAAAGAAGGTAGTGTCAGCTAGAAGTAGAGACGATGTTTTTTTCCAGCAGAGGGCCAAATTAATTTTATACCTTCACAGTAGTTGCTTAAGAGACAGTATTTGATCTTGCAAAGAAAGATCTATTTTCTGCTTAATCACTTGAAGTTCTCTCAATTGCAGAAAAAGGGAGGATTCCATTACTATCCTAAATATAATATGAAAATGTTTGTTTTGCCATCAGTAAAGAAGTAATTTTTTTAAAAAATCCCATTATGCAGTAATATTTTCGGTGGCTTTTCAGGAATATATTCCAATGTCCAACACATAGTGCAAAATAATAAATGGTGAATAAATAGTGAAGCTATTCTGTCTACTTCTTTACCAATTCTGATGACACCTAGAGGCCCATGTGTACTTTATCCTGAAAGCTCAGCTATTCTAACACATGTTGTTTAAAAAGCCCTTTTGAGAATTGCTCCACTAATTAGGGGTAACTTTTATTTATGTTCTCTGTGTCCGGCTATATTTCTTGCCTTTGTAGAAATACCCTATGGCTTGAAGGAGATGAAGAACAGCAGGCATCTCTATAGATGACTGTTCTTATGCATACTCATTGTTTCACTGGAGAAGGTTTATTACTAGATAGGATATTGCATTTGCAATAATTTGCACAAAACTAAATAGCTGGTTTTGATTGAAATAGTAGCCTTATATTTAAATATGAAGGGAGAGTGGTGGACTATAATTTAATCTAATGTCTCTAAAAATCAGTGATTTAGGTGCCTTCTTGGAAGTTTGAGCAGTAAAACACCTAAAAAGAAGAAAAACTTTAATAAGAAAAATACCTATATTCCCTGGAAAGGGAAACAAACATTCAGAATTTGGATAGATAAATAATTTGAAAGGATATAATTTATCATTACTGCAATATGTTAGTAATATTATTTAAATAATATTTTTTATTTTATCTTGCGTCTTCTGTGTTTGAAGTTTTGTCCATTCTGGTGATTCTAATCGCTGTTGTTTTTTTGGTTTTTTGGGGGTTTTTTTGTTGTTGTTTTTTTGGGTTTTTTAGATATGTCTACTTCTCAGTTCAGTTTGTCAAGGTTTAGTTTCTTTGTTTGGTTTGCTCATCCTGAGGATGGGGAAATAACTTTTGTGAGATTTTATTTGGTTGGTTTTTTAAAAGTACTGATTTATTTACCAATAAGAAATTGCAAAGATTATTTCAAGGATGAAGGGCTGCTAATATAAAAGTCATGGCATTGACATGAATGTGCTTCTTTACTTCTCTGGACTATTAGGAAATTGAATAATCTGTTAGATATTTTCAGAATACTTTTTTTCTGTGTTCCAGAATAACCTGTATATCGTGCTTGTACAGTTCAAAAGCCTGGTGATACAGATAGACCCAGAGTGCAGAAACCTGAGTCCTTAATTAAAATGCTGCTCTATTTAAATAAAAACTTCCTCAATTATAGTAAATTAAGTATTTTTGAGTCCCCCTTTTTTTTTTCCTTTCAGATATAAAGTAATTGGTATACTCTAATTCACATAGGTGAGAGTTTTGTAAAGCAGTAACTGAAATAGTCTGTCATGCTATGCAACCAGATGAGCTTTGAGATAAGTGTGTGATACTTGTGGATTTGGGGAGTTTAGTCCTTTTTTGCATAAAGAAGCATTGTTGGCATGTAATCAAAATGATGATGACTGTCTGGGAAACATGCTTTCAAGGGTTGCTTCCACAAATGAGTCATAAGTAAAAGCTCTTCATCTAGCACAGAGCACATTAAGCTGGAAGAACAAACAAAAAAGCTTGTTGGTAGATCAAAGAAAATACAAGCATAAAAGATACTCTTAGAAGATCAGTTGGTCTAAATATCAGAATTGTAGTAATATCTTTCCTTCTTATTCTCCTCTGGTTTATTGCTTTCATGTAGACCTTGATTATTTTAGCTGCTGGCATAGTTTCCTTCAAAAAGCTGCTCATTTGCTGCAACTTTAATGGGATAGAGAGCAAAGTGTTAGCAGTCTTTGGAGAACTGAGTTTATGTTCTAATGGGAATAAAATTTTTAGCCAATTCTCTTGTACTTTGTCCAGCTAACTCTAGAAAAGTAAATCAAACATTGAAGACTAATCTGGCATGTATAAAACATACTTGTGTGTACCTATCTGTCCATGTAGAGGTAGTTAAATAAGGCATATTATAGTTGCAGAAAGTGAGATAATATCTTTCTATATACTGAGATAAAATACTTCTGTATGTTTACAGATCATTCACAACATAAATTCTTGTAAGATTGCTAACTTACAGTATTTCTGGTGTAGGTGCTTCTAGATTTCATGGTGACAATCTATGGCATGAAGACTCAATCAGATTTGTCAACCATTTTTTCTTCTTTGCTTTAAAGCTGAACTTCTTTCAAATAGATAAAGAGTGAATGAGAAGAATTGTCCTTACATCTCGTTCTTCTGTAAGCCTTTTTCACTTTTCATTTGACTGAAAGGAGGTCCACTCTACAGGCACAGTAGTCCACCATGTAAACACTTCTGTATCTTTTCATGTTCTATGATACACATGTTTAACTAGTGGTGCAGCTGCTTCCTGCATGTAACTTGGGCTAGCTTCCTGCCCTGTAGCTAGGGACAAATGCTCTATGTAAGAGGACAATTTACTCTTTCAGCAAGCAAATAAGCTTTGGTTATTACAGCTGCCCTTCTGGTCACATAAAAGATGATGCTCAGGCTTGAAGTTTAAGTGTGCCTCTGAGGGTGTCTGTGTCTAGGTCTTGGCTGAAGCTGTGCAGTCAGTCACTTTACTAACAAGGGAACTTTTTCCTAATTAAGGAAAATGTGATGTTCTGTCATAGGGAAATCTGTGGCAAATATACTGAAGTGAAATATAATAATTAGGCTTTTTTTTTTCTTCAAATAGGATGGAATTAAGCTATTAAAGAGCTTATTTATAGAAATAAAAGAAATCTTAATTGGTGACTTAGAGTTGCAGTAGAGATATAGCAGGAGGAAAAAGCACTGGTTACTAAATAAGGTATGTAAGTAAAAATAAAATAATATTTTGGATGTTCTTACTCATAGTTCTATACATAAAAGCAATTTTGTATTACAAGTCAGCTCATTCTGGTTTTGCATAAAATAGCTTCCCCTTCCCCTCCACAGAAATGAAGACTGGAACATATAAATCATTGGAAATTTTCAAAAGACACTGTTTTGGAAAGGGGCTGCATGTTGTATCAACAAAGTCACTGCTGGCTGCAAAATTGAATGGGACACAAATGTATTGCATTCATAATATTAGCTGTAAAATTTGAAATTAATATCAGTTTCTGCTTCTATTACCATGTGCTGATTAGCATAAAAGAAACTTTGCCCTAAGAGCTGTGAGGTAATTAACACAAAATTCAAACCCAGAAAACATTTCCAAATCAGAAAAGGCTCTAAATGAAAATGACTGTTGGGAAAGCACTGAGGCAAGAATGATATATATTTTCTGATATCTACTTGCCAGGTATCTACTTTAGGCCAAATTGCAAGGAGGGGGAGCATATAATTTGTTGGGCAAGGCAGACCTTTGATTCACTGCACATGACTATTACCACAAGAAAAAAAAATTAAACATTATTTTAGATTGCTGTAGTAAAAATGCATATGAAATGCTGCTTCCCTTCTGGAAGCCCTTTGTTATAGAGTGACAATTTTGGGAATCATGCTACAGTGTGTTAGTTGTCATTTCTAATGCTCAGCTATTAGCCACAATGTTGAGTTAGATTATGAGATTTTGATCTCTTCAGATCATCTGACAATGCTTTCCCTAAAGCATCCCAGTAGTTGTGTGTAAAACAGTCTACACTTTTTCAACCTTTTTTGGAGTTGGGAATATTTTTGTGATATTAATCTGGTGGAGTGCATTTTACCTTTTAGCATGTGTCAAATGGATAGGGAATGTATGAAGTCTTTGCCTGCACTTAGGCTGCACCAAGATCTTACCTTCACTAGGAAGAACAAGTAGTCACTAGCTACTGATTTATTGATAGATGCCTAGCCCAATAGGGAGACTTTTTAAGGAACTTTTTGTAACTTTCTCCAGTGTTAGTAACAGGACTGCTTATGAAGCCTTCAGGTGTGGGGGACTTCCTTGTTCATAGTATGCCATTTTAAAGGTAAACTCAGCAAATATCCAATATGCAGTTCCAATGATTAGCATTAAATATAGCATGTTTCACAATAAACCAGTATAATGCTGCATCAGCATTTCAAAGTGTCTCATGATTACTAGTGCCACGGAGGGGAGTATAAAGTTTGGAGGAGGTAATTAGAATGACCTTGCATTACTGAGCTGGTGAGCAGTACTGGATTTTGTCCACAAGTAATGGAGTTTTTCATAAGATGCTGCTTACCAACAGCATGTGCATGCAGATATCAATGAAAGTTAAGGTAAATATCTACATGTGAATTTAAATTGCAAAGCAAACACATCCCATATTTTCCAAAAACATTACAGTTTTAGCTGAGCTAAATTAAGAAGTATTTTTTGTTATTATTATTATTATTATTATTAACTTAAAGTTTTTAGCAAACTAAAAATTATTTCTTGAATATTCCTTAATTACTGGTATGTTCTTAAATTGACAGTGTTTTGCACCTGGCAGTCTACCTTCTCTAACAGTTAATACAGTGTTTAGGGCTACACTGCAACAGTGTTTAGTTTAATAATGATTTATAATTTACCTGAAAACTTCTTCAGAGGCTACACTAGATGTTGGGTTAGCTTTAAAATACATTATTTATTAATATACATAATCTCTAAATGCTTGTTTGTTTCTTTGCATTTTGGTTTTAGAGCTAAGAATTTTGTCTTAAGACAACTATTAGAAAAGCAAAGTACAAAATACTGACAGTCTTCTGAAACAGATGTAGAGAAAGAGCAGTTTTTGCTAAACATCAAGTTGTTGGTTTTTTTCCCAGTGCAAAAGAACAGGAGTTACCAAGAACATAAAGTAGCTTTAGGGAGGGAAAAGTTAATTGTCAAGTAGAGGGGAAAAGTTCTCAGGAGACAAAGATAGTGCTGAAGGTAGGATTTTCACCCCAAGAACGGAATTCTGTGTAGGATTTATGTGAAAAGCTGATAATTGGAGGCACTGTTAACAGTTTCCCTGCTTAAAACATTAAACTGGAAAGATTTCTTTACAAAGGATTTATTTGCTCTCTGAGGATGGTGATCAGTTGTAATGTCCAAGTTTAACCACCTTCCACTGATACAATTAAAAACAAAAAATATACCCTAGGTTCTTTGTATAACAAGCTAAGCTAAATATGAAGCCCACTGAAATATGAGGTCCCTGTCAAACAGTGATTTTATCCTATGCTGCTACAGTTTACAGGGAAGGAAACAGATTAACAAAGAGCTGGATTTTCTCTTGCAAATATTGAGAAAATGTCTCATTGTGACAGTCTTCTGATTTTATGCTGAATGAAATGTTAACTTGAAATTTTTCATCCAGTTTAAAAGATATAAAGGCTTACTGGAAAAAAATTTCCAAACAAACATACCCCACATACTGTAGAATTAAATCTGTCACTTTCAGACAAAGTGAAAAGTAATATATGGGTATTTGAACTCCTACAAGTTCCATTACACATCCAGTGGAGCTTTTTTTGTTTAATATATCTTACTGGTCAATGGATGTGCTGAAGAGGAAAATTTATCATTTGTACATCCTCATCTAAAGCCTATTTATGAGGAGGGTGATGTTTACAATAGAGAAAATGAAGAGCTTTTTCAAAGTTGTCGAGAAAATATTGTGAATATGTTTTTGATGCTTTAAGTGGGCATGTATAACTTTCAAATGATTTATAGAGCAATCTGTTTTTTGGTCCTTACGGTAAACAATGTGCCTTTATGGCACATTGGTAGGGCTGTGGCTTTATACAGATCAAGATAACAGTAGAATCTGGGGGAGGGAAGTCACTCCTGTTAGCAGTTACCGTCTCTTAACTGTGAATTGTTTGTCATGTTCATTTTATTTTTTTTAGCTGGTGTTGCCCAGTACGAGTTACAGCATCAGCTTACATGATCAGGGAAGCTCAACCAGCAAAAATGTGCTTAAATGGCTTCAAATGTGACTTGAACCTCTGCTCAAATGTTCCTTGGTATATCTCCCTGCCTCTAGATTTGTTGTATTGGGCACTACCAAAACACTAGATTCAGACTTATGTGAAGTCTAGTGGATTAATTCAGAGATTTATGATGAAAGAGATGTCAGCATTTACATTTGATTTAACTAGTTAGGTTTTTGTAGAAGACATGAACAAAGGATAATTCCCCAACACAACAAATTTACCTTCTCTTACAGGTGTATAGCCTTCTAATTTACTCAAAACTGAGAAACTACAAAAGTTTTTCTGTTTCTCCTTTCTATATGTAGTTTTTCCTTAAAGTTGGAAGCAAAATAGCGACTGAATCTAGTTTCTTTTAAATGGATCTACTTTCTTCAAAATCATTTCAAATATCCAGGCTGCCTGGGGTTCTAGTACCTGAAGGAAACTATAATAGGATATGTGGGTAATATTCAGTGGGTTGCAAGTTGCAAGTCAGGTACCTGTACTTGTAACAAAAGAAATGTTTTAACCTATTACACCATAAGGCAAGTATTATAAAGATTACTAGTAGAAATACAACATAAATTTCTTCCCGTTGTTTTGTACTTCAATTTTTTTTAATTATACTTTCTTCTGGATTACTCATCTGTTTAAATTAGAGTCTTTCCCTTTAAAATCAGGAAAACACTTTTCTTGATATTTAGGCTTCAAAAATTGTCTGTATTCTGTGCTCGTGCACTCCCATGCTCATGTTTATTACACAAGATTAAATAATTGCATCCTTTTGTAATGTTGTTTGACACATTCAAGGATTTTGAACAATCATTTCACTTGACTATACTTTGAAGCATGTCTTGCAATGCAGCATATTCAAGCAGGCATGAAGAAATGCTTTCCAGAACAATTCAAGACTACATTTAGATGAGAAAACTAAGTGGTATAATATAGTGCAGTGCTCTTTCTCATGGGAGTGGAGGTTTTTTTCTATATCAGTTAAGTATTCTGGGAATCTAAGGTTAACTCTATATACCAGTAGAAATGATTCCAGGAGCAATGAGGCACATGTTCATAAATAATTGCTGTCGCAGTTTTAAATTATTTCACAAAAACTCCCCAAGGAGTTGTATTGCTCTTCATCATTCTAGTGCTGAAGTGATCCTTTCTATGGAAAGATTTAGAAGTATAGATTAATTAGACTTTTCCTTCCTATTTCTGGCTTGTTTCAGATACAAGATTTCAATTTTATTTTTTATTGTCTCAAAAGATTCTAAGCTTGCATGACAAAATAAAAAGGTATTTGAATTTATACCTTATACAGTATCTTAGTTTTCTCTTTCTTGCATTCATTCTGTCTTCTTTTTTATGTACAGTAAACCCTGAAAAAATGTGACCTGTAGGTAGGATAGGAGGGGAAGTGCTAATTATAGGGTTCTGCTAGTTTTTTCTGAAGGCTGGAAGGGATAGAGAAGGAACTGGCAAAAACCCCTCCCTTTTCCCCTGAACTGGAAAAGCATTATATCAGAGCAATTTCACAGAATAATTTATGTAAAGGAGCTATGTAAAGAATCATAGTTTTTCTAGCAGAGACTGGCTTTCTGTTCCAACAAATCAATTATTTTCTCTCACCACAGCTGCCTAATGGATAGAGATGGATATGGCAGATTATATTGAAAAAAAAAAAGAGGAAAAACAATTATAAAGTTTTATTTAGTCTGTCTCACTGTGTAGCAGCTCTACCATTGATCTTCCACCCACCACAGCTCAGAAGTCACTGAAGTCTCTGGTTTCTCCAGTTCACTTTTTACTCCTGAGGGGACTTCAAATTATACCGCTACAGATCACTACTTGGGGGATATTATTCCAAGACTTATGGTGGATATCTCAACCCAACTCAGAGGTTTCCTCTTTCAGTTAAATCTTTCAGCTATGCAGCAGCCCTGTTGCTTGAGAACCTTCTGGGAATTACAGATGGATAATCTTCCCTGTTACAAAAATTGCACAGAAAAAACCATGGGATATGAAAAAATTCAGTATTGCATATCCAGTGATTGGTATTTTCAGAGGTTCTCCCCTCTGACACCAAAGCAGACTCAACATACTAGAAATAAATTATTACACAAGTTAGGATTATTTTTGAAAATATATGCAAAGCTTGCAGGACCATATTATATCTTAGAATTTGTGATGCTTTGCAAGCCAAGGTAAACTTAGGAATTCTCTTCATGGAAAGGCTCTCCTTATGTGATTCACTGAATAAATGGTATATATCTTCAGATCACTTCCTTGAAATCTAAATGCACTTAAAAACTGATATCACTAAATTTGACTAAAATATGTTTTGTGTTAAGCTCGTTGAAGCACAGGTAAGTAGGACCATGGAGGTGTTACTAAATTCCAAGTACTTCAAGTGAGAACAGTCGGCATCTAAATTATTGAGCTGTCAAGTTAAATGAAGCTGAATATTTTTAAGTGATTCACATGCAGATTGTTAAAAAAGACACAGACTCTGCCTTATCAAACAAGGCTCATTACTTTTCAAAATTAAGGGAACAATAAGACCTAATTTTTGGAACTTAGCTGTGCAGAAAATGTGTTAGGCTGATTTTCTTTTTCTGTAGAATAAGTTTTGTAGAAACATCTGTTAAAGAGCATTTTCATAGCTTTCATATATTCAGTTGTTCATAATTTCATTAGTCGTTAATCTACATGGATATAGTTCTTAATATTATTGCAATATGTAAAAGCATAAATTTTTGCACAATAAAACTTGAAAGTACCTCATTGATTTTTTTTTTTTATGAGGAACTAAATAGTTAATAATGCAGACAAGTCTTTAAGTATGTAGGTAAAATAGCCTCAGTCATTGAGCTGAATGGAGCTCTTTCCATCGTAGAGCTTTTGTGCCTTTCTGCAAAGCAGCTTTTATATTTAAGGGTTTTCTCAATGTGAAGAGCGAGTCTAAAAGTAAAGAATTTGAGTGAAGTGACACAAGCATGGAAAATATTTTAATATAGGGTTGCTGGTGATGTGTACTTGTTCATGCAAGTTGCTTCAGACTTCTGCTAATCAGAGAATAGGAGTCACTTTATTGCTGTAACAATATAAAACTCTTCTGTATTATGTATCATCAACAGGAGGAGTGGGGGCAGGGAGAAGTCTTAATGAAATGGAAAAAAAAAAATTAATTGGAGTTATCTGAAGTTATGCTGAACAGAGGTCTGCCTCAATGTCTGTGGTAGTGAGTATTTCTACCTAATGTGGGGTAATCTAGACATACAACATTATTTCCCAAAACTGTCATTCTTGTAACTGCTAGGCTTGGTGTTTGCAGTATTTCAAATGCAGTTGTGTGAAGGCTTTTTCTTTTTTTTTTTCCTCCTCCCCAATTCTTCACTTTCCCTAGCCAAATAGAATAAATATTGATTCACCTTAAAGATAAGTATATAATAGTAATCAGGTTTTAGAGGCTTGGATCTCTATGCACCACTGTGGATGCAGATAGATGATCAACCAGTAATAGCCTAATGAGTTGCAGCATTTAGTCCGTGGTAGTAGATGTTGTGGATGTGCCTGAGAGAGGTTTCTGTTGGACAGAAAAGTGAATTGCAGAATACATTTGGTCAGAAATGTCTGATAAGTTTGAACTAGCGTAACAGCTCTTGTTATGCTGTGAAACTAATGGTGTTAGATTTGGTTCTTGTGCTTTGCTATTAGTCTTGTGTTGGGCAAATCACTTCCACTCTGTGTTTGTTTGGCTCTGTAAAACACCACTACTATCTTCTTCCTTTCAACTCTGGTAAGTTTGAGGCAATATAAGGTTTTCAATGAAGCTTCAACCTCTGTCTGGTGTTTTTGGTTATGAAACTCCCTTTTCCCTACTTTCTTATATGGAGTCTGCTCTTTTAGGGAGATTGGGGATGTTCCCAAGAGGGTTGTTTGTCAAATGTGCTGCATGGAAATACAACCTGCAATTCTCAAAATGCAAGGAAAGGTAATTTTTTGAATACAATAGCAGGCAGGGAATTTGCCTCAGGGGGAATTGAATTAATTATTCTGGGAACTTGCACGGTGTTAGCATCACAGGGGATACTAGTAATTACTCACAAGGTAAATGTGATTTTGGGGACTGTTTCAGACACCAGAACAGGTATTAGTATGTAGCATCAAGTTAAATAGGAGCCTACGAGTGTGTTTAGAAAAAAATTGGTCAGATTGCAAATCGAGATCATTTCCATATTTTTTTTTAATGTGGAAAATTTATTGTATTAAGAAAATGCTCTTCCTTTATGGTTGCTTTGTGCCAGGGTTCCCCCACCATGTATGTGCAAAAAATGTGCCTATTCTAAATTTAATATTTATATCCTCTATTTGGGCTAGTGTAATCTTGTTTTGATGCAAATCTTCACTCCCCAAAAAAGAGAAACATAATTTTACACCTAGAAAAGACCAAATTTAGTTTCTCATTGTGATATTACTCATTCTTCCCTTAATCTATGGTTCTCAGGTGAATTATGGTTCATTTTAAGAACCATAGACTGAACTAGGGCCTTGGGATGGCTGAGACTTGGTTTAGTCTCTATTTTGGTACTGATTTAAAGCCCACATGTACTACCTGAAATATAATCAAATTACTCAAGAGATCTCTGCTCCTGCCTTTTGAGAGCATTAATACTTTTGAAATGAAGTGTGATAAAGCATAAGCATTTCTTTCTAGTGCATGCAAGATAAGCTTATTCACAACTTTATATGGGAATCTGTGGAATTCTCAGGGCTAGCTGTAAGGTCTGTGACATTCAAAAAGGAAGGATTATTTTCCTTTTTGATGAAGCACTCCAGTATTTAGTGTAGGGGAAAGAAACTGCTTCTTGAGGTGTAATAAATGATCATTTGTTTACTGCTTTGTTAGCCTCAGTTTCTGCACAGTTAAATTATCAGGGTAAATTAGATATATTGCTCAGGAAAACTAAGCTGTAAAACATTTCTGTATACTTTTTACCTATGAAATTACCTGCAACTTGCTTTCTGTTAGCACAAATTAGGAGCCACAAGAAGTAAGTTATTGCTTGTATTTAAGCCTTGACTTTCTGTGAGATTAGGTCTCGGCGGATGAGAGGCAGGAAAAAATGGCTCACATGAGCAAGGCACAGCTCAGCCCTGTCCTCCAGGTGGGTGGGATAAGCTATTCCAAGGCCACAGTTCAACATTAGACTGAATCTGGCTTTAGGGCTCCCGCTTCTAATCAAGAAGGTTGCCACTACATGATGGTAATCAATGATCTGGTACAAACATATTCTGCTACCTCAACAGTTTTCTGGGAATTTTGACAAGTCAACATTATTGTCAGGCTTTATGCCAGATTGACTATTATCTGTTCTACTATGGCTGTCATGTAACCAGTGCAGAGCATAAAGCTATCACAGAGGCTATATTGTCTGCGCCATCTAATTTGAGGGGAAAATGTGGTTGTGTTACCATGTCTAATACCCACCAGATCTGTATTGCAGTGCACAGCTCAAGTATTCCTGGTTATGGAGCTATAGCTTGAGAACACACCTTTTTGACTGTTGTCTCCTGGCCAGGAGTAGGATGGACATATATCTTTGCAAAAGACCTTCAGCACTTCAGGTGCATGCATACATTCATGGTGGTGTGAAAGCATGGGGATAACACAACATTCTGGAAATCTGAGTGGGACAGAGTGAGTGGTGTTTTGGGTTCATTACAATTAGTTGCCTTTTAACCTGTGCTCTTTCTGTATTCACCGCACCACTCCACTTTACATACAAGTCATACGCAAAAAGATGGGTAAAAATAAGAATAAAAATAAGGTCATTTATTTCGGTAGAGTTTAGGAATTAATATTCTGAAACTGTTGGGGTTCTCTGTTACTAATGAACTATTGGGAAAAGGCAACTTTTATGTTGCAGCAGAGTAGTTTTTATATCAATGTAGCATGAAAATATTTAAATAATACCATGAAAATCAGTACATAGAAAATGCTCTTCTTTGGCTATGATTTATTATGCTTGATCTAAAGGACAGTATGCTTTCTCTGCTGTTTTCGCTAAATTTATTTCTGCTTGTGTTGCAGACAACATTACAGCTGTAATGCAGTGTTGTGTTTTCTGTCTGAAGTGATACATACCTGTGTAACATGTCAGGCTGAGAAATTTTTCAAATATCAAATTGAGTGAAACATTAGCTGCCTAGTTTTTCTCAGGTAGTGATGAAATGTACAGTGCAATGTTAGTTACTAAATGGTGAAGACTTTTACTTCAGAATTTTTATACAAAGGAGGTAATAGTGATGACTGACTAAATCCTATAAAGAGGATTTTTTGCAGCAAATATTATGTGTGGTAAAGCCGTGCGTTTAGCATTCTTTAGAAATGTTCTATGGAAAATGCTATTAAAATCTAGATTTATATTTTCTCTTGAGTGCCACATCGTTGTAGGCAGTGATGTCCAGATTTTGGAGATGTGAAGAGCTTCATTTTCTCCGTTTCTCCCTAGCAATTCTGAGACATGAGATATACTTTCAGCTTTAACAACATAATATCCCCATGAATGACCCTCCCCCCTCCCCCCCTTTTTTTTTTCTTTTTTCCTTTCTTTCAAGGATAATGCCCTGGAATTAAATCTGGTCTCTGATGTAATTTTTTTACACTTTCCTTTCTCTGTGCATAACCACGGTTTCTTTGCAGTTTAATCTTTTTTCTTTTCGTGGTTCATTTTATTCTAATTTCAGGGATAGGGATGTAAGAAGAATAGCAGCAAATGGGGAATTGTACAGTTATGAGACCTCCTGAATGGCCAGTGGAAATCACAGAGACTGATTTCTGCAGGCTTCTCACAGTCATTTTCATTATCTTTGTGTACTTGTCTTGAATACCCCTAGAGTGAAACAGGAACAACACATCTAAATACTATAAAATGATAAGAAGGCATAAAATGCACGTGCATACACCCATACATGTGCATGTATACACACACACACCTCCATATGTATTTTTTTGTGGGACCTCCATTGCTATCATTTATGTGCTTTAGCAATGGTAGTCATAAAAATTGTAAAATCACTGAACTTTTTTTTCACACCAACTAAATTTATTTATTTCTCATTTATAATAATTAAATACCAGCTGCATTCTGCTTGACTAATTTTGACCAAAATTCATATATTATGCATAACAGTGTATTGGCAGAAGAAGGAGACGGTTCATACTTTTATGTGACAGGTCTAGCTATTTTCAGTCCATTAAAAGTTGGAAAGATGTCTGTATCCCTTCTATGTTTTTGGAATAGAAACTGTTTTATTTTGGCTGAAAGACGCAAGACTAGGTACTTGTATTTCTGGTTTCCCTAGTGTATTTTGTGAAGTGCAAATTATACTTGATTACAGGCTATTCTGGGTTGGAAGGGACCCACAGAGTCCAACTCAAGTGAATGTCCTGTACAAGGTTTGACTCCACATAGCCTGAGGCATTATTAGCACCATGCGCTGACCAACTGAGCTAATCTCAGGATCAAAGCAAGAGTCATCTTTAAAATTGATGGTTTTAAGGTTTCATGTTGAAGTATGGGAGCTTCCAAAAATGGTGCTGTAAAGTTGAGTATAACTTAAATGTTCTTTCTTTTCAGTTTTTATTTCATATTATGAGTATTTGTTTTCTTTTTTTAGTGGCAAACTGTGAATGAAACAGGAATTTATTCTCAGATACCCATTGTGAGGATATGCTTTCAGTGGTGGGTGGGTTTTTATATATTAATACAAACACTGTCTACCAAAGTTTTATGCATAGAACTCTAGAATGACTTTCAGGGCAATGCCTCCATTCCAAAGCCCGAGTAAACATAATTTGACAGCTATTAAGAAATATGGTTGTGGTAAATTGGGACTTAACTATACCCTTCAATGAGTAATCTTGAGCACTTTGCAAAATGGATAATATTCTTAGTTGGACAGAGGAGGAAAATACACTATTAAAAGAGGAAAAAGGCTTCCACTGAACCAAAGGTAATAAATTCAGAACTATTTGTATTTATTTAACATGGAAAAATCATGAACACAAATGTTTGAAAATAACTAAGTATTTACAAAGTAAAAAGTATTTTGTCCATTTCTTTGTTGTAATACCTTTAGAGAAAGCAAACATGAATGTCTCATGTTTGCATTAATGAAAGAAAATATTATTGGGAGAAATGAAATATATGACAAAGCAGCATGTATTGATGAATCTTGCTTCCTGGTTCTAACAGTATTTACTGTGAACTTTGAGGTTCAGTGGTATTCAACATAATGAAGCTATTTGCTTCATCTTTTTCAGCATTAATAAGTGGGGAAAATAGGAAGACTTTGATATACTGCAAGCATATCTGCATCCATCTACCAGCAGTCTTTATACTCTTATCCCATTGCATCTAATTCAAACAAGTTCTAATATAACAAAGATAAAAATGTGTTTTGCATGTACATGTATAATTCATTTGTACAGTAGACAGATGCCAGCGTTCGTAACTGAGTTTTAAACAGTAACCACATTTAGATATGGTGTTTGAAGGCATTGCAAATTTGAATCAATAGGTTTTCCTATCAAATATATGCCTTCTGTAATTTCAGAACTTGGAGCATCCCTAATCTTTTGACATTTTTGTGTGGACTTTTAAGCTCATGATATTATTTACATTGTGGTTTGGCCTAAAACAGGTTATATTGGAAGGAACATTATTAGTGAAAACGATATTCCTGCTGAATTCTGTATAAGCAGAGTGAACAGATATATAGTATTTTAATAAAGTAATTTTTTTGTATGTTGAGCTATAATTTTGATTTGCTGGTGTTGAATGAACAGGAGTGGTGAGTATTTGAAATAATGCACTTTCAAACTAAACTACTATTTTGCTCTTTACTCTTACCTTTGGTTCTTTACTAATAATGCTATCTTGACAGATTGTGCTTTTAAATTTAAAACAAACATGCCTTTTGTTCAAATACTAAATGTGCTCTGACATTTCTGTTCTATGAGGGTGTTCTGCCTTCTACTGTCTACATGTGATGCCAATTAGTTTCTCTTTTGGAACCCGAAGATGCTACTCTGCAATGTTTTTCTCTGAACACAGATCCTGTAATCAGACTTTTTGCATCAAGTCTTGGTTCTCTTAAGAGAAGCATTGTGTGTGGTATTGCTCAATTTATCCTTATTGGTCAGTGTGTATTATCACTTGTCAAGTGGCTTGTAATTCTTAATATTGGAAGATATTTTGTTACAGGCTGTTTTTTTTCCTTAAGAAAATCTTTAGTTGAGACAATGCAGTTTGATGTAAATACTGACTAGAAGTCCAGCCTCAAATAATTTTCAAATATGAGAATTATGATCTGAATCATATTAAAAATGAGAAGTTTTAAGGCTATCAGTAGCTCAAAACAGAGTAGAAAAAGAGGTAAATGCTTAAATATCCCAATTAAAATTGTGAAATGTGTTATGTTTGAACTTATCTGATACAAGTAGTCAAATCTGTGACTCTTAGCCCATGGTTTTCCCAGATTTTCTTTCAAATATGCCTTTTTCAGATGTGTTTAAATAAATGTGTATGTTCTGGGTTTTTTGGGGGAGGAGGGGTGGTTTTTTTTGCATTTTGAAATTTCTTGTTTTTAATGCAGCTATAGTTATTTTTTTTTGCCTTAAGTGGAGGGTTTTTTCAATAAATGCTGACTCTTACATAGAAGTACTCCAAGCTGACAAAAAGTGCTATTGTTTCCAAATTATTGTTTTACCCTTGAGAAAATGTCTGCAGATTTGTTTTTCTATTACTGTATATATTAAACTTGATGCTGGTGTGAGTCAGATTAGTCAAAGTGTGTTTCAAGAGAGGGATTAATATACTATATCCATGCTATTCGAGATGTTTTTAACGAATACACAGATAAGGCAGCTTTTACTTCAGTTGCATTTGTTTCTCCTGAAACAGTTGCATTTTAGTGCTGTTTCTAACACAGCTACATCTGCTTTATATTCAGAGTGTTCAGAAATGCCAGCAAAATTGCTTTTTGTAATCCTCTAAAATACTGATGCTTGTGCTAAACCCCCGTCTGTTTGTTTACTGGAGATTCATCAGGCCAGGTACAGATGCTGGTTCTACAAGATCTTCCCTAGAGTGGAGTTTTAATTAAAACAACTTTTTTTACCCCAGCTGTCAGTGCAACCCATATGAAAAGCAGAAAGCTTGTTTTTAGAGAAGAGTTGAATGTTTAGCTTGTTCCAAAGTCTATAACCACAAAATGAAGCATTGAATTTCCTACTTCTCTGAATTCTTTTCTCCCTTCCTAGTTAGTGCAAACTTTTTTTGCAGAAGTCACTCTAGAACTTGCTAAAGCTTGCTTTCTTCATGTATGTTTTACAATGCACATTGATTCCATTCAATTGGAAAATACTTTGCAGGATTTTTTTAAAGATTGTTTTAGTTTAACATCTACTTTACAGATAGCTGAAGTTGTATGGCACCTCCTACAACAGTTTTTGGTTTTTTACCCCTTGCCTTATGGTGTAATATCTCGGGCTCTAATTCTTATTGAGTCAAACCTTCCTTCAAGCTGGAAGGTAGTTGAAAATTGACTTAAATACAGGACAAAAAGTGGAAGATGGCTTCAGGAAAAAAAAAGGGAAAGAAAACAACCCCTATTTTCTACATAACACAAATTGAATTCTTATTTACCCACCCTCAGTATTACCTCATGACCTTAGTTGAAATGTGTCCTGTGATGTAAACCAAACAGTTCTGGTTTAACCACAGCTGGCAACAGAGCACCAGCCATCTGCTTGCCCATTTCTCTGCCTCACCATGATGGGAGGGGGAATTGGAGTTGAGTTGGAAAAGAGAGAAGTTGTGTGTTGATATAAAGGCAGTTTAATAGGGAAAGAAGATCTGCACTCACAAGCAAAGCAGAACAAAGCGTTCATTCCATGGGCAGGCAGGTGTTCAGCCATCCCCAGGAAAGCAGGGCTTCACCAAGTATAATCATGACTTGAGAAGGCAAATGCCATCCTCCCAAATGTCCTCCTTTCCTCCTTCTTCTGGACCTTTACATGCTGAGTATGAGGCCAGAGGGTATAAAGTATCCCTTTGGTCAGGGGAAGTCAATTGTACTGGTGCTTTCCTCTCCTAGATTCTTGTGTACCTCAGTCTTCTCACTGATGGGGTGATTAAAAAATCAGAAAAGATTTGACACTGTGTAAGCACCTCTCAGTAATAACAAAACTATTTATTTTTCATTGACACTGTTTTTAGTACAAGTCCAAAACATAGATCTATCCTAGTTATTAGGATGAAAATTAACTCCACCCTAGCTACAATCAGCATATAAACTTAGGTAGCCCAAATTCCTGAAATCCTTCTTTTCCCAAGTCATAGCTGATCTTCTACTCTTCCTAATAATGCTAGCCTTCTCTTTGCTCAGTCCCAGCAGTAAAGTACAGCAGGTGAACTTGTCCTCAAAAATGTTTACCGCAGAAGTGGATTACTGCAATGCTACCAAATATCTGTGTTCAGTGTCATCTTTCAACTGCTTTTACAGAGTTGTCTTCAATTTCTTCAATTCTGAAAGACACGTATGAGAAAATTTCTAGCTACTACACCACTAATTAAGTCCAGTTCAAAAGTTATGGACTCAAAATAATTTCTACTTCACCATCAGTTTTTATGCTTTGACTGTGTACTGTGGGTCTGCCTAATGCCTTTTTTTTTTTTTTCTGTGGTGGGGTGTTAGGGTGGTGAGGTTGGTGGTGTAGTTAGATGGAAAAAAAACCTCCTCCAAAATGCTTCCTTGTGCTCTACTTAGACTCATATCTGTCCTGCTGTAATAGCAATGGATATGTAGCTCCTTTCTGTAGCTACTGTTCCAGGAATCCTATGTGACTCTGCCTTTGGTCTTTTTACTAGAGATGAATGGGAGTTGTGTGTGTCATCTGTAAATGCTTTTCTACTCCTGTGCTTAGTTGCTTTATGGCACTGAGTTGGCAGGTACCTTAAAAACCATGTTAAGCATATTTTCAGTTTAATTATTTATTTTATTATTCCTGTCTATAATAGCTGTGCTATCATGTCCTTATGAGTCCACAAGGCTTAATACAAAGGAAGAAAGACAGTAGGGCAGAACTGCTGCAGCTGCTCCACTGTCTTAGACTGCCATAGAACCACACCCTGTGTTCAGCACTATGTTTTAATATTGAACAGAGATCTGGTTCAAAATACTAAGCTTCGGCTTTTTTGTTAGTTAATTTCTATTTGAATATACTATAAGCTGGTGTCGTGGTTTGACGCTGGCGCAATGTCAGTGCCTCTATGAAAATACACTCTCTCTGGTTTCTGCTGTGAGATGTGACCAGGAAGAAGCAAAGCAGGCCCCCGCTTAGAAATAAAGAAAACTTTATTAACTATACTACAACTATATGTAAAAAGGAACACACAGGAAAAATGAAAACCTTACAAATACATTTCCTCCTCCCCCCACTAAATTTTTAATATGTTTATCTTTCAAATTTCAACTCTCAGTCTAGCACTACCCTTCAGACAATCAATTCTCAGTTCATCAGGAGGAGAGGAGTCCCTCTTGTGCCATAGGCTTCCCCGGGAAACACCGTTGAAACCTCGTGTGTTTCTGTGTCACTCGTGGCACTGCCTGGAGAACATCTGCCATCATGACTTCTTCCTTTCATGTCCAGTGCTCTCACCACTGAACATGGACCACAGCTGCTTCTAGGGTCGTCTTTTAAGGATGTTTTGTCTCGTTCCAAAAAGAGCACAGTCTCACCTTCAGGACACCTGTCCCCCTCAAATTTCACCCCCTGGGGCCAAGGGGTACCAACACTTGGCTCTGAGCCATTGCCTCCCCCTGGATGAAGTCTCTGTGTCACAGGAAACATGGTTCTGTCCATGGCTATAACAAGAAGAGTCCAGTTAAAACCACTCCATCTCTTCCCACCTAAGATTGCTCTCTCCTGACATCTTTCACTTGCTCAGACCTTCATCACACTTGCTCATTTCTTTCTTCATCTTCTACTCTATCTCTCTTCTAGGAAAGGTTAGTGTTCTGTAAAGTTTTCGTTGTCCAAAAAGGGGTTAAAAACTCGGGCTCTGCCGGACACCTTCTCACTGCACACCCCCCTTCTCCACAAGCTGGGCTGTGCTGCCAGCACATGATATCAAATTTCAAGGCAGCACAGGTGCTCGTGCTGCCCCTCTGCCCCTCTGCCCCTCTCCCTCCTGCGGGGAGCTGCCCGATGATGCCTCCTGGTGCTTCTCTCTCTTCCTTCCACCCTCGGGGCCAGGCCTACCTCTCCCGGCCGCATGGCTTTTCCCCTGCCCCGCCCAGCCATGCTTCCCTCATGAAAACCCAAGAGGGCTCCCCACGGGAGTGCTCTGCTTTTAACCCCTGTGTTCTCAGAGGTGTATCCAATGTCCCCAGTGGCCACACCAGGCGCCAGTATTCAAATCTGAACACCCATTGGTGTGACCACAGCATCCCAGAAAACCCACTTCCTCTCAAACCACGACAGCTGGATAATGAGAGAAACTCGTGTGTAGCTGTAGCAGATGAGAGAACAAAAAGCTGTGGCATTAAAGATTGGTTTGCAGTGTCTGAAAGCCAAAATATTGTAGAAAAACTGGTTCCCCCCTTTGTTTTGAAAAGGAAGACAAAGAGTGATGGACTTGGCAGTTCTCAGTGAAGTGAGGTTTTGTTTTCCATCTTGGCAAACCTACTCAGTGTTTGATCCCTATGTGTGGTCAGGGCCCGGTGCCTCACCTTATTGACTCTCATGCAATTTGCCTCTTCCTGGCATTCACAGTCCTAGAAAAGAGCAGGATTGTTGTCATCTACTTGTGTAGATCTTCCTTTGTGCAGGAGGACACTGTTTTCAGTCCTTGCTTTCAGCATATGCTCTTCATTTGATAATTCACATGAAGAATGGGTTTGCAATTGCTCTGCTTGTGCCAGTTAATTGAAAAATCCTGAAAACACAAGTGAAAAGAAGTCCAGAGCTCCTAAAGATGTGCAGCACTTGAATTCCTAAATAAGTATTCATGGATAGAGCTTGAGATCCTGCAGACCTCTGGTCTCCCAAGAGTGTCAGGAATTGTGCTCTCTGACATCTCCCAAGGAGTATTGTAATGGGTTGTTCAGGCAGTACTTATGTTCTCCCCCAGTTCCTCCTATAACTGACCAGTTTTTGATGTCTTCAAAATAAGAAAATTAATTTCCCATGTAGCATAACTGAATTCCTTTACCTAATGTGTAAGAATTACAGTATTTTATTCAAATTTATTTCTTCTAGTTTTATTTTGAAGTAGCTATGTTGAGAGTCATTCCTTAGATGCTTAAGGCAATTTGAAGAAATTGTGATTTTTCTTTTTTTTTTAGCTTTAAATTTGAAAAGAAAATATTTTTGAGCTCTTCTGCACTTGTTGAATAGAATTGGTGTTTATACAATGCTTATAAAACCATTTATGCAAATCAAATTGCAAGAAAATTGCTGAATCTTTTTTGGTTAGGAAGTTGTAGGTTTTTGGGGTTTTTTATAAGCAAATGCCATTTGTAATTTTTTCTTTTTATTTTCAAAGCAAGATTCATACACTAGGGACATAGGGCAATGCACTTTCACCCACACATTTCAGCAGGTTTAGCATGATTCCTAAAATGAGAATGTAGCAGAGGTTATGAACTCTTTTAAGTACCACCCAGAGTATATTATTTCAGATTTTAAATAACAAAGGTAGTTTAATTACTTATTAAAAACATTTTAAACTGAATGAGTAATTCCCTTTATGAAGAAATTCTCTAAAATTATTTTTTGTAGAACCAAAAATGCAGTAATTATTTACTGCAGACTATGAAGTAATCACTAGGGGTGGTTCTTGAGTTGGTATTATCCAAAAGGAAGCTGCTTGGTTATTCTTTACATAAGCATTTTTTAGCACAGAATCTTCAAGATACCTAATGCATTGCCTTTGCTGTGAGGAACAGACTCTCTTTAGAGAGACACCGCAAACTCTAAGGTACAAGAGTTGATGGATATTTTTTCTTCACTTCTGAGTGTGTTCTTCGCTGGAGAAACTTGGGAAAGAATAAATTTGAGGCAGAAGCTCTTGGAAGCAGAGCTAGGAATGGGTGGGATTTTTAATGTGTTCTGGTTGTCTGGTGACTTTAGTGACAAATTTTGCTTTCAACATCCATTTTGATATTATTAAATTATTTCATTATTTAAGACTGCTCTTTCCCTTTAGTTACAGACAGAAGTAAGTCCAGATCCTATCCACATCTCTAAAACTCCTTAGAAATAAATCTTTTCACAGCACCTTCAGGGTCTTACCCTGCACTTTCCAAATTCCTGACAGCATGTTTAGATATTTCCCTCACCAGAATAGGTGAGGGAAAATCTATTCTGAAAACATATTCTGAAGCTGCTTAGGGATCCTGCAGGCTAACCAGCAACCTAAGTACCAGATCCAACTCTCAGGCTGTTTCTCCAGAGAGGCTTCCTGTTCAACTGGTGATGGGGGAAATTCAATATCATAAATATTCAGTATTTATTAAAAAGGAGGCAAAATGCTCTAAACAGCTGTGGAGAAGTTCAAATGAAATGGCTGTAGAAGCTTTACTTTCACAGGTTAAAAATCCCAACTCTAAAGTGTAGCATGTAATAAAGCCTTTATTTTTTTAACTCAGTCTTTACAATACTAGGCCTGCCATAGGTGTGTATGTATATAAATGTATTTTAGTCTACCTCTACTGCAATCACCAAGTTGCATCATGTATATGTTTTAGAGACAAGATTTCACTTCAGAAGAACAGTAAAGAGCTTTGAAAGGAATCTTTAGTACATTCTAATAAGTATTTCCCAGTGGGGTTATTTCAGAGATCTACCAGAATTTGTATGAAATGCAGTTTGTTGTGTAAAGGTCTGTAGACCAGACATTTTGAGGGCAAAAAGGGAAGGGAACTTTTGAAGCTGTAAAACAAAGAGCTGCCTGCATACTTTTAGGTGAGTAAATTAAGTAATTTTGAAAGTAATGTCTTCCTAAGGATTGGTTCTTTCTAGATATACACATTGCTACAACTGACATCTACTTTTCTTTTCTAAATTCTGGCTGTTAGAGAAACTGGAATAATCAACTTAAAGGGCTCTTTTTTTTTTTCTTTTTTTTTTTTCCTTTTTTTTTCCCCTCAGTTTGATTACACATTATTTTGCATTCATTTTTTACCTTGGTTCTGTCTCTCAACTACCTACTTATGTTCATGGGCTGCTTAATGCAAAATTCCTTAAGTTCTTGTGCATGGGAATTGGTCACAGATAAACTTTATTTTCTTCCTTACTGAGAAAATAGTGGATTTCATTTATTGTGGCACAACTTTAATGGGAGAATTTTGTTCACATGACTACCTTTCCTAAAATTAACCTCAAGCATTTTTTGGACAGAAGGGGACTTAAATTTTAGCAGTACTGGGGTATCAAATCAGAAGTGCTGCATGGAAATTTTCATAGCACATACTCATTTAAAGAAGGCAACATGCATTTATTGAGAGTGGTTTAAAACAAACTGGCAGCTGCTGAATTCTGAAGGATTGTTGGAGGGTTCAGCTTCTATTTAAAACTGTGTGGCATAGCAGACCTGTCATACAAGTCCTGGAAGACTGTATAGATTCATGTGAACCAGGGACTGCATCACCTCTGTTAGTTCTGTCTGTGTGTTCAGGCCCACTTGAAGTACCTGGAGACTCAACAGTGGTTGGTTTAATGTCTGCCACTGAAGTAATTCCAGCAATGTTTCACTGGGACATTGGAGATTGGTGCCAGCTCTAAAGTGGAATATATCAAAGGAAAGGACGGGATGCTGGCTTCTACCAGCTCACTGTCAGGGTGTAGTGGGACTGCAACTTGGTCCAAGTTTTATGTGTGAAATTCATTTACAGGTCTGGATTTGTCTCTCTCTTTCAGGTGCAATGTTGTAGAGTAAGTAACAATAAACAAACACACCTCCTCTTCCAAAGCTGATCTCCCCTATTTACACACACCACATATTGGAGGTGAATGCTTTTTTTATGTGCTCCAGTTGCCCCTACAATGCACATGCTGGTGAGGAAGCACCCAAGCCCTCTCAGATGCAGATAGGGTTGTATATAGACATGGGTGTACCTGTATTTGGTTGCACTGTGTGTTGTCACTCCTTCTGCTGGCTGCTGTCCCAGTGCCTGAAGGGAAAGGTGAATCTAAGTGGATGTGACAAGGTCAGTGATTTCTGTCTTTGACAGAATTCAAACTAGGCTTTTTCTTCCAATAAGCTATTTTCTTCTTTGTCCTACTATTGCAAATATTAATTATCTTTTTTTTAAAAAAAACAACTCCTTAAAATCTTAATGTAGTTTCCTGGTTGATATTTAATCTGACATCATGGGCTATAGTCTTCTCTAGCATTATAATTTTTGGGCAAATGAACTGAGGGGCAGTTCTGGATGATCTTTTCACATCATGCTCTTTGCGCTTGCATCCCTGCTACATCAGCTGCTCTTACCTGGACCACACAGATACCTCCATAGAGGAAAGCTTTGTGATTTTTATTATTCAAATGTCAGGGAACAGACTGAACTATAAAGAATAACAGCAACGGTAGCTGAAAAAAGGCTGCAGAGCAAGACCTCTGTTTTTTAGCAGTAGAGATATTTTCGGCCACCATCTCTCTTTAGGGTTTTTTTTGTTTGTTTTGTTTTTTGGGGGTGTTTTGGTTTTTGGTTTTTTGGGTTTGTTTTTTTTTTGTTTTTTTGGCTTTTTTTATCATGCTGTGCCCTGAGGCCTGAGTCATCTTTTGGTCTTGGTTTTATATACTGCTATTTACCTTTGCACTTTTTTTTTTTAACTTACAATTTATTTAATTAATAATTTCATTAGCTTTAGCCATGTTTCCTTCTTAGCTCTATTTGGTCACTTTGAATCTTTCTTTTATATGAAGTTGTAGTAACTAAGACAACTGAAAGGATGCTTCTTACTTTCCAAGGGGCCTTTGAGAATAAGCCCCTTCTTTTCAGTATTCTATTAGACTTTCAACCAGTTAGTCTTTTTTTTTTTAGATATAGAAAACCCCGCATTGTTTGTCAGAAAATTTAAAAAAGATAACTATGCATAATAGTTCATTAAAATGAAAATAATATAATGGTTCTTAATGTTGCTTGAAAAGTAACCTTCTAGGGGTTTCGGTATTTTGGGGGAGGTAGGAGAGGAGACAATAAAAAGCTTGTTGCATAGAAACAAATGACTGAGTTAGGTTAGTTAATTTAACTCTCCAGTGGACCTTATTATTTAATGTTTATAATGTGTCAGAGTATTCTGAAGACTGAAATCTTCAAGGTCTCAGCTGACATTTATCTCATTTCTATATATCTCCATGAAGGCACCTGTTTTTATGTTGCTGTTTCTCTGTCAAGAAGAGGAAGGCACTGAACACCAAATCTGCAGGTGTTCTCATAGAAAACCAGTGGAATGCATAATAAGGTAGCCTGAGATATTATGGAGGAGTTTCTGTTCACCTTAGAGCCTTCAGCAAGAAATGTTGGTCCATGGAAGGAGAGAGGATACCAGTGTTCTTTATATACTCCCACTGGTCCTTAAACTGTCATCTCCACCTGAGCTGAAATAATCTGTTGTTAAGTTTTATCTTTGTGTTAATTTGAGCTGGAAAATACTTTCAAAAATATTCTAGCAATTTCCCCTCTACTCCACCACCCAACAACAAAAAAAGATATACCTTCAGAAAATAATAAAATAATTGGTTAACACTACATTAATTCATTGTAGTTTGGAGAAGTTCTGAACCATCCTACTTAGTGAAGTCATCTTTTTGAATAGATCCAGTTAGTACTAGGAAGGAATAGAACAAGGTTAGGTATGCCAAAGAAGGAAGAAATGAACAGCAGAATAGGAGTAGAAGGAGGAAGGAAAATGGACTCTTTTTTGGTTATCAAATTGCATGTATGTATTTAGTAGCTTCCAGAGAGTGAAAGTCAATCAAAAGAAGGTTTTAGTACTCATGTAGTAGAATTATCACAAGGCAGGTTTGTGTGGTGTGAAGAGATGAGGTAATTGAGGTGCTACTGTTATGATGGTGTTTGTCTTGTCCTCTTCTTGTCTTCCTCATCAAAAAGACTGTAACAGATTTGCCTTAAAATTTGTCAGTTATATCACTTGATTTTAGGAAAAAAAAATTAATGGAGTAGGTATTATGTAAGTTATGCACATTTAATCCAAAGCAAACCTTTCAAAGAGACAAAACTAGGCCAAAGTCTGAATTTGGAAAGAACAGACAGTATCTTCTTCCTGTTGCTTTGTAGAGGCAGACAATTATTTTCTCTTAATTTTTCCTAAAGAAACTACCTTACTAAGGATCAATGATTTAACACATCCAGAATATTGCAGTAATTTATGTGTTAAGGGTATGGTCACTATTCTCCTTAAGGCTATTAAAAAGCTGCCACCTTCAAGGTTTCTGTGTCCATCATCCCAATTAAATGTGGTAACATGATGTGATGAAAACATGGTTGAAGAGCTCCCCTGCTCTTGCAGCGGGGAGGGTGGACCAGGTGATATTTAAAGGGCCCTTCTAACACTTGTTGTTCTGTGATTCTAAACATACTGTTAATTCCTCAGTCCTGAAAAGACAACAGATGTAAGAATGGTCTGTTGTGTTTGGTGAAAGGAGGATAAAATGCACTCCTTTTATAAGATTGGGATATACGTTTAGAAGTAAGTAGATGTAAAAATTAGTTCAGTTCCATATGCTGCATATCTTGATCTTCAACCTCCTCCCAATCCACCAAATATTTGGAACATGGGTAAGCTACCGACTATTTTGCATAGTATTTGAGTAATAGAAAGTTCATACAAAATGTTTGAGAAATGATCAACCCTTACACCACTGTATGTGAAATGTGAGCATTTCTTGGGAGGAAGGGGGAACTTCAAGGGAAGATGGATTTAACTTTTTCATTCAGTTTCGTGTGGAGTTCAGCAAATCTGTCTAACTCTGAAACAAGCAGACATTCTGCAGTCTTTTAAAATATTGTTTAATTATTATATTTAAATAATCTCCTCTCCACAGCTAAATATTTCTGAAAACAGGCTGAAGTGTCCTTATTTTGTTCAGGACTGTGTGAAGGCTGATAGCTGCATTAGAAACTTCAAATGAAAGATTAAGTTTAGGCAAAGTTTATAAGAACCTAGAGGAGAAATAAAAAAAGTTAAAACCCAAATTTGCCTGGTCTTAAAGCGGAGAATGTTAGATGAATAGGATGGTATCGGAATCTTCCTAGGAGTTACATGTAGGCACACACTTGTAGTTCATAATAAACCAGAAAATAGCAATCAGATTACTGAATTTATATCTAAATAGAAATAACTGCATTTAATTGTGTTTAGATGTAGCTTTCAATAAGGCCTGTCATAAATTGCAATTTCTTTACTAAGAAAAATGGAACATCACCGATGTAACTTGAAAGTTTTCCAATATCTGTTTTTCATCTGATATATATTTGTTCACATTAGTTTTTATCTATTCCTATCTCATTCAATGTTTTTTTTTCTTTTATCAATGTGATTTCACAAGAATTTGACAAAAATACCAGGTTTGCAAAGGTGTTGGAGGACATACATTTTAATTATTATTTTGTGGTATTGAGGTTGTAGATAAATCATACCTGATATGCACAATCCTTGACTGTTTTACTAATTAGAGTGGTGGGGTTTTTTGTTTTGTTTTTTATTCCTTCTGTGACACAAGTAAAACTAAAAAAACATGGAGGTATTTCTACCCAGCCTTTTCCAGCCACTTGAAGTGACTCTTTACTTTTACAGTTCCTGATAAGCCTCATTAAGACAATTTTGGTCCCAATGCCCCAGTAGTTCTTCAGGGACTTAAGGTAGTATTTTAAAATGCTCTGAGTTTTTCCACTTCTATGCAATTTCTGATCATTCCTTGAGCACAAGTGGAGTCATATTGCCCCCAGCAGGGAGAACGCAGAACATAACTTCATTCCTTTATATTTATATTCCTTTATCAGGCCTGAAGCACAGTACTGGCTTCAAGTAGTATATATAAAAATATTTTTGCTAATATATAACTGTAACTTATAAACAAGTAATCTGAATTTACCATGTTTTAATAAGCATTTTCTTTTTTTCTTGTCTTTTTGTAACTAGATCAATATGTGCAGCGGTAGCTCACATAGTAAAAATCTCCAGCATAGTTTGATTTTCTAAAATCTACATTCAAGGCCGGTTGGACATTTTTCATGGGGTTTTTTAAGACTTACTTTGATAAACTTAGGAATATGGAAAATTTCTGTTTGCCGTGATGGCTAAAGTACATTCAACAGAGTAAAAAAAAAAAAATATACATATATATAAGGTTTGCTTGGTTGTTGTTCTTTGTTTTTAATGAAGTGATTTGCTCTATACAAGGAAGCAAAAATATCCTGATAGGGTATCATTTAGTGAAGAACTGTGGAGATACTGATTTAGTTTACTTATGATTTTTGTTATTGCTGAATACACTCAAAATCACTGTGCCTTGATTAAAAAAATACTTTTTAAGAACCACATGATGCATGACATGATTTTTTTCTTGATTATCATTTGATATGATTTTATTTTCATAATTTCTCTTTAAAATAGTTCACATAGGGAAATCCTCTGACAGGCTGCTGAACATACCCTGTGCCCTTCTGAAACTTGATAAGAAAGTTACTGCCAAATTTTGAAAGAATGTCACTTTAAATTATAAGATTCATTAGAGCTTATGTATCTTTTTGGACTTCAGTATATTAAAGATACTTCATATCTGATAAGATATTTGTGATTAAATGTTCCTTTCTATGAACATTAAAATTGTTACAACTGTAAGTAGGCTCTTAAGTCTTCTTAGATAACAGCATAGATCTAAAAGGCTTTTGTAGTGTAGTTGGTGTATTTCATGTCAAGGTGAGTTGATTTTTGTCTGTGTTAACAGACAGGAACGACCTAATCATTTTGAGAACATAGCTAAAAAAGACTGCTGATTTTGCACTTTTGAATATTTTCTTTCTGATTGCCTATAGTCATTGTTATTTAGTAGGTATTTCCAAGTTAGCACAGTGCTGGGATATGTGCCCAGTGTGTTTCTTGCCATTTTATTGCTATAAGACTTGGGAAAGGAAATCATACTTTGAACATCTTCTGTTGGTACGTCTCTGGGACAGCAATTAGACAGAAAAGTTCTGGTAACTAAAAGTACTTTTAAATCTTACTGCTGGGTAGTTTGTGCATGAACTCTTCCATTCCATCATGGCGTGTGGTCTGCTAGAGTATGTGCTAACCCAGGGCCTGTTTTTCCTTGGAAAGAAAAATCTTAATCCACATTGTGTTCAATTAGGATTTAGTACAAGTGGGTTTATGCAGGGCATGGTCAAAAAGTAGAAGTAAGATCTCATTCTGAATCTCTGTTTCTGAAGATCTCAGTAGCTTTTTTTGGCTCTTGTCAAAATGAAGAACTTGAATTGCTTCATGCAAATGTCAAAAGACAACATGATAGGAAAGACATGAAGCAGGTTTGGAATGGTTTGTTTTAGTCGCTCATCCAGGTGAGGGATTTGTTGCAAAAGTTCTCAAATTGCACTGCAATGACCGTGGGAAAATACAGAAATCAGATAATTTTTAAGTCTTGATTTGAAGTTCCATGTTCAGTACAAATGAGTAATTGAATGACAAGACTGTAGTATAATTGTCTGCAAATTATTGGCAAGGAGCTCAGTTTCTGTAATTTTCCTCCTGTTCTTCCAAAACTGTGAGCTAATCTCACCTTTTACTTGGTCATGGCCAGCATACAAGTACTTGAACTTGTGTTTGTTAGTGCTCCTTTGAAATTGTGTGTTGTGAAACAGTAAGAATGCACATTTAAAAGAGAAAATTGTATCATAAAAAGATTTAATTTTAAAATTTTCTTCCTCTGTCTATGGTTGAGTGTTTCTACAACCATATCTACATGTGGCTCAAATGAACTCAGTTGCTGATATAAAAGACACTGATTTCTCCAAATTTATACCTAGCCACATGGGACCAAATTATACACAGACTATTACGGTTAGGTGCAGCTTACTTTTAAACTTAATTCCTGCAGTTACTGACCAAGCAAAAGTTTCAAGGGGGTTTAACTACAGACATTATGAAATGCAAATAGAAATTGCTTCTGTGCAAATGCAATAAGTAAAAACATATTAGAGAGTCTGGAACAGCAAATTGGAAAATTTTTAATCTAGTATTTGGCCAATATTTTTTAATAGCACCTGGAAATGATATTGAAAAAGCCTCCACAATTTAGATGTATTTTACTGATTTATACAAGCTAAAAAATCTGAAGACCCAATTTCAATTCTGATATTTTTCTGTCCTCCTAAATAAGTAGAGAAAAATAAACCAAAATAAAAGAAGTATAAATAGGTCTAATAAATAGCCTAAATAGAGGGACTGTGTTGAACAGCTGAACCTTTCTGTTTGAATGATTTTCATTATAAATACATTATTTGAGCAGAGATACTGAAATACGGAAAATCTTATTTCATAATACATTTCCAAGAATAGTAATTTCAGAGTATCGAGGACAGGGAATCACTCTAGATAATGCATGATATTTTTAAAAAATTGCAAGAAGAAAGGAGAGAAAATTAATGCCCATTTTCAAAATATTAGTTTAGAAAATACACTGATCTGTAAATATGCATGCTGAATGAAATGTTTTCTGTTTTACACAGAAGTTTAATAACTGAAATGTGGTTAAAATAATTTTGAGACACTAAAATATAGTGGAAAACAGAAGGGTTAATGGCATGCTGAGGTACCAAATATTAAGAAGCAGTTTATCATTCTAATTGGGGGCAACAAATAAGAAAACAAAGCCTAAAGTTTCTGTCCTGGAGATTGCTGTCATGCACAGAAGTAAACAGAATTAAATGAAATGTGTTTATCCCAATTTAGGAGATGGCATAGTTGACCTCTCCATATCTGCTCTACATATGTTTGCAAAAGTGCAAATAGCTGTTATTTTGCCCTGAAAATGTTAGTTTTAGTTTCTTTGTTCTTTACTCAGAACTGGCACAAAAGAGTTCAGATAGTACTGAATTGGGTAAATAGCTCAGGTCAGATTTGTGCATGTAATTTTTGTATATTTTATTTCAAGTACTTGATGCTTCATTTGTTTTTCACAAGTATGTTTTTGTTATGGTACTTTTAAATATTTTTTGTTCAGAAATGAAATGTCCTGAAGTCAGAAGTAATGCAACTTCAGCATGCATACTTGATTTCCCAAAAATTATGCAAGAGCCTTAACATCTCTGATAGCAATCATGTACTGCAATTCAGTTATTAAAATGCTAAAAATAATTTTGATAAATTACCCACTTTGGGGAACTAATAATTGGACAAGAGCATGTTTCAATTATACTTTGAGAGCAATGTCTTTACAAGACAATCTCCTGTACCTTCTAGATTGGACTATTCCATTACATTCCTTAGCACATAATCTTTGCAACTCCTTGATTTTCAAATGTTGAAAAAACAAACCCCCCAAACCGTATGACAATTTAAGAGATGACCATATGCCCCATATTTTTAATACCATAAAAGACGCCAAACAAACCAAAGTGCAAGAACAAAATTCAAATAACCTTCTATCTTCCATTCTTTGAAAGCTAGTCAGTGTATTATTCATTTGTCACTAAGTGTTTTAACAATTCTAAATTCTATCTTCTGTACGTCAGATTAGTTTGTGATAACACATATATTGTCTAACTATATTGGCATTATGCAATTCTTGCAATTCTTCCTTGTCTAGATTTTTGTCCAAATAAATACAACTTTACAGCAAAAGAAGTTTGGTAATAGATGGTTGGATTTGTATAATGATAAATAATTACTTTTGTAAATTTTTCTTGTTCATGAATGCTAAGAAAGGAATCAGATTTTTGCCAGACTGATCCTCCCTTGTGGCCATTCATCACTTCTGTTCTCGCTTAGTTCCAAGCCTGCTTATTGAGCTGGGTAGGGCAGAGAATTCTACACAAATCTTCAGTGGCTCATGTACAAATCCTCAGGGGAAAAAGATTTACAACATAAAAAGCAGAATTTCATAGTTTTGGAAGAAACTTTGTGTAGTAGCATTGTAAAAGGATTTATTTAAAATTAAGTCTTAGCTAAAAATTAGAGTTTTTGCTTTCCTTACTGAATCATATTCATGTCTTTAGTTTAATGCTGACCCTCAGCATTGGTCAAACTGCTTTCTGATTTCACTGAATGTAAATACATTTGGCTGTTAAATGGAACCAGGAAAATATTTTTGCTGTAGAGTTAAGCAAGAACAAGTTTTTAAAAATTAACCTGGAAAAATATTTGTTGACAGAAATCTAATATATTGACTCATTGTACCTTGTGAAATCTAGAAGGGAAATGAGAGGACAAAATACTGAAGTATATATTATTTCTTGTGAATCAATGATATTAAAAGAAAAAAAAAAGTCATCTCAAGTTTTCCCTCCTGTTTATCCCCCCAGGCAAACATGTAGTGAAAGCTGAGTAGTTTTCTTGATTTTTGTCCAACTTCTTGACTTTTACTTGGAACTATAGATTCTGAATATTTCTGAGACCTTAGAGGCTTCATTTAATGTAGAGGGATTTTAAAGTTTTATGGCTATCATAACAATATTCATAGAGAAAATTTAATATTCTGTCCAGGTTTATTTGTATAAGATAGAAGCATGAAATATTGCTAGTGGTGAGGGACTAATTTTAAACATCTAATGAGTATCATCTTAAAATATTTGCTTGACACTCAATACTCACTTGAAAAATATGGATCTAATTTTAACGGTGGTTTTAAGAGTAATAACAGTTGTATAATAAAATTCTGAAGCTCAACTTTAATCATTTGTTTTCCTAATTTCTTTTTTTGTTTTCCTTCTTTCATGCCTCTCTTCGCTCCTCTAATGTTCTTTGTCACCATTTCTGGTAAAGTTTAGGAATAAATGAGTACTTCTAAAAACTATTTTCTAAAATAAATTTTACAGAAATTCAGCTGGGGAACAGGGAACAGAAGAAAAACTTGATTAACTTAAATTGATGCCTAATCTTCATTGATGTCAAGCAATCCTGATTTTTATTTGGCTCAAGACAATGAGAATACCCTGTGCAGGAAGTTGCATTTGTCAGTCCTCTGTAGCCAGTGGGAAGCTCCTCACAACACACAAAGTTTGGGAATAATGTGGTTATGGTGGGAGAAAAGGAAAGGAAAGGAAGAGCACATTGTTGCTGAATTCAGCAAGTAAAACACTGAGTTACATCAAAACAACATGGGTTTATTCCACATTAAATTAGTTGTGTCATGGGTATGTACTGGAACTTTGGGTTTGCTTCTAGCTGTGTGTGCAGAAAGAAATGGTGTAGAGGGATTTTAATACACATACAGCATAGGTAGTGAGTTAGATAATACATTCAAGCCCATGTTTTGTTTTCTTATGTAGTGAAAAGACTACATAGAGGATGGATAGTCCAATGTACTAGCTTTTTCCTGGTAATCTAAATAAATAAATGCTTAGCAAATATTAGAGTGTGCTCATCCAGCACAGCAGTGCTTTTGTATGGCTTTTTTTTTTTCCCTTGTATCCAAGCAAGTCTCTATCTTTCTTTTCTAAACTTTCAAGAAGCTGTTTGGTTTGGTTTTGCTTTTACTACACTTCTGAAATATTATTTAGGGACAGAGCTAAATCTATGTTGCATTATAACAGATATTTAATGACCATGTGTTTAGCATGCTCTTTTAAGTCGCTCAAATAGAGTATCAGTAAAAATACATAAAATATTTATTAGCTTCTTTTCCACTAGCTGTATTTCACAGCAGTGGTGATTTGCCTGATTAAGAGATTAGTCTCTCAGAAAAACATGTTTGAATGAGAATGAACTCCAAATGCTCAGTGGTACCAAGTAGATTATTTTCCATGTGATAGATGTGGTTCTAATTATTTGCACTTACTTTCATCTCTGTGCTGTATATTACTTTTTGGATTGCTGTATTATTGACAAAATGTGATTCTGTGGTGGCAAAAAGAAAGTTATATTACAGAGAGAAGAGCAGAGATGCAGACCAAATGGAGAGGTATTATGGGGATTTTAAAGGATCATGTGAGCTATATGCTAGTTCCTGAAATGAAAGTTTCTACAGACATGGTGGCAGCATATACATTGAGAATTATAAATCGTCTTCCGAAGTGCTGTGATATCTAGAACAAAAATTCAGCCTTTTTAATGCAGAAAACTTGATACAACTTCCCTTTTTTCCATGGTCAGTTACTAGGTGCTTTCTTACATTGTCAGTTTTTTTAATACTCCCGAAGAGAATTGCTGCACTTTGGGGGTTTTTAATGCCGCAGTATTGTTCACAATGGGTGGTGAGTGTCACAGATAGCCCAGGGAAGCCTGAAAAGTGTCGTGTGACCTGCAGAGCTCTCAGGTCTCTGGACCAAAACTTATGTGTTGGTATTCATGCAAAAAGGCTTTACCAATGTCACGTGGCATCAAATCAGTAACTAATTTATATTTGTGTCTCAGTTACCCTAGAAGGACCTCTGCTAGAATTTATTTAAACTTGCGTCACCTGTCATTTCCTAGGGATAATATATGGAAAGAAAACACATCTTCCTCCTTTCATAACTTTGGAATTAGATTTTTAACTTAATCCTGGGAAGCATTCTCTCTTTATCTTAGATCTTCTGCAGGGTGGGAACTTCTGAAGGAAAAAAATCTTTCTTTTCTTACAACACCCCTTGAGTCTGAACTCCAGCAGCAGCCAAACAATAATCTTCTGATTTATAGAACAGTGTGGTGTAGAATATGCTGTGAGAGCAGAATTAATACAAAGCAAGTTAACATTGAGTCAGTATTTTACAGAGTGTGTGTGTGGTTAAGTGGTAGAAGCAGCATGCAAAATGTTTAAGATATCAGCTGTCTCCTTGCACCAAAACTGAATAGCTGTGTCAGCCCGGCCCTATGCCTACACTAATTACAAACAGGGATATGTTTTTGGATCTGTTGTAGGAAGAGAATACAGAGAAAAGCTTGGGAAATGTGACATTAATAATATCAGGTCGTACATTGCTGCCTAAGTAAAAATTCTTGCTGAATCCATCAGTCACACTGCAGTACAGGCTCTATAGAGTAGAGTGAGCCTTCAGGTGTTGTAAGAAATGCAGTTACCTGCCTAATGTTATTATCTAGTGTTGAGAAGTAGAATGTTGCTTCACTACACTATGCAAACCTACTGAAAATAATTGTATCTAGTCTCTCCAAGCCATTGGGTCTATGTGACTGTGGTGGTCTAAACCTAGCTGGAAAATCAAACCCACTAAAGCTACTCCCTTTCCAGCACCCCCTTCTTATAATGGAGGAAACACAAGGAGAGATTAGAAGTAGGAATAACAATCTACTGGAAATAGCAATAACCACTCCAAAATTAATAAAAAAGAGTGTACAACAGAGAGACAAACTTTTCTACCTGCAAATAAGATATGCACTACTGACAGTCCCCCCAGGCAGCACTTGATGTGGTTGCCAACAAAGACACAAACTGGTGACAGGAGAACTTGCACAGTTTAGCTTTTTCCCGCCCCTCCCAGCCTGGAAAAAAGAAACAACAGAAAGCAGGGACATAACAAACACATGGAAGCTAATTCATCTGAACAAGGTGTTGGTCTTAATTGATTTAGGATGAATATTTAGAATTGCTGTCAAAATGCTGACTGTGGCAATCCCGGTGCCAGGGCTCTTTCTTGGGGGCTGTGGCAGCACTGGTGGCACCATGGGGCTCTCTCCTGGTGCTGAGTGGCAGCATGGCCCTGACTCCTGGTCCCACACACTCTCTGGCAGGAGCCAGGCAGGCAAAATGGCAAACTTTATTTCCAGCTGTGGCTTCTGCCTTCAGGGACCATGTCCCCAGCCATGGTGGAGATGGTATCAAATAGACAGTGCTCCACCCATTTCCTCTGTCACCATGACAATGCCTTACTCTAGGAGCAGGAAAGCTTTACAAAATAGAGCTGTGGGAAAATGCATTGCTCTGGCACTAGGCCAAATGTGTCCCAAAATAATGCAGCTGGCTGTCCAGCTTTGTGCAGAATGAGGGGCTGGGGGAGCATTTATGTCTCTTGCTGACTTGAGGCATTTGTCATATCTGTCCTTCCTTTGTCCTTGAATTCCTTTTTTTATTTACTCTGAATGTTCTGTACCATGGCTGATGTGTGAAGGTGTTATTTTTTAATTTGATTAGTATTCAATATATTCTCTAGTGTTTACCATAAAATATACTGAGACTTAATGTCTAGTTAGTTGAAGTTTAATCTTGGAAGCTTGATGAGGAAGAGACCATGTTTTCTAGTGTTGCCTGTGTAGTTCTGCATTTAAAAATGCCTCTTTCTTTCACTGCCCCTTTCAGATCTTTTTTCTTTTATTTTCTCTTAAAGCAATACCAATAATTATTTAAAGGCCTTTTAAAACAACAGAAAATATGTGGTTATGTGTTGGTTGCTGTGCTCAGTTTTTGCTTTCATATGATTGTGACATGGCAAGATTAATACAAGTGTAAGTCAACGTATACACTAAGTCAATTTTCCATGCATAAAAGGAATCTAAATTAAAATGGCAGCTTGTAAACTCAATACAGCATGTGACAAGTTGACAAATGGTAAATAAAGCCTAGTAAAAAATGTAATTAATTTCAAGTCTGCAAATTTGTTCAAGTGGTTGATCTGGCAAACAAAGTTATTGCCTAATCCTCAGAAAATAAGAGATTAATCAGAAAATTACCCAGATAAATATAATTTATCCCTGATCAGTTTGGAGGGAAAAGAAGTGTGTACTGTTACTCTAAGAAAACTTGTTTATATATTTGAATTTGCAATTTCTTTTTGGAGAGTTGCAGATTAAAAAATAATTCAGCTTTTCTTAATTGATTCAGGATGATTACTTAGAATTGCTAGCTAATCCTCCATTCCTTGAAATTAGTTCTTAAATTAGAAGAGTAGTATCTAGACCTTCCTGTCCATTGAGGCATAGTAATGAGCACTTAAGATCAAATCCCTTTTCTTTATACAGTAAATGCCTGCATATGTGGTCTGCAACCACTTAGATTTGGTTTCTGTTTCCTTCAGCTGTTTCAGTTTGCTCAACAGAGCACAAACACACTGTAAGTACAGCATGGGCAGCATCCTTCCCATTTATTGCTGTAGTTGACTTTGTAATTGCTTTTCCTTTTGGGAATTCTTCAAAGCATTGTAAATATTTATTCTAACAATGATCTCGTGTGTCACATACTTCTTTGGACATGTAACAGTAAGAAATGATATTACCTTATTCGTTTCATTAAGATATGAGTGAACTTGAAAATTAAGGGGAGAGGAGAAGACCCTGAATCTTGTAGAAATAAATGATTTGTTGTTGAAATACCAATTTGGTGAAAATCTATTTGTGTATTTTTAGAAAAAAAAAGGCAAGTGTATATCCATATTTTTTAAACAGTAGCAACTGAAAAATTTTGTTTTCAAGTTCTGCAATGTATAAATATTCATTTTCCTATTTAAATACAATATGATGATTCATTCTAAGAGAAAGTTAGGTGAAAGATGCAAATTGGTTGCAGATGTTAAGCCATGTACTATTACGGCTGGTAATTGGTAGAAGAAATGCTTCCCCTTGATGTTTTTAATATTATATAGCGGCTTCTGACTTGATGAACTCCAAGGCATAAGAGTATCAGGCAAATATTAGATATTAAGTACAGACATAAATTATACTTAGTGGCATTTTTTGTAGTTTAAAAATTATGGGGTTTGTGTATATCACGCAGATTGAGTTTTCTAGAAGCTCCATTTAGTTTCAAACTACTCTGTGTAGCAAAATTTATAGGGAGTGGCAAGAAATATGCACAGAAAAGCCTGAAAAAGCAAACAAAACCCTCATCAAAATCTACAAGCATACACCCACGCCCTCAATATATAATGTTCATAAAACAGTGCATTTAGGTAAGGAATACTAATGTATATGATGCTTAAAATAAAAAATGTAAATGCTCCAAGTTATGTATTTTCAATTTCAACCTTGTTTTCAAATATAAAATTGCAAAAGACCTGATGAAAAATTTAGATTAATAATTGGAAGATTATCTGACTGAGGTTTGAGAATAAATACAGCATTCAAAGCATTACAGTAATTCCCAGCTTCATCATGTGAAGATGCTCTATGACAATGGGCTTTTCATTTTCCTCATTTTACATGTTTTTCTCCTTTGCTGTTTCTGACAAATGTTAATAAAAGGGAGCTCTTGAGAGGTTATAACTGGATGTACAATTAAGGAATAATCCTGTTGTACCTGTTATGCTCTGACACAATGGCTAGTGCTCCCCTTCAATCCACTGTTAGGTATTTTGGTGTTTACACTGCTATTCAGCAAAAGAATATTTATTTTATATGATGCTCTATAGAATTGTGAAGTGCTCAAACATCTCAATAGCAGTCTTTATGAGAAAGGTTTTGTTTTATTCTCAGTCATAATTATCGTACATTTCTCATCTTCACTTATCCATTTTACTTTAAATTTCAACTTCAGAGTCAGTAGAGAGCTGCCATGCTAGAGGGAATACCAGCCAGCTGGGTACGCTTTTTAAAACCTTTTAAACATTGTCCAGGGGAAAAAAATATAACTATTTCTTGCATGGTTCACCAAGAGGAAAGCATACAGCAGGCGCAGAAACTGCAGGCAGAAATTTGACATTGCTCTGTTGCTATTTCCGCGTGTGTCAGCAGGTGGCGATGGAAGGCAGTGTAGGAGCTGGGAGAAAATCACCAACGAGGTGAAATGAAAAAAATGCTTGGAAAGAATTTGCTTTGCTTTTTGCGCTCTATGAGGCTTTGTTCTTCGGAGCATCTTTAGGCTATATTATAAAATTAATTTTATTTCTCTTTAATTAGTAAATTGTTCCTTTGTCTTTTTTGCCCATGACTAACGTATGTAAAAGGCAAATCGTTGTCACAGATGCAATGGTTTTGTGACAAATATGAAAATAAACAATATGCAGGCAACCTGGGTGAAAGATGAGAGTTGTGAACAGAATAGTTAAAGTAATAGAGACAGTGAACTCATTCCCCTGATGCTTGCCACAAAGCCATTTAGAAATTGTACAAGTAAACCACCACCAGAATTCATTCCCAGGCTAAGGAAGGATTTACACAGTAAAAATAACAGAGTAGCTGTGCTATCTAGGGATTAATTTTCTTAGTGCTCTGTCACTATTCTTCCTCTGGGTGTGGGGAGCATATTAAAAATGAGCAATGCTTTTAAAGTAATTTTGCCAATAAGTAACACTCCTGCCTTATGTGCTGCTTTGGAATGATATATGCTGGAAAGAGTCAGCTCCATTTAGGAAAGTATGAAGCACTTAATTTCTTCTGAATCTTGTCTTTATTTTCTCTCTTTTTGGCCAGAAGCATCTCAGGAAGTCATTAAGTAGGAGCAGTGGATTTTAGGATGCTGTTGGCACAACACCTCATTATGCAATTGAGGAATATTTTCCTTTAAAATACACCTTTTTCTGCTGTTCCATTGTAAACCTTGAGCAGAAACTCACAGCAGCGGTCCCACTCTCTTAAAACTTTGTATGAGGCTAATGGAAATTAATCAAATAAGAGAAAAATAGGTAAAGTCTTTCTTCTTTTATTTAAGATCAGTGTTATTACATGGGCATATTCTGTTCAGTGGCAGGAGTGTGATCTTGGGGAATGTGAACACAGAGGTGAGAATTGAGAGGTATCAAAGTTTAATGGCAGGAATATGGATGTATATATCATAGGGTTTGGTTATTGGGGTTCTTTTTCAGATGAAATTATAAATGGAGCTATGAAATATATTGTTCTATGTAATATAAAAAGTAAGTAATTTATTATTGCCATTAATGAATACCTGAAAAAGTAATTTCCTTTTTTTTTAACTGAAATTCATTATATTTTGCTCTAGTTGTTTATGCGCTTTATTTGCTTGAAGTGCATTGTTTACAAATGAGATATATTTCTTGTGGAGATTGTGGCTTGCTCACTAATCAGTTCAAGCCTGACAGTGCACATGGTTGCCTACTTTTATCTCCTGTTTTTCAAATGGTGAAAGTCTCAAAGGATAGAAGACAACAGGTGGGCTTTACTGAGAATTAAGAGGTGATTTTTGTGTTCTGTATTTTCAGTAGGTCTGCATTGGCCCAGCAAATAATCCTAAGTACTTCATTGTGTCAGCAGTTTTAGCCTCACGCTATCTCAGATACTCATTCTTGGAGTATGTCGGCCAACAGACATCAAACTGCCAACACTTTCCAGAAGGAAAGGAGTTCTCCAAAAATAAAGACAAGAGTTTGTACAACCTGATAAAGGAACTATTCTTACATGCAGTTAGTATTCTCCCAGTAAAGAGAATTATGTCTTCCACTTTTCTGGGATGAAGAATTTAAAATTATTGATTTTTAGTAATGCTTAACTTTTCTCCCCCCTTCTTTTTATTTTTTCTGATGTACATTTTCTGTGGATCTTTTCCAAACTTTTATGAAAAGTCAGCAGCTGGCCAAAATATTGTTGGATACCTGTAGATGGTCACAGCCTGACACTTTGTCACTTGTTTTGCTAAGATATCCTCTGTGTCATTTGGGAACACATGCATGCTGCAAAGCATTGGAGACAAAAATAATACAGAAATAAGTTTTTTCCAAATATTTTTTAGTTTTGTTTTCCTGGAAAGTTGGGAGTGCTATGGAAAGCCTGACACAAATGTCTATGTAGAAATCAAAACATTCTTTTCAAGAGAGGTGAAGATGACCAAGCTATTAAGAGAAGATGATAAAGAAATATTAGGCATCTATAATTAATATAAAATCATGTAGACTTCTAAAGAAATTGCCAATTTATAGTTCTTTAGCAAAAAAACCCTGTTATATGCAATGTTTTTTTACTCAGGGATTAATTCTAGTAAGTACTTGAAGGACTGTGTATCAGGTTTCAACTAATATATCAATTACTATGTCATATTTTGAAGGGAACTAAATACACCAATTCTTACCCCATATCTTATACTTTAAAGAATTGTTAAAAACCCAGCTGCACATTAACCACACTTCTCATGAAACACGTGTTATCTACTTTAGCACTCTTGACCTTATCATATGGTAATTTTCTAGCTTTTAAGAAGTAATTTTTGAGATTTTCAGAGGTACTCCCAGTTTCTTCCTAAGGTGCTTTTACTGTCTTAAGTAGTCTTTAAATGATTTACTTCTAGTACTTTCCCTTTATATTTTATATGTTGATTGCTTGCTGAACTCTTACCTTGATGTATGAATAGTAAACGAAGATATAAAAAGCTTTAAACTCAATTTGAATCAGCTTCTGAAGTCAGACTGTTTCATCTGTTAAATATGTTTCCTTATCTTTACTGCTACATAAATTAAAGACAAGAGTTAATGAGAATAAAAATAACTCAAATACTTTACTACTTAACATATGCTGAGAAGGCTTTGCATTGCCAATGATTTCATTGAAGATTAGTCTTTAGTTTATTTGGATGGTTTATATATGAACCTTTTCCTAGAAAGACAGAAAATGTGTATTTCTTTTTCATGCTCCACCAACCTTATCAGCTTTGTGCTTAATTGTTTTTAAGGTTTTGAAAAAATTTGAAGAAGGCATCTCAGGGCTTTAAAAATTAGAACATAAACGATAGCAAAATTTTGCTGAAGTGATTAATATTTAGAATATTTTACATATTTAAAAGTTATTATTACTGCTTTCTTTAAAGTCTTCCTATGTAAGCCTTAGAACTTGAACTCTTACATTGGATAGCAATATTTTCAATAACCCTGGTTAGCTTCATAGCAGCATTCTCAGTGAGCCAAGTTAGAACCTTATAATCATAAAAATTATAAAGGTTGAAAGGGACCTGTGGCTGTTGTTCAGAAGAAAGGGTTAAAAGCAGGAGGATGATAGAATGTCTTAACTGACCTTGCAGCTGGGGATGCTGAGGTCTGGAGAATAAAAGTGAAGGAAACTCCATGTAATATGCCTACTGTTGTTTATCCTCTGTGTTTTGAGGAGTGGAATCTCTGTCTAAAGATAACATAGGTGCTTGCAGAGACCTGGAGGCACTCTCACAGATGTGCTTGAGCTCCCTGTCTTGGGAGAGAGACCAAAGCTCAGAGCTCATAAAAAGCACAGGGAGATCACAGGCATGGTGATAAACCAGGTGTGTGTGGACCCTCGATAAATGGGTGCAGACAGCAGCCCCACCGTGTTCTGGGGTGAACTGAGCCTGACAGGGTCTCTGTTCCTGCTTGTGTGCCTCTGCCTGGGTGTTGCTCTGGGATCCTCTAGGTAGTGAGGGTATTGAAATGTACTGTTTGCATTTCAGCAGTGGTTTGTGGTTGTTCTGGCTGCCTGCCCATCTCAACTCACGTGAGTGCCATGTGAGTAACCTCATGCTCATAGTGGGGCCAGTTGGATCAAATTGTTCAAGGCTTTGCACTATTGGATTTTTTAACGTCTCCAAGGATAGATGCAGCTCCTGTTCCATGTGCAACTGCCCTCCCTGTGAATAAGCTCTTTGCTTTACTGAGTTAAAATTTCCCATATATTGACGTGTCTATTGTCTCTCTATGCATTTGAGAGGCTTTTCACTTAATCTTAACTATGTAGTTGTAAACATCAATAGGCTTTCCCCTTGGATTTCAATTAAGTTTGAACAACTTTGTCTCAGTTTCTTTGCTCTTGACTGTCCTGGTAGCTTTTGGTTGCACTTCCTCCATTATGTCTATCTTATCCTGGAGACTCCAAAACTGGTTGTGGTACATGTTTAATAATGAGTATTAAGAGAATGAGTTTATTTAAAAACAAACAAAAACCCCACAACTAATAACAAAGTCATTGCTTGAAATAATCACAGAAAGCAAGAACCACTCTTGTGCTATAAATAGCATTTAGTAAACACCAATCTATTACAATAAGTGCTGCTTTGTAAGATTAAGACTTCTGTGGGAGAAGGTCGTTTGCAAAGTTACCCAGTACAGATTTAAAGTGTCCAAGAAATTCAACACAGGTAATGAGAAAGGTTAGGAATATTAGAAAGTTTAGCTATAGAGTGTACTTTTAGTCCCCTTTTTATTTAGCTTCAACTTCTAGCCACTGAAGTTTGTAGTTTTATGTCTTCCTCCTAATACAAGAGTTTTCAACTGCTTCAGTCAGTGTTTTGATATTTGTCAAAATCTTCTTGAATTGTCCACAAAGAATCGAATTGTCCAAGAACGTCAAAAGCCTTTTTAAAAGTATAGTTTAATTTTGTTACCCAATAAGTCAAATTGAAATTGAATTTGAGATGACCAATAAAAGATTTCAATCAATATATAATTATTACTCAGTATTTATAGGTGACTAATGTTGAGAAATTGGCAGGTATGCCTTGCAGAGGTTGCATTCATAATTTCAGTTACTACTTACAATATTACTATCCAGCCTGTTCCTGTGCCAAATAATTATGATTGCTCTGAGTTCCTCCATCTAAAATGTATCCTACTCCCAAAGACTTCTTTTGAATAATGTCCTTCTACCCAGGTAGTTAAATCACTCATGATAATCCATCCACCCAAGCACTGCCATTTCCATTTCTGATGGGTATGGCAAATGTGATTTTTGCCCCACATGTGGCCCTTAGCAATGCTTTGTTCTTCCAGCCAGCTGTTTCTCACTTTACATCTCTGGCTCATCAGTTGGCATCTACTTGCAGCTGATCTCTCCTTGATCATTATTCACATTATGGCATCAGTGCACACACCTGATTGTTCTATGGTCTACTTGTTACTTTCTTGTTTTCCTTTAAGATGTTTTCTCACTCAACACAGATACTTGGAAGGAGTTTTCTGTGAACATTCTCAGCTGCTCTATTGTTTTTTTCAAATGCCCCTTTCAAAACTTGCTTTTAGGATGCTTGAAGAAAGATAGTAGTTGTTAGGTTGGTGTCTCATAAAACTCATAGTTCTTGGTTGTGAAACAGATCTCCTCCTCCTCCTAATCTGATCCAAGAGCTACACATCCTAAATAACAGCAGAGTCAGAGTATTTGGAGTGTCTAATTGCTTCAAGGAATTACACTTGTGGACAGGATAAAACAACTACAAAGAAAAATTTGGGAACAGCTCCATGCACCTTTCTTTGGAGCAAGTGTATATTTTACCTGTCAACTATATGGGAAGTCATAGTAAACCACCTGTCTAGATGGGGTGCTAAAGGTATAATGTGTTCTCCAGTGTTAGTACTGATATTTATAGTGTTTTTTGTTTTGTTAAGGATCTCTTAGCATTATGCTCAGTCAACTCTTACAGTGCAACAAGGAGAAATTCAGTCATCCTGCCCATCTGATTTACTTGAACTTGCTCATTAAATTTTAGAGAGAATTCTGTAGGATAGCCTGGTACCTAGTGTAAAACTATGTACAGGAAAAGTGTATATATAGTCCTAGATGGTGTAAGAAACATAAGTGAAAGATGGAAAAGAAAATTGGTAAAACCATAAATAAAGTGAATGTAGGAGCTTTTAGAACTCAAAGATCAAGTCACTTAAACATGGAGAGTTAAAAACAAAGTGTGAAATACATGGCCCATTCAAACAATGGAGTAATATGTAAAAAAATGGAAAAATATGTTTAAAATGGCCTTATTTAAAGTATTGCTCATGTGAAACAGCTGTAGCTCAGTGTTTGAAGGTCTGAGTAAAATTTTTGCATGTAGTTTCAAAGAATAGAAGCAAATCAACTGCAAAAGTTCGTGCTTTCTTTTAATCTGATGTATTTCAATGGAGATAAAGGAAGATGTTACCTACATAGTTCTTTCTTCTTTTGATTTTAAACTGAAACTTGTATTTAATGTTTTATGATGCAATGGGCTTAACAGAATTTGATTCAAGCAATTCATTGAAGGTATAATCTGTTTTATGGCTGCATCCTCTTGACCACAGAGGCTCAAGAAACAGATATAAGGTCCGATGAGTCTTGCAGGTATCAGTGTCTTAAAAATTCTTCTGTGTAGTTTTGCTAGGATTTTGGAGATTGGACGTTACCCCACTGCAGTGGCAATTTTCCCTTAGAGAGACTGCCTGCTAAGTGCTCTGGATGTAGATCTTGCAGCTGTATTTCAAATTGTTTTCTAATCTTTTTTAAAAAACTTTTATAAAATTATATTGCAAAGAAAAGTGTCTAAATGCTACTTAAAAAAATTCTCTCATGTCCTTCAGATCCCTGAATTTTCCCCATTAGCATGCTTAAGTGGATTTTTTTTGTTTGTTTTTGTTCTTGAAATGTATCATTCACTTTCAGAATAAAGAAACAAAAAACTGCCAGAACCCTCATCACCTCTAAAAGCAGTTATCACATTTAGCCAAACACAGTAAAAGATACTTAAATTAATTGCATTTATTAGGGGGACTTCTAGACATACGCTGTTCCACAGTCGATCAAAATTAATTGAAATTTGTCTATGAATAAAACCAGAACACCGACTTTTATTGCATATGAATAAAAAATTAGTTTTTTAGCAACTAATATATGAAAAGATAGAACTAGAAAATGTTTTTAATCAATAGGTTTAGAATGTTTTTTTTTAAATACTAATGAGTAGTCCACTCTTTTTTTAGTAAACTACAATTTGTCACTTTACAATTTGATGAAATGTTTCTGATACTGAAGCCCAACAAAGTAGGGTTTCCTTTACTACATATAGTAAATCTGGTCTTTTTCTTTCAAAGCAGTTTTAGCTATGAGCTTACTATAATGCAGGACCAGTTTTTCAGAAATCATACAATTTCAAAATACTTAAAATCATTCTGGGAACCAATGTGAGTCTTCTGAAACCACTTAAAACCTTACACGTCTTATTTTGCCTAAGATTCCTTACTGGCTCTTTCTTTTTGTACTGATGTTGCTCTCCTGAAGCCCAGAAATCTTCATATTTATGTAGTTATTTATTGCTAATCATCAATCTTGCATTTCTGCTATTCCTACATCATGGATGTGCAAGATCACCCACTGTTTTAGATGATCAACTCAACAATGGTGTAGCATGACTTCAAGCGTTTCTAGTTTTACTGAAGGTGTATTTCCAGGGAGTAAATAGAAAAAGGTAGGCTCTAAAGTTTGGCAGTGGTTAAGCATAGTTTTGTTGCTGAGTAGTTCTCCATTCTCTGATGGATGGGTGTTTGTGTGCAGCTGAGAGTTGTCAGTCACAAGAAAGGGGTAGGAGGAGCTTTTGGGTTAATGCAAGCTCAGCTTGCAGGGTCTGGTGAAACCCTCTCAAGCTACAGGCTGAGCTCTACTTCCCAGTCCATTTTGGCTCTTCCCTGTGACACTGTTCCATCTGGGCTGTTCGCATAGCTGGCGTTCTTCTCCTCCTTCAGAACTCCTCATTCCATCCATAAAAATGCTTTTTAAATTGTGCTTAGGAGTGACAGCTGTAGCGTACCTTTGTGCTCTTTTTGAGAAAAAACACCTATAAGTGAGTAATGTAACTCATGCTCACAGGAACCCTATCTGAGGCTTCCAGTTGAATAAAAAATAGAATGTGCAAAAAAAAAAAGTTACTACTCTACTTCAAAAACACTACAAATTTTTCATGTTGTGCAGCAAACATGCTAGAAATGTCTGTGGTTTCAGCAGGAAAGAAAACTTACACAGACTACTGTTGCAAGATATTTGGGCAAATAATGAATTTATTTCCAAGAAATAGGATGGGATATTGACCACTCAATATTATTAAATTCACCGCACTGTCTTTACTTTTTTTTTCAATTAGATGAGGATTTTATAAAATGAGTGGTATTTCAGAGAATATAGAAATTTCTAGCTGCTGTTGCAGAGTTAAAAGAACAAGGCTGATGTGCCCTAAAAGAGCAGCTTACAAGAGAAGCAGAATCATTGGTAATTTTTATTTCTTTTCAAAAGGCAAAATGTTATTTCCTGCCCAACTCTTAACAGGAATTTTATAAAAGAAGCAGAAGCATTGTGCATGTCCACTGGTAGTTCACTTACAGAAACACCATGTTTTGCAGTCCTTTGTTACTGTATTGTTATTGTCCATAGAAGTCCCTGACAGCCACTCTCACAGAAAGCGTGACAATACAAAGGAGGAAATAAAGAAAGAAATGGCTGTATTAAATTTGTCTACCCTTTAAATAAAGTTGCTATTTTCCCCACAATCTGTCAAAAAGTAATTATTTTGCTATCTAGCTGTAGCAAATTTTAACAGCAAGAAACTCGTTCTTTAAAGGGCTTTTAAATTTCATATTTTATCTCATTCAACAGTAATCTTTCAAATTCTGTTCCTTTATTCTGCTAATACTGCTGGCTAAATTGCTAGCAGAGTATTATTTCTCATTTGGGTTGATGTTCAATGCTGAAGAAAGCTCTAGCTCCAACATGCTCAGTTTTTTGTTTCCTGGCATTCTTAGTGTAATATTCTTGAATATGTTTCACATAAATTGTCTGAGAGCTGAGTCTTTCTGTGAAGGAAGGAGAGAACAAGGTCTGTGTGTTTTAGGCACAGGGCTGTGTTGAAAAGCTGACTCTCTAGCACTCAAGTTGGAAAATTTCAAGGGGTTTTTTGTTGTTTTGGTTTTGTGGTTTTTGTGGATTTTTTTTTTTTGTGTGTGTGTTTTGTTGTAGTTTTGGTTTTTTTCAAGTTTATGTATGCCTTACCTGGGAAATCCACATTCTTCTGGAGTGAAATTACAAGTGGAAAAACTGTAGACATGTGGCACATGTCTAAGGCAATACACTTGTTTCTTCCTCCTTATGTCATAATAAGACATTAACTACCATTAAACCTCTTACACTTTGGAATTCTAAAATAAGTCATATTATTGTGTGACATATGTATAGTGCTATACATATTTATGTTCACCTGGAAAAAAGTTTTAATAAAGCTGTAATTTAATGTGGTGTGATCTGTCTAGTGATGAAAAGTATAAACATTGCTCTCAGATCTTGGCTAAATATGTGTAAATACCTTTTCTATTATTTTAGGCACTTGTAAAAGAAACTTATTCAAACACACATCTGTCATATACACTGCCTGTTTTGTGGAGGTTTAGAATCAGTATATCTTTAAAATAAGAAATCCCTGACTTCTAGGTTAGGTCTCAGAATTATTAGAAATATATCGAGCTACGTAAGTGACTTTTACTATTTGTAAGTTTTTCTTAATTACTTCAAGCTTCTGTTGAGAGCAAATAATTCTTTTTTCTAAACAGTAAAATTTTTGGTGCAATTTTATACACCATTCTACAGTTATTTACGAAACAATTAAATAACCTCATGGTATCTGTTATATGTTTCTCAATAAGCATTCAAATAATGAAGAATAATATATGAAAAAAACCTGAACTATTTCAGCTTTGCATTTTTTTTTATTCGATGCAGTTGTATCCTGTCTGTATTTTCAATGTCCTCAATGTGCCCTTATAATGAAGACTAAAATATGTCCAAACCACTGATTTTTTTATTAAGACAAATTGTACCATGGTTAATCATTAGAAAGATTTGGGTTTTTCTTTAGACATTGAGGGTTTAGTCACCTTTTTCACCATTAAGTATGGATTACTGTCTCTGTAACAAGAATTTTATTAAGATTTCAACCTCTTCTTCCTCCCTCTTGGAGGAATGGATTCTTCTAAATACTTGATATTAGTTCTCTGAGAACTGAATAAGGTTCTGAAATGTGCTGTTCATAAGTATAAAAAGACATTTTTCAGCTGGGAGTATGTAGAATTCCGTTTCTTGGAGTTTTTGTTCTTTTACATGAAATCAAAATCTGAACTTTGGTGCTTTTTGTGGGGAATTCTGTACTGAATTTTTTTCCTGGAAATATACTTTCAACAAATAACCTATTTTGCAGAAGGGGCTGACCTACCAGACTTTGGGTCGGAAGGGGGCAGAAGAGACTAAGTGAAGTTCTGAGATAACATTTACAACCAAAATTGGAGAAATTTGCATTCTAGAACAACATCATTATGAGGTTTAAAACTATTAATCAAAAATTATAACCTTGTACTTTTTCTTCGTGGTTCAGGAAGATAGTCAACATGCTGTAGCCTTTGCATGGCAAATTAGATACAGATGCCCTTTGCTGAAAAAAACAGTTTTTATCCAGATTTATCTCAGTGATCTGCAGGAGTTTATTTGTCAACTTAATTAGAGGAAAAAAAAAGCCCCAAATTATCAGTAAGGCATAATTTACTTACACGTTAACCTTGCTGGGATGTACATTCTGGTACTGTTTAGCTGCTCTGTTAGGTGATTGTTCATATAGTTTATGCTTAGGCAGTTTATGTTTTGAACATGCATGTGTAATGTAGCTATGAAACCTTAGGCAAAATATGCTGCAATATCATCCCTTCAAGGTGACTTTCTTTCACGCTTTGGTGCTTCTTACATTTCCATTCGTCTATGTGCCATATCTCGCTTCGTATCCAGCTGGATTACACAGAAATTGATCGTGATTTTTAAGATAGAGCCAAAACTCCCAGGAGATAATCTTTATGCAAATCACATACTCGAGAGGAGTGAATAGATGCTTAGAATAAAGGAAAAGTGGATAATTACCTGTTGGGTGGTAAATAATCATATGCCTAAAAGAAGACAGAAAAATAAGCACTGTGTGTGCTTGTCTTTGATATTTTTGCCTTTGATATAATTTAGGATTCTTGGTATAGCACTTAATATTAAGAGAAAAAATGTCATTTTACAGACAGAAGAATTTAATTAAGCTATATTTTCCTTGCTCTATTGCACAGCCTTCATTTGTTTCTCTATCTGTTTGTATATTATATCTCTGTAAAAGTCCTTTTTTGTTTGGGGTGGTAGTAGTTGTCAGTTATTTTTTTTTTAAGAAAAATATTTCAGACTTGAAGCAGTATGAGATTGGAAAATCCTGCTGGTCAGACAAGCAGCATTCTGGCTTGTTGCATTTTTTTTTGTTGGTGGGGTATTTTTTGCAGTTGTTTTGTTTGCTTGGTTTTTTAACAAGCAGACCCAGACATAAAAGATTTAATTTTGAAAGCTTACAAAAAAGCTAGTTTCTTATCAAATTATAAATGCTATGTATACACACAGACTCTACTTCTAATGATAAAACGAAAAATATTAAAATTACTTTTAAAATTTCTCTTCTTTACAAAGTGACTGCAAGAGGGTTTGTGTACATAAATTGTAATTGTGTGTAATACTTTAATGATAGAATTTATAATTTGAGGCAGGGCTTCAAATAGGTGCTTTAGAGTAAATAAGTTCATTTTAGCCTAAAAGAAAATACTTGTTATTTCCACTGACCATTCTTCAAGTGTCATGTGCACATATGGGAGGAATAGCAGTATTAGAAGGTGAAAATAGAAGTGAAATGTATAATCTGACTGATTTTAGTAGTTCATAGTGAAAAACATAAACCTGAGTCATGAAAAAAATGTCACTGATTGCCCATATCTCTGTCCATTTGCCTAATGCATGTGTGTATGCATATATTCCTAGTTTGGCTTACTTAGATTTTAGAAGGATTAATTCTAGGCTTTAAATTTAGCAATAAATTATTTTTTTAATTAGGACCCTTCTACTACTTAGAGATGCTTGAGTAATAAAGTATTTATAGAAACAATCTTCAGTCATCTGTAAAAGTTCTAAACAAGTCTTTGAAGCTGTAAGAATTTTGTTGTGGCATATTTTTACTGTTTCTTTTTATGCTACCATTCTTAGTTGTTTTTTGTTACTTCTGTTTGCTTAATGACAACTACAAACTTGTCAAATACCCAGCTAGTATGAATTCATTATTTTGCCAACTGGCTTACTAAGTTACACAGACTCTTCTTGTGATATGTTGGAACAGTAGGTGCATGAACTAAAAAAATAAATATTATTAATAAAGATAAATTATATTTTTTCCTTAGAATATATTTTAAAATATTTCCTTCCCTAAAATAATTGTCAATCTCAGCTGATAATTAAATCCTAACTTCCAAGGTAGATAAGGTGCCTCTTGACAGGTTTCACAGCCCACTAATAATTAAGTTAATGATCTTTTCATTTTTCAGATGAACAAAATCATTGTTTTCCTTTGTAAAGATAATATTACAGAATCACAGAATGGTTGAAGTTGGCAGGGACCTCTGGAGGTCATCTGCTTCCACACCTCTGCTCAGGCAGGACCGTTTAGGGCAGGTTGCTCAGGACTGTGTCCAGTGGCCTTTGAGTATCTCCAGTGATGGAGAATCCACAATCCATCTGCTGAGGGCTCTATTCCAGTACTCAGGATGATAAAATCTTCCCCTATATTCAGAGGGGCTCTCCTGTGCTTCAGTTTGTCCCTATGGCCTTTGCTGGACTATGCCAGTAGCTCCACATCTTTCTTGTGGACTGGAGCCCAGAACTGGACCCAGCATCTGAGAAGTGCTCTGACAAGAGGGGAGACCTCACTTCCCTTGAGCTCTTGGCAGTGGCTTCTTGCCTCATGCAGCCCAGGACTTCATTTACTTTCTTTTAGGCAAGGACACATTGCTGGCTCTTGTTTAACTTGTCCACAATATGTATCTACAGCTTTAAGTGAATTTGGTTTTCCTAGATATTTTTCCTCAAATGCAGTCAAGACTCTGTAATTTTTCTTTGGGGGAAAAAAATAAAATTTGGAGTTAGTTAAAACCTGCCAAATTGTATCTTTTGGGATTCATGGCTTCATGCTGTTATATTTTGTCTTTATAATATTTCTGGTTTTGTACTGAAATGCTAACTAGATTATTGTGTCAGACATTATACAAAGTTCAGGTTTTCATTCATATGGATTAATATAATTTTAAAAGAATATTAAATGCAGTACAGTATCTTTTTGGCAAGATATCAGAAACTGTGTTTATTAATGCTTCAGAATAGTTCCCAGAGCAGAAAGAGTAGATATAACTACCATAAAAATCGAGTAGATTGCATAAAACATTAGGGTGTGGAATCCTTGCTCATATTGATAAACACTTTACAGATAATTACATTCTACTGATCTGCTATTCAGTGTGAAGAGGCTAATAGGGCACAACCCCCAATACACTTCCCAGGTGTACAACAGTGACAAAATTGTTGACAGAAAATACAATTGAGAATATCTTATGGGTGATAACTAATCCACAAGATAACGTGGCTGTTCTGAAATGAGATATGTAGGAATATTATCAACTCATTCTTTAGAAATATTTGCCAAATGTTGAAGAAAAATTATAGTTTGCACAGTGTGTATTACAGGCATCCCAGGACCACCTTGTTGGACATACAGCTAGAATCACACATACCTGAGTCACAGCCCATTGTTGACATGTGCCATGTAATTTTTCACACATTCTTTGAGTAGCAGTCAAAATATGTTTTTGGTCTTCAATTTTCCAGTTTGAGCCTCACCTTCTGATCTCCTCTGTGTTTTATGCATACATCTTACCAATACTCAATGCCCTTCCCTGTAGGATTCTGTACAAATTTTTACATTCTAATCCTGTAGACTTACAAACGTTTTACTGAGAGAATGCTGGTAGTTAAAAAGAAGAAAATGTGTTTCCTCCTTTCTGGTTCTCCATCACCTGACCTGAAAGGGTGCAGCCTGGAAGAAGGGTGCAGTATGTTTTTCTTTCCAGCAGTAGTTATCGCTTCGTTTCCTTTGAGGGAGCTCAGATGTGATAAGATAAAAGAAATGAAGCTTTAAGTTATCTTTTTAATCCTCATTCCTAAGATTACTTTTAAAGAAGGTATTTTCTCCTATCTCAAGGGATGTTCCAGTGTAACTTCTACTAATATTTATTCCAGAAATATAAGGGTTTTTGTAGAGATTGCAGAAATAGCACTAACACAAAAACTCATGATAGTTATGCAGAATAATATAAATGCAGTATATTTTTATCAAACCTTCGTTTTTCAGAGAGAAAAGTTGTGGGGTTTTTTCAGAGAGAAGTTTTTTCCTAACATTTTCTTATGCAAAATTATTATTTTATCCTTCTTTCTTTAAGTTTCATCTAAAGCAGTATTTTGCCACTAAAAAGGTCATCTGATAGTCCATCATTTATCTTGTGCAAAGCAACATGAAGTTTATCCTATGCTTTTTAATATTTCCTAGTTATTAACCAAAAAGAGACATTTTATAATGGGAAAGGGTAAGATCCCAAGTGTCAGAATTATATATTGGAGTCTTTAGCTTTAGACAGGAAAAGGTTGAATTAGACAGTTGACACATCACAACTGTACCTTTTACAGAAAGGCCTCATAATATAGAGGGGAAAAAAGTCAGGCTAAAATCTGACAAATATGAAATTAAGAGCCAAGGCAAGGAAGCACTCAAAAATCCTAGACAGAGAAACTCCTTAATGTCTGGAGTCAAACTCTGCCCAATTTGAGATTTTACAGGTGTTTTTCCTTGTGGAAGCAACTATGAAAAGTAACTGTGTTTATATTATTTTAAATTATCTATACTTTAACCACTTTTCAAGTGTAAAGTAGACTTTGATGCATTTTTTTTACCAGATACATGTACTATCAAATTTTGTGCAACTGTTTCAATGCATAATTCACTACTTTGGGTAGAGTATGACCAAGACTTATGATGTTTGCCTTATTTTACTTAAGGAGGGACTCTCTGAACTAAATGTTTTCCCCTAGAAAAAAATATGGACATGTCTCTTCATCTTATCAGATGGGTGTGTACAATACAAGATTTAGCTAATGCCAAAGGTTGCCATTTCAAAATGTATAACTTCCCTTTAAAATATTTAAAATTTAACTATAACAAAGCTATAGAAGTCTCATACTGTAAAGTCATTATCATTTAGTAAGAAGCCATTTGCTACTTAGCTGTTTGAAAGCTAGTTTAATGTTATTAATTTTATTTATCCAATATTTCATATTAAAATGCACAAATACACCAGGTTGTATATTTTATGTAATATAAAGAAACATAAAAACATAAAGAATATTGTTTCTTTGTGGAAATTTTATATAACACATTTAGTCTCTTTAATTAAATAGAAACCTGTCCATTATCAAAAAGGAGTGATATGATATAGCAGCATGTGTGACTGAAGGTTAAAACAGTAGCAGAAAACTTGTAGGAAATAATTTTGTAAGAAAACTGCCATATGAAGCTCAAGGAAAAAGCATATAAAGGGATATAAAACTGTTAACAAAAATGGTTCATTACCAGTAGTTCAGGAACAACCAAGGAAATTAGCATTTTTTTAATATTTAATACATGAAATTCTTTCTTTTACGTTTATAAAACTGCACTCTGTAATGTCTGTAAAGGCACTGAAAATTTAAACTTTATTTGAAATTTAACACTTGATAAAATTGGCTTTATCTGCTGTTTGGTTCTTCATTAGGGCATAGTATTTGCTATATATTTCTTCTGTTGACTTCACCATCATATTTCTGTTGTGAAAGGTTATTTTTAGTAACCACAGGAAGATTATTTCAAATTTTAGAATAATGACTGCTTTAGGGAATCTGGTTCTTTCTAGTTTTGTTTCATCAGGTGTTTTGCAATCTTCATTCCTACTTCTTGTTGATTTGAGAAACTTAATCCAGTTGAGATATTTAAGTTGGTCTTTTCCATCTTTTTCTCTTTGACATTTTCTCTTTCAAGAATGTAGTTGTATTTTGATGAAACATCTTTAAACATGGTAAGACTAAGTATAGGTACAGTTGGCTTCTATAGGACTGGGGTTTTTTGTTTGTGTTTGTTGGGGTTGGGGGGGGCAGTTGCTTTGGTGGTTTTGGTTTGTGGTTTTTTGGGGTTTTTTTGTTTGGTTGGTTGGTTTTTTTTGGGTTGTTTTGCTGGTTTTTTTTTCCTCTCACTTCCAGAATATGTGGGGGAAACTGTGGGCAGCTCAGATGTGTTGTGTGCCAGGAGGAAGTCATCCTTACCAAATTTGATAAGTCTGTTACCTCTTTGCTGGAATCGTTTCTGTAGTCTGACTTGTAAGTGTGTGAAGACAGAACAGCTCAATTTATCAACTGATGCTGCTCTAAACAAGATGAGCAGGCAGGGGAGAAGCGTGGGCAGGGGGAGGCAGTGCTGGAGTTACAATCATGCCCTGGTTCTGAGGTGTCATGGTGTTGCTGATCCCTGCCAGAGATGCCTCAGCAGCACTGTAGAGGTTTTTAGGATTGCTCATATCAAATGGCAGCACGAGTTCTGCGCGTTTCTTCTGAGGGGTGTCGTGTTTATTCTTCCTGTTAACCTGCTGAGTAAACCAGTTTGTTAGTGATCCTTCCTTTCATGGGACATTCAAAAGGGACAGGGATTTGCAAGATGCATTTGGGTACTAGAGAGCAAGCAGAACTCGTGTACGCATAATATGAGCAGCATGCAGATTTTGTCTTTCAGATGTGTATTCTATTAAAGACCAACTGGTTCTGTTATTTTAAAGATCCTTGCAAAGTCTTGTCTCAGACTTTGTGTTTTGAAGCAAACATTCCTCCAAGCTAATCATGTCCAGCACTTTAAAACTTTGAGTATTTTTATGAGAGGTCACAAGAATTTTAGATGAAAGAAGCAACCTATGATTGGCAGTGCCCGGGGTTTGCATCAGTACACTGCTAATAGTCCACTAGATTTAATAAGGATTTAGCCAGTAATGACAAAATCTTCTATTGAATCTAGATAGGTATTGCATTTTAAAATTATTTATTTACGAGAGATGATCTTTTAAGAGGTTGGCCTAGAGGCTATGTGAGTTGTATTGTTAGATGATGGTACTTGTGTGTTAGGCCAAAATGTCAGAGCATTGGACTCTATTAGGAAAACGGTGGTGCAGTTTCAGTTCTAAAAAGGTATTGCTTTTATCTTGTTTACTGAAGTACTCCAAGTGTAAAACATAAAACTTCTGTATTTATCTGAGTATGTCTTGTATATGAAATATTTCTGACACTTTTTTCCACTCTCGTCGCAGTCTGTGGCTCCCTTAACCCATCTAGTACAGACAAATTATTTACATAGATTTTACAAGTGTATTTTCTGGCAAACTTTCTGGTCAGTGCATAGAATATGTTTCCGTCTGAAATTTGTATCTTTAGTAAGTCCTTCAGAATAGTCTTTTAATTTCTCAGTTTTTCATCAGTTTTCTAGCATGTAGTTTAGACTTCACATTTACTATAAATACTGTGTTTACTTTACATTACTATAATTTTGTTCTCCTGTATTTAGACATTGCATCTTTCTATGTTATGAAGGTTGTCTTTGTGTGTTAGAGCTGTCTTTTCTAAAGCTTATCTTGATTTTAGGGAGTAAATGGAAAACATAATTGATTCAATAGATTTTTGTCATGCAGGAATCATAAATAAATAATCCAGTATTGCTGTAAGAAAAGAAGGGGGCCAAAGAATATAGGTTGAACCATGAGGGTTACCACACAACAGCCCATTACCCGAATTCAATTAAAGATTAAACATACATGTGTGTGTGTGTGTGTGCGTATAAATATTTGGTAGCCTTCTTAAAAAGATCTTTAATTCTAGCTAGAGGAAAAAGAAATGTACCAGGGAGCTCTGTGTGTTAAAGCTGACAGGGAGAAAATGGAAATGAAAATATTTTTCAAAGGTGTGGGATTCAAGCCCACTACACTGAAAATAGTTGTGTTGTTCTTAGAAACCTTTTAGAGCAAGACACTGCTAATGCCAAGGTCACAGGTTCAATGTCTGTATGGGCCATTCACTTGAGATCTGGACTCAATGATCCTTCTGGGTCTCTTCTAACTCAGAGCATCCTGTGATTCTGTGCTTATCATATTCATTAATTCATGAGAAATCCAAGTTTCCTATCTGATTTGTTCCTTTCCTTATTGATAATAATATAGTAAATAATCAGTGAGAGATCTCAACTTCAGAGGAAAAAAGGTAAATTGGTCTCTGAATAAAAAAATACCTTTGTGTAGGAGCATAGCTACTTCTTTTGCAGTCTTAGGGGGCAGTTTTATTTCAAATACAATCATAACAAATATGTGGAATAAATTGTTTACACCTCTATAGTACCTAATAAACCCCCTTAATTCCACAATGGCACTTAAATCTAGAATAGGTTTGAAAGAAGAAAATGGAAGTTGTGTTTTTTCCACCTTGGGAGGTGTGGATAGGCTTTAGAAGTTCCCAATAGGTGAAGAGATTTTTCCTGTTGATGTTTTCATGCCTGTTTTGCTGCTGTGAATAATACTGCATTATAATAGATATTTGGGGTCAAATATCTATATCCCTGCAGGCAAAAGCCATGAGAGAACTCTCAGCCAATGCTAATTCAGTTGCTGAGTTACCAGTACTGCTACTGCATATATTTTGATTTCATCTAAGTAGTTGTGTTTTACTTAGGATCCTATGCTTAGGATGTAAATATCCCTTTACATCACTACTTTTAGTGACAGAAATGAAGTTATTGTCATGTATAGGGATGTTCTCTGCATGTGCCAAAAAACATTGGTCTCTACAGAGAATACCTTGTTAATTTCTGCCGATTTGGGATTAAGGCTCTAGTACCTAGAGTTTCTTTTCTAGTATGCTCGGTGAGCATTAGCTATTCTTCTGTTCCTTGAAGATAGCAATACAAAAATGCCACAATTATGATTTTTTTAAAATGTAAATTGAGAAGATTGTTTTTACATGATTTTGGTTTTTAAACCTTTGTTTTGAGTTTTGTATTTGAATATTATTTTCTACAAAGTGTGATTTCTTGTTTTGTTTTGTGACTTTTTGGACTGTAGTTGATCACAGCAATCACAGCATTGTTTTTCTTAAATAAAGACCCAGCAAAACCAAAACCCAAAAAATAGACCAATAAACAAAAAAAACCAAACAAAATAACATCCACAAAAAAACCTTTCCACCCCAAATTAATAATCTATAGTCAGTGTTTATTGATTTCTGATAACTACACTGGTTATTTCCAGCTGGTGGAGTGGATTTTCTGTTAGGATGTTCTGTATACATTCTTGGCCAAAACATGTTGTGTTTCATCCCAAAATGTAAATTACTAACATAGCAACCTCAATTACTATTTGATATTAGTACTTAACGTTATGCAAACAGTATGCATTGCTTTTGGCAAACAACTGGGAAAGCAAAAGTCCCTGCCTAGAAGAGCTTACAGCTAACAAAATTCAAAAAAGCTACTAAGAGCATACAAAAAATCTGACATATAATCTGACATATCTATATTTACATATATATGTCTGCATTTCTCTAACATGTGCAACTATTAGGTGCATTAAAAACATGGTGTTTTTTCATAATCTCATAAAAATTGTAATTCTGGTCTAGCTACTTGTACACATTAACAAGTAATGCCATTTTTTAAATTACATTTAGTCATGGTGAGGCAGGAACAGTTTTATTTTTTCCAAGGAATATTGGATAAAGTAGGTATACAAGTAGAAACAACCATCTTGGATGTGATGATTCTCTGTGTGATCTCTAAAAAGGGCATGTGTACATATATATCTGTGTATATAGATAGATATTGTGTTCCACATGCATTTTCAGATGCAGTCAACATGCTGTCACGATAAATGGTGTTTTTTCAGCCTATTATCTTTATATCTTCAGCTTTGCATCTATTTATGTGTATGCTTGCGTGCACTATATTTAGTTTCTGCTGTAGGTGCTGGCATTAATTGTATTTATTGTTTTATTTTCCAGTGTATATAGGGTGTTAAGGAATGAAGTATTGTACACACAGTGTCAACTCTCTTGGAGGTTCTGCTTATAAGTTTGAATTTGCCATTTCTGCCATGCTTTCTGTAGAAATGCTTTAAATCCTAAATTCATTTTTTACAATTCATGGATAAAGATTTTGAGATCCTTATTTAGACAATACCATTAAAGTTGTGACCTTTGTCTCAGCCTTACTTCAAGCCACTCTCATGCCATACTTGTCTTCCCCCTTTTTGTTTCTCCTATCTGCAGCTGTGGTCCATTTCTCTCCTCCATTCCATATGAGATGAGTTGTATGCCTTCAGAATGGCTTCTTCGTGCACTCCACTTCATATATAATTTAAAACAGTCACCTGTATATTAACAGTAGCAAAGAATTAAGAAGTATAAATTCTGAAACATTACATTTGCATCATTTGGTGCCCACATGTTTAATTTTCTCCTCTGTATCTTTTTCTATATTCTTTGGAGTCTTCTCGCAGTGATGAAAATTTACTTTTTCTTATGCCTGAGTTTTTGCAGTTTGTATTTCCTCCCATACCATCTCTGGGGCTGGAGCCTGGATGGCACCAGACTTGGTTACCTCCATGTTTTGTGCTTATGACAAGACACAGTCACTTCAAGATGTGGTGACTAGAATTGGGCAAAGCCTCTCTTTTCTACCACTGACCTACAAGTCACAGCACCTGAATAGAGAACTTATATGCCCTGATCTTGCCATGAGCTCCTTAAAGACCTGGGGATATGGAGTGCCTGTCTCCTGCACTCCACTGTCCCTTATGAAAAATCTTTTTATGAGAAATCTGACAGACTGCCTTTCTCCTGGAAAATAGGACTTGGCAATAGCTGCTCAAATTACATCTCAAATCACAAGATGCTGCATTTAGTGCATCCCATTAGTCACAGCTTCTGGTGTCTCTGATTTACCAGAGATTTGCTTCAGGGGAAGGTTCTTCTCCCCAGATCCAATTGGGGTGTCAGAACTAAAGCTGCTTGCTACAGTGGAGTCAAAGATGCTCCATGAACCATGCAAACTCACTCAGCAGGCAGTGAATGTCAGCTATATGATGGTTCCTTGGGGCTCATCTGACATGTGAGAAATTTGCTCTAGTCTCTTTCTTACCATGCGTAGCTGCTGTAGCCACTGCTTTACCTTGCTGAATGATGTTAGTGTTGCTTTAGTATTTCCTCTTTACTGTTGATTCACTTGTTTTCTTAAGCTAGACTAAGGAGTTCTTGCAGTCTTATTACTTGTCTTTTCCTTTTTTTTCCCCCCCAGTATTTATGAAATAATTTTTCCACTTCTGAATGGGAATTTGTACAGTGTGCTTGTTAATTAAAGGAAAGAGCAGAGGTAGATCACTGCTGTAGCAAGAAAGCTTACCAACCAATGGTTTGGTATGCTATATTTAACCCTATAGCAGCACCAATCATTAAGACTATCTTTTCAATAGTTCTGTTTCTAAGTACTACCCCTCAGTTAGTTAATTTCAATGATTTTGGTTTCTCTCACTGGTGCAAAGCCTACAGAGGTTCTACCAATATAATCCTATAGTGTTGTCAGAAATGTCAGCAGGTTTTGTGTAGAGAATTAGGTTGTGCTGAGAATTAGTTAGGAATAACCCTTTTTCCATAGGGAGGGGGACTTCTGTGTCCAAAGCCACGCAAGTATGAGGAGACATTGTACAACTGCTGGGCATGGGTGGTTTGGCTCTCGAGAAAAAGGCATGTGGTATGGGGAGTGATGCTTGCAGGAGGCTGCTTTGAATAGCTCAGCAAAGAACCTTCTAGGATTTCATTAATTGAATTTAATGAACTGAACAAAACAACTTCTAGCACTACCTCAATTTGAAGTTCTCTCAGTGCATTGAGATGGAAAAAATCAGCATTCAGTAGCAGATTGAAAGGTAAATTGATTTAAGCTCTGTACTTCAGAAGTGAAATGTTATAGCAGTTAGGATCAGGATGGCCTCAAATTCGACATTTCTGTAGGCAAGTGTAAATTCTGAATTTTAAAGACAAGTTTTATTTCTGGTACCATAAAGAATCACCTTGCTCTTCTCAGCCTACCACTCAATTGCTGTAAGTTTTTGTCCACTATATTTATTTACCACAAGGGTCTTTACTCTCCTTCAAGACTTTCCTGAGGAATCCTGATTCCTAACCATGTCATGGTACCATGATAAAACTTCAAAGTGTGAAGCCTTGAGGCTTCCTGGAACACAACAGAAAGACCTGTAGCTGGCTGCATAAAACACTGCAAATTTCCCAGATTTTGGTGCCTTGGGCAAATACCCTTCTTCTTTTTCCATTATTTCCCTTCGAAGTTGGCTTTGAAGGATCCAGTGCTATGTTGGGCATCAACTTATGAGGAGCAATAGTACTGCATGTCTTCGCAGATCTGAAGATTTTTTATGTGCTGAGAGGATTGATTTTAAGCTTCAGATTTCAAGGGCTGAGCATGTGCATCATGCATCATCAGTGAAAGCACTTATAATTGAGACAATAATGGCACTTTAGAGTAACACTTGTTTAAATACCAGTTGAATAACAGAGGCAGTAGGTAAATAGTTTGTTCACCTACACCAATGACCAACAGGCTGACCTTAGTATCTGAAGCATAGTTTTGGATTTTTTTTTTCAATCTGAACAACTTGATGTTAAAATAAAAACATTCTAAAGTAGCCAAAATAAAGGACCTCAAAAGCCAAAACATCAAAAAAACCCCTCTACTTTGATTTCAAGTTGCATGATGTGAGGCTAAGGTATCTGCACATTGCTATAACCATGGTAAACTCATTATTGGAATGACAATGTGGTTAATTAAAAATTATTTACAGGCATTTCCTTGCTACAGAATTACAGAATTCATCATAAGCTGTAAAATCCAGCTAAGAAACAGTACATATTTGGATAGCTAGTCCATCTTGAGTCTATGTTTAATTACATTGTTGACTCCAACTTAGAAGTGCAAACTGAAGAACTGCCATACCCCTAAGCTGATTAAATTGCTAACAGCTACTAAAATGTGTTTCATGGCCATGCCACTCCTGCCTGCAGCTTCACGCTTTTATTAGACTGACTTAGGCTGCATCCATTTTAGCCAAATGAGTGAGTCCAATCAACACAAAAAAGAAGGAAAGAACAATAGAAAAAAGGAAAAAGAAGGGGAGAAGGAATAGTTTTAGTTGGTTTAAATTCCCAAAGTGGTCCCAATTCGGGAAAGATCTGGTGCTGATGCCGAGGGAAGCATATAGGAACAATCCACTGAGCTTGCTTTTTGAGTCACAGCCTGCATGTACCAGCACAGCCATAATATGAATTGCATACTAGATTGTTTTAACTTATAGTATGAATTGTATACTAGATTGTTTAACTTATTATGCTTACAGCATAGCCATGATGGTGGCTGCAGCAGACACATGCAGATACACTTGGGAAAAAGATCAGATTTAAATTCAGTTCATTTTCCAGTGCTCTTATAAAGGACCCACTTCTTTTACTAGATGGTGACTGGAGTTGGCAGCACACTCCAGGTCTACATTTACAATGCTTAATGCACATTTATTTTTCATTTCCGTTTCCCTGGAAAAGGAAATATATTTTTCCTTTACCATTAAGCACTGTAACACTGATATACCCAGAAAGAATCTGAATTTTCTTCTGTGAATTACTAAGTCTGCAGGAAAAGGATTCTGTTTCATTCCAAGTAAATGGTGGATGGGGTTGTATAGCACAAACAGTAACCTCGAGTGCTGTCTGATATCACAGCAAAAGATTTCTTGAGAGTACAAGAAATCTTATAAATGAGCACCCGTTCGTTGCTAATACTGGATTCCCTGCTAAGCCAGAGTAAACAGAAAGGACATAAAAACGACTGCAGAAGAGATTTCAGTTTGAAATCCAACTACAGCATGTCATCAGAATCACAGTTTACTTTAAGCATTAAGGACCAGGGTAGGTAAAGTTAACATCTGTAAAGAGAAAGCCAATCTATAGAAAATTGTGGTCAAGGAGCATGAATTCTTTATTTGCATTTTTAAATGAAGAAAACAGCACAGAATTTATAGCACATTTCAGATATTCTAAGGAGAAGTACTTTTTGTTCTCATCCCGCTTTCTTAATCATATTCTTTTCCCCAGATAAAGTTGATTTTATTAGTCAAGGTTTTGTCCAAAAGAATACTGCAAAAATGGTCCTACCTTTTTTTTTTGAGGGTTTTGTCATCTAAATCTTCTGTGGACTTTGTATCTAACCTAAATGATTCTTATCATTCTATGCATGTTTAACATTTTTGAAATCAGGTCCATAACAGCTGCATCCCTCTGCACAGCTGCTATTATTTTAAAAACCCTTTTAGAGAGATTGTCTGAAAAAAGTTAGAAATTCTGACACTTTTCTGAGAAAAATGCCACCAATTATGATTCTTTCTCAGTCTGTATAAGTCATAGCAATATTTTTATTTGATGCATTTTGTACACACACATGGATATAAATAATACAAAGATGCATGACTCAAGCTGTGCAAATAATGGATTTTTAGTCTACCTCCCAAACAATGTAAAAGACCCAAAAAACCCTCAATGATTTATTCTTACTCAGCCAAATTTTTTCTTTCAAAATTCATGATAAAGAGATGAGATGAAAAACGGTCTTGTGTGGAAAGAAGTCTCTTTTAAATTAAAAAGTAATATATGTGAGGGAAATGTTAGTTGTCTGTAAATTAAAGAAGATGGATGGTATTTTCGAAAGTAACAGAATTGAAGGTCTTAAAAGTGAAAAATGGCAATTACACACCAGTCACTTTTAATGAAGTAAATAATTGGGGAAAAACCTTCAACTGTTGAACATTTTTACAGAGAAATGAGTAACAGCTGAAATAGCTTTATCAAGAATAATTCAGACCAAACCATATGAATTTTATAGAGAATAATGGGCTTTTTAGATTCAAACATGGTGGTGGATCTCACAGATATTGAATTTATTAAAGCGGCTGATACTGTCTCAGGTGGGATTTCTATGGGCAAGCCAGGAGATGATAGTTTAGATAAAACCAAGGTAAGGTAAGTGCAAAGCTGTTTGGGAAAGAAGGTCTTTGCAGAAAGGTTAGATAGTACCTGCCTTCTAGTTAGATAGTATCTGCTCTTTGAAGGGATGTAGGTTACCAGATTGACTTTTTATAATCTCTTCTGTTCAAATTTTCTGTTTGTGTATAGTTCTGTCATACAGTGATGACATTTGTAATAAAAACAAAACCCTATAAATATATATTTAAATGACAGAAGATATTCCAATATTCTCAGGCAGCTCAAGAGAATGGAAAGTTGATTTTTCTTTCCTGTTCTAAAATTAACTCTAGCTATAGTTAATAAAATTGTGACTTCCCTTCACCTTCCACCTGTGCTGTAATTAGGTTCACTGGCTGTTATTGCAGTCTAGAGTTTTCTCTGTAAGGCTTATTCTGTGAGAAAGAAGGGTCAAACGTCACTAAATTCATGGGGAAAAATAAGGCAGAAGACCTAGCAGAAAATTTTATTACTTTTCCATTTCACCAAGAATTTAATCAGACTTTTATCATAAAATGTTATTTTTTCTATTAGACTAGGAAAGTCATGCATCACATAATATTGATTTTTAATTGAGGAAATTGTTAGATTATCTCATTCAGCGTGTATTTTTACTAATTTTATTACATCTTTCATAGCTTTTATAATTTTTTTCAATGCCATACCTTTTAAATACTGAAATGCTTGCTTGAGATCTATCTATACATGTATATAAACAGATGTGTGTGTATGTGTATATATTCTTGTAGACTCTAGTACTGATCATGATATAAGTGTCATAAACACGAAACCATATTAAAAAAAGAAAAGGCAATTACTTGCTCTTAAATCTGCATAATGTCATGGTGGGCATGCTGCACCTTTTGGCTTCTGTCTCACTCTTCTCACTTGTCTGGGAAACATTAAAAAGAAATCTAGATGAGCACCGATGTTTAATTTCCCCATGCTAGGTTTCAGACTTCTTCACAAAGAGATTCAGCTGCTGAGAGTAAGAAGGAAATATTAGATTTTTGATTGTCTGTTCCAAACACCAGAGGCCCAGGATTCCACTAAATAACCTTTTGAACCTTCCTCACACAAAAAGTGTTCAAGCTCTCCCTTGTGGCTGAAATGTACTTTCCACTATGCTTGGAGTTTATTTTCAGGGATTTAATAGAGCAGCTGCCAGACATGGGCTTGTTTTACAGATCTATTTTATTTGAAATTCATTTGTCCAGTTTTGGTTGAATATATCTTCCTTAACATGAGCTGGTGGAACTTCCTGCATACTTTCATCAGCTGTTTGATGATTTGCCCTTCTGATTCCAAAACTCAAGTCCACAAGCTGTTTCTAAAGGGACAGTGTACCTAGGATTGGTGTAAGATGTAGGCTCTTATCCTTAGTAATTACTATTTTCTTTATCAATTTCTTCCCCTTTTTGGTTCCAAGTTTTATACAAAGAATTCTCAAACCTTTTTTTTATTGCTTCCAATTCCCCTTGAAACAGTTAAAACTTTTTTTTAAATGATAATTTTCTGTTCCACAGGTGGAGATCCAAAAACCAATTATCTGATTCTCACATGGAATAAAATATTTAGGACAAATTTTACTGTAGTAATACATGCTTTCCCAACATTTTTGAAATATGTAAACTAGTTACTTTTACAATTTTTATTTATTTCATTAATGACTACTACTATTTGAACTGTTTAAATCAAACATAAGAATTAACTCTGAAAACTTTCAATCATGGAAAATATTCCTTTGTTGCTAACTTTGTGTAATTAGTCAACAAAAATTGATGAGGATTTTTCAGTGTTGGCTTTTCAAACTAAAAGGCTATGACTAAATCTCTGAGCAAAATGTCAGAGGCTCCTTAACGTCCTGTGAGATTGTGGAATTCCATCCTACAAGCAGTTCAAATTAAAATATCTCTAAATATGTGAGTTATAATATTACACATACATTTTTAAATTAAAATTTTATACATGACTTTAAATCAACTCACCTTTGTAAGTTCTTTAGATTATTCTTCTGTTATTGCTCCTTTTTTCACTTAAAAGAAAAAAACACTTCTGACTGCCTACTGATTCTACTTCTGAATTGAGTAAAAAACATGCCTTGAAGTCTGTGTAATCTATCAATATATTTGATGCTCTTAACCAACACCAGTCATGTGTGTTATGAGTGCAATATATTTAATTTGTATTTCTTAAAAAGTAGCACTGCTTTTTTTGAAAGGAGGAGTGCAGGTGTCTAGAATCAAGAAAACAATCTCACATCTTTCTCATCAGGAAATTGTTTCTGGCTGTAAATGATGTTTGATTCCTGATAACAGGCACTATTTATTATGCATTTAGTTTCCTGTATTTAAAGACACTTTGTGCTTGGAGTAGTGTTAGCACAGTTGCTGAGCTGGCTTTCCTTGTGGCCCATAAATTCCATGTACTTTGTGTCCGTTATCAGTGATGCAGTCTTCTCCTCCAGCTTTGTTAACCTCCCCTCAGGTCTGAGATAACACCTGAACAAGAGAACCACCTTTATCTTATCTCAAGTTCCCACTGCAGTGGCTTAACTTTCAGTCCAAGTTTCAGGTCATATTTGGGGTGGCGGGCACTTCAGTGGTCATCAGTGGTGGCAGCCAGCTCTCACCTCTGCCAGGCCTGGAGTCAGTGCCATTCTGTCCCTCCCTTCTGTGCTTATCTCATGGCTGAGACTTTCTGTGGCCTTAGCACAGCCTGTTTGAGACAGGCACCTGTTCTCTTTAAGTCCATACAGTAGGCTGGGCTAAACATGCCTAGGTTGTACAAATCAAGCTGCTTAAGAGCAGAATTCTGAAATGCCTGAATGAACTGCTATTGTAAGTATGTTCCTTTACCTTAATTAAAAATTTACAAAGCCTTTGTGAGCTATTTAGGCTGCTGGTAATAGGCATACCAGGGGTGTTTGTGTGAAATGAGGAAGTTTGCTGTATGGAAGCCTAATAAACAATATGAAGCACATATTCAGATGGCTTCATCTGCTCACCGAGGTAACAGAGTTTGCTCTTCATGGGAGAGGATTTCAGATATCCAGGAAACTGTTGTAAACCTGTGGTGCAAATATGGAAAATGAGGTTTCATACAAACTGTGTTCTGCTGGATCACAAATTTCAATGAATTAAAACATTTCAATTAATTAATCTCTTTTTCCCTGTGAGGTGCACTGTAAGGCAAGAGAATATTTTTGGAGTGTCTAATTCTCAAAGGTTAAAAAAATGATTTTTGTACTCTTAATATATAATGCATAAGAAGGACAACTCTTTAATAGAGAGCTTCGGGCCTGAGAAATTTGTCATGCACAACATAATATTGAAAAAAATACCATTTTTCCTGTGATAAAGTATTCTAAGCATATTGTTGCATTTTAGCTAAACAATTAATTCTGTCCTTCTATTATGAAAACTATGATTTGAATGAAAAACATTCTATGAAAATGCATATAGTTCCAAGTCTAACATGAAGAACATTGTACTCTTACTGAAAGATTTTATCAACATAATAGATAACCTTACTTTCATTTCTAGTGATTTCCAATGTCTACTACTCTTGTTATTATGGCAGAATAGCAAAGGTTTAATTTGCTTATAGTTCCTTTATGATTGAAACTCTGAAACCTACTTAATGATTTCTTTCCCAACTAAGGGAAGGAAATCATTAAGTAGGTTTCAAAGATTTCTTTCCCTAAACGTTGAAGTCTGTGAAAGGTAGCAGTACATCTGTGTGATGAGTGTACCTGATTTTACTGGGACAGATATCACAAGGAGCTGGGTTTCTTTTAATGTCACATAGCTGCTTTTGCTTTCTGCTCTGGCATTTTCATTAAACTTAAATTTCTTGGGTGTTAGAGCTAGTGAAGAATATAAAAAGAAGGAGAAGATGTGATATCCGTATAGACAGGGCATTGAATTGCTATTTAGAGTTCTTTTGACTTCACTGTGGATTTTCATGTCCAAAAGTTAGGCTTATGCATACAACTTAACAATATAAAACTTGCTTTGAGAGCCATATTGAAGCCTTTTGAATTTCAGGGCAGGGCATCAAATTTTCTTCTTTCCTAGTGTGAGCAGGAAAAAAGGTAAATAAGGTGTATTTTTCCCTGTTCCTACCAAGTAGAGTTGTCTCCTTAGGGGTTGACCTTACAGTGAGAAACAGGATATAAGGGGAGGGCACTACAAACGCACTGCATGTTTGGGGTCTCTTAGTTCTGCTAAGAAATTAGAAGTGTATCCTTACAGACACTAAATACTGCATGGTACTCAATATCATCTTAAAATGAGTAACATAGCTGTACCCTGGAGGAAAAAAGAAATAAATTCTGTATCTGAGGCCTATATGCACTTTCCACAGTGCACTTGACTGTGCATTTTGTCTTTTTTTTATACTGTCCTGTTGGGTGGTTCAAGACCAAATAAGATTCCCCCTTATCATTGTTTCCCTAAGGCAAAACAAGCCCAGTTCTGTCAGCCTCTCTTTGTACACCAGGCTACAGCCACATAATCATCCTGGTGGTTCACTGCTGGACTTAGAGAAGGAAAGCAAAAACTCCCAGTAGAAAGCAGAAAAATAGAAAATCTTTCTTTAGGCAACAAAATAAGAAACCTTTTCCATTGTACACTGGAGTGAATAGAAATACCAGTTGAATGCCTGAATGTGTTTTCTATAAAATCTCAGAAATTTAGATAAATGCAAATTATGAGTATCTCAGTAAAATCTCAGACAAATTGAATAAATCTCATATTTTAATCACTCTAACAATTTAAGAATTTTTATGTAGAATTAATATTTGTTTCAAATTTCAGATCAGAATTAACTATTTGAATAAAGTCCATTCTAAGTCATGCAAAGCACTTTGTCTTCCTCATGGGTAAAAGGACAATATCTTTCTCTGTTTTCCACATCATTTCAGTCTCTCTCAGAGATGTAGCACTGAAAGGAACATACAGGGAGTACAGCAAGAAGAATGCATACAGTGTTATCTTCGCATATAGAAGACATAATGAGGAAAACTTGTAATTATTCATAACGATGGTTCTTAATCTTTTGAACCCAAAAATACATGACATATATCAAATGCAGAGCTTTTGAAAGTCACGAGTCAGCAAGAAGTTCATATCTGCAGTTTTAGTTCTACTTAAGTCTAAATCAATCCATTGTGAAAAATAGTGCTAGCAAGTTTTTATTAAAGTATTTTTGTACATTCACTACTTTTGTCTTTTAATTCTTTTCCTTTGTATTCTTTGCATAGATAAACCCATACAATTGTAATAATGGGTCTATCCATGAACACTCAACATATTTTAGTCAAAATTTATTCCATTTATTGAACTAAAGAATCGGGAGGGGAAGAGGGTATGGGTTAGATTCTTGGATTGTTGCCTAATAAAGTGGCATGATGTGATGAGTTTATTGAAAGTAAAAATTGATATGCTTGATTCTGATTCACTTTTTATCCAATGTAATTAAACGCGCAGTAGCTGAAAGCAGCATCGCAAGCTGCTGTAGTTCATATTTAGTAGAAACTTAGAACATTATTACTATCAGATTATTTTTTCTTAAATACCCACAGGAATCTAAAGAATGGAAGTATCTCAGAGGGGACAGTGTAGGTCTCTTTATTGATTTTCACCTTTATCAACATTCAGATGCTTACAAACTGATGTAAGTCTCACACACCTCAAAGAGACTGCTCGCCACCCTCAAAGGGTTATTTCTTATGTGAGCCTTCTATTTTTATATTATTAATCTTTCCATCTGAATGAAGACCAGCATGTAGGCTTGGTTTGAATAATTTAAAAACAGCTACTGTTAATATTAACAAAAGAATCAGACTTGATCACCTTTAAGCTAACTTGAAACTTACTTTTTATATTAACTACAATCCTAGCAGCATTATAAGTGTTCAGATTAATCATATAAACACTGTTTTTTTTCCCAACTGCATTTGACTATTCAAACTGAGCCTTTAGTTTTAGACAGTAGTTTAGATTTAGAAGCATTTTTAAAAGCCATATGTTTAAAAGACCCAATTTCATGATAAATAATCATCACCTATCATCCACACGAGTAGTTTTATATCAAATAGTACATAAGCATGTTGTGCCAATTTTAAAATATTAATGATCTGGAAAGTTATTTTTCAATAATTGGGATCAGCCCCCAATCTGGACAAGAAAGATGCATGTTTTTCTTCAGATGGTCGTAGTACACTACCTCATAATTCAAGAGAAATTGAGTACTTGTGTTTACACAGATACATAGTATTTAGTGATGTAAATCTGAAGGTTGGCAGGTGATTGTCATTGTTTCAACCCAGTCAGAAGCCAAGCCCCATGCAGCCTCTCACTCCCCCACCAGCAGGATCAGGGAGAGAATTTGAACGGGTAAGCCAGAGAAGTCATTGATTGAGGCAAAGACAGTTTAACAGGGAAAGCAAAAGCCACACACACGAGCAAAGCAAAACAAGGAATGCTTCCCATGGGCAGGCAGGTGTTCAGCCATCCCCAGGAGAGCAGGATCCCATCACACACAACATTTGCATGGGAAGACAAATGCTGTCACTCTGTATGTCCCTCCAGCTTATATATTATGGTCTGGAATATCCCTTTGGTCAGCTAGGATCACTTGTCCCATCTGGGTCTCCTCCCAACCTTCCATGCACCCCCAGTCTTTTCACCAGCATGGCAGTACAAAAAAGTCTTGTCTCTGTGGAAGCTCTGCCCAGCACTAACAAAACCATCTCTATGTCATCAGCTCTGTGTTCAGCAGAAACCCAAAACACACCCCCATACCAGCCACTGTGAGGTCAGCCACACACCCCATACCAGCCACTCTACTTCGGCCCAAACTAGCACAGTAATGAATATATATCTTTTTTTTCATAACTTTGGTCTCTTGAAGTATATAATTTTTGCTTCATTATGATTCTTGATTTTGCATCGTAGAATGATAGAATCATTTGTGTTGGAAGTGATGTTACCTTTGCCACAGGCAAGGAAACGTTCCACTAGACCAGGTTGCTCAAAGCCCCATCCAACTTGACCTTGGACACTTCCACAGATGGGGCATCCACAACTTCTCTGGACAACCTGTTTCAGTGCCTCATCACCCTCATAATAAAGAATTTATTCGTGATATCTCATCTAAACCTACTCACAGTTCTCTCAGGTTCCATTTTAGTCAGCCATGCTGAACTCACAGTGACTAGAGAAAAAAAATGCATTTCCTCTCCTGTTTGAGTGTGCTAAGAAAATTATTTTAAAGTTCTATATTTTACTTTGGAGGTAGAATTGTATAAAGCAAGTAAATTCCATTATCTGCAAAAGTCTTTGTACATATATGTTTTTTTCCTAATAGAAAAAGGTTTAAGTTCTTTTGATTCAATTTACATAATAATACAGAGATCTTTCAATACAAAATTCAGAAAAAACATAACTCCTTGCCTGCAAGTATGTAGAGTATTGATAGGCCAACAAATGCTAAATCAGAAGTTAGCTAAAACAAAAGAAACAAAAAATCAAAACCAACTAAAACCCTATTGGTGGCAAGAAAATGCTCATAAGCAGAAAACAGTATCCTGATCAGTGCCCTCAGGTATAGCAGAAATAAATATCGAGCTGAGCCAAAGACTACTTTTTGTTTAAATACTTTTTCTATGGAATATGTTGTATATCTAGGTTGGGATTTAGGTAATATGTTTTCCAGCTTGGTATATTTATTACTAAAACTGATGTCTCTTCTTTTGCATCTTAGAAATAGTTGAAAAATGTTATTCCTGAAAAACACAGAATGAAGTAAAAAAAGGAGCCAGCCATGTGGTTGGGGGAAATTGAAATAAGATTGTAAAAGACAGAAAAACTGGAACTTAATATATGATTTACTCATCCTTGTTAATGAGGCTTAGAAATTATCTCATTTTATAGTCTAGTGAGACAGCTGAGCAATATCCAGAATTTCTGATATAAACATAGGAGCAGAAATGTATTTGCTTTAAAGCAAGCCTGCTGGATGGGAATAGCCATTACAGTCAACAATGAGGCAATGAATCTGTGCCTAAAGCAGCATAGTAAGGCTTTTCATAACTTTTTGTATGCATAGTAAAGAGTAAATTTGCAGGAACATCCACAGAGATTTAAATTAATTTCAGAAAGAAAATTATTACATTAATTTGTTTTCTACAAATATAATTTTGAATTAGTTATTCAGTATGGGTTTTCCCAGTTGCCTTTAATAAAATGATAGAGATGGGCTTATGGGGAGAATCTTAATTGTTCGGCTTTCCATTTCTGTTTGACTCATTTTCAAACTTAGTTATTAGAGGGAAATAGCTGAAGTAAATGAGTGTTTGTGAACTCTAGTGCCTGATTCTGAGCTTTTGCTTGGCCATATTCAAAGGGTAGCAGATGTTTTAAGAACACTGAACATTTTATTTTCATTCAAAGTAGTGTCCTCCTTGGAGCTCTGCTTTGGCAAGTCTTTCACTCTTAGTAAGGTTGTAAAGTCACGCTTTAATGTAAAGTTTATAATTCTTTTGACCTTATGTGCATAGTGTGTTAATTTAAAACAGCATGTTGCAGCTTCTGTTCCTATGACTTAGTTATGAGTAATCATGCTTAATATTTTTCCATAGTATATCCATATTACAGTGTTTAAAATATGCAGAACTCATGGTGCAGAAAAGAGTAAGTGAAAAATGGTCAGTTGTCAAATACAAAGGAAGGATCAGGATAATTTTTAAAAGATTATTTTTTCATTAATAATTTTCACCTGAAGGACATAATTATGCAGACCACTGATAGGAAATTATAGGAATAATTTCTCATTCCTTCAACAGATTTAAAGTTTATAATTCATTTGCTTTATGAGGAAACTGTCTCTGTAAAGGTTAAATTTGTACAGCTGGACATAGGAAAAATGAATGCAGAACATTATGGTATCAACACAAAATAACAGTATTCCTATGACAAAAAAGGGTCATATAGAGCTATTGTTGTAATTCTGTGAATTTATATTTGTAGGTATAGAAGGAAAATGTAATTATTATATTATTCATATGATTATCCTTCCTAATGCTTCTGATTCATCATAAAAGAAGTTACAGATAGAAGTATATTCCAACCTGGTAAATAAGAGGATTAACCAGAAGGATTATGACAAAAGTTATAATTACAATAATTTATGAATATTCTTTTATTTTAGTCTTCTTTCCTGACATGGTTGTTCAGAACAGCGCTGCTTGCTTTCAGCTAAGCTTACAGACTTTTGTACAAAGAACATGTATTTTTGCACTGTTCCTGAGACAGACTTGAGCAGGTAATATTTCTTGGATTTGAAATATGCTTCTCTCCTTTCCTTCCCACTAAAGAAAGAAATAAGGAAAAGAAATCTTGTGCTTTGCAAGGAGTCCTTTCAAATGCATGAAAGAGAGAGAATGCTAAGCATGGCACCTCTGATAACTTCTCAACAACCCAGTGGCAGATACTCACTTGAGATGAAATCCAGGCTTGTACTGAGTTTTGCATAGTCTTTGTTTTGGTTGTTAATCTTTGTCAACACCAAGAAAAAAACACCAAGTAAAATCTGTTTACTGGGGCTAGAGAACTCTTATCTGTATCATAGAGTCCACTTTGCCATTCTCAATTTGGTTGAACTATTTACATTAAGTTTATTTGGGATTCAGCACAGGATCTCTGTTTTTAGGTGGTATTAATGTTCTTAGCAGTGTGTACACAAGACCTGTGTTTTCTAGCTTCAGAGGCTTGCTAGGCAAGTTTTGTTGTGTGCAGGCTCTGAAAAATGCTCCTGTCTTGGTGACTGCTGGGGAATGCTTTGGTGCAGGTAGCTCGAGGCGCAGCTGCAGTGCTGGCTGCAGGTTCAGCCCTGGAGGGGAGAGCCTGGGCAGGGGGCTGTGAACTGCTGACCCCTTGCACAAAAAGGGCCCGGTCACCTGTGGTGCCACCAGCTACAAAACACCAGAGGTTCCCTTGTTCAGGGCTCCATCTCAGGGGCACCAGCTCGAGCTGTCATTTTGTTATTCAGTTATTGCACCAAGATGAAATTGTTTTAAGGATCTGGGCATCTGAGGCTCTGCTATGGGAACCTGGGGTTGAGGCCATAAGGAAAGCACGAGTGGCAGAGGTGCAGCTGTGAATGGACTTCGGTCGGGTGTTGTGAGTGTGGCTGCCAGAGTGCATCTGGGATGGTTGTGAAAACCCAAGTCCCACCATAGCATTAGTGTGTATCTCATTGCTTGTCGTAAATGAGACACCTTCGTGCTGCTGATCGGTGGTGCAATAGTGGGAGGGTATATTTAGTGTTTCGAAGGGAGATGCAATAGTTCCAGCCTCTGTATAGTTGGGACTGATAAAGATGAATTCTCACATTTAGGGCAGATTTGCAGGTGAAGGTAGGAAATAAAGAACACAGGTAGGAAATAAATCTTCAAAAGAAAAGGAAATTGACCCATTACTACGTTAAAGGTTACTTTTGCTCCAATTATAGTTTGTATACAATATGAACACCTTGTTCAATGACATTTAATTCAAATCAAGATGCTGAAGATAAAATTACATATTGAGAGAATTTATTAGAAGTTTTTAAAGTAAGCTGAATAAATGTGCCTCAAATTGTATTTTGTGAACCCTTTCAGGTATTTAAATTAGCTCTGTAAATTATTACAAAAAATCCACAAGGGATACAGAGGTAAATAAGCTGTTCAAGGCCAGCAGCTATTGAGCACTGAGTACAGTGCTATCTTGTATACTCTTTATGGAAAACAGGTGAATGACAACCAAATAAAACCAAACAAAACAACTAACACCTAAGCAAAGTTAAAAAGAAACTTAAAGTTTCTTTTACAAAGTTTAACAAAGTTAAAAAGAAGCAGAGATGATGACTTAAATAATACAAAATAGCTCTCTCACAATTAATTTTCCAGTCTTTGCCTACATATTGTCAATATGCCACTAAAGTAATTAAACATAGGACAAATGATCACTTAATGTAAGTGTATTTTATAAAGCATGTGATTTCTTGACCTTTTGAGTTTGGCCATTCATAATCTGGTTGTTTTTTCCTGAAGTGTACACTTGCCTTTCTGAATCAACAGCAATATATAAATGCAATTATTATAATAGTTTAATTGGGAGCATTGCTCTCTGTAACCATATAAAATTTTAAGAGAGGATATTCATTGTTGCGTAGTTCATGTGACATTTAAGCATGCCAAAGATATGTTTACAAGAGTTGAAGCATGATGCTTGTATTATATTTATTTTGTCAGAGTGGTAGTGGGTGTTATGAGACTTGCCGCTTACCTGTTCTCTCACGATTTTTCTCACAGGCTTCCCACCAAACATCTCTTTGCATACATGTCATGGGGTGTTGTAGCATGAGTCAGCAGAACCAAGCTACCCTTGTGGTAGTCAATGCCTGCAACACAGGGTACAGCACAAGCTCCGTCTGCTTGTCAATACTCAGCATCCCTACCAGGACAGTATTCTGTATCCTGTGCTGCTGCTTTTTTTCAATCTTTGCTATGAAGCTAACCAGAAAGAGGCCAGATTTTATGCCTACCTACCTGGAGTCATACCTGCTCAGTATCAATATTGATGTAGTTTGGGGCATTGTCCTTGATTTCTTCTCCACCTGTCCATCTGTGCTTATCCATGCCATGACACATCGTTAGAACTTGAGTACTTTAAGTAATTACGTCAGTCATAGCATTCATGGTTCTAGTTATTTTTCAAGCATATAACAGCTGAAAATATAGTGAACTGTGAAGCTGAAAGGTCTAGATGTTAATTTTGTGTACTGTAAATGAATGTTTGCAATTGCTTTTAGTGAGATGTATTTATTTTTTCCAATTGCTATTATCACCTAATAGACTATGTGAGCAGAGTTAAAAGCAAAATGAACAGAGCTTGTAGTGTAAATTTTCTTCCTGGAGATTAGTCATTATTAACAGATTATCAACAAAATGCATCTAAAGACTTTCCCCAGGCCAAGCTGTACCTACACATCTCTAGTAGGAATGGTTGCTCTAATCTTAAAATCTTGTCTTTCCCTAGGGAGCCACTCCTTCTCCCTTTCATGCAACAGAGGTAGCAATCCACCTGCCTCAGTGAATCAGCAGTATCCACTTAACCTCTTCTCAGCAGGATAAGCACCTGCTAACAGCATGGGGTATTGCTGGGAAAATTATGAACTTGCTACCTTATATGTTAACAGTGATTAATATTTGGTGTTACTGTTTCAATATGTAGGAGGCATTACCGCTATTGAGAAACTGCCTTAACCTCAGCTGCTGTTCCTACGGAGTTCCCTCTCACTTAGAACATGCAGTTATGGGCTGCTTCTACCACGAAAGTAAACAGAAGCATCTTTCAGGCTTAGACAACAGAGGGATGGGTAAAATGCTGTGTGTTATAGTTTAATCAAGCAAATGACAAGAAACCAAGTAGGATTCAAATTTGCATCCCGTCTTCGTGAAATATCAAAAGTTAGGGGCTCCTTGTTATCTAAAGTGTTAGGGAAAGGGGGCATTAATACAGGTCTACTTTTCCAGAGATTAAAGTTTTGTGATAGTCGATGGAAATACTTCTTTTTGTCTCAGGAGCACAAGCCCACAGAGATAAGGAGAACACAAGAGTGTTATCTGTTTTCATCATAACACTTTTTCCTAAATTAAAATATAGCATTGCTGTTTCCTTAAATTTCATGTAAATGCATCAGATTCCTGTACAGCCTCGGTCATTATTTTGTAAATTGGTTGCATATTGCTACTGATCAACCCAGTTTTTAGGAGCAATTAGTTTGTAAACCATAAGTAGCAATGCAAAGCTGTGGAAATGTATCAAAGATTTGGTTTTTTCCTTAACCTTTTGGATAATACTGTGAGCTTTCTACTGGAATTTTAATATCTCATCTGTAAATAGTATCAAAAATTACAGGAAAACTACAAAACTGGAATTTTATCACCCTTTATTATATTTACAAAAGCATAAAATAGCAGTTTAATCAAGCTTCAAAATTATTTTGTAAATTTGACATAGAGGGCATTACTGCAGACCAAAATATGTTAGCAAATCTTCACACTTTTGCCCTCCAGCAAGATACTGTGGATATTTTTCTAAGTCTTTGTCTGTTACAAATGAGAGCAACTCCACTTCTATTCCCCCTTTTTTATTTGTGTCTTTAATTTCCATAATGCTAGGCAGTCTGTATCGCCACTTTTCATCCTTCCCTTAAGTCTTCTCTGACTTCATATTTTGGTAACATAATAATTAGTTGTATAGTCTTATTATTATCTTGAATATTCTGTAAGCACTGCAAAAAGAGTCATGAGTGAGTAGCTGTCCATTTAAAATTATACAAAAATCTTTAGTCAGATTCCTACATTGTTGCTACAAAAAAAAGCACCCTACATTGATATTAATAAGCTAGATAATTTTAAAATATTATTACATTTTTTGAAAGACCATCATGCAGCAGCTTTGAAATGGGGCAGGATGATTTTATTTTCCCCATGAATTTCAGATTTGGTTGGCTACCAGAGATGAATGATACTAACATACAGAAATTTCCCAGCATGATACTCTGACCTGGATATTTTGTTTGGTTGTCAGTCTAGAAATGTGCCTCTCCTTTTAATGGGTTTTGTGTGACTGGGGATTGCAATATGAAGAAACAACTCCAAAAGTATCATGGCTTTAATAAATGACACTGTCACTACCATTTTTAATCACTATAGGAGCTGGGGGCAAAGCTGTGTTGGCAATGCCTGTTGACCTGACCAGGGTAGGTGGTGGGTGCTGGGCTGATTTCGGCTTTGTTGAAGTGCTCTGGCTCCTTTATCTTAAAACATCACTTTGTGTTTGGCCCATGCTCCTGGAAAGCATCCACATGTTGGAAGGGTTCTTACTCTTTTTGTAATGTACACAGTGAAAGAACAATCTACTGACAATGTACACACACATGATTTATCAGTTGATTAATTTCTGGCAACATTGAAGCTTCTAAATTTATATAAGATGTAAAACCTAGACTATATATAAGTATTTATTTAAGAGGACAAGTAACATTGCAAGATCTAATGCAATTTGCACACTTGGACATCTTGCAAAAAGCAACACAGTTCTTTTTGCAATTTTGTGAACCAGCAAAAAAACCCAAAGCAACACCACCCTACAGCCTCTGTTAATTTAAAGGCAAAATGTGTTTTCCTGAACTATCAGCTTCAGTACTTGGCAAAGGAATATAGTTTGTCAGAATGGCTATACAAAGAAAATTTACTTCTTATTAAGTTATAGAGTATCAATTCAAAATGTGCCTTTTGATTGCTTGCTAGGCTGATTTCTAATGAAACCCACTGTCTAACTAGGAATAGAACAACAATTGTGGAGAGAGGGAAAATGTGTGATTTTGAATACTTTATAAGTAATTAAATATGTCTTATAACCAAGAAAGGGGATAGTTGGCCTTTAGCTTGTTACGAATAATCTTTGATTTATTTGTGTGAAAGGAATTTGCAATTTTTCTATTTCATGTCTGAATTTTTCTCAAAGTTATTCTTCTTTTTTTAATGTATTGAAAATATATAAAAATCCCCCAAATATTTCTTATTAAAATGTAATGAAAATTAAGCTGCTGTAGTAAAAGATCATTGTTCTTTATCTATTATTATTCTGATACCATTTTATTTTTAGATATTCCAGTTTTATTATACTCTGTTAGCCTAGACATGACAATGATGTGGACACAGTTTTAAAATTATCATATTTAAAATTATTCTAATCTTCTCTGCCAACATTTCTGGAAAACAAAAGTAGAATTAAGGAAAAAAATGATCATTTTTATCAGAAAAATGCTTATCTTATGCTATTTTTTCCTAGTAAATGAAAATAAGTTAATTTTGTCCAGCATTAAGGCTTTGCTAAGCTTTTATTTCAGAAGGCTTTTTAACAAAGGGAAAGAGGTGACTATAAGAAGAAAACCCCATACCCTTCCCTTAAAGTTTCCTTCCAGCTTGTACTTACTGGTGGCCAATTAACATGAGTACCAGTAAGGTTCTCTGGTTTTCTTTTTCTTGCTTTTATGGCTGCAGCTTCAGGGAGCTTCTGTGAGTCTGCTAAAAACATGTAAATGAGTCTACGTGAAGTTTACTATAAGGGGTTAAGGTATTGTCTCCAGGTATTTCTTTTTGCCTGAGAAGAAACTTGAGACATATAAATGCAGATCTTAGTGGCTCCCTATGTAAAACAGGTGTTCAGCACTGTGTAATTTCCCTTGGTGGTACACATTATTACTACAATAAATATGGAATATATACATACACATAAGCAGTGTTTGCTGGTACACTACTAATTAATTTCTTATATATAGATGGAGCACTCTTGAAACACGCTCTAGGAATTGTATTTTGTCACTTTTTTCATCCTATTGCATCTAAATACTTTGCATACTCTTCCATTATATGGAGTGTGTATGCCTCCAGCAAAAGTGTCTGGCAGGTGCAAACTTCAAATGTAGGTAGCTTCTAGCCAAGAAAAATGAAATTCAATTATTATTCATATTAAGATGCGTTATCTTGAAAAGGCAACAGGTTTTTTTTTTTCTTTTTAATAGGAGAGATTGAATTTTAAATGTAAAGTTGCTGCTTTGTGGGGTGTATATATATGTATCTCATTAACAAAACGCAGGTACTTATTTTTGTAAAATTCGTGATGCTGTTCAGTTTACCTCCAGCACCGTAATTCCAATGTACATGGAGTTCATTCTGATGCTCACATTGGGAAAGTTTAATTTAACTCTGGTAATTAATTGACTGGAAAAAGTATCTCCTCTTTAAATCTGTGGTCGATTTTGAAAAGAACCCTATGAATGCATATTGTTTGCACACACAATGAAACCTGATTTTGATTCACATTAGTACTCATAACCTGGCTTTTATATTTATTTTAGCTATTCTGGGAAAAGGTTTTGTTCATCTCAGTGCTGTTCAAGTGCTTAAATTTCTTATTAGGATTTTAAGATTGCAAAATACATTAAGTCCTGTAGAGGGAAATATAGAACACTGCACCATAGAACCTGCTACTAGTCTTTTTTTTGCTTATCTGTCTAATTCCTGACATTAGGGCACTTGATAGACTGTGAAAATGTAAGTTTGTGTCAGCTCAATATGATTTTTGATAAATCATAATGCATTTGCAGCTGGAATATGCTTTTTTATAATAAGATGATTCCACAAAGTTTAGAATGGATAGCAGCTGTACTGGAAAGGGATCATCTGAAGTTTCAGCTTACTGTATTAGTTAGTATGTGTGCAGAAAAAGGCTTCATAACCCTAAGGAAAGTGAAATGTCTGAGGGAGCATCTAAGACATGGTGTTCCTTTTCTAAGTTACAGAGTTACTTCATATATCGTGCTAAGGAAAGAAAAGTATAAAATAATGTCAGGATAGGTGTGGTTGACTTCTTCTTTGTCCACTTGACCTTTATTAGCCTCATCAAAATGGCACATAATATGTTTTTACATCACAACTTTAAAGCACTGTTTTCTGATCATAAGTCTGGTGAGAATAATGTAGTTTCTTTACTACTTCTAACAAACAATTCCTGTTATACATGACATGGAGATTGGAAAGAAAATACTGGCATTTAACAATTTGCAAGCATCAAGATTAGGAACCTATATGCCAGAAAAATCTCAGACAGTCCAGAACAAAGTGTGAAGACAGGATAATTGGACACAAATGTGTGTAGCCAGTCTTTCCCCTTCCTTTTGTAGAAGATGGGAATACTGGGCTCTTTCTCAAATACCTAAGTATAATCAAAGACTGAAGAAGATCTAAGATTGTCTTTACTAACATAATTTACTTGGAGTGGCATTCCCAGATGGTTAAACTTGCAAGCTCATTCAAATGTGAGCAGGAGGATATGAGCTGCATGAAGACATTATAGCAATAAAACTTCCTTAATGTCTAACACAGTGAGCTAAATGATTTTTTAGCTTGATGGGAATACACATCTAATCGTTACTTTGGGAAAATACTTTGTGTTGGACCAAGAAAGAAAGAACGTGAACAAGGCTATTAAAATGTCTGCAACAGTAAGCATATAAAGGCATTTTACATACCTGTTTGATTAGAAAATGAAAACTTAAAGAGAATAATATATTGAAACTCTAATGCAAATAAAGTTTCTTTTTCTTTTTTTTTTTTAATTCATGAAGCATTGAAAGAAGAATTAACAGCCTTCTCTTTTATTTTATTTATTATAGTTTAATTTTTGTTTGGATTTTGTAAATTTCTTTTTACACTGGTGCCACATGCTTTTCTCAGCTAAGGCTTGAAGACATAAAACTAATATGGTCTTACTCTACCTAGCTATTTGAGTGAATTAACTGCTTTTAAACTGGAAAACACAACCTTTAAAAGTCAAATAAGTGACTTAATATTAGGACTTTATAACTTTCTTGTGCAATCCCAATACTATTTGATTAGATATAATAAAATGGACATGCCCATTTAGCACCCAGTAATTTTAGGTTACCAAGAGAAGCTGCACTTAATTACAGGTTTGCTAATCATCTCTGTAGCAGTGATCTGGATACACATTTATCACTCTTGATGAATTCAAAATGTTGTGGATGACAGAATGTTTTATGATTGTTTAATCCAGCAGGAGCCAGTGCTATATCAGCTATAACCACTCCTTACTTCATGTGTAAAGATTGTCTTTAATAACAATAAGCATTGTTCAGTTTCAAGTATTTGCTACAGAAACAGAATTAAAGATTGCTGCAGTTAGGTAGACACCCAGTATGGGTACTTGCTTAGGGACATGCCTCCAAATCTATATGTAAAGTGAAGAAGAGTAAAATGGAAAAGATGTTAGCTGTCGAATTTATTATCTATAGCTGACCATACCTCATCACAAGGCAATAGCTTATACTAATCTAAAAGTCTTTCTTCTCTAGTAGAAAAAAAAAAAAAGAGAGATAACTTAAAATTTCTGGTAATTAAATTAATTATCTATACTTAGAACAGTGTGTGTGTTCTGATAGATGCAGTGCATAGCAACTTTATTGCAACACTGGAAGATGCTTATTAGATGGTGATGGGTAAAATTTTTTTTTTTAAAAATTGTCCATTTCTTATGCACTTTGTAGCAATAACACTGCTAGAGTGCAGTGTGCTCCTGCATGCAAGAATACATTTCTACATTTTTTGTTTCAAGTGACAAGACCCGAAAAACATCCTTTTCTCTCATCCTTAAAATATAAATAAGACTTGAAAATCAAGTGGCAACTGTGCTTCAAAAGTTCACAAAATTCTAGTATAGCCTTGTCCAGAGCAAATATGACCTGCAAAGTCATAGAGCAGCTAGGTTGATCAGAAACAATTTCCCTAGCCAGCGTTATCAAAGGAAAGGCTGTGACAGGTGTCGCATGAAGCCAGCTTTGAATACTCAACTCAAATGGCCATTTGCAGGTGGATCAAAAGGCAGACACCATCTGTGCAAGTTCAGGAAAAAGCTATGAAATCAAATCTCAAAATCCTTAATGTGACTCTGAGTCTACCTGTTATCATGCAGGAGCAATCTGCTCATACGAGGTGCAGTGTAGAATCAAAAGGCATGTCCACTCACCCAGAAGAACTGAAAATCTGCTGAAAGTGACTCTAAGTGTGTTTGTCCTTTCAGAACAAAGGAAAAAAAACATGCACTACATGTTCAAGAAAGGTCACTGATACCAGTGTTTCGAGGTCGCTTTGCACTTCCTCCGGTAGCCTTTAATGGGTCCTGCCTAACCTGTAAGGAGAGTCAGTAGTTTTGGCCTTTGTTGAGAAAGAAGCTAAATTGGAAGATTTTGAATTTAATATATGACAACACTCTGTAGTTGTGGACATAGGCAAACCAGTTTCTAGCAGTTTTTCCTCATTTCCCCAAGCACAGTTTATGCTTTAAAAGTATTTGAAACTAGCTTTGAAAGGAACTTGCTGACCAGCAGTTTTATTACTTGATTTGTTTTAAAGCCTAAATGACTTAAGGAAATGTTTTACAAAAGATATAATCCATCCGCATGGAATAAAGCCTTGAAAATTCGGTGGCATAAACCTAAAATGCAAACCACATTATCATGACTTTGCACTTAAGCTGTTGCTCACAGAACTAATTTAAGAGTACCAGTGTATTGTTTATTGCTTATAACTACATTTTTTGGAAATTGGAAGATTTTTAGAAGTGCTTTATTCAAAACCTCTATTAATGAGTCCTTCATCTTGTGGTTACAATTTCCCTGACATGGAACTTTGATCAGTGTGTGGAATAGCTGTATAACAGTAAGAGTGTTGCCATCTTTCCTTGAGTAATGACTTAATTAACAGTGCTGTAAAATTATATTTGTCTGTCCGGTTGATTCCTTCTTTTATAAATTGATTCCAAAGTACTTCACTGATGACTGCCTTTTTTGCCATCAGACACAGAAACTTATACACATCTAGACAACTCGGGGTATTTGGGATTTTTATATTTGGAGTGCATCATTACCTATTGCCTTTAACAGACATTTTTGTGTGTTGTTATTATTATTTTGTGGGTATTTTTAAACATGAACCTGATAATAAAGCAGTTACCTGTACAGTTTTTCATGGACTTTCAACTCCTAAATCTAAACAATGACAGTATTGATTTTACAGAGTAAACGCATATTTAAAAAGTGAGTATTTTAAGTTGCTGATGTACATTTCTCTGTATTTCCACTACTTTTTATTTACTGCTATAATTAGTGTTGAAATATTGGTAGGACAGATATTAACTATGGAGAACTAAAGACTTATTTGAGGGAAACATTAACAGTTGCATCTGTATTGACAGGACCAGTGATATTGAAGAGTTAAGTAGTTTTTACCAGAGTTTGGTAGATTTGGTACTTAGTTGGTTTCAGGGGATTAGGATTATTGTTAGTAAAGGCAGGGGAACTGAGAATTGTTGGGACCCCTAGATATATTTTTCATGGAAAGACATCTAGAATATGGTGGTAAAACAGGCAGCAGAAGTTACAAAACCTACCAATTGTGGTATTGTCTGTTTGATTATCTGTCTTGAATATTTAGTAGGGCTGCTTCTCTTGTTTATTTTCTTTTGTGGAAAGTAATATAACAATTTAAAGATTATTTTGATGGGCTAGTATACAACTGCCTAATTTAATTAGATGGGAAAGTTTAATGGATTTGTACTAAATGCTTGATATTTATATTGATTTGTATTGATAGAAAGACTGTTGTCTTTCATGTGCGTTTTCAGTAGTATATCTGGGGACAAAACAAGGTAGTTTTGCTTTAAACCTAACTGAACTGATATGTAAGAGTTCATTATTGTCAACTAGCAAAGAATATCTGTTCCATTGCAAGCATTTTGCTCTCTGTGCGTGTTCTTGAGCAATATATATTCCATATTTAATGTGCATATTATTTTAGTGGTTACTTTATGCCAGTGTTGGCATTACTTTATGGCATTACTTTCTACTTTAATGCCAGCGGGACACCAACTCCCCCACAGCTGCTCACTCACTCCCTGCCCAGCTGGGTGGAAGAGAATTAAAAGGGTAAAAGTGATAAAATTCAGGGGTTGAGATAACAAAACAGTAATTAAATTAATTAAAAAGAAATAATAGTAGAAATAATTTTCAATTGTGAGGGGAAGAAAAAAGAGAGTAAAACAGAAGACAAGTGATATAGACAAAAACTATTGGTCACCACCAAGTGACCGATGCTGGCCATTCCCTATTCACCAGTGGAGACTCATTCTCCCCACTGACCTTCCCTCCAGCTTTGGATGCTGAGCATGATACCATACAGAATGGAATGGAATATGATATCCTCTGGTCAGTGGGATCAGCTCTCCTGGCTGCTTCTTCTCCCAGCTCCTTGTGCATTCCCAGCCCTCTCACTGGTAGAGTGGAGTGTGAGGCAGGAAAGGCCTTGACTCTGAGCAAGCGCTGCTCAGCAATATTAACAACATCTTTGTGTTATCAACACAAATGTGTTTCCAGCACAAATCCAAAGCACAGCTCTATGCCAGCTAGTGTGAAGGAATTTTACTCTGTCCTAGGCAAAATGAGTATATGTGTAGAGCAAAAGCTGTGTTAAGGTCTCTGACCAAAAAAAACCCTTCCAAAAGTTCAGCTGTTTGTGCTGCCTAGGACCAGTCCCTTTGGAAGGACTGACTGAAGTCATCTTTTGGATTTAGATGATATAAAGTGCTTTAAAGTAAATTCAAAAGTCTTACCAAAAATTTATCAGCTACCTTTGTTCTTTAGTCAGAAAATAGTTTCAGGGGTTTCCTGAAAAATGTATACCTGCTGACTAGCTTGTAAGAAAACATATGGCTGCATTGCAATTCAGTAAAATAAGGTGTGGGTCTCTTTCCCTCTATTCTTTGTTTGAAATTTGCTTTCTTTGAATATTTTTTAAAATGTTGATTCAAATCAGAATTTTTTTCTTTGTTTAAAAAAATACTGAAAGAGATCACACACTGTATCACTATAGTACTCTTTTTCCAAGTGTCTTATTTTTGGCTCCATTTTGTTTTATCTGGAGCTTTTAAAAGTGCCTTATCTCAGATGTGCAGTTGTCTTAGTATGCTATGAATGGGTGACCCAGTTATTCCAGTTGTAAATTCTGGACTGTTTGACATACAAATACTTTTAAAAATTTGTAAAAGGAATAAATAAAAGCTAAAAAATCCACCTGAAATATGTTATAATTTGTCAGGTGTCCTTATTGTAAATGTTCAGGGGTTATTGTCAAAATAACTTGAGAAGACTGAGTTTTATCTGTAAAAAAAAGATAAGGCATATTGATATGTGCAATCAACATGGCAATATCAAATAGATCAGCAAAACCTATTTGGCTATAGTAATTAGTATTATCTGAAAAAATGAGTAAGTAATATGGTCCTTTAGAGAACAAAATTTTTCATTAAATTACTTAAAATATATAATTGTGTTTCAACATAGATTCAGAGGAACAGTGCTGTCCATAACTAAATATTTGCATTCATATTTATTATGCCAATGCTATTTAAAATTAATACAACAATTTTGCATCTGCTTACATATCACTGTTGCCTTTTTTGGTCGTACATGCATGCACATAGGTAAATTTGAGAAAAATTTTGCAGTTATAACAATTTCCACGAGGTGGTGCTCAAGCAATAAATTTTAAACATAATGTAATAACTACGGCCAGTAACAAGCTGAATTTGAAAAAATATGGCTGTGAAACAGATGTTCTTCTCTTTGATGCTATATCTAACTTAAGGTGGGAATGATGAGGTCAGGAAGGCTAATAAATTTATTATGTGGTGGAAAAGTTATTTCTCCTTGCCCAAAAGACAGAAATGCCATTATTTTTTACAGCATAATATCAGGGGATTGTGTTCATTTTGACATGGAATTCTCATAATCCTTTTCATATCTTATGCTTTGGTTATTCTTTATATGCTGTCCACTTCTGGTTATGAGTAAAGGAACTAGTATTCATAAAGATATTACAGTAGTTGCCCTAAGCAAAATGTTAGTGAATTCAGTAGATTTAAATAAATCTGTCATAGAAAAATACACTGGGTGCTGATTCACTGATCATTCAACAGTAAATAAAAAATGTAGACAGTACGATAATGCAAGAAGGCAGATGATGTGAGAGAATGGCAATGACTATAAACAAAGCAGACAGTTTGGCATAAGTGGTTTTCTCACTTTGATCAAATAGAGCATCCTTAGCTGTTTTGCTTGCCAAAGTGCTGCATCTTTTTTTTTCTAACATCCTCTGCAAACCCCTTATTCATTGTCTCCTTCATATTATACAGAACATTTATAATTTAAAGTTCACTGCGACTACCTCTGAAGAAGAGTCAATAATTAACACTGCAAGCTTTGTTGTTGTGGTTGTTTTGTTCCTAACCATCAAAATGGCAAGAAGCAAATCTGCAGTGAAAGTTTTTTTCTTCCTGCCACTGTTGTTTCTTTCTTTAGCTGTTTTGTTGCTTGGTGGGGATTTTTGTGTTTTGTGGGGTTTTTTTGGTTTTTTGGTTTTTTGGTTTTTTTAATTTTATGTTGTGCCTTTCTTTATTTAAACTTAAATAATCACCACAAAATATACCAAAAGCACAAGTGTCCTTACTTCCACTGCAGGCATTGCTCTTGGCCAGCTAGTAACAGCAGTAATGCATTTAAAATACAGTACACGGTCTTTTTTTGTTCACTGCTTCTAATCTCATGGAGGTAAAACACAATTTCTACATAGTTCTGGAAGGAAAACTATTTTTACAGAGCAAACAGGTCTCTCCTAGATATTTTACTTTCTGACAGCTGATAGAGCAGTAATCATCCCATTTGAATAAACTTGAAGGGTCTGTGAATAAGGAAGTCTCATATACTTGTTATGCAGACGGTTGGGAGTAGAGTGATGACAGATCTGTGAAAAACAAATCAACCTTACCCTTCTACTTCTATTTAGATATTGCACATGGAGGCTGCCTGCTCCTGAAAGGTATTTAGTCACCCAACTCCTACACACATATGTCTGAGGATCTGAGTCCAAGTTCAGTGATGGTCCATTTTATAGATATTTGGTTCAGCCAATTAGAAAGAATAGCATTATTTGCTAGATTTCTGTCTACAGTTGGAACAGTTTCATTGGCATAAATAGCTGCATCCCATACGCAGTTTTTTACCTTTATTACCAAATTGTGTCTATATTCACTGGATCTTTGCACAGGTACATTTCATAAGTACTTTGTTTTGCATGGAAAAATCCCTTCTGCCCTTTACTCAACTGAAATACTAATTTATTTTGCTTTCTTTATTTTCAATATAATTCCACTGAGTAACTGACAAATAGAACTAATTCCCATTAATAAATATATGAAAGGAGAAAATTTATACTGTAATATTGTTGTAATACATGGTATACATTGTATGTATAATGCTACCTGATTTTTCTATGGCATTTGAAAATACCTATCACCTGCTCTTTCTTGTTAGGAGTCCTATTAGACTGTCTGGCTAATGTTTGTTATTCTGAGGCTCTGTAATTCTTTTTGTCTTGGTAGAGGGAGGGAAAGGTTTTGTATATGTACTTAGATTATTATGAATGTATGTTTGAGGGTCTCTTCTATTTATATTTTTTTTACAAGCATTTTTGCTAATCCTTAATGAGTTTGTACTTGTGCGCTTTTCTGGATGAGAGAGCAATAGTCTGTGAGTAAATTAATTTCATCAGAATTTGTCTTTTTAGTACTGCTTATTCTGTCTTCTAATTCCACAGTACTGTACAAAGGTAGAATTACAGTTTTCCCACTGGTACTGTTAAATTGCTTCATTACAGGCTCCTTTCAACATTTTAACAGCTCAAAAATTGGTTTCTTTCATTTATTATCCCATGCTCTGCATAAACTGACTTCCCATTTGCTTTTGACCATTTCAGCTTTGTGTATTTTTACTTTCTTTCATCTTTTTTCCAGTTCTTTTGGGCATCTGCCTTTACCATCGTGCCTAGTTGAAGTGTATGCAAAGTTTACTTGGCAACTGGACTCACAAAGGCTGTATGTGTGTATAGGCTTTGAGCACAACCCAGCAAGAACTCGAGACCTTCATTCTAAAATCTCAGATATCTGTGGTTCAAAGCCAATAGCTCTGACTGAGCATTTCACTTTCACATTCAGTAAGCAGCCTACTCAGAATCAGTAAAACTTGTGGCTTAGTTGCAGTTGAGAAAAGGTTAAAGGATCATTAAATTGTTCTTAAGATGGAAGAAAATAGCCAAAGGAAAGAGTGCAAAGATTTTCTTTATTTTACACTGTGGTCTGTAATTCTTTTTGATTCACAAGTGATTAATTATGGAAGCAGATGAATTAGAAAAATTTTCAATATAAAGATTGGGGTTTATCCTTTTGTTTTCTAAATAATTCTAAAAAAATTTTTGCACCTGTATTTCAAGTAATTAAACATTACAGTCATTTTGATTACCTTGTTTAGGTCTTGGAGTTTTATAGTTCTTACAATAATGTGAAAGTACTAATAAAATTGTTAAAGTATCAGAGATTCACTATCAAGTACATGCTGTGACTCTCTCTGATCTGAGAGCACAACAGTTCTCAAGGCCGTTTGATTTTCTCAGGAAAGCCTGGATAAAATTGGTAGTATATTAACACAACAGCTCTGTGAGGCAGAATACACCCCAGGTTAGCTTCTCAGGTTTCAGTGAGGCTGACACAGGGGTTTGAGTCCCCAGCAGAAGTCTGGCAGTGTGTGGCAGAGGAGTAGGTTACCCTTGCAAGGTCCTCACCTCCTAGTGAGCTGGAATTAACTCTTGTGGAAAAAGCAGAGCAAACCTTTGTGTTTCCAGCTTCTAGCTTACAAGTGAATGTGAGGTTTTGTGCTTATATAGGTGGGAAGGTTCTTTCCTGTTCCTGGTATATCTGCTGGAATTTTTGACAGCAGTTGCTATTGTTTACGCACAGCAGAAGAACTTGCTGAAGTACTTCATTTAGACAGTGATTTAAGTAAACTAGCAGAGTCAAGGCAACCTGAGGAAAAACCTCCTATGTTTTCTCCAAGTGAGACTGTCACTGTTCACAAGAGTGAAAATGTGTCAAGAGCTTTAAATTACACATTACTTTGAGTGCATCTCTTTGTGCAAAAATAAATGTCCTCTCATTGTTTCTCCAGTTTTTTTCTGCTGTATTACCTTTTTGCAAGAAGCACAAAACTATTAAAAGAATTACTTATGTGTTTTAGTATTCAGTGGATTTCCTGTACTGTTTCAACAGGAACTAGCTTTGACTAAGTATCATATCCTATCATATTTCAAAATGCATCTTAAGATATATCTATAAATAAGTAAAAAATCTATGCTAATTTAAATGCAATTAGTTGCACTTCTGTCTTGAACAGTAGGGCTTTTCCCAGCAAGTTTAGTAGAAATCTTTTAATACTCCCTTGTTTAACAGCGTTCAAAATAAATAAACTAGTTCTGCAATTCAAGTGTGAGGGCCTTGTAAGAAACACAAGGCTCTAGTCTTGGCAGCCTGAAGCTTCCTTGACTTCTGATGCAGAGTGCCAAATTCCCATGCCACCCCCAGCTTTGTTCCTGTCATTGCACAGAGGGAGCCATAGAGGCTGCTCACAGGAGATCCATACCTATCCTGCCTGTACATTGACAGTCGACTTGAAAGGGCATGCTTGTTTGAGAATGGTTCAACATGCTGTTAATTGCTCTCTCAAATACTGTAAACCCTGTAGAACTTTAAAGACTGCATTAGTTGAAATTGTTTACCAAACAGCAGCCTGTGTTCCTCAACATTTCTGACCCAAATATGTCATGGTAACAAATATATCATAACAAGACATAGAAAATCACAATCATTAACTGGTGTGGGAGGCTCAACTACTTTTTCCTTTTAACAATTTAAAGACGTCTCTGTTATGGAAAAGAAACAACCTAAAACTGCTGGTTGTCATATTGATGGATGGGTCGTTACACCTTTGTCATTTTTAATTTGTAGATTAACAATTTTCTCAGACAAAAGTTGTGCCTTTAAATTTACCTTTTACTTTCATGTTTTCTCTCTTCTTAGTCACACTGTTAAGTCCCTCATAAATTACACAAAATTATAGCCTCACAGATGCTTCTATGAAAGTCTCCTCTGAGTTGGCCTTTTAAATGTGCTCAGAGCTTTACTGCAGCATCCCACTTAAAGCAAAGCCATATAGCTTTTTTATGTTCCTCCTTTTCTTTTACACAGTTTCATTTTAGTCATGGGTTACAACTACAAAAATTTCTTTGGTAAAGTCATCACTCACATAAGATTCATTTCTGGGATGTAAGACATAAACATTATAGAAAGCAAATGTAATGTTGAAGCACTGGCCTTAGGACTCAAAAAATCCTGCATTCACTTTCATCCTTTTGCAAACGTAATTTTGAAACCAAACTACAACTTTTAGTATGTGGAAGGCCAGTATCCCCAGATGTGTCTGTTAGCCTCTGTTGTTCATGTTTGTAATTTATGCCTTAATTCTTTTTCAATTTCTTTGGGGTTTTTTAGCACTTAAATAGGACAAAGTTATTGTCCTACAGTCTATTGAACACGGGAGAAATGAAGACCATGAAAAATGCGAAATCTAGTTTACTTGAAAGATAAAGCATATCTATGCAGCTATTTTTCTTATCTTCAATGTTGTTTCCTAAATGTTAGAATGGGATGCAAATACCTCTTTCTAAATTAAAAACATAAACCACAAATTTTCCCTCAAAATTTCAACAAGTTAACTCCTGCACATTTAACTGTGCTGTTTACCTCAGGAAACCCTACATGAGGCCATGCCTGCTGAGTCAGCTGAACCCTATATTTTGTGCCTAAATAATCACTTAAGTAGGCAAATCTTTGCATTCTTTCTAGAGAAGCATAATTATATTCCTTTTAGGAGGAAGATTAGAAATGCTAATTCTATAAGTAGGTAGTCATTATTTTATCATTTAGTATTAGCTATAATAATGTTAGTCATGATGAACTAATGTGGTATTAATATGGATTTCATATGTACTCTGTTAGGAATGTAATTGCAATTTACCTTTTCATTCATGTTCAGTCATTTTGAAGTGTTGCTGAATTAACAGATCACTACTCACCTCATTTTATATCAATGACAACTTTTGCTTGTGAAAACATTGGGCCACTAATTAAATTGGAGTGGAACCAAGAGATTTCAAGCATTTAAACAAAACCAGAAAGCAAAGTAATAGCTGGGGAAATGCATGGTTGATTTTTCTAGTCCTTTTGCTAGGATGAAGTGAAAAAGTGCTTTGCAAAGAACTTATAATGCTCATTAGCCTAAGAAGAATCTAGCAGACTCTGGAGGTAGCTGGAGTCAGGAAGCAATGACTGAAATGAACACCTAGATTGCAGGTGAAACACAAACCTAGTTTCTTTGTCTTCCTGCAGGGAATCCCCTGTTCTTTCTGTTGTTCACAGACCTATTGGAACACCAAGGTCTGAAGGACTGGATGAAGAAATCTAAAACATTAATTTTTATTGCTATTCTGTGATTTAGACATTGTGCTTCTGTATTTAGGAGGTCTTCCTTCAGTTTAAATCAAAAGTTTTCCTGTAGTACAAATTAAATATTTTTCTTTCTTATTTTATGAACAGCAAAATCCCAAGTCAACAAACAAAAAAAAAATTCAAACAAGCTAACAAAAACAACCCCCTTCCAAGCTTAGTTTATTTTTATCTTTTTTTCTCCCCTGGGATTCTCATAATCTGCTAAGAGATAAAACCACTTATTTAAGTAATGTTCAAGATATATTGTTATGAGAGCACAAATAAATGCTCAAGATTGCTACAGTAGGAGTTGAGGAAATGACAGCACAGGATTTGTGAGTTATATATTTATTTACTTGATTGAAATAAAGAGTAATGTTTATCGTTTTTGTTGTCATTCAACCTGTCCAGAAATGCCATTCTTTCTTTCATGTAGTTTTAAAATTCAGTTTATTCTGTTAATCTTTGAGTGTAAATGGGTGATGTTTTTTTTTTATTGCACTTTTATAAAACCCAGCAGAACCAACTCCAAATGCCATTGAGCTGTAGGAAATTTTGTGCTAGAAGTATTTGGCTCATATTCTCGGTAACAGTAAAAATTTTTTGAGATGTCAAATGCTGATATATTAAGGAGAGCAGCAGCTGTTGCTTGACAAGCCTAAGTCACAGTTCAGAGCTCATTAGAGCAGCAAAATTTCACTGTATCATTGTCTTTATTAAAATTTGAGAAAAAGATGGTTATTATTAAGAAGGAGGTACAACTGAGGTAAAAAGATACACTTGGGATAGAAGGACAATATGTTGAAGTAGGAAAAACCCAGTGTCAGCAAGAACTAATGGTCTGAAGATCAATTTTTGATGTAATGCTTTTGGTTCAGGGGGTAATAGAATATTTGGCTGCATGAACAAAATATATTCATTTAACCAGTCATGTTGAGAAATGTAATGTTGTTTTAAGGATAGATCTACTCTAGCAGATGATCAAGAAATGTGGTAAAACCAACATGGAGTCCTGGTACCAGTACTCACATTTTGATTTTCCTACAAGGCGTGGTATTAAGGGGGCAGGAAGCTCTGAGTAAATTCCATAGTTTGTGCTTGAAGTCTGATGAAATCCTTAACACTTTTTAGATTCATAAACTAACATTACGGGTCTTTTTTTTTTTTTTTAACCTTTTGATAAATATAATCCATTTCAAATTCTGGATGATTTTGTAGCTTAAACTTTTTAAAAAGCTTTGCAATATGCGGGCATAAAGAATATTGGAGTTTTTTAAAGCATTGAAGGACACATACAATAAATGTTGAAGTAGGTCCTGCAATAGCTGAGATTATACATATTGTACTATCCAAGGGCAGGATTAAGAATCTAGATTCTTTCTATAGAGAATTAGAAGTTAAGAGGATGAAAACTTCTCCAGGTTAAGTAAAGAGCCTTTAAGAGCTAGTGAGTAGGAAATGCTTTGACTTGGAGACTGTATCACAGGTTCAAAGTTACTTTTGACATGAATGCGTCCCAGGATCATATTCCTCTCCTTCCGTCTGCCACTTTTTTGTTGTCCAGATAATGTTCATAATCAACAGCTTGTAACAACTTGTTCATAATCTCAACACAGCCTTGTAACTGTACATTCCAATAAGAGACAAAAATATTTCAGATTAAAATTTCTCCCTAACAGGATACACTACTGAGAATTAGGATGTATTAAGTTTTTTCTGGATCGTATTAGGTTTTGTTCCACAATGGTGCCTTTAAAGTAACTTGATGTGAATAGCAGACTTATCTTTGTCTGAAAAACTTAGGTCAGTGAGCCTGAAAGTACTTAAAAACTTTTATTTGCTGAGATACTGTTCAGAATCAAACTCCTTTAAATATTTGCAAACAAGGTTTTAGATTACTTGTATGGAGACAAAACTACATTGTGAAGCAAGATTTATAGTCTCCCTTTATTTTAGCAATACAGCTGGTTTGAACTACAGCAATTTGAGTTCCAACGTTTTAAAATGAAACAGCATTTCTTTCGGGTTGCTCAGATTCTGGTGGACCTGCTCTAGCAGGCTCTTGCTGCAAGGTGTATCATAATTCAACTTTGTACTATGAAACTTTTGTTATTTTACTTCAAAATGAAGTTGCTGCTACTTGTAAATGCCTGCCAGTGTGGTGGTTTTTTTTGTTGTGGGCGGTTTTTTCATTTGTTTTGATTTTGGGGTTTGGTTGGTTTTTTTGTTGGTTGGTTGGTTAGTTTTTTTTTGGGGGGGGGGGTTTGGCTTTTGGTCTTTGGTTGTTTTTGGGCGGGGCAGTGGCTTGCTTTGCTTTGCTTTTGGGTTTCTTGTGGCTGTTTTTTTTTTTTTTTTAAGCAAACCATTGAATGCAGCAATAATTTTCATGTGTTTTTATTCTAAATGCTACCCATAATAAGATTTTGAACTAATGATTTAGACCACTGAAAAGGAGAAAGGATTGTAAGGGAGCTCATCCTTAGCTGTGGTCCATAATGCCAAGTCCTGCTGTGTCTGGACTTAACCTCAATGCAGTACAGTTATGTATGTGACATTACTGGAGTGGGGCACACAGATACACTATAGCCTATTAGCAAAATGAGAAATATAAACATTAAAGATTAGCAAAGGCAACTTTACACTAAACTTATGTCTGAGCTTTACACTGAACATGTCAAGCCACTTTCAAGAGGTTTGTAAAATGTTAGTGGTATTTCTGCTATTTTCTTATGTCTTTAGCTTAAAAAAAATTAAAATAAAGCCATAAAACTAAATAACTTCAGGCCTATGACACATCTGCTAATATTTTAGAATGTTTAGCTTTTTAAGTTTTGGTGGAAATTTGCTTTTAGACTTCCTGTTCAAAAAAAACCTCCATGAAATAATCAACCAATATTTTTTTTGACAAGTTAGGTTTTCATCAGTGAATTTTTCTACCTTCAGCTTTAATGGGAACATCTGGCTCTTTTCCAATAATCAATATTATCTCTTGAGTTCAATTTCAAAAATCAGCTGCAGAGAGCAATAATTAGAGGTTACTAGACTTGATAGATTTTATAAGAAGCAATTATGTCATTAACAAATTATCAAGTTATCAAGCTGTCTTCTAGAGATAATACAGGAAAAAAAAAGCTGCTGAAAGCTGCTGATTGTACAGAAAAAGAGATGTGTCTGTGATAGGAAGAACATGTTATTAATTAAAGTGAGCTATACATACTTAACCTTTAGAGCCTTGGTGTGCTGGGAGTCAAATACTTAATTTAATAATAAATTTTAAAAGCAAGAAAAAAAAAATCCTATTTTTTATCTAAACAAGAGTTTAGGTGGACTACAGGAATCCAAATCTAGCATGAATGTATTGTAAAGCCTGGATTGCTATTGCCTGAAAATTACTGTTGTAGGAACTGATGCACAGGAAGTTCCATCTAAATGTGGAATTTCTTTGGTAGCCCAGAGGGGTTGTGGAGTCTCCCTCACTGGAGACATTCAAGAGCTGTCTGAACACAATCCTGTGCCATGTGCATGAACTTGCTTGAGCAGGAAGGTTGGGCCAGATGACTCACTGTGATCCCTTCCAGCCTTACACATTCCATGATTTTGATATTATATTTTGCAATCAGGTGCCTTCTGCAGAGTTAGAAATTCTGAGCTGTGCGCTACTTATCACTCTTAAAATAGTGTTCAGACTCCATGCTGGGATTTTGTATGGCTGGTGGATCATCAGATGGGAGTTTTCATTTGTGCTGGTATAATGACTCTTGACCGCTGGTTGTCTTGGGGCAGAAGAGCCACCCAATGGCTCATTTTGACTGAGATTTCAGCAGGTATTTTCATCTTGTTTCTCAATTATCCATAAATCAGTCCCTAACCATCTGAAAACCTGGATTGGGTGCTCTCCAAGGAGATAGAACCTGGATTTAAGTCTTTGAGGTATAGCAAAGGTTTCCTCTTTGAGTAATGTTCCAGCTGCTCTTCTAAAGGTCAACTCCTCAACTGAAAGTACCCACATAGTAAATTAGGATATAAGGCCTGTTCAGCTCTATAAAAGAGGAGAGTACAGGTGTGCTAACATTGGAGAGATTAGTTCCCAAGTGCTTAAATATGTCTCCCTAAATTCCTGAATCACACTGTTGAGTTTAAGGAGTCCTAGATGGTCTCTGTCCCTAAACCATCCTCTGGGCTGTCCCTCGACAGCCCTTCAAGTAGTTTTTCCCCTCTTTGCTGTGCATGCTGTTCTCTTTTATTCTGTCAAAAAGTGTTCATCTTTCCTGCTTGCAAGTGAACAGAAAAACCTTTCTAAATTTTGGATTACATCCCTAATTTTACTGTTGCATCTGTTTCCCAATGTAGCTATTAAATGGTGGTAAGTTTTTTAAGGAGAGTGAAGAAATGTAATCACCACTGTATTTACTGTGCTAGAAATAACCCAGAAGAGTCAAGCTGACTTAAGTTCATTCATTTTTGCCTTCTCTTCCACGTTTTTCTCAGTTTTTTTAAAAGCCACAGACAAAACTTTCAGTCTCATTTTATACATGAGATGCTGTTGGGATGCTGATAACTATTTAGATGAGGAGATTCTCTCTGCAAGAAACAGGAAATTTTGATATTTGATTTTTCTAACTAGTTTGCTCATTTTTTCAGAAATTTGTAAAGTCCTATTTTCTTTGACCAGCAGACTGTTTATGCTACTAATAAATTAATAGGGAAAGCACTACTCTTTTGATACAGACTGAAACAGGCTGCCTGTCTTTATATAAGAAAAAGTGCTTTTTCTTCACCTTCTAGGGTATAAACTGCAAAGGCATGCAAAACGGTCTAACAATTTATGCAAAAAATTGGAAGAAAAAGGTAAAAAATGAACCTATTCTTTGTACAGTATGAGAGATATGAAGTAATATCAGATGCTTGGAATTAATTTTTGAATATTTTCCCACTACTCTAAAGTGTGTATAGGACTAATGTGGGTCCAAATAACTCTCTACATGAAAATCAAGTTGGTCCAAAAATTAGAAATTGTTGCATTGTATATAGCAAAAGTCGTAGGGGAACATAAAAATACAAAATTACAACATAAGACAGTTTTAACTTGCCTGTTTTAGAGCAAGATGTATTGGTTTGACAGCAGAATTGACTAAAGCTGTGTATTCACTCTACAAATTCATGCACTTTAATGAGAATGGTAGGTCTTTCAGTCTCTATCATCAGCAGAAATTAAATGGGTTTCAAATACAGTATGGAAAAATAAATCATGTATGTATCATATTTCTTTATATCCCAGGATATGTCATTAAAAAAAAATGCAGGCATCTGTAATTAAAGCTGTGTTAACCTATGTAATAGAATTCATGTGTAGCTTTAAAGGTAGCAAGAGAAGGAAATGACACAGATATCATTTATATCATGGGAAATGCCAGTTTCTAGCACAAGACTGTACAGAAAGAAGGGGAAGGGAAAATAGGGAAATCCATTTTAGGTATAAAAGAAACAAGATGTTGAAAATATTTGGTCTAAATGGCTAACATCACTTAATCAACCGAAGCAGGAAATTTGTATCTTTAAACTTTTCAGGCTATGTCAAAAGTTGGGTAAATTACAGGGGCAAGCTAAAGAATGGCTGAGCTGCTACTTCTTACAGCTAAAAAATGCATTTGCTCATTTTTGTACTTTTGAAATTTTATATTATCTAAGATTATGTAATCCAGGGATGTAACAGAAAAATTGATCATATAAGTGTCCCTATAGATTTAGCAATACTTGTAATTCAGGTTCTGAGTAGTTGAAGCAGATGGCTGAGCCTCGAAGGACTAAAGATATCCATGGCACAATTCAATGCTCTTCAATTGAACTTCATGGATTTTTATTCTAAAAGCTTGTGATGGGACTCACTAAAGGTAGGCAAGATGGCCTAAATGAGATTATCACAGGATAATTTTTCAGTGTACTCAAGAACAGTGTAATTCTTTTCCAGAGCCCAGATTCCACATAAGGAAACACTGTTTTGCAGCTCATTTTTTCTTTCTGATTTCTAATTCAGCTAAATTCCATAGCACTACACACAAGATCTAACAGATGTTTTTACTTGTCACTTGACTTTTTTTGTTTGCACTTAATTGGATTTTTTCCTTACTTTTAGAAACATTCTTCTAATTTTAATGTATTAAAACTTCCAACATTTTTCCATTTCAGTGATACTTTGTGTGTGTTCTGTAGGTATTGTAAATGATTCATTCAAGGCAAATATATGTTACAGCTAATGTGCAGTAAAATTACAAGTATTTATCTAACTTCAAAAAGTATTAGGGCTACTTAATCTTTGAGTGACATCAATATGGACCCAATTAGCACAGTTTTCAGCCACTTCATAATTCAAGAGAATGTGATCATTCAGCTGTAAGCATATTTGACAGAAACTCCATAGTCATGAAGGTAAAAGCTTGCAAGATCACCCAGTAGGATGGAGAAGCTGTCATTCTCTCATCAGTGCTGTTGAATACTAATGTCAAGGTCAGGAGAGTGTAATTTTAGGCTGCCAAAATATTGTTGAATTTGATCAGCTAGCAATGTTTAAAAAGAAAGTAGCAACATAAAAATTTATGTGCAACTTTGATACGATAGCTGCAAAGTTTCAGGTGCGCCCCCACTGCAAATGTTCTCAGTTATTTACTGCTTTGATTGGCATCTTCATATGCGTTTTTCCTAATTGTAACATTTTCTTTAAATATCAACTTCCTTGTCTAACATAAAAATTACAACTGATATATATTTTTCAAATTCTGCATGTAATTTTAAATGCTGATGTGGGGGACTTTGTGTTCAAAATACATTACAATTAGAGCAAAGATTTGGATGTAAAAATATCTGAGTGCTTATTTTAGACAACAAATTGTCACATATAATAAAATGATAGATTTGCCTTGACTCACGGTTTTTATTTGCATAGCATGATCATGCTATGTGAGATTCATACTGCTGGCTCCATCTAATAAACACATAGACTGGATGGACCCATGTTGTTCTCAAAATATCTTCTGAATCATAAAAAGATGAGGGGCAATGAGTGAAGATTTCAAGAGGGCATATTTCTACTAAAAATTAGGAGAAAACAGTTTCACAGTGAGGAGGGTTAAAAATTGCAGCAGGCTGTTCAGAGGCACTATTAATTTTTTATCTCTGGAAATGCTCAGAATCCTGTTTGTTCACGAAATGTCTTAAGCAAAGCAGTCCTAAGCTGTCTCTGCTCTGTGTAGGTTCAGCTTGATGGCCTCCAGACTTTGCTACTTCTTTACAACCTCCAGTATTTCATCACTCTCCCTTTTCCATTTTGATAAAACAGTTTATGTCATTTATATAAAATTTCTAAAGGTATGAAATCAGAATATAATTTTGAAAATACTTGGAGGCCTCTGTAATCCTTAGGTTTTGAAAGATATTTAGAGACTTGAAAGTCACCCCTTTTGTAAAAGAGTAAATCTCTTCCATGTCACACCTCAGGATCTGAGCTGGAATCCCCAGGCTGGCACTACATCCTTGCCCCTGCCAACAGCTACTGGTTATTAATGGCTTCACTTGCTCCTCTATCCATGTGGAGGAGTCCCCAGATGAATGAGTTAAATCAGTACATTGATACTGTAGTAGTAATCTTTTTTTTTTACATAATTATTGTATAAATTTGGTTGATGAACTTTCTTAATGGAGAAGATAAAGGAAAACAAAATAAAGCAACCTTATATTTTCATACCAAGTAGGTAGATTTTTGGGATTTTTTTTAGTTCAGTTTTGGTTTTTATTTAAGGGCTTTTTGGCTGTGATTGATTTTACATTACATGAATATGTCAATGAGCACTGGCAAAAAAATGCCTCAGTAGGATTGCTTTTCAGATCCAGATACATCTTTGAAAGATGTCTAAAATGACATGTTTGCAGTAAAATATACATGGCCGGGTGAACTTTTCTGGTCTTATCTTGCGCCTCAGTAATTTTAAAACAGAAACCAAAGCCTTTGTTCTGATAAACTAGACATCTTTCTAAAATATATTTATTAAAATGAAATATTCAAAGAATCCAAAGACCAAGTATACACACAGTAAATGTGTTCTTTTTCTCCTGTGCATGGTTAACTTTCATTCATATTAATGGGGTTAGGAACATGCTTCAAGCAGAGAAGACTATAATTTTTAAAACCTGTCTATTGAATATTTGGGTTAGTTAAATTTCTGTTGTCTTTTTACTACAGGAGGGAAAATTATTTTTTGGAAGGTAATGTTTCTTTTGAGTTGAACTCTTTTATAAAAATCCTTATCCCTGAATTCTCTTGTGAATATTTTGAGAAATACTCAGAGCCTTGAGAATGTTTGAGACAAGATAACTAAATAGCATTTTCATAATTAAAGTATTTTTTAGTGGTATTCTGAATATTGGCTAGGAATCAAGGTAATTGTTGCTGACAACCACTCTATCAGAAGGACAAATTCTCACGTGATTTGTGAGACAGACTCAGAAGTATGTGTGTTTGTAACAGCCAATGCATATGTGATACTGCTTCCAAATACACTTAGATGTTTAGATGAGTTGAGGGATAAGAAAACTATGACTCGAAGGACCTTGTTTTGTTGAAAATGTAATAGAATTGCTATATCTGCGTACTTTGAATTCACAGTATCTTAATAGGATTCTATAATTACTCTAAATTCCTTATTTTCTGCAGTAAAGCTCTTTCGTAGAAAGAAATGACTTCATAAAAGCCTGGCACCATGCAGTGGTGTTTTTTTAAGTTCAAAAATCCTAGCTGATCTCAGAAATGGTGATACTCCAGAGTAAGGAATTTATTATAATAACTTACAAGTGTACCTCATCTGTATGAATTCAATGTTTTCATTCTTAAAGTTTTTATTAATAAAATCATCTCTACTGAATAAAAAAACCAAAAAATATAGAATCACTGTTGTGTAAATTCTGAAATTTTTCTAGTTTTACTTCAGTTTTCACACTCTTTGAATGAAATACTTTATTACAGAGTGCTTGATAGCAAACTGCTCATACATTTTAATGGTTAAAAACATGCCCTTGAACTCTATAGTGCATGTCTAAAATCTATGGCATACGTGTATTTCCTTTATGAACCTAGTTAGGGTTGCACATGTGTCCATCTTAAACATTTGTGTAAGTACACATAGTTTTCACTGTTCAAATATGTTTTCATATATTTAGTTCACTTTTTCATTCCAGTGGAAAGAAGCGTGATTTAAGTTTTTCTTCTGTTTCTGAAGATTACCATGTATCAAAAAGATTTGATTGATTTCAGTTTGTTTTCAGTAATTTAAGTTTGCTGTTACCTTTCTGAAAAGCTGAGGTGGTTAAACATAAAGCATGGATGATGCATACCATGACCCTTTGGCACAGAACAACTGGTAGTGGCTGTTTGTATGTGCAATAAAATTGTGATCAATCTCTGACACTTACTACAGACTTCCTGCTGCTTAGAAATGTGTACAGTAATAGCATTTGTATGTTTTCTGTTCCCTTAAGAGTTCAGTATGCTGCTTCACAGGAGCAAAGAAAATTAGAAATAACATCACCAACACTGTGATAGGAATAAATAAAATAGCAATTGGTAAACTCTTCTAGACAGATCTTTACAAATAAATGCAGGAGTCTCTGTGTATAGGTATAATGTAAATATAACTTCAGTAGGGATTATGTTTATCTGTTGTGTGTATAAACAGTTATTTCATTTTATACATTACTGTTTAAATTGTAAGAACCTGTCCTTTTTCTTTCTTTCCAATAACTAGACCACAAGAGACAGCACTTAGTACAGCAGATGAAGATGAAATTAATATCTTTAAATTTTAGGAAGCTGGTTTGCGGTGGGGTGGGGGGAGTTCCTATTTTAAGTATTTGAGTTGGAAGACTAAAATTCATTAATCATTTTGTGAAAGATAAGTTCATAAATTTTGATAGGAAAATAATGGGTAAAACTGGCCAGATTGTAATTGATTTTGCCTTTTCACTGTGGCAGACAGTTAATAGTTTTCTGGGATAGGTGAATAAAAAAAAATGAAAAAATACACACAGAAAAACAAACCACGGATGTAGGGACCATACAACTGCTTAATCAGTTTAGAAGAACAGAGAAAAACCCAAACCACCATATTCTAGTATCAGTACAAATTAATCTAAAGGAACCATGTGTAAGGTTCTCATAATCCATCACCTACTTTTCCTGACATTTCACAGAGATACAAAGCTGATTACATGCACTGTAGAAAAGCATGTAATTCTTTACTTAAGTCTTTTAAATGGAATGTTTAATTTCTGTCCTTACTCATAGGTTATGTCTGAAATCTTGATAAAATTTGAGTTACTGAAAGCTTCAATTTATTTTTAACGCATAGAGGATTTACTTATGTGAAATCAAACATGTGAGTCTGAGGAATATCTAATGATTGTATCTATTTTCATATCCAGTCTGAAATCTGAGGAAGTCTGTGGGGAAGAATTTTGTATGCATGGTGCAGGTGAAGGGTCACTACAATGCTATACATACTATTTAATCTTACGTTTTGGTCCCATAATTGCCCTTCTTATTTTTCTTTAGCTAACACAGTGTTTGAAATTTACATCTGCTTAAATCTGTAGAAAATTTAAAGTATGTGCACAAAATACCACTCCAAAGTATTATGCCAGTATTTTAGTTGTAAATAGGTCTTGCACCAAAACTGTTAGCTGTTGTAATTAATGATAATGAATAGGCATACAGTTGGAAACTGGATAAGCTTTTTAAGTATGGACAATGTTCCTGTAGTAATTCCTTCATGCAGTTTATTTTAGTCAGTATGCACTGTGTTCCAGTGTGGTACACAAAAGCCATTAAGGGAAAATATTTGGTACTTTCTCCATCCTAATAGTGTGATTTCCATGCAAGTGAAATGTAAGAAAGGGCTTAGTGTTGAGTCACATTGCTAAAAAGGGTAGTTTGTACAGGGGGTCTCCTCTTTGGTTTCTCCTTTATTTCTTCTCTCTTTGAAAGCCGTGCTTCATAAAACTGCATAATTATCATGTTCTTGAACCTAAAAATTCCAATCATCGTAATAGGAAATATTAACTAACCTCTACTAAGAAAATTTAACTGCATGAGTCCAGTGCACATAGAATCATGGAACAGAATCATTAAGGTTGAACAAGAACTCCAAGTCACCATGCCAACCAAACCATATCACAAAGTACCACATCCAGTCTTTTTTGATCACTTCCAGGCATGATGACTTTACCACTTCCCTGGGGAGTTCATTCCAATGCTTGAACACTCTTTCAATGAAGAATTTGATTCTGAGATCCAACCTGAACCTTGCCTGGTACCACTAGAGGCCATTTCCCCTTGCCCTGTCACTGGTTGCCACTAGAAGAGGCTGATCCCCAACTCACTATAATCTTCTTTCAGGACTTGCTAGAGACCAATAAGGACTCCCATGAGCTGCCTTTTCTCCAGGCTAAATAACCACTGTTCTTTATGTTCCAGACCCTAATGCTTGCTTTACTGAAGGAAGCAAAGGTGTGCACCTTCCCTATTAGATGTATACAGTCCATGGACACTCACTCAATTATTCTTATGAAGGTCATATTTATTCCTTGTTTCTATGGATTTAGAGTACTTCCTGATTCTCATTGTTTGCCATTCATGCTTTGTGAGGAAGAGGAAGTTGCCTTTTTCTGATACAAGCCTAATTATTGTCATCCCTGATTGATCACATCCTACTCTTACTAAAGTAAAATGCATTCTGGAGAGGCTCCTATAGTGAAACAGCCATATATTCCCATGTTGCCTTTGTTTTATTTATTAAGTAACACTTTACAAAGTGCCTTCTACCATTGCACGTTAGCACTGGTTTCCAGGCTTTTAGGGAGTAAGATGTTGTTCATGGTAGCAAATATCTCTTGATTTAAGATGAATATAAAGTGACTATGAGTGGAGGCAGAACTCGAAGTTTGAACTTGCTAATATACAATTATCAAATTAAAATGTGGATGTTCCATAATAGCTTTTACTTACAATTGTTTTCAGAAACACAGTGAAATTCTTCCAAACTGTATTTTTTGCACTTGCAGCAAGTGTGTCTGTTTGAATACATTAGCCATAAATAAGTGACTACAGTTAATTTAAAAGCAGCAAAGTTAGATGAAAGTAAGAAAATGGGTAAATCCAGAATTAAGTTATGAACTGAATTAAAGAAGCTAATTGGGCCCATTTCATTCAAGGAAAAAGCTTTTAAAAAAATAATCAGTTCACATGTTGAAGCGGAAGGCAAATGTCACTTGAAACTGCATCTTCTTTACTTTCCTGCAAGTTCCTTAATTGTAACACCTTCAGACATTGACTTCGTTGGTGTCTTTCCACTTCCTTTGTAATATATAAATATTCATTAGGATAGTAATTAGAAACTTGTATTTCCCATGTAAATTGGTTCAACAAACAGGGAATAGAATAATTTTTACTGTCTCTGTCTCATTGAGTATATGAATATTTATTGAAAGTAATAAGAAGTTTCATCAGGAGAGACAGAAACATACTTATCAACAAACTGCCTATAGTAATAAAAATAAAAGAGTGCCTGGAAAATAGGGGTTAAATAGCCTTCAGGTAAAGCTGAAATGCAAAGGTGAGATTTCCATATAATTGTTGATTGTTCAAAAAAAATGTTATTAAGCAAAAATTGAGGAACTGGAATCTTTTTTTCTCCTTGTTTTCTGTGTTTAGTATAGTGTTAAAGTTTACCATGTCAACAAAAAAATTAGTTCATTTTGTTTTCTTTCAGACGTCATTCAAAGAATTTAAAAAATCATTTGCACAGTTCCCTAGTCTCATTTTTTTCTAATATATTGACTTCCCCAGTTCTTTGTGGGGAATATTCCTCTACTGAGTGAAAAACACAGCATATATTAAGCCAGAAAATTTAAGGTAACAGGTAACAGAAGGCATCCTTAATACTGCCACAACATCAGAAATTAGTATCACAAGCTTTTAAACAAAATTGATCTTCACATTATGTATGGCTTTCAAAAGTAGAGACTGTTGTCAGATCATTTTTGTGGTACAGTATTCTTATCCCATGTAATTTAACATAGTTTAGGCCAATTGTATTGGCAGAAAACTGCATAAAGCAGTTTATTCATTTCTCTAGCTTTTTAGACCAAGGTAAGATCAGGTGTATGGTAGTGGTTTACTTTATTCTGGACCCTTATAATCTTTGGGTTGAATTATAGATAGAACTTGGTGTAGCCCTTTGAGGATATAAAAAAATCCACATGATTATGTTGTTGATTAGCAAGCAATAAATAGAGAAAACTCAAAGAATGAAAAAGACAAGAGGGCAAAGAGGATTTTGTATTTTTTAAGATATGTATTGTACATTTTTTCTTTACACATATACAGCAAAATGAAAGGTGACTTCTGATAGCTCATGGGTCATATGCCTGAAAGCAATGGTTGCAACTAAGTCAAAAATCTGGCAAGGTTTTTCCTTTGGCAGGAAGAGACATTTTTCCCTAAAAAATAAAATTAAATTAAATGTATGAGTACTTACAGAGGAACATTCAAAAACACTTTTAAAGTCCTAGGGGAGAAAAAGATCTGTAAAAATGATTAATGATTATCAGGCATAAAATAAGTGTTTTTAAGCTCTGTCAACTTTGCTTTTCTAATGAGGACTTAACTGCTCCCCAACTCCTTAATCCAAGCTGTGTTTTGTATTTCATTTAATCAATGCTTTGTATAGAGACAGTTACTATCATTGTAACCTTTCAGTTCTTGTGTTTTGGCATCTCGCAGATTTCGTATGCGAGTTGGGGGCTCAAGGGAAGCACATTTAACTGAAATGTCCAAGTACAATTTAGTGTGTGATGTAGGGTTATAGAACTCCTCTCAGACTTGCTTATTGTTGCAAAGAGAGCCTTTGTAATTACTGGGGGATTATGGCAGAATATGAAAGACCTTGAAAGCGGCTTTCGTGAAGATCAGGAATGTGTTCTGCACAACCTCTGAAACAATCAGCTAGAGTAGTGAAGCAGAAGTATATTAAAATGTGAAGAGTTCAGTGAAAAGGTCCTGATAGAAACACCCAATTAGAAAATCAAAACTGATATTTCAGAGTGTGAAAGATTCTCACTTTGGTAAGAAAAAAGAGCCTTAGAAGAACCAGAAATGAGATGACAGTACAAATACAGTGGCTTTTCCTCTTTTTTCTCAGCAACAAAAGTTACAAAATTTGAGTTTAATGTTATATAATTAAGAAGAATGAAATTGATGTTAGTTGTGCTGGTACACTGCTCAAATTATTGTGCGAGATTGAGACCAATTCTTTTTTTCATATGTATAAGTGAGTGAAAAATTTTGGATAAGAGTATGGTGCAACACACCAACCATCTTATTATATTTCACTTCTTAATTAGGTTTCTTTACCTAATTATGTTTTTAGTCACAAAGCATTACTGTGTGGTTTTTGAACTAATTTCTCACCAAAAAAGTTTAGGTTTTTCTATACCAAGCTGTATATTTTTACTTTGTCCTTCTCTATTTCAGAGTTAAAAAACAGCAAAAGCAATACAATGAAAAAAATAGTCTGCCTGAGAATTGTTGGTGAGATTTTTGTTGATGTATGGGGTTTTTATTTCAGATAAAATGTTGTGCCCAATCATGATTATGGAGGATTAAGCCATAAACCTTCTTTTCTGTGATGGAAGCTGCCTTGCCTGGCACTGAGTTTTCCATTACTGCTTTTTTTCTTCAGTGATGCTGGAGTTGAGGCAAGTTTAGGTGAAATATTTTTCAGTAGTGAGCAGGTAGAAAAATCATAGAGTGCTTTTGGAAAATTAGATCTGTGAATGTAACAAATACACTTGTGAACTGAGATTTTTAACGGAAGTAATTAGCAAAACCTTAATCCTTTCCAGTTTACTTACATATTGAATGCATTATGATATTTTCACTTTATGAGTATTTCTGAATAACATGATGAGAAACACTTTTTTATGATTTGTTTGATAGTTTTGCTACAGTTTGATCCATAACATATTAAAAAATATTTGAAGCCTGCTTGGCAATATTTTTCTTCTGTAAAATACTTGTTAGGTAGTTGAAACAAAATTCTACAAGTGTATCAGGTTATCCTTTATGTGAAAGTACCTTTAGATCACTGCATGTTTTTAAGCTGCTTTGTACAATAGCCAATAAAATCCAAATAACAATTCCCACTATTAGCAACATTGACACCTGCTCCAACTGTCAGTCATAAGAGGATGATCTTCCCCATAATAGCTCCTGTTTACATATCTGAGCTAAAACCAACATTAATGTTATTAGCACACAACACTTTTCAGTAATTCTTCATTTTACATTGCACATCAAAAATACTCTCATAAAGCAGATTTATATTATTTTCTTTTTGAGTCAGTTGAAAATTAGGAATTTCCAACACTATAACTTTATTCCCCCTCCCTCAAGACATTTAACTAAAAAATGTACGAACTTCTTAACTAGAAAAGATGTTTCACTTTTTTGGAAGTGCTGAGGGGAGACTCTAACATGGGAATCATAAAAGTTAGACTTCCCACAAGAAACAAAATTTATGCAAATGAACATGTTCATTGGCAAAAAGCTAGATTAAAAATATATATATAATTTACTCTTGTTGTTAGCTGGGAAATTTGAAAATATTTTATTATTTTTGCCTGCCCTCATATTGTGAAAAAAAAAGTGCTATGTGAAAGCAGCAGCATATTCTTACATTCTCATTAAGATTTAAATAGTGACTGTGTGTACTTTTAAAGGCCAGCAGACAATAATACTGTGTAGGAGTGGCCAAAGAATGAGTATTTCTGAATAAGTAACATTTATATATTAGGCAAATTAAATTATTGGAGTGATTGTATTAAGCTATTTCAAATTTAATTTTTCAACTTCACCAGCCTTTTCCTGTTGAATCCCACTTTGTGTTTGAAAGATTTACATCCAATTAACTTGTCATTGATATCCATGGAACTTCTGAATGCCGCCAGAAAAACATGAAGGTTTTAGGAGAGAAGTATTGATAATGAAAGAAAAATAAGATTTAAATAATGTTTGGGTAAGCAATGAGTCCTTAGATCAGTGTTGATGGCAAGTACTCAGAAATTCAGGTTTACTTTTCTGATTTTCAATAAAATTATTAAGCTTCTCATAAAATAGACTCAAATGTGTGTTTGGAGACCCTATAAAATAAATGAAATATAAAAGACTGCATTTAAATAGGGGGCTGACACTAATGATATAAGAAATAGGAAAATACTAGTTCCAGATAAACTATACTGAATTCTTTTGTGTCAAGATATGATCTCCAGAAAAAAAATAAAAGAGCATAATCATTGCTTTCTTATAAAAAGTATGATGAATATACTCTGAACAATTTGAAATGTTAAGTGAGCTCCTACTATAATATTTCTGTCTCATCCCATAGAATTTTGGAATGTAATTCATAGTATAGTTCTTAAATGGCAATTAATCTTAACTCCACAAGGATTACTCTGTATGTGTACACTATATGTACAGGGCAGCTTCATACATGCAAAAAAAAAAATTCAGTCTTTAATTGGGAGTCTAATCTGAGCCTGCAAGGAAGACAATGTTTTGCATTAACTATCTGAATATAGCTCTAGTGAATAAATTGATTGCTAGTAATTTAAAAAGCTGTCAAAATTCAGACTGAATTTGTGATGACTTTATTTTTTGGTTTTGGAACAGGAATAAATTCACAAAACTAGTGAAGAGATAACAACTGTTTCTCTTCATCTTCCCGTCTCCACCCACTCACCTCTACCCCCGAAAAGTTGAAGATCTCACCATATGTTTTTTAATGCAGTAACTCCTATATATGGGAGACTAGGTTTTAAGCCCTTCCCCCAACTGAGATTTAAACCTTTATTTTCTGCCTTCCATGGGAACCACCTAACCACTGGATATTCTTCAGGGGTATGCTCTCACCTGAACTATCTGAACTGCTACTTGGACCGAGCTGTGTGCCTCCCAAGTGAGTTCTTTAACCGCCAGACCAAAGAGTCATTCTCTCTCTTTGACTCAGTATTTAGATAATCCATGCAGAACAGCTTTTTCCATGGGGATCGAGAGAAGCCAATTATAGATTTCTCACTGGTTTAAGAACTCTTTTGGGAAAGTGAAAATGTGGGTTCAAGAATGTGCAGACAAGGTCTTGAACCTGATTGTCCCACATTGTATATCAGATGAGGCCCTAACCGCAGAGCTATTGAATAAGTGAAGAGAGGGGGGATTCTCTTTACTTCCATGAATGATTTACAAAGAGCATGTAAGCCTAATCTTTCATTTCCAGTTCTTTAGTTTTGTGTTTAAATCTCTTCTGAAGAGTTGCCTATGTCTCTGGCAAGTACACAAATTAATGACTGGAGAAAAATGCTACTTTTGGGAACGTAGGAGGATAGTTCTTCCCCACGTTTTTTTGTTTCTAAATATTTCCTGACTATTTCTGTCAGTTCCAAATGAAATCAAACTATGGTTTTCTTTGTCCCTAAAAGCATAATTTTAGTTGAAGTGTAGGGGCATTGTAGAGGAGGGGGAAGATGACTGGGTTTTTTTCAATACCCTTTTTGTAAAAAATCCTAACTGAAAACAATTTACATAATACTTAAAGCCCTCTCTCATATACTTCCATATGTCCTAGCACTTCCCAATTCACGAACCTGTACTGAGCTGAACTAGCATGCCTCTATTAAGAAGGAGTAGTAGAACTTGCTGGCCACAAGTGCTTATTTCAATTCAGACACAAGGATCACTATAAAAGAAACATTGACCATTTATGAAATGAGTCATTTTTCTCTACCTTTTACAGTGCCAATGGATGTGAGGAAAAGCCAGAACAAAGTATAGGGGTTTTTTTCTTTGTTTTTTTTAATGGGAAAAAATAAAGCTAGAAAAATCTTACCTGCAAAGGTCAGCTGTTGATCTCTTGCAGGAAAATGTCTTAGTAGTAGTGTACAGATACAGAATACAGTCGTCAAATATTGCAAATCTTCACAGAGTCATACAGAAGGTTCTTTGGTGCCAGTTGTGAAACCCAGAGTTCCCGAGTCTTAATATAGTGAATGATTTTCCCTTCCTTTAGAACTGTAAGAAAGGACAAGAATGGTAACATGCACTTCCCAACCTAGAAAGAACGCTTGGTGTTAATCTTGATTTCCCAAGCTTTTACTTTATATCAGTGGAGTAATGGTCAAGAGCACAGTGTCCTTCCTTTTCCTAGAGATATACACTAGAATGATCAAGACACAAGCTGAATACCAAGTCTAGTTCCCTAAACCTTTGTGCCTAGTTTTCTTCAGCTCTCCCTTTCAGAAGTTTACCCAGGAAAACAAAATCCATTCCTTTTTTGATTACACATATTCACAGAAATTCACCATGCATTTCATGGGGGAAGGGAATATTCTCTGTACATTAAGGTGGTTATACCATAGTAGGTGTTTAGGCAGCCCTGATGTCCTCACTTTAAATGAGGAGACAGTTTTGAAATATCTGATAGATTTGTGTTGCTTGTGCTTTTTTATGAAATGCTGATAGGAAAATTGCTTGAACTCAGAGTTGTTCACATGTGTCGTTTCTCCCAAAATAACGCATATTTCTGGAAGACTTCTAACCAGAACACCCAAAGATACCAACGTTGTTTCTGGAAGAGTCAGGTGTATTTGCTAATTTATACTTTCTTGCTTGACATTGTATGTTATACATGTTGCTTTGTATCTTCTTTTGCAAAAAGATATAGTGCAATGTTCAAGCAAAAGCTATTGCTAATAGAACATTCTGAATTCTATTTTTAATTAATCATCTGTCTTTCTTGATAATGCTGGACCTTCTTAGTCCAGAAAAGTAAACCTAGTTTCCATTATGGAGAAGTTGGGATATTTCAGCCAATGTTTTATTTTAAGACTGAAAATTATTTCTGACCTACAGAAGTAAAAACAATCATAAAATATAAATAGTCAGTCTTTATTTCTTTCCTCTGACCTGCACATACTTAGATTTAAACTGTGTATTAAAAACTGTAAGAATTTTGATAATAATTCTTCTGTGTGTTCTGTTTCATGTCTAAGAATCTTCTCTTACTTTATGGATTTCACAAAATAAGAAAAAATGAATTTAGCAGTATTCAAAATAAGCATTCAAGATACAAATCTTTAAAGTGATTCTCCATTCATATAAAGCAGATACAAGTATGAAGCTTTAGTACATGAACAACTTCTGCACTGCATGCAGGGTTTGATGAAACCTGTAACCTGATTGTGAGATCAGCAGGGCACACAAACCCAGGTGTGTTTCTTCTGTCCTGCCCAGTCAGCACAGTAGGTGAGCTCACTGGCAGCTGCAACCAGATGCAAAGTTAACAGAAACAAAGGAGGAGAAGGTGCTGGAGAGATCATAAAGTGATTTTTTTTTCAGTGATTTTTTTTTTTTCTTTTTTTGTTTTTTTCACCCCCACAAAATTTCTTTCAGGGCATCCCTCAGCCTTAGCTTGTGTCTCAAGATTTCCCGCAGTTAACTCCCACCTGATACACAGTTTGTATTCTGTATCAAATCTGTGTCTTCCAACCTAAGTATTGCACTGGCATTGTTCAGATAAAACTTTCTTCAATAACAATTGCCACCTGAAATTGTTTTCTTACTTCATCTCATGTCAGAAAACTAAAATTGATGCTCAGGAACATAAAAAAAACAAAACAAAAAAAAAAACCCCAAACAAACAAACAAAAAAACACCACTAAAAAACCAACAAGAACAAAACAAACCCAATTCAAAACCCTAAACAAACCCCAAAGTGAAAGTCTTGCAAAAATGGGAACATTCTCTGGCTTATTTTTCTCAATACCAAGGAAAATCTCAAGAATGAAAAATGAAAATATGAAATAATAAATAAAATAGCTTAATTATGCATTTTTCACAAAAATATGTGAAGCACATATGAAATTATAATTATTTGTTCTTCATAAGTAAGAAATTCTACAATATGTATTACTGGTCTTAGCATTAGTTCATCAGATGCCTTTACTTTCTTGCTTCAGAGCCCATAATTTGGATGTGATGGAGCCTTATGTATTTCTCTGGTTTTGTGGCATTTAATAGATGAAGTTATTCTCCAATTACATGAATATTTTCCAAAATGAGTTCCAATCCCATAAATATGAAACAGTTGGAATAATAACACTCAGTGCTTGAGTTAGCTTTTCATTTATGGACTACTGTAGGATGTTGAAGTACATAGATCTTTATTTTCTGTGAAATTATGCTTAGATTCAAGAGAAGTGCTCATTAACCTAAAAAAGTCTTGCTCAAACAGTAAATTATTTTGGTCTCAAACAAGAAAGTGGGAATATATGAAAAATGCAACTTTAATAAAATATTTCTAACAAGGCCTTTTAAAGTGGTTTATATAAAGCAGACAAATATTCACCCTTTCTAGAACTGATCTACTGTTGTTAAAATCATGAATATTTTTCTTTTGTACTTGCACTTTTTTCTTTTTCTTATAAAAGTGGAGCAGAATCCACATTCACCTTGAATGTAGAACTGAGACTTTCTATTACATATTCCCTGCCTGGATGTCACACAAGGGCCACTTAAGTCACTTCAGCACCAGTCAGAGATGTTCAGAAACACTTGTGAGTGCTTTAATTGTTCATCAAGACCTAACTCTTTGAACATTGCTTTAAGGCATATTGGCTCTGCTCTTGAGTCACTGAAGCAAAATTGGAGCATCTGGATGCAGTGTCAAAATAGCCCAGGGAGCTCCGGTGCAGCACCCAAGTGGATAATCTCAACACAGAAGACAAACACTGCATTAGTGATTGCCAGGAGGCTACAGTTCATCTTCCTCTGAAATACAATACAAGAAAAGTTAAAGGATGATACTTTCTTCTTTGTATCTTCTGTTGTGTGAACAAAGAATCAAGCTGTGTTTTGATGTTTTGTCAAGTGTTTGGCAGCATTTTCAATTCTTGTTTGCCCTACTAATCCACTGATTTTTCTTTTCTTTGGACAAAGCAATGAATGTTTTTTACAGTTTATGCTGTATTGGATATGTTAGTGCAAAAGAATGAATCCAGTCAATGATGTTGCCTTTGAATCAAAGTATTGAATCAAAGTAGAGGAAGAATGAGTATGATAATATTTTAGTTGCCTATTAGTACTATAACATCTAATTATGCTTTCTTTACTTGTACTTAAAATTTTTATAATTCTGTGACCTATGTGAAATAATAATTTTTTGCTTTGTTTGCTTTCACAGATGGCAGCAAAACTGTGTTCCGTTGATTGAAAAGAGCATTGTAAGTAACTCTTTTTGTTTCCCCTGTTGAATTAGGCATCGCATTTTATTTTTCTAAATCTACTAAATTTTTATATCATGGATAAAACTGACTTCTTCCTTGAAAACTGGTGAACAATTAATACTCTGTGAGAGCCTGTGAGACATCTGGCATGTGGCTACAGATACAATTCCCAAGCCAGATTTCTTTTGCCATCAGCAAGAATAGTTTATGTAAGGCTTAGGCCAACGGGTCAAGAAATATAAATGCAGAAGCATGCTAAACATACCACCTGACATCAGGCTTTTCCTGGAACATGGTTGATCTGTAGAGTGCAGACCAGAATGAATACGGCAGTGCAAAACTAGGGCACAGCAGCATATACAGTCTGTTTCCTGACTTCTTGATTTTATGGCCATGCATCTAGGATTTTATTCATATATGTGTACAAGTGAAACTAAATGCAATCAGAAGCATAAGACTGATTTGATGATTTACTATTTTTATTTGATTCAGATAATGCATTCAGATTGCATTATATATATATATATATATGTACATAGAACCCTAACATGCAGTAAAATAATTTGTTCAATGATACTACAAAAAAACTCTGCTAAGCACTCTGCTTCACACTACTATTCAAACTATTCACACTACTCTTCTAAATACATTAAGAAAATATATTCCATTTGGAACATGTCAAGTAAATGGCTAACACTTTTTCTAGCATGTCTAGCTGCCATTAATTTAGTTAGTATTCATTGTAATTACACTCATCATAATGAATTAATTTAGTATTAATGTGAATATTATACAACTTTTTAGACAATCCATTATAATTCAGCAATAATTAATGTGCATATTAAATGAAGTGTTACTACTTAGTGCTATGATAAAGCCATGTTGTTTCATTTGAAAAGCTTTAGAGGAAGTTACGTTTAATCTCATTGGTATTCCAATTGTTGCCAGGAGATATTTTTCAATGGCAAAGGGCAATTATCCTTGGGAGACTTGTTAACATTTCAGTGAGATTCCATTTTTGCACTTGTCTACTGATTCACTTATAAGATACTGGCATTTGAAGCAAGATACTTCACGGACACAATAATGCAAAGAACTCATTGAACTATCATAAAAGCATGAAAAATTTCTGACACTTCAGACAGTATCCAATAAAAGATGCCAGAGTTTATAAGTGAAGTCCTGTAGCACTTAGGTTTTATGATTCTTCTTCCCTTCTGCCCTCCAAGAGTAATGCACAACTGAGAAGCAAGTATTTTGAATATATCACACATCAACAGGATTAGGTGCCTCAAAGGCATCCATGGCCACTTCAGGCAGCTGCCTAAAAGTAATGACATGGGGGAACATAGCAAAAGAAGAATGCCCATATTGGATTAGGGTAAGAATTGTCTGGACAGCATCCTGTCTCTAGCCAGTGATTATAAATATATGCCCAGCGAAGGGTAAGAACTAGAAGTAGATTCCCCAGCCTCCAGTAGTTTTAGCTGATGAAATTTCATCAGATGTATGTGGTTTCTAAAGATCAAAATTTTGTTGTATTTTGATTCCCTGTATCTACTCCCACAAACCTGTTCAAGTCTTAGAACAAGTATGAGTTGTATGGGTCTACTACCCTGTTCATTTTGTGCATAAAGAACTTTTTGTTATTGTTGTTTTGAATGTGATTTCTTCAATCTTAATTTGAATCTACCCTGTATTGGATTTGATTGACCTGTAGTCAATCCATTCCCTTTATGGCACCAGTGATTTGTCAGCCTCATCTATATCCTTCTTTGGAGATGGTCTCCTCAAGAGAAGTATCCTACTCTGTGTAGAAGCTGTTCATCTTTCTTGCCCTGTTTTGGGTTTTGCATGCTATCCATTGCTTTGTAAGTGTGAGACATTCTTAGGTTTATACTATTTCAAAATCATTCCTTCAGCTTTTCCTTCTTAGTTTCTTACTGAATACCAATAATGAATGGTTATGCAACTATGGGCTCATTTCTCCATGGTGACTGTCAACTCTAGGCCCACTATGTTAAAATTCCCACCTTCCCTCACCCTCTCTTCTGTACCGTTTTACATTTATTTGCAGGGCATTTATTCTGCCATTGTTTTGCTCATCACTCAGGCTTGCGAGTACAGAATTTTTGGAATTCTACGCTGTCTGTCCTTGTCCTGGCTAACTCAAATAACTCCAATCAGGGACACTTTTCAACAGCCCTCATCCCTCTTCCCAGATTATTTATGAATGTTGAACAGCGCAGGCCCTAGAAAAACTCTTTGAAAAAGTCCAGCAGCAATGTCTCTCAATTTCAGGAACTGGATCTTTCCTCTCTACTACTTTGCTTTTAAAGTCTCATTTATAAATATCTGCCTTTTTACCTGCTTACTTTTTATAATAGCCTTTGTTGAGAAACTCTAAGAAAAACCTTCTGCAAATCCAAGGTAGACTCCTACTGAGCAACTCCAGGCAACCAAATCTCTCACATTCATGTGTCTGTTGAAGGAGAAAAAGTGCTTCAGTAGTTCTGCAGAGGAATATTTTCCTTTACTAAAGCCATCTTCACTTGTCCAAAATTTAGCATATTTATCAAATGTACAACTTGAGTTTTGTATTATAATTTATACTGACTTGACTGATATGGACTTCGGTATATTTAGGTCTGACAAAAGACACTTTTTTTTATATCTGCTTTTTTAACTTTACATTAAATTTTATTTTCACTGCAGGTACATCTTACAGTTCTCAGTACCTTTGCAATTCTAACATTGCATTAGATGTGAGAGATAAATGCACCCTCGCTTGTCAATAAGATGTTTCATTTATGAATTTCTTATAACTGTTTAGTGAATACTATCTTTCTAATAATTTGTTACTATTCACTTTCTCATCATTTCCTTTCTGCAAGCTGATGTCCCACTGAGAGTTATTAGGATACATTATTATACAGCAAGCAATCTTTACCTGTAGTTTTACAAAATATGTCAACGTCATGCTGATTAATAAGAGTTCACCTTATCTATGAACTTCTGACTTTGTTTCTGCTGATATGTTTGACCTTGGGCTTAACCTATGCACGTCTCATTTCTGTTGAATTTTACAGATCACACATAGGCCGGGCATTCTTATTTATTATTTCACACTTAGGAAAGGAATTAAATTTTTCTATCAAGTAGTGCATTAATAAAACAAATGTTAATAGTTATGAAGTAACTATTATTATGAGAGAGAGAATTAGAAACTATTTGGGACCACCCTAGATCTTTAAAAAATGTTATTTTATTACTTCAGAATAATAAAAAATATTAAAACGAATGGTTTTGTAAACTAACTTTTTTCCAATTGATGTACTAATAAGGAATTCAATCTCTTTAGTTCAAGTAGACCAGCACAGTCACTGCAAGCACTGCCCCCTTGTTGAACTCAACAGTTGTCACGCGTGAAGTGTTAATGAAATTTTTGTCCTCTTTTTGTGTGGCAATATTTTCTGTCTTTCCAGTGTCAAAGTATCCATCTCCCTTTCTCAGGCAAAATCAATTCACCCAGTAGCTAGCTTCCTGCTTCTGTATAAAGGAGACTGCAGCATTAAACTTTAAGTAGCTCAAATCAGGTCTAATGATGCTCAGCTACATAATGTTTAAGTTAGCATGTTCAAGGCTTGGCTTACTCAAGTAAACCAGATAAGTCTGTTCTCAGTACCGCTTTTGCTATTGCTGCATGCCTTCTAGGTTTCACTGTCATCAAGACCTTTTCGGTTTAGATATGACCTTAGACCTCCTCTGTGGTGGTCTACTAATTCTTTCCTACAGGCTAATGATACTTAGTTAAAAGTAGTCTTGTCTACCTTATCATTATTCCATAACATGCCATTACAATATTTTTTTCATTAATTAATGATCCAAAGTATTTAGATCCAGTTACTGTTAGGGACTTATGACCCTGTTTGCAGACATACCGAACTCCAGTGCTTGAAATGAAAGGGAAGTGTCGACTCAAAATTGTTGTAGGGATACCATTACTAACACATACAGCTGGTCAGTGTTTTCTAAAATGTTTAAAACTTTCATTCTGGTTTTCCTAAATAGATGGTACCGTATTTAAAACTCTATTTGTCCTTTCTTGTAGGGATGACTGCTGTTTCTGACTATCTTGACAAGTGGCAAAACAAAAAATTAAAGTTTCAATGACAAAATTAACAGCATTCAATTTTTTTGTTGAAAAAATGCCAATTTTCAGGAACAATTGTATTGTATTTCACACATACTTTGGGGGCATTCTCTATGTTTGTACTAATGCTTCTTTTGTGGCACACACAAATAGATGTTCAATCTAGGTTCACTTCTATGTTTCTGATATGGACTAGCTGAGATAGATAATAAGAAGGCTTTTCTTTTGTCTGATGTGTTAATTTTTATTTTTTCAGGAAATAATCTTTTTTTTTTAAGAGATACATGGTATTTGCTCATCTTGTTTCTGTACCTTTGCAGATTTGGTGTCACTCTAGCATTTGTTCAATTGGTGCATTATTGAACTTTTGCGACCTTTTAAGTTCTATGTTCGTATTCACAGGTTTTCTTTTCATGACTGATACTGGTGTTTTCCTTTCTAAGTACCTTCATGGTGCCTGTTCTGGAGCTGTCCTTGGGGGAAATAGGATTAATTCAGTGGAGATTGGTCTCTCAGTGGTACATCTGGTTCTTCTTTTACAATAGAAATATGGAGAAGTGCCTATGCATGAATGCTCATGAAGAGTATGTGGAAATATATGAATTCAGCTCTTAATACAACTAAAATATATTTAAACTGTGGTAGTCTTGAATCAATTTAATTTAAAGGAATTCTAAGGAGCCAGGCTCTGACTGGGATCCCAGCAAGGAGGATCAGATTGCAAGTTGCATGTTGTGTGCCCAGTGCTTGAGCATTCTTAGGAATTGTGTCCTATTGCTTTCACTTAAGCTTTGCTTTTCAAGATTAGGACCTATCTCAGTAAAGGAATTAAAAAATAAGTGCCTAAAGACACACATTCTGAGAGATATGCAATATTCCACACTTCAGCCCAGAGCCCTTTTCTGTAGTACTGTTTAAGCTCTCAGAAAAATAGTATTTACAATGAGAACCTTTAACACCCTTTTGCCATGTTTGCTGGCAGGCACTGATTTAATGCTAATGTGACAGCTAAGATTTTAGTGAGAGACCCTTTTATTTCTCTAAGAGAAGTGTTACACATTCTGAAAACCAGACAGATTTTTCTGGCCAGTGTCTCCTCACATTTGTGCCAGTAGGGATTTGCTGACTACCCAAATTATCTTTCACAGGATAGCACATGTCTATCTTATGCAGAAATGTTTATCATCCTTTTTAACATTTTTCTAAATAGTCATACTTTTTTAAATAAATAAAACAGACTTTGTTGTTGTTAATAAATGGCTATGTAATGTTCCCCAAAAAAACTGCCAGACATATAAAGCAAGACATCAATTTAGGATGAGCTTGCATTCTAGCAAATAAAATTATATTTCTTACAAAATATATTCACAATTGGCAGTAAAAACTTCTTGGGGGAAAAAAAAGTGAAATTACAATATTATAATCTCAATAACATTTATAATGTTACAAGTGCTGATATGTTAAAGTAAGATCCGTTGTATTTCAAACAACTGGATGAAGTGTGTTAGGTTGTTCTTTGTTTTTTGTTTGGTTTTTTTTCAAGGAAGGCCTATTTCTGTATCTATACATATAAACTATATTGTTTAACCATACCTGTGGTCAAACAGGAATCTTTCACACCAGACCTCTACTTTTTATATAGTTCATCCTAATAGAGATTTTCAGTTTTGTATTTTTGAAATGCATAACTGCACTTCTTTAATGCATTTTGCAATTTCTTTAACCTATGTTGTAGTAGTTTCATGTGGCTATAATTGTATTAAAGGAAATATTGATGTAGAATCTGAGTGGATTCTAGAAAGAAAGTGGAAAAAGAAGAAATATAGTACAACTATATTCCTGACTTTATTGAACAAGAAATGTAGCTTTGCTTCTTGGTTTGTGTGTTCCAAAGGTCATGTATTTGCCTCAATGGAGAATTTACTTGCAGTAATTTCTGGGCTTTGGGGGGAAAATTAAAATCCTTTTCTATTTTCCACACTAGCCTTTAAACGCCTTAATTGAGTAAAGTGAACATCTGAACCTCTTTTATTTTACATCCACCAATTATATTAATGTGTTTCTATTAAAAGTGATCAGTTCATTCTCATATTTAGTCAGTTATAGGGCCATAGTTGCAGAAGTTATGGAGCACTATAGTTAAATATCCCTATATATTTACAGGTAATTTATTATTATGAATTAGAATCCATTTATATTTCCAAAGTTTTTGCACCTATAAGAAATGCAGATTAAATTTCCCATTTGTATGAAAACTGATATTTAGAAGTTTTACTTGATTTCATCTTAAAATGGCATTTCAGTTAGGCAGTGATTTGTTCATTACTCTTTTATAATTCTGCAATGTTACGTTTTTCAGAAACAGCAAATAATTTTCTGGTTTACTATTTGAGACAGAGTAGAGAGATTATTTCTGCTATTTTCACCTATATCTTCAATATTATATATCTTAATTCCTCAGTGCTGTGTCTGTAGTCAGTTATCTTGAAAAATGAGGTAAAGTACTCTTATCTGTGATAATAGTGAACTAAAACCACCATGTTTCCTGTGTTTAGCAACTCTGCTGATTTTTCTGGTTTGGGTTTTTTAAGAATTGTTCATTGAGCTAAGCATTTTTGATAGAAATGATGGTGGAAGTTATCCATTGATCTGGGAATGGCTATGGTTCTTGCCTGGTTTTTTCAGTTATGTTTCTCAACAGGAGAGACTGTGAGAGAAAACGTTTCATTTCCTAGCAAATTCCCTCATGATTAAACTCTTACCTCAGTACTCACCAAATTCCCTCATTATGAAGTTATTACAACACTACTAATTCAAGCCCCAGGTCATTATGAAACTGTTACTTTTACCTTGATGAGATAATATATCCTGAGCTATGGATACAGTAAAATTCCTATTACACCTTGCTTCCATTATCTGAAAGGCATTTTTTTAAACTTATATTTAGCTTATCTAGTATTGTGATTTGGAGATTAAAAGATCTACCAGAATTTTTAACCTATGAAACAAATTCAGTGACTGCAAATATAACCTAGAAAATACCACTGCTTCCTCAGGTTAGCAGTATTCATACTTGCTTACTGTTGTTTTGTTTCAAGTGATGCGTCTGCATGTGAAACTATTAGGATTCAGCCAAAACAGATACTTCAGAGGTGTCAAATGCATGAGGTGTTACTCTGCCACTCCTTGTTTAATGCATAGTTGTGTGTTCAAGCATAGCCCACATTCAGAAGTACTGTGGAGTGGAGCCTACCCTGTGGAAACACTTGAAAATGTAAAACTACCCAGAGGTTTCAAGCTTGCAGCAGTGATCAGTCTTCAAAGGAGCCTCTGCCTCAGACTAGGGTACAAAACAAGTGGCTGGCAGTGCAGTATTGTTTTGATTTGAATCCTCCAGCTTTAGTTAATATTTTTTTCTTCTTTCATATGTTAAGTAGAGGTATGTATGACATTTTTGCAGTAGAAAGAAAATAGCATTGAAAAACCTTCTTGCAGTCAGCTCTGCAAACTTCTCAGAAAACTCATTTCTGATGGACATCATCCTTTCATGCTTCCCTTGTTGAGACTGCTTTAAACAACAGTTTCATTTATATCCTGCAAACTTTCAGACCAATTCATAACATAATTAAATTAGACCCAGAAGTTCACTAGCCAAGCTAAGCCTGTTTTCAGAGCTATCAGAGGAAAAATAACATATTTCAAAGAAAGATTACTGGCTTTATAACAATTTTTTTTCTAGAGACAAAAACCCACAAACCTCTTTCCAGTTAGCTTTGTATTTACAATGCTTCAAATAGGTTTTTTTTACTGAAACATACATGCCAAGGACAAACTGAACATTTCTTAAGAAACATGTGCATATTTATGCAGTTAAAAAATTGAAACAACTTCTTCCATTTCCTGTATTGCCTTCTAAGCCAGCTCTAAGAAGAGAAAAATAAAATGGATGAAATTTCATGGTCATCACTGAAATACTTCCTTTTCTTCTGAGAGGCAGGAAGTAAACTTGGATTAACAGATGAGCAAGTTTCTGTTATATGTTATTAATACTATTCTATTGAATCATTAAAATGGGAGAGTAGTAAAGCAATAACTGACCACATAATCAAAGTAAAATTCCTTGCTTTCTAAATTTGATGAATTCAGTGTAATTTCTTTTATAATAGAGTTACATTAAAACTTATGCAAAATATGTTGATAATAAGTTTAATAGAGAAAGAACTGTTTTCTGCATGCTTCTCCCCTTTTTAAATGATTCTCGATTCTGTTCACATTTCTGCTTAGTAATGGTAATAGAAAATACAAATACAATGGAAACTTATTTCTTACAAAGTTAGATACATATATAGTGGACTCAGAAAATATCAAACTATTGTCTGAAATTTTTTTCCTGCCTCTTTCTAAAGATAGTTTACAGCAATTTGTGGTATAGTAATTTATGCCCAGAGATAACTAATTTGTAAAAGTTCCTTAAATGTCACCAGTTCCAAAAAATAACTTCTAATTGAATATTCTTCACAGTGACAGTAAACCTGGCTCAAATGTTCCCGCTCTGCTATAATAACTGAGATGTAACAATGCACATCACTGAATGTACACCTACACAGAGAGTTCATTTTTAATTTTTATAAAGCCTATTCTCATTTACCTGCAAGGGTTTACTTGCGTATATTTAACTCAATATATATCAGACCACATTTTTATTTAATGCCTAGTTAATTGTGAAGACACCTTGACTTTAATATTATGCTTTAAAATTAACTCTAGTGAACTGTGACTGAAAAAGATGTTATAGGTTATTAGGTATAATCTGGGAAAATAAGCACTTAATCTATATTATTTTTCTATTGCTGCAATGGATTGTTTGGGAATGAGTGCCAGTGTTATTACATTTGTTTACAATTTACATGCACAAACCATGTGGGTAAAAGGGAAAATACCAATGCATCTTATCTCAAGTATATACTTTAGTTTCAATAGAAAAACTGTAGGAAGGTGATTAATTTTTTGCATAAAACTTCAATTGCATGTAAATCTACTTGAATATCTGCTTTAAGAAATTTGCAGGCTACATGCTAGAACAGTTACTAGGCCCATCTAATCCTATAGATTCATGTGGTTATAGAGTAATCTCTACAAAGCCTATCACTGCCTATCACTGACTTGAAAGTGTGATGCTCAGCAGGTTTTATTTGACCTTGGTTTTGATTCCCACATTTTTGTCTCATGTCCTTTCTTTTGTTTTCATCTTCAGCAGTAAAGGTCATTTGCAACAAATAGTTCCTGAGACCACTAGCAAATTAATTTTATAAAGCATTGTCAGCACCAGTGCGAATCTCTACCACTGCCAAACTTTGTAGAGATGCTAGTAGTTCATCATTTCTGATCTAGATAACATCCAAATCTCAACAAAATACATTCCCTGGTTTACATTCTTCTTCATGCTTCACTCTTTTGCCTAATAACGTCAACATTACAATTTTTTTAGTTCTGATCAATCAATTTACAGTCCGAAGCAAAACTTAGTAATCTGAGTAAGTCTAGATGCTTGTAAATTGATCACTATCAGTTCCTGATTCAGATGTGTTAGAGCATGCCCAAAGAACAGCAACAAAATTTGTGAAGGGTATAAAGCACAAGTGTAAGGAGGAGTTGCTGAGGGAGCTAGGATTGTTTAGCTCAGTGGGGACCTTATCACTCTCTACAACTACCAGAAAAAAGGTAATAGTGGGGTAGGAGTTGGTCTCTTCTCCCAAGTAACAAGGGATTGGACAAGAAATGACCTCAAGTTGTCCCATGAAAAGTTTAGATTGGTATTAGAAAAAGCTTTTTCACCAAAACAGTTTTCAGCCATTGGAACAGGCTGCCCAGTGAAGTGGCAGAGTGACCATCCCTAGAAGTATGTAAAAGATGTGTAGATGGGCTGCTTAGGAATATAATTTAGTTATGAGCTTGGCAGTACTGGGTTAATGCTTAGATTTGGTGATTTTAGAGGTCTTTTCTAACCTAAATATTCTATGAATTGCTCATCATATGTATTATCATAGATTGGTATTTGGTATTATCATAGATTGGTATTATTATCATAGATTGGTATTTGGTATTATCATAGATTTGGTATTATCATACCAAAAACCACATGTTTTTTGGTATTTTTTAATACAGTGGAAACCAGCTACACAGAGACATTTTCAGTAAAATGTAAGACATAAACTGAAAATGTAATTAACACGTCTGATGGGAAAGGGAGATATTTAAAATATACTTAGTTCCTTCAAGAAAAAATGCTCAGTCAAGAAAAAATACTTCAAGTAAACAATTGTTACAAATAGAGGTAACGTATATTCTAGTTAGGGGTTAAGTCAGGCTTAGTACTTATATTCCCTTCTGCTTAAAACCAAACCTATGAGCCTAGTTCTGCTAACAGTGTCTCTCACTAGGGCACTCTTTAATGACCTCCTGTCCAAATGCTCTTGCTTCTCACTAGATTTGGATGCAGCTGAGGTAGAAATTAATAATTTTCTTCCACCAGTGACTCTGGGCCAGCAGAAGAGCCATATGTCTATACGACATTAGAGGACTTCTTTTCAGAGGGAAACCATGTTAAAAAATTGTTGCCTCTGCTCCACCACCATATGATTATGTGGCACTGGTGTGTTAACTGCAAGTGCAGTCCAGAGCACGAGTGTGGTTAACCCAATTCATGCTACTACATGCTGCTGTTGTAAGTTCTGTGCTACTTAAGGAAAATTGATAAGTGAATGCAAGTAGCAATTTAGAAAACAACTACTATGAAAAAGGAGTAAAATCATAGCTTCATTACAGTAAACAGTGTAACTCCCACTAATTTTATCCCAAAGACTCAGCTGCTTGTGAACAGCACTGGTTTATACTGTCTCTGTTTCTTTATAGCTCCTTGCATTGCTGCCATTATTAGAAGAGGTGAAGCTTTTCTGTAATGCTATTTTTTCATATATATTGTAGCTTTTTTGCTTAAATATACTGAATAGTTAATAGTTTCTTCATTTTCAGATATTTGCATATAGTCTGAAGGAAAAGTATTACCACAAGAATTATATTCAGTTCACTTATTCTTTAAGAATTCATCTGGAATTAACTGAGTCTCAGAGTATTGTTTTTATTTTATCCTCTTACTAAAAAAAAATTATAACATAACAGATTTGTAAAAGATTTCTCCCAATATTTTGCTTTATCGGTATTAAGAAGTGTTTTAAAACTAGGGCCACTTTTGTCCTCGTATACACTATACACAGTTGTGGATTTTCAGATAAAATGCTCCAGATAGAAGTCTTCCTTGGTGGAGGAGCAGTTGTAATGTCAGCTGCAGTGTTCCAAAATCCAGTGGGAGATTGACCAAAAAATTTCTGTCTTTAAAATATGTCATTGCAGTATAGATGCGTCTGTCTGCATGTGCACATGTGCATGTGTGACAATCAGTGCTGCTGACTCATCTAAATGCAGTTAGAACTGTCAATTTTGCTTTGTTACAAAAGCTCTTCTCCTTAGCCTCCTGTGCTTTGCCTAGCATAGTTATTCATCTGCCTAGTTATTTATTCCTATCCCCAAATTCCAAATCAGCCTAGTCTGCTCCACCTCCACATGACTTCTGCCCTTACCCAGCTCAGCTACTCAGCCTTCCATCAGTCTTCATGTCTGCCTGAAGTATGTCTAAATCCCCCCTCCCTTCTGTCACTGCCAGTTTTTTGTGGCCAGAGTGCTGCACCAGCTTGTCAGCTGAGTTGTCACCCTTCCTTTTCCATTTGTTGTCTCTTCATGTGCAAAATGTCTGGGAGGAAGCTGAGCTACTGGTCCAGTAAAAAAGATAAAGTGAATGGCCTATACTAAACTAACAGGTTTCATGGCTGTAAAATGGAATATGAGAAGTCTGACCTAGGACAAAGCCACACCTTCTTTCTACAATGGCTAAGATGGCAGCTGAATAGCTGGACAGAAAACTTACTCTCAGGCAGGTCTAAAATACATTAGATTACCTTAGCTTCCTTTCTGACACACTAAAATATTGTAATTTGTCTAAAAATAAAATGGGGTGTCTTCACGGAAGTTTTTCTACTGACGTGAATTAATAGGTCAGCTGTGAAGAGCAGAAATCTTGCCAAGAAATACTCAAAAATTTCCGGCTTCCATTTTAATTGAAATATTTACTACCTAAAGCCACTTTTAATAAATCTGCATGGTCAAAACATCCTTAATTATTTTTCCTGCTTCCCGGTGTGTAGTTTCTCATTTAAATCTATCAAAATATGTTTTTTATGTTTTTGGTACACTTAAGTTCTTAAAATGCATGATCAACAATATCAGAAATGCACCGTGTTGTGGAAAAAAGGCTCAGTATGTAATAAAAATCACAACTCTTTCACAGGAGCTGCAGGAAAAAGAGAGGCCTGTCTGCAACTCTGCTTTATAATTTCCAAGCAGGATATAAACTTAAGTCCTGCAGAGTTGTTAAATCTCACTTACCTTGGTTATTATAGGGTATTAGAATAGTAGATGGCTCTACTTTCAGACATCCCCTGCAGGAAAATTCTTCTATTTCCTCTAAAAAATAAATACTTTGAAATTACAGGAAAATAATTCATATTAAGATAGAACTTTTTTTTATTGTACCCTAATGTAATATATGGTTTATGCTGCTAGAGAATTTTCAGTCATTTGCAGACACTGCTGGTTTGTGGTTGGTGTCATAGGTGGACTGGTTTTTTGCTGTCCTTCTATAAAAACGGTGAACATAGAGAGAAGTCAATAGGGAATACAGACAAATTCTGACTTGGTAACTGATCCTTGCCTCTTTTTACCTCTTGGAGTAAAGCATTGCATAATAAAGTTTAGTTTAGACTTTTGCCTTTTAGTGTAGTATAAGTGACAATAGGAAAAAAAAAGGAGGAATCCTTAAAGAAATTTAAAACAAAATCTAAAAATGAGCAAGCAGCACTAATTACAAAAAAAAAGTCAAAAAATCAAACACAACACACATCTAACTGTATAACTGTGATAACCAAAGCATAGTTATCTCAGACTCTGGTGTGTCTGTCGGGACTGCTTCAATGCATCTATTTTATTGTGTTTAAAATATTGTGTACAGAAATGTCTGGGCCTGCAGAGTTTACTTGTTTCTCAGAAGAAAGACTCTGCAGGAGAGAGTTTCCATCCTGTGGAGCTTACAGACTCTGCAGGATCTTTTGCTCAATGACCCTAGTTTATCAACAATTCATTTGTGTGACTGAATCTTATGTCTCCCAGAAAAACGAGTTTCAGATCATTAAGGCTGTACTGTCCTTGTTAACAAGAATATATGATTGGTCAGAGGGATGCCAAAGTGTCCTTTACCAAACACAGGAAAATAATGTTAATAGAATTTGTTTTCAGTTTGGTTTACAACTAATTTATGAGATGTTTCTTGTCCAATATCAAGAATAATTTATTGATGAGGTTTCCCAATTCTGAGTAGATTTATATGTTTTTTAATTCTCTTTGATAAAGAATTTGCTTTTATGCAATATGGGTTGAATTTGGATGTCAACTAAACCTTAATAAGAAAAAGAATAAAATAAGGAGAGAAATAATATCTATATAGGTGTGCAATCATAATGATTTAAAAATTTTAAAAAATATATACAAAAAGAAATGTCTAACTAATTAAATTAAGAGATTAACTAAACTAAGAGATTAATAAAACTAAAAGATTTCTAAGTAATTAAATCAAATCTAATGTATTGTGTGTTTAATGTATAAAAACTAGAGTCTAGAAAAAACAGGAAACTAAAAGAAAAGCTTTGTGGTAAAGGAAAAATCACACTTTTTTTTTTTTTTTTTTTTTTTTTTTACTTTTGCATCCTATGGCATTCTTGGAAAATATCATAAAGATATTTTATTTAAAATTTTAAGATTTAAAATTTGTCTTTCCCCATCCTATATTAAAAAAGCAGCAAGTTCTAGAAAAAATAGGCTGTATAGAAATCTGTTGTGTCAAATATGTATTAGAGCCATATATCTCAGAAGAAATAAGTGATAAATAGACATCATATAGAATACCCAGCTGCAACAATATTTGAAAAGACTCTGTTTTCAATGCATGAATAATCTGATGAGTGTCCCAGTGTAATACTCAACATGAATAGTCATAATAGTTCTGCAGCCAGTGTTACGTATTCGTTAATATGTAAATGAATTTATTTCACATTAAGTAACTTTGTGCAGAAATCATGAAACGGGCTTTGTTTGATTACAAATATATGAATGTAAATTCTGCTATTGTCACTTTGTCATACTAGAACTAAGGCTAGAAGAGAATCGGTTCTATTTTAAAACTTGTTAATTATTGTTACAATGAGCAGTTATTGTTACAAGCAATGAGCACAAAGACAGTGACCTGGATAAATAATCAGGTTTTTAAATTCATCTATTCCTATAAAATACTTGGAAGTAGAACAATCATATCACTATAGAAGCAACACAGGTACTCTCCAAAAAGATCTCACTGATACTGATGCACTTGCAGCTTGATTATGCATATTCTCTGTTTTCCCTGCTTTAGAAGATTGGCTTCAGCTTAGGTGTTCCAAGTTTAGATATTTTAAGAAATATTCATATTTAAAATTAAATGCATGAGAATTAAGTTACTATAAATAAATAACCCTTTGCTTCTATTTGTAATAGTCATGCGCATATCTAGCACAACCAACTTAAACCAAAATGCAAGCCTTCCAAAAATATGGTATTCTGAGATTAAGATGAGCAAAGGAGTATAGGAGATAAGTCTGTAGTCTAAAATCTCTCATATCATCTTGTGTTTGGAATGATACAGAGAAGCAAGTTTTCAGAGATGCTATTTATTGCCCTTAACTGAATGATGATTACATTTTTCATTCAGTGTATTTTTTTCTTTACTTGCCCTACTTCATGTCATTTAGTCTTGATTTGAACAATGTAATATAAATTAGAACATATGTGCGACTCTATTTTCTGAACTTCTTTTTAAAAATTCTCATTTCTGACTTTTGATCACTTTTTCCTTCTTCATTTCTTGGCATGCACTATTGCAAATACAGTTTAAATGTCAATCAGCCTTTGCCTTTACATTCTTCTCTTCCTGTCTTTCACAAAAAAAAAACCAGGACACAGACTTTAGACTTGCTGGGAATAGCTCCTCAGTGTTTCTGTGACACAAAACAAGAGTTAGGGGAGGGTAATAACAGAATAATATTTTCTAATGGAAAAATAGTAGTCAGAAAGTAGATTGTCTCCTGAGTTTCTGAGCTCATTTTTTTCTATTAAAAAAAAATGTTCCAAATTAGTTCTAATTTTTTATATGCTTCATATGCATATTGGTGCCCAGCAGATGCCCGTCTGTTTCCATATGACATTTTACACTTTAAGGAAGTCAGCTTTCCGTGAAGCGTCACCCTTTGGTATGCGTGTGCTCGTTCATCAGGAGTGAAGCACTTGGAGGAGGCATGTCAGTTCCTATACATTTCTGCTGAAAGAGAGGTGGGAGCCTTCAAGTGGCAACCTGTCTGCTCTCCTGGCAGCTTACACGGCAGCGCTCCCTGGCCAGCCAGCGGGCCCAGCCACCTGACTGCTCATAGCTCCCTGACAGGGACTGCCCTGTACTCTAAGGCCTGCGGCTTTCTCCTGGTTTTTAAAGTTAAACAATTGACTTGTGGTCCACTAAGCCTCCAGGTGAAACTCTTCAAGCCTGGAGTCGGAGCAAGGCTGTTAGGTACCTGCAGATTTAAGATGTCAGCTCTCCCCCTCAGCGGCCTCTGGAGGCCCCGGGGTCACCAGCCGGGGACTGCAGACCCGGGTCCGCCTCACTCTCACTGAAGCTCCCCTGGCGGCAGGCACCTGGCTGTGACTGGTCTGGCCTCTCTGCCTGCCCTTCTGGAAAGTTCTCTGTGCCCTGGCCACAGTGGCAGCCATCTGCAGGTGAGCGATAGCAGGATCATAATAAGGGGAAAAAATGTTAGCATAGAGTCTCAACCCTATGCCAGACTGCCACCCCATCTATCCTGTATCCCATACACAATCCTGCAACTGTTTATACAGATTGGCTTATCTTTATGTTCCAAAACTTAGTGTATGCTCAGTATAAACTCTGCACTTTCTTCATTGGCCAAAACACTAGGAATTAATCACAAAATTATAGAATTATCAGTGTTGGAAAAAACCTATAAGATCATCAGGCTCAATCTTTAGCCCTGCTCTGCCATCTTCACCACTGAACCATGTTTCTTAGCACCACATCCAGATGCTTTCTGAACACTTCCAGGGACGTTGACTCCACCTGGACATCCTGTTTCAATGCTTGACCACCCTTTTAGTGAACAAACTTTTCCTAATAGCCAATCTAAACCTCTCCGGTTGCAACTTGAAGCTATTTCCTTGTATGCTGATGATTCTTACCTGGGAGAAGACACTGATCCCCAGGTTGCTATGATTTCCTTTGAGGTAGTAGTAGAGAGCACTAAGATCTCCTCTCAGCTTCCTTGTCTCCAGGCTGAACAGCCTCAGCTCCCTCAGCTGCTCCTCATAAGCCTTGTGCTCTAGTAATATCTCCACTATGGTTCACAAATTTCACTCTTTTCCACTGAGAAGTAAATAATCAGATTTAATATTCTACATTTTTTGAAATAATTAAAGTAAGTAATTAAAAGAGAATTCTTACTTACATCAATTTCTATTTTATGGCATGGTGATTCAGGTACCTGAAGTTCTTTCTGCATATTATGTTTCATTAGCTATGCTGCCAGTCTGTCAGTCTTGATAAAGATGATAGTAGCAAATAAACAACTTTAGGAGTGATTTTTAGCATAGATTTCATCAAATTCCTAAAAGATGAAAGACTAGGGCTTAGTCTAAATTTACTAGATTTATTTCTGAAAATAAAATATATTATAGAAGTCTTGTTGTGTCATACTTCGTGTGACAATTCCTCTTCTGTCCTGTACAATCAGTTTTCATGAGTCTGCACAGATGTGCGTTCTTTAAAAATTGAAAGGACTGCTTAGTTAATGTTGACAAGAAAGCACACTACTATATATGTTAAAAAACTTGACAGTGTATGAATTATGAATAAATAGGTATTTAAGTGCATAAATCAGTAAATTGATTATGAGGTTTTATTTTACTTCTAAGGCACCTGTAATTTAGTAGTGAAATGTTCTGTCATGATTTATAGACACTTTCAATACAAGGAAAATGAACTTTTACTCACAGCTAATGTGTTGATGAGCTACCATTCTCTTGTAACGCTAATAGAATCCACTTCATAGAATAATCTTATTTCTTTCTCTTTATAGTTAGAGATTATATTTTTTTTTAATATGTTGTGACGTTTCAGGTAGTCTTTTGACTTGCTTGGGTCTTATATCTTAATATTTCTAGAAACTTAACAGAACAAGATGTATTTTGGATCTCATATGTGTATATGTTTGTGTGAATACAGTTGTACAGATATATACTGCATATTCTTTCAGGAGGCCATGTATACATTCCTACAGAGGGGCATGTTTATGCCTCACAATTTCAAAGAAGGAAGATTTCTATTTCATTATCCGCAGGAGATCCCTTCTAACCTCTCCTCTGTTTTCCAAGGGTTGGCATCCAAAATGGAACATTGCCACCACTTCAGCTCCTATCTCAGTTTGCCTACCCTGCTGAGACAGAATCCTTCCACTTCTGTCACTAACTTTTCTTCCTCCATAGTATTTGGAGACTTCTCAAAAAAGCCTTTTTTACCTTGTGCTCTCTGTGACAAATCATCCTGCTTCAACCTATTTTGTGGGTCTTTGTGCTGCCTCAGCAACTCATGGTCAAAATCCTGCCTGTGGTTCAACCTTTGGGCAATGGGATCAGCTCTAGAGCTTATTTGTTTAGCAGCCTCAGAGGTCTCATCTGGTATCAGAACCAGACAGCTGCTCTAGTGCAGCCAAGTTGCATTGATCTCTCAGGCCTTGCTGTCTCAAAGGGCTATGAGAGCTGTGGGAAAAGGATCAGTTCTGAGTAGATACCTGCTTTCTTTTTCCCTTCTCTACATCATGATATAATAATGGAGCTTTCCAGGTCCATGAAGTCACTGTGAGGAATGAAGCAATTCTCTTGGTACAATTTCATCTGACTAAGCTGAAGATAATGAGATGCAAAATTGCATCATTCTGCTCTCCAATAGCACTGGATTATCATGCAAAGACTGATTTGATAGTCTCCTTTACCAGTAGTTGATCCTCTTCTTCTGTTCTTCATCATACAATAGCATTTATGATTCTATTATGCAATTGTAAATGCTATTATACAATAGCATTTATTATCTGGGCCTGTGCTCCAAGGTACTGTTTCATCAATTGTTCATGCTGTGTACGGGGAATGAGAGGATTTCAATGTCCAGCTAAATGTGTTTTCCTCTGTCTTATATACCATGATACTGCCTCCTGGAGATGACCTGATCTGCAGGTCATGTGCATGTGCATTTAATTCTTGGATCAGATGACAGAGAAAGATATTCTATGTTTGACTCATAACCTTCTAGGACCAGGAAGGAATAAGAATCAAGTTGCACAGATGATGAAAAAAGCTTCTACTTTTTTCTAGACCCTACTAGAAGTGTGAGTCAGGACATAGAATCATAGAAATGTTGGAAGGGGACTTTGAAGATCATCTAATTCCAACCTCCCTGCTGAGGGCAGGGATGCCTTCAACTCAAGCAGGTTGCTCAAAACCCCCTCCAACCTGGCCTTGAACACCTCCAGGTGTGTTTCCCTTTTTTCTGACATTTTATAAGTGCATCCCCTTCAGAGAAATGCCTGAAATTTGTCACAGTTTTACAGGTACCTGTCACTGTTTTATTTCTTCCAAAGTTTCTCTCACTGTTAGAGAAGTCTTGCTGGAGTGCAGGTATCAAGTGTTGAAATTGTATTCAACTTCAATTGTATTCAGTTGCTACCTTACCCAGTAGCAAAGACAGTGGCAGGCAGGAGGATGGAATACTCACATGGGTTCCACTGTCCTTTTTTGTATGTGCACCTTCTATCCCTTTTCTTCACAGCTGACAGCATGAAATATGTTGCTTTCCCTCAGTAAAAGAATGAGAAGAATTGGAGCTTGGGGAGGGCTTTAACTCTGTTCTGTTAATGTATTGTCTGGTTGTGTGTTTTTTCCTAACTGGAATTTTGTGTGCTTTTTCTCAAAATTCATATCATCTTCCTGTCAAATCACCCCTCTCAAGTGTCAGGTCTTGGCTTGTTCCTTCCCAGCTGGTTTTATAACTATACCAGAAGTAATCTGCATAGACCATAATAATAACAGGTGTAAGCAAACTGTCACTGCTGTATTCCTTATGTCAGAAGGCAGAAGTCCAAATGTAAGGAGTCACAGTTGAAATTTCATTGCAAAATGAGTGACCCATATGAAGTTCTTTTGTCTTCTAAAAACATTGTATTCCTTATGGTTTTAAATCCACCAGTGAAATAGGTACTGTTGATAAAGCTGTTTTTTATAAGCTGTTTTCTATACTAATTAAGCACTGTTAAGGCCTGTTCAGAAGCACAGGTGTGCATGTAATCTCTCTTTATGTATAGTTCATATATAGCTTAATATATCTTCACAGTCTTACCATGGAGTATTTTTTTTGAAGTAAGGAGCTGTAAATTGAAATTAAACTGTCAGTTCAGAAATATTTACTTCAGTCTAAAGACTACATTAGGATGGGATATTACAGTGTCTGTTAAAATGTACAGAGGTCGAAACTTAGATTAAAGAAAATATTTTGAGTGAATAGAATTGGAGTTGCCATAAACTCCTCAATTTGATTTGCTATTATAGTTGGAGAAAAGAAATTTGGATATCATAGCGGCATAGGGAATAATGAGAAGCCATATTCAGTCCTTGTTGCCTGTCATAAGGAATAGTGATTCTTCCCTCTTTTACCACTTTTTTCTAAACCTACAACCTATGGGAAACAGAGCAAAGCTTGTGCTTTGTTAGAATTCTCTCTTTAGAGGAATCCAAAACCCAGCAGTTTTCTTTCTTAGTCCTTTGCATCTGATGTGGTCTTTGCACCTCAGGCAGAAGCATTCCTGTTCCTATTTCTCCTTCATAAATTCTAATTCACTGTTTTAAGTTTCTTTGCTTTTAAACATTTGGAGGCTCTTTTAAAGCTGAAAGATATTTTAAGACTTTGAAAAAAGTTAGTGCTTTTTCTGGTTAGTTTAGTTACTGTTACTTGTCTGTGAGGTGAGCCTAGAATTCTTTTCCATAATTGCAGTGGGGATGATTTACTCTTGTACTGTGGGAAAATTAGGTGAAATGACTCATAAATATATAGATTACATCAGTAAATAGTCTTTTTCCTTTTTTTAGACTAACATAAATTCTTCTTTAAAGTATGTTACAAATGTGTCTGACTACCTATCATGGTTTCACAATAGATTAAGAAATAGAATATATAATTCTAAACCAGAATTACATATACAAATAATTTCAACCTGCATTTCATTGATGTTATAAGCAATAAATAGTCACTAAAATTGTGTTTCATGAGGTGAAATGAAGGTAGCAGGTCTAGCACAGTAAAATTTTCAGTAATTACAGTAATTAAATATATTTTGTGGTTGCTATTGCTTCCTTGTTTTTCTTTTTTTTCGAGCTGAAGTGATAGTGAAATCGAAGTAAAATAATTTTTGGAACTAAATAACATTATAAAGTTGAATTTGGAAGGAAGCTCAGCAATAAAACAGTGTTTCTTTTCAATTTCTGGCATACACTTGGTTGTACTTGTCACAATTAAGCATTAGATTTGCTATTTCCTGTTTGTCTTTTAATTGTAAGGACTACATCAGGTATATATTGAAGAATTATCTTAAGAGGAAATTCATGGGTAAACTACTAATTTCCCATACAGCTAGGCCTGTAATAGGGATGCAAAAATGTGATGCAAAATATACTTATGACCATTCTTGAGGAAAGAAATATATTTTATCAGTAACTAATTGGAAGAGTGCTTTAATTACACATTGAGATGGGCTTGATGGATTGACTTATTACTTTAAGATCTTTGAGTATAAATGAAGTGTTATATATTTAAAATTATAGGTATTTTGATTAAAGATATTAATTTAACTTTCCCCCTTGAAAATAACTGTGCTACATATATGTTAATTGTATTAGTAACATAAAAGATGACTACTTAAACATGTTATACTGGTGTCCCAAATAATTCTTTGGTATTATGTATGAGAGCCAGAGTTCTATAAAATATTTTAAGTATTAAAATGAGCAAATAATCACAAAGTAGGGTTTAGGTTAGAAATTGGACTGGGAAGATTTAGGATGCAGATGCAAAATTGGTCTATTTAAAATATCAGAATTCAGGATAGATTTGATTTGCTTATTTTGGCCTAAATCAAATCTTCTTATTTCTATGACTTTCCCAAATAAAGAGTAAATTCTGTGTTAAATTGTGCGCTAGTGATAAAATTGTTGTTGGGAGTTATCATAAAAGATAGATCTATGAATAAAGAATTCAATGTCAGAGTAAAACTTTCATCCAATTTAATTGTATGGAATTTAATTGTATAGAATCAATAAATCGTTCAAAGAAAAAGTCATCTGCAAATCTAATAAAATACTTCATAGAAATGTTATTTTGATGGTTTTAAGAGGCAAAAACTGATTGTTGAAAGATCAGATGAAATGTAACTTTGTAACAAAAAACCCAAAAAACAAAGGCTGTTTATTCATAACAAATAGTATTTTACATGACCTGAGGAAAGCAATTATTATATATAGTTCTTAATACCTATGTGTCATTTTCCCTTAGTTAAAATAGTTTGTTTTCCTTATTTTGTTCAAAGACTCTTTGTGTGATCTAGTTTGAAAGAAAAACCAGAGGAGAGAATTACAGCAAGTATACTGCAGAGATGACAAATGCTGTTGGATCAGTTATGGGCTTTGGTAAAGCTGTGCTGTAGGGAACCTGCAGAGGTATTGCAGCTTTTTTCTAATCAGAGGATAGAGAACATTTTGTGATAGAGTGAAAGAAGGAAGAAAGGAGGGGAAAGGACATGTCTTAATTTCTGTACAGAATCTGCTCATAAAAAAAAAAAGTTTTGGATAGACTCAAAGCTTTTGCAGGGCATTCCTTTCATTGTATGCTTTCAGACTGATGTACACAATGCAACTCCTGTTATTCTACATTTTGGAGTATTTTAATCAGATTAATTGAGGGGTTTTTAAGAGTGTCTTACTGTTACTCTACAGCTGTAATGATAATATCAGAAAGCATTGTCTTTCTAAAAGTGTGAAAAGTAATCCATATTTTCTATTAAAAATTGCACAGGAAATTAGTGTGGCTGGATGAAGGTTGATAAAATACCCATATTTAGTATAGTTAAAGGAATAACAAGTCCTTTATCTTCTGATTTAAATTACTGATATACACACCAAACTTTTTTTACATGTGTTTCTAGTTCATGTATCAAATTCTGATACTACAGAAGCAAAAATTCCCCAAAAGACAACTACACATAAATCTAAATAAAGAATATGAAAAAATCCCAGAGAACAAGCTGAAAAGAAGACTAGCATTTTTATTTTTCTATTAATTTAATTTTAATGGCATAATGTGATTAAGCAGTTGTTTTTTACTAATTATATTGAAGGTAACAGATATAGCAACAGCTTTTAAGGACATATGTTAAAATGCCATCATGAGGAGTAAATGAAGTTTACAGGAGTGGTTTCAATTTCAAGCAGTTTAAGAGGCAATGTATAATCAGAATCAGAAAATCAGAATTAGGAACAGGAAGAGCACAGTTTGTCCACAAAGGTAAAAATATTTTCTTAAACAATTAAAAAGAAATTTGAAAGTGTAATAGAAATCTCCAAGTTGTCAAAATGATCACACTAATTTTCTTGAAAGAAAGTTCAGAGAACATCAGTTATTTTTGTTTGAGGGTTGAAGTTTTTGAGTGTACTAGGCATAATTTTCTGTTTGGCAGTTATAAGCAGATTTCATCTGCCAGCACATTTCTTAACTGAGAGAATATTGAGTTCTTTACTTATGTAGAATTACATATTCAATGAAGAAAAATTTAAAATTATGATAAACAGAGATACTATTTGTTAGTATCCCAAGTAAATACAAGAGAAAGTAAAAAATAGTAAAGAAAGCTTAATAAGATATTAATGATTTTGTCATAAAAGAGCCTGAGAGTCTGTTACCTCGCAGTTTCAGCAAGTCAGATTTCTGAATTAAAATGGGCATTGCTTTTGTAGTGTCTGTAAGATAATGAAACACTTAAAATCCTCGGCAGTAACAGGGTTTGAGCAGAGTGATTGAATTATTCTATCTCCAGAATAGGTGTGTAATTCTTGAGTCAAAAGAGATAACCCAAAACTAGTGTCTTTGCATAGTCACTGAGGTGGTTGCATTTGTCAGTGCACCTTTTAGTTGTGGTTTCATTATTTCTGTGGTTGAAAATTATGTTCAATGAACATAGCAATATGAAAATGAGTTTACTCAAATGTGCTGAAAAGTAATGAGTGCGAACTCTGAGGGGAACTAAGAAAAATTATTACAGAATGGCCACTGGCAGTGCCCCTCACTGTTTTCATAATTATGTACAGAAAATACTAGATTTCTACTAACTAGTGGAGATAGTAGCTTCTTTCACATAGCATTGCTGCTGTCAGTGAGGAAGATTCAGGTTATTTTTCTACCCTTTGGAAGATATTTGGGTCCCAGCACTTCTGAAGTCTGTTTCTTTATTTGTATGCAGACAAAGGTGTTGCTGTGTACTCACTGATGCTCCTATGCCAAAGGCAGTGCAGAACAGAATATAAAAAACCCTGAAGGGCAAAACTTTTTTATTTTTAAATCAGCTTATGATATTGGTGATGTTTTATGATGGTTGTTCACAACTGTAGTATCTAACAGGATATGTCTAAAGGGAGTTTCCCAAAAAATTAGCTGGTACAAAAATTAATCTTCACAATTCAGCAAATGTCATTGTTCCATCTGGGTCAATATTAAACTAGTTCTTTTCCCATGACTTTGGGTCACAGTGTTGTTGAAGATAGATCTGAGATAAGATATAAAGTTGAAGACTTTCTATCGATTATTTGATTTTCAACCTTGAGGTAAAGGCATGTAGGGAACCAGTGTAATCTTTACAGAAAGTTTCACTGTTCCTGTTTTGTCTACAGTCACCTGATGTTTGGCCACATTTCCCAGAAATTTTGAATTACTGAAAAATAAAGATGAAACAGAAACATTACTTCAGGAAGGAAACAGAAATAGTTGCATTTTGCCATTGATAATATCAATTAAATAAATGAAGAATTTAGCTGTAAGCCAATAATTCAAACTTAAGGTTCTTTCTATATTTTTTTAATTAATCTAAATTGAAACATCAAAATAAGTGAATGTCTTCAGCAAAAGACAGAAGCTTATTCTAAATTTAGGTTGAATATACATTATGTCATATATTTGTGCCAACACAGAAATGTGATGTTTCACATTTTTAGTAATTATAAGTTTCATAGCAAAACCCTACACGAACAACATTTTTTTTATTTTAAGCAGTTGTAAGGATTTTTTAAAAAGAGCATGTCTTAAAAAGGAATAAACTATGAAATTTTGTCAAGTAGGTATAGCATGTAGCAAAAAATTTTGCAGACATTTAGACACTGAATGTTTCTACAAGTAACATCATTAGGCTCCTGAGGTTTCTTGCACTAAATCTTTTAGAAATCTAAATCCACTGAGGTAAAATCTATTTTGTTTATTCTTCTAATCCAGCCCCTAGAGGCACTGTTTTATGGACGGCTTACCCACTAGCTTAAGAAGACCATTCTTGCTTTTTCACGTGTACTGTATTTAGGCCATCAACAGCAAACATGGAAATTGTATTTTGTAGCCCTCCAGGGAAGTAGAGACTTGATAAGTATCCACCAAGTGCACTTACTTCAAGTGATATATTAAAACAGAAGTAGGAAAACACAGAAACCACAAAATTATATCGTCAGTCAGAAAATCTACACCAAGTTGAAAATACTAGTTGACAAGAAACTTGATTAACAGACTGATCTTGGGCCTCTTGGGCTCAATTTGGAAATGGAAAAAAGCAGCAGAAATGATAAATTCTGTTAAAACAATATCTGCTCACAGTACTACATATAGTGTAGGCATTTCCATTAAAAATCAGTATCTTCAGGGAGGTCTCAGTTTGACCCAGAATGGTGGGATGTTTTTATATTTAATTTTGGGGGGTTTGTTGGTTCACATATTTTTGTTTCTTTATATATTTTCAAGAGAGGAAAAATATTGCTTGTATTTTTAAGCTGTAAAGAACTTTTAGTATATAAAGTTCTTCAATTAAGGTGTTTCCCTGATTCACCACTGAAATGAAGGACTGGTTTTGCAGACTCATTTACACTCTTTTGTGTAAATTATCTGGCTTACATATCTGTTGCTAAAGAAAATTGGGATAGTTCTGTTTTCATATCTTTAGCATTTGATTTCTTTGTTCCATTGAATAATCTAGTGTTGTGATTTGTAAAATGCAAATTTTTTGCCATTTGAGAGCTGTAACATATCTTTACAGCAGATAGCTGTCCAAATATTTATGCTGACCCTCTGATTCCATATTCAGGCAGATGACCTATGTTTTTATTACTATTTTAAATTAGGTATGAGAAGTGCCTGCTGATCTTTTGTGCTTTCAATTTCTTCCATGTCTCATCTTAAAAAGACACATATGTCTATGTTTGCAGACTCACTTTTTTGATTTTTAAATTAAAATTCAGAGATTACAATAAATGGAAAGAAAAAAGCAAAACCTGAAGTGCTTCAAAAGAATCACTTAGCTTCATTTTTTTATCGTATGAAAATATAATTTCCTATCCTGACATAGTAGTTGTTATTTAGCAAAATAACATATAAACTTGTCAGTGCATGAGAACAATATACAGCTCTCTTTATTTTTTCCATATGTGTGTGTACATATATCTATATAAACAGGAGAATATCCTGAGAATTCAGTGTCTGAAAAGAGAATAAAATACTGTTTGAACACCATCCCAATATAAAGGAGTCTCCAAAACTCACAGCAGAACTGCCTGTGGAGTCTGTCATAGAACCACATGCTGCTACTGGAAAAATACTTTCTACCTTGCTGAAGAGTGGTGAGATGAAGTAGCAATTAAGAATAGCAGGATAGTTTTGTTCACCTTCAAGGCTGGGCATATTCTTCTTTTTTTTTTTCCCCATGTGAATGCACAGAAAATGCTCATAGCATGGTTCTCACAGTGTTGATTCTGGTTAGTTCTGCTTGCCCTTTAATAACATTAAGTGTATTTCAAATCATATTTTTGGGACTATTTTTAGTGTCTGCGTCTTATATTTTTTGATTTTATACCAGTTTTGAAAGACTGGAATAATTTATATGTAAACTTTTTTAAAGAAAACCTGGTGTTTGACAAATGCTTATCAAAGACAAGCATAGAATTACCAAGAGCATTGTGCAACAAATGCAGGCAGCTCAGCAGCAGAATGCAAACTCTGCTGTCTTTTTGTGGTGCTTTTAATGCTATAAAATACAATTAAGAATAGTAGACTATTTCTCTGAGTATTAAATCTAAAGATACTATGTCAGGCTCAGAGAAAATTCCTAATATGTAGGTTGCCATTTCCCATGGAGGGTAGGGCTATGAAATTTTGCTTTTTGTGCTGTGTTTTTATGCTACTCCACTCCAGGAACATCACTGGCCACTGCCGGAGGCAGCGCAGTGACTATATAAACCTTCATGAAATATAAATCCACCTTTATATTTCATAGCATTTTGAAATTTAAATTCAGTTTATTGCCAGATTTCAGATCTAAGTAATTTGGGCAGCTTCTTAGACATGTGAAACTTGTCCTTTGGGTTTCTCTGTACCCTGGAATACCACTCAATGTTCCCTTTTACATGCTATATCTTGGTGTTTAAAATGAAACAAACTTGTTGGGAACTCTTTTGTTCTAGGTATTGTTTTGCAATTCAGCTTTCCAAAGTACTTGGTTGAATTGGAATGTTCTTTTCAAAAAAGGTATTTCTAAGGAGTTAACACTGCTGGCTGATAAATGCCTAGCTGATTACATGTCTTTTTTTACTACCATACATAGTTAGAGAAGTGTTTCCCTTCATTTGTCACAGATCCTATTGGTTTTACATGTCAGAGCTCTCTAAATGGCTCTTTCAGTGGCCAGTCTCTCTTTCATATGTCCACAGAGAATACACCTTTTTTTTGCATATGGCTATATGTCTTAGAACTTAGGTCTTTGCTTAAAATACATCCTATTTACATAGCAATATTCCATACCATGTAATGGGTACTGGATGCTGTGTTATCTAAATTTAACCTGGCATTCAAATATAGTTCCAAAGTTATGGTAGAAAGCATGTTGTATTGGAATTTTTTAAAGTCACAATAACAAAAAAGTTTTATAGAAATTAATGATTTCTTTTTATATATGGGTGTCTTCCATTAGCAATATTCTGTGGTTACACTTGTGCATTAAAGAGTAATTATGGATTAAGAAAAATACAGAAAGGACAAAATATATTTCAGCAAATAATTTTTAAAGGCCTTTTTCTGCCCTGACACCATGTTAGAGTTTCTCTTTTTTTCTCTTTCATATTTTTGTCACTGGTACAACCAATCATAGAGATGGGATAACTGAGCTTCTCACTAATACATCCCTTAGGGTGAATTAGAGTAAAACAACACTGACTAGAAGGTTGTGACAAGAATAGGTTAGCTGTTCAAAAGTTTTCTTATTTCCTGCATCAGCATATTATTGGCCTGTTTATAGTCACAGAATGGGGCACACTGGAAGGGACCACAGTGAGTCATCTGGTCCAATCTCCCAGCTCAAGCAGGGTCATCCCAGAGCACATGGCACGGGATTGTGTCCAGACAGTTTTTTAAAATCTCCAGTGATGGTGACTCCCCAGCCTCTCTGGGCAATCTGTTCCAATGCTTGGTCACCTCCACAGTGAAGAAGTTCTTCCTCAAGTTCAGGTGGAACTTCCTGTCAGTTTCTGCCCATTGCCTCTTGTTCTATTGCTCTGCACCACCGAACAGAATCTCCATCCTTATGGCACCTTCCTTTCAGATACTTGTATACATTTATGAGGTCTATAATTGTGTTCTTTATATTCAGCGTTTTTATACTCTTTCCTTAGAGTATTCTTTTGTGTATTAAATAGAGAGGGTGGCTTTAGCTTTTTTTCTTCCTTTTTGAACAGTTAAATCTTGTGAGCCTTTATCCTGGAACTTTTTTTTTCCAAAAGTCTGGAAGAAGTATACTATATTACATATTTATGAAAACATTTGTTTGAAAAATTATGTTTTATTATTTATTTGTTTACACACATAGTACCAAAACATTTATCAATGAAAACCAAATTCAGCAATTCCTGTTGATAATCAGGCTTGATTTTAGAATTAGGTTTCTTGTGCATATGGAAGAAACCTACCTATTAGTGTGCATAATAATGTGTTTGATAACCTTCTTTCTTCCTTCAGAAAACCAAAGCTTTTGAAAGCTGTTGTTTTAACTTGTCTTTTTCCTTATTTATTTGCAAAGTGCAGGTGTAATATTTCATCTTTATTATTCTTAGACAGTGGAATAAGTATTCTGCTTTGCTAGCAGAATAAGACAGTTGAGTAAGTGCAGAGCTTCTTCAACTCAACAAAATTAAAACTGTCTTGAATATGCAAAATAACATATTTCCTGTATCCTAACAATCTCTCATCCTTTTCTGTTGATAAGTTACAGATAAAAGAAATTTCGTAGTGTGGGTGTCTGTGTGCAAATGTGTTTGTGTTATGGTGTAAAATATAGACACTGTAATTCACATGACCTAGAAAAAAAGTTATTCATTGTAGAACTGGAAAAGGGCTTTTGGTTATTACATGATTTCTCTGTTTACTTCAAGTAAGTGAACTCCAAAACAACAGCAGAAAATGAAGTAGCGGCTTACATTTGACTTCAGAAAAGTGTCATAGGATTTATAGATTGTAAAACTTATAAGGTCATTTTGCCAATCTTTCTGTCTGTAGGAGATTTTTCCCTGTGGTATATTAAGAGTTTTATAACTTTCCACAAGATTTTATGAGTTCCCCAGGAGAGGATTTTGGTCTGTTGAGAGAGCTAGATGAGGAGCTCTTTTACTGTATTTTACAGCTGGCAAACCTATCTTTTATTGACAGCTTGCATTGACGCTGGGCTGAGGAACGCAGTGAGGCTGTATGTCTCCACAGATGTGAGAGTTTGGCAGAAGCATTTAATGGGGTGACAGAAGTTTGATTGCAAAAGCAGGGAAGCTGAAGTTAGAGATTTTTCTCTGCAGCTCCAGTTAGCTATATTAAAAGATGATCTTATTGATGCACAGGGATACTTTTTACAGCACTCAGGTTTAGCAAGAGGCACTTCAATTGGTCCCCACTGCCGTGTAGCACAAAAAATGGAAAGGATTAACTATTTCTGTAGTCATAATTCCAGAACTTGAATTGACAAATATTTATATTACACAAACTGTTGCTCATTTGAAACAGTTTATTTCTATCATTTTGAAAATGCACAACCAAGATGAATATGCATGTACCTTTTGAGAAGGCTTAGTGTCACTGAATGTAAGAGATTGCTTACTTGAATCTTACATCTTACTTGATGTCTTCAGGATGAGTGCCGAACGTATAAATTTATTTCAGATCTTTGAACAATTTTGTATTATAAACTGACGTGTTTCACTCACTTTCTAAAAAGGACAGTTATATAGTGAAGAATTTTCTTATTTTTTAAATACTTTTGCTCTGTAAATATTTTATTAAGACAATGTATTTAAAAAAATGGAGGAACCTAAAAGTTTTAATGTATAGAGTAGCCTTACAGTTGTATACACAAGGCATCCTTCTTTTGTGCTCTTTTGACAGTTCCTTAATAGCACAATTCCAATGTAACAATGCAGCCAGAAGTTTTCCTACCCTAAAGCTGCCCTATGAATTGGAATTGGAAGTTTTTCTGGCTAACTAACAGTGAAAGATATTGCTAATGGAGCTGACGAGTGCATCTGCTGATTGATTGTTTTAATCAGTTTTCACTTTTTTAAAAGGGTGCATAGATCTCCCAGGGCTATTTTACTCCCACTTTGCATCTGAAAGTAGAGTTGATGCTACAGAGGTCTCTCTTCATGTATGGAGTTACAGAAGTTGATCAGGGCAAATAAATTTCATCTCCATGAAATTATTGTACTGAGTGCTTACAAACATCAACTTGGGATGTTTGGCCTGGGGTATGAAATTTTAACTTTACATATAACAGGAGTACTCCACTTTAAATACAGTAATAACAAATTTTTAATTTTGCAGTTTCCTCAGAATGGCTAAATATGTAGACTCTTATCTTCCTTTCACTAGAGGAAAAGAAAAAAAAGGAATAGAAGAGAATATTCTCCATCTCACACCAAGATGAAACAGCAGCAGGAATTTCTTGAGTATTCTCTCCTTTGATTGTGGTGCATTTGGCTCTTACCTCTCAGGTAGCTAACAGAACTAATCCAAACTTAGTATAGTGTTAGTCAAGAACAGAGTTGTGTTATTCATCTTTGTGAGGTGAATCCTTACTAAATGTCTTGCTCTAAGGTCTCAAAATTCAAAGCACATTGAATATTCTTGCAATTTTTTTTTTCAGCTAGGCTATAAATAACAGAAAAAAAAAACCTGAGAGACATGAAGACATTCATTGTATTCTGTTTGCAAAAACTATGCTGTTTATTTCTGCCTACCTTCTTAGGCCTATCCTGTACCAAATAATTTCTTCTTTTAGGAGCTTTCAAAGTTTACCCATTTTATCTTTAATAGAAATTACTGTGCCTATACTTTCATTCTTAATTGGTAGAATGCAATGTGAGTTCTCTTTTTGTCTCATGAAACACTCCTATCAGCATAACTATGCCAAACATCCACAGTAAAAGAATATCTTTGTTCATGAAACACTGGTAGTTTCATCTGTGTCAGTATTTTTCATCACGGACTTCCCTACCATTAAATGTTCCATAAATATTCCACAAATATTTAGCTTCTTATACGTTAAAAGTGAACTTGAATGTCACATTTTCAGAGAAGTCATTATCTGTGTATGTGTGTTGCTAAACAGAACTTTTTATTAGGAGTTGTATTTTTAGTGATATTTAGCCTGTTACATTTTTCTTGATAGAAAAAAGTCTAGATGAGCTGTGTCGATGGAATGGTGAACCATCTAATAAAATTAGGAATTTTAGCCTCTCAGATTTCCAACCAGAAGACAGATTTTGTCTCTTTTACACATGAATGAGTCCATAAGTAGTTCTGTAATGGACCAATTAGGAAATAAACTGACTGAAAGTAATTCTCAGCCCATCAGAGCTATTGATGTGGACAGAATTTGCCATTGTAAGGTACACTGTTGATAGAGTCTGCACATTTTGGGGGTGATTCTGCATTTTTTTGAGAGAAAATAATGTAATTGAGTAAAATGTTTAAATAGGATAATCTAATTTCTAGATGGAATAGGTTTGGAGATATTGCATTCATTTCACTGAATGTGCACGTTGTGTGAAAGAGTGAATTCAGTCCTCCTGCAAATTAATGGTTTCTCTTTAGAATAAAGGATATTTATTCTAAAACATTTATTTCACTTTTCTAGCTTCTTATGTTGGTGGTGGGTTTTTTACATATGGGATTAGTTTATAACACGGTATGAGCGAAAGATTAATATTATGCCATTTTGGTAATACTGAAACTGTATTTAAGTCCTACATTACTACGGTTCTGTAAGTGCCTCATGGGTTACTCTGTCTATTGGAATAGTCTCAGAAGTTGAATTATGCTGGATGATCAGGTTCCAGAGACAGGTGGTGGAAGTTTTAGCATGGTGTGGGTGTGACCACAGTGTTTATTCTGCAATACTCGCATCATCACTGAGGGTGTGGCTTCAGCAGGAAATGCCAGGCGGTGGTCAAACCCCTCTTTTGTGTACTTTCACTGTTAACACTGATGTTGTTATTGTGCTTTTAGTAAATTTGTATTTCAGTTCATAGTCCCTCATTTATTTTCTTTCGTTACCCAAAGGGATGGAAGGGGAGTGGCTTATTTGTAGTTCAGTTTCCTTGCTGGGGTTAAAACCAGCACACTGGAATAAATTCGAAGGCCTGGGTATATCAGGAAGCTTTTTGAGTTTGCCCCCAGATTTGACATGCTTGTTTGGACCATTAGAATTTATACACTCTTTCAAAACTAGATTGTTTAGCATGTAGAATAGTTTGCCTTGTACAAGTGTACATTTCTGGATAACATGACTGAGTGGTGATTGATATTTGAATTTTATCAGCTGGAGAGATTTGATTAAAGATTGAAAGTGTCTGCAGATGTTGGAAAGAATCACCTGAGGCAATTTTTAAAATAAATCTAAGAACTATGTAGAGATCATGTTGAAACAGCTGGAGTGGTATGCTACCTTCTTTGATGTTTGCCACCAAATGCCCTATAAAGTCACATTGGCATTGTGCATGAACTGTTCCTCTGTACTTCACACAAATAAAAGATTTCTAGAAAGGGTGTGTACTCTTCCAGCCCAATGAAAACCAGATTTTCAGTATTTAAATGAAAACTATCAGAGTCACAAATGACTTGATGGCATTAAATTCATGCTCTCCTCTCTGTAGCACCAATCCACAAACTATTCCTTTATATTAGAAGTCAAGAATGTTCATTGACACCTTCAGACTGTGTTCACTTTTTGGATGTATCCAGACAGCATTCACTTTGAAAAGATATTTAACTTCCCAAAAATAATAGAATTAAAATTCGTGAGATATGCAGGTGTGCAATACATGTAATACCTATCTTCCTTGTAAATGTTAGAGCCACTGTTTATTGGCAAAATCATAGGAGTACTGGGGTAAAGACTTCAGGGCTTTTCAATTTCTTTGAATGAATCTTTCTTTGAAAGATTGTAATTATTTGGTAACATTTGAGAGAGACTTGAGAAAAAGAAAATTCATTTGAACTACTGAGATGTCTCTAATTAGATACCATTTGCAAAATAACGACTCTGAAGTTTTTGCTTTTTTACTTACAAGCAAGAACCTATTTTGTATGGTTACTTTCAGTTTTATCACTGTACTACTTTAGCACATTTTGCTAGAAATAGTTTTAAGTGAGCTGGAATTGGTTGCTAGGTTCCTGATGTTCTTGAGGTTTTGGGGGTTTTTCTCAACTGCCAATCTGATTAAAACAGTGCTTCATTTCTTTACTTTGTTTCTATTTAAAGGCTAATTAGTGATGTTTTAATTTGGGTTGGTTTTTTTTTTAGAGTTCCAATCTAAGGGCTGTCTTTTGCTTATTTTAGTTGTTAGAGTTTTGGGGTTTTTTGCTAAGAATAATGTAAAACCAGTTAATTCACAAACACTTCTCTCTAAATTGGAATTTACACTGAATAAATTAAAGATTTGAAAGTGCAAACCACTCTTCTAGGAAATACTTAAGTGCCTGCAAAATGTTTGGATATGAGCAGTCTTATGCACTCCAATATATGCCTTGAGTATATGTTGAATGTTTTAAGGGTTTGCAGGATTGTGAGCCTTAAGATATTCCTTTCATTTTAAAGCAGATAAAAATATTGACAGTGTGTTACCTAATGCAAAGCACTATCATAAAATAGACATTTGATTTTTATAAATTTTTTAATAACTTCTAAAACAAACAGTAGATTAAAACTGCAAGAGTTCAGTTTTTTGAGTTCTTTAAATTCCTCTAACTGCAGTGATGTTTGTTAGCCACTAGTCATCAAAACCTGACTTTTAAGAAAATTGGAAAAGCATTGAATTTTGAATTTTGATTTGAACAGTTTTCTCACCTTCTGAAATATCTCAGATTGTCTTACTGAAGGCTGGTTTATAAAAACAAGCAATGTCCAAATACACACTAAGTAAGCAAAGTCTTATTTTTTAAAAATTTACAATTTCTTAAAGATTTTTATACTTTCCATGAGTTATGTTTTTCCTTATAGGGTATATTTGTTTGCTTTTTTCTTTCTTTTACTCCTTTTTTTTAACCGATCTTTCTGTGGAATGCAAGAATTGATTCAAATCTTTTCACATCAGAACCTGTTAAGAAATCAATTGTTAATCTTTTCCTAAGTTAAAAGACACATTCAATTCCTTAAACTGATACCTGAGTAAGTCTCTCTCTGAAAAAGTCTTTTATAGCATTCATGTATTTCTAGACTGAACTTTAGGGAGAATACTTTTTATTGGTACAAGGTAAGTAAGTTCCTGTAGAAACTAGAATTTTACGGACATGAATTTGAAGCAACACATACATATATTTGTTAGCTGTAGAAGTGACAAGAGTCCAGCACACAGCATAAAATTTGCCTTTAAGCGTCACGATTGATTCAACAAATCACATGGATTTGTGTTCCATTTTTAATTTTTTAAACATAATTCCTGTAAGTAACTCAGTGGAACTTAGCAGGCCTCCTCACATATAAAATTCAAGCATGTAGCAGTGTGTTGCTGTATAGCAGACACGAGTCACTAACAATACTGTGTGTATAAAATGCTTAGTGTGCTGAATATTTGCAAGAGGTTAAAAGTGTAGTTGCACATCCAAATTATGCATATTTAACCACATTTGCACATATACACCGCTTGTCAGGCAGCCCTGGCTGGTAGCAGAGGGATCTAATGTATTGTCAGCATGTCAGATCTCTGCACATTCACTGGGCTGCTCCTCGGTGTGTTGCTGGGAGTTTTACACATGCAAAGCACATTGTACTTGGAATGTAAGTATTCACCACCACTGCAGCACGTATGCAAGCCTGACACATACTGTGCTGGGAGGTACCAGCACTTCCCAGTATGCTGCCAAGTTTATTTTTCTAGTACTGTAATATTGATACAAATGAAAATTACAGGGTTTTCTGCACTTTGTCGTACCTAATGATACAAAAATACTTATTTTACAAGATCTTTTTTTTATAATTATGTAACTGTATTTTTGTAGCACAGTATTTCATACACATAATGACTGTCATTGTACTAAGGTACTATTAGGCATTATAAAACAGAGCAAACCAATTCTGTTTTACAGTAGTATTATAAAACATAGAGTTCCTGGGGTTTTTTTCACATTACCTGGTACCTCTGAACTTTCATTGTTAAATATTATTGCCATCTTGAGACCAATAATGCTAGTCTCACCCACCTTTATTTTATCATTATTTAAAGGTTTTCATTTTATCTTTTTCAAATGTTACACTTCAAAACACTTGATTTATATTTCTGTTTACCTTATCTTTCATGGCATTGCTCTCATTCTCTCCATATGTCAATGCTTGCTTTTTTTTATGGTAATACTAGATACATTTTTAGAGGCCGTATTTTATTATTTCTGTCATGCCACATGATCAGAAGTAGTTCTTTAAGCCTTTATATTATAATAGCTTTAATATTGCAAAACAATATGGAGAAAATGCTGTACAGGTATGACTTTCAGAATTGGGCATCTTTGTTTAAAGGCAAAGACAGTACTTAAAATATTTTTAACAGCTTGAAAACCTAGGTCTTTCTCCTTTGTTGTTTTTATTTTGCTGCTAAAAAGCAAGCTGAAGATCCTCTTGCTGGGAATAAATTTATAGCTGCATTTTACTTCAGTGGAAGAATTGTATTAACAAGGCTTCCAAAACATAAAATGAATTAGATTTCCAAATAAAGGTATGGGCATGAGAGGGCTGAAATTTAAAAAAATTGCAGCAACAAGCTGGGACTGTTTTGCAGTTTTAATTGATGTCAAGGTTTTATTAACCCTCTGTTAACTTGTTAAGAAAGCAGACGTTGCATTGCAGTCCTATCTTCAAGCTTAATAAAAGGATTCTTTGTTACTATTGGAGGATTCCTTTGTCCTAATTTCTTGTGTGGATATTCAGAATTCAAGTATTACCCTTGGTAGGTGACCTCATGAAAACTTCATTGCTGGTTTTTGAAGAAGGATTTACATAATTTCTTAGGATGTTAACTGCTTCAGTTTGGGTTTCTTGTCTATTAAATGCAGCTGCACTACTGGTGGTAGTGCAACAAACTAACTTACCAAACAGATATTTCGAATAGTTTCATAAAAACAGTTCTCACAAAGCACGCTATATAGCCAATATTGCTGAAATAGTATCAGGAAATTCTTCTGGCATGACTATACTTGGTTAGGAATCATGAGGGGTGTGTGATGCATACCAGCTTTTCTTCTGGCACAGCGAGGGAATGGACTGTTCTGAACCTCTTGTGCCAGTGGGAGCAAGGAAGAACTCCATAGATGGGTCATGCCTGAAATGTGTCATTCTTGAATGCAGTCTATTGTTTTCCCACATTTGACAATGCTAAATCAGTAGGATTAAGTAGGACAACTGAACAGAGTTCTTGAAGTGATGTGAAAGTGGCCAGTCTGAGAATATTGCTAATTGCAGGAGAACAGTTGGGGGGTTTTAAAGACTGCTTTGTTTTTCATTATGTTCTCTTAGCTTCCAGCCTCTTCTATATGCCCCCTTCCCAAAACCAGAATTATTAACTCTTTATGTGCTTTATAAGCAACTGTGAAGAAAAGGAAAAAACACCTTCTTTCTCAGATATTGCTAACATTTACAGCTAAACTGAAAAGATGTTATTGGTTTATTTGTAAAATACTTCCTGACTGGAAGATTAGTCAGTAGATGTTTCAAAGGAAAGAAGTTGATGCTTTTCCTGGCAGCTAAGCTAGCTTCTACTGAGATTTTTAAAGTCACTTAAGAATGGCAAGGAAGACCAAAAATGTCTGCATTTTTGTCTCCTCTTTCCATCCATTAACACATCAGATATGCTAGTAACAGACTTGAAAACAGCAAACTGATCTGAAAGTCAGCCTAGATATCCTGTGTTTTTTCACTATGATGTGTCATTAGATTTGAGACAGTGCTTTAAAAATTGAGAATGGGAGTGGAAAGGTACCAAATAAATAAAACTGTAATGCAGTGGATGTTGTTTTCCAATTGAGAGACCACAACTGCATTTGATTGTTTTTATCAGTCAGTATAGATTTTAGAATATACACATATTACATTTCTTTTTCAAGTGAACCATTTCACAACATGAAACTGCACATCAAATACTAGAAAATTTGTTAGGAATGAGCACTGTCCTTACAAATGTATCTGTCTGGGGAGAGTGAGAAGGAGGTTAGGGGAGTTAGCAGTGAAATGACACCTTCCTAAAACACACTTCCATCCATCCAATACTTCATAAACCAAAGGCCTAAATATCTCTCAGGAAGAAAAATTTAAACTTTTAAGGCACTAATGATCTTAATTCTGATATTAAGTCTTGAAAAGCTTTTTTTGCCTAGCTGATTTTTGAAGCGCAATTTATCATCAGTTATACTAAGGCAATACTGTTTGCTTTTGGATTTATTCCTAGTGGCAAAATATCAGTAGCCTCTTGTTATGATTTCACTGGCACCCCCTACTCCTGACCCCTGGTAATAGATGAGATTTCTGTTGACATCGCAGGAAATGGAACAATAAGTCTCACAGTTAAATACTGTTGTTTACTGAAGCAACACTTAGAAGAAAATTAGGGTATGTAGTTTTGTCCTAGTCATTTTTAATGTAAATTGGTGGGGTTTAAAATATATGCAAAATTAAGATTTTTTTTTTTAATCTTAATCTTCTCAATATGTTTTTTACACAAGAGAAAAGAACGGCTGTTTTCAGTTTGATCAAAGAACCTCCTAGTCTGATACACTGTCTCTAATAGTGGCCAGTCAAAAATGCCTAGGAAAAATAAGAACAGATCAAGCATAAAACTAAACTTTCTGGCATGTGGCAGTCCACAGCTCAGGGATTTCCCAAGCTGAAGGTTGTATTTTGAAGGCTTTTTTCCATGCATTTCTGATAAGTTTTCAAACCTATCCATATCAAACCTACCAGATCTTTGGATGATCCTGTATTTTTTCTACTTTTTTCCCTTAAGGGATGTTTGTTAATCTTAAGAGATAAGTAGTTTTAAATTGCACAGCTACTTTCTATCTAGTCTTCATTACAAGGGTCATTTTCAACTGATTTTAGAATCTGGAGTCCTAGTGTAAAATATTTTAGTGAAACAAATAAAGTACTTTTAAAAGGACACAATAATTTGACACACTAAGTAAAGTGGTATTTCCAAAAGCCTTGGAACAATGTATTCATACACGGCATGATATGATGATTATTCTTGTTTCATTTGGTAGGATTGGCACAGATTTTGGCCAAATATCCTGGAAGTAGTGGAACTTAAAGGAATTTAGTTTTTTCTTTCAAAGACAGAAAGATTTTGTGGATTAAAAAAAAAATAAACCAACTACATTTTCACACTATGCAGATAAAAAGGAAATAACACAGGGCAGGGTGCTAGGAAAAATTTGTAATTATCCTATGATTTTTGGAATTGAAAGGATTTCAATAAATTAATTTGTAAAATTTTTCCCCAAGGAGCAGAATCACTTGCTACGTATTACTCAACATATGTGAATTTAGTATAACAAGTCTAGAAACTTCAGTCAAAATTCTTTAACAAAACCCAAGAAAGGTGTTGTATATTTTAATATTGAAAATAATGATTGTAAATGTTGATTTGAATGTATAGAAATAATCTGGCTTTTTGGTTTGTTTTTTTTTTTTTTTCTTTTTGAGGTTAGAAGAGACAGGCTAGAACCTTTCTGTTCAAATTCTGAAATGAATTAAAAGTTTTATGTATTCCCTAACAAAATAAAAACCTGCTGTTAAGGTAACAGCTCCAATAGAACTATGGAATCAGGGAAGTTTTTAGATTGGAAAATAAGTTAATGATCATTGAGTCCAACCATCAACCCAGCAAATCCACCTCTGAACTATAACTTTAAGCACCATCTCTAAATGTACCCGTGATCCTTACCCATTGCATTAATATTTCTGGAATGTCTGAATGCATGTGAAGTGATAAAATGAAAAAGACAAGTGTAACAAATATTGTCTGTTTCTGCAGATCTTCTTTTGCAAAACAGAGATAATTTAAATATTTTAAATATTTTAAAACCCTGTTGTCTGCCTTTCTCATCTACCTTAGATTAAGCACACTTAGCACACATAAGAGCACATGGAACACAAAGCATAAATAATATCTCTTGGATGAGGTTTGAAATTACCCCTAGGAGAGAATTAAAGATGAGGTGTGTTTGAATGGAAAAAGTATGAATGTAATCATTGATAAATCTGTCCCAAACACACAATTTCTGATAAACACAACAAAATCACAGCACTGTTACTGGGTCTGAGAGACCTGCCCTTTTTTATACTCTTGGTTGAAAACAGTGTTCCTGAAACCAGCATTCCTGATAAAAATAAGCAGGTGAAAGAATATATTTTTTTCTCAAATTGAAACTTAAGAATAAGTATAATAAAATTATGCATAGCTTTAGTGTTTTCCATTTTTCTGCAGTTTTTAATACTAGGTAAAAATTGAAATTTTTTCTGTCACTTCAATTTTAAAAAAAAATCCCTTTTTTTTACTTTTCAAAAAGTAATACCTAAAATGTCATAACAAAGGCTATCATGGTCCTAAGGTTAACAGCATTAAATATGTTTTCTTCATGTTTCGATTGTTCATAGTAAATTATTTTTTAAGTAGAATGCAAAAGCAGTGAAAATGTATACAAACCTTCATGCTAATTTATTCTAAAATAGAATTTCACATGCTAAAAGGTGTGAAAATCGGTATATATATAACCTGCATGTGTTGTTTTTGTGTATCAAATTTACTTAACTTAAAAAATATTATATCAGAACAGCAATGGAATGCAGACAGATTAATTTAGCTTGAGATTACCTAAACTGAAGCAAACGTAGTCACTCAGTTCACAATTTTCACTTCCTGTTTTTGTGGGTTTTTAGAGATTCATTCATTTTAATTGGAGGAACTGTTACTGAATTGGGAGGGAGAGAACTTTGTCAAATCTGGTGAGATGAGAGAGGAGATGATATGAGACAGCATAAAGGGAATTAGAAGGTCAAGAGGAAGAAAAGCTAAGTCATTGACAATTTATGAAGTGATGCAATATGTCTGACTTTAATATTCTGAGTGAGCAGGTAACATAAAGAAATCGCAGCTGTTCTTCCTGGGCTGCTCTTTTTCAGAAGTGACTAAGCAAACATTCCATGTAAAGAAAGTGATGATACAGGAAGATTTTGCCTCCAATTTGCAGTTATTTTTGCTCCTTGGAAGGATCTCCAAGGGGACAGTTTTAAAGTAGGGTTTCCTAGAAATCTGTCAACGTCTTAATGGTGCATTTCATGCAAAATTTTAAAATACCAGTGTTGTCAGCTTTAGGCTCAGGGCATCATATTTATCTCAAAAGAAGTGAAAAAGGTGGTCTCAGATATTTCATGGATTCCATAAGGCAGGTGAGGAGCTATGGAAAGATGACTTGGGAAGTGAGGTTGAGGCAGCCAGCTTTTTTAAGTTTGGTGAAAAGAATGCTGGTGGAGCTAGATAATTCCCTGTAGCGGCAGACTATGAGGAACAGCAATCACTGAGTGGTCCTTGTGAGAAACAGAAGAAATCACTAGGAAACACTTCTCCCTTAGAAGGGTGCTGGCACATTTCTCTACTTTTTATGCATCAAGTACTGAAATGAAAGCAAAAGATGGAAAATTAAATGAGAAATTGCTTTGTGAGACATGAGGCATATTAGAGTCTGCCTTCTCAGAGGAGATTCTGTGTACTACAGACAACTGTAAATAGATAGGATTTGTTATCTGGGCTCATTTTAACTAAGTTTCTCCAAAGTGCAGGGATGCTCCTTTCTAGAAAAGTTCCTATCCAAATTTCTTTGACTATTCAGTTTAATTCTAAGCTTCTTTTTCAGTACAGAGAGTGATTTTATAGCAGTTTGTTGTAGTTAGCAAGTCAGCATTTAGAGTTTTCATTTTCTTTGCATACTGTTTCACAAAACAAGTAAAAGTTTTTATACCTGTGTGCACTATATAGTGTTGCTTATTCTATGACTCTTTCAGGAGCCAGTGTAGTCATTATTTCTCTAGATGTTAAAGAACAGTTACAAAGATTATATTGAAGAAATGAAGATTGGTTCTTTAGCCACGTTCACTGTCAGAGCCAGCACAGATGCAGGAATAAGCTTGTATTGGTCACTGGGGTGTAGTGTTAATGCCCTTTACCCCTTTTCAAGAGCACACACACTCAGTCCTGTTCAGAGAAGGCCTCAGGGTGGTGGCAGTGCTGTTCAGCTCCAGCACAGACATGGCTGATTCACTTCTTCATCTGTGGTTCTTCCTGATTTCTGGTACAGTTGTTAGACCACTTCTAATGTTTCCTAATTCTGTTTAAATTTTTGTTTTAAATTTCCAGTCCATAGGTCATCCATGACAGTAACCATGCAAGGGTAAGGTTAGAAGAGGAAAAGGTTAATGTAAATTGTGCCATGTACAACATGTGTACTTTTTTAGTAAACAAGTCCCCACTCTGAAATTCTTTGAATGCATTTTTTCAAAAGGGGTTGGCAGGTAATGAAGCAAATTAAATTTTAAGCCAAAGAAATAGCAACTCTGGTTAAAATGTTATGACATAATTAAATTGTCACACATTGCCTGATGATGTCATAGAGGCCAGAACCATAGATGACTTTAGAAAGGGATTAGTCTAATTTCTATCTTAGAAGTGTGTGTGCTAGGGACTAGCAGAAGCTTGAAAGGCATACCAGGGAAGAAAGGCATTACAAATACTTCTATGTGTATCAATTAATATCCACTGTCTGATGTAGAAATCTGGATAAAGTGAGCCTCGATTCAGACTTTTCTGTGTTCATGTGAGAATTATATGTTAAAAACAGAATAAAAATTTGAGTTCTAATGTACAAGGAAAATTTTCAGATGTCACTGTGACAACTGACCTACCATTCAGATAGTGAAGAAGAAAATTTTCATTTCTTAAATATTCATTACAGTAATGCTAATGCTATAATGGTACAGTGTTAAAAGCCATTGTTAGTCGTGGCACAGCCTTCATTTAAAAATTAGATTCTGTTGTATCAAAAGAACAAAATTTAAAAACTGTCCAGTAGCTACAGATGTTATACAGATATTGTCCCGATATTAAAACAGCAAAAACATGCAAATTTTGATGATACATAAATCAGTACTAAAATGCTGGATACATGTCCCATTTGGAAGAGAAGAATTACACAAACTAAATAGATTTTGTGCAGATATTAGAGATGAAGATAGAAAAGCATAAAGGTTAAGACCAAGAAGTAATCAGATTAAAACTTAGAAAACCTTTCGTGTTCACTGGGGGCATTGCATTTCCCATGAAAGATCCTGACTGTAGATAAAAACTGCTTAATGCAAAACATATTTGCCTTTTAGCTTCTTAGTTGAGTTGAAGAAAATTACTATTCTGCCCACAAAGCTAGGATTTGACTGTTTTCTGTATCCTAAAAAGGGATGAGAACCTTTGCTACAGATTTCCAGGCACACAGTGGTTTTCTCTGTTAATTTCATGAGCTAACAGTAATCACATTTACACATTTTCATCAGTAGGAATCTGGTTTAGATTTTTGAAATTTTAAGGTGTTTAGAAAGGTTACCAGAGTTTTTGTGTGCTCCGACTTTGTCTGTAAATCATGTTAATCGGAATAATTTCAAATGTTCAGAATAGTTGCTGTTTGAGAACTGTCAGAAATAAAGGTTACAGTATGAATTTTTTTTCACCTTAACTTTCTGACGCTCTTTAACCTTCCTGTCTGTTAAACTAAGAAATATAGTGACCTATTAAGCAATTAGCAAATGGAGCTGTAAATGTAATAGGACTGTGGTCAATATTTCAAAGACACATGCCTAAACTTTCAGTCTCTGAGGAATGTCAGTGGGAGTGGAATCGTGAATATGTTTTTTAAAACAAATTTCTTTATTTTCAGAGCAAAATGTCAGACCAAAATAGTATGAAGTATTCTCCTGACAGCTAAATAGAATCATAGAATAGTTTAGGTTGAAAAAAACCTTTAATATCATCAAGTCCAAAATTAACTTAGCACTGCCATCTTCATCATTAAACCGGGTTTCCAAGTCTACAATATTTTGAAGACTTGCAGGAATGGTGATTCTATCACTTGCCTGGACATCCTCTTCCAATGTTTAATCACCCTTCCAGTGAAGAATTTTTTCCTTTTACCTGTTCTAATCCTCCCCTGATGCAAACTGAGACCATTTCCTCTCATCCCATCTTCTTGTTACCTGGTAGAAAAGACTGACGCCCTCATCACTACAACCTCCTTTCAGGTATCTGTAGGGGAGCATAGGGTCTCCTGCAAGCCTTCTTTTCTCCAGGCTAAACAACCTCAGCTCCCTCACCCACTCCTGATAAGCATTGTGCTCCAGACCATTAAACAGCCTCGTTTCCCTTCTCTAGAGCTGCTCCATCACCCCAATGTCCTTCCTGAATTAGGGGCTCAGAACTGGACACAGCAGTTGAGGTGTGGCGTCAGCCGTGTTGGGAGAAGAATCACTTCCCTGGTCCTGCTGGCTACACTTGTTCTGATACAAGCCAGGATGCCATTGGCCCTCTTGGCCGCTTGGACACACTGCTGGCTCATGTTCAGCTGCTGCCAAGCATCAGCACCAGGTCTTTCTGCACTGGATCATTTCCAACCACTCTCCCACATCTGTAGGGTGATGTGGGGTTTGTCTGACCCAAGTGCGGACTTGGCATAGTAATAGCAGCATGGGAAGAAACTCACCTCTATGCAGATTGAGGTTATCTTGTCAAAGACAGAAATATTTTGTTCTCAGTGTTATACCTAGATAGTAATCAAATGACCTTTGTCCTTAATAACATCTTCCTTCCTTGGCCAAACAAAATATGATTTTGATTTCTGTGTCATTAGAAGTTTCTGCCAGCCACGTCTATGGATTTGTCCAGCATTAAGGAATATTGAGCTTATAGCTGGAGCAGTAAACCTGAGTATTTATTTGGAAACAGTGTCCTGTAAAATCTAGCTTAAATTTGTACTTAGAGTAAATGTTTGGGAAAGTTCGTTGTTGCAGCCTGATACAAAATCCAAAATTTATAACTCTCGTATCTCCTATTTTTTCCCCATTTCTTTGTTCTTCAGCCTGTATTTTTCAATGGATCCTAAATTTTCTGTATTTCTCTGTCCCTCTGGAATTCATTAGTTCTAGAATATAAAGGGGGTAGTTTGATGTAAGAATGTTTGTGTTACTTCCATTTTAAACTGAGATGTCCAATCAACACCTGGAGACTGTGCATGCATTAGTTTACTCTGCATGCTGCCCAGGAAGAGTAGTCTAATGATGGTTTTGATTGAGTAAACATTTTCAAGTAAGGTTTTATTGTATATGTTCCCATTATTAAATGAACAAAACAAGTTAATCACCCTGGCACCTCTTTTCTTGTGAAACTAGCTTGTTCTGAATTTTATTGAATTCTTTTTCACTCTTTACATCTCTGCTTTCACTCTGTTCATAGCCATATACACATTTGTAGGTAAAGTGGATTATTTTTTGTTATTTTAGCTATAAAGCACTTTTAGCTAAAAAATAGGTTTCACCTAAACATATTGTGATGACATTGTCCCTATAAATGTGAGCATTGATATTTATGAATCTTGTACATAGCAAAGATTATAAGAGTACTCACCAGGAATGTGTTATAGACTTTTTCATAAAATGTTACAAAAAAGTACCCATTCTGTTAGATGAAACCATTTCAAACTTCTTTCATTACTTGAAGACATAACATTGTCTTTACAGATCTTTTGAAGGCAGGATTTTTTTAGATAGTTGAAAAAATTCTTCCAATATTTGAAAAGATCAACTAAAAGAGATGGCTGGTAATAGAACTTCAGGGCAAACCCCAAGAGGGTTTTGATCCACAATCCCTTAAGGTGCCGTACATTTGTGTTTTCATTCATACCAGTGCCTTCAAATACTTGGCAAGTTTGAAAAATATTTTTTTTTTATTTCACACTAAAGGTCTCATTCAGAGAGGCACTTTACAACAGTATATCCTCTGTCACTCTTCTTGGGAGTCAAGAAATGGTGTGGCCTAATGAGGTGCTACGCGGGTTATCAACAGGATTGTAGGATGCACATCAATAGCTTTACATCAGAGGCAGACTTAAAAGACTTAAAAGAAAAAAAATTAGGTGAAGAGTTAGTGCTGTATGATACCATTTTCCAGGAAGTGACAGTTCAATAATAATACCAAATAAAAAATAAATAACAGAAGTAAATTCTTAATGAATGAGGTATTGTGCTCTTTCTGATTCATTTATGATGACTAAAGAAATTATTTCATCAATTAAATAGTTAGATATTTCTGTAATCTTCAGAGCTAACAAATAGTTTTAAGAAATTTAAAATAATTCATTTGAAGTAGTGTATGTAGACTATTTTCAAAAGATCTAAGGAAAACAGTAATGTTTATAAAAAGCAATAAACATATGTTTAATGTTTTAAATCTTTTGAAATGTGACCATGATGGAGCCAAAAATTATTATATATATTGTTTATTGTCACTCTGAAAATTCTTCCAAATTATTTCCTTTTTTCCTGTGGAACACACATGTCAGTATTTTTGCTTATTTGTCACGAACACTTGTGAATTAATTGCAGTTGGTCTAACAACATTGGAATATAATTTTCTGCGGTTTTTAATTAGTCTTTAGTACTGTGTATCCTTAGGTGACATATTAATTCAAAATTGAGCTTAGTCTGGTAGTTTGAAATCAAATGTGACCTTTTTGTCTATAATTAATATATTTTTAGGTAGAGCAAAAAGTAACAAGGGTTAATAAATCATAAAGTTCCTCTTAATGGTAAACAAATCTAATCACTCATCTTTTAGACCTAATACTTGATGAAGTCTTACATGGTAAAATATATACTGAGGCAGATTGGTTTACGATTAACTGCCTGAAATGATAAAATTAGATATTTTAATGTATAATTTTCACCATATCCCTGTCCTCTCTTGCAATTGGAAACTTTTCACTGAATTATTTGATTTTTGAAGTAATGGAAAAATTGAATTCTGAGAATGCAGTTTTGGACAAATCTGATGTTTCAAATGCTACGCCTGAAAATAGAGAGCGATTTGGTAAAAAATGTACTTGCGTTGTCAGGATAGCAGTAGGACTGTATCCCCCCTGATACATCTTTGCAGTTATAGGAAAAACTGAGATGTACAGCATAAACACATGAAAAACTTACAGTACTGAGACCAGATCAAAGCTCTGTCTTGCACAATATTGCGTTTGATCAATTATGTATACCTATAGAATAGTATAGAAGCAGGTAAGTATGTGTTAATAGCTCCATGCCTCCTTCCACTAGGTGTCTGAATCCACTTCCAAATTCACTGCTAACTGTTTTTCTATCAATAGGTCTAATTCATTTGCAGTCTAATTTTTTGTGAGATAAAGATTTTGGTTGTTTTGCATGTGTGACCCCCTAACTTCATTTAAAATGCCTTAATATTTGTCTTAGATAAGGCAATTAGTTAAGTTTTGCTAGATGACTTTCCCCATGACATATCACACATGAATTTCTAGATAGCCATCAAGCAGACTCCAAACCTAGAATTTCCAGGCTTATGAGTTGTGGCCAACAGTCTGTCAGATGCTTTTCTGTTAAAGGGAGTATATGGCATCTGGATTGGAAATAGTCTTTGGTAGTGCCTGAGGCCATGAAAACTAACTCGAAGATCTTCATGACATCATAGAATCATAGAAGTAATTTGGGTTGGAAGGGAGTTTTAAAAGTCATTTAGTCTAACCCCCCTAAAACAAGCAGGGACATTTCAGCTAGATTTGGTTGCTCAAAGCCCATTAACCTGGCCTTAACCACTTGTAGGGATGGGCATCTAGCACCTCTCTGGGTATCTTGTTCCAGTGTCTCACCACCCTCACAGGAAAGAATTTCTTTCCAGTATTGAATCTTAATCTGCCCTTTTACAGTTTAAAGCCATTTCCTCCTTGTCCCTCTCATTACAAGCCCTTGTTAAAAGGGCTCTTTCTCCAGCTCTCCTATAAGCCCAATTTGCATACTGGAAGATTCCCATGAGGTCTCTTAGAAGGCTTCTTTTCTCCAGTCTGAACAACCCAAATTACCTCAGCCTGTCCTCTTAGGAGAAGTGCCCCTTCCCTTGGATCATTTTTGTGGTCTTCCTCTGGATCTGCTTTTGGTGCTGGGGAGTTCAGAGCTGGATGCAGCATTCCATACGGTGTCACATGAGGGCAGAGTAGAGGGACACAATTACTTCCCTTAACCAGCGGATCACGCTCCTTTTGATGTGGCCCAGGATACGACTGGCTTTCTGAAAGTGCAGGTGCAGTCTGCTGGCTCATGTACAGCTTTTCATCCCCCAGCACCCTCGAGTCCTTCTCAGCAGGGCTGCTCTCCAGCCCACTACAGGTAGCTGTGCTACTTTTCCAGATGTTGAGGTGGTTGAAGTCCCCCAGTAGGAAGAGAGCCTTTGAGCATGATGCCTCCTGTAACTGGAGCAGGAAGGTTTCATCAATAATCATCCTTATCTGGTGGCCTGTAATAGACATCAACCACAAGTTCCCTTTGTTGCCAGTCTCAATTCTTACCCAATCAGACCTACACTGTTTTGGTTCAGTTACTTTGCAAAGTATTCCACCTTGGTTGTGTTCACATCTAATCAGGATTAAAATAAATCACTCTAAATAATGATTTCCTGTGAAAGATTTTGTTTTGTAAACCATACTGTGGTGAAAAAAAAAGCTTCAAAGGGAAACTTTTGGACAACCAGAATAGATTTGGAGTTTCCAAGTGGATTTAGATCTAAAGAAAAAAGACACATCTCTGTCCCTCAGCTGTACATCAGGACTACCATACATATGCACAGTCCCTATAGTATTTATGAAAAGGATGAACTATGGAAGGAACACTCAAAGTTCGTGTAGAAAATTGAATACACAGTTATATTCAAAAGAATTATTGGCATTTTACTTTCATAAATATGCATGCTTTTTTTTGGTATTTGTATCCATATATAAACATGTAAGTTGGATGTTAATGTTTTTTGTGATTACCTTTAGAAATTCAAATTTAACATACAAAGCACCGTTTCTCACCTACTTGTAAAAAAGCCATCCTTTATTTTTTTTAATAGTGCTGGCTTTGAAACTTGATATCATCTCAGAAGAACACAACTAATACCATGCTTTATCAGTTGAAGTTAACTTCATCCCTGGGTCTTTGAAAGCTTTTCAGAACAGTGTCTCACATTTCCTCTACATCATAATAGTTTTAAATCTAATTATTTATTTAGAGATTAATATAATTTGCTGTTAGAAACATACTTGTATTTACAATTTGAAATAATAATAGATTAGACTTGATGATCTCAAAGGTCTTTTCCAACCTAGTTCATTCTGTAGTTCTGTAATATTTAGGAACGCATATAATAAATTGTAGTCAGAGCAAATGAGAGTACTACTAATCATTTATATATGAATATATATTTGAGGTAAAAGTTATTAGAGCTGTTTCATTTCTGTCTGTATTTATCTTAATAAGCAAGGTAGCTTAAGGGGACGTGTGTTTTGGTTCCATTTCAGTGCAGCTGTACAGTTTAGAAGAAACTGCTTCTGAGTTGCTGTTGATGGGTTTTGATGCGAATCTCACAGCTTTCTCTCTAGCTGTGAGTACTCATAAACCTCACAGGCTGTGGTAAGAAGAGTAATTTGGATAAGTTAGAAATCCAGAGAAAACTGGCAGATGTGATATATTATTATAAGGAATTACAGCAGTCAGAAGGTTATGTATGAAGGAGAATGTCATGCATTTAAGATATATGTTGGTGTGTGTTGCTCTTTGGAGGTATGTACCTCGTGCTAGACACACAGAGTATTTTTTAATAGTTGTCTGATAATTTGGATGACCATTTAATAGAAAATTATTAGGCACAAGTTTGCCTGTATCTTAAATAAGTTCCTATTTATAGGAAACAAATGGACTTTTTCAATCTGAGTTCATCAGCAAGAGGGAAAGACTGATACACCATGTGGTAACACATGGTTACAAATGGTTTTGCACTTGGCTAGAAGAACTCACAACTGATCAAATTGAATAAACTGTGAGTTCTATTCTTTGAACACCCCATGAAGCCATAAAAAGTCTTTCTCTGTAAATCTATTGTGCATTAAAGGTGCGTGTTCCACTACCATATTTACAAATTAAACCTCAAGAAATAGCTTGAAAGTTCTTATCTTCTGAATAGAGTAGAAAATACCATTTGGGGTTCTTTTCCATACAAGGAATCGTGATCAAGCTGTATGGGTAGCCGGCTGAAGAATTTAGTACTCTTTCTTAATTTCATCATCAATATTTACAGCATGTTGTAAAGGATATGAATTATGGTGGGAGCACTAATTATTCAACAGAATTATTTAAAGTGTTTGTGCAAAAATTCTCGGTCTGTATCCCATTTATATTGTCTTCAAAATATGAAGATTTCATTTTGTGTTGGATTGCATTGTCCTGTTTCAACATATGTAAGCACCTTTCATTGAATTAAGAAAGACATAATATTAGCAAGCTTCTATGCATATATTATTTTATTAAAATGAGGAATCAATTTTCACAGCTATTATGTAAAATATAAAAAGAAAAAGTTGTTCAAGAAATTGTATAAAATTAAGAATGTTAATATAAATCTCCAGTATTTTTCTGAGTATAGAGATGTACTCAGAATTAGCCACAGAGAAATTCGACTGCATGTATGGTATGGAATTGAATGCAATGGTCTCTGTGTTATAAATCATAGGGACCTTTTTGTATTTTCAGCATTTTGTTCTGTAATTTGGTCTTAACACTACCTTGCTTGTGTATAGCCAAGGCACTAAGTTGAAATAGTACACTGTGCCAGTTTCCTCTTTGGTTGAGGGATGTGATGTATAGTCAAGCTGTGAGGAAAAGCAAAAATTAAAACAAAATATAAATGAGACAGATTGAAACACTGCAATGTTTTGGGCCTGAACTGTCTAAGTACAAATGCAGAATACAATTCTGTAAAACAGTCTTAAAAATTCTAGTTTTCATTAAGGTTGGATTCACCTCTGAATTCTCTGATCTGAAGCATTTTAATCATATGCATACACATCATAGAGTTATTTTTTTTTCTTGAAAGTACATTCTAAAACTTTATCAAAAGGAAGCACTGATAACATAGATGTATGTCTCAGTTTGTAGATGGAACTTTTCTACTTTCAAAATCAGATCTGTGGTGATTAGATATATTTTGCTGACATATGTGACTATCTGGCAGTCTCATTCAGTTATATTTTTTTCCAATTTTCTTTCTTTCACCATAAAAACCAAACAGTTTTTACTGCTTTGAGGAGAACTTTCTTGCTGCAGCACTGCACAGAAAGACATTTCAACATCAGCTGTGAAAAAGGAGACAGGAATATCAGATAAATTTAGTAGCTAGAATGGAAGAACAGAAGAAAAAAACACCATTAGAATATTAGAGTTCTAGCATAAAATGGTCTACATACTTTTCCATTTCCTGTATTGTGACATTCAACGGATGTAATACTTGAACTAGGTTCTCTGATACTTCTATTGGTTAAATAAATAAATACATAATATCTCGATAGAGCTCATGCAAAACTGCCACTGTTCTCAGACTTCTGTGTGTAAGCAGCCCCCAGGGTGCTTCAAAAATATAACATTCTGTGTTGAAATCAAATTCTTTTAATAATCCACAGTGTTCCATCTTGATGCCATCTTTTTGCTATCTCTAATTCATGAAAGAAAATTTCAACCACACAGACTACTTTAAAATACTCTTTATACTTAGTTTAATAGTGAGATGTTAATTTTCAAATTTGTGCTGTTAAAAGAAAAGAAGATGTTGAAAATTAGTAACCTGGAGTTTTGTTCAAAACTTGTAATTTTAGAGTAGTTTGTATCATATAAATTGACCTCCTCCATGGATGCTGCTGTGCTGAATAAGAATCTTTAACTAAGAGGTAGCAGTCATTCCTCTTTACTAATAGCACTAAATTGGTTGGGTGTGTTGATCTGCTGGATGGTAGAAGTGCTCTACAGAAGGATCTGGACAGGTTGGATTGATGGGCCAAAGTCAGTTGCATGCTCAACAAGGCCAGGTGCCCTAAATTGTGTTTAACCTGGAGAAAAGGAGGCTCAGGGAAGACCTTGTTGCCCTCTACAACTAGCTGAAATGGGGTTGTAGTGGGGTTGGGGTCCGTGTCTTCTCCTAGATAACAGGTGACAGGATGAGAGAAAATGTCCTTGAGTTGCACCAGGGAAGATGGATTGGGTATTAGGATGATTTTTTCACAGGAAGGGTTGTAAAGCACTGAGACAGACTGCTCAGGGAAGTGGCGGAGTCATCATCCCGGGAAGTGTTCAAAGAAACTGTGGGCACAGCACATGAGTACATGGTTTGATGGTGAAGGTGACAGTAGTGTTTCTAGGCTGATGGTTGGAATTGATGATTGTAAAGGTCTTTTCCAGCCTTTAAGGTTCTGTGCTTCTAATGCTGTGAATGCAGGTGATGAGGTGACTTTGGCAGTTAGACACACTATTGCCTTCTGTTTTCATAAGATTTTCAGGCACATCTGGACATGTTTTTATATTCCTTATTTTTCATTAGTTTGGTAAAATGCAGTTGAGCACATTTTCCTTTTGACAAGCAGCAAAGTAATATTGTAAACTGAAACACAGGGCAGTAGACACTAAATCACAGATACATTGTTGTATCCTGGAATACACAAAGGCCAAGTCCTGAGTCTAAAATAATTTTGTGAAGTGGGATAATGAACTGTGGGGAAACTGCAACTTTCCCAACTACTGCACTCAGCTAGAATGTAAACTGGAGAGAGAATTCATTCCTGCTGAAAAAGACCAAGAAATCTATTGAGATTGTAAATTTCTTTTTAAATTACTACTCCTAAGAAAACTTGGAATTTTAATTCCAGATCCTACAATAAGAACTGGACTGGGGAAACAGGGTAGAATAGTACAGATCTATAATCATAAGCTATGATTCAGTAGTTCAGAATAATAAATAATTTTTCTAACTTCATGTGGATTAAAGGTTTAGTATAATGAGATGAAGAGGGAAAAGGAGCAAACAATAGTTTGATAATAGTTTATTACTGTCATTTTAGAATAAGTAAAATATTCCTGATTTTTCTAGTTCATAGAGATTAATTACTATCAAAGTGTATTTACCTTTGTATTGTACAAAATCTTAGGTTGCCATAGTTGCTTGGGTAAATTAAAATCAGAAAATATGGGCAATCTATAGCAGTCTCTCCTCTTTTATGCCATTTTATCCTAATAGCCCTGAAATGCTTTATGAACCTCAAAAAGGGAGAATGTAACCTAATGCAAAGTATTTGCTCCCTAGAACAAAGAAACTGTAAAATTACATTGGTTTTTTTCTGCTCTTGGCATAGAATGTGCCACACCATCCCTTACAAAATCAACTTCATGAAAATAAAAAAAAAAATCAGAATCTAGATAAACTTCAGGAAGTTTTAAGTAAAATGAGGGAACCGAGTGAAGAAATCAAATGTTAAAAGAAACATGCTGTTAGCTATAAAGAGCACAGTGTAATACTCAAAAAAATAATAGTTGATATCTCAGTCTAAATCAACCTCTTGAAGGGAATAAAACCTGATGTAGAGCATCTATGATGCCTAATACTGTAAATAGAAATGATGCCTAAAAATATGTCTGGTGTCTTTGAAAAATAGTCTTTTTAGAGTGTCTTTAACATATTTTTTCCTGATGTCATCTTCTTTCTTAAGAAATCATCTTCTGTCTCAGGAAATGACATTGTATAAATGGATCTCACTGGTCAGGATTAGTTTCCAGTATTGAAGAATGCATTAATGTTCCAGAACAACTCAGTTTGGGTGCTTTGAACATTTACTCCGAGTCTTTACCTGTGCTATTTATTGTCAGTTATATACATTTATTTTCACATCTTGGACTTAGTTTCTTCCACAGCCTTTGTTTACCACTATGGATAGTGATTGTAGTCCTTCTCAGATGTTAGGTTTGGGAAGGTTAAACAGAATAAATATTTTCAGCCTTTTCAGTTCATAAACACAGTACTTAATGTATACATTCTGGTTGTTTAGTTCATATGTGCATGACTCTGAATTTTGCATTTTTACATTTGATTTCATTTAGTTATGTGCTGTTAAAGTAGTTGACTAACTCATAAAGTGGTTCCTGAAAGAACTTTCATGGTTTATATCTGTTGAAAATATCAAAATTTTGTAAGCGAGCTACACTGATACACTCCATTTTAAATGACTCATTAAGGTTTTACAGAAAGTCCACCTTATTTAAGGAGCTCCACTAGAAATCTTGCTTCAGACTGTAGACATATTCTTCTCTATATCATAATTCTTCTCTGCAGTCCCATCTTCAACTTAACTTTCTCTGGAGCCAATGTCAAATCTATCACATTTCTGGTTTAAAAAAAAACTATTTAGCTCACTTTGAATCTGTCAGATTGCCATCACAGAAAATGGCAAATGGCAAATATGAAAATCTCCTTCTGGTATGTTTTTTTTTCCTTTTACCATGTCCTTAAATCTTTTTTTACTTCAATATTTGCTGAAGTCTTGTGTCTTTCATAGATTCATCCCAAAGCTTAAATAAAATTATAGTAGATTTCTTAATATATTACAGTTACAGGAGATACATACTACTGAATTAGTCTTTAAACAAGGAGCTTATCAATGATTCTGTTTCATGATCCCTACTACATCTGTTGAAATTAGAAAAATAAAAATAAACAAAAATGCCTACTCTAGTCTATAACAATATAGTACTTAGATTTAATATGTTTTATTTAGAAAATTATTTCCCGTTTTGTACAATTTCTAGAATGAAAGATTGTTGGAAGGAGTGGAGTTTGAAAAAGAGCTGCATGCCAGCCACATAATGTGTGACAAATAGGTGAGCTGAGGCTCCAGGTTAAACCCACATGCAATGAGTCCTATAGAACATCCACTCTCTATGCATCCATTTATCATGGATCACAGAACTCTTTCCAATCCTTACAAAGAAAGTGTTGACTAAAACCTCACTCTGTATGTTGTTTGTTTCCAATTATCACATACAACATAACATGAAGTTATGACAAGCACATTACAGTTATAATGTGTCAATAAACTATACGCCGCCGTGTAATTGAGCATATGCATACCTAAAACAAAGTTGCAAACTGATATGAAAACAAAATAAATGCCAAAGTAATTCCAGTGAGCATCTCTACCATATGTAAACCTCAGCAAGTTTTTTTGTGGAAATACTCTAAAAAGAAAATGTGTTTGCCATAATCTGTGATTAATTTCAACTTGTGTTTGTAACTAATCCACTCAGACTGCCTCCCATCTTATGTACTTAGTGACTTAGCAGTGACTAAGTAGTTTATTTACATTAAAATCTGTTCTCTCACCTAAGCCCCTAAACAACATGATGAGTTTGCAGCATTTTTAAGAGCAGATACATAGTTCTGTTTTATGTTTATTCCCTGGATACAATTTAATATTGATTTAAAAACCCAGAAATTCTCTTTCACTCAAATATGAACATGTTTCATTTAGAATAAAAAAAATCCTAAGCAATACAAGAAATAACTGTTAAGAAGCCTAAATTTACAGAAGATATGCATCTAGTTGGTGAGTTTAAAACATCTAAAGTATTAAATTTCCAGTCCTTAAAACAAAACATATGTTTAAATGCATTATACAGCAAAATCAAGATTAAAACCTAGGATTTTTATTCTTCGTTGATTCTCTGGGACTTACGTTTTTTTTATTGTAGAAGTTTCTAAATAGCTGTCATTTGCTAACTTAATGATGGTTGGATTTCAAGAAATTAGAGTAGTTATAATGTAGCAGCTCCAGGTAATATCTTGAAAATGCTGGGGTTTAGGAACTGAGGTCTAACTTCTGTCAAATTAGAATTTACAACAGCTTTAAAAAAAAAATCACTGAAAGCGCTGTATGTGCTATCCATTTCATTTATTAATTGTGACTCAAGAAATTCACATATTTCTGAATTCAAATGAAAAATATCATGTGCTTTAACTTAACACATATGGTAATTCTTTATGCTAACATATTTTCAATAAAAATATTAGGATTGCAGTAGAAAATGCGATAATTTTAAAAGGTGTTCCATTTTCTCCATAATTTTCTCCAGTCATAATTCTGTCTGCAAAGGTATTTCAGAATTCACAGTTTTTATTGCAGTCCTATTTACATGAGTATGTAACAAGAACTATGCAATAATCAACATAAAGTTCTTGCTGATATAAAGTGTTTGCCTGTCATAGCTGTGTCAGTTTCCTGTTCTGTTCTTAAGCACTGAGTTTGACAGATATACACTCTGTGCCATTAGTGGCTTGCTCTGAACTGTATAAAGGTGAAGCTGCCACATTAATTTGTTTCAAAGAACTTCCAAACTTGACTATAACACTGTAATATATCTAGAAAAAAAGATACTGCAATTGTGAATACACTTTAAAAACAGCACTGCTTATATAGTTTAAGGAGAAAAAATACAGAAACTTATTTTTTTCTATTTGTATATTCCTTCTGTAAGTTGTTTTCCCATTTTGTGTTATTGTAAGTGTGAGAGCGAACAGCAGTGTAGATATTCAATGTGAAGTAATCTTTTACTATTGACTTCTAACATTTAAATAACATTTATATAAATGGTGTAGATTTCAGCTACTATGAATCAGACTTATAACTGTATTCATCTGGCCTTTTGGAAAGACTTGAAATTTCTGTATTTAAAATGAAATGGGTCCATTCTTACCTCATTCTCAGGCTCTTAGGTAGAGTACAGCAGCAGGAATTATACAACTGATAGGGAAGGATTATTCATAAGAGAATGTCAACCCAAAGAAAGCATTAAATACACTAAAATCAGCATTGATGTGGGAGATTGAACATGTTTATAAGGTTATGCTTTTATTTTTAACACTTTTATTTAAATCTATTCATCTTGTCATTTGATAGCAAATTTCACTGAGGAATTCCTCACTGCTTTGTATTAATCTCTGCTTTATATTTATCATATAAAGGTGTTTTGTTGTAATTACAGAATATATTTTGTCAAGAAGCCACATATCTGTAGTAATCTAAAGAATCAAGACACAGGAATAAAACAGAGGAGCATTTCAGTCTCCAAAAACTTTAAATTCTGATGCACGATAACTTGTTACAAAATTTGGAAAATTGTCTTAGGATATGGACATCAGGCTGTTTTGCAGAAGAGAGAGAACAGCTGAAATATTCTGTCTTGCTTTTCTTGTTGAAGTCTTAATTAGGTTTACATTCACTTACTCCCTCTTCTGATGTAGCACTACCTCATACCAAATTATGAGAGCAACATCTGCCAACAGTTTTGTCTTCACAGCACTGAGCTACTGGATCAAAACTGTATCTTGGAGAGCTTTACTATAGGTATCCTAATTTTCTGCCCAAGTTAGATATTAGTTTTATAATATATAAGAGGTAGGTGTTCGTAAGCAGTAAGTGTCATTTGAAGAAATAAATTACTTGCATTAACCTCTTATTTGGCAATGATGTAAAAAGCAATTTTTTTCCTCCACTGAAAAAAGTGTCTGAAATCTTCAAGATATTTAAGATATGTCTGTATAACATCACTGTCATAATAGCAGTATATGACTGGGAATAAAATTTGAATAATTTTTATTTTATCACAGCTTTTAATATAATTTTAGCTTGGAGGAGAAAAAGGAATTAATGTGAATGTATTTAGTATTTTAAGTTTACTTTATTGTAAATATTGTAAACATTTGTGTTCCCAAGTGCTATAAAAATTATTTCAGTTTCCGTTTAGGAAAAAGAAATCAATAAAGGAAGTCAGACATAACAAATGACAATTTCAGGCACAGTGACAGTAGATAGACCTGGGTGCCTTATATTCACAGACCTTTCAATCAAGCAATATGTGTACTGCAGTGGAATAAACTGAAGACACTCTAGCAGCCAAGTGGACTTTGATCACTTTTGTTCATAAATGTGACTCATATTTCAGTAGGCACTTTTTTCTAAGCTACTGATCTTCCCTAAACTTCACAGTGAGTGCTCAGTGAACTTAATGGAGCCTTTACTCATTCTGCAAACAGACATTAAATACTCATGCTGGATCACACTGGGGTTTTTTTTCTTACATATCAGATACTGTCTCTTTGTTGCAGTTTTTGTTTCTTTTGTTATTTTGTCCAATGTCCTTTGCATTCTACAGAAAAAAAATGAGATGGAAGATGAGTTCTTTTTGTAATCACAGTGCTTTCATTAGTTCAGTTTTACAGCAGAAATGAAGTTTGGAAATACTAATTTGCCTGCATTTCTTTGTTTTATGGTTTTTGTTCATTCATCTTTCTTGATGATTACTCCTATGCTTTCTGTTGATTGCATGGCAATTAAGATACTTTGTAAAATTAAACATGATAAATACACTGTCATAAATCTCCCTAGTTTTCCAAAGAGAAAGCTAAGAAGAGTGTAGTTTTTTGTAACAAGAATACATGGCATAGTAGAGACTGCCTTATTCTTTTGATGGTTTGTAATTATAGGACTGCAGCCATGTAAACAATGTGGTGGTAGAAATTAATGAATAGCCTTTGGTCGTGCGGCTCTTGTGCCAGTTCGGTCTCACTGGATCTAAGATGTGACCATTATTTGTTATTAATTTTTTCCCAGATAGGGGCATAATGCGTGGGCTCTGTGTATGTTACATGTTCTGTGTGTGAAATGAAGGCATGTGGGAATGTGAGTGTTTCCAACCTGCTGATGTTATGTGAGACAACTGCAAAAAAAAGGAGAGGGTCAACCTTGGTCCACTGTTCTCTGTGTTGCCTGTTCAGTGTGACCTCTGGAATGGGCTGTGCCTACACTGCGCCCAGGTTTTACATAAAACAAAAACAAAACCAAAAAACCTAGGAAAGAAATAATATTTGACTTGAAGAGGTATTACTTGAAGGTGTAGTCAAAGCCCTAGTTTGCTCCTGCTAGATCTGCTTTGTCATTGCCTTTTCCAGTTGAGCTGACTGGGTCCTTTTTCTACCTCTCTACTAGTCAGAGCAGCTGTTGACCCATGCAGAACACATACTGTGCTTCCCCCTCCAAGGATGAAAAGCAGCTTTGTTTGCTGTGTTGTCTCAGGTCTCCCAGAGGCATCATAACTATCAGAGGCAGAGTACTACCCTGAAGTTGTGGGAGTAGTGCTTCCTTGCTACACCTTTTTTGGCTTTTTTTTTTAATGCTACAAGAACTGTAAATGATGTTCCTTAAAACATCCTCATCTCTAGTTTCTCTAGGGAAAACTCTAAAAAAATACATTTCATGTGGTCATTTATAGCAAGAAGTACCAGTTTTAAAAACACAGCATGGATGAAACAGGTAAAAACTGAATCTTTTTGCTTGCAGCAGAGAGGGGTACTGAAAATCACTCTAAAAGAGATATTAAAAAAATAAAATTGGTTTAGATTTTATGCTCTCTAGGAAGTCACCTTAGAAATGACTTTCTGAAACACTATCTTGTCTCCTGCCTCCTTTATGTTAATTTTGTATGATAATCCCTGGGATTCAAATCCCAGGGAGATAGTTTTTGTTCCTTTTATATTCATTTGAGATCATTAATTATATCAACACTTGCTCTTTCCTTGGCAGCATCAAACATGTATTGTAATGAGTCATTACAATGTTTTACAGCAATAGTCATCACAGAGAATTACCATTCTATGCATTATCAGATTTCTAAAAATTTGTGAGGTTGTGAATATTTACTTAATAAAAGAGGGTTGCCAAGAAAATACAAATACTTCAATAAGTATTGTATTATAAGCATTAAATTTTAGGGATATAAGTATTAAATAATACTTAATAAGTATTACATTTTAGGGATATATAAATAATGATTTTGAGAAACTAAGAATAACTTTTGCTTTATTCATATTTTTATAGTGTACTTCTCTTTGCTTTTTCAGTAATTAAGTCTTATGACATTCCAGAAAGCATAAATCCTGCTGAGATGTTTAGGTTTGGTGCAAACTGTTGATGTACAAACAAAATTTAAAAAAAAAAGAAAAAAATACACCCAGAATCATAATAAGCTGTTTTGCTTTTACCTTTGAAAGAAAATTGGATAGTAAAGTAGTATGATGTGCTGAAACTGTTCTAGCCTTGTTGTTAACTAGAACCTCCTTTTGAAATTCATTGCCTTCAATTACATTTTTAAAAGAATTTTAATTATGTGCCTGAAAAGAATAAAGATGCTTCAGGCTCCATTTGTTTATCGTGGAAGGCCTGAAAAAATGAGGACAGAGCTTCCCAGCTCAAGCAGGGGTTACAGAGAGAGAGAGATGACTTTTAATTCGACAAGTTCAGAGAGATTTCTTAGTTTGACGCGCACAGCAGGGGGTCTTTGAGTGCCTGGCAATACTTCAGCATTCTGAGCTTTGAAAGTCTTTCCCTGCAGCAGAAATTGTATCAAAAGCCAGTGATAATATTCCCTGCAAGGTAAAGGACCCTATTGAAGATTTCTAGAGCTGTTTATTTATTCATCACAGTTTTTTCTTTTAGGACGTATAAGACGTATAGGTAAAAATTCACACAGATGCTAAGAAAATGGAATAAATAAAAAAAATTAATGGGGACCTCTCATTAATTGTTCAATTTTCCCTTAAGTTTTCCGTAGGCCACGTTCACCTATAAAATTTCCTGTCATTCCCTGCCATATATTCTGCATGCAGTCTTCCCTTCAAATCTCAGCTTTTCCTCATTTTTATCAGAATTATAATTTTTGTCTGCCTTCTACCACCAGCTGAGCACATAAGATGTTTATGGCCATTTCTTTCCACTAAACCCTTAAAGTGATTGATTAATTTTATGGAAGAACATTTTATTCCATAGGGGTCTTTTTAAATCTTACTTTTAAAGTAGATTTGAGATAGCTATTTCAAAGCCAAGGTTAAAGTGTCATTTATATTCCGGAGATCAGACTTTTAATGTTTTGACATTACGCTTATTTGAAAAGTATACACTGGTTTGGTTTTGTTTTGTTTTGTTTCTGCAGCAGAGCTGGGACTGTGAGACTACGCCAACCTTTCCCTTGTGTAATGTCAATGTCGGCTATCACTTTGGCAGAATCACCCAGCTCAGTGAAGACAGAAAACCCCTCCTTTCCTCCTGTTTTTCATCTGCTGGTGGCATTCCAAGTGACCTTCCCTCATAAATATTGGTGAGTGACCGCATGGGGAAAGCAGGTCCTGCGTGCAAAGAAACTTGTTTCAAAAAGCTGTGTCGACCTGAGGGGTTTCCATTTTCTCAAAGTTTCAAAAAAACCCACATGTGCAGGTGTTGCTTGGGGAGGGTGGATTTTCCCTTCTTTAAATAATAACTTGAGTTATTTAACATCACTGATTTATCTAGACTTATAAGCATTTATAGAACACTCTCATGTGCTAACTATTCAAACTATAGGAACCAGCCTTTCAAAATACTGCTCTACAGAGTGAAGTATTTCCTGAGAGCACAAAAGATTTTTCCTCTCTTGCTGTTCCTTTCTCATGGTTAAGAGGTCTGGAATGCTATAAATTTATCGTAACACCCCAAATATGTCAAAATGAAAGTTTCCCAAGTGTAGGAATTAAGGAAGATAATTAGAGGCCTTTTAATTCTTTCTGGTTTGGGAAGTATGCCTAGAGTGAAATCACAGCACTGCAGAAATTCTGATACCTTCAGGGCAGTCCAGGGATGATGTCATAATTTTAGTAGTTCCATAAGGCTAAGTTCCATAGTTAGTACTGAAAAAACTTTTCAGGTCATTTGAGGCTATCACAGCAGATTTACCCCACTTGAGATTAAGAGATTTTCAGTCTTAAAACCAGATGTGTTGATAGTGAAATAGTCACCCATGGCTCAGAAATATTTACAGTATCATAAAACGTAACAATATAAAATACAGGAACAGATACTGAAAAATATTTAATCTTTCTTGGAACAGTTTGGAAGTTGTAAATATGTGCAGAATATAAGGCTACAAATTATTTAAGTGTTAGTTACACATATTAAAACGAAGACATGGACAGGAAAATCAGTTAGCTGTCATTCAGTATTAACTATGTATTGCAACCATCTCCCATTCAGACAAAAGTGATGTATCATTTATGACTATATGATATGTAATGTTAATTTTTTTCTTTTTTTTTTTCCTTAACCATATGGGAACTTGAAGTATGTCAGTTTAAATGACTAGAGCATCTTCAAAAGAAATATTAATGGGAGCATTATGGCATCAGCCTAATAAAATAATGCCCTATGATTAATGGAAAATTTTCAGGAAAAGGAAAGGCTGGTGTACCTATTATATCTCTTTTTGTGTTTAAAGAGTGAAACAGTTGTGCTATTTATAAGTTCCTCAAGTATGTCTTAGAATTGTCACTAATTTCTGTGACTACTTGTAATCAGGGGAGAGAATGAAGAGAAAGAGGGGAAGAAGTGAGTGGAATTCCGTAAATGTGTATGCTCTATCAATGTTCTTTCTTTGTTTCTGTATCAACTTATGTGATGGAGTCGTGACTACTTAGTCATTTGGGGGTTTTATTTGGGTACAGGTAAACAAGGTAAATCAGCATCAGGAGCTGTTTTGAGGATTTGTGTGAATCTCTTAGAACCGAAGTAGGTCTTCAGTCTTGGATGGGATCATCATAATAACAGCTTCAAAAAAAAAAAAAAAAAGAAATGCATGAATACACTTGCTACAGCTTTTTGTCTCATAACATTGCAGTACTCAAACCCACACACTGTAGCATTTAGTTTGGTCACATATGACAGTAAGGCTGCATACCATTTAAAATAGGAAGCAGTAAGAGAGAGCATTCATCTTTTGAGAAAGACCTCCTTTAACTGTGTTTCCATTTTAAAGTTCCCTATCAATTAATTTTTTATATCTTTAGAGGATGTTTTATCAATTTACTGTAGCTTTATGGAATAACTTGCTGTTTGATCAGACTATGATATTTTGCATATGTAGCTGCTTTCTTTTAAAATGGGCAGGACAGAACTATGCAGTCCAACAATTAAGGATCTTGATTTTGTTCTTCTTTCCATGCCAGATTCCAAGTGTGGGCATACAGTTCACAACTCATTATTTTAAATTAAGATGACATTTTTTAAAATCTTGCAAGACCAACTGGTATACTAATAGCAGGTAATTAGGTGATTATAAGGTCTTTAGGTACGACAGCAACTGCTTTGTCCTCACAAGGAGAGTGAAGAATCTTTGGGGAAGTTAGGATGTTACCTGAAAGAATCAAATATAACCATTTATCAGTACATAACATATCTGTTTTATTAAAAAAGGTGGCTTTTTTAATTTTGACTACATCCACATTAGAAAGAAGTGACAAAGTATGCAAAAAATTTGTAATATTATTTTTCCTGGTTTAATATTTTTATACAACCATGTGCTTCAGTGTAATCCACCAGATGGTTCTAGATTCAGTAATTCACTGCCTTTATTGCATTTTGCACATATTTGATATTTTCTTCAAATTTGATATTTTATAAAGGGTAAAGGGCCTTAATTAAAGAAATGAGAGGCATACATTGATAAATAGATTAAATATTGTATCAATTTAAATATTTCCTCTATGTGAACAAAGTGGAATTAAACACATTTTGGTAGTAACCTATTTTGTCAGAGTGGGCATAATCCACCTCTGATTATTTTATTGTTTTTTCTTAAAACCTCAACTATTTATCAAGAGTTTGGTTAAAAAATCCAGTGTGAATTCTAACACAGAACTTTTAAAGCCAAGTTTACCCTTGGGAAGCATGTAGCTCTGAACATTAATGAAGACATTTCCGTGCAACTAGGTTCAAATATCCATTGAATGTGCTCAGTGCATCAACTTCCACAAATATAAACTGTCATTAGTCTTAGAGAGTGTTGCTCTCCTGTAAGGAAATGACTTTGCTGTAAAATAATGCACATTCTTCTTTCAATCTTTATGGGTTTTCTTAGTTTTGGTTTGTTTGGGTTTTTTTGTATCTAAACTCTTCGGAGTCTGATGAAACTGGGATCATAGAGAAGTGGAATAGTCTGCCAACTAGTAAAATCATGATGTTTGAGGAGGTAGAACTAATAAAGTTAGCTCTGTTTTCTTTGTACTCTAAGGTCACCAATTTCAACTGCAACCCTGATCTCCCTATTCCCCTTATTACCTACTCTCTTTGCCTGGGAAACAATAGAGCTGTGCTTAGTCTGCAGCTCCCTGAATGCTGAGTAGCCCAGCCATCTCCTATCCACATTCCCCTCCCTGGGGATATTAATTTAGATCTCCATCCTTGAGACTTCTAAGGGTCTTAATTATCTTTAAGACTTGCTGCTTTTCTCCAATTTGCTTAACACTTGACAATCACCCAGCTAAAACATTTCTGGGTGAAGGGAGATAGGACATACATACAGACTGCAGGTTTAGCCTTAGCTAAGGCTAAAATATGCAGGCATTAAAAAAGATACAAGAAATAGCTGGGATCCCCATGCTGAGATTGGGATTAAGAGACAGCTCAATTAAAAAAAAAGTTTCCACAATTTTTTGTTGGTTTTTTTTTTAATTAAACAGCAAGTTTTTGTGAATGATACTATAATTCTTAATTCCTTTTTAGATATTTTGTTTGTTCAAATAGCAGCTAAAACAAAATTATTCTTCCTGTCCAAGGTTTTTAAATTGAAAAGTATGTTAAAGTGAATTACTGAGGTTTACTTGAGATTTTAGTGATTATTTAGCTATGTTGTCCCAAATGCTCATGTAAAAGTCTAATTAACCAATAAGAATTGAGAAGACTTGGTAGTGATTGTTTACATTAAATTTTCAGAGATGAAAGAAATTAATAAATAATTCTAAGTCATAAAATATATACATAAAATCACAAAAATGCTAGTAAATACTTGAATAACATCTGCAATTCCTCAGACCTGTCATAAAAATTAATTTTAGCTAACTGCTAACAAAATAGAAGAAATTATATGCACATATGACAATCATGAACCCAAGTTATTCCTTTCTAAGGCAAATATAATTTTGACTATATGATTTGTTTGAGTACAAGGAAAACTTTAAAATCTGAATGGTGGTGTTATTTTCTCTATGAAAATATGAGGCAGTCTAAGTTTACTCCTGTGTAAAGGAAGTAAATGAGAGGGCTCTGAAGAGATGCCAAAAGCCTTTTGAGTGACAGCATATAGGAAGCACAAGCTCTTCATATGGTAATACTTTCAGGTAATTCAGTCGCTGTCTGATCTGCTATTCAAACATCCAGGTCAAAGTTATTATGCATATATTCTTGTTACTTGGTTACAATTACACAGCAAAGTTAAAATAAAGCCATCGTTATTCAGATGTCTCTTTGCAAGAGGAGGGAAGAAAATATTTCATAAATTTGTTTTCTGTTGTTTCTCTTTTTGCTTTCTATATTATGTCAAAAGAAATTTATTCTTATTTTAATTTTAGTTCCGACTAAATGCACTATTAACTAAAGATTTGTACTTATGAAACTGTGAATTTATGATTTTATGGTGACTTTAATAAGAGACTTGTGTATGAGTGCCACAGAGAATGATGACATCACCTAGGTTTCAAGCATCTGCTACTTGGACTGTCACCCAATTCTGTATTATATGCTGTGGAATAAGTGACAAGTTTCAGCATAAAATGCTAAAAGGAGTTGTGCCTTAAGTGTGGGGAAAAGAGATGTGCCACAAATCTCATCGTTGTGAGCTACCAAGAAGCATCTTTGTCAGAGCAGGAGTTGCAGCTGACTAAAAGTAGAGTAAATGTGAGAACATTCACAAGGTTAAGGGTGCCCATATTAATAACTAAAGCTTTAGCTCAGTTGCCATTCCTAGCCTTAGAATTCTGTCCATGCTATGTCAGTCTGTGCATCTCTGGTGGCAGGCATTGGCTGTCTGACCATGGGATCGAAAGGGAATCAAGCTTCTGACCAAGTTCCATTTAGACACTCCGTCTAGACACCATTCTTAAAGAAGTCTCCTCTGTTCATCACTAATGTTAAGAAACTTTAGGAAATTGAAGGGAATAGAAGGATTAGAGGGAGCATAACTGCAGCCTTGTGGTTGGTACAGTCTCCATAGAGAAGAAGGGAGAGGTCCCAGTCTCAGTCTTAAGGACTGTTCATGCATATTTTACTGAATAGTCATTGGAAAAAGACCTTTCAACTTAAGAGATTGGCTTTTTGTAACAGAGAAAATGTTGACTTTATGAAGGTTACCTGAAACACTCATAAAATAGAACTAAGATTGTATTTGGTTTTGTATGTTATAGATACAAGCCTTTAAAGGAAATACAGTTTTTCAACTTTCTTTTTTTTTCTTTCTTTTAACTTTACTGGTAAGAAAAAAAAAGATATCTTCTATATCCTACAGTGCACTTTGTTTCACATGAATCCAGGGATTCATGTCAGGGACATGAATCATTCAATTATGGCTTTTTTTTTTCTTCAGTACTCAATCTCTTTCTGTCAGGTATACAGCTTTTCTATTCATGCTTTTCTGTTAGCTTCACAAAATTATGGTTAAAAGACATACTGGACCCTTGACTGTGTAAAATTTGCTTAAAGAAACTTTACCTGTACATTTTCAAAGTGGTCTGGCAATACTCAGATTTGCTGTGAAGTAATTCCTGTGACTCTTTGGTGTAAATGACATTCTGGTTTTGAATACATGCTGGTTATCCATACCAAAAAGAGCAAAAGATATGTAAACAAATAGAATGTAATTAATAGGCAAAAATGAGGAATTTAATGCCAAGGAGTTGTGGTTTTTTCAGTACCAGTTGTTGCTTTTATTCCTGGTAACTTCTGATTGACATAGCCATTGCTTTACTGTTAAAGCAAAATGAATGGAGCATCAGTTTGCACTTAGACTTTTGAATCATCAGTGAGCTGTGACCAACTGACAGCAACCAGCAACCAAACTGAAGGTTTGCCAGCCAGCTGCATCTACATTAATGAGTTTCTTGCATGGTTACATATTCAAGCAGTCTTAAGCAGATCTCAGAGATGAAGATACTTTAAAAGAATTATATTCTTTTACTGTCCCACTTCAGCGACTTGCAAGGTTCTCATGGTTTACAGTTTTATCCATCTTTGTCTCTGTTAGGCTATACACAATTGTGTTACCACATTTTATAGTCCTAGCTCAGGAACTGAATATAAGATGTGCTAAGGTAACATTAGCACTTGCAGACATAAAGGACTAAATCATAAAGGTCTTCCTCTCTATTGTGCAATATACGTGAACAAATTTTCACCCCAGTAATTTTAAGCATGAATTTCCGCATATCTGTAAATCGGATTAGCCCTCAATCAAATTCTCTATTCTGCTAGTGCTAGATTTCTCTTATCTCCAATGCAATCCAGTTTGTGTATGCTTGCACAAACTCTCTGGGCCAGTATAAGAGGGAAATTCAGACAGACACAACAGGAGCCAGATTCTGTCTTCATGGCCAAATAATAGGACAAGGGCTAATGGCTTTAAATGTAGAGAGGATAGGTTTAGATTTAGATATTCAGATATTAGGAAGAAACTCTTTACATTGAGGGTGATGAGGTGGTGGAACAGGTTGCCCAGAGCCCAGAGAGGTTATGGACTCTGCATCCCTGGAGGTGTTCAAGCCAGGCTGGACTGGGCTCTCAGTAACCTGGTCTAGTGAGAAGTGTCACTGTTCATGGCAGGAGGTTTTGAACAAGATGATCTTTAAGATCCCTTCCAGTCCAAACCTATTTCTCTACCTTAGAAAAAGAAAGAAAAAGGCTGTTTCCCTCTCAGTTAAATTTTAAATATACTCACACGTCAGGTAAATAACAATTCAAAATTCATTCCTACTAAAGATCTTTATCATGCTAGCAAAGAAAACATGCTTTGGCAGATGGGGACTGGTCAGAACCATATAAGGTTATAGATATACTTTATGCTTTACTATTTTCTGATGCCAATATTAATAGTGATTTTTTTAAATATATAATTGATTTGTAGGTTGGCATGAAATTCTGAAATTAATTGTACATATCAATCAATTAAAAAGACAATAATAGAAATGGGTAATTTTGTCTTCAGGGCTAAATGAGCTATCACTCTGGTTTAAAATTTTAAAAACTATAGATAGTAAATTTGAACATGGTTTTGAACACTGAGGAATCTATGGTTTGTTTCAGATTTGAAAATTCACTTAGCTCCATGAAAAGCCTCAAAACCATTGTCAAGTTTTTGCCTCAGATGATACATTAGTAAATGTTACATTCATAGCAAACTAAGGTCCCAGTCTTGAAGCTATCCTAATTCCTTAAACACTTCCATGCAGGCAAAGTAGTTTTCAGCTTGTGGGCAGTTATAAATGCAAGGCCTTTGCTCTACTGAGAAGTGCCCTTACTGTGTTAGGGCAGAGCTGTACCAGGGGAATACTGAGGTCGAAGTAGCTTCAGGCATTGGTAAATGCTAAGTTACCAGCAGCTGAACACTTGGAGGATGTATTTTCCCATCCAAGTGTTTCTTTACTTTCTAACAGGAGAGGAACTGGATTCAAATAAATGCATTTAATCTTTTTTTTTTAAAAAAAGACATTAAAGAATAGAAATGTCCACAAAAAAATTTTTTTTTCTCTGGAAACCCCTATAAATGTTTTTAAAGGAAACAGTAAGAACTGACCAGTTCTTACTGTTTCCTTTAAAAAAGAAATTAGCTGATAATATCGTGGGAAATATTTGTGTTAAAGGTCACATTAAACAAAAGTCAAATCTAGACTATCTGAGAAGTCTGGAGAAGATGTTTAATGCAAATTTTTTGTGGAAAAAAGATGTGTGTCACTGCAGGTCATCTCTGAATATTCTTGTAGGGGTTTCTCTGTTGGATATGCAATCTCAGCTAAATGTTTTGAAGAGGAGGAATCAAATAAATTGCCCTATTTTGGGTCTTTCTCATCTGTATACAGTTGTGCAGCTCTAGTAGACCTGAAAATTGCCCAGAGACAAACTTAAAAAATAGAGTGCTTTTGAGGCAGAAAATTGCTTTTCTGCAGCATGGTCTAAGGGACAGGATGTGACAGGAGGACAAGGAGTTGTCACTATGTAGTGATATTGTAAGGCATATCTTACATAACAAAAAGGATCATTTGTCCCTTTTTCTTTCATTTTAAACTACAAGAGATTTAATTGAAACAGTTGGAGGTATCACCCCTAAACGAAGAACAAGCCATTATAATTTACAATTAAAATTGAAAGTTCCCTCCTTAACCCACTTGTAATAGCTACTCATTGTGGAGAGCATGTGGGATAGATGCCTGTCCACAATTTCAGAAGCCTTATTCTCAAAAGGAAGAGGAAAAAAAACCCATCTCATTGTACATGCATGTCAAATATTAGCATGATTCTTGTAGTATAATAAGAAAAGAAAGTGGTTTGTGCTTTTGATTAGCCTCTTGATGTTTCAGAGTGGTTTTGTATGGCTTAATTTTCCTTTTATGGCAGTTTGTACATATAAAACAAAATGAGGGAGGGGAGGGGGAAAGAAATGTGCCATTTATATACCTAGGATATGAGGCCTCCTTTGGGCCCATTATACATTAATGGGTCAACTGAGATTTATTAGGATATGTATATTAATCTTTATACACATTCACATACTATAATTGTTCCTTTGGTGCTATAATGTGATTAGCTGTGAATTTGTGCAATATTAACAATAATATGGATTTCCATATTACAGAACAGTAATAACAAATGGTTATTAAAAATGCATGTAAAGTATGGGATGTGAAAGCACTTCTAAATTCTCAGTAATCCGATTATGTTCTGTTGTTTTTAAATACCAAAATGGTTAAGTCTTTACTATAAAGTAAAACCTAGTATTAAAGAAATCAAAAATTTTATGTTATACAGAAGTGAACAAATGAATCTAAAGCTGCCTTAATGAAAGATTAGTGTCTGTTTCTCATAGGCAGCTGAGATGTGGATTTTTGCATTATTATTAATTGAATATGTAGCAAAAATAGAATATAGAAGGTAACAGTAAATTCAGCATTGATACCTCTCTACATTGAAACTGAAGGGATCTTCCCTCCTCACATCTGTAATCATATGATAATAATTCCACATGTAAGGTAGTCATTTTGTGCTATAAAGGCAGAGTACAGTAGGTATATAGAAACGAGAAACTATTAATTTTAATTTTGTGAAGCTAATTTTTTTTATTATTTCTCTTAAGCTAATTATTTTTTTAATTTCTTAAATGGTAAAAAATAGAGCAGCCGCTTTTTTTCCGGATAGTTTATGATAATAGTACCCCTGTGGGGCACAGGATTGTACACGCTCACCTGTTTCTTTCCTTTGTTTTGTGATTGGATATGGCATGATTCCACCATGGCAGTGACTTCAATCCCTGCATGAGCCATTCACTTAAGAGCTGGACTCCCTGACTCTTGTGTGTCCCTTACAACTCAGAATGTTTTGTAGTCTGTGGTCTAGAATTTCCTGGACTTGGTTTTGAGAGAGACAGAGTATGAACATTGAGAGCATTTATATTCTCCTCATAGAATACATACTCCGTCTGCAAAAAGTTGCAAGCTTTACTCTCAAGTTATTTTCATCAAGTAGTGATACTTTTTTGAGCAAAGGTTTCTTTACCCTCCCTTCGTGACCGCATAGTGGGAAGGTATCTTCTTTGACCCCTCTTTCTTAAATCATAAATTCCTATCTTTACCTTGAGTATATATGTGGGAATAGAAGAAATTTCTGTAATATAGAATTTCTGTAATTTCTACCATTTGCCATGCAGACTTAAGATTCAGTCTTTGATGATTTCCAAAAGTCTTGGTATAATCACAGCTCCTACTTTTCTTTCATCTGATTTGCATTTTAAGATTATGTTTATTAATAGATTGCATTCTGTAAATTATTGCCATAATGGCTCATTTTTGTCTTCATCTTTTAGAAATTCTCTTTCCCAACCTCAATGTTTCTGGTCCTACAGACCCCCAATTTCCTTATAGGATGTGCTCTTGATAAACACAAGCTAAAACAGGGATTTTTTTGTTATGCACTTCAAAGGTATTCTTTAGACTTTCTTTATTTTTTGTCATTTTATTTGGAAATACAATTTCCCTATATTTCCATTTTATCATTCACTATATAAGAATCCTACCAAATAAACCATGTTAAGTAAGTTAAGTCTAGGGTTTCTAGCTGGTTTATTTTTATACCAACTGAAGAAAAAAGGCACCTACCTTATTTCTGCTCATGGTATTATGCAATTTAAGTAGAGGGACTTTTGTCATGCATTTTACATGAAGATGATGAGTATTCCATTGTATTCAAATGCTTGTGGAATTGCTGTTAAATGACATACAGCAGGTGGGCCAGTGTCATTTGTGAAAGTCTCTCTGAGCTGCAACTTGAGATGCTGCTATTTCTTGCTGGCATACCATACAGCTTCAAGGCAACTACTCTTCTGCTTAGCTATTGCATTTTATTTTTCTATAAATTAGTTACTTATTTTCAGTTCTTGTTTGTTCTCTTATTTGCTTCTTCTTACTAATTTGTGACTGCAAAAGGAACCCAGTAAAAGGTGACCATAAGAAATATAGCTCTCTGCAGCGCAGTTTCAACAACAAGGGCAGGGGTAGTCCATGGCCTCTGTTCAAAGTGCCTTCTCTCATGTTTGATTGGACTGGAAGTATTTTCTTCTATCTTTGTGGTAACCTAATTAAATATTTTTGTATTTTAGCTGTGTTGCAGCTAAAGCTGTTGTAGCTTAGCTATAGCTGTCGCAAATTCCCCCTCAATATTTTACAGTGCTTTCTCATAATTTTAATGGCAGCTTTGGGAATGTGTATAGCCAGGTACTAAATCAATATTGTCACTTACTTACTATTATGGATTAAAAACTAATATTAGAAATTAACTTAAACTATGAGAATAATTGTGTATATTCATTAAAAAAATATATTGGAGAAATAGCTTAAGACCATTTCAAGCTAATTACTGACATAATTAGCATTGAAAAAACCCCAAACATTTTATGTATTGAAATTACACAACCTGCTTTTTTGATTTTGAACAAATTTGCATTATCTGTTTTATTTAAATTTTCAGTTATATAATTTGGAGAAGACCATTTTATGATTACGGACATAGCATTTTAAATAAAATTAAGTAGAAGATTAGAACACCTTATGTTAGAACACTGATTATCCAGTTATATTTTGTCATGCTCTTCTCTTCAACTGTAACATTTTAAACTAAGATATTCTTTCAGATACTTTGGGACTTGCATTTCCAGAAGTTAGAAAAGGATATTTTCAACTGTCTCGGGTAATTTTGTTGCTTCAACAGAATGAACACCATTAGTTTTGATTCCCTTGTTTGCTATCTATAAATATCTCATAATCTTTTCAAAATTAGAAAACTGGTCATAATACCTCTGAAATGAAGCCATTTTATTTTCCCTGGATGGGAGGACACTGAAGGCTTTGCAAGCAGTGCAATGCATTGGCTTAATTCTCCAGTGAAAACCCACTGCTTCATATTTACCCTTATACAGCAATTTCAGTAGGAATGTTTTTACATGACTGATCTTTGATTTTGAACAGTTTATTAATCTTAACTTCAATTACATTTCATAGGCATTTTTATAATAATCGTAATTATAATATTAGCCCTGTCATATTTTGAAAGTACCTCCATGTCTCCTGACAAATTTTCCCAGTGTTGCAGCAGGTTTTTTGTCTGTTGAGTTGCCATTTCCCAGGAATTTCCCAGGAAGTGACATTTTTGAATTATCTGGAGAAATCTGCTTGGAAATGTTCATTCTCTCCTAGAGACTCCACTCAGCTAGTTCTACTTAAAGTATACTTCACTGTCTTACAGTGTGGTTGTAAGTCACAACTCTCTTGAACATTAATGATGTTCAAGGTAGTGGAGTACACATTGTGGTGCGTCCTTCTTCAACATGTGCTACAGATCTCTGCTGATTATCTAACGTGAGTTTGTGCCTGATGTGTCACATGCTGGTGCAGCTGCTCAGGATATGTCAGTCCAGAAGAGTGGGGCTTCAGGCCAGAAGGAAGCATTGTGTACTGGTAGCTGGACTTAAAGATACTCCATTTCCTCTGATCTCACAGAATACTCTGGCGTGTCACTTACACTTGGCAAACAGGACGGATGTTTTGATGGTAGTCGCTGGGTGTGAACACTTAGATGTTTTACACTGACCTTTTGGAATTGCAGAGCCATGTTCAATCACTATGAAAATTCACTGCAGTACCTTACCGGTGCTTGTGACGCATAATTTATACATCACCTTTTAAAATGTGTGAGCTTTCCTTAATGACAAAATTACAGTTTCTTAGTATTCTTAACAATACTGCAAAAGAGGCAAAGTTATCTAAAACACAGTGGGAAAATTCCTATGCATTATTTATAAAGTAATTTAATTTGAAAATGTGATTTCTCTGTATTTCAAAATAATGATAATTTTTAAATTTTCAGAACTCACTGCAAATGTTGAAGTGTCTGAGTTCAAAACAGGTTAAAACTAAGCCATGCATCGAAAATTAATAATGTTTATCTCTGATTTTTAGATGTGCAGTTGTACCTGTATGCAGCAAATGAAGCAAACTGCAACAGTTCTGCTACAGGACTTAGGTCTGATACTTGAACAGCTTAGGCAGAGAGGAGAGGAAAAATGATAAAAATTCTGAGAATATAAGTACATAAATATTTTCATTGAGCAAATCTAATGCTTTTCAACTTATAATTCAGAAGGTACCTTGTCATGCTGTGTAGAAGAATACTTGTGGTTTTCTCTATCTTCCTTGCTTCTTCTTTCTTCACTTCTCTTTTTCCTTTGTCTTAAATTACTTTGTTTTAAAACCACTAACAGTTGCTGACTACTACAATAATAGGAAAAACTCATTTCTATGCTTCTAATGGACCAGATTTTCTGAAGCAATGATCTGTCCCAGTTTACAATACAGATTTAGGAAATTACCTTTCAGGAGACATGCACATTCAAAGTAACAGTAAAATAATCAGTGCCTTTCATGTGACCACATGCATTCATTTACTTTCAATAAAAATAATTTGAGATCTCTATCCAGATTGTCTAGTAATGGTAATTTTTTATATGTTTGGTTATTTGTCCTACTTTTACCTAGTTACTAGGTAATATCTCCTACTTTCCACTAAAACAACTTACTTCATGACTGAAAAAAAAAGTATACACCTTTCCATATTTACACCTATAAATTGCTTCCTTGGCAAGAGGAGTGTAAGCACAGATGCATTCAACTCTGCAAGTTATTTTCAAAGTTTTCCAAATACTGTAATTTATTCTTTTTCTTCCATCCTCTTTTAGTCTTCTAGCCTAATTTAATTTTTTTGAAGCATTCATTTTATTTATAGCAAAGAACAGAGTGCAATGTATTTAGCAGAGAACTGTAGACTCTCAGGGTGAACAAAAGAAAGATAAAATATCTCTTGGTTTTTCAACTCTTTTCTGTCAGAATAAAATTTGACTCAGTGTGGAGACAACCTACATGCAGCCTTTCTCCACCCGCCTACCAGCCCAATGGAGTTTGCTTTTGACTCAGCTGGATATTGCTGCTGCTTTCAGATACAGAATGATTTTCTTTGATTTTGTACTGTATTACTGGATAAAGAGCAGGGAGGGAGAGATGAGGCGCAGAGTAACTACATTATTGTCACGTTCACAGCTTGACCATAATCTTGTGGACACAATTACCATTTTTGTTTATAATTAAGAAGAAAAGTCACTTAATACATCTTAATAATATTGTGTGATGTTAAAGATTCTAGAGTATTAAACCTAAAGAATCTACATATAAAGTATGATTTCAAACTAATCAAAATCCAAATTGACCTTCAATTCAGGAAGGAAAGAACAAATTGTTCTCTGCCCTTATGAACGAAGTAGTTTCAGCTTTCGCTGTCACTTTGCAAATGATATAATCTTTGCATGACTCAGTTTCCTTTATGATGTGTTTAAGATTCTTTGAGTGTTTTCATGAATATTGTGCAATAAGCCCTATTACCTGAGTACCTAAATTATTTTATACCACTGTTTATTGTTTTTGTTGCCTGGGTAGCAGAAATGTGAAGAGAAAAGCTACATGAGGCCTCTCCAGTATTTGGGCATCAGAACATCCATGGACAAATACAGTGTCTTCATGTAGTGGGACAAAGATAATTATTTTTTCTAGTTTCTCTAGGGTTGCATTGACTCTTTCAATGCATAGATCCTAAAAAGGGATGGAATACAAGAAGGTACCTAATTTTCTTGAGGTAACAGTGTACTCTTCTTGATTTACCAGAAGTATCAAAGATAGACTGTGTCAAATGAGTCTGTTCTCACGTGTCACTATTGTGTCTAATTTGTGAGCCTTTCCAATATTTTTTTTTATCTATGGGCATGTAATGCCTTCAAATACCAGCAGAAGTACTGACAATATGTGTATTAAAGACAGGAGTGCTTTTAGCCCTTGAAAAAGCACTCAGTGAAAATGAAATTCACCCTCTGCGCTTTGTGTTAAAGACAATACAACCACCTAATTAGAAATAAATGGGTTGTTGCTTTAGTAGTGCCATCCTGATGAGTATTTGAATTTTAAAGGAAATAACAAATAAAACAAAAACCTCCAGAGGAAAAATTGCTTGTTTCAGCTGTTGTCCAGCATTCCATGGTTTTGAATTATTTCATTTCTTTCATTTACCTAATCCACCTGCAAAAGTGAACAAAAGAATGAAATGTTTCTTTTTTCCCCTCTATGTGGAAGCACCAAGCTTCCTGTAATTTCAGGAAAAAGAGAGAAAAGAATGTAAATTTTCACCTAAATGTTTCTGTAGTGTTACAGAGAGGAAATAATCCTTCTGATATGAGTCTTTTCTGCAAGCAAAAAAAACTACATTAACATTGAGAAACTGTTTCTGCAGTTTATATGTTGTCTTTTACCGATGGCTATAACTTGCGATTCAGTCTCTCTTTCCTTGGAAAAAAAAGACTGAAAAAAGAAAACAAAACATTTATGTGAATACAACAAAAAGTATTAACCATCATTTAGTAAAAGATTGCAACTACTCCTTTAGTTAAGCTGCTGCAGAATTAGAACAAACATTATATTGAGAACCAAACAAACAGGGTTTGCTTTGGTAATTTCAAGAGCTATAAAAATTCAGAGATATGCACCAAAATGAACTCTGTTAAATAAAGTCCGGTGAGTACACACACCTAATTGCTGTACTTTTACCCTGCAGTACAAGAGGTGTTAACTAGCAAGTGCATCAGATATTGAGTGATTTTCCCAGTACTGCAATTCAGATAGTTGATAAAAAACAGAACCTGAAATGTTTTACAATAAAGAAAATTGAACTTCCTTGCTAAAAACGTTACACCTCTTAATAATAATGTCTGAACAAGTGTTAAATACAAGTATCATAAGACACCTTCATGAAATTTTAGCATTCATCAGACCAAAAATACTAGTTTTTCACACAGCTGTGGGCAGAATTTGTGTATAACACATGCTTTCCTATGTTTCATGCCTAACACAGGCATTCCATAATTTGTAGTACCAGTTGTAATGTATCTCTCTTTTGTTTTCCAATTTTCCCTGATACTACCTGCATAACTCTTCTCTGAACAAACAGCAGTTCTGAATTTATATCTTTAAAATTACTTTAAATCTCTTTAAACGTGTGACTTTCATACAATTTCAAATAAAAGCTACCTACCTATATTAATCTCTTTTTATATAAATTCATAATTTAGTAGTAATTATTTAAAATTCCTTGACACTAAAAATGGGCTCTGCAGTGCTCTGTATCATGTAGTTTACAACTTTCCTTAGAAGTCATTGTCTTAGTTGCTTTTTTCCTGCTAAGTTGCTTGGAAACATAAAGAAATCTCTTTGTTTCACTCTCTTTTTATTATGTAGTGACAAGGATAATTTTTGTTATAACATCCCATATTATTAATGAAAAAATAGTTTTAAAATTACATGTATTCCCTTTTCTTACTATCATATGCACAGGTTTATGTTCTATGTTGCTATCAGTACTTTCAGAATTCAGCCTGAGGCAAAAGAAAGGATGTCATGAATTCCTTGTCATACCATTGTCACTGGTCCTGGGTTTATGTCAACCCAATCATACTTTTCACAAGTCAGTTCATCAGCTTGCTCTCCAAAATTCCAGATGTGCATTACAGCACAGATCTGGTTCAGCCCAGTCACCTGTGTGTTTTCCATTTTAAATGAGCTCTCATTGTTTTCTCTCAATTAACTGTGTTAGTATTTCTGAATGTAGTATAGACATTGCTTTTATAGAACTTTAAAAAATTATTTTTAAAAAAGTGTAATTAAGGACACAAACAATTACAAACACCTGCCTTTTTACAATGTTTGTACAAACACCAAAACTTGATTACTGCATTTTGACTTCTGTGGTTTAAATTCTGCATATGGTCTTTACTTCCATTTTTTTTGTTGGTTTTGTCATTTTGGTTTTTTTACTGGCTGCTCAAGGAGAGCACTGGTTTTGCTTCCTTTGAAGAGGTTAGCTAATTTCTCAGCAGGATTAATTTGTTTTGGAATGTGATCTTAAAGCCTAATGCTTTCAGAATCACACAGATATGCATAATTTTATGAAGAAAATATTTTTATTTTTTATAATTTAACTTGCAGTTCTGTTTTGCTTAGTGTTATTATGGCAAATTGTTGATGTGATACATGTAGGAAAGAAAGGAAGGGGACTCTTGAACAAAACCAGACATTTGCAAGGATGTTTTTATACACATGATTAGTTAAGAGAAAACATGAGAATACCTCTCTTGCAGGAAACAACTCTGACAAATTGCCTTAATTTTACATTACTTATGTTTGCTGATACTGGACTCAGGGTAGCACTATCCCAGTCATATCATGGAGATTTTGTATAAGCTGTCTCCATGAGGGAATGTTTCCAAACCATATGCTTTTGCACACTGTCCACATACTGAACAGAACTTCTGTTTCAACTTAATTCCTCTCAGTGCATGGCCAGATCAGAGCTTTTCTTCTTGTGATTCTTGAAGTCTGCTCTAGTCCTCTGCTTCTTTGTAGCATCTTGATGATTCTGCATTAGCTACCTGCTTTTCCATCAGTCTTTAGACATTTCTTTTCCTAGCTTGGCTTTTAAACCAAACTAAATTCCTAGCTTCATGCATATATCTTTAATACTGTGTGAGCCTTTGAAGCCCTCCTCCCCAAAACCTGCTCCAGTTTCTTTGAAGAAATCAGGAAAAATAGTGGTGTCTCTTGACCTGTTCTCTTAACTCTGTCATGCCATCTTTAGAACGGGACATGATGAGATATTGCCCTCTGAGAGGCTTCAAAGCCCATGAAGCACCTCAGTTAAGTTATGGGCATGTGGAAAGAAGAGACAGCATTATGTGTTAAACTCAGCTTCCTTTAGTAGCAGTAAACCCTTGTAATTCTTCTGAGACCACAAAAGTCCTCCAAAGGAAATCTAAGAACATCCCAATGCATATAAGTTATATTGCCCCGGTATGCCTGCACACGTTTGACATTTTTTGCCAGTGTGCATGGCCTAAAAATTTAGCAGTGCTGACAAAGACGCTATTTGTTCATCAGCTGCTAAATCATCTGTCTACAACTAATGTAGAAATGAAGTTGAGGGACTCGTTCCTTAAGCTTTTCCTCCTCCTCCTCTCTTTTGACATCTTGAAGAGCAGACTGTCAGTGCTGAGAGCCCTTGGAACTTGGGTCTTAAACACAAGAAAAGCACAGCTTACAAGAACGGAGGAGTTCATTCTTCCTTAAGCTATGCTTGGAATCATGTCAATTGATAATGGATACTTCTTACCACTTCTTTTTTCCTTTAAAAATAAAACCTGAAAACAGAGTTAGTCTGAAAACAGAAATATCAATTCTCTCCTGGATCCTGCTTCGACCATTTTGTAAAGCCCAGCTTCTCGTGGTGCTATATCTAAACAAAAGGACAGACTAAGCCAGGAGAACATGCTGAGATTGTTTTCTTTGTTCTCTACAGTAAGCTCCCACTATAGGAAGAAGTAAGTTAACCTATTTCTTTCAGGGTATGTAAAAAAGTTGATGTTTTTCTAATGTAATTTTGCTTTCCTTTTCTTTTTTGATTCGTTTCAGTTCCATGTTGACAATGGGTTTGTTAATTACAAAAATAAAAGTTACTGTTTTAAATAGGTTCATTTCAGATCTTGTCCTACCAGTTCTTAGGAGACACCTTGATTTTGTAAAAGTAAATTGGTCTCTACAACACCAGTCAATGCCTTTGACACCGCCGTGTGATCTATAGTGGCAGCACTTGCCCTGAGAAGACACTTCCTCAGAACATGTTACTCTGTGTAAAGTCTTCATGTAATACCCAACAGATCTCTGTTCAGCCACACTCTCTACCCCAAGATCTTCTGTTATGTTCCCAACAAGAACTATAGTTTCTCTTAGATTACATCTATATGGGCTATAGCTCTTCTGATATAAATTCTGCCCAGACAAAGCAATCAGAATCCCAATGTTTAATAACTGAGGTGAGTGTCATGTGTACCCTGGCACCTATGCTATCAGCACTACAAAGTCTGTCTTCAATTTAAAAAATGCATAATGTATAAATGTATAAATACACTAGAGAACTCTATGCTCTCCCTTCTTATAGAAGCAAACATTATGTTTTCTTTTTAAAGTGCTCTTCAGGTTTTCAGTTTGCCAGTCAAAATTGCAGTGCCTGTGGAAGCCTAGTACATCTGCCAAACAGGCTTTGAATAGTGTACCCCAGAGCTACACAGTCCAACCTCTGGATATGCCATCTTCTCAGAGACAGTTTTCCCAATACACGCTTCAGACCAGATATAATCTTACCTGTGTTTAGAGACTGTAGAACCAAGACCCTTAAGAAATAATAGGAGTTTTATGACAACGATCTTATATAGACTTGAAAAAAAAAAAAAAAGTGATTCATGCCAAATCCTTATTTAAAAGAACAAGAATTTATAAGAATCTAAATGCTTAAACTGAAGTTCAGGAACCCCCTTGCTTTCACAAGGGAGATTGCTTTGCAACTCACGCTCTGCAGGATGCTCCATCACTCAGTTTTCACATCAGAAATCCCTGCGAATCATGCTAGGCTACTAATAGTTGGCCTATTGTCAAAGATGAACAATTCATGTCCTTTATCTTCTGATGTGACAGCCTTTTGAATCTTTTGAATGCTGTCTTCTGCATTTATCTCTGAAAACAGTCTTTATGATCTCTCCTCTGCAACAAGGACAGCTGAGATTCAAACTCTTACAGTTAATGCCTTTGCACTGTTTTCCATAAGGACAAGTTGTAGGATCCATCTGAAGCTTTTACCTAGAGAGAATTGTGACTTTCATGTACTGAAGGAAGTTAACTTACCTTATTCTTTCTTAAACTTCACACTTTGTCTCTGGAAACAAATCTCTATAAAGTTAATGTTGTAATGAGGACATGACCTTACAAGAACAGTCTTTTTTCATCAGAAGCTGAAAGATTCAAGGAGCTGCCAGTCCCTCTCAAAGATGTTTAGTGTGTAAGGGAACATCATTACTAACTCTCTTTTTCCTATGAAAGGTCCATTTGGTTGCAATTCATGAAGAAACAGAGGCCTTCCCCTGGATTTTCGCATATTTGACATTTGCCATACAGCCACCTGGAGCTCCTTTCACACTTTCGCTAGATATTATGCACTTCCTGAAGTGTCTAGAAATTTTGCAGTCCTTGAGAAGTTCATACCTGAGTCCTTACTTAACTGAGTCTTTATAGAACTCTTCTAGTTCATTGCAAGGAGTTCTACTTGGAATTGTTATTGTGTAAATTTAAAAATTAAAATTTCTCTTCTGAACTGTTATTCTTTAAGATGTTTGTATATATACTCAAAACTCTCACATCACTGTCCATTTCAAAATATTTTGTAACTCCTTAGATGCATCCTTTTAGAGAAACTGAGAATTGGGAATATGGCCTGCTTCTTTTATTACTATGTAGATAGAAGAGGGCATGGGCAAGGGTCTTAATAGAAAGTGCAAAAATTTAAAGCAGTTGGAGTACCAATGCTAGTAACTGCCTTGGTATCCAACTGGTAATTGCAGTGTGAACTAATGTATCTTAAGTAAAGGTTACAGCACTATCTTTCTTCTTATCCTATTGATTATACCTGAGTGCCAGTGCTATACAGGTGTTGAAATAACTATGTGCCTTCTTTAACAAAAGACAATGTATTCTTAATCCACTTATAATAAAGGTATTGATGAAGTCTTGTCAGCTCTTTTGTAGCCAGACCAAGTACCAAGCATAGGTACTTCCTTTATAGTAGCAGAATTTGCTTAGACCTGCATCTTTCCATAACACAGATCAGTTTGAAGTCTCCAAAGTTCCAGAGCAGAGTTTTTTTTTCCCCTAGCAACAGTTCTCTAAGCAGGTAAATATATTTTACGTATTGTTTCTTAATGTTTATACTGACCTACAGATAAGATTTAAACATCAAGCAAAGTACTGAGTTAGCTCCATGGTTCATAATCCAAGAGTCTACTTCTCACTCTCTTTCCAGCATCAGGTAATTCAAAATATTTTGTAATATACATTCAAAGTAATGTGCAAGTCTGCCAAGTTTGCCAGGTAAACTCAGATACAAATTTCAGTCAAATTCCAATTCATAGTAGTCATAGTTCTGGGGGGGGTTTTGTTGTTTCTTTGATTTTGTTTTATCTTCTTTGTGAAGAGTGGCAGAGATTTTTCACTTTTCCAAAGAAACAGGCACTTGAACTTAGAGTCAGTGGACAGAGGGACCTGTCACAATGGGAGAGAATTGTCACTGCCTCATCCAGCACAGACTGCATTGCACTTCACTGATTAGTGTAGAAGTAAGTGATCAGTTGTTTAGTGATGTAGAAGTCAGGTCTAAATCCTCCATTAACATCAAGTCAGTGAATGCCTCTTAAAGGAAATAATTTTTTTCCTTTTTTCTGTCCCAGACTTCTTTATTTTGTGCTGCCTAGGTAGAATAGGATGAACAGATTTGTACAGTATGAGACTGTCATATACCATGAGAGTTATTCTTAGCTCTCATCTTGATTGCAGCTCTTCTAAAGTGTTCTGTGGCCATGAATATCACAGGTTAATAATAATATATGTCAGAAAGCCTGATGGTTGTAAATATTACAATTAAGCAGTTAGTAATCTGTGTAAAATCAAGGTTTGTGATATCCCCAAGTCTAACAGTTTAAAGACCTGAGAAGCATATCATAAGAAAGCAGATTTACCATACTACTTCAAAACATTATTCTATCTTAACCAATGTTATGCTTCTATTTTTAAAGGCCAATATATCATTATTGTTTGTACATCACAAAGATGGCTTTTTCTTGTGCTTATTTTAATTCCATCAACAGAATTAGGATTTCTACTGTATTCAGGAGGGTACCCTTAACCTAGGTGGTGTGTTTAGTATTTTCTTGTCATGGCTGATTTTCTTGTATGGCTGATTAATATTTTTAAGCCTTAGAAAAATGGTGGTTTTCAGTTCCCAAGACACTTATGTTAAGATAGAAATTCATTTGATTTCAATTGAATCGTATCTCTTACGAATACAAAGTAAAGTACATAGCATTACTTGTTGCCATATTTTATTTCTGCAAAGGAGGTATAAATAGGATATTGAAACCTAGAAAAGTGCTGATTTTTAAATTAGTGGTTACTACTTCATTCTTCATGAAAGTGTGTCATATGGTGAATTAATTGAAATTTTAGGAGATAATGTAAATAATAGAAATTACTATTAATATCAGTAGTTATAAAGATAGTTAAATCAGTACTTCAAAACAGTTTTCACAGATGTCTTCTAAACCTGAAATAACCCATGGCTACATATTACAGACATACAAGAGTTTGATTTTAGAGGTTCACATTAGTATGAGGTCAAATTTTAGTTTATATCTCTAAGCTTTAATCAAGTCTCTATGCTTGTTTGTGTAGGCTTCATTGATGTGAATTCCCGAATACTAAATGGAAATCTTGAAACCTGTATTTAATTGTAAAGCAGAACACAGATTGTGTTCTTTTTTTTATGGTCTTTTGCATGTGTGTGTGTATGTGTGTTTTTTGTGATTGTTTACAGGCATACATATTTTTATGTAATTTCTCTACACTATGTGTGTTAGAAGCTACATGATAAATCTGGAAAATGGTATTACATTTTTGTTTATTATGCTGTTCTTCTCACATATACTAAAACTGAATTACAAACTCCCCTCTGAATTGCCAAAAGTGATGACCTTGCTTTTATACGTTCATTGCTAAATACCCCTACAAATTCTTGTTTGCTTCTGACTCAAATCTGGTCAAGAATAACACCTTTGCTGGTGTCAGAAGTCATGCATGGTTTATCAAAAATATGATGGAAGTGCTAAAATTATTTTTCCTCACCATGTTACTGTTTTAATTCAAAGACTGTGAAACATTTTTTTCTCATGGTTTACATGCAAAGAGCAAAAATTCCTTTAGTATTTAAGCTTTTAACATTACTGTGCTTTTACTGGGAAAATATATAAAGCCTTTTGCATATATTTATCTCTTTATTTTCTTGGTGATGATAAATAGCTTCTGTATGACTTGACAGCTTGGATGTTCCCTCCTGAATTAAGTTCAGACCATTTGTTGGGTACCAAGGGGAAACTCATATGACAGATGCCCACACAGGAAAGCCTAGAAAAGTTCTAACAGTACAGTAGTTGCTCTTTGGGAATTATTTCTCTGTTAACAAAAGTCCATTTCCCCCAGATAATTTAAAGAGTATTATTAGTCTAATTCTGAAGTTATTTTTTAGATAAGGTGTCATACAAAAGCTGTCCAAACAGACCTGCATTTTAAAATATTTTTGTATGAGTACTTTGAACTTTCTATGGATTTATGTATTTTCAAAAGTAATACTGTACTTTTATGACATCAATTCAAAAATGCAATTTAGGAAAGCCTAAGCCTGGACTACATGACTTACAAATACAAAACTGTGCAGACTTCTGTTGTTGGCCATAGCTTCAGAGGTTTATTTTTCCAAAAAAAACCATAAAGCCCTCATCTAAAATAATCTATAAGAATTCTCTTTTTCTGAACTGTCTCCAAAAAATGAATATGTATGCTATGCAACGTTAAAAGGTTTTCAGTAGAAAGTAAAAGAGTTCTTGACTTCTAAGGTGGCCTTCAAAAGTTTGACAGTGTTGTCCATATCAAATATTGCTTCCCAATTAAAATGAAAATGTAAACATTAAAAAATGTGTAGGGAAAATACTCCAAATCCTTACATGTTTTTTTTTCACAGGAATAGAAAGTCATTTACATAATGTTTTCCATTCCTATTCTAACACAACTGAATGGCAAAGCTAATAAATGCCCTTTCCCTGTGTGGACTCATAATTACTCCTGAATCGGCTGAAATTGTGTTCCTGCATTTAAAGCTGTGGCACTCCCTGACTCCATTATTGACATGCTGGAGTCTAGATTGCATTTTTCTACTAGAAGCTGCCTGGTAAAAGAACAGGCTGTGAAAGTGGCTACCCTGCTAAGGAAAACTAAAGCTTCAAAATGAGAGGAGGGTAGCCAAGGTCAGAGGAGTACTTGGTGAAATACCAGAGAGCAAAATGTTCAGCAAGGGAAGGAACAAAGCCATAAGCAAATGAAGTTTGCTCATATAAATGCACAACACCTACCTCTAAGTAAAACTTTAAGTCAAGGACATCAATGTGTATATTAACCAATCTGACTGCATTTCTATTTTATATATCTACAGCTCTTTATTTTTTTTTTTATTTTACACACAAACACACTATATGTATATATATATATGTGCTATGTGTGTGTATATATATAGATAGATAGATATGTATAATGTATTTTGACCTAGAGGAACTGCTACTGGTACATTATATATATTATAGCCTGCTCACTTCAGTGGTACCTAGAAGCTCATCTGTTCTGTGCTCATGTGCTCAGTTTCTGACAGTGTTCATCTAGCACAAATGAAAAAGCTACTGTATAATTTTTTCCCCTGTGAATTGATGACATCTTCCTCAGCAGCAGGAAATCTCTATCCCTAAGTTTTCAGTGAACAGACAGATTGCATGTGCAGTTTTCCTTTCCATAGGACCAGCCTCTCCTCATGTTTCACTGAATCTTCTTTGGGGCACAAAGAAAACAGAACGAGAAGAAGAGTTCATATTTTCCATGCCACACACTTGCTGCTCAGGAAAATATAAAGACATAATTCTTCCATCTCAAATTTTCTCTGTTCTACAATGATGTATTAATTCATTCAATCTATTCTGTTTGGTTCTATCATAGTTTGGTGTTGGGAGGGGAGGAGGGATTGGTATAAGACCTTTCTTCAGTAACTTCTGATAACTTATGCGTTAACTGGCATTTTGTCCCATTTCCTGTCCCATTCACTATCCCTCTTCTGTACCACTTTTTTTTCCATTCTGTTTACCTTGCACAAGAAGGGAAGGGAAGACTTAAAGAAGCAGAAATAGGTAGAACTTTTATCAGCATGCTTTAAGAACAATTTTGACAAACTTCAGAACTGAGGAGGTTGAAGTTTGCTGTCCTGAAATACAATGCATTTATATCCATACAGCAGAAACCTGTTCCAAAGACTGAGTTGTACAGAAAGTGTCTAAAGGAGTGCAGAATTAAAATGTAGTCATATGTGTTCTTTTCTTACTATTTTACCTAAAGCTATTTCCTTCAAATAACATAGAGTTTCTGCTGTTGCTGGTTTCAGACATAAACATTCAGATAAAAGGCAACATGGGATCATTTTGAGGCAGTCAAGTTGAAATCAGAGAGAATTTTTAAAAAGTTGGCAATACTTATGTCTGACTAAAGCCAAAAGCCCTGGTCTGAAGCATTTTGGATAAAGGAGAGTTTAAGGCTTTTTTTGAAATGAATGTGAATCCAAAGGTTTGCTTGAAATTTGAATGAGAAGGTTTCTGTAGCTCAGTAAATCATTTGGTAATACTTCTTCCATTTCACTCCAATTCCCTGCCTCCCCAGTCACATAGGTGAAAACTGAATTTAGGAATTTTGGAATTTCAGTGATCCTGCAGGTGATATTGTACATAGGATATAAAAAGAGAGAAAAACAGTGATTTTTCAACATGGATTTCTACCCTAGTAGCAAGAGTTTTAGACAAATAATCATATTTCATTTAATACAATTTGACAGAATTGTCCCTTCCTGCTGTGGAGAGACCTAGATCTGAGTTGGCGAAAGGTCTGAACTGGTTCTCCAAATTACGGTGAAACTTCACCTCAGGTGATTATTAGTGACATAATTTGCCCTGCGTTATGAGGGAGCTCCTTTGTAGTGTTTTATGTAAGACCTAACTTGCCAATGAATGGAATATTGGTTTTCCAGTCTTTATGTAGTTTAGCTAATTTGAAAAATATGTGCAATTGCTAGACATCAGCATTTAGCATTTAATAGCAGAAATTTTGTGTATGTGCCTGGTTTTCTGTCCTGCTAGATGTTATCTCAGCAGTCCCATAAGTTTTCTGCATTGCCTTCTTGTGGGAACAAATGCAAGTCTTCAATAGGTGTGGCTTTTTCCACTTGGATTTGTACTAAAATCTATTAAAATTCCTTCATATTTTAGAGACAAGACTGAAGGACATTTGTATATGGATTTTTTTTTAATTTTCTCCAAATTTCAGTCCTTATTTAAAATGGAAATATGACTACATATTATTATGTTATTTAATGTCTGAATATCAATAAGCCAGATAGCTAGTAAAAAAATTCCACTTCTATTTATCACATCCTAATATAGTTGTGCACTGAGTATTGAGAAGAGTCCACAAAAGAATACAATTTCTTATTTGGACTGTGAACTAACACTTCAAATAATCAACATCCACAATTAATGCAACAGAAACAATGATTCAAATTTATGACAGGTTTTTTTAATATTAAAAGAAATTTTCCAGTTTACTGATTAAAGAAAAAAAAAGCAGAAAAAACCAATGTATTCAATTTTTATTTCCTGCAATTTTGTACATTTTCCATCCTCTGAATTATCTTGAGAAGGAACACTTCAGAGATGCAGGCCAGTTGCAATTCAGTTCATTGTAGAAGCACATAAAAATCATGAGTTTTTTCAGCTGATTGCTTACCTCAGGCTGAGACTTTTTCTTCATTATGAGTCAACAGACTTAGCTTTACATCATGTGTTCTAATAGAAGTTGTTTTGGGGTTTTTCTCCTGGCCTGTTTCATGCATATGCTTTTTTTAAAAAACCAAAGTAGTTTGCTCTGATATTGAGCTTAAAAGATGGGAAAACCAAAACCATCTAACTACAAACTAAAAGAAAATCCAGGCTAGATCAAATAGAGCAGAATGTCTGTTGGACCTTATTTTTATTTCAGTATTCATTCCAAAGGAAAAGATCAAAGAGATGCCTCACTGAGGAAGCTTGCACAGCTCCTAGACTTTTCAGGTACTAGGAGATTTTTTAAGAAAATGAAATTATCAAATCCCTGATTTTAGAAGTGAAAGCTGAAAAGAACATATTTCTTCTCAATGTTTAGTATTCTTCCTATAAGTGGAAGCAGCTGAATAACTTTGCTTTCTCATTTCCAAGTTTCCCATTTAGTGTTACATGGTGCAGCAACTTCTTCCAGGAGTATGGATCTTCACATGTGTGTGCACATTGTGTGCATTTCCACGCACTGTAACACACATATCTTCACAGGGAGGGAAATGTGCTCTGCGTAGGCAAATTCTGGGAAACCACATTTTCTATCTTCAGGCTAAGGAAGTGTTCCCTTGGTGTTTGCACAGGGCAGCATTTGGGATGTGGAGGTTCTTTAGAAAGGCTAATTTTCTCAAGCTGTAGAATTGTCCTTCAAATTGCTATTACAGTGAATTAATAGGATGTCAAGTGCAGTGAAGTCTTGATAGAAGGGAAAGAAGGCCACCTTATATGGAAGCTCAGAGCTAATGTGGATCCCTAGCCTTTTACAAAATATCATACCCATGGGCCTTTTGTATCTCAGAGGCTTCACAGAAAAAGATTGAGTGCTCATGGTGTATTTTGAGCCACCAAAAATTAAACAGTAGAAAAAATTCTTTTCAGTGTTTCCATGAGTCATTCACTAGTTCTGACCTGGTTTAGTTTTGATAGCTTAGCTTCTCATAGGCAGTCATGCTTCCTCCCTGGAGTTTAATTTTGCTTGACAAGTTGGGATCTTAATATTGGTTAATTAACGGTTCATTCTCTCATGAAAACTGCTGAGCTCACAGATGAGTGGCTAGTATGTCCCTCAAGTTGTGCCATACATAATTGTTGCACCTGTTACAGTGCCTCGGGGCCTGCAAGTCCATGGAATTTTGTTCATTCTGAAGCTCAATATATTACCACTTTATTCTTTTCTCTGCTTTGTGAGTCCCTAGCACCAGTGTTCCATAAGCCATTCCTCTGCATCTCAGTTGCCATAGGCCAGTATCAATTTTCTGATAGAACTGAATTTTCATAAGGGTAAAGAACTCTATTGTCAATTAATTAGAGTCGTATTGTTATCTTGTTATTCAAGTCAGATGAATTTGAAGATGTCATTAATTTATTAGTGCCATCTTCCTCAATCTAATAGATATTTTTTCTAGATACTGAAAAAATATTTATTCTTTTTACATGATTGTATGTGCAAGATTTCTGAATGTTTTCAGTGCAAAAATGTAGCTACAGGAATGTAGTCACAACATTTTAAGTTATGCAGTAAAATTTTTTTCCTCACCGTGCAAAGTAAACCTTAGAAATGAATGAAGCCCTAGTTGATTTGGCAAAGGAGACATTAATTAGGGTATGTAGAAGGAATAAATGAATATTCTCAAATCAGTTTTAATGGCAGTTTATAATGTAATTAACTATCAAGTAGTACAGTATAGAATCTGCCTATTTTAGTTGACAGGTTTTTAACTAACTCCATTTAGGAGCACCTTGAAATAGCAAAAAAAATGCAAATTCTTGAGAGAAAGGAATTAACTTTGTTTCAGTCATGCTGATTTATGCCACAGATTTTGGTTTTCTCTATGTTACACTTTTTTTGCTTGAAGAATAATGCCTCCATCTTTGATCTGACACACTTTGTAGATGGGTATACCTATAGGAGCTCCCATTGCTCATTATTCTGGAAGAAACACATTCTACAGTTCAGTTGCCTGACATGGCTAAGGAAAGGGTGGGAACAAATTTGTTCTCATTAGCAGAAAGACCAAATAGTCTTAAAAAATGAAGCAAAAGAGTATTTATAAGGTTAGAAGTTACTTTAAATGCTTATGGCTGCAATCCCTATTCACTGCTATCACTGCAATCACTGTTATCAGAGTGAGATTCATATAATTAAATTTGAGAAGTGTGTGATTCAGAATTTGTAAGTCACAAAGTGTTTCTAACAAATAAACCACAGTAAAAGTAAGACCTGGTACCAGCATCTCTGAGATTCACAAATGGTACATAATGTACTGAGCCAGCTGTCCTTTAAAAAATAAAAAAAATCTTGAGGTTTTTTTAATAGATTTTTTGTTGAAAACTGAATTGTTGAAACTGCAGGCAATAGGATGCCTTAGGCTGCCAAGCATATCAAAATATGGTGCATGGAGTGATTTTTACTACTCCCGCTATTTAAAGTCCTATTTTCATGAGCTTATTAGCTACTAGTGATCCCTAAGGAAAAATACAATTAAAACTTAATCATACCAAAAGCTGAGGTTCTTCTGATTCAGCGAACTTGTAATCTTGTATATTTAGTAGTTTACTTGTAAATGTCTTAGTACTGAGAATGTAAGATGCATCAATTAGCTTCAGTTTGCAATAATGCTGCTCCTCCAAATTCAGATGAGAGATTCTATGTGTGTCAGAAGATGCTAAGGAATTCTGAGTGGCAGCATTATTTATTTATATTTTTTACATTTGAACAGAAACTTTATTCCCTTTAACAATCCTATTGTAAAACCTCCTATAGCCAGTCCTGTTCTCCACAGAAGATTCAGACAGTTAAGAAAAGCTAAGTGTGAAGAATACAAACAGCTTTAGAAGACAGTCTTTGCATACAGTTCAGAAAATAAATTTTATGGCTATTTTTTTCCCAACTGAAAACTAAGTGGAAATAATTTCAAACAGATCTTTCTGAAGTTTTAATATCTGGGTGAAATCCAATGGAGTAAAAAATGTTTATTTTGAGGAAAATAGGACTTTAATTTGAAAATATGACAGTCGAATATTTCTAATGGCGAAAGATCATAGTTCAGTCAGTTCCTTACAAGTAATTTTCTTAATGTTTTTTATACTGTTTTTACCTAGAAAGTTTTTTGCGGAAAGGTGTTTCACATGTCTCTTCTGTGATATGACTGAACTGGAGAATGGATGCAAACATACAAAAATAACTTTGCAATGTTATTGCATTGTGACACAGGACACAAATCCCCTTTTCATGACTTGCCTTGTTTTCAACTAAACTCTAAAGAGAACCTATTGCAAAGCCTACTTCTACTATTGCTTTGATAACACTGTAGATTAAGGCATAAAAAACACATCAGTTGTGTAACATACAGTAAATAATCCTGTGTTTCAGTTCCCAGATGAAATCCAGAAAAGTAACACTATTCTAATCCATTAGAAAATTCTAATCTGAATCTTTGAACTTCTGAGTAGTTGTGTTTGTTGATCTACTTTCTGACCGCTTAAATTAAGAAAAGAAGAAATTTATAAATTAAGTAAGGTATTTCACTTTCTGTAAAAAATTCTTGTTTCAAACAGACACTTTTTTTACGTACGTAACTGACAACTTTTTGACTAACTGGAATAGGAATATATTTGAGGTCTCAATTTACTTTCTTTATGAGTTTTCCTTAAGTTCTGGTCTGTTCAAACCCACTACTTGGGTTTCTCTGTTCAGGCTCAAGCACAAACAATCATATTCAGAATCAAATTAGGTGTTTTACAAAGATATTTTTCAATAAATAATTCTGACAGGCTCTGTTTTCAAGCTACAAAAGATCTGTGCCTGTTAATGAGACCAAAATTCCAGGAGTAGAGTTAGATTTTGTTCAAGGGAGCTGTTAGCTTTTCAAAAACTAAAATTTTCAAAATAGTTAGGGAAAAGAGTAGTTCAAAGAAAAAGAATACTTTTTTTCATAGTGGGAATTTAGAATAGCATCCTTACCAGCCACTCTCTAGGAAAAAATACAATTAAAAGACTCAGAGAGAGTCTTTTACCTTTGGTAATTTTAATCAGTGATACATTTCCATAAACACATTTTTTTCTGTAAACAATTTGCAAGGGAATGTATTTCATGCTGTTTTAACATGCTGAGACCAACTTTATTCTGATACATGCAGGTCTTTTAAAACAACTGAAATAGGACCCATTCTGTGCTTGCTGGAGGGCACCATGTCACAAAGATTATAAAACTATAAACTGCATTCTCCCTATGACTGGCCTTGAGACATCTGAAATTACTTATTATTAGACAGTTTGGAAATAACCCTTTCAAATCTTTCATCTCATTAAATCCGCACATTGTTGGTTGCCATACAAGATGTACCAGACAGTTTATCCATTCTTAAGTAACTTCCTGAATTTTTCCACTGATATGACAACACAGTTCTTGTAACCTGCTTGAAATTTAAAATTAATTTAAATTTATTTATAAAGTTTTGCCACCACACTGTGTGTCGTCTAGTTTTAAACTTCATACATATGATCTCAGAGGTCAGAGTTGTTCTGATATGCATGAAAATTTGGGTTTCCCAACCTAATCATTAGGCACTGTTCTTCCCACCAAAGAGAATGGTAGGAATGTTCTTATCTACAGAAAGATCCTTCTGTCAAGGTTTATCTGGTCTTCATCAGAGATATTCATAGCTGTCCATCAAGGTGGTTAGTAACAGGCTTTTCTCTCAAAGCCTTTTGATACATAGGAAAACAGAAAGAATTTTAAAAATCCAGGGGATATGTGTTATTCAAGAAAGTGTTTGTATTGAGAATTTCAGCTCTAATGATGGCAGAAAGTTCTTTTGTACAGGAATGAAATTGCCAGTTCCTTTCAGCATTTAGACCTTCAACTCTGTGTCCAAAATAATAGTTATGCAATTTCTGTTGAATGATACACCTCCTAAAATAATAGTATCTCAAAACAGATGCACTTTTTAAACACTATTAATTTTATATTGTTGTTCTAAGTGAGCCTGCTTTTTCTATAATATTTATTTAAATCCTGAAGCACTGTTTTATTATAACCAGTCTCACGTAGGTTGTGCACGGGCACCTAGAAACAATCTGTACCTCCCTGACTTACTGGGAAATAAAGAGAGCAAGAAGTAAGAATAAGTTGCTAAATTAATCAGGTGATTAAAGATTTCCAAGACTTTTTTTAGATGCAAAGAACAATCAGTTTTGTAATAGTATGAGCATTTTTCTGTTCTCTGTGTATCCACAGGCATCAGAAAAGAGAGAAACACAGACCCCATTGCTAATAACAAGTAAAAGAATTGGTAGCCCAAGTGCACAGAGCAGCAGTGTCCCTTCCATAAAGAAAACCCCCAGCCCTCCCTATGAGGAGTAGCATTTCCTGGGCCGCACTAACTTGCAGTAGGAGTGAAATGTGCCGATGATTGTCACTGATTGCTCATCTACCAAGGAGTTTCAACTGCTCTTCTTACTTAAAGGCAGTTTACCAGCATTCTGTCTTCCTTTCCTGTCTCCTATTTGTTTTGGATTTCAGTATCCCATGACTTCTAATTACAAGAATTTACATACCTTAATGTTCTTGCACTTTGTTTTTGGCATGAATTTTTTTTAGATTGTGATGATAGTCTGTTGGTGATAGTGTCTTGCTGTTGTTCTGGCTTCCACTAAACGTTAACTAAACTACCAACACAATATTTTATCTGTCTCATTCTGTGCCTTAAAGGACCACGGACTGGTCAGCATAATTCCTGCTTTTTACATCAAATCCACCACTTTGAACAGCTGCATCTTCCTTGTTGTTCCACAGGCTATGACAAATCCACACACCCATATGCATGCACATACATTAGATATATGTAGAAAATATATTCAAGAGAATTCCTGGTTTTGTGCCAAGTGGAATCCAGGAATGTTTACAAATAAATAATAAAGACAAAAATAAAGGGAATTAAAAAATTATTGATTTCTTTAATTTTTCTGTAGCAATCTATACAAATATACACGGAATATATAAAAAAAAAATCCTTCTGTTGTTACTCTTAATGTTCTGTGAGTCATATTTATAGAAATTCTTTATTTCACAGACTCGCCTTGTGCCAAAATGTCACTCTACATAATTTGTTCTAGGAGGAGGGGGTTTTTATTCATTTTAGTACTTTGTTCTTACAAGACTACAGTTATATTTTGTGTCAAATTTGACTTCTTGCCTTGCATTTTGTCTTTCTGTGACTACATGGAAAATGTATGTTTATCAATACAATAGTATTACATAATTTTTAAAGCAATGCAGGAATAAATGAGGGAATAATATTTTAGATAAATGAAAATCAAGAGATATAATGTAATACATCCTTCAGTTCCATGTTAATGCATACAAATGTTTAATATATATGAGGACAGTAGGAAGTGGTATTTACATTTATTTTGGTCAATTGCCATGTTTGTTCAACAGCAGAGAATAATCAGTGTAGCAGCAGTGAGGAAGAAAAAACAATTTGGAAATATAATTTTTCATAACTTTTTATTGAATGAGTGACTTAACCACTGTTGTGAAACTGACCAGGCTCCACCAGGGCACAAGCTATTTCACTTCAAAACAACCTGATTGGAATGATTTTGTGGTTTTGTTTGTTTGTTTTGGTTTTGTTTTCTTTGTTACACTACTTGATGTGACCTTGTGTCCCAATGGATTGTTATGTTCTGTGTGACTGACTTCCTCCTCTCCCTTTGTGCACGTGTGCATAGTTAGTGATTCTGTCTATTAGACCAACCAAGTAAACATTGTTTGCCTTTAGGGAGCAGAAGTGTGACACTGGCAGTGGTCTGCTGTTGCTCCCTGTCACTTTTTGGGGTCATTTTTTTCCTGTTTTGCTTCCTAATGTTTCTTTTGTTTGATGAAGGAAAACATTTTGTGCCTGAAACAAGGTGTAACAAAGCAACAGCTTTACAGTTTGTTTTAATAATCTATTTTAATTAGGACCATAGTTACAAAAACTAGGGTTTTTTTCTAGTAATGTTTTTGGCTTATTGGTTAATTTGTTGCATTTTCAGGTTCAAGTAAAGATGCTGAAAACTTTGAATATATTTTTCTTTATATGAAGAACTACACTTTCTTGTTAGCTATAGGTATGCCGTGAATTTTCTGTGAACCTTAAGAATTTAGATATGTACTTCCTAACACGCAAATTTCCCACCTGCCAAGGGCTCTTGGCTTCCTGTAAAACCCTTACTCTTGTCCACATCCTTGTGATCTTAATTCTACCAAAGCATACGAGGCTGCTCTGGTTACTTCTGAATTTCACAGAAGTGTATCTTAGATTCAAACACTTGCTAAGTCTATTACTGTTCTGCAGTCTGGTGGGTGACAGACACAAAAAGATTAAAATTACTCATGGCAATGTGCCATTGTTCTTTAACCTTAATTAACCTCAAATGTCATATTAAGTTAAGTGTGGATGCTTTGCCTAAGATATTTCTTCCTCCTACTTCTCTGTGTCTTCTTGTTTACCATCCCACTCCTCTAATAGAAAGATAAGCATAAAAATTACTAAAGAGATTCTTTAATGCACCAATTTTGTTTATTCCTCTAAGGAAAAAGTGTTTTCCTGTTGTCCATTTTTTTCATACCTGGTGCCAGTTTTGTGAATGTGAATGAAATTATTTTACTCTTTTCTACATTCTCCTTAATATGTGGTAATCAATATTTCATTTGAATTTCCTCTCCTTTCTCTGTATTGTCAGGCTGCTTTTCCTCTGGAGGCTGCTGAATCTAGTCTTTCTACTAGAGTCTTAACAAATTTGATTATAAAGCATCATTTAAAGATAATATTTACAAATGGGGAAGGTAGAAATGCTATGCCTAATGAGAGCTTTCTTTCCCCTTCACTCTTGATTTTCCTGTTCTCTATTCAGATACTATATCCCAACATTGTCATAAATCTTCTCCCTGAATTCTAAATCACTCACATTATTTTCTGTCATTTGATTCAAGGTGATTTCTTGTGGTCATTATCTGTCCAACTTGTCTTCTGTCATCCAATATTCCTTTTAAAAAGCTTCTCTTTTCCTCAGTAGCTCTCATGTGTGTTTGTTAATGTATTACATTTCTGTAAATCAGTTCAATTCATTAATAATTGCATCACTGTTCATGAAGTGAAAGCTTCTTTATTGGTATCCAACTGTTCATATATTTCGGAAGGCTGCCAATGATTAAAACATAATTACTCTACATTGCAATGCAACCCTATTTAAAATGGTAGCTTTTAAAAAAAACAGAATAGTCATAAAAGCATAGATTTTTTTTTTAAAGTAAGCATTATACTTGTTTTTTACATATGAACTCCAAATAATGCTATAAGAAAAAAATAAGGGAAAAAAGGGAAAATTTTCAACAGCACTCTCTGTTCTTGTGGACAGAATTCTTGTCAAGCAATAGTTGATTAGTTATTTAAACAAAGCTAGAAATTTGCAATAAAAACTTTCAAAAGTAGAGATGCTACCATTGGAAAACATACCACTTTAAAAATTTTTTTTTTCCCTGTATTCGCTTATATTGCTTTTAATTTAAATTCTGAATTGTCTTTTCTAGTTACTTTGTGGCTTTTTTCCTCAAAATTATATACTCAGAAAAAATGTATTTCTTTTGACCAATACCAGAATCATTACTAAGAATGCAAAAATAATGATCACATCATTAGAATTTGAATACATCAATAATTTTTCTAACTGACCTGTAGTACTGAAAAGAAGAAAAAACTGATAAATTAAATATCTGAGGAAATTTTTAGTGGTAAGCATGTAGTAATAAGCTTCTGCCTCCATCTATGAATTAAAACCAGAAGTAGTTCAGCAAGAATTAAATACAAATATTTAGATTTGTGTAAGATTGTTTTTAAGAAAGTAATGGGAAATATATTGATCATTTTGCTTCAGGATATGAAATAATTGCCTCTGGAGATTGTTCCATTATCATGGTACAGCAGTATAGGTACATGTTAGGCTTTTCTCTTAGGAGATACCAGTTAAAGGTCACTGCCTGAAGCAAGGTGACAACTGGAATTGATGGGCCATCATAATTTTCAGTAATGTGCTCTGATTTAGCACAGAAGTGTTATCTGAAGTGAAGAAAGATCACAGTAATCCATTAATCAGTTATTTTTTATTTATATCGTTTGAGTTCTTTAACCATACTGAAATAATTCTCGTCCTCAAGTTGGTTTATGGACTGAAAAAAAGGAAATGGAGCAATGCAAAATAAAACCGCTAAATGTAGATCTCTCCAATCTCCTACAGATATATCAGCACTTTTATTTGGAATTTCAATAGTGGTAAAGTCAAGGGATTGGCTTAAAAGAAAACACATTATACACTGCTTTGCATATATTCCCACTGTCCCCTTAAGAGAAGAACTGCTTTTTGTCTGCTGAGACAGATGTGTAAGCCAGCTCTACATGTGATCTCTAGCTTGAGAGGAAATAATCTATCTTTTCTCTCTGCCCAAGGAGTAGACTTTGATTTTGTTTCTCGAAAATGGCTTGCACTGTACCTGCAGTGAAATTCCCAACACCCGGGCAGAGTAGTTTCTGCATAAGTTCTGTATTAATTCCTAGTTCTCATTATAATGGCAGAAAGATGACCCAGTACAAAAGTAATGGTGGAAGATGATGCAGTACAAATCACAGCAGTTGCAGTTCATGAAATTTTTTATTTTCATTACCAAGAGTTGTATGATTCATTTTGTTAAGATGAAACCTGTAAGAAATGTAAGGAATGGCCCTGAAGGAAGTATTTAATGCCTCATGCAATGCCTAGGTGGTACTTATCAAACAACAGTGCTAATACTATTTTACCTTTCTTCCCCTGTATCTTAACCCCCAGCACTCATGTTCATTGAGTGACATGAAGATGAAGAGTGGAATTGTTAGGTTGATTAGGTTTAATAGAAAGAAAGAAAATGAAATTGGACTTTTTTTATAAACTACATTTGGTGTGGTTGTAGCAGTAGCGGTACTCCATTGAGTTTATTTCGTTGTCCCTTCAAATTTTGCATGCATAAATATGTATTAACGGCATTAAACTAAATAACGAAATATAGGAACTAAATAACTAAATATAGGAACTAACTCCTGAAAATTCAGCATGCTTACGATCTTACTATACTTATATGTACATACATCTGTAAATAAACAGTGGTTCATGACATTTTTATTACAAGATCATTAATTCCTCATCAGTTATCAGTAGGCCTATTGATTCTGTAAAGAGAATGTCAATGTCATTTGCTCAAAAAAAAGTGTGCAGATTTAGTGACAGTGGATGTATTTTAGAATTCCATACTTCTATTGATTTGTTTTTTGATAAGGAGAGGCTTATTTATAGACCATTTATAGAACCACCAGAAAACATGTACTTTGTTCCCTTTTGGTATTACATCTTAGAAAATTTTAGCACTGCTACTGCATTATTATTTCTTCAAACTAATTAGTGGCTTAAACAACTGAGAAGAGCTGCAGTGTACTTCTGAACCAAAGAATAAGTTTTCTGTTGCTAAAAGCAGTGGGATTTTTTCTTACTTTTATTTTATTTTGTTTTATGTCCCTGCTCTCTACAGTTTTCTGGAACAGTTGTGCATGATTTCTAAAGTGTTATCCTATATTCTTGTACCTGCTTGTATATGACTTTAATTTCCATCCACTCAAAACATAAATAAACTTACTGGTTATTTTAAATTTACTTCTTAGCAGAAAACATTTTGATTGTCTAAATATTTTTACAGAAGAATTGTTGAATCCACTTTCTACAGTATTCTTTTTCACTTAGGAATCAGGAAATGCTATGGACTGGATTTTTCTAAACATATCAAATGGCATTATGATTTCATAATTTAAGCAACTTGTGAAGAAGTTAGTTAATTGTCAAGTTAATGTTTTTAAAAATATGGGAGTTGAGGGAGTCACACAATTTTAGATTCTTAGTAAAATACTCAAGTATGCATAAATTCTTTTAGAAGAATTTGCTTAAACCTTTTACTGTTACCAGTGAAGTAATTTTGAGTAGTATTAGAGGAACGAATGAGGTCAGTCTCTAAAAACTGTGTGGAAATTTCTTTTTTTTTTTTTGCAGTCAGTTAGAGACAGAGGTTAAGAGAACGCAAATGAACAATTTCTTTCCATCTGATTTGATACTTATGAAAGAATGCAAGTATTGACCATAAGTGTATCAAAAATCAGATGTGCAACAAAACGTTAGAGTCGTAGCTTTCTCTAGAAACATAGATCATTTTTTTTTTAGATGTATAGCTTTTTAATTATGAACAGAGGTTATTTTTTTGCTGGATTTTCTCTAGAAGTCTGAAAAGTTAGCAGAAAAGAAACAGCTATGCTACAAATATAGAGTGAGTTTATGCTTTCCAGCAAATGCTGCAGGTTTGTCTCGGGCATGTTTGAATACTCATTCCCTTATAATTAATTAACTAAATTTTAATTTCCTTACCTTTTCAAATAAGAAACCCCAGGGAGCATTCTCAAGAAGTTTAATTTACTACATATTGTCTGTTATCAGCCCCATTCAGACTGAATAAAGGGCACAGAGAGTTTTGATTTCATTAAGTAATATAACCTCAATTGTCATTCAATGAAAGCTGTTCTTTTAAGAATCTCTGCTAAACACACTATTTCAGTACTATTTATGAACCACATTCTCTTTCATGCATCCCTTTTCTCAAGCCACAGTTTATTATGAGTTTATTTGAATGATGTCTGTAGTCTCTGTGTGCAAAGGACTGTCATGCCTTGTCTTGAGCCAGGGACTAGGCCAAGGTGACCTTCGGATGTCCCTTCCAGCTGCAGCCATTCTGTGATCTTGATGGCATAAGGCATCAAGGAAGAACTCCTTCTATTGGAGTTCCCACATTCATAGACATTTACTTCATTTATATGAATTAATATTCTTTGCTCAGTACTCCTTATTTAGTATTGTTGAGTTAGATTGTGGGTATATCCTTCCTTGCACACATATTGCAAACAGCTTTATGCTGCTTCCATGTCATCTGATAACTTTGGGATGAATATTTGGGATCCAGGCCATTGCAAAAGAGTACTGTAGCTTTGGGGTGTAAGTTTATGATAACCTTGGATAAGTTCCATTACCCTCAAATCAAAATTCAAAATGTATGGTACATTAGTTTACAGTGATCCAAATGAACGATGCAATTGAAATGTTTTTGCTAAACAGATAGATAAGATAGATAAAACTGCAATTAATCTAGGTGTCTGAATACTAATTTGGAGAGTCTTCTGTCCTCATGTTTGTGGAGACACTTGCTGGATATGCCCTCCTGATTCAATTGCCAGGAATTTAGTCTTTGTGTCCATTTTTTATCTCAGGTTACAGACTAAGAAAAAGTGCTCTCCAGTTTGGAATATAGCCACTTAAGAAATCCTTCAGCTTGAATCCATTTTGCTCATTTCCCTCTTTTACTAAAGTGCACGTTCACTTCTAATTCATTCAGAAAATAGCCTCGTAGTCGGCTTTTGAAGATACAAAAATTAGTTTGCCAAACTTCTTTCACCTTTTGTACTTAATGTATCAATTTGACTTAACAACAGGTTAAGCTTCACGCTAAACTAAATGCTTGTAGCTTTTAAGTGTCTCCATCTACTGACCCATTCTTACCTATCTGTACTTCAGCAAGTTTGACTGACAAAGTATCTAATTTTGATTAATACCTGCAATTCCTTATGATTGAAACTGGGTATGATGGCCTCCAGGGGTAATATTATGGGGTATTATATTCCAAAAATTTATCATTTAAAGGAATTAGCTTCACCATTTAGCAAGGTAGTGAATTCAGATTGTTTGACCAGATGGCCATTTGCAACAGTAGATATACATTGGTTTTCAAAAGGCTTTGTGACCTCTCTAAGAAAAAACATGAGGCAGCCTAAAAAAATATGAATTGCAAGTAATAATGCCAGAGTTAGAAAAACCATAAACAGTTGCATTAAGAATAAGAAAGAGAGTGAAAAGAAAAATAAACCACAAACAAAAAAACCCAGAAACAGTTGGATTATTTACAAAAATATTTATTTTGCCATACTCTGAGGCTAGGTAATTCTTAGGCATGGCAGATGCAATATCTGAATCACTTGTAATGCAGCATGCTTTATTTGAAAAGACAAAAAACATCAAGCAAACCAATGGCACACTGAAAATTCACTGAAATAGAAGTACCAGTTTATGAACACTAGCAAATAAGTACCTGCATTCACACGCACACTGAAGAACAAAACTCACCAGGAAATCAGGAAATCAAATGGACTGCAGAAATCCAAAAACTGTGAGCATTCTTAGTGCACTTCAGGGTAAGGGGTATTCCTGTCTGATTGCACCTAAATTCATTGTTTTACCCACTAAAATTTCATGTACTAATTTTTGAAAGTCATCTAGCAATTTAGTTCCTTTGGCCTTTTTTTTTTACTAACGTTTAATTTTGGAGGCATTTTTTACACCTTATCATTCTCATACAATAATGCAGTATCTGACAAATGTAGACATGCAGATCTGCCAATGGCAGTAAGGTATTATTTAAAAATATTTAAACTTAATTGCATTTTAAAAAGTCTTGAAATTCATTAATAATCCTGAAGCAGGCTGGAATCATCAAGAAATATCAGTGCTGGTAGACTTCAAGATGGGTCAGACTACAACAGAACCAATTTTGTGGATCGTTTCTGCCATGCTTGTATGACATGTACATATGTAATGGGATTTTTCCTTTCCGTAGTCCCCTCTGTTGCAATCTCTGTACCACTGGCTACTCAGGCTTCTTTCATAAGTCTACTAGAACATATTCACACTCAGAGGAAAAAAATTTGGGTGCCTGAATGTTTTTCTATTCTTAAAGCAGTATTACTTTCAAGTATTTTGCAAAGAAAGCAATAACTGAGAACACCCACCCTCTCCTTTATGTTCATTCAGGTTTTGAACAAAGGCAGGATAGTCTATTCTGTTCAAACAAACCTGTTGTTCTTACTGCGCCCAGCCACAGATATTTAGAAAAGGAGGAAAAGAGCAGAATGACTTTCCTCAGCTTCCAGAAATCTACAGCCTAGGGAAAAATTAGAGCTAGAAGTTGTATGTTTGAATACATTTGTATGTCCTTCATTAATTTTTCTTCTGTTGCATTGCCCATGTAAGATTATATGTCCCTAGTATTTTCCATGCTGTGTCACGCACATTTGGAGGTTAGCTGTAGAGGTTGCTTCCAATCTCATTGTTTTTATTGGCCTACTTTTTGATATTTATGTTGTAGTTACAGTGTCAGTTCCTGGTTTAGTGCACATTTATAAGATACTGTATTTTCTATTTTGAAGTAAAAGAGGAGCAAGAAAAACTGTTAGCATCCAGCAACCACACCTTGGTGCCCCCAGAGTCTTGGTATGGTGCATTAATTTTTCAGTTTGTAATTTGCCAGATGCATTTAATGGAACCAATTTTCATTACATCTGTTCTATGGTTCAAAGAGATCTTTTAGTTGCCAAAGGGAGCCAGCTTCACACAGATTGGGAGAGGGTGGTAATGCACTGTATCTTGAAGTATTAGATAACTAGGGATGGTTTTATAGCAAACAGATTATTTTTAAGACAGGCAAATTCTATATTCATGACTTGCCACTATTAGAATTCAAATTTAAAATGCTTAAGTCTCTTCTGCAAAAAAACATGTATTGATTTTAATGTAATTTTCTACATAATACTCTCAGATTACTTATCTTTTTAAGCAATTATATATTTCTGTTTATTGGTAGAAGAAGACATAGTTATACATAAGTAAATACAGATTTTAATACTAAGAATAGCTTAGTAAAGCTTTAATTTAAAGCTTAAATACTAAAAGATGTGAGGAGTAACATTTTTTAATTTTATGCTCTAAGACAAGACAGTTTATTATACCAAAACAAACTCACATTACCAAGATAACTGTACACATTGTGCATAATTTTAATCTTCATAAAATGTGTAACAGTTGAATGGTATTAAATTCAAGATTTCACTTGACAGCAGCTTTCAATGAAAAGGTTTTTCCTCATGGGCTGAAGAAAATTTGAAATGTTCTACTACACTTTGAAGTTCTAAAGCATTAGCCATATGAGAATTATAAAGCATTAATCCTGAAGAGTTTCCACCTGACAGTCATGAAATAGCATACCTGTGTGAAAAGTGACTCAGTTTTACTTCCTCAGGCAATACTTTCCTTTTTTTCTGCTGCTTCAGAAATATCATGCATCATGTCGTACTGAGAAGATGGCCTTGGAATGACTGGATCTTTTTGAAATTTCTGAAGTCTACACTATCACTGTATTTATCTAAGACATTTCAATGACATTTTAAAAAGTTGTTTATACTAGGAGTTTTATTTTAGTTTGATAAGCCATGTGTAAAAGTTGTTCCAAAAGAGTAATCAAAAGCTTATTTTCACTGTGTCGTTCTAAACAAATGTTTGTAAAGAGAAAATTGTAATGGAAGGAGCAAATCTATTAGCAAGAGTTCATATGCAATTTAAGAACGTTAGATATCTCCCAGCTCAGTCAGAGACTGAGATCAATCAGAAGTTTGTCATGTTGCCTACATTTAGGTTTTACACTAGTCATGTTGTAAAGTCCACTTTTTTGGGGGCTTTTTTGGGCACCAAACAGACAATTTGTTTCTCTGCTTAAGAGGGGAAAGATACCTGCAACAAGCAGCCCTCCAAGAATCCTAATCTTTTGTTTTTTCTCATTTCATGGAGCACAGGAAAAGGAATCTTAGCTTTATTGTGTGCTCTGGCAAACAGCAGGACAGTGATGTTTCCCCCTTCTACTGTCTGCCCTGGTTTATATTATATACCGAGCTAATGACCACATTTACATTTCCTTGAAGTAAAAACAAGTCCTTATAGTGGTGGTAGGTTTTGTCACTGAGGCTGACTGAAAGGGGAGTTGAATTTGAATTAGCCATTATGAGGTGAAAATGCATGAAATAAGGAAGGGACTGAGGAGAGGGGTGAAGGAAGATATTCAATCCAGGTCTGTATTTTGAGTTCAAGATTTGGGGTCACAGAATTTACACAGTCGAGAAGAACACAGAAAGAGCAAGAACAGCCTCAGAAGGGAAATAAAGAGTTCTCAAGTATGTTCATATTACATTAATTTTTATAGAGGAATACTTAATACTCACTTAAATTAAAATTCACAAGAAAAGAAGCAACTGGAGGTGTTCTTACCCTGTGCATTCACACAACTGGAGACTTAAAAATGGGAAAGAATTATAAAACATGATTATGTAAAATGAAGCCATTGGGGCTTTTCTGTAAACAAATGCATTCTAATTTCCTTTTCACATTACTGTACCTTCTTTTTTCATTTCCTAGATTTTTTTCATATTTAGATGCATTTGAAATTAGGTGTTTTTATGCAATAAGACTCATAGTATTTCCATTGCAAAGACACAAAATAGCTGTGGGTGTAAATTTATGACTGAAACTGAAAGAATAAATTGCTTTTCAAAATAATCCACTTATAGTCAGTAAGCTATAGTCATTTGTAATGCTTTTTTTTCTTTCTTTTTTTTAATTTTTTTTTATTTTTATTTCTGTTGCCTAACAGAACCTGAGTACTTGGTAACATCAAAATTGTGACAACTCATTTTTGCCTGAGGTCTGGCTTTGCTACCAAAATGCTCATCTTATAAACTTTTTGGCAGTATTTCACTGCTGGTTTTTTCTTTAATTTCCTGACTGAGAACTGCTTTTGCTTCAGCTATTGAGAAGATCCCAAGTCAAATTTTCTCTAGAAGCCATAACAGTTCATAACAAAAATTAATTTCTAGCCAGAAAGCAAGATATAGCAACTACAGTGGAACAGCCTATGTCATACCAAACATGAAAACGCAACTAGTGAGATGGAAAGCAGATGGATCGGAATTTGCTCATCAGTACGTTAAAACTGGCAGATTTCAGCTCATAGATCCAGCTTCACCTAATGTCACATCCTGAGAAAATAGTATTTTAAAGAACAAAAAACCCTCTAAGAATATCTAATTAAAGCAAATTTCAACATAAAATCTTTTTTTCAAAATAGTTTAGTTAATATTGTCCAAATTGCATTTGGCTGTTTTCCTGGACTTTATGTTAGCAGGGATGGCCTTGGAAATACAACAGGTTATAAACTTTACCATTACATTCAGTGATAAATGAGTATTTTTAGGAGAAAACACGAAAAGATATGGATATTTTTTCTAGATAGTACTACTTACTGTGAGGAAAATTTTGGCATTCCAGATGCAGAAATAAACTGAGACTAAGGACTGAAAATACTCCCAAGAGACTACTGTGTAAAGCACCTGAAATCTCCTTGCTTTTGTTACACTGTTCTGTCTTTTGTTCTCTTCTGAGGTTGCCTCATGTGAATGTAGATCTATTCCTGTTTAATTTATGAGTGAAAAAAAGTAACTTCATCCAGAGAGGACTTCTCTAGTCTTGTAGAGAGCACATCTTTCTCACTGTGCGTTTGTGATGTTATGTCTCCTTTGTGCTTAGATAACTTTTCCAAAGCACATAACTTCTCAAGGTGCATACTTTTCAAAAATACAAAGGTGCTTTCTTTATAATATAGACTTATCCTTGTGCTGTGCATGGCTTGATCCACATACTGAGTTTTCATGGCCTATATTTTGATTATAATCGAACTCTTGTGATTTAAAATATGGAACAGGCTGTTGTCAAAATAAGGACAGTGAAAGTTGAAATAAATAAGTAAAAATAACTTAAGAGCTTATCTGATGACACTAACAAATCGAACATTTGCAATAATTTTTTATTCATGAATGTTGTAAATTTAATATCTTTTTATCACTACCTGGACTCAGGGCTATAATGAAAGGTACTAGATACAACCAAGTATTTAGGAACCTACAAGGCAGACCTGAATTTTAAGTTCTCTTTCCTCTCTTTTGCAGCAATGCAAACTCCTAATGTGCATCATCATGTTTTTTCCTGTATCTGCCTTTACTATCTGGCCCCATCGTTTCCATTCTCCAACATGTAGATAGCTTTGATGGTTGTGCCAGGACTAGGGAAATGCAGCTTTAAATTAAACATCCAGATTATCATAAATTGATTATTACACTAGGCTTTTTGTAAATTATGTGAGAAAAGGGTGTGTGGGGATCGGTAGATGGAAGCATATTGTGGCACACCACAAGATTTTCTATATTTTCTGTTTTGACCAGTTCATTAGTTTGAAGTCTTTAAAGAGTGACCTAAATTCTGCAGCTAGTCAAGATGGGCCACAGACTACATTTTCTGTGTAGAAATTACTGACATTTTCAGGACAGGGTATGTTCTAGGTTTGTGTAAAAAAAATGCACACCCCATATTTACATTCAGTAGAATATTGGCATTTTTGTGTATTTATAGCATCTCAGGATATTTTAACAGGAGTTCTAGAACTAAAATGCACATACTTCAACTCTCATCCCACTTGAAGTGCCTAGACTTCTTCACTTTGCCAAAGCTTAATATATTGTCATTGTAGAGATTTTAAAAAAATGCTCAGAAGAATATGCTATATAGTAAAAACATAGCACCTATACTGCACATTTAATAAATAGAGTCAGATCTGATATAAGTTTGTAGTGGAATCAAACCAACCAATTATTTTGGATATGTTTTAGTGATAAAAAATGCACATGCTAATCCACATATCTTTTAGATATGATTGCAACAGGACTATACTTACATTTAGAAGGTTCTTCTGTTGCTTTTCAACCCTTTCCTTAGCATTGGACTGTATTTTTTTCTAGGAAGCTGTAATCCCTTTCAGCTTGAAATTATACAGGAATTTAGCTATTGCAGTGTGTGTGCCTTTGACTTGGAAAGAGTGAAACAGTCTGCTAGCAAAGACTAAAGTGAGCACAAGGCTGTTCAACAGGAGCATCATGAACTTCATATTTTTTAGCTAGAAACGAAATGTTTAATCTAGAATCTCTGTGTATTTTAGCCTGCTGTATTTTCAAATAATCCTTTATTACATTCATATTTCTGTGACAGATCTGCAACATGACATCATTATGCCATGTGATTCTGATTTTGCTCTTATGTAATACCACGGAGCAAGCAGATTGTTTTACATGTATCGCCAACATCAAATTTAGGCCTCATTAATTTATTTTCTAAAAATTTTCTTGCGAAAGAAATTTACTTAGCTTTGCATAATCTGTTTTACATCAATCAATATAATTTAATATTTTTACTTGTGTCTAAGTTAATCTTAAAAAGATTTCATTATTCCATCAATTTCCTAGGCATTGAAAGAAGATCCGCTATTCCTAAAGAGTTTTTGCTTTTTTTCCCCCAACAGTACATACCTTCATGTGCCACTTACTCTTCTGATACTTCATGTAACTGCTAAACATCAGGATACTCCTAAAGCTTTTCAGCACAATAGCTTGAATTTATTGGTTCTGCTATTTTTAATATGTTTTAGTGGTACAAAGTCTTTTAATACACTGTCATTTCCAAGGCTTTCTCATTACTCCTTTTCTACAATTAATGGACTCTATTTTCCATTATGATTTTTAGTTGAGACTGAAACAAAAGCTCTTTTTCAGAAATCCTTCTTCCATTTAGTGAGTTACTTTCCCTATTTCTGCTTTGCTTCCATTGTGCTCCCCTTGCTCTTTGTCTGCCCAAATGGAGCCTGGTCCCTCTGCATTTCTTTTGGAATACACCCTTTTGTACCTTATTTGATACAATAGTTGGCTTTTGTTAAAGGATGTGGTCTATGTAAATACTCCTTGGTTATCTGTGTTTCTTTTCTAACTTTAATTTCTTTGCCATTTCAAGTTAGTCTGCCAGCACAGAGACCACATTATAAAGTTCTTACAGAGAGATTGTGCCTGAATTATGATAAAGTTCATCACTGATGCTACCATAACTAGTTGCTGTTTGCATTTCCTTTGTGCATATGAAATAAAGTACATTCTTCAGCAACATCCAGGAGACCTGACAAAATTACTACCATGAATTTCTGTTCTGTTAATTTTTTTCATAAAAAATTTAAACTTTTATGAGCGTATTTAAATAGCAATGAAAGCAGTCATCTTTCTATATTTTTATATATTAGTAGTACATTTGCCTGTAAACAACTGTAATAATTATGACCAAGTATGCGACAAATTCGTTTCTGCATAGTAATACCCTGAGAATCCCATTGACTTCAGGCAGTTAAAATTGTCTGACAACCCAGAATCTGACCAATTAAAAATTAATTAGATTGCTGTTAATATAGTTGAATAATGTTTCATATTAGGAATGCTGAATTTTTTTTAAAAAATTGAATCATTGTATTTTTTAAAAAAAATTAAATTCCCTCCTCCTTCATGGTGCAATATGTAAGTGTTGCTTTGCAATATTTTAGTTCAGTTAAATGTCTCCTTAAGAAAGACAAACATGCTGATTTATTATTGCTTTGCAGAGTAAATGTTAATGAGTGAAATTTCACTGATGATTAAAATCCATTTTCTGAAGTATAATTTTTCTTTTATGGAGGCTGAGTGCCTTTGTAATAGGCATGTTTAGGTTTAAAATTATTATTTCTCCTACATCAGTTACTATTTAGTGTGTATTAGAAGAATGCTTTAATGAAATTTATGGAATTTTTCTTTATTTTTAATATGTTAATTATGCTATATATTTGAAGTATTTTTTAAACTGTTGGACCACTTCCCGACAGCAGGAAGTAGCTTTTCCATATAGTGTATTTTAGTTACATAATTCAAATTTATATATATTTATGTCAGCTGAAAATTACCAAGTTATTTCGACTTGACACAATGCTAAAAATAATGTAGAACTCACATTTTATGCCATTATGACTCAAGGCACTTGCATATGTGTTTTGAGATGTACTCTTAACGTGAGCTATCACACATTCTTTTCCCCAGGGGGAAAAAAAACCATATATATATATATATTATATATATATATAGTGTGTGCATGTGTGTGTTATATATAAATATATAAGTTTATCTATAAATACATATAGCTCTTTATTTTGATAGAACTACACCCTTGTAATTGAAGCAATGCATTCTGCAATTGAGACCAAGGAGGTGTGCAAAGGAAAGCTTTTTTACACCATCTAGAAAAGAGGAATATTTAAATCTGCAGCCAAAGCCCATTAATTTCCCATATATTTCTGGTTTTATGGTAAGGGGTACTGTTTCTAAGAGTCATAAAGGAGAAAAATATGGTGAGACTCTGTTTCAGATTTGCATCTGTGTTACACTTAAGACAAGTTTTTAGTCATAGGTAGACCAGATAGCATTAAGGTTGAGTATCTTCAATTGCTTTAGTTTAATTTCCTTGTAATTTATGATCATTTTAAATTGTTTAACCACAAGTTTTCTTGTGCACCCTATTTAAGTCAAGAGACAGATAATAAATAATTGAGAAAGATACAATATTTTATTGCATATTTTATATATAGAATAGACTGTTCTACACTGTATTCTCTGAATGATGTAGATTTCCAAATCGCAAATGATCCTATCATATAAAAGGTATTTGGGTTTTATACTTAGCTTAAATGCATGAATAATTATTTACGTATTTATCAGTCTTAAGTTTTTGTCATTGGCATTTGTAAGTGCTTTGATGTTACTGTGAAGTTAGATGAGTCTTGCATTTGGTTTCTATTTTTTTGACATAACATGTATTATACTGGCATCATAAGACACTATGGGATTGGACAATACAAAGCAAGATAGCAAGATAAATAGATATCTTTATAGCAAGATAAAAAAGCAGGGTAGAAGTTTCTTTTATGAAGAAATAAAAAAGCAGGTAATAAGAGAACTGAAAAATATCTTGATAACTCTAGTCTATTTTTCACTAACATATCTACTTATCTATCCAGCTACTAATTTTACTTGCACAGTGAAGAAACAGATTAAATAGATGGAAAGGCTGTTCCTACATTAGTAGGAACAAGAGGAAAAAAAGCAGGGTGAACCTTGAGAAACACCTCATGGTGAGAGCTATAGGGAGAAGGAGAATACGACATGATGTAACAAGGCATCACCAAAAACAAAAAGTGAAGGCAAGTGGCATGAGAAAGAAAATAAGGGGAGGACATCTCTGTAACACCTGCATATTCCTTATCTTACAGCATCTGTTTTCTGAGATTGATGAGGCAGAAGAATTTGCTCCACTGTACTAAAACAAGTATTTGCTCCACTGTACTAAACAAGTTCCTCATAGAGCGCAGTAACAAAATTCAGGAGCTAATGGAAGGTCTGTTCAGGAAGGCACCTACATAGTCTTGAAAATGCCCAAAACCAGATTCTCTAAATTTTAAACTCTCAATCAGTAATATTTAGAATTTCCAAAAATACTTTTTACTAGATGTGATTTCTACTAGCTGAAAGTTGCTTGTGGTTGTTTAATGCTGTTGAAGTCTGTTGCACTTGAGGGCTCAGGGGTTCTCTGATTTGCCTACTTTAAATGCTGCAGCTCCTGTGCCTGCTAGAGGTACACTCTAAAGGGGTCTTGAGGGTTGGGTTGCTTAAGTCTTCTCAGATGATATGGTAGGTGATAGGTAACTGCCTGTCAATATCAGTACCAGCATCCTCTTGTTTGAAATCAATCTTTACATGTAGCTCTTTCTCAAATTCAGTATCATAATTCTCAACATTGCCATTTCCCATTATTTTCCTGAAAGATGGTATTATTTTTATCTCTTCTTTGATGTTGTGTTGAACATCATTTAAAGAACATTGCCATTCTGAATGATATCTTTCCATTAAAACTTGGAGAAAAATGTGAACAGATCTTTAAAAATGGATCTATTCCTGGCATTTGGGATGAAAACTAATATTTTATCTCTTTTTTTTTTGTTTTGTTTTGTTGTTGTTGTTTTGTTTTAATCTTCAGAAATAGGTTTTCCTCTTTCTACACACTATAGCTAGTAGTACATGTTTATGTTATCTAGATTGCAAAATCTAGGATAAAACATGGGGATTTTGTAAAAATCATAGGATTCAAAAAAGAGTCTTATTTTGATGGATGTATAATAGCAATACTTGTATGGAATTTCCTAGTCATTAAGAGAATAATGGCTACTCACATTTCCCAAATGCAGTCATCCAATGTTTAGAGAAATCTTTATGAAGAAAATGACCAGACATAAAAAGTTCTTCTCTTGTAAGTGCAGGCACTTAATTGACTGCTCTGATCATTAAAATAAATTAGACTTCATTCTCCACAACTCCCCATGGAACTTTTATCTCAGGAGAAAATTGTAAAACAATTCACTGTTGCAATGCAAAATAGAAAACCATGTTTTCTATACAGTAGCTGTGCCAAAGTACGCACATTTCTTTTTTCCATTGTCTTTGCTCTGTCATCCCTTAAATCAGATTATTTTAATTGTGTTCACTTCCTTTCTCTCTTTCACTCCCCCCTTCTTGACAAGAGTTCAGTGTCTGCTTTAATATTTTTGATTTTTAAAATAGTCTAACATTTTCATGAGGTTTAAGAGCCATAGCTGGAGGTAGCAATTCTAGTAAAATTTTCTTCCAAGATACCACATCTTTTGTGACTGTCTAATTAGTTTTTCATTCTACATGCTAATCTTATATTTCTTCAAAGTCTGTTCTGATAATATAGTATAACTCATTTTATTATCGCAGAAAGCATAATCAAACAACTGTTAAGGTAACTCTTATATCTCTATTGGAATTTTTAACTGTGCGAGTTTGGGTTTTTTGGGGGTTGTTTTTGGTTTGATTTGGTTTTGGTTTTTTCTTATTATAAAAGATTCCATGTCTTCAGTTTCCTTTAATTTACTTTAATAAGGTGATCTTCAAAACTTTCTATTCACCTTCTAGGTGCTATTTAAATCTTAGAAAAACAGGGCTTGAAGGTATCTCAGGAGGTCATTTAATCTTCTGCCAAAGGCAGAATCTGCTCTGCTTAAGTCATTCCTGTCAAACATTTTTCTAACCTGCTTCTAAAGACCTCTAACCTCTTCCAACAAATTTTTATGACGTCTTTCTGTAATCACATTTTGAAGGTTCTTTGATAGTAGTTTGTAATTTGAGTTTTTCTTGTCGCAGTTTAAATTCAGTAAATCTTACCCTGTTCAACCAGATTATAAAGAATATTTATTTTCCCCTCATTCACATATCATTTAGCAGTCTTTTTGTTTTCCTAAATCCATGCTTCCTGTAATTTTTGAGTTATATCTTCATCAAAGCTCCAATTCCTAAAATTGGACCCAGTAAGCACCTGGTGTGTTGCCAATGACAGAGAGAATGGAAGACTGATTTCCTGTGTATTGCAAGCTACCTTTTATTGCAGTTCCCATTCCAGTTGCTGTTTTCATAGCAGTAAAATGTATGTTGACTTATGTGAATGTGTGATCCTCTGTAACCCCATATTCCTTTCTACATAATTATCAAAAAAAAATAATCCTTGCCATGCAGTTGATCATTCTTGCCTAAGTGCTGTATCCTCAATCAAAAGATTTCATCAGCTGCTTGATCTCCTTGCCTCTGCTCTGAGACATATAAATAACTTTAATCATGAACAGACACGTGATCAGCTTAATATTTCATCATAGGACTTCTGCAAAAGTATAATCATACAATTTGAGCCGCTGCCATGTTTGTAATTTACAGATTTCTGGAAGCTGTGTTCTGTAACATTTGTGAATAATTTCTATCAGTTTTCAGACATTCAAGGTTTCACTGAGAGTTGTAAATAGATGTGTATATCTTTATATATATTATATATTTATTATACACACACACACACATTATTATTGTTTATTAGATCCTTGTCATACAGCAGTCATTTTAAAAAGAGGCAGAAAAAATTATAGTGTTGCCATTTGTCAGATTTCTTAAAAGACTTAAAAGATTATCAAGCATAAATTTCAACTTCTTTTTCTTTTCATAATTTAACTAGTTTTCATTTCATCTCTAGAGTTTTTTTGTGGGTTTATTAGTTTACTCTTAAAAATTCATTTCATAAAAAGATAATCCTTTGTTGTGTCACATTAATTACAGGAGGAATCAAACATGGAATATGCAAAGACAAAAACCCCACAGATCTATATGATTATGTAGAAATTGTAATCATAGGAATACAAAAGTGTGCCTTTTTGATGGCAAAGTGATTTTATTTTATCAGAGTATCTTTTAGGACTTATTATACACTATGGAGATAAATGACTAGCTTTAAGATACTTCTTCACCTTCCCTCTCTTCATGAATTTCATCTCCTGACAAAGATCTCAATTAAAGAGTTTTATCATTTTCATTTGGAAAGAGAAGAAATTACTCATCTTGGATTCTTTAAAGATATAACACTGCATTTTACTGTAAGTTGACCTCTTAAATAATTATGTCATGGTTTTTGTTTTTGAGGATCTAAAGTTGCAATCCAAGGAAATTTGTAACAATTTTGGCTGTGCTCTGTTCTCGGTTTAAAATAATTCTTCTCATCTCCCAGATTCAAACTCTTCTAAGCTGGCATAAACCAATGAAGCTAGGGAAAAAAAGTTATTTTTAGAAAAATAGGCTAGGGGGCTTATGTTCAACATGTATACATACAACTGTTGAAGTCCTCAGGCTGTATTCAGACACACTAAGGTGTGACTGGTTTTGAACAGTTTACTGTGACCCTATCAACATGAAGTTCTGGATTTAAAATATTACATTTTGGGGGTGGGTCTTGCATGTATCTCTTCAAATGCAGCAGTTTTTCTCTGGAGACTTGCTTAGTAGCCTGCCACATAGAAAAATGTGCTTGTTCCAATACTGGATTTATTTGAAAGCCTAAAGTTGTTTAAATATAATTGTTTTCATTACATGAGTTAAAAAATATGTGCCTGACAGAACTTTAGAATGGTGCATATGATGCAGGTGCCTGTGTTTTTTCCCAGCTGCAGGTTGTCTCACTCAGCAAAAAGACGAGGCATCATTCGCCTCTCTTCTTCCTTTTCTCCTTCACTCACTTTTTCTTTCCCAGTTTCCATACTGCAATTGTCTGCCCTTTCATTAGCTACACTATTTCTATGATTCTTCCCTCAGCCACTGAACACTTTAAAAAGGCAAAAAATTACCCAGCTTGAGTTTTGCTGTCATTTTAGTAAGTGCTACTTGCCTTCAGAGGGGCTCAATGCTAAAACAGTAGGGAAGAGAGTGGAATGCAGGAACAATTTTTAATGACCAGGAGTTGTTTAGTTGGTTTAGCAGCTTGTTTTTTGCAGCTATTGTCTCACTAAGCTGAATAAAAATACTGCTTGTCCTCGCAAGTCTTGTTTTCCTTATCTCCATAAATGATCATGTCTTCAAAATGATCATTGGCAAAAGGCAGCTTTTGTCTAACCTGTAAATCATTCATCCCTAATGTGTACTAATCAAGATGTACTTTCTTGTTGTCACAAACCAGGTAACGTAATCAAATAATCAAATAGAAGAAGTCATCAGCTACAAATAATGATTTAGCACTAGAAAATGAATGTTACTCCTTTTTATACAACACAGTCTCTTTCTGGAAATTGAAGGAGAGGCAGTCCTTGAATTTATTTGCACAAACATGCAAGACACAATCCCAAAACACACACAGCTCAAATTTGCATTTAATTCAAGGTATGACTAAAATTAACATTAATTAAGACTTTCTTTTTAATATAATGGATATTGGCAGTCACATTTGTTTATTCGTGTCTTTTGCCTTTTGGTGGAGCTTTATTCTCTTTTTTCTTTTAGGTTGTTTGTTTAGCTTAATTTTCTTCTTATTTCCTCTGTTCTTCAGATATTTGGGATTTCTTGTTTATTTTTGCATTTTTATGTGTGGTTTTAGTTCTTTATGGGGTGGCTGTTCTTATTTGGCTTTGTGTGTATTCTACTTTTTTATTGTGTTAGTCTAAATTTCGGGTTACTGATGTCTTCTAGGGATTTCTGCAGCTAATAGTTTTTCTTACATTAAGCAGCTGATACATGTAAATTTTGACATACATTTTCAAATTTGAGGCATCTTTTTTGATTTAGTGACTAATGGCTCAATTTCTGTTCTGTGATCTCACTCTCAAGGAATTGCTAATAACGAGGAATTGTCACATCATGCATCTGACACATGTCTAGAATAATGGTAAAGGAGATAATTTTTATCATCATAATCATTCAACTTCCCGCAGAAAAAAAAAAAAATTAAGTGCTATTTGTTATTAAGACTGGTATTCAAGACCGTGGTGACAAAACAGTCATTTGGGCTGCCACTAAAGCACATGTATTTTGTTTGGTGCCCAAAGCAACTCCAAATAAAGCACAAAACAAGCCAGCTTGCCTGTTTTCAATGCAAAATTAGGTCTTATAGACCAGGTGCTCAGTTGCTTTCTTTAGCCACGCCAAACTTTTCTAAGGATGAAAACTTTTTTAGAAGAAATGTAAATAAATAGTATGAATCTGTAGGTATTACTATATAGAACTGATTTGAGAGTTTATTCATGAAAACATGCTTCCTTCAAATGACCATCCTCAATACTTCAGTGACAATTATCAGTCTTTGGAAAGCATCAAAGAAATAAAGATCAGAGTACAAGCACTCTAGGTCAAAGAGGGGAAAACATATTTTTCAAACTAAGCACTTGACAGAAATAATGAATATTTGAACTTGAAGAGTGAATTGGAGTATTGAACTAACTTAATGGCTACTGACTTGCATTGTTGTATAAGGTAGAGATTTTGTAGTTGTTTTGAATTCCTGCACTCTTGGCAGACTCTGCTGGAAGTTACCATAAAAATGTTATTCTCTGTCTCTAAAATTAGCTGATATTGCTCGCAGATTTTCTTCTCTCATAAGAAGCAACAAGAATTCATGAAGATAGGGGTGAGAAATTACTTTTGCTTTGGGAAAAATTGCAGTTTAAGAGGTAGTGGAAAAGCTCAAGACTTCACTTAAAATAAATCAGCATTCTGAGTTTATGGCTCAGAGCAGTGAAAACTTCCCATGATACATTTCATACCTTAGCAATATATTTATTTTGCTTTTTGAGCAGATTTTTCAGATCTGTCTGAAAAGTGCACGGAAGGTAACATATGATCATCTGTGTAAGCTGGATGAATCAGAACAGTCCATAGTTCTACAGAATTTATCTTGTTTGATGTGACCAAAAGGGAAAAAAAATCTGTATTTCTAGACTAGATAGATATAACTATGATGTTTAGATTTATGAAACTTGAGCCATCACTGCTAATGTTTATGCTGGAGTTGAATCTGGTGAAGGATGTCAAATGCCATGAGGGCTTCTACAAGTACATAAGCAGCAAAAGGAAAACAAGAGAAATCAGGAGCCTGATGATAAGTGGGACAGGGGCACAGGTGATAGAGAGTAAGGAGAAGGTTGAAGTACTGATTGCCTTCTGAGCCTCAGCCTTTACTTGTCAAAAAAGCCTTCAGTAATATCTGCTGGGAACCAGGGGGTGAATCCAGAGCAGGAAAGGTGTACCCTTAGTGGAAGAGGATCAGCTTAGGGAATACTTCATAAGTCCATGAGCAGTGATGGGATGTATCCATTAAAGCTGATGGAGGCAGCTGATATCATTGCAAGTCAGCATTAATTCACCAGTGGAAGTCAGACATTGGCAGCCTGATAACCTTCTGTAATGGAGTGCCTGGTGTGGTGGATATGAAGAGAAAGAAGTGGATTTTGTCTATTTTGATTTCAGTAAGTCTTTTGACGCTGAATCCCATAATATTTTCATAAAGACGCTGTGGAAGTGGGGACTGGATGAGCAGACAGTGAGGTGAGCTTAAAAATGGGTGACTGGCCAAGGTCGAGTGTTGTGACCAGTAGCTGAAGCCTAGCTGAAGGCCAGTAACCCCAGGTATATCCCATGGGTCAATACTGAATCAAATCCAGTTCAGCATGGTCTGGATGATTGGTTAACTGCAAATGAACAGTAAAATCTTTTAATGCTTTTAATTACTTTTTTCATCTTTATAATGTTTGGACAAATTCTGGTTTGTGCTTATTTAGCTTTCTGATACAATGAGTGCCATAAATTTAAGAAAAAGATGGTTTATTGTCCTTTGATTCAGATGTCTTCTGTTATTTACATAGGCCAAGACTGGAAAGCAAACATGTCTGACAAACTATTTCCAGACTAACAAGAGCAAAGACAACAAAAACTTGACTGCTGCCTAAAATATTGGAGATTATTCTTAGGCTTTAAAGATTCACTTTTATTTTTAGACATATATGGGTTTTCCCTTTCCTTTTCCTCTTTCCCTTTTCCTTTCTTTTTTTTTTTTTCCTTTTTTGTGTGATTGTACAGTGATTTTGCTTGAGCTCATAATGAAGTGCTTTTGATCAGCACTAAAAAAGGTCTACTGGTTGAGTCCCTAAATGCAAAACTTGTGATGAGAATAAACTTCAAGGTCTCAGAATGCGCTTATCAGATCTACTGTATGAATAAGTGTCAGGTCCCAAAGCAGATTGCATAAATCTTTCTGGTTGAGCTTGGAGAGTGCAAAGCTTAATACCCACAGGCTTGCAATCTTTTTGAAGGTGATTATAATTCAGCACCAGCTTTGCATCCTGGATGAAGGTTCCCCTTGAACACAAAGTATGTTACATGCTTGTGTGCTAGTGATCAAAATACCCAAAAGGTTGCCAGTCTTGCAATTCTTAAACCTGCAAAATGATGTTAAAATGCTACATTCACTCAACTAAGCTGTAAATTCAGCCATTATAGATTGAAGGCACAGTTCTACTTCATATGCCAAAAACTAATTTCAGTCATAGTATTTTGGTTTTTACCATGCTCTATGGTAAAACTCAGAGATTTACTGAAAGTTTATGAGTGGTAAATTTAAGATTTCATTACTTTTTTTTTATTATTTGCACATTGAGGTAAGAGATACTGCCTGAGGAAGCAAATATGTACTTAGTTTCTCAAGTAAGTATAGGTGGTAGATGTTCATCCATGATTGCATTTGCAGTCATACTATACAGAGCTTGGAGATTTAGTTGTTGGTAAGGAATAATGTACTGTTTTATGATCTGTTTGTTTTGACTCTTCATTTAGGTAATGGTCCCAAGCTTTTCAGTTTCAAAATTCTACCAAAAAAATTTTACTATGTTTTTTTAAAATTTACCATGAACTATAAATTTTGTAATAACAACTGTCTCCAACCTCTTACTAGCCAAATACTGAAGACAATAGATAAAAGAGCTTGTTATTTTAACAGTGTAGCAAAAATACCCTTAAATATCAAAAATACTCTTAAAGCTCTATTAACCTCATACAAAATATTTTCCTTATTAAACTGAGGAACAGTGTGATCTCAGTTGTTAAAGAATATACTGCTGAAAGTTTCCTCCTACTTTTAAGAGTGCAGCATAAATCAAAGTATAGCTCAAAAAATTTGTAACATTCTTTTAGTAATTCTTTATCTTTGTTTTTGGGTGATTACAAAGTAACAAACTAAACTGCAAAATTCACTGATTGACATAAATTCATGCTTCCAACCCTTGATAAAACATAATTTAAGCCCACTTTACTTGAACAATTTCATCATCCCTTGGCAGTTAAGTTTTAAGGTAATTTTGTTTCAACTTCAGTACTTTCCTAGAAAAGGAATATAAGCTTTTTTGCTCAGAAAACTATTCCCTTTGTCATTTCAGTACCCTTTTGGAAGGTATTACAGAATGATTCTTCGCTGGCTTTGTGGTCAAATTCAAAACATTGTCCATAAAGTCAAATGAAGAGCAAAATTTGGTATAAATATATAGACTTCAACTGCTTTATCAGCTCAGTGAGTCAACTCCTTCTTCCACTAAAATCAAACAAACAAAAATATTCTTAAAAGTTGTAAGCTATAGAGATACCTTTGGAGAAGTATACTGATATGAGTTAGAATGACTCGAAGTTTAGCTATGTTTTACTGCTATGTCCAGTTTCAATTTTATGTTGATTTCCATGACTATTTATTGTGTATATTAGTGCAGTGTCCCTGTACTGTTTCTAATACATGGCTTTTACATGGATATTAGGTGCTGTAAGGTAGATAAATGGCCATAAAAGGACATTACTCATCAGAGTGGTAAAATTATAAGCACTTAAGTTACATTTAAAATGTGGTGAACTAACTCATTTTTGGGTAAACATCCTAATATGAACTGATGTTTACATTCTTACTATTGCCTGCTTATCTCTCTTCTTTTTGACATACAGATAAACATATTACACAAATATGTACAATGATATGTACAGTGTGTGTGTGTGATAATTTGTGCACAAAGGTGCTCATGTTTTATTAAATCTTCCCTGGCTGTACCCTTTCTGTTGATATGTAGAGTTTAACCAGAGGCTAGGAAAAGAATGATCACTGAGTGTCCTGCTCTTCAATCTATTCATCAAACTTATGTACAGTATAATGTTGAAGCAATTAGTTGCAGACATAAGAGTATTTATTCTGAATTCCATTTGGGATGCTGTAAGGAAGTTCCAGCAAAGTTTATCATAGTTTTCACTCTTGTGTTTGTACTTGAATCAGTATAAATAATAGTTATACTGGGATAACATCAGTCAAACCAGGGGCTGTATTAAGATCACTGTTTTCATAAAAAAACCCTACCTATTACTGGGTCTGTTAGAACAGTAAAGCTTTTTAAGTCCTGACACTACTTTGGAGGTCATGTTGTTTTCTTGCTAACGAGAGACTGTATTTCAACCTAACCAGCAGCATGGAATAAGTCAGCAACAATCAAAAATTTTCACTACGTCTGTTCCCCTAAATTTCTAAAGTTATCTGAGGTAATATTCAAAGCCAAAAGGACATTTCCTAGACAGATTCATTTTATCCAGCTACAGGAAACTATGATCTGTACAAAGGTAGTTTAAAGTTTTTTTAACTTTTGGACAGGGAGATATTATCCACTCCCTTCAAATTAGTTTATACTATCACACTTCTACAATAAAGGATTTTTAAGGTTCTTTTGTTTGCTAAAGGTGAAACTCTGTTTCTCTTAAATGTGAGGAAACCATTTTGCAGTTATCAGGACTGCCAAGACTATAAAATTATTATTTTGGAAACAAGTGAATGCCATTTTTCTGCTCAATATTTGGTATTCTACTCCTTTTTTAAAAATAATTTTATTACATGTGCTAATTATCTCAAGGTGAAAAATAAAAATATACCACAGATTAAAAAAAAAATGACAATTTCCCATGATAAGGAAAAATGAAAAAGCTGGACCAGAGAAATACATTTATGTAACAGCTACTTATAAAAAAATTGGAATGAAACGCTAGTTGCTTGAGTCCAGTGCTGTGCTGGTTATACCACAGTATTCAGGAATAATTATGGGGAAAACACTGAAATCATTTTTCAGGTACTTTTTTTTCCTTCTTTTTATTTTATATGCAGAAAGCATAACCATTTTGCCGTGAAGGCTCAGGCAACCAAGGCTCCTTTCCATGGAAATAAGATGCTCATTTGACAGTAGTGTCCTTAGGAGTGTGAACTGAGATGCTCCACTCAGGTGAGTTAGCAGCTCCTAAGGTCACACAGGGCAGCAGAGCTGTAGGTGCTTGCTGTTTCTGAACAGACTATGGAATGAGACATGATTCTTATGCATAGCTCTCTTGGCTTTGAATACCTGAAATTCTACCTGAACAACACTTCATATTACCCAATTTTTTTCTCTGTTTCTCATCTAGTCAGTTAATGAGATGAGAATCTCATGTATTTTCCTATTTCCCATTTCTGTATAGCATTGCTACTTCCTCTGTTGTGACTTCAGACCCTATTGTTTATGATAAATCTTATTATCAGTTTTGTCACCAGGTTTTGAAGAGTCTGTCAACATTTTAGGAAAAGAAACATTAGCAATATGATCTGAAACTGCAAATTCCCTTTTGAATCACTTGGCACTTTACATCAGAAAGTTAGTCGTATTCTGTGTTTATTTTCATAAATATTTTTAAAACATCTTATCCTTTGAGAATGGCCATCAGTATATTTTTTCCCCAGCTGGAGATGGTGTCAGTAAAAGCATAGCACATTTATAGCTAGTGACAAGTTCTTGACTGACTATATCCAGCAAGGGGTGCTAACGAATGCAACAGTCAAACTCTTTTCCTGAGAGACTGTGCTTTTGCTTTACAAGGTCCAGCTTCTACTGACTTAGTGATCAATTTGATATCTTGTTCCAGAATCTCTGCCTTGAGCAGGTACATTAGACAACATCAAACTAGCTCCCTCCAAGAAAGCTTGTTGCGTATGTATATCCTTGACCTTATGTGAGACGTTATAGATCTGGTTCAGGTAGCATTTTTGTCGTGTTGTGAGGCCAAAATTGTAGTTGACTTAAAATTCCTGCTGGTTCTTGGAGCATAGGTAATGTACAGCCACTGGGAAAAACACAGAGGGAAAAGCAAAAGGGAATAAACTGCTTGTAGCTCCTACGTCCTTGAAGCATACAGATTTGTTTGGCTTTAGGCTTTGTGGGGCCTTTTGTTTTGGTTCAGTTTGGTTTTCTTAATAAATGGAGTATTTCTCATGTTTTATAAAAACATCTTCTTGTAGCAAAATTCACTCTTCTTTTCCCTGTCTAACTGATAAAATTTTGTACTAGTGTTTGTCCCTACAATAGCTGAATCTGACAGATGAAAGAGTAAAATCCACAGTGACCATAGATGAAAACCCATGCTGATTCACCTGCATGTTACCAAATTAGCACCTGGTCACCATAACCCGTCACCACAATTACTTCTTATCTAGCTACATATGTCCTCTTGTTGCTGCCTCTCAGAATTTTTCTGCCTTCTTTAAGCTACCTTGAATGATAACAGTGATTTCAGCTGGAGTGTTTATCTCAAAAGACACTTTTCCAATTGTATTCAGCATTTAAAAAAAAACAACTTTTATTGATCCTGATTCCTATACTTAGACCACGTTTGTTAAATAGGAACCAGACTTATTGTCTGATTTAACACAAAAATGTGTGTGTTATACTGTGTTTTCTTACAGTATCACAGATGATACGCATTTGTCTAAATTTTTAAATAAGAGAAAAATGTATGCTTATGTCTGACATACTGGAATGAACAGATATACATATTTCTATGGCAGTCCTTCTGTCCTGATTTTGGTAGACTGAAGATACCACTTTAGGTAAATGAGGTCAGTTGGAGACATCAGGACTGGATTTTGAATATCTAAGTTAATAGAGAGTCTTCAGTGAATATTTTTTCACTCTGTTAGAGCAAAGTATTTTATGTAGCTATTAGGTAAATTCAAATATGAATGTTACTAAAAATCACATAACACTTTCTTATGACAATATGGAATAAAATCCCTTTAGTGACTTCCTTGTGTTTGGTCCATAGCAAAACAAAGTAGCTTGTAAAAATAATCACTGTGATTGCAAATATTGGTTGATATCTATACTACTTCTCAACATACTTTAATAAAATTGGATTGGGTTAAAATTGAACCAACCAGTATGTTTTCCAAGATTTGATCATTAAAAAATAAGAAAAATTATAAAGCTTTAGGCTTTTAAGACACAAAGATGGACACTGTCAGTATTCCAGAAAGGTATCTTGGATCTTAATTTTAAAGACATGCAGATGGCGGTAGTAAAAGTGTTAAATATTTTTTTGTTTAGTTGGAAGATTAAGATATAATGAATTTTTGAGTAAGAGAGAAGTAAATTCTCCTGCTTCTACTTGATGGTTTGAAAATGATAAGTACTAGGAAGGACATAGAAAAAAGGGATTGGAACCAGTCAGGCAGCAATTCTAATAAGAATGTGGGTCTAAGGCTTCTTATGAGTAGATTTCTTGTGACAAGTATAAACATGACTTAACATGGCAGACCTTGGTGAATATCAAGAACAAAAACTGTGAAGTGTGATTGTTGTGAACAGGTTCACATGCTTCTGTAGCAATACTGAAACAGCAGGCAGCAAGGAATGTTCAGTATAATAAACATATCAACCTGAAGGATCCTTCATCTGTATCTCTGCTTCTTATTATCCAAAATAGAGCATACTCACTATATTTTCTGTGATTAAGTGATTCATTTCCTACAGATGCACAGTGAGCTCCACTTCTGAATTAATTAGTATATCTATATATGTGTGTTGTCTCTACAAAAACAATTATGTTGGTCCAAAATTACAGGAGTCCTGAAGTCTTTCTCTAATCTGAAATTAATACGTAGTGTTGTTTTATTCACCCCTAAAAACAGATGGGACAAGACAATGATTAGTACAATCTGAATTCCTCAATATTTAGGCTTTGATGAAAGTACAGGCAGCATAAAGTTTGGGGTAAGAATCCATAGCTGAGAGCACTGTATCACTAATCCCAGAATTCAAGTTGTCATCACTGACCTTGAAAAAGTAAACACGATCTCACCACTGCCTGCTCTCCCCTAGTCTGTCCTATTTCTGTTTTTGAGGTATGTAAACTTTAATGGCAGTAAAGAACAATCCTGTGCCCCCAGTGAGACTCTCCAAACCATGTGCTGCTCTGTTGCTCCCTGCTTTCTCTTTACCCCTCCCCCTGTGGCAAGCTGGAGAGGAGGCTTGGAGGTCCATAAGGTAAAGATCAGGGGTTGAGATAAGGACAAAGTTTTGGGAACAGCAGTGAAACAAGAAAACACACAGTAACAGCTGCAATAGTAATGGCAGAGGGAACAAGAAAGACCAGATTCACATGGGAAGGCCAAGACAAGACACAACACCAGACAGCTCCCTACACTACCTTTACTCAACTGCACAAGGACCCCTTCTCCTCAGAGGAGAGTCCCTGTCCCCCACTCCCAGCACTGGTATGAGGTGGTATAGAATAACCTCTGGGTCCTAGCCTTGCCCCTTCACAACAATGGTAATAATTAACCCTGTCCTTTCCAGAACCAGGAGTGGCATTCAAGGGGAAATCTGGGGGAAAAAAAAGCGGAGGCAAACATCCTGTATATGGCTGGAGGAACAGCTACCACTTGCCATGCAGTTGGTGTTTGGCAGGCTAACATGTCTCCTTCAGATTTTCACATCATTACTTGAGCAGTCTCCAGACCTTTGTCTGTACATCCTGGTCCAAAGCATTTTGTGCTATGTGGCTTTGGAATCATAGACCTTAAGTCGCTGTGGAAATGTGAGTGTTCTTCTGGAAAAATATAGGTGTGAATATAGTCATCTAATTGGCAAAATGGAATTTCCCTTCTAATTGCTTCCTGATTTCTATGCTGTTTCATGCATCAAGCTGAAACATTGAAATAATTGTCCAGAAGTTTGGAGATGAATTTTAAAAGCATCATATTATTTTTTCAATTTTTAAAAATATATAATAATTGGATTAAGCTCAATTTTAATTTATAAAAGAATGCACTGCAGGTAAGCATTGGACTGCAAAGCATGGTCTTTTTTGACTTTTACTTTGAAATGTGTTTACTCAGACATACTGCAAAAAATCAACTTACATTGTAGCCAGTGGTATTTTGATGCAAAGAGCATCTCTAAGTAGGAAGTAGGAACTCACAAGATCAGTCTCATTAAGAGAAAAAGAAATCTGAAAATAAGATTGGACCTAATAAAAGGCTCCTACAACATTCTTGGTAAGATAAAGTAGACTATCAAATGATGGGTTGTGACAAAAGTTTATATATTTAGCAATTTTTGAGCAGCAGTTGATTTTGTAACACAAAGAGAAGGGTCTCCATCTGCACAGATCACTGTCTATATTGAATGTTTCAAAAGACTCATTACAAGTTTATCTCAAGAAAAATACTTTTGTGGTTTGATGACATGCTATTTGTACGTATATCTATGTATTTGTATGTAAATCTATGTATGTATGTTTCAGTGCCATGGTTTAGCCCCAGCTAGCAACTAAGCACCATTCAGCTGCTTGCTCATCCCCCACAACAACAGGATCAGAGAGAAAGTTGAAAGATTAGTAGCAGTATGTAGGAATTTCTTTTAAAGAGTATTAAAAACTTTTCAAAGGAGCATTTTAAAATATTCATTACAAGATTTCTCTGTCTTTTCATATCTCTGCAATACAATATGATTATGAAGAGAAGTAAATGTTGGAAAGTGCAGGGCCGTAATCTTACATCTTGTAGCTCAGAGAGTATGTATTGATTGTTTTCACATCAGCTGATCTATATCCAACACCATTAAAGGATTAATATATATTCATAAAATTTCATTTTCAGTTATAGCCAAGCAACAAGTATAGGCTCTCTAGACATAGTACCTAAGAGTGGTACAGCATATTTCAGGAAACAACTGCAAATTTTATACCATCATATGATTGGGTTCTTCAAAAATCACTCAGATATTCTCAATATAGTTGACTTGAAGTATGTAATTTCTTAGATTCCTACTATACCATGGTCCCAAGGCAAAGATTTCGTGGGAGTAAGAATTTTCCTTGAAGTGGGCAATTAGCTAAAGAAAAAAGAATCAATTTCTTATCACTTAGCCAGAGTCATAGAAGTTACTGTAATCTCTCATATCTATTTTTCATTTAAGTCTCCAAGTTATTTGCTAAGCTTGAAGAGAAGAAGAAATAAGGGGGGGAAATTAAATCCACTGATTATCTTATACCAATGAGAAAGTTTCTGCTTGCTGAAGAAACAGGATTAGTACCTCTAAAGAAGGAAAAATTGCACCAAAATCCACTGTCTACTAAATCGCTGGCCACTGTTATCTAAATAAAGAATAATATTTACATTTAACATCTGAACTGCTCACATAGTGGACTGATTTTATTTTAGAAGGTAATGGGTGAGAGTTAAATATTTGGGAATGATAAATTTACCATCATGTTTTACATGTGCATGTATATTGGTCAGTGGAAAAATGCACATCTGTGTATAGATAACATAAATACAAAGCCGCAACTAATTAGAACCATTAGAACTCTGCAGTGACAGACTTTTGGTGCAATTGGCTTATGGAGCTCTCATTTGAAGGAATACTCAGTCTAATTCAGTTTAGGCAATGTCTTAAGCTCTCCTTCTGCTGGTTCAATAATATGGTGATCTCTTATCCCTGCATAGAAAGGCATCAAGTAATTTGCCATACTGCAGTCATGTCATCTAAGCAATCTGGAGCTATTTCATAAACACTATTTCATAGAACCCTAAAAAATGAAATACAAGAAACATAATAATCCCTTTCCTATTGTGATCTCATCCTGCATTTAGATCAAAGTAGTTCAATTTGTCTAGCAGATAATTTAGTGCGATTTATCTAGGAGATTATTAATTGTGGAAACAAGCGCATATGCCTTAATCTGTTTATAAACTTTCCTAAGCACAGTTATTTTAAGTAATAAGGACAAATAATAAATACCTCAGGATAGAATTTCAATAATGTAGACTATGCAGAATTACAATTTATTAAAATAGAAGTCAGCATAATAATTTGAAACACACCTAAGTACATTCACACCAACATTAGGACATGGCAATGAGATATTTTATTTTGGTAAAAAGTTAACAGAGGAAAGGATTATGTACAATAAGTCACAGTATGAGTGAACTGATATATTTAGCAAGCTTTTTGAGGTTTTCTGTTTAAAACGGGAGCTTAAATGATCTGCCTACCAACCAAGCATTTTATAATAAAGAAGTCTCATATTCTAAATTTTCAGATGTCTCTCAGTAGAGATAAATTGTATGTATATTTCATTGTATTAAGCTTTAGATATCTGGATTCAATTTAAACATGAATTATTAATCGCACCAAATGTATTACAGGATTTGTTTGTGTCATTTGAAATATAATCAAAAATGTTAGGCAACAAAGCTGAGAAATACTCAATAAATAAAACTACATAGCTCTATTCTACTCAATACCTATTTCCATGCAGAATTGAGTTTGGAGAAGCATTTCATAATTCATTGTTAGAAAAACCCTTGCTGGTTTAGTCAAGCAAGAAAATTACCCCCAAAGCCCACAAGATTCATAATGCTTAGAAAACAAAAAGAAAAAAATGGCAACAAAAGATAAGGGCAATTCAAAACCTAATGAGACATTTTAGGCCTCATTTACATCTCTAACCTGATGCAATTCTTCAAAATGTTTTTCTTACAAATTTGCATACTAAAAGCTTATTCTTCCCTAACCAAAATGATTATGAGATTTCCCACACTATACTAAAGTTAGCATTAGTTTAAAAGCTACTTATAGTCACTTCTAGACAATGACTTGTGTATCATTTTTAAATTCACACCTCTATTAGAGCTGATAGTGCAACCAAATACTTTTTTCTTGATATATGATGTCTGTAAATTTAAAACAGAGATTTTACAGATCATTACTACAAAGCATGGTAATTTTATCAGTGAATAGCCTTTTTTGCTAGATAAGTCTATTTTTTAAAATTAAATATACATTTTAAAAATCCAAGTATGTGGATAAATGTCTTTTGATTGGGTAAGCATCATCTGGTGAATAGTGTATATATGGATTTCCAAAAGGCTTTCAATGCAAACCCCTTGTCAAAGGCTCTTAGGGAAATCAAGCAGCTGTGACATAAGGAAGGTCCTTGCATGGATAACTAATTGGTAGAAAGAAACACACCAGGCATATGTTCCCTGTAATCAGTAAAGCAAATTGAAAAACTAAGGCTCCCTTCACCAGAGTACAGCCATCCTATGGGCTGTGTATGTCCTTGCAAATGTGTGGCTAAGGACCAGTCTTCTAGTTCTGTTTATATTTTGTTTTCAATCTCAAAATTTGAATTTTAATTGAAATTTGGGATTTTCAGAAGTGGAATACTGTTGTTAAAATAACAAGAGGAGACAGAATATCTGTTTATTCTTCTTAGCTGTATATGAATTTTTTAATCTGGTTCAAAGTTTAAAATATTTCATATTAGATTAAATATTTGGGGCTAAGGTGAGTAATGGAAATATTTAATGCAAAAGAAAAATAAAATAAATATGGACCATTTTATAATATGTTTAAGAAGATACAAACTTTAGGCACAAATAGGAATGATGAGTGATATAAAATATAAAATGATGAAGGTTATAAAATGCGAGCATGGTATGAATTTAAAATTCCTTTTAAGGCATAGCCTTTACACAGGAAAGTGCTTTTTAGGATAAATGCTTACCTAAGAATTGTTAAATTTTTCATGCACAGCCCTGAAGCGAGAAATCTGTCACCTGAAATTATCTTTGCTTTGTGTGTTTTCACACTTCTGTTAACAGTGAACTGTTAATTGATACGCACAGGAGACACACACAAAAAAAAGTAAGATTGTGGACAACATGCTGCCACTTTATGGATTAGGAAGCTCACAAGGTTTCCTTGAATAACTGATATTGAGTAATTTTTGCTTTTATATTAGCTTTTTACATCATGATTTGAATACAACAAAGTCTCATCAGTTTTAGACAAATAAAGCAGAGGAATGGGAATACAAAATAATTTTCTTGAAAGTCTCTTGAAAATAGATGTTTGAGTATCAGCAAGGGATCCAAAATTATATCCCAATTCTGCAGGAGTAAAATGAATTGAAATATATTATTGTAATTCCTTAGATATTAGACAGATGGAATGAAACTACATAAATTCTTTATAAAGGTGCTGTTCATGGAAGTATCTGTTTCCTAAGCAAATGAGATTACAAATTTTTAGATTCCTGTTGCTTAGTACCCAGTAACATTATGATCTCAGAATCTTATGCAAGCTTAATCTGAGCCCTTTGACAGGTGTGATTACTATCTTAGCTGGATGTAATAGAAAGAGGTGAATACATAATTTTGTCCAACACTTCCTGAAACATATTTCTCAAACTATAGCAAGCTAAAGTATTAGTCCAAGGTCTAGAAAAAGGGACCAAAATTATTCCTTAGGAAAAAATTAGGCTTCTATGTCCAATACCAATTTCAGAAATTCCTCTCTTAGTTACTGCCTGACTCTGGAGGAGCCTTAACTCCAAATACCCTGGGTTTTTTGACATAAAATAACAACAGCCTATATTCCTTTGCATGAAAAAAGCCTTGATCTTGGAAGCCGAGTTATGTTACGTCTAGCTAATTCCTAGGTATTTTTAGGGATCCTGTGGTTTCGTCCAAGGCCAAGAAAGCAATCAGTCCAGCAAAGCTTCTTGTGTTACATCTGTCTTCTTAAAGAAAACTGCAGATCTTAGAGCCTACATGCTATTTCTGGATTGAGATACATAATTAGAAATTCTTCATCTCCTCCCAAAATTATGTGCTGTGCAGAATAGAATTCAAGGTTCCTTGGACCAGCAAAATGACAAAAAAAACCTCCACCAACCTTAAATTTCTGGCCTCAAAGCAAAAACAGTACAGATGGAAAAATAAAATAGGCTTGGCATTTACCACTCTTGTTTTTCTATGAAATAACCATGTTAAAGTACTACATGTCAGCACCTTCACAGTTCCCATTTCCTCCCTCTCCCCAGGGCAATTCCCTGATTAAACAGACACACTTTTTTCCTAACAGAACATGCATAAAACTGAAGAGAAGTGTATCCTCCTGAAATAGTACTGCAAAGGAAAAAAAATAGTCTGTCCTCTTCCTCAATTTTGGAAAAAAATAATGGCTTATAGCCTCAAATTTTAAAAATGTTATTAGAGATAATATGCCAAGTTGAAGGAGGAGCCTCGTTATATCCTTATGCTCTGAGATTTTAGGCCTCAGAAATTTCAAACAGCCTGTCTTAGGTATTGCCCACTATCTACCTGTAAATACCTGCACATGCACCCCTAAGTGACCCCCAGCTCAGTCTGTTGGTCCTGTGCTTTAGGAACCACACTTTGACACCCAGCATCAGAAGCTTTCTCTTGAGGAGGTCTGAATTCCACACTGCAGGCCAGTTGGCAAAACATTAACTATACATTATTTAACTTCCTGTTTTGTTAGTCTCTTTTGGCTTTTTTGATGATCAGTGATCATTGTGAGAATATAAGAAAGATTTTTCATCACTAGGTAAGAACCCTGTCTGCTGCAGGAAATTTTCCCAGGCCTTGTGGCAGGCAAAATACCTTCCATGATCTCAAAATCTTAATGGCTTCACTTACATGACAATGACCTTTTGTTATTCTCATGCTTTATAAACCTCTCTGTCATAGTTATTTTCAGTAGTTCCTCGCCCTTCTGTTTCTCTTGTCACCCAACTGCATTCATGTTGGCGTACAGAACTCAAGTTATTTTCTGCCCATATGGTCTCAGTGAGTTAATCCATTTCTAGATTGTTGTACGTCAGTGCTGAGCACTCCTAAATATTTTCTTGTGATTTTCCATCTGGAAGTCAACATCTCACCTCCTGTCTTTCTAATATCTTTTTGTAGCAATTGCATGGATTCCTCAGAGCACATCGAAAATTGAAATTGCCCCATTTTAAATTCTATTTCTTTTACTTTTCCTTTTTCTGCAGCACTGGCAACCACTGAATTATTGTCACAGACATTATTTTTATTTGAATTGCATTGTGTTAATTAATTAACATTAATATTTTGAAGTAATTAAAAAAAACACATCTGCCACTGTATTTCCCTTTAAAAATTGTTTTTATTATTGCTGGGTGTTGGATGATTGAGAGAGGACAAACCTGTATATAGGAATATATCTATGTAATATATAGATTTTATAAAATATATATAGTACCTATATTACATATAAATATCATATATATATAATATATATATATATATATAAAATTATATGTTTGGTTTTTGTTTGTTTGTTTCACAAATGTAAACATTTCTTATTTATAAATAATACCAGGTCTTCACAGTTTAGTCTCCCTTAGTTTTGGTAGTAATATTTTAATAATTTTCTTATTTAAACAAATTATTTTTAGTATTTCAGTATCTTATCATTATCCTTATTTGTGATGCCAAAGAACCAAGCATTTCTACTTACCCCTTTTAAATAAGTTTGTCAGAATTCATAATCTCTAAATTGCTGTACTGCTCTTTTCAAGGCATCCATACGCAATGGAACATCTGGAAAGGCCTTTGTGAAAATAAGATGCATTAAGCAGGGCCCTTTATATGTTTTCTTGGTTATTCTCATTTTAATTTATTAATTATCTTTCCTATTTATAAAATATTACTTTTTAAATACAGACAGGTATTTTTGGCTTTTCCAAATCAAGAAATCATAAGAAAATATCTGTAGGAGTTTCTGTATAAAAATAGAGATTTACTTGCAATTTTATTTGTTTTTTGGCATTCAAAAATTAATTAAATGTGTTTACAAAGATATCTATACTTTACTTCTTTTTCATTGTTTACATTTCCAGCATTCTAACACTTAGAAATAGCACAAGGGCAGAGTTTATGCATCAAGCCTCACCATTTGTCGATTGTGTCTGTGAAACCAGAATAGCTAACCCAGGAGAGTGGCTGCTTTGCTTCTTTTGTCACCAGAGAGGTGTTGTGTTGTGAGCAGCAGCAGTTTCTGTTGTACTGTGCAGGGGTGCTTTTGTGCGACAGTGTACACTGCTCACACTGCAATGGGAAAGCCTCTTTTCCTTTCCTTGTCCCTTCCCCAGTCCCCACCCCATGCCCCAAGTTTATCACTGGCTAATTAAAACTCTGAATACATTTTAAAGATTTTTCTTAAGCCCAGCAAAGGCTGAAGTTAAACCAAAGATTTCTTATATCCTTCTGATCTATGGATGTAATACCAACCTTTTAAATCTGTTAGCAACCAACATAAACTGAATTATCTGCAGTCTGCCATAAATTATACTGTGAGATCCACAGCAGGATGAGTAGTGGAGAAATGCAAACATCACAATTGCTCATATCCGTGTTCCTTAGATGGAGGTTTTAGTTTTCAGAACCCTTAGTAAACCATGTAATTTTAAGGATTATTTTAAAATTATTGTGATAAAACAAACCACTTATAAGTTGTAAGGACATGATTCCACATAAGTAGACTTTGAAGGGTTTTTCTAGATGTTTCTGTGATTTTTTTCTTGCATGTCAGATGTCTATTCTATATAATATTACAAAAGCAAGCCAAACTTAAGCTGAAATATGTCAAGGTATTGGGCATTTCATATCAAGTCACAACATATCTTGCTATTGCTTAGCCATATTTTCAACTGTGTTTTCCTAGTGTTTAGTTTAAATTGATGAATCAGTGATGGGTGGGAATAGAGCCCTTACACATAGTGCTCAAAATTTAATAAGTAACTATCCCCCAACAAAACCTAAAATTGGAAGGATACACTGTCAAGTGTTTTCCAAAGAATGGGAAGAGAAAAGGCGTTGGTTTCATAGACAGAAATTTGAATACTAGAATTCTGTTATCACCTCAGGAAACCACCTGTACACTTTACTAGGTGCAATTTGGTGTCAGTGTGCAGGAACATGGACATAAACATTCCATGTCCCTTTCTACAGGTCTGTGATTGGTCTGTGATTTCTCCCACATCCTGATGTAACAATATCCATATGTTGTTACACGTGCCTCTCCTGCTTAAATGTACACACAATGGATGTTATAAATGTTCCCTTCTCTAGTGCAAAATAAGAGCTTTATGGACAGTTGCAAGCCATATGTTCTCAAATAAAAACCTTTTCCAGATGAACTAGTGAAGCCAGTTTGACATTTTTTCAAAATTAGGTAGCTGCCAAATTTTGCTTGGTATTTATCATTCATTTTTGTCACCTCTAATTCTGTTTCATATGAATCCTAGAAATATTATTTTTGAGTAGTGCAGAAATTAGTTCTGACTCCCACTTTCTAAGCATATTTTTATTATAATTAAGTGACATTTGTAAAAGGATATCTTTACCTTTTATATTTTATTACATTTGGATCAAATGAAGATGTAAATATACTTAATGCACAATAACTTAGAAATATGGAGATCTAGCTTGCTTGAATAGGCAGAGTAGCATTTTGGAATCAATAAATCCTCATAATTTAAAGAAATCTGATTTAGTGGAGAACCGTTTACTGCTATCCCTTATTTCATTCAATGACCCAGACTATGTCTTCTGCTTGCTAAATTTTGCTTATTAGGAGGGGGTTTGTGGTATTTTGATCACTTCACAAGAAATTAGGCTGGAAAATCACTGATTTATTTATCATAATCTGGTACGTAGTTCTCAGGTGACCACATCTTTTGTTAACTGTTTTTGACTATAATTTGTTTATTTTATGTACACACAGTTACTAGAGTACTACATAATCATGCAAAGTTCAAACACCAAAATAACTTTGCAGAGTTAAGGCCTTGACAATGGAAAATTCCACTTCCATTGCTCCAACAGAAACTGTGCTGTGTAGGAAAATTCTATTATGGTGGGCAGAATCACGTGTGCTCTAGTGGAATTGTTGTTACTAAGGAAGAGTATCCAACAGTGTGATTTGCATCATGCTGTGTGAGCTGCCTACACTTTTCAGCAGTTGGTTCTGTGTCTGTAATTTATTGCTCTAGAAACCATTATAATAATACAAGAAATGCTGCAGCAAGTGTGGAGGAAAGAACACATCACAGTCAGACTGTAATGACTATTTAGACCATTTAAACTCACTCAGCTTGTTTTACATCAGAAAAACAAGTCCTTTTCAATTACCTATCTTAAGCATTTCACTGGGCTTTCTGGTCTCAGAGTGATTGAACTTAAATACACTATTACACATTTTGAGATAGTTTATGATCGTAACTGTCCAAAAATGCAAGACTAAATATAAAACTGTAAAATCAAAAAATTTCCACTTTGAAGAAAAATGATAAAAAGTATGCTATTTCCTGCATAAGAATTTGTCTCATCCTCACATAAGTACTCCATAGTGTATGAAAAACGTCTGATGGCATCTCTGTGTCCAGCTGTACAATTATTTGTCTTTTTGAGAACAAGGATATTTAATATAGGAACATTATGGACTTCTTCATTGGGTAGGAGGGACATAATCAGGGTGGGATTTTGTAGCTCAGCTTTTCAATTCGTGTAAGTATCATGGGGGAGAGGGCCAGTATAAGAAAGAAATGCCTGAGGCTGCTAAGAATTCTTCAGTGGACCAAACTGGGACTTCCAGCTGGTGGTCCAATTTCACCTTTTCAGTCTTGATTTAAGTACAGGACATGGCCCATAATTTTTGTCCTCTGGAATTTTTATCCTATGTCTTTCAGGACACAGCTTGTTTTTGTGTTTCTACTATCCTGAAAAATGAGAGCAATTTTTGTCAAAATTATTGTCCTTTTATCTTCTGCAGAATAAAACCAATTTTTGTAACTGCATACTTCTTCCTCAGGCATCCAGATTCTTGTTTTGACAGGAGGACATTACTGTAAGCATTGATATAATGTTCTGATTTCATTCCATGTCCTTCATTTCTTCTGACTCAATTCTTTTCTCTATTTTGCTTTTTTCTTAATTTTCTAAAATGCATAATCTAGAGTAGAGGTGACAAAAAGGTTTTGATTCTAGAATCCTTTAAACCTCTTTTGTTGTAGATTTCTAAACTGCCCTTTCCACAAAATTTTCTGTTCTGCCTGTCACTCACTGACTCCACTCCAATGAACATCCCTTTTCTCTTTTGGCAGAGCTCATTTACAAATCCTAAATGTTCCTCTCTGTCAGTTTACCTCTTTGTCTCTTTTATTACCGTTGTTCTTCATTCCCAGAGCTCTTTTCTGTCACATCCTTTGCTTCTAGCCTGTTACTACCTTTCCTTAAGCTATTTCTGCATTTCATTCATATTTAATGTTTCCACAGTTCTAACATCAGTATAGTCACTTCCTTAACCTCCCAGCATAAGTAATTTCTTCTGCCTGAAATACTCTCTTTTTGAAACCACCTATTGCTTTGCTACCAAATGCCTACCCTTTTCTTGGGTATGTTAAGCAGCCAGTGTACATTTGCTTCCTTTTCCTTCACATGCCATGTGAATCTATAGAAATCTTAGTGGTTTTTTAGCATTCAGTACAAAAACCTGAATAGGTACACAGAAGCATGATGTACCACACAAAATGGTACTGCAGAAAAACCCTAGTATGGGGGATAACCACATGCTCCTTAGGATGCTGCTTTGGATAATTTTTCCTTTTACAATAAAACAATACATGGCAATGTCAGAGATAGGAAGGAATAATTGCTAGCACCAAACCTAATTTAATTTTCCCTGATACAGTCTGATGGAAATAAAGTTCTTAAATGCTAAAGCATTTTCACCAACTCAGTAAACATCTCTTCAGAAGAATAGATACAGTTATCAAGGGACTGACCAACTAGAAACATCAAGGGCAAAATTTTACTTTCATTCTCTCTTTTGTTTGGTGCTTTGTTTATCTCAGATTAGTTGTTGGGCTTTTCCCCCCCGGATTTTTTTTGTTCTGGAAAAAAACCTCATTGAATAATCTGTTTTCAACCTTGAGTGCATATATGGAATTTGACCATGCTTTAGCACAACAAGTTTGAAGTACATGTAGATTTATTTTCATAGAAGTATATAGGTATACTAATAGCTTTTAGTTTTCTGATGCAATATGGGGTATTTGAGTTGGTATTATCCAACTTGAGAGAAAATCCATAAAATTACTTATGGGTCTGTTGTATTCCTTAACAAAGCCTGATTTCATAAGAAGTATTTTTTCTTTTGAGCAGAGTAAAATTAAGCAGCAGTTATGCAATATTTTCCAGAACCGCTGGAAAAGTTTGAGAAACTGTAAACAATAAAACAGTAATAAAATTGTTGACATTATCTATAATAAAAGATATTAACAGTCCACATTTTTATATTGGTTTGGTTTGATTTGGCTTGTTTTTCTGCCAAAGCATTAGCTATTTATATAGGAAATTGCAAATAATAGTAATACAATAGTGGTAAGATATTTCTATGACCCTAGAGGTTTGGGGTTTTTTTCTCTGTATACATTTTTTTTTAATACTCTCATAGTTTATTTTTTGGTGGTTTTTTTTTTAAATATGTCACTGGAAATGTTTTCTTTCCTTCTTTAAATCACTTACATATGCTCCATTAACAGGTGCAACAGACAAGCCTGTAATCTTTCCAAACTCTTGTTCAGTCAGATGCATTACTTGAGCAGAGATGGGCTATTGCATTTCTCTCAGTTAAATTATTAAAATCTTATATTTATGAACTTGTTAAAATTAGAAAACCTGGTTTTCAGCAGTGACACCTAGCTTAGGATTCTTTGGTGTTTTGCTTCTCTCTCCACACCAGGCAAAGCACTTTTTACTTCTGCAGCTTGATCAAGTAAGAACCTAGTTGTTTCATATCAGAATTAGCAAGAAGTTCACATTTTGTTAGGGCTGCTTAAAGTGTAAAAACATCTGCACAGATCTAGCCTTCACTAGTCACTTTCTTAAACTGTTCTGAGTCAACCCATGAACTTTTCTTCTACATCAAAGCTTATTTCCAACTGGGCATTAAAATCAGCTTAAGCCATGCCTGATGTGGGGCACCATCTGCACCATTTCTAGTACCTTATTGAACTTCTTTTAATTTTTTTTATCAGTAATTTATTAATTTATGTGATTTGAAATATGAGGACTTTAATTTTTCCCCCCCCGCCACCCCCACCCTTTTACAGGCTACAAACGATGAAGTGTGACTATGCAACAATCTAATTGCCTATTAATGCTATGTCTGTTGTAAGTAAAAATATTTTTTTATCATGTAGTCTACAGCGTTTTATAAATCTTCTCAATTTATTCTACTACCTTTGAATGTTTTCTGCTTTTTGCCTTACTTTTTTTTCCCTTTCTTTCATGACTGAATAGCATGAGCTCAGCTGCTCTTCCCTGTCAGACGTTCCTTTGCCTCAGTGTCTGTGCTGCAGCTGCAGACACCTTCAGAGCACTGCCAGCACCTTCTCTCCATTGGCACAGCCCTTGCTGCTTAACCTTTAGTGCAAAGCACTGTGTACAGCTTATGAAGATGAGGGACTTGTGCCATCAGATATTCCTGGGCCCGAGATCAACAGGTGACTTTAGAGCTGTAGTGCAGATGCAGGCGGCAGAGCCCTACTGTGCCTGCTGTCAGTGGTGGTGAGAAGGGCCCTTCCTTCTCTTTTGAAGGAGGCTGAACTGCAGCAATCTGTGTTCACAGTCCTGCTGGAGATGCTAAATGCTGTGTAGTACAGTGCTCTTGTTTAATGGTTTAATCAATGAGTCAGAAACCAAAACAAACCTGCAGTCCCATTCAGAAGTTGCTATGAGGATGAAAACAGTTTACAAAGGAGTAAATGCTGAATTATTTCTAATTTAAAATGACTCACCATTTTCACAGGTGGATAACCATCTTAATGACAAAACAATATCATGATACAAGGCTACAGAGGCCACTATGTCCAACCTAATCAAAATATTTTCATCTCAACCCATAACTTTATTTGGATATGTTTATCCTTATTTACTCACTGATGCTTTTTCTAATCCATTTAATAACAATCAATAAACACTTTTTGAAAATGACTGGCAATCTCAGAGCAGGTCAGCTGGCTTCTGGCTGACCCTGAAATGACTGACAAGTGGCAGCATATCTTATGTTTCTAGATCTAGCAGGAGGAGTAAGCAAACATTTAATTTCCATCATGACATGGGCCCAGATTTTTCATTAATTCTTTTGGCAAAAAGATGAGCTTTAAAGAATTTCCTTTAAATTTATTTATGAATCTAATGTAATATGACAGTACCTTTTACAATACACCCCTTTGATGTGTAAGTTTATCTGTGACTAAGAAATACATTAATTTCACTGTGCTTTTACTGTCTTTATTATTTTATTTATTTTTTCTTTAGGTAGGAATTTTTTTTTAAACTGACTTCTTTATAATGACCAGCATGAGATAATTGGAAAATAATAATTACCTGTATCTACAGATATCATTTTTGTCTCCAAGGACTAATAATTGCTATGTTGTTCTGTAGCCTGTCTGTATCTGTCCTCACCTTGTGAACCATGCTATTATTGTTAATTTTTGTAATGCAGCCATGTTTGTGATCACTGCAAGTTTCAGAGCTCTTTTGTGGTGTGAATTCTCTAAAATTAAAGACAGCCCAAGTACCAGAAAGCTTAACACTCATGCTAACACACATCTGACAGGTAGAGCAGAGAGAAAACCTAATGTAAACACCACCTTATTTTTATTATTCAAACAGAATGTGGCCAGTTACTACCTTGCTCATTATCTCCTGGTAATTTTCCATGAACATTAAAATGAATGGGTTTGGAACAGCTCTTTATGTACTACAGAGCAATGACTGCTTGGGCTTTTTCTCTGAGCTTGTTCCATATAGGCAGTTCAGTGGAAGCAAAGATAGAAATTATTAAACTAAAATGATCAAACAGGTGATTAAATGTATAAATAAAATAAAAACCAAAAACCAAAACTGAATTTTTAGTGAACACCAGAAATGAGGAATTGTGACTTGGATGGTATGATGAAACAGGTCTTAGTAATAGAGTTTTGATTAACTGAAGTTACTTAGCAAATGGGGGATTGCAGCTGGAGAAGAACTGAGAATTTCGAACAGACAGATGAGAAACAACATATGAAAAATAAGGAAAGAGGGGAAAATAAGGAAGGAGAAAGAAGAGAAAAATAAAAAATTCTTTCATTTTGGGGAAGATATATCCTAAGTATGTAGCGTAAAAGGAAGTACTACTCCTATGAAATGTGGACATGTGCAATAGAAAGAAGCAACTTTCTGCTTTGGTCTCCACTAGGTTCAGAAGAGAAAAACAAGGTAGGGTTTTAGATTACAGGATAATTGATGTGGAATCCAATATTGGGAGTCCTTACTCCAGCCTCCAGATCAAAGCAGGGTTAGACATGATTTCAGAGGGTTTTTTTAATAATTTTCATTCAAACTAATTACAAAATAGTTTATAATAATCTGACATCAGAAGATGAGACCTAGTACTACTCTTGTCACAGATTCTAGAGAACCTATAGCAACATGCAACATTTCTCTGGATGTGTTTGCATGTGACAACTAGAAAACATTACACTGATCATTTTATTATTACATTGTCTTGTATAAATGACAGTGGATTGCACAAGATTTGAGTCAGACTGCATGGCTGTATATCAATGTATTCAATGTTCCTGAGCTCCAAAAGGAGGCAAGGCACCAGAATCTGACTCTCTCCTGCTCAGCAGCTGTAAAGGAACTAGGAAATATCATGTCATATCCTGTTCTCTGCCTTCCTTCTGGATCTGCTTCATGTCTTATAGGTTGACTACCAAGCATGAGATGGAGGGAGGGCGCGAGTAATATGGAAAGTTAAAGGAAAAAAATGAAGCATGTCAGAGTCAGATGGCAAAGTTCAAAAGGACAAGATATTGTCACTGTGATAGGAATTGGCCTCAGACAATTGCAAGCTAGCTGTTGCCGAGGTTTTCTATGTGTACTATAGAATGTGAAAAAAAAATACTTTAAAAAGGATTTTTAAGAACAAAATTATATCTTCATAGTACATTAAGCCTCCTACTGAGACCTAAAGGTTTCTTTGCAATAAATAACTACATTTAAGGAGTAATCCGATAACTTTCAAATGCTGTCACACTAACAGTCTTCGGTTGTATCCCATTTATTAGAGTAATCATCCAGCAGAATCACAAAAAGGTTTGGTTTTTTGGCCTTAGCTCTGTCTCAGAATATCCTATAAACTTGCTTATATTTCTATGTATCTTATCTTCCCCAGGTTTAAAACAGAATGATAGTTCTTTACTGACTGATAAACACTTGCAAAGTTCATTACTGTTTGTCAGGTGGTTTTGATGATAATCAACATAGCAGAATCAAAAGTCATGTGGAAATTTAAAATTATGCAGTCTCTGGTTGAAGGGATGCTTGGCAAAATGGAGACCGTTGGTCCTACATGGCACTGGTGTGCTATTACTAACGTACCTAATTAAGTACAAAAATGATAGATTTTAAACAGTTTCTAAATGATTGATTAACACTTCTGAAAATAAAATTAGTTTTTCTTTTAGCTAATGACTAAAAATCTCTTAAAGCCAAGAACGATTCACTTCAAATGTCATGGTATAAAATTTCAAACAATAAATTCAGCTATAAATTATATTTTCAGTTGAAAGTCCACATGCTTTTCTGTTGCTGATGAAGACAAACTGCTTTTGTTGTGAATAGCAGTCAATAACAATGAACTTTTTTGCTTTATTTGCTCTTTGGCAGAGAAACTAGTTTTCTTTTGTGTGTTTCACATCTTTTGTTTGTTTTGTTCATTTTTAGTAGAGTACAGACATCTTTATTTTATGGTCTGCATATAATAAAGCCATAAACCAAATTACACCGCTGACTATATAATGTATACTGTGTTCATGTGATAGTGCAATTTGGGATGGGAGACAGCTAAAATAAAATAACTGCATAAAATCCAAAGAATTCTAAAAGATTAATTTTTCTTGATTCTCAGAGATGGCTATATGATATTTTTGTGCCATTGAGGCATATTTGAGATGTGAGAAACATTAACAATGAGAAGGGCTTTAGGTCAGGATCACTGTGCATCATAGATGGCATTATCTGCTGATTTAGCTGAGCTGAAAACTGCTGAAAAATAATCCTTTTTGTGCCCTTGTCAGTGGCTTTGGCCTAGAGTAATATAAAATCAGCTTTACCTGAGTCAGATAATCATTACAAAATTAATTTTGTTTTTGACTCACAGAAATAATTGGGAGGAAAATATTTTTTATAGATTGATGAATATTATTTTAAGTTAAGCTTACTGAGATGTATAAAATACTAAGTGCTGCTGGTAATTGAGCAACTCTATGCAACTGTAAATTAGCTGCTTGAATTGAAAACAGATGATGACTAAAAGCACTTTTTTCCCCCTAGAAAACTTGCAGTTCTCTTTTTCCTTAGCATTCACAAGGGGCATCCAGTTAATCATACTGAGGTCTCTCCCTTAGTGCTGCAGTAGCTGATTACCCAGCAGGAGGTGCAGTTCCAGCAGGGTAAGTCAGAATGGTGTTGGTTGTTCCCTAGGGAGGGACATCCTGTAAAAACACCAAGGTTGAGAACTGTCATATTCACAGCAGTAGGTGCATTTTCCTCAGAAATTAATGGAGCAAGCTGGGCAAAAATGTTTTTAAACTACATCTTCCCTAGAGTAAGATGCAAATTCAAAGCTCTTTTGAAGCATTGGAATGAAAGTTGAAGATAAGACTTTTTAGTTTTTGACATTGATGATATAGGCAACACTAGCACTAGGAATATTAAATTGAAATGGAGGATAAGTGGGGCAAATGTTATTCAGGCAGCTCCCAAACACAATCCTAGCTGTTTCAGAGCTAGTTTAACTAAGGTGCTTGTAATTATGGTTGTTATTATTGCAGAATACCTGTCACACATTTCCTTCCTTCCATTTTTTATTAATTGATAAACAGGTTTTTTTTTCCCTGAAACAAGAGGATTGGATGTAATCTTGCCCACTTGACTCCCATCCAACAAAAGAGGGTGAGCAGGAGTGAAGCTTTGAGATGCAGCTTTTTTTTTCCAGCTGCAGTCTGTGGTGTTCAGCAGATGCAGCAGCTCTAGTCTGCTTTCTCAGTTGAAGGCAATGCAGCAAAGTGATTTGGATCTGTTTACAGAAAGGTTGTGCAGAAACATTAAGAGCCTTTTTAGTTCTGTCCTCTTGAACAAAGGCATAACAAGGGTCTATTTATAATACGCAGTTTCTACTTGCACTATTTCTTACTAATAGAAGAAGATAAATCCTCAAGGATTGTCTCTAATAGATTGTAAGGACTGTACAACCTGGTCACAAATTCTCCTTCCCACCTGTTTTCAGCTTCTATGTTTTTTTCATCTTGTCTTTTCTTCAGCTCAGTGCTGCTTTTTTGTGCTTCTCATGTGATTTCTGTGTAAGCTCTTACACTGCATCCATTAACACTGGGTTATAAGAACATGAATGGCCAGACCTGAAATCCACCTAGCATGGCACACCAGAGACCTAGATAAGGGTTGGAAAAAAAAAAGGGGGGAAAAATTAGAATAAAAAAGAAAAGGAGAAAATACTTTTCTCCATTATTTTATTTTTAGTCTGCAATAATATCTAGATAAGGACTTCCTGATCCAGAAACTATATCTCTGGGTGAGAATGTTCCATTAAGTTTACAGTCAGTCTTATGTCTTCTTTAGCCATCAGGCTCTGCTAACCCTTACTGAAAATCCACTCCCTAAAAGAGAATTAAAGATACCACTGAAAATGTGCAGACACAAAGTTTGCAAGGTTTTATTTCATTTTTGTTTATGTAGATTTTTATTGCATCTGTCCCACAATTACTGTCAAGTAAATACCAGTTCAAAGAGAAATTTATGACCTTTAAAATCATTCCAGTATAGTCTATAAGTCATTAACTTTCATAAAATACTACCCTCAATTTCACTTTGTCACCATATCTGTAGAAGTGTTTCCATGCCTTTTTATTTAATGCATACCTCTCTAATAAACCATAAATAAAACACTCAATATTAAATACCCTTTTAAAATAGCTTTCATTTAATATTTCTTCATGGTAGACCTGAAATATTTTCAATAGCTATAAGGAAAATATAGCCTGATACTTCCAGAGAAGGGGGACAGCATTCAAGATGACAAATGTGAAAGGCAACATCAATTAGGAGTTCTAATTTTTTGTGTCACAAAACAGTCTATAAATACTGATGTAATATCTCCTAAAGTCAAGTGACAGGGCCTTCATTGTTCCTTAATAGGACCCAGTTGTTCATGAACATATGGGAAGCTGGCTTATTAATAAAATTTTTCTTCCCTAGTCATCTTAATTCTGCAAGATTGTAAATTATGCAGCCAGGGTGAATTAGAGTAATTCACTATTACCAGAGACGTCCTGAGAGATTTTTTCCATAAAGAACTTAATGTAGGAGGTTTCTAGGTTCTCTCTGGTCATTTTTGTGGGTAAATTCATTGCTTTCTTCCAACAATGTGCTGAAGGACAAATGTCGTTTCAAACCTAGTGTAAATTAACAGAAGATTGATGTGCTGAAACAAAAAGGATCTTATTAGGCAGGACATTTTAAGTATCTCTTTACTCCACTCTCACAGGAAGATAGGTTCAAATCAAAACTCAAGACTGAATATTACCCAGGCTTTGACCTGATCCATTTTACAATGCACACTTGCATAATTTTTTTTTTTTTGAGTCTGAGATAAAATTTTTAACACCTTCCAATTAATTCTAATTTCAGTTGCAAAATACATGTTTTATAACGTCTACAAACACAATAAATATGCACATTTACTCTGTTTCATAAAGGTAGAGAAGTATGCCCCTCTGACAGCAATGCACTTTAATATATTGCAGTGTTTAAATTTAGATATTTGAGGCTCCCACTAGACAACAAGTTATTAAAACATCTGCCTTTCCATAAGCCATTCTGTTCTCTGCCATTCCACATGTCCTTTTCTACTTCACCAGGCAAAATTGCCCAATCTAAATTTCAGCTCAAGTGTTTGATGGCTTTCACGCTGAGCTCAAACTGTTAGTGCTTCCCTGAGAGAATAGAATTGAAACGGGATTTAATCTAAAATAACAAAATAGAATAAAGGTTTTACATATAAATAAGTAATGCCCTGTATATTTTTATGCACACTTTTCATTTCTGCATTTTACATGCAGTGAAGTTAAATGTTAAAATGCATACATAACCCAAAGCTGACAGGAAAGAACATCAGTGCATGTTGCCAGTGTGCTCAATTAATGCCTATGCTAAAATATATTTTAATTCAAATCCATAATAATTGTTACTAAAAAATACATTGAAAAACTAATATTTTTATTGCTACCTTTGTCCTGGGTGTTTGTTTACTTTTAAACAATGGTAATTTCAACTAGCATTCCAAAACCATTCCAAGCATGCTGTTTAGTATTTCCAGTAACAATAGTTGGAGTTTTATATGCTCACTGTTCAGGGAAGATTCATACTTGGAGCACGAAGTTTTTCACAGAATGTGAACAATTCACTTTATAACCATAAAACAGAATTATGAACTACCTGTTATGAATAGATATTTCAATATTTAATGAGGGGGTACTAAAAACACTCAGGTCTTCTGCAGTAAAAATTATGGGATTAATTCCCACTACTAACTAAAATCATGTGCTTGATAAGTGAAGCAGAACAGGGTCAAGTTACTGTCACTTACCTTGCCATTTTTTTCCATATCTAGATAAATGACAATTAATCACAATTGCTCAGATAAAAAAGGTGTAGGTTTTGTAGCAGTGAAAGCTTAGCACATACTGGGGAGCAGCACAACCAGCAGCTTGAGGGAGTGATATTCCTCTGTATTGTGTCCAGTTCTGTCCCCCCGGTGCAAGAGACAGTAACAGAGTGTGATGGAACAAGGGAAGCTGAGGAAAGTAAATTTATTCAGCTTGCAGAAGAGAAGGATTAGAGAAAGATTTATTTCCTGCTTCCAGCTGTATCGTGGTGGAGAATATGGAGCAGCATTTCAGAAGTGCAGAGTAGGACAAGAGTTAATGGTCAGCAGCAAAGAAAGTTGCAGCTGATGTAATTTTTTTCACCATGCAGAAGGTAGGGCTAAGCTATGGAAGAGGGTCCTCAGATATTCAAAACTGGGTTGGACAAAGCCCTGAGAAAAATGTTTTAACTTTGAAATAGGAGATGACTAGATGACTTCCAAAGATCCCTTCCAATCTAAATTATTCTGAGATTCTGATCCGTAATTCATCAAACAAATGAATTGCTAAGTATTTGAAACCTTTTTATTTTGTAATTTTCACTCCAAGATTCACACCATTAAGAATGTCTTCAATTAGTAATTCCTTTTTTTAACTCCATGCTTCTGTTCTGCAATCTACACACTATAAACAATTTTTTCTTCACTGTATTTAGGCTGTATGGTTCTAATTATAGGTATTACAGATGTTATACAATCATACAATGGCAAACTTCAAATATTCCATAAGGCAGTCATCTTACCAGGTATGAAATATGGGCATAATTGTAGGAGAGTGTTTGCCTATACACTATGCGACCTGATGACTGTGCAAATATGGGTCCAAACCATTGACTGCTAAATTTATTGCAATTATGCCTTTCCCATATCACTCAGACAGACATGAACTGAATCTTGCATGTGTAATAGCCAACCTTCCATTTAACAAGATGAATGACAGATCTGGACACTGCAGCTTCAAACAGCTCTAACCTTAGGAAGACCAGGAAAAGTAAAATTTTCAATTTAATTTCATTGCTCCATAAGGCAGAATAAAATCATAAATTCTTCACCATGCAAAAGTGACAAAGAGAGGCTGAGACTTGTTAACAAGCTGATTGTGAACTGTCATTAAACTTTAAACTGTGCAAAAATAAATTTTAAATCTTAGTTGTTGTCTGAAAAAAGACTCCTATTTCACTAGGACACTTTTCAAAATATTTCCTTCAATGTTAAAACAATGATCAGTTGTCAAGCTTCAAGCCTACAGTGTGGCCACTTTATCACATGTTAGCTAGTCCCTAGACTTTTTTTCATGGAAAAAAAATTCTATAGAACATGAAGACAAATTATCTCAAACAAAACCAGCTGTACCCCAGAAATTTGTGTAACTTCCTAAATTCATCTAAATTCCAGAACTGGAAAGATTAAATAATTTGCAGTTTAGAGAGAAAGACCCAAGTGGTGCCATCCCTTTATTGCTTCTGTTGATTTAAGTAGGTAGACATTTATTTCAGCAGTCACTAATATTTCCTGCTTACCTTTGCTCCAGCAAAAAGACCTTGGAGAAGAGTTGATTCTCATAGCCTTAGGAGTAAGCACGGGAGCCAGAACAGCAGAATCACATCAGGGAATATCTTGTTCTATCCACTAGGGTATGACATGAAGGTGGAAAACTGATAAGCAAAGGACACCGTATAGACATCAAGGACAACTATAAAAGTATTCTTTCATTCTACCATATTTCCTATATTTAGCAATATACTATATGTGCTGTAGGTGGTAGAAACATACTGTATTTTCTATTCTGGCAAGTGTCACAAACAGTTTTTTCTTATCTACTTCGGGGCTTCTTGCAGCTTGGCCCATTCATTTCACTTGTGCAAAACTCCAAACTTAAATGAAGCATCATTCCTTTGCTGTCAGTAATTTAACATTCCAGTGCATTGGTAAGATGAGCACTTCAGAGAATGGCTTGATTTTCCTAATGTGAAAAGTCTACATAGGTCACATGTAGTAAATTACTTGCTACCTTTGGCTACCATTCTCAGTTGGTGAAGTTGAGCTCTGAAGTATTATTACTTTTCTTGATGACATGAAGTCATTAAAACATTCTGTGGTTTGAGATGTAATTTTAACATTCACAGGAAATAAGAGTTTCAGAAAGTGGTGCTGTCAGATTGTAAATTATGAGGCACACGGCATGTGTCTACAAACTGCATTGACACTGTGTAACTTTGTGAGGCATGAACAGATCAAAGACCCCATAAACTGTGCTCTGAAAAAAGAAATAAAATCAAACCTGTTCTAAAGAATCAGATGGCATAATTTTATTTCTGGTAGAAATGAGGATAGTGGATATTGTTCTTAATTGAGGATTATTATCACCTCTATTATTTTCTAGTTTTGAGTTTATGTTCAGCATCTCTCAAGCACACAATCATGAAAATTATCATTAATTTCCTTAATCTATGCCCTTTCTGAGCCTTCATGACAATATTAATTTAACGGATTTTAGTTTTCCAGCCAACTTTTATTATTCTGCTATATAAGTGTATTAATGAAGTGTTAAGTGTAAAAAAAATTACCCATTGTTTTAATTAACTTTCTAAGGACATCTTAAGGCTATTAATATATTTTTAGTGCATATATTGAAATAACATAAGCAGGGGACTAGAAAGCTCTTAATAATCATACGTGTGACCCTCAATATAGGCAGTTTTGATTTTTCATTTTCAGTGTAACCTAGCATATTGCCTATTTTCCCAAATTTATTAATATCCTGTGGATACAGTGCTTGTTTGAAGGTGAATGAAAGTCCAAAAACTCCCAATTATTTTCAATTTTGCACTCGTTTGATTAGAGTGCCATTGTCTGTAATTTTTACACTTGTTTTGAGTCTTCAAAGTGCATGATTCATGCCTTGAAAATGGCTTGTTTTGTGTTTCCCAGCACTGCTTTTTTTTTTATCCCTGCCAGTTATAACCTGATAACCTGATTTCATACTGTGCTTTAGCACAACAATACAGTCATCAAACTAAAGCAACACAGTAAGTGGGCACATTAGCCATCATTTTACTTGATCACTTGGGAGAGATTAAATTTATTCATTTTCAGAACAGATAATGAAATATTTAAAGCATTTTAGAGTAAACGGTGGCAGCATTTTGAAGCTCTGGCATGCTCTTTGCCAAAGCAGTGTACTATAGACTGTACATGTAAGTCTCTTGTGCAGATGTTTGGGAAATTTCTGCAGGTTTTTTTTTTCCTTAGGCTCATTTGCATTTAGTTTATCTAAAGTGAAATCCATTCAATTTTATTGAACTGTAATTCTGGTAATTTACAATATTTACATGCTGTGGTTAGATTGAAATCAGTCCTTAATTCAAATTCAATCTAAATTTACAGCATAGTAATTAGGGCTTTGTAACTGACACTAGGGGCCTATTGATTTAATGAAAAACTTAACCTTACAGTAAGTGTTTAATTAGTTGCTGCAGTAGATTCTGCACTGTCCTAAATTGTGGACTTTAGAGAATTAGGTACTAGTTTAAATTACATTACTATATAAAGATCAGAACTATATTTTAAAAGAGCATGTAACCCTACAGATGAATTAATTTCTCAGTCTTTGAAAAAGTTAAAAGAAAAAGGCAGTAATCAAAGCAATTGCCTACACATCTGAATTCAGGTAAAGCAATGATAGGAATACTAGAAATTACTACCTACCTTTGCAAAATATTGATTTAAAGAACAAAAAAAAAAGTGAGATTTTCTTAATGGAAATTTTCTACAGGAGGCAAAATTTGAAATTTTATATATATATGTATGTATGCACATATGTATGTGACTGCTAAACCATCTTGGAGTAGCAGTGACATTGCAGCTTTTTGCTGTGCTGCCAAGGTGGATTGCCTGGCAATCATAGAGTATTTTGTTATGTGTACTCATAATAGATAAATTTTTGTGAGCCATAAATTTTATATCTCTAGAGGGTCATCATGGATCTCAGTAACTTTAATATATTTCAGAAAAACATTGGTTTTATAGAATTCAACTAAACTCTATGTGTTATAGTAAAACTTTTCATTATTTTGCTTGATTTCAAATGTACTGGGATTTTTTCCAAAAGTAGCAGGATTTTCTTTTTGGTGTCTTATGTGAAAGGGTTTTAACCTGTCTGTTATCCTGTTCATGGATTTTCTGGTCATTCCATCTTCCTAAGTCTGGACATAGTGATATTCCCATGTGAGGTTTTTGCACAGAAGCCAGGAAACTGAGAAATCTGTTGATACATTGTGGGGGTATTATGTCTGTTCTAGTAAGGAAAAAAAGAGAAAAATAATCATTTTATCATTGCCTTTTTTTTGTCTGCTGATAAAGAAGGGCATAAATAAAATACAGATGCAAGAGAACAGATTTTTATCTACCTCAGTATTTATTGTAAAAATTAATAATTCTTACTCTTACATTATTCTCTTTATCAGCAGGTAGCTATTAAAATACATGAAAACAATTGTCTTTCCTGTAGTCATAGAGGAAAGCAAGAATAGAAAGTAGATGTTCTGGTCCTGGTCTAGGTCCTTGTAGGCTAAGCCATACTGCTTCTCTTGATCTTTTATCATTTTATGAATAAGTCAGCACAGTGTCACACCAGACACTTTCTATATTCAGAAATGATAAATGGCTTCTGCCTGAATTAGCATTACAAAAAAGTGACACACATCACCATCAAAACCAGTTCTCAGAGCTAGAAGTCAATGTGCAGTTTAGGGGGCAGGTCAAAATCTCAACTGTAACAAGCAGATTTGTTTCCAATCTTGCTGTTTCAAGGAAAAGGTCATTTTATTGTTTTCTTTTTTTCAAAGAAAGGCAAAGAAATTCAGCACCTGGAGAATTTTAACCCATCTCAAGTAGAGTGTATGTGAAAGAAATAAAGACAGGGCAGGGAAAGGAAATACTGTGTGGGTAACCAAATACACAAGACCACAAAATAAAATAAAGGGGAAGTAGCACAGGAAAAGCACAATTGATGCAGTGAAACTTGAAGAATTATGTAGATGGAGAGTAAAATCAGTAAAATTCACAAGTTCCATTTTTAAACATAGCATATACTTCAGCCATGTTTTCCCAACAGTAGTCATCTGTGATGTATTTTTTTTTTCCTAGAAAAGACAGGCTTAGGCAGGGAATGTTTAAAGAGTCCTAGATCACCCTCCACCTACAGCACATTTGCCAATGGTTGCAAGTTTTGAAGAGTCAGCAGCATAGTTCATCAGCAAAAGCAGCTTGATTAGTCAGTCTGATATGCATGATTTCAGCATAGAAATTTGCCATATTTTTTAGTCTGGTTTTATACCCTATACTAGGTTAAAACATAATTAAAGCATTGTGTAAGATTGAGGTGACCCTAGCAATTTGCAGCAGTAGACTGAGAACATTCAACACTTGTTTGGCTTCCCTGAACTGCCAGATTAGAGGCCATATCTAGTATTCCCAAGAATAAAAAGTTAGCTGAAGGATTTCTGTGTCCTAATGACCCTTAACTTCTAGCATATGCCTTTTTAGGAAACACTGGAAATTGAAGATCACATTTTAATAGAAGTTGAAAGTTGCTCAGAATTCAGGAAAAAAAAAGAAACCAAAACACATCAAAAGACAAAAACCAGCAAGGAAAAGGAAGGCAGTCCAAATTACCCTCATTTTTCCTCTGTTGTCTAATGATCAAGTGGTCACTGACATTTTGGAACACCAAATAAATTTCCTTGAATCCTTTCGTCCAGCTCAGAAGAAATCTAAATAGATATTTACTCATTGCAGAGGAATACTCTGACTCCAGAGTTTGCTGGTGTCAGTTGCACTTGTCCTTCACCTATGACTTTTGTTCCTGCAGCCAAGTGAATGTAGGCTGACTACAAATGAGTGCCCTAGCTACTGCTTGACTTTGTGTCCCTGAATGTATTCAGCTTTTCTATATAAAATTGAATTTAAGTTAATCATTTAAGTAAATAGGCAAAACCAAAGAACATTACCTAAAAACAATTATAAAGTTTCAAGCTAGGAAGGGGCAGATACTGAAGCCATATAGAAGTCTAGCAAGTATGACAGTGTGATTTATGCCATTCCTACATTATTGGTGTACCATTGATATCCTTGATATCCATGGTGTACTGTGATATCCTTGGTGTAATCCAGCTTATTTAAAAACCCTAGATCCTATAGAAAAAAACACCATGAAAAAAATAAAAGAAAATGGCTTTTTTATACACCACTATGTTAAAAGTTTCAAAGCTATTAGATCATCAGGAACCTACTAGTACTATTTACTTCAGCTTGGGTTTCAGCTAAATTTTAATAAATTTCAATTCAAATTTATTTGAAACTCTTCATCGGCATGGAAGTATGCAAATTTAAAATTGGCAGTTTCTTGTTTTCTTCCCCCCAAAAAAATTTATTTTTGTGTTCTTCCACTTAGTAATTTCCTAATGGGACACCCTGCAGTAACATTCATTTTCTAGCTTTCAAATATAAACCAGCTGATTGCACAAAGTTTGGGGAATTTTATTTGTTGTGGTTTAAAATCTGACTACTGTCTGTAAAGTGCCCTTGATATCACAATATTGTTGGTGTTCTCAAGAACAGTGCTCTGTTACTGGAAAAAAAAGATAATTTCCTTTATAGATGTAATAAGTTTGTTGTCGTGAAAGATCATTAGAGTAACAAACATTATAATAAAAACTAACATGCCCTTCTGCTGCTGCCATTCTTTCCTCCAAATACACTGATCAGTGTGACAGGAGAATGAAAGCAAATGTGATATAATAATTTCAGAGCACATGGATATGTAATTTCTGGCTTGTGATAATTTTCATCTACAATTAGGCAATTCTCTTGCTTTTCTAATATAAGAATTTTCCATTTGAATTTGCATGTGGCAAGTCAAAGACAAGGAAGAGTGTAACAGTCTCTCTACCTTAGAACATAATAGATGCTTTCTCAACCTTACAATAAGCTAAATAGTGTGAAGCTTTCACGAGATCATGGGGTCTTACTTCAATGGTACCTGAAATAAATGAGATCAAATGATAAGACTGCTTTACCTTCCATTTTTAAATTTGTGCCACTTCTGCCCAAGGCAGAATCAGCAAGCTTAAAAGTTCAATGCACGTAGAAGCAAGAAAGGAAGAGATATTGCAGAGCAGCTCACTGTACAGTTTATGCTAATAGTCATCTGCTTTTGAACATCTTCTGCATTTTCCATAAATTCCCACCAGATATATACATATATATGTATGTATATTTATGTATACCCATACATTTCCAGTTCCTTTGCTCTTATACTGGCATAATGGCTAAAAAGACATGTAGTGTTTAAAATTTTATGAGAAGTTTGGTTCACACAGTGAAATTCTATGAACTTATTTTTACAAGAAAGCATTGCTGAAATCATTCCTCCCAAGACAGTACTAAAATACATTCTAGATTTGCATTCAATAAACATGATGTAAAAACAATTAGTAATTTATTATTATCCACTATCTTTATGTCAAATTTCCAAGCTCCTTGTAAAAATGTTTTTTCTTGTTCATACATCTGCTTTTCTTCTGGTATTTAATGCCTTCTTATTAGCATAATGCAGACTGGATAGGGTGGAAATAATATGTAATAATTCTTACAAACTCTACAGAGTGTTTACCTCTTTCTTACCTATATCTTGCTTGTTTTGCCTAAGGTGAAGCTGATTAAACTTTTGAAAACAACATTATCTCTTCAGTAATCAAGGCAGATATTTGAATCACTGGAATTTCTAAAGTCTGCTTTAATCTAAGAGTCAGAATAGTAATTTGCTCCCTGTTCAAGGTTGTAATCCTCATATTTCCAATTTTTTAAAACAGCATGGGATAATAATAAAAAATTTAAATATTCCTCATGCCTCTTCATAAGGTGAAAAAATTAGTATCCAAGTAAAAAATTTGAGTTAATAACAGGTCTAATGCCTTAATGTGCAATCTGAACTGATTTTCTGAACTGATTACTTTATAAAGGGCCACCTCTAGCAACTTCATCTTTAGAAAGGCACTGCATTTTGCAGAGCTAAACAAATAGGTCATTAAATGTGGGAAATGGTAAAGGTAAGAAGATTTTCAGAAAGCTGGGAAAGCGAGCCTTAGAAACAGAGAGATCAGGGAAATTAGAGCTAGCTGCAGCTGCAAAGTCTGAAATTAGAAAAGTTACAATAATACAGCAAGCAAGGACATGAAACAATAGTTTGAGTTTTAGGCTTGGCTAAGATAGACCTTAAGACTGCAGAAAAATATGCCTAGCAATATAGTAGAAGGTTTTAAGCTTAAAAATGGAGTATTGTGTATTGTCAATAGAAAGGAGACAAGCAAGCATTGTCAGAAGCAAGTGTATGTGTGCTTTTAGTGGTTGGCTAGAACAAATATCTGTAAGCTTTAGCAATATGCTATTGGCTGGAAAGTTTTTAAAATGGTCTGTAACAAAGAAATATTTGGCTGCTGCTGGAAAGACTTGAGCTGGTGCCATCTTTCAATTGTCTCAACCATGTAATGAGACTGATGCCACAATAAAGCTCAAGGAACATATCCCAGCAGTCCCAGCAGTGAAAAACTACCAACACAACTAAATTACATCAAACGTGCAGTTCCTGAGGTTAGCTGATATATACACCTCACATACTAGTTTCCATAAAGAAAGCTGTTTAGACTTGAGGTCAGCTCCAGCCTGAAAACTAGCTAAGGAGATACACAGATGCTCTGCTTCTGTGAAGGCCAAAGAGCTGTGAGCGTGTCCTGCCTGCCTGGCTGACCACCCACACTGAGCAGGGCTCCTGGCTGCCCCAGCTGAAGGGAGTTGGGCAGCCACAGGCACTCAGCCCACACGTTGTCTGGCCAGCCAGGCAGCCAGGGGGGATGCTCATGTGTATGGGTTAGGTGGAGAAACATGTTGCCTCCTACACTCTCACTGGTTGGCTTTCCTCTCTTCATAAACATAATAGGAGTACCTGTTCACAAGAGAAAAGCTTGTATTTTACTCATCTATAGTATTTGTCCCCATTCCCATTTTCTGCCAAAGCAATCTCTGTGACTTTTTCTGGTATTTGGGAAGGGAAATTACTATGTGCTCTGAAGTTTGTGGGGAGGACTAGGGAGAAGAAGAAGAAAACATTGCTTGGAAGGAGAAAGATAAGAAGAAAGATGTAGAAATCAGGATAATATTACAATAAGAGAGAGCACAAGGGTATTGCAGCAGTAAGACAGGATCTAGATAACTCAGTGTGAGCAACCAAGAAAGCCTGAGTGTTATAAACTAGTGTCAACTATTTTGTATCCCATTTGACACTGAAAGTCTGTCTTCATGGAAACTCATTTTTAGAGAGGCAATAGACTATTTGAATCCTTACTTGGAAAAATGCTCCCTGTCCAATGTTCCCGCCCTGTTCTTACTGTAGCTAGTAGTTGCTTGTAGTGCCTTGATACTGCACTGTTCAAAGCACTATAAGTCCTTTCATCTCCAACAAGAAGAAACCCTTACCCCACTGTATCCTGTACTTAATTATAGAAAACCTGTGTGGTTTTTCTACTATTTATACTAGTTTTATGCTCTGTCACTGTCTCTGAAATTTTTAAATACTGAAGCATTGACAGAGACATACAATGTGACTCCAAGCAAGTAATTTTTATCTTATAAGGCCTTCATCTGTTAAATGAGAACATTTCTAATTGCTTATTCTTGCCATTTTTCCTACCTTCTTTCTGTAATTAGATTTGGATTTTTAGCTCTAGAACAGGAACAGCAGCTAACTTCAAAAAAGTTCAATATGCATATAGTGAAGCCCTTTTGTAGAGTTGATATAGCTGGATGATAACATAGAGCAAATATTTAATAATTCTTAGTCAATTTTTGGTTATATAAACAGTTTCTCCACACATCAAAATATTTGTTCTTTTCTGGATTTGGTTATGCAGAGATGAGAAGCAAATAGTGGACCTAATATTGAAAACATTTTGCGGGTTTTTTTTGCATCTGTGCTGATTTGAATCTCTCTGCATGTTATGCTGTCTTTACACCTAAATTACTATTTTATCGTTCATGTTAAGGTGCAGCAAAAATTTCATGAGCTAAATCATACTTGAAAAATGTTGTCTATATATGGAGGATTCTCCTAACAGCTGAGCTGGGAATATTTCTGCCATTGAAGAATCCAATTTCTTTATCCACCTTTCTCCAACAAAATCAAAGCCGGTATCTTTTTCATGAGAATACTTTGTGCACTGCTAGAGGTTTGCAATTCTTAAAACCTCAGAGGTTTCTGATAAACATTCAGATAACAATAAGCTTGCTAAATTCATTTTATAATCTCATTAATCTGTGACCATGTTTCCATTGCAGTCTGGAGAATGGCTGAGTACCACTGTACTGCATTGCTTAAATATTATCATGTTTGCTTGTTTGCTTGATGTGAATAACTGTCTTTATCTCTGAGGTTTTACATTTTGTACAGATTTTCAGTTTTTGGAAGTTCATATTTAGATCACTCAACATTCTGGGAAGTCAGGGTGTTTTTTCATTCATTCTATGTTCTTTCATTCATTAATTAGGAAAGTAGAAAGTTCTGTAGAAATCCTTTCTATAAACGTTGTTTACCCATCTTTTGCGCAAAATGAATCAAAAGTCCTATGTAAATCACATTGTAGAAGTATTACCCTCTCAGGATATAACTTAGACAAGACCTTAAGCAAACTCATTAGCACACTAAATTTACATCTGTGCCAACATTTGTCATTAGTTTGCAATGTAGGCAAGTCCAAACCATCTATACACTGAAACATGGGTGTCCCATCTACCCTGGCAGTGAGATTGCAGAGCCAGTTCCAGGCAGACAAGGAAGGACACTGCACAAAGGAATGTGGATTAATAGCAATGAGGAGGACACACCAAACAGGTCTACACATATCCTGTATTCTGGCATTGTAGAAGTGAGTCAGGAAGCAATGTGAAAACACTTTTCAGGGTTAGGAATTTTAGTCTGCAATCAATCCCCCTTGGCAAAATGTGGGTTATGCAGAGTCCTCCTGATTCCTCCGTATGCCAGACTGTTCCCTCAGCTTTTTCCTCTCTCTCCAAGAACTAATGAGACAATATCCTTATTCATACCTGGTCCTGGAACAACCCATAGTGGTTGTTCTTAACCATAGGTTAAGAAAGCAACCAACCATACAGAAGGTACTTTCTGGCTCTTTTATGGTGTTGGTCTACAACATTCTTGGTCTATAGAGTTTTCAGATGATTCAACTTCTAAATTCTTAGCAAACTTCTAGTTAGCATAAGCAAAGTGAAATTCCCAGAGACTTGCAAGACATCCAAGTGCATGTCAAATTTTGCAGTTTTTCAAAGGGTCAATGACAAAAATTCACTGTCTCTCCATTTAAGATTTCAGTTGCCTGCTTCTGAGAATGGAAGTTGTCTGACAAACCTAATTGTATATATTGCTACACCATGGCAGTGTGAAACAAGGCTGACAATTTTGTGGTTTTGGGGGAAGGATCTTTGACAGTGGGAAGGTGCTGGCTTATTGAAATGTTCTTTCCTCAAAAGTCATTAAGAAAATGGTGACTTAAAGTTTTGAACTAAGGAGGAGCATAACTCAGTCATTGTTCAAATAAAATAATGCCTAATAAAATTAAACATAGTTAGACCTCAAGACATGTTCTTTACTTCCAGGATATTAATGGTAAGACATGTTCTTTACTTCCAGGATATTAATGGTAAGTGATGAAGATTCAGCAATCATGCTTTTCCATTTAGAGTACGTTTATCATTCTGAGTGTGTTACAGAAGGTGAGGGAAGACAAATACGAACTTTAATCAGTACTACGTGGCCAGACACTCTTGATTTGTGGTTCTGATTGATGTGTCTATATTCATTCTTAAAATAGTTTTATTCACTGAGCCTTCTTGGCAATGAAAGCACAGAAAAGTCTTGCATGTCAGCAGCAAAAGTCTAGTAGACACTATTCTGAAACTATTTCTGTGAAGTAGTTTCAGGATCATTTCCAATTTTTATGATATTCTGCATCCCCTGAGTTACTCAGTATTACAAAAATATGTGTACTGTGTTGAATAAGTTTAAATAATGTTCTCTAGCTTTAACATAAAATACAAAAGAAAAATTAGAAACCTTTTATAGGAATCATTAATTGAAAAAAAACCCCAGTGCATTTAAAGTACGTTGCCCAGCAGATAGTAGTATTGAAATAAATTAAATCAGTGGGACCTCTTCTGTTTACTTATTTTCAACCCAAGTAGAGATGCTTGAAATGTTTTTTTTATGTCACAGTTTGGGGTACCTTTGTTTAAATTATTGAGAATCAAGAAGGTCTGGAATTAGAGAAGACATTAACCTTGTATTTTTTGAAAAACAATGCAAGCCTTCTGAGGCAACCAAAAATTAGTGGCATCACAACTTTCTAAGCATTTTTCAGTAAGTCTGGGCTTATTGTATGTTATTAATTTAGTTTACCTGCACTTGATACAATCAAAGTATTTATATAATGCTATTGATATTATCTTCAAGTGTGATTATATCTGAGGCATTCTGAATCCATATTTTTGTTGGTTTGTGTGCTATTTTTAGGAATGCCTTACAGATTTTCCACAAATGTGATGTCAAACACCATAGTCCCATATTGTGCTAATTTAAAGATCCCTTGATATACTTATGTACAGGTTGAAAGAAGTGTTTCACTTAGGAAATGGCTTGACATCAGAAATTCCTTTGGCACCCCTGAGACTCCCTTAATTTTCTGGGAAACAAGAACATATGAAGATTATTACTGCTATCTGAGGAAGTAAGTCAGCAACTTTATGAATTATAACAGTAATACTATTTTATTAGCATGAAGGATTTTTCAGTTTGAAGTATTTTGTCTAGGACAAGCTACTGACTTGGAATTGTTGTACCACCCATGTATTAAATCTTTCCAGATAAACTGCTTTCATGTGACATTCAGAGGAATTTCTCAGCACCCCACAGTTCTTGGAAGCAATGCTTACATATAAGGGAGGGAGAGGGTTTCAGTTGGCACATTTACAGACATTATCCATATGCATGTCTGTAACTGCTGAGTGCAGGGTGAGAGATGCAGCCAGCTCTTGCTATAAAACTGAACTCCCTAAGATGGTAACCATTGGCCACAGCACTTTTCACATAAGCCAAAGATGTTCACAGGCAATTTGTGGGGATCAGTAAGCTGAAAATATTCACAGGACATGTGGCACTAGGAGGTTACCAAAGTTCAGTGGTGTTCAGAGTTTATTGCCTTAGGACAAGTTACTGCAGAGGTTCAGTACCAAATGATCGCTTGGTCATTTTTGTATGCTATATTGACATCCAATTCAACCCATTTTTATAAGAGTGTGCGCTTGCACATGCCATGTGTAAATTTTGCTGAGGAAAACACCCTTGAAAAAATGTATAAAATACCCTAAAAATAAGTTACGGAGAGAGAAAAACTATTTCAATTCAGGACATCAATTAACACTGATTTGCACTGGAGTGCATTTGAAAGTACATGCGATATTCACATGCCAAATGAATTCATTAAAGACCAGTGTGATTACAGCGAATGTCAAATGAATTAATAACAATGGGACCTTTAAGTGTTACCATTAATTTCACAGTGTGTTGCTGTTTTATACTTATGGGCTCTGAAGCTAAATGACACTCTACAGTTGCCCTAGTAGATTAATTGTGCATTAATAATCTATGGGTGGGCCAGCAATCTGGTTGGCACTTACATTTCATTGACACTTGGACACTAAAAATCATAATTTCCAGTTTTCAGTCAGGAAAGCCATTTTAGCTTTAAAATAGGCTCACATAATTTCTTCTGTATGAGATTAGAGTTCTTTAAAAGTGTTGGTTTTGAATTCTAGGTCTGCATTAAAAATTAAGTGTGATTAAACAGGTAAACCTTTCATTGTTTTTTCTGTACATAGCTCTCCACCTGGGAAATATGTCAGTGATTTCTGCCTGCTAGTAGTCAGCCTGGTTTGTTCAGGGCATTTCTTTTCTGCCTAGTGTTTGAGACTATTTGAGTTGACCTTTGTTTTGGATGAGGGGTTTTTATTGTTGTTTCTGTTTATTTGTTTGGGGGTTTGGGAGGGATTTTATTGGGATTTTGTTATGATATTTAGATCAGTTAACTTTACACTGTTAAAAATGTGTGCTTCCATTCAGAGCTTAAAAAGCATATACCAGTTATGTACCAAATATTTTTATATGTCGTTCCCTAAAAGAAATAGAGCACAGCTTAAATGAGAGGTAAAAAAGATAAACTTTTTTTCCCCACAGATTTATAACTAGTAATTTATATATTTTTATTCCAAAGTATTGCATTTTGTTATCTTATAGGGAAGTAGGAAAATCTGAAAACAAGATAGCCTGATGTCAGTTGTTTTTTTAGTCTTTTCTTGTTTACTTACTTGTTATTTTTTTTAAGCCAACAGTAAGGTAATTGATGTCAGATTATTTAGGAGTTTGATATGTACATGTAAAAACGTATACTATTGGATAGAATAGTACAGATGTCTAAAAGCTCTTTTGGACACTCTCTTACAAAGGCAATTTAATCAGTCAATAATTCATCTACAATGCCACATTCCCACTTCATTTGTATGTTTGTGAACAAGCCAGTTTGTGCTACACAATAGTAGTCTTTGTGAAAATTTGTCATAACACATTTCTAATACTAATAAGCCATTCATAAAATATTATTATCATATAAGTCATTAATCTAAATTACTAATTATCTAGGTATTGCTTTTCTTTCTAGCTCAGTATTTTAGAATGAGATATACACGCATAAACTATTAGATGTTCTATCTGTGTCTCAATTAGAGTTGATAAATGGGCCATCAATTACATATTTTAATTTCATCCATTAAACACTCTTCACATCAAGCTTTGCATGACACATTCTTAAAAAGGAGATAGGAATGCACTTCAGACTACTTTAAGTTTAAAATGAGAGAAAGTGTAGTAATCCTGAAGCTCTTTCTAAATGTAGGAATGTTCCACCTGTTAAACACAGTAGCTGGACTCAGAAATGTTCCTTGTGTGTTAAACACAGTGGTGAGCAGATACTGCCAGTTTGTGGTGATGTCACACAGAATACACACACACTGAGACACAATGCATAGTCTGGACTTCACGTTCTGAGACTGAATATGCAAAAAGTGCAGGAAAGAGAAGCCACATCATCAGTCAAGCTTTACACCTTTAAGATTTAATGATCTGAACATTGTTGTGAATTCCATTGCATAAATCAAATATTTATCAGATAACGCTGGTGAATCGCAGGAAAAAACGTAATCATATTTTGGACTTTCCTGCAATCAAAATATGCATTCACAAATTCCCTATACTTTACCTGCTGAGCTTTTATGCTCCTACATATTTACATTTGTGTTTGAATTAAACAAGTGAAAATTGTCAGTTGTCCAAACTCATTCAAGAAATAAACAATAGTAAAAAACACATTGTATTTTCCATGTTTTATTCTGAGTGTATATGTAAATACAGACATATATATGTATTCCTCTTGGTAGAGGTATCTGAAAGTCCAGTCCTTGGGCTATCTGGAATAGTATTTCAGGTATTTGTTAAATTGAATGGATTTCCCTTGACACACAAATGCAGGATAGTGTTTTGATTGGAAGGGGTTGTATAAATGAGTTTTTCATCCATTCTACCATTTCGTGGCACTTTTCCTACATTTGGATACCATCTGCCTCCAGCCTCCTATTCATTAGCAACAGCTTTGTGCCCACTCAGTCCCAGTCCCACTGACAGTGTGACAGGCTCTTTGGAAACTAAATATCACTCTATATTTGTTCCGAACATTGGAAGCAGTGGCAACAACCTCTTCCTCTGCATCTCATAGCAGTAGGGGAGTTCAGCCTACTGAAGTTTAAGACAAGCAATGCAGGAGTACATTTCCAGTTTGCCCTTAAAACTGAGAACAGTCTTTTCTGTTTGTCTTCTGTTCCTTCTCCTCTGGAAGGTCACTTACCTACCCTGTATCCCTGTCCTCTGTCATGAAATGAGGACCTACCCAGTGAAGTATCTGAACTACAAGTGATGAGCCAATGTGGTATCTGGTTGAAGGTTTCCTCTAATTTCCTCTGGCAGTTTTTAGCTCAGCAGTATCATCTAGGTAGTTGGCAAAGATATCAGTTTGGGTTCATCTATTCATGGGGGGTTTCACTTTTGAAGATCAGCTGCGTCCTCTTATATTTATTGTTTAAATATAAACAATATACTTATGTTGCAGAAACTAACTTTTCTGGGAATGAGTGGGGAGATAGTTTCCTATTTGAAAATACTGAATCAAAAATATGTGTATATTCTAATGAGGGAGGTCAGAAGCATTCCAAAGTAGAATTCCATTTTAGACTAAGGAGGTTTTTAATACTTTGACAATGGAAGTGTTATAATGCTGTTGGGCCTTTCACAGTTCTGGCCATGAGTCACTGTTCCTTCTGCATGCAACATGCTCATTAAAGAAAGAAAATAAAAAGAAAAAAAAAAGAAAAAAAAAAAGGAAAAGCTTATCTTCCCTTGAAGCTATGAATATCATCCCCAGAAAACAGTCAAGAATTTTCTTCTTTTTTTTTTCCCCTACTTCACCTGTTTTCATTTTCTTTTTCAAGGTAAATTCTTCAACAAATATTTACTATTTGGAGTTTTCTCCTCACTGCTCTATAACTTGGAATAGATAGGACTTCCATTGAGGTAAATGGTTAAAAAGACATAAATGGAAGCAAGTCTTGGCCCAGGATACAGAGAAAATATGGTAGTTGTCTGAAACATAACAAAGTTCAGTATTTTTTTGAGATTTTCAAGGAGAATTGGGAAAATCCTGTGTTAAACCTTCTATCTTGAGCTGTAAGAGATTTTTCAGCACATTGAACTACTCGATCCTAACAGAATGGATAAACTCAGTGCCATGTGCATATATTTTTATCATAACTTAAAATAAAAACAGTCCTCATTTACTGGGGGGCGGGGGGGGGAGCATATTAACATAAAAGTATGGTACACAGAAAAAAACTGCAGTATTTTTAAGTGACTGAGTGAACTTGAGAAAAAAGAACCCAAACAGGAAAAACTTCCATCTTTTACAGTCATGAGAATAGACATGTGCAGCTCTGTTAGAATCTGGATACTCACCAGGGATCTTACTGGCTCAATGCATCAAGAAGAAATGTCTGTCAAGCTCCTACAAACTTTGGTTTCCCAAACAACTGCCATATGCCAGAACTAACTGCATAAAGGCACTATGAATCAAGCATCAACATTGTGAGATTTAAGGATGTTCATAGATCTTCTTTAAACAAGGTTCCATTAAATCTTTTCATTTCATCAATTTCCTAGGCAGGTCACAACAGCAGCAGAGTGCTCAGTAATGCACATTTAATTCTTTATTCTTTTGGATTGGTGCTATTTTGCTGTTAGAGGAACTTTGGATCTGATTCTGATGAATCATGACACATTATCCTATCCAGGAAGGCATTAACCAGACTGTGAGTGAGCTCTGCACTGTTCCAGTACATCCTTTCTGCTACTGTTTCTTCCAATATGAAATACAGTTCTGTGCCTGCTGCAAAGCAAGTATTATCATTAAAATGATACCTAAACAAGCTCTCTCTGCACTAAATGCCTTAATGCTATCAGCCTAACACTTCTTTGGGATTGCTGTAAGCTCTAGGGTGGAAGAGTGCTTTATTTCTGCCTTAGACTGCCAGACTTCAATTCCCACAGACAATCAGCTGCACCCTCTTTGTGAGCCTGCGTATCAGGCAGCCCATACAGAAGCACTGTGTCATTATTTATTTAAATAAATAAATAATGTGCCTTGGGCCTGGAGCCAAAAATTCTCTCCCCTTGCACCAGTGTGAAAGGTAACAGGAAAAGACGCTTCTGTTCTACTACTGATGAAAAAGGTGAAGGCTGTAAGCTCGGCGTGTCTTTTCTCTAATACTACATCAGAGCAGGTCACAATATAGTGTTAAACATGTCTGAAATATCCTTATTTTTCCAAGCCTGTTTAGTGATGCATCCCAACACAGATGGAACCTTTCTTCCTGCACATATTAATTCATTTGTTATTTATGCACTTCTGATCTTTGTGACATTTTGTCCTTTGGCCTGCTACCAAGTCATTTTTTATAGATGTTCTGAGAAAAGGTGGCCCTTGCCCTGCAGTGAGCCTCACAAATCCCTGACACACACATATGCATTTTTTATTGTTCTCACATGTTGCTTAACAGTCTGCATTCTTCCTGCTTTGCAGCAGAGCAGATGGGTTCCTGCATAGCATGAAAGAGATGAGATGTTCAAATCGATTGTTTTATCAACAATCAGTTGTAGATAAAAATCATTTTAATGAGTGAAATTAATGATGTTTGCAAACATGGTGTTAATTAAAGAACATAGCTTGGTCTCTTTTCCCTCCTTTTTTCCCCCTGCACACAATTTTTGTTACCCATGACATCTTTCATTATTGACTCATGCCCCAAAGAAAAGACGATTAAAATCTGCTTTTGTTTGATGTAGCTCTTATTGAAGAAAGAAATAGATCTTTCTGAAGCTTCCTGGTGAGATGAAAGTCTAATTATCTCCACAAATGAAAGGAAAAGCTTTAATTAGGCCTGTGCTGAATCTGCGCACTGTGAATTTGTGCATTGTGATGGATGGAGCTCACATCTCCTCAGTGACTGCAGCTGAAATAATGGAGAAGAGGTAGCCTGGTCCCATGATTCAGCTGGCAGAGCAGACTTGGAGGTACACCTGTGTTGTGAGAGCGTGCCCAGAGCAGCTGCCACAGGCCATGTTTCTGTGCAGTGCATTCGGCTGTTTTACAGCCTCCTCCTGAGCTTTGATCTCTTTTCAGACAGCAGGGGTCCTAACAAATCAAGCTTTTCATGTTTCCCTCAGTTTCACTCTCTTTTGCTTCACCATTCATACTTGAACTCCAAAGAGGAAGGATAAAATATTGTCTTTTTCTGAATCAATTTGATCAGCAGCGGACATGAGTGAAGAGGGCATTTTGTCTTTTGTGAGGTGTTTTAGGGCTGACTGTGGGGGCTGCTAAAGAATTGGAAATTGCATTTATTTATTTTGCCATTTGATTCACTACTTATGCTCTTAACAACCTTTATGCATAACACTTGATTTGCTACACCCTTCTTTTTTACAATGCCATAGTGTCTACCCTGTTAGAAAAAGTGACTTTCTGGCATAGGATTAGACTGCTAATGGTCCCCAAAGAGAAATCTGAATTATGACAAATAATGCACTATTCCACATTTTATAACATTTCAGTTCTATTTTTACCATGTTGCATGCAGTTTACTCTGTCTTCATGTAGTTCACCTGATATCAGGAAGGTCAAACCACTACTTACTCACTTTACTTGCAGCCAGCATATTCTTCTTTTTGAGTCACAAAGCACCTTTGACATCAAGGGCAGTGAAGGAGTTTACTACCACACCTTTTTGGGCAAGATAGCAATAAAAACAAGATACAATTGAAGTCAAAGTCAAATCAGCATCAACAATCTAATATTCTACAATTTCTGTCAGTATATTCTGGGTTGTTTAGAATGTATTGGTTCAATTGTGTAGCCTTTGGAACTGAGAAGCACAGCAGACAATTGGAAGCATGCAGAAATAGAAGGATGTGGGATAAATGACAATGCATCCCCTGTCGATTTATTTATTTAAGGAAAGGAGACATCTGAAAAAAAACGCAACGCTGTCTTTCAAAGCAAATGTTTTGGAAAGTCTTTTTGTAGGTAGCTATATACCGGTAGATAAAGCCTAAAATTGTTGAAAGCAAAAGATGCTGATTCTGAGTAATGCAGCAAAGCAGTAATATAGATTTTAATTTATACTGTGTGAAACAAATCTCTGGCTTTATCTACTGGTATTCTAAAATTTTAGACATTAAATAAAGTTACAAGCTGAAATCTTACTTTGTAAATTTTCTCATTTGTTTAGAGATCTTTAAGTCAGCTGGCACTTGTCTTAGTCTAAAATACCTTGGTTTGCTCTTTCTGCTCTCCTCCTGCCAGATCCTTTCCTCAGTTTCTTTGTGTAGATTTGTCTCTTTTGTTTATGCCTTTGTAAGGATCTCCCCAGTGTTAGCACTTAGTTCACAGAGCTGAAGTCAGAAACCTGCCTTATACAATATTTTAATCCTTAGGCCATCAGTGCCGACATCCAAGTCTGGTGCCCTAGAATTACAGGGATGATGGTGAATGTGTAAAGGTCCCAAAGCTCAATATAGGAGAAAAAAGCTGGGGGGAATACTGTAACACTGAGCACAGGTCTGAAATAGGGGCGCAGCCAGGGGGGAAATGAGGAGACAGTGGAACTCTTGTTAGACTGCTGTGCCGAGATGAGGAGCAGATAGTAAATTAAGAACGAGCACTGCAAGAACACATCTGAATCAGACCCTCCAATTAACTGTTCTCTTTCCTTCTTTCAAGTTTCATTTCCTTTTAACCTTTTATTTTATTCTTTTGATCTCAGCATCTTTTTCTTTTTGTTCAAATGAAAAGCAGTGGTGCAATAATTTTGGTCGAGAAAGTGCTTTCATTGTCAGCTTCTGTTTCCAAGCACAGCAAATTATGAACAAGAGCTGGAAATACTCATGCACACTATCAGAATATGAGTTTGAACAAAATTTGAGACCTGGGACAATTTAAAATGAAAACTGTTCTTCCTCAGTTTGTGACGGTGTTGCCCCTATTGCTTCTTAGTTGTTGAGAATCTCAGCAGATTTTATGTGGGATTTTGTATGTGCATGTGTGCACAAATAAATGTTTAGACCAATGAAAGTTTATGAAAGAAAAATTGTACAAAGTTGGAACAGTAGTGTTTAGCTATTACATGCTGGAAAACAGAAAATCTGGTCATTGCCTTGTAAAGAACCTTGCAACATTCTCCTACCACCCTCTGTTTGGGAAAAATAGAAACTGCTCCATGAAGATCTTTGATTAGGGACAGCAGAGTGCCCATGGAGCACTGTCATGCATCATTTGGTAAGAACTCTGTAATACACTTCCATGTTAGTAATGTTATTCTAGTTTCTGCATATTGCCTACCAGAACTTGCAGTAGTTTAGTCCTTCTTCAAGGTGAGAGTCATTCCAACCTTGTGAAGTACCTTGAGGACCTAAATCACTGCCTATCTTGTCACCAGGAAGACAGCTATTGTCTGTTTTGAATCATCCCATATACTTCCAGGGGCTGTAGAAAGAAAATTACATTATAGAGGTATTCTTCTATTAACCTGTCATCAACAAAGTGTTGAAAGAGTTGTAAATTCCTGTGATAAGGCCTGCAGAGCACATGAGGTTGCTGGGTTTTTTTCTGAGCACATTACTGGCTGGCTGGTGCATGCTGAGACACACACATGGTGCTCTCAATTGATTCTGTATTTATGGTTTTGAAGTTTCCCGAGTCAGATAAACACAGACATCCTCACTTCATTGTGAACTTCTGCTGATTTTTAGTTCTGGAATATCTAAATGGGCATGTATTTCACAGAATCATAGAATGGTTAAGGTTGAGAGGGACCTCTGGAAAACATCTTCTCTGAACCTCTGTTCAAGCAGGACCACCTTGAGCAAGTTGCCCAGGACTATGTCCAGCTGACTTTGGAATATCTCTAAGGATGGAGAGTCCACAGCCTTTCTGGGTACCCTGTTCTAGCATTCAGCAGCTCTCACAGCAAAAGAAGTGTTTCCTTATGTTTAGACAGAGCATCCTATGTTTGTCTGTGCCCACTGTCCCTCGTCCTGTCACTATACATCACTGGAAAGAGCCTGACTCCATCTTTGTATCTTCCCCTCAGACATTTATATGCTTTGATGACATCCCCACCTGAGCCTTAATGTAACTCTCTCAGCTCTTCCTCATATGAGAGTTGTTATAGTCCCTTGATATTTGCAGCCTTTCATTCCATTCTGTCCATTGTATCCATGTCTCTCTCATACTGAGGAGCCCAGAACTGGACACAGTGGTGGCCTCAACAATGCCAGTAGGTGGCCTCAACAATGCCACTTCACTGTGGACTCATGGCCACAATTCAACAATCTTTCCAAGAGGATCTTATAGGAGAAAGTGTTGAAAGCCTTACTGAAGTCTAGGAAGACAATGTCCACTGCTTTCCCCTCACCTACCAGGCAAGTCATTTTGTCATAGAAGGTTATCAAGTTGGTCAAGCGTGACTTCCCCTTTGAGGAAACCATGTTGAGTAATCCTGAAGATGTTCTTGTTTTTCTTGTGCCTGGAAGTGCTTTCCATTGTTACATGCTCCATCACTTCCTCAGGGAATGAGGTGAGGCTGACTGACCTGTAGATCCTTGGGTTCTCCTCCTTGCACTCCTCAAAGACAGGAGTGATGTTTACTTCTCCTAATCTCTGTGATTATTCAAAGATTATTAAGAATGGTCTCATAATGATATCTGCCAGCTCTCTCAGCACTCATGTGCATACCACCAGGGCTCCCTGTCCATTTTCCCTAAGTACTGCCTGAAGTGATCCTCTTTCACCAAGGCTATACCTACCATGCTCCATATTTACCCCCTGGGTTTCCTGAAGGACAGACTCCCTTGTAAAGACAGAGGCAGAGAAGGAATGCCATACCTCAGCATCTTCCATGTGTTGTTGAACCTTAAGCAGCAGGCATTCGTTTTCCTTTTTTCATCTCATCTACAGCAGCCCTTCCTCCTGTCTTTAACATCTCTGGCCAGATTCAATTCTGTTTGAAACTCCTATATGCTACTGAGCCCATACATGCCAGGAAATCTTAGAGAATAACTTATGTGGAGTAATTTTATGTACTGAAGAGGGAAAAATGAAACACAAAAAAATGTTGTAAAACACATGTTTGTCCTTTTAAAAGAGGAGGGGAAGACAACTATCCTCCTAGGGACTTAACATCAACCTGAAGTGTTTATGATGGTTACAACTTCCTTGAAAACAAGTGGATATTTCAGAAACTGTGGAGTTTTTAAGTGTCCCTGGTCTGATAATTAGAAATTTAAAAGACCTGCAAAGGGATAGAGCAGATTTTCTTTACTTCTCCAGCAAATTATTAGTTTACTTTCCCATTCTCTGAATGTTACTATATTACAGACAAGTCAATATTATTCCAGAGTTTATAAGTATATTAAGATAGTCTATAAATAATTTAAAAACCTATTAAGTTATAAGAATTTCAGTAAAAGATGGAATGCTACAAAGCCGTTCCTTTCATACAGAAAGAAAGAAGAATTAAATCAAAACTGCAGAGAAAAAGCTAAATTTTCTGTATATTATTCTATCAGGTTATGCACTGGTATTCTTGAGATTGCCATACAGGTAGGCATATAAAATATGCTTCCAGAACCACTAAGATTTAAAGATGTTGTTGAGCTAAATCTAAGCAGCAGGAAACACAACATATTGAATTTCCTAGAGATTTTATATTTCTGATAGTCGCACTTCAAATCACTCCTAGTTCAGGGTTTTCTAAAGAAGCAGAAGGTACCCAATCTGGAATGAAAATGACATTTACTGAATTTCAAATAAATTCTGTGGATCTTCACCTCACATTACCCTGGTATTTTGGTTCTATTGTCAACAGTGTAACATGCTGTTGTACTTGATCTCCTACTTGGTGTGAAATTAGGGAAAAAAATTCTTTTTCTTGCTCACATTGTCATTACACAAGTAAGTTTGGAGCTCAATAAAAACTGAGATAGCTCTATTTTGGAGAGCCATAAAATTTTGTAACTAAACTATGATCTTTATTAAGAAGACAAGGAAGGAAGCAGTTCTTTTTCACTCATGCAATTCAATTCTTTTTCACTTATACAATTCACACAATTAAAGATTTTAATTAGATATTGTTCTCACAAGACAAGCAGGTTTCACAGACCTTGAAACTTGGTATTCCGAAACTCCCTTAAATCCCAAGATATGAATGATTCAAAACTAAATTTTGAATTCAGTGGAAAATTTCATTCTCTTGGGAACCATCATTGGCTCTCAAATCCAAAAAAAAACATACCTCAAGATCTTCCCTTTGTTATTAATACTTTTTCATTCAACTATGCATTTTACCAAAATTATAAGAACATATATATATATTTTAATTTTTTTTTAATTAGAAGGAATACCAAGCAACATGCTCCTGTCAGTTTCTGCAGTCTTTAGGATGGAACCAATACAGCCCACATGATTCCTTATGGCACTGTGATATTACAGGGAACCGTTTGCTTTCTCACAACCACCAGCTGCTGTATGAGAGCTGAAGGGTTGCTCAGAATCCCTTAGCCTTATGTTTCCTTATCTGCAGTTCTTTTTCATGCCTGATTTCCCAGAATTTACTTAACATTTTCAGAAGGACGTCATTCACCCACTAGTTGTAGCTGGATTTGGATTCATAACTCTTTTGAAAAGAGATAGTGATGTGATTCTCCATACCACCAACACATGATATTGTCAGAAGATAAATATTCTTCTCATCAAAATACGATGGAAGAACTGACTTGTCCCATCCACCAGAAAACTCTGAACCAAATTAAGGCTGAACATACTGAATGCTCTTTTACAAAGATAGGAAAAGGGACTAGCCATCTGGCACCTCTTGAGGCTCTTTAAACACAGGGATTTTTTGCTGGAGAAAGCATTGCTGTCTTCTGAATTCTTCTAGGGGTTTTACTGTTGGAAGGGGGACTAGGGGTGCATGTTTTAGTCAGGGGATTTTTTACTGGATTTATTCCATATCTTTGTACTTTAGATGAGCAGCCTTATTCTGACTCAATGCCAGCAGAAACTTGCTGGAGTTTTCTGCTGTAGTAGATCCTTGATGACTTGTCAAGGAACCTGCTCCATACTGCAGAGAAGCATTCAGCAAGGTCTGGGTTGCACTCATTACAGCCTCCCCAGCTGTAGCTGTCCAGACTAGGAGCATGCTGGGTTTCCTTAGCATTGGCCCTGTTCTGGAAATGGTTGTTGTGTCTTTATCTGCGTTGCCAGCTTTTACCTCTTGTATCTAGCAAGAAATGATTAGTGGGTTCATGTTCTGTTGTTAGTAAAGAATTCAGTGGGACCCAGTGCTTCATTCAAGGAAATGTCTTATGAAGCTGAAATCTTCTGATGTCTTCACGATTTGAAACCATGCCCCCATCACTGCAAAGATAACAGTCATAATTGCAAAATAAGCCAAGCTGACTATCACAATTTTTTTTAAATGTAGCTGAAGGACAGACCCTTTTTTATTTCATGTTTCCTTGCAAATAAAAAACTGTATTACTCTTTCTAAGGTTGTTCCTACAGTGGTTGGACTATACTGTAGTTATGGACAGTACTAAGTAGAATAAACTACTTAGTAATAAATGTAAGCCTACGACTAAGTATGTTCTGTATAAATACAAAAATTAAACTTGCCATAGCAGGAGTCTCATGCTAATCAGGAGCTGCTGGAGGTCATATTTGAGATATTATGTAAATTCAAAACTCAAAAAATACAGACTATGAAATAATAATTAATTACATTTGCACTTTGATTAAAGATTAAATCTCAGTATAATAAAAAAAATGTGTCTTTGTATTGCCTGATATAATTAGGCACTCTCCTAAATGACCAAACTTAGAACTGCCTATTATGTCCTAGCAAACCTGTGGGAGAGCCTGACGTGTTTAGCAATCATGGTTTTTTTGTGTTCATCAGAAAAAAAAAAATTAAAACAATGTGGGAGGGGTAGTCCTTATCTTTAAGGCAACTGTTGGATAATTGACCTCCTTTAGCATTTAATTTCTCAAGCCTCTAGGAAGCTTAATTTTGAACATCAAAGGGGTACCTGTGGAAGAAACTGTTCCAGACTGGTGAGTAAACAAATTAGAGTTAATAGGGTCATTAGCTTCTGTGGTAAAATTTCAACTGGGTATTCCTCACTAAGGAATGTAAATGTCAATGTTTTTAAGTCTTCTAAAATATAATTAGACATGGAACTTGAATACAAATGCTATTTGTATTCAAGTATTTTGCTACATATCCTATTAACAAACAATGTTTGCCATACTCTGGGCATTTTTTTATTAAACATTAGGGAATCTGTTGTTCTGCTCCTATGCATTGCTTGCCAGAAAATTAGAATAGAAAGAAAAAATGTACAATGCTGCTAAGTCAATACTATGCTGTAAATATCAAGGATACTGTGTGTCATGTTTGATATAAAACACGCTAGCCAGTTACCTTTACAGTAACAACTGTAGATCTATTTAACCCTTAGATCTGCATGTAGCAGTATAAGAACTTAAAAAAAAAACAAAACAAAAAAAACAAAACTAACCCCCCCCCAAAAAAAAACCCAAAAACACAAACCCAGAACCACAAAAACAGCTTACATTTCCTCACTTGGATGATGGATGATCTTCTTATCTGTACTTTCTCTTGGTTCTTTGGCTACATAAAGGGATAATTGCTGGTCGAATTTGAAACACAGAATGCAGCAAATTCAATTCCTACATCCTCTCATTTCACTTCTTGCACATTACTAAAGTCTTTTTTTTTTAATTATCCTTACATATGGTAATAGAAATATTGCTCCCTTCCTTCCACCAATGTGACAAGTTTCTAGTGCAACCACATTTCCTCACCTTTGCCCACATACCTAGTTGCAGGCTATGGACCCTGGCATACCCATTCCCCTGATATTCTTGCTGCTGACTGTTCCTAGCAGCAGCAAGCTCCTGGAAGTAAGGGTTTTCAGAACAACTTCCTTTTTTCACTTTGCAACCCTATGAAATGTAAAGCTGTGGGGTTTATTCTAAATCCCTAGGAGGTCAGTACTCAAGAATGACTTCTTTTTAATCCAGAAAATCACCTGCTGCTTAGAAGTGTCATCATTTAAACAGGTAGAAAGGAAAATTTCCTCATAAGGAACAATAACATCAAGTCAATCTAAGAGTTTGTGGAATAAGGACTAAATGTCAACCTCACAAATGTATTTAGCGTAGAAGGAAATAAAATATTTGCTACAAGTGCCAAAGGAGAATTGCACAAAATATTTAGGCTGGAAAACTGCAGATGGCCAAGCACATCCAGTGGTAAATCACCTTCTCTCTGTGAAAACTGATTTGTGCCAGCAGGGTCTGAGTGAGTGCTACAGTGAATTCTACCAAAAAAAACCCCAGAGGTTGGGGGGGAAGAGAAAGGCATTTTAAATAATTGATCATAGCTATATCTGTGGTTACAAGGATAGCATTCTTAAGTCATTAGCCTGAAGGAGCAAGGAGTTTAAAAAATACTAACTATCCTCACTAAATATAATCATGAAGTTTAAGGGGAAAAAAAAATGAGTGGGGTCCCATTTGTCCATCATTAATCATTTTGTTGTGATAATTTTGTGATTTGGGCTGATTTAATCTTTTAATCTTCTATTCTCCCTTAATGGCAACAATTTCTTTTTACGTAACACAAATAAGAGTAAAAAAAATTTCAAATGCTTTTTATGTAATGTGAATCATGTTTAAGTGATGTTTTGAAAAAATCCTTGTCCATTAGAAGCAAGCTTTTTGCACAAGGCAAGATGTTATAACTGAGGTTTTTTGCAAAATGGTTCTAGTGACTGTTTATTATCATTCTCTAACGCTGTGCTTCCAATAGGAATCTTTAGTTTACCTCCATAAGTGCATCTCATAGCATTCATTTTTAAATAACCATTAGTTTTATTTCAACCTCCTACAGTGTTTTTGATAGAATGTTACTATTTTCACACAATAATAATTTATTCCCACTGTACAGCAGACTTTTCGACAAATGTGGCTCCATTTCTCCCACTTACTGATTTTACCCATGGAGGCAAAACAATATCCAATCAAGATCACACAGCATCTATGGATAATTTGGGATCATGTGCAGATTTCCTGATCTTACATTCTATGTCTATTCAAGGGTAAGACTCATTTAACCTAACTCACAGCAGACAAAAGTGAGGCATGTGGTTTTCCTTCTGTAGTCAAGGCTGAGACATGTGCCTCCCAAGCATAAGTCAGCTGATCTCAAAACATTGACAAGGTTGGCATGAGAAACCATGGTAAAAGTTTATTTGCCCTTCCACTTAAGTGGAAGGTAAATGCCTCTGCACTGTTCCATTAAAATGTTTCATGGTCCAGTATGTCTCACCCATGAATGTAGTGAGTGCTTCTAGTATGATTTTTCATTTTTTGATTGAAATCTTGACTATGAAGTGTTCTGAAAAAAATACCTTTCCACACTTATTTTAGAACTATTGACACTACGTCACTCATCTGGACACAAAGGCAATGTTAGTTATAGAACTTAAAGTAAAAACAAGTGAAAAACCGATCAAACATTGTGATCTGCATATTGGAATGAAACATTTGTTTGTACCCATTTGTCACTCTTTTAGTTATTTTTGTAAGGAGTTAAATAATAGTCACAAGCAAGTATTAATTTCTTCAAAATGAAGCATAAAACAGCAAACTCAGGATGCACTTCTAAAAAAATAGTGAACTATCCAATAGATATTAAAGGCAGATGGAATTTATTCCAATGGCTATTAACATATAACTCCAAAGGATGCCCTTGATTTAACTTGCTACAAGCTGTAGACATCCATAGCAAGCCGGAATGCTTGAACCATACATAAATGGATCAAACAAAGTTACAAGGCATGTAACTTTGTATTGCAATTTTTTACCTATTCCCAAACATGTTTCATTGCTTTTCTTTCCCATAACTGTTCTTGATCCCTATCTAAGTGGTTATGTCAGACCACACTGGAAAGATCTGACACCAGAGGGTGCAGAGTTGCTATTCCATGACTTCAGCACATCATCTGTAGGATCGCCTGACACATATAATCAGGAGAGGTGGTCTTGCATTAACCTTTCCCACTCCCAGAGGATGAAATGATAATGAAACAACAAAAAACAGATAATGAGGCAAGGAGAGCACAATTCTTGTGATTATGACTGAAGATGGGGGGGGAGGGGGACAGCTGAACAATTTTGTGCAGACTTTCAATGAAGCATTACCAATTCCAATAATAAATGGAGCATATATATATATGTAAATGTAAACCAGACGTCGGCTGAATATGATGCCTAGAACAGGAGTCTGTTAAAGGAAGGAGTTGGATAAGTTTGCTCTTATGACTGGCTAGCACTCGGCAGACAAACAACTTCCCAACAAGAATAATAAAATATGTAATTATTTTGTGACTTGATTCAGTTGACATCCTTAGAGAGAATGATTCAGTGAAGCACCTGAAAACTCAGATCTAACAATTGTAAACAACTAGAACATTTGGTTTGCTCAGCATGGAGGAGATTAAGGGGAGACCTCATAGCAGTCTTCAGCATTCTTGTGAGGGGAGGAGGAGGGACAGGTACCAATCTCTTCCTTCTCATGACCAGTGGCAGAACCCGAGGGAACAGCATGAAGCTGAGTCAAGGGAGGTTTAGGTTGGATATCAGGAATTTTTTTTTTGCCCAGAGTGGTTGGGTACTGGAACAGGCTCCCAGGGAAGTGGTCAGAGCACCAGCCTGACAGAGTTCAGGAAGTGTTTGGACAATGGTCTGAGGCACATGGTGTGACTCTTGGAGTGTCCTGTGCAGGGCAAGGATTTGGATTTTGATAGTCATGATTGGGTCCCTTCCAACTCAGATATTCTGTAATTCCACAATTCTATGATTTGCTTAATGCTGTCTCTGCTGAGACAGGATGTGTGTAACTGCATCCTACAAAGACTGATATTATGTGGTAGTAACAAAATGGGGAAAATGCTTGTTCACTTTCATCTGTGACTTTACGATCTGGCTTTTTTGGCATGTCTCTACCAGTAAGAAACTACTTCTCCACAACAGTTCCTAGAAGAAGGTCAAATATTCAGTGGAAGGACAGAGCAGATAACTAAAAAGGTACGGATTAAAAAGCAGCCACAACTAAATTTGTACATGCTGAGTTAAAAGTAGATGAGAATCTGACTACAGTGGAATTTACCCCTGGAAAGTGATGGTATCAGTTAACTCAAGAAAGCAAAGATAAGAGTAAAGTAAAATTGCATAGGCTAAAGCTTATTTCTCAAAAGCTGGATATTGTGGAAAGGATGTAATGGTAATACATTTCCTCTGTTTTGTCCCACTGACAATTTGCACACACCAAAGACTCCATTTATACTGAACTTATGGCAGTGCATTTTGTACATGCCATAAGTTCATTACATGAACATGAAAGCCCTGGGCATCTCAGGAAGTTTTAAAGCTTTCCTCTTAAAATGTGAATTAAAGTCACGCTTTAAATTGTACTGCATGTGTTACCATGTTTACTCCTGTCTCTCTGGAGTTTTTAACAGCTCAAAAATTAGGTTTCTTCAATGGGAAGCATATGCCACTAGTTCCTTTTATCTGAATGCTTCAGAATCAATCAAAAGGCATTATTTGAGTAGCCATGGGCCAAGGCAGAATTCATCTGTTTGAGTCTCTGACCCTGGTAATATACTGCTCGAGTGACTCTACAGCACTCAAGCCATGTCCTGTAGGACTTACTGTGAATTACATTTTGTGTGTCTGTTGTAACTCACCAGCTTTTCTTATGCCAAGTGGGGTTTATTTTGTTTTCTTCCTACTCTTTTGTATGACAATCATAACACTTACTATTTTAAACAACAGTATCTCTTACAAGGATCATAGCTTTAGTATTTACTTGTTACCCATTACACAAACCACTTATGTATTACTTGATTTTACATAAAAATAGTTCAAAATTGTTTTCTTATAAAAGTAGTTTGAAATTGTTTTCATATAATATTTTGAAATTCTGTAATAAAAGGAAAGCAACCTGACACAATGAAAGAAATTGGAGACTGCATGACATGTTTTTTCTTCAGGAAAAAAACAAGCCCATAAACAATGTGTACAAAAATTTTTGATATTCATAAAATGTACTGTGCTTTAAATGCAAATGGTGAAAACTGAAGTAGGCACACTTCTCTGCTCAACCATAATTATATTTATTCTTGTAGATTACTGATATGGAAAGATCTGTTAGTATGCCCACTCAGAAATGCACACAGGCTGAATAGCCAATATAAAAGGGTAATGTGGTCAACATTCACACAAATGCTTTGTTCAGATTTCATCATGTCACACCTGTGTGTTTTATGGTCACTGAAACTGTGCAGACTCTTGTCACTGTTTCTGCATCTCTGGCACAATGGCTGCCATGCATGTATTCTGTCTGCTGAGATCCTAGATGCTGAAAAACTGGGTTTATTCCTGGCATCTGGCACTTTCCACACTCTATTATAACTTAATAGAGATTTCCAGAGCTAGCAAACTTTGTGACCATTCTGGTTTTATATCTCTCTTCTTCAGAGATAGTAGTGGAAAGAGGGAAAGATTTGAGGTTTGGAAGTGTTCCTGAAAACTTATCAAAGTATGTTTCACTTTTGTTCCTTTAACCAAGATATATTACAAGAATAATAAACACCTAATACTAAGCATACTCCATCTTTAGAATTCTGCGTTTAAAGTCATATTCATTTAAGAACATGTTCCTTTCTTCCCCTTGGCTTCGCCAAGCATAAGCCCTACCCAGACTTCTAATTTCTCATTTCTTTTGTCTAGTGATTCCCTTATCAGATTAATTAGATAATCAATTATTTTGCTTTTCCCATTCACATTTAAAATTCACTGATAGGTCAACCAAACAGAAGCAGTTTTATTGCTTTGCCCACAATCTGTATGGTATCTATTTTATCATTGGTACAAAAACACCTAAACATTATATTACCAGAGAGGTTAATTTCCATTTCTAAAAAGACTCAAAAAGAAAAAAAAACCCTAATGCCATAGATGATTTTTCAACTTTAAATAGGCAAAATCAGTCGCAAATGTTACTCAATAAAAGTAAGTAAGAAGTGAGTTCAGCTTCTTCATGTAGCATAGTTCTATGCCAGTTCTCTCCAACAGGATGCTTTTCACTCCCTAATTTATCAAAAAAGTGCAGAGGAAGTAGGGTGACTGCTTTTTAACTTAATCATTGATTGTGATTTTACATCAGTGTGTGTCCTGTGAAATCTGCAGTGCTTTATTGCTAGCCTAGAAACACAAGTTTATGGGATCACCACATGCATTCACCCTCTTACATTCAGTTGATTCAGTGCATGGTCACAGGACCACAAACATCTGTGGTACTGTGCAGGACAGAGTAAATCTTTTGCAGTATCTGGGAGGGGGCATAGTTGGGAAGGGTGTGTCAGCTAGGACACAGACATTATTCCCAGAGAAGGGGCAAAGCAACTCTTTTGCTTCCCAGGAGAAGGGGGTCCTTCCAGTGGAGCAAGCAAGGGTAACTCTGCTCCTGAGCCATCGGGAGCAGTTTGGGCGCCGTGGCTGTGGCCAGGTCAAGCTCTGCACTCTCTGTTTTGTGCACTTGTTATTAAGTATTTGTTGTTATTGTCCATTCCCTCATCTCATTGCTGTTGCTGTAAATTGTTCTTATGGGAACCTGTAATCTTTGCCTTTTGTTGCTCCAGTCCTCTCCAATCCCATGCAGGAGGGAGGGGAAAGGGAAAAAGGTGGCAGGAAGGGCAGAGTGAGCAGTGTCTGGTTTTGGAGTCATGCTTTGGGCACTAAACTGAGGAATACCATTTCTAAACCATGAAAGGTACCTCTCTTAAAAAATAGATGAGACCTGTGGTATGACTCTGTTAATCACAAATTATTTCAAACTGTGTGAGCATTAACCTTGACATACCTTGACAGATCTAGACTCTTAGGGACCTTTGGCTTCAAAGACCAGCAAGTTTTATAAGTAACACTGCCCCAAAATTTCATCTGTTTATGAGGTTCCAAAAGGTTGAATTCAAGTCCTATTCTTAGAGCCTTTTCTAATATTTAATTTAGGGGGAAAAAAGGCATTAGTCTGCCCCAAAATATTTTGCATTATCATAATTGTAAATCCATGGCTTTACTGAAATTGCCAGTTTTACTAATACATCTGTTAATAGCTGGAGAAAAAACTAAAACCAAATGAAACTTTGAAGAAGTTCATCTTAATAATATACCACTTTGATTTTGAATTGTGAATAGCTGCACCTGTGGCTGTCCAGCCCTAAGTCTTCCTGAAAAGATGAAGAACAAAACACAATTAAAAGGGGTGGAGTGGAAAAAATAGAAAATTTTAAAATACAATTTGGGCATTAATAACTAGAAATATTCAGGAGTATGCTTTTTAAATGAAACGCAGTAAATTGTCCTAGTGGCATTAGTAATGACTAAATTATTCGAGCATGAACCATCATTGTAAATCTATTTTGATGTTTATTTTTATTCTTATTCTTAAACTGTTATAAGGATTAATCATCAATATTTGTGATTCATATGGATTTCATCCAATAAGCCTATAAGGTATGCATTTTCACAGCCTCATGTCACTTTTGGTAATAGCAATACAAATTCTTTATGTAGAGAAATTGTAACTCAAAGCTAAACTAGACGAAATTTCAAATATATTTATAGCCATGTGAGATCACGTTTAGTAGTAAAAGTGTTTTCACCTCTTGAGGACAGTAGGTCAGAATTTTGATCTCACCAGCTTCAAGGTGTCAAAGGCCCTCTCATTTACAGTAGTTGAAATGTATTGGTGATGTCTATATTCCCAGAATACCCAGTTTTCTAATGCCAATACCACAAAACCACTACCAGGCTGCTCCCATGCTAGTAATCAAGAAATATATCAGGACTTGGACTCACTGGACTATGGAGACAGACGTACATCTTCAGCTTATAAGAGTGATCCCTGCAGGGGCGAACACACTGCTTTAATACTGTATAATTTGCACCATTCCTATTCATCTTTTGAAAGATTATTCCAATCCCAAAGCTGTCAATTTTGCATTTTCATAAGAACTAAATCAGTTTTTAAAAAGTCAGAAAGTTGCTTTCTCTGTTTCTGTCCTTTTGATTGATTATCTATGGTTCCACAGCATATTACGTGATCACAGCAATGTTCTTTGGAGATATCATCATCAAAGAGCATTACTCAGCTGGGAAAGTACATGTGAAGGGTGTAAATAATGAAACCAAACAGGGGGCCATTAAATACATTTTTTTGTTTTCTCTGCTTAGAGGCTTGTTTACAGGGTAGGGGGCATACTGTTAAATAGGAATGTTAAAAAAAAAAAAAGCAGAACTCCTAAACTGTACCAACCAATCCATCTGTTCAGATAAAGAGCCCTGCAGACCTGGCAAACCTTGAAGGTTTATCAGTGTTCATTTAGGCTTTGAAAGGTGTGTTTAGTCCCTATGGCTCTGAAAGTTCTAGTTTATGCATTAGGAAGTATATTCCCAAAGCAGATGAATAATTCTTTAATTATATGGTCCTGGTAATACTAGACATATAGTGCATATAAAGCCTATTTCTGTGTAGCACATCAAATACAAATTATTGGAACTGTTAATTAAAAATTGCTTTAAAGGACAAAACGGGGCAGGAAGGAAAGTGTTGAAACATGCAGCCCCTTGACTTGTAGCAGAGCTGAAAAGTAACGGATTGTGTTTGGATAAATACCATGACTTAGTTTGGCAGACCCCCATTGTTATCAGTGCTGCAAGGCTGCCTCTTAAACTGTTCCAACATGGATCTCCAACATTCATGTCCAGAAAGGCCAACTGCTCTCTTAAAATTCATTGCTTGTTTGTTAAAAAAAAAAAAATGTATCTTCTTTCTGTGTCATTAATCCTGTGGGTTTTGGTTTGTAGGGTTTTTTTTTGCAAAAATGGTTCTATAATTCCTTTTCTGATGCAAACTTCTCTAACTGGTGTGACGTGTCTTGTACTGAGTCACCTGATACTGGCCTGTTGTTACTTTTATATCTGCAATAAGCATCATTAGGAGTAATCCATACAGAAGTCTATGAGCCTTATTTGCACTATAGCTCTCCCTTTCTTTTTGTATAGAGTAACTTTGTGTACTACATATGTACAAACAAACTTAACTTGTCCTAAGTAAAAGAAGATTTTAAAAGTGAAAATTAGATGCATTAGAATTGGACATTAAAAATATTGCAAGATCAGAATAAACATTACTGTACAGACTGCTGCTCTTTATATTGAAACTGTTTAGAAAATCAGAAAGGTATGAAGCTTTTGAGGACACCTGAAAGCAAAATATATAAATCCAATTCTTTGTCATCATTAATGAAAATAAGGGACTGGAGAAGTAGGATGTGTTTGTCTGAAACTAGCTATGTGGAAATTTGAGCACATTACTGTTACTATCATACTCAAGTATGTTCTCCAGCCTTTTCTGGGTGAAGTTAAATCAGCTAAAATATTCATCTTAAGGATTTTTTTTTGGGACCTACAATCTCAACTTTTGACATTTCTTTTTTTTTTTTTTCTTTTTTCTTTTTTTTTTTAGTCAGCCAAACATTGTCACTTATTTTAGGATTTTATCTGGTGTTTGAATTGCATGTGTGTAAAGAGGGCTTCAAATTCTCCAATTGAATTTAAAATAATTTCACATCATTTTTTTGCTTACTTATCAAAACAATAATGGCTGAATCCTAGATATCAAGCACCCTGACATTAATATAGATTATGTCGTCATTGTTTTGACACATGGAAAACTTGTACCTTGAACAGAGTAAGTTTAGTTGATCTTTTCAGATGAGTATGGCCACAGAACTTTTACACATGTACCATTTTTCTTACTAAAATGACATTAAATTGAATTTTTATTTTTGAAAACTGTAGATTTCACATACAGTAGAGAGGTGATTCTAAATAATAAATCAAAATATACATCCTACCAATCAAGAGGCAGGAATGCAAGGCATGAGAAACCTTCTAATTTAGCATAGAGTAGTCTCTTGTGCATAACTGCTGTCCTCTGATCAAACCATGCTTTTTAACCTCAAACAAGGAGGGAAAAAAAAGAGTCTTGGTAAAAAGTACAGCTAGAACATCCTTTAATAGAGATGGAAATTACTTGATATAGAACCGGGAAAAAAAAAACCTAAACCAAAAAGCAGTAGACATTTTTTGAAGGGGTGGAGTGACAACCAGAAACATCCTTGACTCTGTGTGAGCTCTGCTCAGCAGTAACTAAAACATGCCTGTATTATCAACACTATTTCCAGCACAAATCCAAAACAGCCCATACTAGCTATTGTGAAGCTGCTGTCTATCCCAGACAAAACTTGCAGATAGCTTTATAGGGCTTGTTAAAGAGAAATATCCTCTGAAGAATATGCTTTTTCCACTACTCTAATCTTAGCAGATGTGGATGTGAAATTTATCCATACTGATATACTGAAAAAATTTCCAGCTTTCTTTTTTGGATCAAATGGAAATTATAATTCATACTGCTGATGGTATCAAATTGTATAATGATTTAAGACTAACAGATATACCAACAGTACAGGACATTTTAGTCAAAGTTTTTAATCTTATTGCAGACTGGTGGGAAAAATAATGTATCTGTATCATTCTTGCTGCAGCTTCAAATCTTAGAGTCCAAACTAATATTTGACTGGTTAGAGGCCCTTTTAAAAAAGTTACAGGTGCAGGCTGAGAACCTATGGTACTAGACATGGTAGAGTGACAGTCAAATTTCATTAAAAATTGTATTTTCCTACTATTTCTTTGCAATACTAGTTTATTATGACAAGAATATGGATGAGAAAAGTGGGTTTGTACAACGTTATTCTTCTCCCTGGGGAGAAGATTTTGGTGGGGCAAAATGACATTCCTCTTACCTTGAAATTAAAACAACAAAGTTAGTAAATTTTGTCCTGCAATACTTTTGTATGTACCTTGACATTTCTCATTTCCTGATGGCAAGCTAATCCAGTGGGAGATCCAAAAGCTATAAAAAATTGGCAAATAGCACACAGGGTTGAAGAGCAAACTTTTAGGAGTTTACAGTATTGAAACAGAAAGAACTGCATTCACCTAGTCTTCCTAGGACAAGAACCATTGATCTCTTTAATAGTTCACAAACCACAGCAAGTTATATAGAGTGTTATGCACAGATGTTTCCCTAATTTGACCAGTAGATAGAAAATAAATAATGATTAGGGTTTTTTAATGCTTCATCCTAAATATGAAGGAAAAGTGTGTTAAAATATTCTTTTTAAGGAAGGACAGCAAGAAGACTAAATGACAGGTTAGGTAATAAATAAGATGGTTAAAAAATTGAAATCTCTTACTACGTGGGCATCAACAGATTAATTTTTATTAGTGAAGTGATCTCTCAATAATAAGCTGTCACAGTGAAGGAGAAGATTTTAGACTCTTGCTTAAATTTGTGCTAACTGTGCTGTGCTTATTTGTGTTCTGTATCATTCTCTTCTTCAGTTGCAGAGAAAGCCAAAGAAGCAATACTTATGAGCTCTTAAAAGCCCCTTTGAAACACTGGCAGTTGGATAATTCAAAAAATAACCAATGCATTCTGAGATGGCACCAAAGTTTTTAAGTTGTTTTTATGCTTTTTAAAAGCACTTCAGTGTAAGTGTAGCTTTTCATAACATAAAAGGGAAATTGATCTTAGTGTCTATTAACACAAACAGGAAAAGTTTCTCTTGAAATGCAATATTCTTTGTAAGAATTCAGCTATAAAGCCTTCCTAGAGAACTGGAACTCTAAATGAAAAAGCCAGTAAATCACTGGAAAATATTTTATTCTTAAGCATGGATATAACTCATTACCCTGGTTACTTTATCTGGATCTAGTATTCTGATTGTTCTTATATCACTGTTTCTATAGATGTTTTTGCTTATTAAAAACCTGTGGCTTGAAAGCCATTATCTCTTCCAGATGTGTAGATATGTCTAGGGAAAAGACTTAACCTACTCAACTCTGGATTAGCATCCTCCTTTCAGGTTTTTTCAAATCCTTTTTTTTCTTTTTTTTGTTTTTGTATGAAGCCAAAAATATAAAATCGTACATTAAATAGCATAAAACCCTAAAAGTACAATTGGAGTATTTGAACTTTGCATAATATAGCTCACAGCATAAAGACTGTAATTGCAAATACTAATTGTTAGGTTAAAAAAGCCCTAGAGAAATAATTGCTGCTAGTCTACATGTTAGAAATTTCAAGGTAAAAGACATAACATGTTAACTAAAACACAGCTAATGAGAGCAGAAGTCGACCCATTTCAAAGTCTGAGATGGTGATACACAATACAGCTGTTAACTTCAGAAAACTGAGTGCTGATGTAATCAAATAAGGAAGCTGATTTCTTTTTTGTACCTGTATTTCAAGAGAGATTCAGATCAATATGTTGTTTTATATGATTCTCACATTTTTAGGGTACACAACTCTACAAGAAAAAAACACTCTCAATCTAAATTTAAAAGTTCAACCTTGTCCAATATTTTCTGTGTTAATTTTTAAAATTAGTCTTTTAATTTTCATTCACAAAATTTTCTATTTTTGAGCAAATTGTTCTGAATTCTCATTTGCCCCAGTTTACATCAAGAGTTAAAAAGCAATATATTTCCTCTCTTAGGCTGTCTTTGCAAAAGATTTTAATATTGTTGTTTAAGTGTCACATAAATCCTTTTGAGAGAAACTCAACCTCTCTTGTACCTGCTCATTAGCTGTTTGATAATTTCATTCTCCATTTCTTACTAAGAAGATACAATATGTCCTGTTCTGTGAAACTTGTTGAAGGTATTTTTAACCTACTGGACTAGTAATTTCCAAAGATATCTTTATAGCTTTTTTTCTTTTACAGTTTGTTGCAAGTTAGTCTTTACCAAGAAGACTGAAATTTCCCCTTAATTTTCCTCACAACTAAAATTTTTGACTGTGCTCTCATCTTTGTTATGCCCAAGACCAGCAAAATTCTGAGAGCATTATCATCAGGTTCTTTCTGATAATTGCTGACTTCCCCTAGCCTAGCATGGCAAAGGAGAAGGCCTTTTGTACACTGTGGATTGTTTTGAGAATCTTAAGCATGTCTGCATCCAGGAAAGAGTGCAGTGACTAGTAACCACAGATTGATTGTTACTTTTTCCTGTCCAGATCTCTGCATTTTGTGTCTTCTTTTTAAGTTGTAAGCTGTGCATCTCTATCCACACCTGCAAGAATTGAATTTCTCTTTTATATTATTTGCATTACAAATTGACTTAGGGGTTTGTTTTTTTTCTGTAATGAGACTTGAGGAAGAATAAAAAGGTGTTAGAAAAGTAGTGGCAAAGGATAAACAACTAAGGAAAAGGGGTTTCTCTGTACTGAAGCTATTAAGTAACTATATAAAAACAATAATTTTCTGAAATGGAAATCTGTATGAATCAAAAGATATGCTAAATCAGCAGACTCCCGACCACAAAAATATTGATTATGCTATCTTCACTATTCTATGAAAACATTTATGCTTAAAATATGTTTGGAGTACAGAAGGTTAATGTCAAAAGTCTCTTTAATAGAAAAAAAAAATCATTTGTCCTTGGATTTATTCAGGAACTGTAATGAATATACTATTCTCTATTGCAAAAGAAAAATTAAAATAATTTACAGATATCTCTACAATAATACATGTACATATTCCAAATTACTGTTCTTAACTCTACTTAATTATTCTTTGTATAGTTATCATCAATACACATAGAGTAACATTAATAGAAATAATCAAAAAAGTGACAGATAAGAGTTAAATAGACTTAGCTGTTCCAGATTTGATTTTAAATAGATTTTGAAAGAAAAGATCTGAAATTATCAACAACTACTAACTGAAAGAAAAAAGGCAAGCCTTTATTACCACTATGTGTGGGTCCTTTTTTCAACCACCCAAGCTCACTTTAAATTATTCTTCCATTAACTCACTGTGCTGCCTACTTCTAGCTCTTGCTGAGCAAACATCAAGAGCTGCACCCAGCATGTGTCCTGTAGCTCAGAACAGGAAGCACTTTGGTACTCTGTATTCATGGGGAGAAATGGGAGGAGGGAAATGTCCATGGGGAAAAAAGGAAATAAAATGAGAGAGAAAAAGAAAGAAAGAAAGAAAGAAAGAAAGAAAGAAAGAAAGAAAGAAAGAAAGAAAGAAAGAAAGAAAGAAAGAAAGAAAGAAAGAAAGAAAGAAAGAAAGAAAGAAAGAAAGAAAGAAAGAAAGAAAGAAAGAAAGAAAGAAAGAAAGAAAGAAAGAAAGAAAAGAAAGAAAGAAAGAAAAGAAAGAAAGAAAGAAAGAAGAGAGAGAAAGGGAAGGAAGGAAGGAAGGAAGGAAGGAAGGAAGGAAGGAAGGAAGGAAGGAAGGAAGGAAGGAAGGAAGGAAGGAAGGAAGGAAGGAAGGAAGGAAGGAAGGAAGGAAGGAAGGAAGGAAGGAAGGAAGGAAGGAAGGAAGGAAGGAAGGAAGGAAGGAAGGAAGGAAGGAAGGAAGGAAGGAAGGAAGGAAGGAAGGAAGGAAGGAAGGAAGGAAGGAAGGAAGGAAGGAAGGAAGGAAGGAAGGAAGGGAGGGAGGGAGGGAGGGAGGGAGGGAGGGAGGGAGGGAGGGAGGGAGGGAGGGAGGGAGGGAGGGAGGGAGGGAGGGAGGGAGGGAGGGAGGGAGGGAGGGAGGGAGGGAGGGGAGAAATTTGATACATAGGTTACTAATACCTGTTATTGAGTGTAGAAATGAAGTATTATACTTACTATTAACTGAAGAGGATCTATTTCCTGAAAATTAGTTACTTATTTTTGGCACTGTTATGGATGCATTAACTAGGTAATGGTTAATACAATGTCAGATTCCAAGTACAAATGAACTTTTCCTTTGTATGGATTTGATGAAACCAGTTCAATTTTTATCAAATAGTTGTTCATTGTAATAGTATGGAACCCTTCCTTGGAGTGCAGGAGCAGCTTTTACTTGACACATTCAACTTTATTTCCACTTTATTTCCCCTACCTGGCAAATTGTATTTCTATGTTTTCAACAAACCCAAATTTCCAGTCTTCCTTGTACTCAACTCTGCAATATCTTGAACAGATATTTGGCCATTCTCTCGTTCTTTATTGACTATATAGACAATATAACTTTCTTGAAAGACAGTAATGCTGCACAACTCATACATTCACATGAAAATATACCATCTTTTTATGCATTTTATTAATTTACAAGAAAGTATAAGCTTTTTGGGGAAAAAAAAGATAGTCAGCTGGAGGGAAACAGAACTTACAAATGTTTTTAGTCTTTTTCCCTCCTTAGTAAAAATATGAACATTTAAATGTATGCAGCAGAAACAGATGAAATTACATCCTCTGACACTTGTTAACTCTGAAACAGATATGTGATTGATTGCAAGGTGGTGTAGCTGCGGGCATTTTTTGTCTGCACATTTTGATGATACAGTTACTTAGGTGAACTTCAAGTACATCAGTGACACATACAATGTTTCAGACACTTTGACTGATTTCAAGGCTAATAATTTATGAAAGCTTTTGGAGCCAGTTATTAGGTTTGTCTCAGAAGAGATTGATTTTTTGTTTTAATCCTCAGTTCCTCACTATATATCCTATTTACCTCATCTTATTTAGTTAGAAAACAAATTTATAGAACTTTAATTTAGAAATGTCTGTTTTAACTACTCTTGTCAACACCTTAACAAGGTGTACTATATGAAATGTTTGGACTTGAAAATATCTATGCAGCAGATGAGTCTAGAAAAAGGTGAAGAATATATGGACAGAAGTACCACTGAAAAGCATAATTTTAGAATAGACTAAGACATAAGGGGAGGAAGAAAAATATCTAACAAGAAGTTTAACGCCTTCTTTGTAAGACTTTGTATGTTAATACTGTGGGACGGCAAATCTCATATCCTCACCAATGTAAAGGAAAACACACCTGATGCTGAAATTGACCCCATTTATGTAGCATGTCCACAGGTTCCTTCAGGACTTCAGAAGTCCAACTCAAGTCAAACACGGTGATTGGGACACTCCAGAGAAGTATTAGCTAATAAAAAAAAAATTAATTAAGATCTTTCTCTTCCAACATCCAGTCTATATACAGTATTTGATCACTTAACTGGAGTATTCTGAAACATAACTGGAAGAATAGTAATGGAAGGAAGAAAATAAAATTAATTTCTCACTACTGTAAATTGTGGTTAGATTGCAATGGGATATATTAATTTCAAGTTGTTTTATAAATATGGATGAACATATCCAACAATTCTAGAATGCAAAAAAAACCAAACTTAATCCATGAAATTTCTGTTTGTAAGATTTTGCTGCTGAAATTATCGCAAAACTATTATATGTCATTATATTTCTAGACAATTCAATGGAAATTCTAGTTTTTTTCAAAACAGTCAGTTGAATGATTTGCTATCATGCCATAAACTTTTAATTCTTTTTAAGCAGACATTTCTTTATAACAACTCTAACGTGTAGACCTACATCCAATGCTAACATGTAGCTCTTGTATTCATTTCCTGAAAAACTCAGCTGTATGCATGGAGCAGCATCTTTTTGATTACCCAAGTAAAGTAAGATTTCATTATGAGACATGGACTTCTTTAAGGTATTTAAGGCAGGTCTAACAATTACCCTTCATGGCTTCCAGTGAATGGAAAAGATTTTACTACAAGCATAAAAGGTATAAATAAAGGATGGCTAGCAGGTTATATTGCTATTTCAAACAATAACTTGGGACTTGTAAGAACATTGCTTGTATTATTTTTAAAGCTGGAGAGTCAAATTAATTTTTGTCCTAACAGCAGTGATGCCAGTAAAGCTGGTCAAGGGATGAGTTTGGCCCACTGCATTTTGATTCCAGATGTTCTAGAGAATTTCACACATAATTGCTACAACTAGAATTCAGTTCTCTAAACAATATGTAGGAAAGTTAATCCCACAAGAAATCAAGCTTGATAAGGAGGAAAAATGGATTATCAGACCTTGTATGACTGCTAGAAGAAGGATTACTCTGTGGCAATGAGCCTCAGTGGAAAACTAGGTGACAGATGAATTGCCCAGGAGCTGTAATGCAATACACCCATTTGTCATCTCCATAGTCCCAAAATACAAATCTCATGGCACATTGTTTTAAATTAAAAAAGGAGGAAAAAAACCATTTTCTTCTCATTATTTTTCCTATAAAACAATTAGAATGCTTTCAAAATATTAGTAGAGTAATTTCCAAATGTTCACTAGAATTGTTGGAACTTTTAGGAAGTTGCACCTTTTTTCGTTATCCAGAAATAATGTACAGTTATTCTTCCAATAGATTTTAAATATTCCTTCAAAATAACTAAACTGAGCAGTCCTAGAAATCACAACAAAATCCTTTGCAGTTGACCCACTGAGTTGCAGAAGATGTCTTGCCTTTTTTAGCACAAAATCTGTAAATTCATGCATCTGGTTCTGTTAGAGTGTAAATTTAATATGTGAACCTTACGTATTACACATTACTGTAGAAAATATGTAATTTAAAAAAAAATCAACAAGGCAAAACCAGCAAAAATTCTGAGGAGAGTGTTATGAAAAACAGACTCCACTTTGAAATTTCTGATTTTGTAAAATATAGATGAGAAATATGCATGTGGTGCTTAACATGGGCTAGCGCTCAGCTTCTCCTCGTAACATTCTTTTTGATCACACTAATAATACGCTATGAAGCATCACTCTGTGGGATGCAGTTAAAGCCTATTTAAGCCAAAGGAACTGCTCACACTTTCCCAGGGGAAAATATCAGAACATTTTTATTTTTACCTCAGTCACTCCAGAAAACTTCATAAGGGATAGTCTTAAACAGTGTTACAGGGAAATAGCTACCACCGGTATGCCTGGAAAAAATGGGAGAGAATTGAAGACTAAATGTGGTGCTGAAAAATACTGAATAAGATGATTCAGAATGAAATGCTTAAGGCTTACTTGAGCTTAAGTTGTGGAAGGTTTATGCAAATTAGGCAGTTAATAGATATTCTTGTCAGGCATCTTTGTAGAAAATGCAGTTTAAAAAATCCCAGTCTACCTCCTCTCCCCATTCTCTTCCTCAGCTCCCAAGAGCTAATTTTCTGCCATAGAGGCCACAAATTTAGGTCTCACTTTTTTCACTTTTTCAGTATTTCTGTTCTCATAAAAAATTTATTTAATAGCATTTCATGCTTAAAGCTGCCTACTTTTGTTTTATCTTTTATAGTTGTGACTTTTAACCATCTTTTTTTTCATACTTTTTTTTTTAAGAGAACAATAAAATTATTAGCTGGCATAATAAGGGATGGTAGATTTATTCTCTAAGTAATATGTATAGAGTACTTTGGATTTTCCCAAACTGGGTAAATAAATCAGCTTGAAAAACCTTCCCTTTTGCAATATCTTTACATCTAGAGGGAGAAAATATGTGTAACTAATACTGTTAGTAAAACAGATTCTTTTTTAGGCACTGAGAGACATATCAACAAGAGAACTGAACCACTAATATAATGAGCCTTGCTATACTGAACTTTTAGTCCTGAGCAGAGCAATTAGATGCTACAGAAAAATAGAATAGAAAATACATCTCTTTGTTCACTGGAGCCTATTTCTGTTACTCAATATAATTGTATACCTTTTATAAACAGATCAGACTCCATCTTAATAGGAACTTGCTTCTGAGTACTTTATTTTTCTTCACCCCTAGTATTGCTATTGGGAGGCTGTTGCAAGTCATCACTGCTGTCTGATCATTAAGAATACTTTTGATCTCCAGCCTAATTTTATTCATGGACAATTTATAATATTTTTCTTCTACCAGCAGTGTCCTTTAGTTTAAGTAGGCCTTCTCCTTTCATGGCATATAATTATTTTCCAAACATAATTATTTATAGGGAGTGATTATATGTCTTCGTAACTGCAATATGTCTTCTATGCCATTATTTTGCTAACTTAAGGAGGATAAGCACTTTTACTCATCCTTTGTGTGATAGGCACTTTATTACTCTGATCTTCTTTTCAGTGCCTGCTCAAGCTTGGTTTCCTCTCTGCTATGCTTGACTAGATTGTATAGTCCCCATGCAGATCCATGCAGAGGTAAAAGTTCCCAAAGAATTTGCAGGTACTGAATGGAGAACCAAGAGAAGTCATCATGCAAAAATCCACCTTTTGACAAATTCTAATGTGGATCTCATATGAAAACGTGTCATAATACTTATGCTAAATCTGACATTGAGCAGGACTCTAGATGTTGCATTTAGGAATAAGAGACTCTTCAGAATTTGAAGCTCTGAGTTTGTCTTCTCAGGTTAGTATCTGTAACCATTCTTTCCAAAAATAAACAGCCCTAACTTATCTAAAAAAATTATTAAGTAGGCAATAGATTTGAATTTGTTAAGAGACTGAGAATGTAATATTTCTCATTAGATGATGTATGAAGCTTTATCACCATGTTTAGAAGCCTGTAAAGAGAAGGAAGCCAGCCTTAGGTAGGATAAATTAAACAGTTTGGTAGAAATGTTAATTATGCAGCTTCAAGGAAGAATAGAAGAATAATGTCTTAATCTCCCACAGTAACGTCTGGTATCTCAGTGATGCAATGAACATAGAAGCAGAGGAGGAAGTAAACAACGTCCCATCATTTTTTCTGGCTAGAAAAAGTGGAGGTGGTTTAAGGTGACTGTTTTGGGGAGTCTGGTTTCTATCTTTAACAGGAGGAGCACAAAAATTTTACTTTAAGAATACTTCAAGGTTCATAGATTTGGAGGACTTTTCAGAGACTAATTATGTGTTCAAAAAATCTAATATCCAGCTGAGATGTATGAGCAGCCAAGGTATATCCTTATTCCTGAGGTTACTGTTTATAATGCATGCTGTTACTTTAAGTCAATAATTATTTGAAGGTAAGCATATTCTCATATTCTTAAATCTTTTATACTGGTGAAATTGAATCTGAGTAATTTGGTTCATGTCAAACACTCTATTCCTTTGGGTTACTATTTAAGGTTTCCAGTCTCCCTTGAAGTATGAGGGGCCTCATCATATATAGATTTAAAAATGGTCAAAATTTATAGAATTTATTTTCTGAACTGTATTCTGAGCTTCCAATAAGGAAGAGGGAGAGCTGGAATTGAAAATTACATTTCTGCTAATGCCTCGCATAATCTTCTGTATGCAAATGCAGTGATTAGAAAACTTCTGAGGAGATGATAGACGGATGTGAGCCTTCCACTCTCTGAGCAGTGGTCTAAGAGCCAGCCTCTGAAATATCATAAGACAGAAATGCTTCCATTTTCTTGCTTCAGATGGTCTACTTTGCATGAAACAATTGCATATTAATTAGGTCAGACAGAATGCAGGAGTGTGAGGATAAAAATCCATCTTAATGGCTGAAGTTTCTGTACAGGGAGGGAAGCTGCTAGTTGCAATTTTTAGCACAAAACTTGTTTATGCATTTTACCAATATTTAAGTGCCACGTGGAACTTTTTTAATGAGCCCCATAGTGGAAAGATTTTGAGGAGCTGAGACATTAAGCTAGAAATGTATTCTCATTCTTACTTCTATCACTGTGATTTTCGATTTATCCATATACGGTAGAATTGCTAGAATAGGAAGGATTAAGAGTCCTTTTATAAAAAAAGCATAGTAGATTGATGGTGATATCTTAGGAGATGTGGGTTTGATAGCTCCTTGGCAGAAGACAAAATAGAATCCTTGTCCTGTATCTTCTTGCAGTGTGAGCTATTAAATAAAAAGCAAAGTGAAGAGATCATCCATTTAGATTTAGAAGAAGTCTATAAACTCAATATATTCAGTGAAGTGCTTGATCCTTCAGGCATAGTCAGGATCTATGCTTAGCACAATTTTTTTTTCCCTTTCGGATGCTATTTAATAATGAAACTGATGACAGTTTGAGAATATGTGTTTTGAATGTAAATTTAAAAAGTAAGGTGAGATGCCAATGTCCTTTAATGCCCTTCAATGTCAAAAAAATATATTCTGTTAGTATTGATTTTTCCCTTTAAAATTATGTTTTAAATTTTACAAAAGGAAATTGTGATTACTTTATAAATTTTAACTTCTGTTTAAAATAAATACAACTAACAATTTTGCAATTTTGGAAAATGTTCACTATTGCAAATATTTTCATAAAACTGTATTGAGAAAATTAGATCTCAATTTCTCATTTTGGTTAAGGATGAAGTTTACTAAACTATGCAAAAATCTAAACTATTCTTATGGAAGAGAAAAGCAATTATAAAAACTATTATTTGGTTTTAATAAGTCCCAGAGAGTTTAATAAATCAATAATGATACTTTCTTGACAAGTTACAAAAAAAAAAGCGCTTCAAATACTGCATTTTCTAATCACTTTGCCTGGCACCCTGCAACCCTGCTGTGTGCCAGTGGCACCAGCCCCAGGCTCCTGAGAGCAGAGCAGCATTGCAAGGGGCAGCAGTACAGCCTTCACAGGCCCTCGGTGCTGGAAAAGGAGACACAGTTATCTTAAAGGAACACATGAACACAATGAGGGACTGCAGAGTGATTCAGGAGCACAGACCCTTTAGATGGAGGTTACCAATGTTAGAAAGCTCCAGAGCCTAAGACTTCTCACTGGCCCTGTTCAAATAAAGGTAGAAGCAGTTTTTGATATTTCAAAGATTTGGTTCTCTACAGCCTTAGAACTTATCCCAAAGTGGCAATGGCTTCTAAGCATGTCCTGCTAGTGAAAAATCGGAGTCTTTGCTAAGACTTTTCAAGTTAATTTGGATGTTCTGTACATGTTTGGGATGGTTCAGCTTTTGAATTAACATCTGGGGAAAATATGTATGAAAGATCAGTTCCATGACTGCTTCTTCATAGGAGCAACAGACAAATATGGAAATCTTTCTCTTGACACCGAATATGACTGTAGAGCCAAAAATATGTCAAGATATTCTATCTTGAAAACAGAGCAGAAGTGGAATACAGATTTGAGCTTGCAAAGGATGAAATGAGCAGATGTTCTGTCAACAAACTGATCACTGTACAACAAATTTTAAAACAAGTGGAACCAAGACATTTATCACATTTTTACACAAATCAGTTTTTCTTCAAGCTGTAGCTGACTGCTCTCATGAGCATTACTTTTTTAAACACAATAAATTTCAAGAAAAAAAGACATTTTAAAAGCCTGATTTATTTTAATTCTAACGTTCAGTTTAGAAGCAATAAGATTTTCTTCTGTAGTCAATATCGTCTTCTGTTGCTGAGTTAGGTAAATGAGTGATTTTTCTACCAAGTAGCAATAGAATCATCATGTAAAGACCTCATCTAAAATTTTCAAGTCTACACATGTGGAGAATTGTAGTTTGGACACTTTCCACTAGCTTCCAAAGTGTTCATTCTGTGGCCCTGTGGTAAATCTACCACAGCCGTTCAACACCTTGGAAGTAATCATTATAGTCTCCCTCTATGTCTGTATCTGCTGCCATAGGTTTTCAATAAGAATATGCACAGAATTTTCTGCAGGATTTTAAGGATGCTTAGAAACAGGTGAATCATCTAGCCTGTCTCCAAAAGAAAATTAGCCCAAGCTTTTGACCAATATCCAAACAGATCACTTTAGGTCCTGAACTAGGAGAATACAACAATTAAACTTGGCTCCAACTAAATGCAGTATCTCATCTGCATTTAGTGAATAGAAACTGGTAGACATTTGTATTGCACAGCTAGATAGCTAATGTGCCAAGCAATATACCTAGAGATATCTGACAGAAAATACCCCATGACATTCAAGGACATCTTATATTCTTGTGTCTGTGAGAAATTTCACACCTTGATCACCTCTGTAACCAAAATTACAAAATTTACAGGATACTGTATGCATCATTGAGGTAGAAGCCAGATGGGGTGCTAAATTTACCTTACCAAAAGGCAGTTGAGCTATTTATTGAAAATAGAAGCTGCATACACAGGTAAATGTGCCAGTTCTACTTACAAGTACTGTAAATGACATAAGATTACATTTTTACAATGATGGACAAGAAAAATCAGCAGGACATGTTTTTTCCTTAGAAAGTACTCCCTTTTTTTTGAATCCAAACTAACACAAAATTAAGACCCATTAACCATTAGTAAGAATTAGCTTTTTTATTGCAGACAGTTATTAGTCATTCATAGCTCTAATAAAGAAGGTATTATTATACAGATGTCTAGCAATCTTATGGTCACATTTAAACAATAATTTAAAAGAAATATACATTCAACTGATTAATTTTATAATCTGGCATTCCAATTATTACTTATTCACTGACAATTATGCACTTCACTCTCAGCATGTATTGTGAATTTACTCTGTAGTCTTGTCTCTTGACCAGGATTTTTTAAAACTTCTTTGTAGTGAGATTTTCAGAGCACATCACAGAACCACAGAATGAGTCAGGTTGGAAGGAACCATAGTGGGTATATGGTCCAACCAACCTAAAGCAGAAAAATCCCAGAGCACAATTGCACAAAATGCAGAATTAGGCAGTTCTTGAATATCCTCAGTGTAGGAGACTCCACAACCTGACTGGACAATCTGTTCCAGTGCTTGGTCACTCACACAGTTAAGAAATTCTTCCTCATGTTCAAGTGGAACTTTTAGGGCATCATTTTCTGCTCATTGCCTCTTGTTCTATTGGTTGGCACCACCCAGAAGAGCCTGGCTCTATCCTCTTGACACCCCCCTTTAGAATTATATGTGTTAATGAGATCCCCTCTCAGTCATCTATTTTTGAGCCTAAACTGGCCCAGCTCCCTCAGGACTTTCCCTTTTAAAACTTGGATAGTCAGAAATTATTATAATACCTACACAAAGACCGACTAATTTCATAATATTTGATTGTAATCTAACAGTTATATTTTCTTCATATACTGGTGGTTCTTATTTGCTGTTTGGGTCAAGCTTGTGTCAGTGTGAACAATCAGTATACTGGCAGCCATAAAAGCTTATAAAAATGAACAGCACTGCACTACAAAATCAGAAATCTTGTTGAAAATATTCTCTTTGAAACAGTCAGAGATCTGACCTTTTATATAAAACTCTCAGTGCATGAAAGATGGAGCTCTTCCAGTGCTGCTTGCTATACTTTTGTTTTAGAATTAAGAGACATTAGAACTGGGAAAGAAGCACAAACTAAAACTTTCTGTGTACTGACTTTTTGAATATAGTTAAAGAGAATGCTTTTCTTGACCTATCCGTATAATTTTAAGAGACATTTTAGGGAATGTTGCCAAGAGGGCTGTCCTTCAGATTTGAGTTGTCATTCCATTATTTTAAAGTTAATCCACTCTCCTGTCCCTTTCATATAAAGTAACAGTACCTTTCATATAAACCATTAATACAGTCAGCCCTGAGAAAGCCTGGTATCTAATTCTGTGTAGGGAGGATGTCAGCTAGAAAAAGGAGCTGATGATTGCTGAAGCTCTAAGTGGAAGCTTCTAAAGAGCAGATTTTCTTGAAGTGTTCTGGATGTGTAAACAAGTTTGAGGAGAGCTGGAGGAAGTTTGGTTACACATTAAGTGTTGTACATTGATGAATTGGTGCTGTAATATTTTTTTGTTATGCTCATACTTAATTACCTATCACATGCTTGCTATAGCAACATGAGGATAAAAAGCAGTGGGAAGATGGAAGCTGATGATTTTTATCTGTCTTTCATGATGTAAACACATGCCTTGTATTACTAGTATCCAAATGCAAAGAAAATGAGTGTTACTCTGCCCTTCAGCAGCCTTAGAAACAATGGTCAAAGACAGACATTCCGCAGTGCCTCCATAAACAAGAGATGTTAAAATTTTAAAAGTATTGCAAAACACATATATGCCAAGTTGAAACCATGAATCATGACAGCTTTGAAATGGAGTAATCCCAATGCCCACCCACTTTTTTTTACAGTGGGCACAAAAAAAGGGATTCCAGGAAGCTTCTGTTCTCTCAGGATGTGTTTTATTAAAGCAAGCAGATTCCAGAGGAGTACGGAAGCAGAGTCTCTGCAGGACGGGCCCTTCCCAGCCCAGAGGGCAGACATGCACTGCTGCTGCCCCAGGGGTAGCCAGGCCCTGCCTTCCCACCCTGCCATCCTCAGGACACTGCAGGGAGGTAAGGACAGCATTTTCCCTTTGGGCTCCTGGGCTGCACCTGTGGCAGACAGCCATGGATAGATGCCCACACAGGGAACTGATGCCAGCTGTGTTTGGTCAGCCCTGGCCTGGCAATCCTGGCCTTCAGGCAGGGGGCTGCTCTGTGGGGCAGCTCGGGAGGAGCAGGCCCTGCTCCTGCCGCCCTGGGCATGGAAGATGTTAATGGCGGTGCAAAAAGTGTTCTGTGACATCTTTCACCTCTGAACAAGTAGGAAATGGGCACATGTGTCTGAGAAAAAGTCTACAAAATATTACTAGCTGATTTCTGGTAGAAAGTTTGATGGCTGTAGTTAAATGAATTCAGTAAATATTTACCAAAATCATAGCATGTTTCGGTTCAACTTCCACTGAGCTTTATATCTCTGGCACCCCCACACAGAATGCACAGACTTAGTTTTATTATTCTACCGATTCATCAGTCATTTGTGATCCTGCAAAGTTATTTTTCCTTTTTTTTTATGGTTTGAATGCAGAATGCAAATTAATCACCCTGTTAGGTTAGCACTGGAAATGCTGTACAATTACAGGATTAGTACAAGATTAGTTAGTTAGAGCCCATTGTGGTAGAATTAGAACTCTTTGGAAAAGACATAAGTTAGAACTACTACATCTGCCTTGGCTTTAAGTGACCATTTTTATTTCATTTATCAACACAATCTAAGAGTTTGTAGCTACTAGGTTATTCAACAGGAAAGGATGAGCTAATTAAATGCTCACACCTTTATTTCCCCTCCTTTTTTCTGTGGAGATGGAAAACTTAAAAAAGGAAAGTGGAGAAAAAGTTGTTTTGAAAGTGAGAATCATAATGATGAGCTATTGTGTGGTAGTCTACAGGTAGGTAATAGAGGAGCATAGGGGAAATGGAGTGCTCTGGATCAAGCCAATAATTCCTGAAAGTTTGGGGGTTTGGTTTAATTTTTGTTGGTTGCTGTTTGGTTTGGTTTGGGGTTTTTTTGGGGTTTTTTGGGGGTTTGTTTTTTTTTAATTTGGGCTTTTATTATTACTGATTGTTTTAAATATTAGTTAATTTTGTTTCAGATGTTTGTCCAGCTATATGTTTTCTTAATATTCAACAGCTAGTATCATACTTGAAAAAAGCATCATAGAAAATTGAATAAATTGGAAAATTGATTAATTTTCAATAGAGACATCTTTTTATAACAGCCTCCTGAGATATCAATAAATGTATTTGTGCTCTTTCACCCCTAGCTTCACGGTCACCATTGTCATTCATTTGACAAAAAGAACCCCTACCTGCTAGCAGTGGTGCACCCAGCTTCTGCAAGGAGCTAGAAAAGCAGGTAGCTAGCTTTTATGTTTCTGAAATATGCCATTTTATTCTTGGATGATGTCTGGCTGTGGCCTCAGAATTCAAATTTGATGCTATTGCACTGTAGTTCGAGCAACAACTCACAAGGGAAGGTAACACAAACTACTGTATTCCAAGGCTTATTTTCACCCATTTTAACTTCCAAGGGGAGGAAATGCATGTTCAATTTATTTTTCATTGTTAATCTTAGATCAACAGTGGGTTACTTTGAAAAAGTTGAAAAAATAGGGAATCAATTCTGAGTGACAGTGTTGTGAAAAATTTACATATTTCAGTTTTACGGAAGTGTTGTGACCTTTTTTTGCTCTCCTGTATCTCAGAAGTATTTGGTGTTAAAAGTTCAAGCTTGTCATGCACTTAATCCTTGATGAGAACAAGTGCATGTGGCATGTCTGAACAGATTTGATTTAGAAACAGAAAATACCCTTTTATTCCTATCCAAAATGGAAGATAATTAAGCAGTTCCAGATGCCTGCATGTGGCATCTTTAGCAGACATGAGCATATTCCTTCATCCTCACCAGTAATTCTGTTCTGGTTTGCCCTAAGTTTAAAATGAGGAGGGGGAAAGAAAGTTACCTTTCCTTTGTGTTTTGTCACTTACCAAAAAATTTATTCATATCTTACACATTTTTTTATTACTGAAATATATTCTAATTATAATATACACTTACCAGACACTTACCAGAATATTTTTATGGGTTTTTTTGGGGGCAGCAGTAGGACTACACCAAATCCAGGTAATTTTTAATGCCTCCTGAAAGCATACCTTGAGATATGTATTACTCCCAAAACTCTAACTTGATACAGCACTGTGTGTGAAAATTATTAATCTTTAAATCTGGAGGAGGACTGAGGATCGACTGGAACCAAATCTGTTAAAACAGATTTCAGAAGCACTTCTTGTTTCATATGACTCTGATTTAGTATAGGTCTGCATTTAAAATAGAAAAAAAGGGAAGAAAATGTCAACAATTGAATTCTATATTATGTACAATATTGAATGTTAGAGAAGAGGTGATGGAATCATTTATACAGAATTAATCAAGCATTTTGAAATTTCTAGCATGAAGTTTTCTTGCCATGAAGGATTAATCTCAGGGATTAAACTCTTGCATACTTTTTTCAAAGAATTGAGGTTTCTTTGGGGATCACTGATTTGGGACTTGCTGAAGGCCCTGAGAATAACTAGCAGGCATGACATTTTCTGATTTCCAGCTGCAGAACTGTTTTTTTTCCTGTCTGTTGTGAGTAGGCATTTTTGGTTCTTGGGATACTGGGCTCCACACCTTTCTCAAAATCCCATAATGACTTGACATGAAGAAATAGATGAAGTTTCTTCTTGTATCTGTTTACAGATTAAAGAGTAGAGCCAGAGATTCTGTATGACCTGTTACTGGGTCCTAAATTAAGTTATTCAAGTTCTTACTTTTGCTAGCAGACTTCTAAGCATACAAAATGACACATATCTTTTAGTGTATTTATTTTTCTTTTAGATGACAGCTGCTTCTCTGGTTATATTTCATTCACTTTGCAGTCAGTGATAAAAGTCTCTGCCAGCTGTCAACATAGTATGTTCCCATAGAACCAAACTGTTGGGAGAGTAACTGTTTCGTCCACACTTCACTTTTTCACGTCCTTTCCTTCCAAACCTGTTGCCCCCACTACAATGTCATAGAACAGCTATTTTTTTTGTTTTCCTCACTGCTCTCCTTGGGAGGAAAAAAATGTGCAGGTTCCATGGCAGACCTACAGTGATCTTCCAAAAGATGATATAAAAGAATCCAAAGCATGAGGAATGCTTGGACTCCTACTGCAAGGATGTCCTATCAGTATTGTAAGGAAGTAAATTAATTTCATTCTTCACTGAAATGCAGCCGTTCAAAATTTTATTTGCAATATGTGACAGAAAATACCTTATAATACATTTTCATTTAGCAAACACAAGTGTGCTGAGTGCAAGGATGTTTTCTCAAGTTAGATGAAACACAGGGATGATTATATGTGCCAAAGTAATGATTTCATAGAATAGTCTCATCTAATAGTTTCTTCATCAGGACAATTGGAGTATATGTTTGGAATGAATGCTGTGTAGTACACTGGCTATGCTGTTTATTTACAGGCTGCAATGAAATGTGTTAGAAAAGCAAAAAAATGGCCATTGTTTCTTCTGCTGATTAGCACTGCTCCTACTTATTTCTACGGATTACTTTTATATGAATAAAAAAAGAAGTGCTGCAATATCAGTAGGTATTCCTAAATACTCAAGTGTGCTATAAATGTAACCATCCCTTTTATATTTAAATTAGGTATTTGATATAAATCAACACAGCTCAGTGGTGAAAACTGACAAATCCATGCATAATGCTGTAAAGAGAATGATTTCTCAAATATTTACTGCATCTATAATTTTTTTACATGCTGGCAGAAAAAATACCAACTGAGTAGCCCATGCATGTGTATTTTATCTATTTTATAATTTGTGTCATTTTAATCCTCATAGTACCTCATTTTTTTCTTCCAGTAGACTAAATAAGAAATCTATGATTACTTACAGAGTCCTTAACAATGGGAGACTCTATTAAGCATGCAGAGAAAACAAATGCAGCCCATGAATTTAATTCTAGTTTTCATTATCTTTTATTTGTGTATCACACCCTAAAGCTGTCGATTTTATTCTCATATTCATCTTTCTAGTAAAATGTTGGGAGGCAGAGGGGAATGTGCTGAACGACTGAATTATTGATTCACTTTATGTGAGAAGAAGTCCCTGTATTTTAAAAATTCTAATGTCTTAAGTTACTAATTTATTTTTTCCAATATTTGTAACTCTGGAAGTGTCCTAATTCTTCACAGTACATTATTGTCAAAGTACAGTAAATATTTTATGCAAGGTACAGTATCATAAATTGAGAAATCTCAATAGCATATGTACCAACTTTAGCATGACATCTCAAATTCTGTTAGGAAATGTTTCATGTCAGCATTGTGGTGTATTTGGCCTCTGTTCAACCTCTTGCATACTATTAAGTACACTTTTCCCCCCTTCTTTATGTAGTGTGTTTCTTACACCTTTTTCCCCTATTTGCCTGAGAGATAGCTTGGCATAGTTGCAGAATCTGGCTTCACGGAGGACCTGCTTTTTGTGGTTTTAAGCCGGATTGACTGAAGCAAAGGAAAGTTGGATGGCTTGCCTGAGGTTGGCTCACTGGGGACTAGAACTAAGAATCCTCTTGCTCACAGCCATTCTTCTCTAAGCTGGAAACCTCACTGCCTTCATATTATCCCAGCAAAATGAGGGGCATAGCTGACATTTAGTTTATTTCTAATGATTTACATTCCCTTTTTCTTTGTTCAGATTTTCAGATATTCTTTTTCCCAGTTCATCGTATTTTTGGGTATAGAACACAAATCCTTCTTTGGGTTCATATTTCATTTATCTTTTCAGGGTATGTGGTACATAATAACATTTATAAATCAGTTTTCTTTTTAGTATATTTTCCTGTTTAGCAATGGATAAGTTCTTTAGTGCTCAGTTCTTATAAGGAATTGTCAAAAAAAAACCTATCATAAATTAACACCCCCAAAATATGATTTTTCATAACCTGTGATACTTAGTAGTTAGTATGACCGTCTGCATGTATACACACACCCAAATGCATGTATTCATACATGCATATTTGCACACCTGTATTCATGCACAATACTGTATTTTAAAACTCAAGTTTTATGTAATGGTCAATTATTATACCACATTTTAGGAAGAAAAGCTCCAATAAAACATTTTGTTTCCCCAGTACCAAGCTTCTGGCCAATGACAGAATCCCTAGAAGTTCTGTGCCTTCTAGCAATGAGTCTATTGGGTTTCCAAGCTATAGGGCTTACAATAATTCCCTATAGCTGTCTTCCCTCTTACTAACAAAATCTCCAGTGCTGGAAGTGTGCTTGTAAAAGAGTATACGCTGAAGCTGTTAGAATTTAGAGCCCAAACTGTGGCAGAGCAAATTTTTCTCATAGCTTTTTTATGCCATAATTTTACTGGTGATGTTATTGTCACAGTTGTTTTTTCCAATTCTGAATGCATAATTAAAGTGCAGTTTTCAGATCTGGTGGTACAACACACACTGGCCTTGAGGGATTGGTAATTATGAAGAGATTCCTAATCTATTATACATGACAGTAGGAAGAGGCAAAAATAAGGAGTAAAAGGTAAAGGACAACAACCTAGAGTCATCTGGGAACAGACAGGGAAGTACCCAAGGTCAGCGCGTGGCATGCAATATTTCCTTGCCATCTTAAACAAAAATATCTTAATGGAATTCAAAATAAAGTAAAAAGATTTCTTCTACTTTTCTTCTTTCCTCCCCCTGCACAAACACAGAAGGGCTTATATGTTGAGATGACTTGTTCTCCTGGGCAGAGAAAGAAAAACATGAATCACATGCCATATTTTAGTCATATTTCTGTACCTATCAAGTGGTAAACATGCTACAAAACCTAAACTGAGGGAAAAAATGATGTTGTCTTGATTGAAAGAAAAAAAAAGCTATAAGTTTACTAGCTTTGAAGATAGACAACTCTGTAATCCTGAAAAATTTCTTTAATGGATGTCTCCACATTACTAAGTCTAAAAGTACCTTCAATTTCTTTGGGCCTCTAGTGTTGCCCAGCCATTTCTTATTTCTATATTGAAGGAGACTAATGAGTTGACCTTTTGCTTCATGAGCTTGTTCTACATAAAAACTACAGGTAGATTCACAGATTAGGCAGAAGCTGAAATGCATTTTTCCCATTTTCCTCCATCACAATCATAAGGAACATGCTCTTGAAGAGTATCACATTGCAGTGAGTCAGGTGATCTCTATCCTGTCTTGGAGACTTCTTTTAAATGTTTAAAAATATTCCCAAGGATTCTTTAGGTCACTAGGAAATTTCTTAACAAATCAAAGAAAGGAAACAGCATAGAAACATGCCTAATTTGTTAATAATTTAGAAAATTACCATCATTCAGACCAATTGCTTGTTTGTTAAAAAAAAAAAAATGTATCTTCTTTCTGTGTCATTAATCCTGTGGGTTTTGGTTTGTAGGGTTTTTTTTTTGCAAAAATGGTTCTATAATTCCTTTTCTGATGCAAACTTCTCTAACTGGTGTGACGTGTCTTGTACTGAGTCACCTGATACTGGCCTGTTGTTACTTTTATATCTGCAATAAGCATCATTAGGAGTAATCCATACAGAAGTCTATGAGCCTTATTTGCACTATAGCTCTCCCTTTCTTTTTGTATAGAGTAACTTTGTGTACTACATATGTACAAACAAACTTAACTTGTCCTAAGTAAAAGAAGATTTTAAAAGTGAAAATTAGATGCATTAGAATTGGACATTAAAAATATTGCAAGATCAGAATAAACATTACTGTACAGACTGCTGCTCTTTATATTGAAACTGTTTAGAAAATCAGAAAGGTATGAAGCTTTTGAGGACACCTGAAAGCAAAATATATAAATCCAATTCTTTGTCATCATTAATGAAAATAAGGGACTGGAGAAGTAGGATGTGTTTGTCTGAAACTAGCTATGTGGAAATTTGAGCACATTACTGTTACTATCATACTCAAGTATGTTCTCCAGCCTTTTCTGGGTGAAGTTAAATCAGCTAAAATATTCATCTTAAGGATTTTTTTTTGGGACCTACAATCTCAACTTTTGACATTTCTTTTTTTTTTTTTTCTTTTTTCTTTTTTTTTTTAGTCAGCCAAACATTGTCACTTATTTTAGGATTTTATCTGGTGTTTGAATTGCATGTGTGTAAAGAGGGCTTCAAATTCTCCAATTGAATTTAAAATAATTTCACATCATTTTTTTGCTTACTTATCAAAACAATAATGGCTGAATCCTAGATATCAAGCACCCTGACATTAATATAGATTATGTCGTCATTGTTTTGACACATGGAAAACTTGTACCTTGAACAGAGTAAGTTTAGTTGATCTTTTCAGATGAGTATGGCCACAGAACTTTTACACATGTACCATTTTTCTTACTAAAATGACATTAAATTGAATTTTTATTTTTGAAAACTGTAGATTTCACATACAGTAGAGAGGTGATTCTAAATAATAAATCAAAATATACATCCTACCAATCAAGAGGCAGGAATGCAAGGCATGAGAAACCTTCTAATTTAGCATAGAGTAGTCTCTTGTGCATAACTGCTGTCCTCTGATCAAACCATGCTTTTTAACCTCAAACAAGGAGGGAAAAAAAAGAGTCTTGGTAAAAAGTACAGCTAGAACATCCTTTAATAGAGATGGAAATTACTTGATATAGAACCGGGAAAAAAAAAACCTAAACCAAAAAGCAGTAGACATTTTTTGAAGGGGTGGAGTGACAACCAGAAACATCCTTGACTCTGTGTGAGCTCTGCTCAGCAGTAACTAAAACATGCCTGTATTATCAACACTATTTCCAGCACAAATCCAAAACAGCCCATACTAGCTATTGTGAAGCTGCTGTCTATCCCAGACAAAACTTGCAGATAGCTTTATAGGGCTTGTTAAAGAGAAATATCCTCTGAAGAATATGCTTTTTCCACTACTCTAATCTTAGCAGATGTGGATGTGAAATTTATCCATACTGATATACTGAAAAAATTTCCAGCTTTCTTTTTTGGATCAAATGGAAATTATAATTCATACTGCTGATGGTATCAAATTGTATAATGATTTAAGACTAACAGATATACCAACAGTACAGGACATTTTAGTCAAAGTTTTTAATCTTATTGCAGACTGGTGGGAAAAATAATGTATCTGTATCATTCTTGCTGCAGCTTCAAATCTTAGAGTCCAAACTAATATTTGACTGGTTAGAGGCCCTTTTAAAAAAGTTACAGGTGCAGGCTGAGAACCTATGGTACTAGACATGGTAGAGTGACAGTCAAATTTCATTAAAAATTGTATTTTCCTACTATTTCTTTGCAATACTAGTTTATTATGACAAGAATATGGATGAGAAAAGTGGGTTTGTACAACGTTATTCTTCTCCCTGGGGAGAAGATTTTGGTGGGGCAAAATGACATTCCTCTTACCTTGAAATTAAAACAACAAAGTTAGTAAATTTTGTCCTGCAATACTTTTGTATGTACCTTGACATTTCTCATTTCCTGATGGCAAGCTAATCCAGTGGGAGATCCAAAAGCTATAAAAAATTGGCAAATAGCACACAGGGTTGAAGAGCAAACTTTTAGGAGTTTACAGTATTGAAACAGAAAGAACTGCATTCACCTAGTCTTCCTAGGACAAGAACCATTGATCTCTTTAATAGTTCACAAACCACAGCAAGTTATATAGAGTGTTATGCACAGATGTTTCCCTAATTTGACCAGTAGATAGAAAATAAATAATGATTAGGGTTTTTTAATGCTTCATCCTAAATATGAAGGAAAAGTGTGTTAAAATATTCTTTTTAAGGAAGGACAGCAAGAAGACTAAATGACAGGTTAGGTAATAAATAAGATGGTTAAAAAATTGAAATCTCTTACTACGTGGGCATCAACAGATTAATTTTTATTAGTGAAGTGATCTCTCAATAATAAGCTGTCACAGTGAAGGAGAAGATTTTAGACTCTTGCTTAAATTTGTGCTAACTGTGCTGTGCTTATTTGTGTTCTGTATCATTCTCTTCTTCAGTTGCAGAGAAAGCCAAAGAAGCAATACTTATGAGCTCTTAAAAGCCCCTTTGAAACACTGGCAGTTGGATAATTCAAAAAATAACCAATGCATTCTGAGATGGCACCAAAGTTTTTAAGTTGTTTTTATGCTTTTTAAAAGCACTTCAGTGTAAGTGTAGCTTTTCATAACATAAAAGGGAAATTGATCTTAGTGTCTATTAACACAAACAGGAAAAGTTTCTCTTGAAATGCAATATTCTTTGTAAGAATTCAGCTATAAAGCCTTCCTAGAGAACTGGAACTCTAAATGAAAAAGCCAGTAAATCACTGGAAAATATTTTATTCTTAAGCATGGATATAACTCATTACCCTGGTTACTTTATCTGGATCTAGTATTCTGATTGTTCTTATATCACTGTTTCTATAGATGTTTTTGCTTATTAAAAACCTGTGGCTTGAAAGCCATTATCTCTTCCAGATGTGTAGATATGTCTAGGGAAAAGACTTAACCTACTCAACTCTGGATTAGCATCCTCCTTTCAGGTTTTTTCAAATCCTTTTTTTTCTTTTTTTTGTTTTTGTATGAAGCCAAAAATATAAAATCGTACATTAAATAGCATAAAACCCTAAAAGTACAATTGGAGTATTTGAACTTTGCATAATATAGCTCACAGCATAAAGACTGTAATTGCAAATACTAATTGTTAGGTTAAAAAAGCCCTAGAGAAATAATTGCTGCTAGTCTACATGTTAGAAATTTCAAGGTAAAAGACATAACATGTTAACTAAAACACAGCTAATGAGAGCAGAAGTCGACCCATTTCAAAGTCTGAGATGGTGATACACAATACAGCTGTTAACTTCAGAAAACTGAGTGCTGATGTAATCAAATAAGGAAGCTGATTTCTTTTTTGTACCTGTATTTCAAGAGAGATTCAGATCAATATGTTGTTTTATATGATTCTCACATTTTTAGGGTACACAACTCTACAAGAAAAAAACACTCTCAATCTAAATTTAAAAGTTCAACCTTGTCCAATATTTTCTGTGTTAATTTTTAAAATTAGTCTTTTAATTTTCATTCACAAAATTTTCTATTTTTGAGCAAATTGTTCTGAATTCTCATTTGCCCCAGTTTACATCAAGAGTTAAAAAGCAATATATTTCCTCTCTTAGGCTGTCTTTGCAAAAGATTTTAATATTGTTGTTTAAGTGTCACATAAATCCTTTTGAGAGAAACTCAACCTCTCTTGTACCTGCTCATTAGCTGTTTGATAATTTCATTCTCCATTTCTTACTAAGAAGATACAATATGTCCTGTTCTGTGAAACTTGTTGAAGGTATTTTTAACCTACTGGACTAGTAATTTCCAAAGATATCTTTATAGCTTTTTTTCTTTTACAGTTTGTTGCAAGTTAGTCTTTACCAAGAAGACTGAAATTTCCCCTTAATTTTCCTCACAACTAAAATTTTTGACTGTGCTCTCATCTTTGTTATGCCCAAGACCAGCAAAATTCTGAGAGCATTATCATCAGGTTCTTTCTGATAATTGCTGACTTCCCCTAGCCTAGCATGGCAAAGGAGAAGGCCTTTTGTACACTGTGGATTGTTTTGAGAATCTTAAGCATGTCTGCATCCAGGAAAGAGTGCAGTGACTAGTAACCACAGATTGATTGTTACTTTTTCCTGTCCAGATCTCTGCATTTTGTGTCTTCTTTTTAAGTTGTAAGCTGTGCATCTCTATCCACACCTGCAAGAATTGAATTTCTCTTTTATATTATTTGCATTACAAATTGACTTAGGGGTTTGTTTTTTTTCTGTAATGAGACTTGAGGAAGAATAAAAAGGTGTTAGAAAAGTAGTGGCAAAGGATAAACAACTAAGGAAAAGGGGTTTCTCTGTACTGAAGCTATTAAGTAACTATATAAAAACAATAATTTTCTGAAATGGAAATCTGTATGAATCAAAAGATATGCTAAATCAGCAGACTCCCGACCACAAAAATATTGATTATGCTATCTTCACTATTCTATGAAAACATTTATGCTTAAAATATGTTTGGAGTACAGAAGGTTAATGTCAAAAGTCTCTTTAATAGAAAAAAAAAATCATTTGTCCTTGGATTTATTCAGGAACTGTAATGAATATACTATTCTCTATTGCAAAAGAAAAATTAAAATAATTTACAGATATCTCTACAATAATACATGTACATATTCCAAATTACTGTTCTTAACTCTACTTAATTATTCTTTGTATAGTTATCATCAATACACATAGAGTAACATTAATAGAAATAATCAAAAAAGTGACAGATAAGAGTTAAATAGACTTAGCTGTTCCAGATTTGATTTTAAATAGATTTTGAAAGAAAAGATCTGAAATTATCAACAACTACTAACTGAAAGAAAAAAGGCAAGCCTTTATTACCACTATGTGTGGGTCCTTTTTTCAACCACCCAAGCTCACTTTAAATTATTCTTCCATTAACTCACTGTGCTGCCTACTTCTAGCTCTTGCTGAGCAAACATCAAGAGCTGCACCCAGCATGTGTCCTGTAGCTCAGAACAGGAAGCACTTTGGTACTCTGTATTCATGGGGAGAAATGGGAGGAGGGAAATGTCCATGGGGAAAAAAGGAAATAAAATGAGAGAGAAAAGAAAGAAAGAAAGAAAGAAAGAAAGAAAGAAAGAAAGAAAGAAAGAAAGAAAGAAAGAAAGAAAGAAAGAAAGAAAGAAAGAAAGAAAGAAAGAAAGAAAGAAAGAAAGAAAGAAAGAAAGAAAGAAAGAAAGAAAGAAAGAAAGAAAGAAAGAAAGAAAGAAAAGAAAGAAAGAAAGAAAAGAAAGAAAGAAAGAAAGAAGAGAGAGAAAGGGAAGGAAGGAAGGAAGGAAGGAAGGAAGGAAGGAAGGAAGGAAGGAAGGAAGGAAGGAAGGAAGGAAGGAAGGAAGGAAGGAAGGAAGGAAGGAAGGAAGGAAGGAAGGAAGGAAGGAAGGAAGGAAGGAAGGAAGGAAGGAAGGAAGGAAGGAAGGAAGGAAGGAAGGAAGGAAGGAAGGAAGGAAGGAAGGAAGGAAGGAAGGAAGGAAGGAAGGAAGGAAGGAAGGAAGGAAGGAAGGAAGGAAGGAAGGAAGGAAGGAAGGAAGGAAGGAAGGAAGGAAGGAAGGAAGGAAGGAAGGAAGGAAGGAAGGGAGGGAGGGAGGGAGGGAGGGAGGGAGGGAGGGAGGGAGGGAGGGAGGGAGGGAGGGAGGGAGGGAGGGAGGGAGGGAGGGAGGGAGGGAGGGAGGGAGGGAGGGGAGAAATTTGATACATAGGTTACTAATACCTGTTATTGAGTGTAGAAATGAAGTATTATACTTACTATTAACTGAAGAGGATCTATTTCCTGAAAATTAGTTACTTATTTTTGGCACTGTTATGGATGCATTAACTAGGTAATGGTTAATACAATGTCAGATTCCAAGTACAAATGAACTTTTCCTTTGTATGGATTTGATGAAACCAGTTCAATTTTTATCAAATAGTTGTTCATTGTAATAGTATGGAACCCTTCCTTGGAGTGCAGGAGCAGCTTTTACTTGACACATTCAACTTTATTTCCACTTTATTTCCCCTACCTGGCAAATTGTATTTCTATGTTTTCAACAAACCCAAATTTCCAGTCTTCCTTGTACTCAACTCTGCAATATCTTGAACAGATATTTGGCCATTCTCTCGTTCTTTATTGACTATATAGACAATATAACTTTCTTGAAAGACAGTAATGCTGCACAACTCATACATTCACATGAAAATATACCATCTTTTTATGCATTTTATTAATTTACAAGAAAGTATAAGCTTTTTGGGGAAAAAAAAGATAGTCAGCTGGAGGGAAACAGAACTTACAAATGTTTTTAGTCTTTTTCCCTCCTTAGTAAAAATATGAACATTTAAATGTATGCAGCAGAAACAGATGAAATTACATCCTCTGACACTTGTTAACTCTGAAACAGATATGTGATTGATTGCAAGGTGGTGTAGCTGCGGGCATTTTTTGTCTGCACATTTTGATGATACAGTTACTTAGGTGAACTTCAAGTACATCAGTGACACATACAATGTTTCAGACACTTTGACTGATTTCAAGGCTAATAATTTATGAAAGCTTTTGGAGCCAGTTATTAGGTTTGTCTCAGAAGAGATTGATTTTTTGTTTTAATCCTCAGTTCCTCACTATATATCCTATTTACCTCATCTTATTTAGTTAGAAAACAAATTTATAGAACTTTAATTTAGAAATGTCTGTTTTAACTACTCTTGTCAACACCTTAACAAGGTGTACTATATGAAATGTTTGGACTTGAAAATATCTATGCAGCAGATGAGTCTAGAAAAAGGTGAAGAATATATGGACAGAAGTACCACTGAAAAGCATAATTTTAGAATAGACTAAGACATAAGGGGAGGAAGAAAAATATCTAACAAGAAGTTTAACGCCTTCTTTGTAAGACTTTGTATGTTAATACTGTGGGACGGCAAATCTCATATCCTCACCAATGTAAAGGAAAACACACCTGATGCTGAAATTGACCCCATTTATGTAGCATGTCCACAGGTTCCTTCAGGACTTCAGAAGTCCAACTCAAGTCAAACACGGTGATTGGGACACTCCAGAGAAGTATTAGCTAATAAAAAAAAAATTAATTAAGATCTTTCTCTTCCAACATCCAGTCTATATACAGTATTTGATCACTTAACTGGAGTATTCTGAAACATAACTGGAAGAATAGTAATGGAAGGAAGAAAATAAAATTAATTTCTCACTACTGTAAATTGTGGTTAGATTGCAATGGGATATATTAATTTCAAGTTGTTTTATAAATATGGATGAACATATCCAACAATTCTAGAATGCAAAAAAAACCAAACTTAATCCATGAAATTTCTGTTTGTAAGATTTTGCTGCTGAAATTATCGCAAAACTATTATATGTCATTATATTTCTAGACAATTCAATGGAAATTCTAGTTTTTTTCAAAACAGTCAGTTGAATGATTTGCTATCATGCCATAAACTTTTAATTCTTTTTAAGCAGACATTTCTTTATAACAACTCTAACGTGTAGACCTACATCCAATGCTAACATGTAGCTCTTGTATTCATTTCCTGAAAAACTCAGCTGTATGCATGGAGCAGCATCTTTTTGATTACCCAAGTAAAGTAAGATTTCATTATGAGACATGGACTTCTTTAAGGTATTTAAGGCAGGTCTAACAATTACCCTTCATGGCTTCCAGTGAATGGAAAAGATTTTACTACAAGCATAAAAGGTATAAATAAAGGATGGCTAGCAGGTTATATTGCTATTTCAAACAATAACTTGGGACTTGTAAGAACATTGCTTGTATTATTTTTAAAGCTGGAGAGTCAAATTAATTTTTGTCCTAACAGCAGTGATGCCAGTAAAGCTGGTCAAGGGATGAGTTTGGCCCACTGCATTTTGATTCCAGATGTTCTAGAGAATTTCACACATAATTGCTACAACTAGAATTCAGTTCTCTAAACAATATGTAGGAAAGTTAATCCCACAAGAAATCAAGCTTGATAAGGAGGAAAAATGGATTATCAGACCTTGTATGACTGCTAGAAGAAGGATTACTCTGTGGCAATGAGCCTCAGTGGAAAACTAGGTGACAGATGAATTGCCCAGGAGCTGTAATGCAATACACCCATTTGTCATCTCCATAGTCCCAAAATACAAATCTCATGGCACATTGTTTTAAATTAAAAAAGGAGGAAAAAAACCATTTTCTTCTCATTATTTTTCCTATAAAACAATTAGAATGCTTTCAAAATATTAGTAGAGTAATTTCCAAATGTTCACTAGAATTGTTGGAACTTTTAGGAAGTTGCACCTTTTTTCGTTATCCAGAAATAATGTACAGTTATTCTTCCAATAGATTTTAAATATTCCTTCAAAATAACTAAACTGAGCAGTCCTAGAAATCACAACAAAATCCTTTGCAGTTGACCCACTGAGTTGCAGAAGATGTCTTGCCTTTTTTAGCACAAAATCTGTAAATTCATGCATCTGGTTCTGTTAGAGTGTAAATTTAATATGTGAACCTTACGTATTACACATTACTGTAGAAAATATGTAATTTAAAAAAAAATCAACAAGGCAAAACCAGCAAAAATTCTGAGGAGAGTGTTATGAAAAACAGACTCCACTTTGAAATTTCTGATTTTGTAAAATATAGATGAGAAATATGCATGTGGTGCTTAACATGGGCTAGCGCTCAGCTTCTCCTCGTAACATTCTTTTTGATCACACTAATAATACGCTATGAAGCATCACTCTGTGGGATGCAGTTAAAGCCTATTTAAGCCAAAGGAACTGCTCACACTTTCCCAGGGGAAAATATCAGAACATTTTTATTTTTACCTCAGTCACTCCAGAAAACTTCATAAGGGATAGTCTTAAACAGTGTTACAGGGAAATAGCTACCACCGGTATGCCTGGAAAAAATGGGAGAGAATTGAAGACTAAATGTGGTGCTGAAAAATACTGAATAAGATGATTCAGAATGAAATGCTTAAGGCTTACTTGAGCTTAAGTTGTGGAAGGTTTATGCAAATTAGGCAGTTAATAGATATTCTTGTCAGGCATCTTTGTAGAAAATGCAGTTTAAAAAATCCCAGTCTACCTCCTCTCCCCATTCTCTTCCTCAGCTCCCAAGAGCTAATTTTCTGCCATAGAGGCCACAAATTTAGGTCTCACTTTTTTCACTTTTTCAGTATTTCTGTTCTCATAAAAAATTTATTTAATAGCATTTCATGCTTAAAGCTGCCTACTTTTGTTTTATCTTTTATAGTTGTGACTTTTAACCATCTTTTTTTTCATACTTTTTTTTTTAAGAGAACAATAAAATTATTAGCTGGCATAATAAGGGATGGTAGATTTATTCTCTAAGTAATATGTATAGAGTACTTTGGATTTTCCCAAACTGGGTAAATAAATCAGCTTGAAAAACCTTCCCTTTTGCAATATCTTTACATCTAGAGGGAGAAAATATGTGTAACTAATACTGTTAGTAAAACAGATTCTTTTTTAGGCACTGAGAGACATATCAACAAGAGAACTGAACCACTAATATAATGAGCCTTGCTATACTGAACTTTTAGTCCTGAGCAGAGCAATTAGATGCTACAGAAAAATAGAATAGAAAATACATCTCTTTGTTCACTGGAGCCTATTTCTGTTACTCAATATAATTGTATACCTTTTATAAACAGATCAGACTCCATCTTAATAGGAACTTGCTTCTGAGTACTTTATTTTTCTTCACCCCTAGTATTGCTATTGGGAGGCTGTTGCAAGTCATCACTGCTGTCTGATCATTAAGAATACTTTTGATCTCCAGCCTAATTTTATTCATGGACAATTTATAATATTTTTCTTCTACCAGCAGTGTCCTTTAGTTTAAGTAGGCCTTCTCCTTTCATGGCATATAATTATTTTCCAAACATAATTATTTATAGGGAGTGATTATATGTCTTCGTAACTGCAATATGTCTTCTATGCCATTATTTTGCTAACTTAAGGAGGATAAGCACTTTTACTCATCCTTTGTGTGATAGGCACTTTATTACTCTGATCTTCTTTTCAGTGCCTGCTCAAGCTTGGTTTCCTCTCTGCTATGCTTGACTAGATTGTATAGTCCCCATGCAGATCCATGCAGAGGTAAAAGTTCCCAAAGAATTTGCAGGTACTGAATGGAGAACCAAGAGAAGTCATCATGCAAAAATCCACCTTTTGACAAATTCTAATGTGGATCTCATATGAAAACGTGTCATAATACTTATGCTAAATCTGACATTGAGCAGGACTCTAGATGTTGCATTTAGGAATAAGAGACTCTTCAGAATTTGAAGCTCTGAGTTTGTCTTCTCAGGTTAGTATCTGTAACCATTCTTTCCAAAAATAAACAGCCCTAACTTATCTAAAAAAATTATTAAGTAGGCAATAGATTTGAATTTGTTAAGAGACTGAGAATGTAATATTTCTCATTAGATGATGTATGAAGCTTTATCACCATGTTTAGAAGCCTGTAAAGAGAAGGAAGCCAGCCTTAGGTAGGATAAATTAAACAGTTTGGTAGAAATGTTAATTATGCAGCTTCAAGGAAGAATAGAAGAATAATGTCTTAATCTCCCACAGTAACGTCTGGTATCTCAGTGATGCAATGAACATAGAAGCAGAGGAGGAAGTAAACAACGTCCCATCATTTTTTCTGGCTAGAAAAAGTGGAGGTGGTTTAAGGTGACTGTTTTGGGGAGTCTGGTTTCTATCTTTAACAGGAGGAGCACAAAAATTTTACTTTAAGAATACTTCAAGGTTCATAGATTTGGAGGACTTTTCAGAGACTAATTATGTGTTCAAAAAATCTAATATCCAGCTGAGATGTATGAGCAGCCAAGGTATATCCTTATTCCTGAGGTTACTGTTTATAATGCATGCTGTTACTTTAAGTCAATAATTATTTGAAGGTAAGCATATTCTCATATTCTTAAATCTTTTATACTGGTGAAATTGAATCTGAGTAATTTGGTTCATGTCAAACACTCTATTCCTTTGGGTTACTATTTAAGGTTTCCAGTCTCCCTTGAAGTATGAGGGGCCTCATCATATATAGATTTAAAAATGGTCAAAATTTATAGAATTTATTTTCTGAACTGTATTCTGAGCTTCCAATAAGGAAGAGGGAGAGCTGGAATTGAAAATTACATTTCTGCTAATGCCTCGCATAATCTTCTGTATGCAAATGCAGTGATTAGAAAACTTCTGAGGAGATGATAGACGGATGTGAGCCTTCCACTCTCTGAGCAGTGGTCTAAGAGCCAGCCTCTGAAATATCATAAGACAGAAATGCTTCCATTTTCTTGCTTCAGATGGTCTACTTTGCATGAAACAATTGCATATTAATTAGGTCAGACAGAATGCAGGAGTGTGAGGATAAAAATCCATCTTAATGGCTGAAGTTTCTGTACAGGGAGGGAAGCTGCTAGTTGCAATTTTTAGCACAAAACTTGTTTATGCATTTTACCAATATTTAAGTGCCACGTGGAACTTTTTTAATGAGCCCCATAGTGGAAAGATTTTGAGGAGCTGAGACATTAAGCTAGAAATGTATTCTCATTCTTACTTCTATCACTGTGATTTTCGATTTATCCATATACGGTAGAATTGCTAGAATAGGAAGGATTAAGAGTCCTTTTATAAAAAAAGCATAGTAGATTGATGGTGATATCTTAGGAGATGTGGGTTTGATAGCTCCTTGGCAGAAGACAAAATAGAATCCTTGTCCTGTATCTTCTTGCAGTGTGAGCTATTAAATAAAAAGCAAAGTGAAGAGATCATCCATTTAGATTTAGAAGAAGTCTATAAACTCAATATATTCAGTGAAGTGCTTGATCCTTCAGGCATAGTCAGGATCTATGCTTAGCACAATTTTTTTTTCCCTTTCGGATGCTATTTAATAATGAAACTGATGACAGTTTGAGAATATGTGTTTTGAATGTAAATTTAAAAAGTAAGGTGAGATGCCAATGTCCTTTAATGCCCTTCAATGTCAAAAAAATATATTCTGTTAGTATTGATTTTTCCCTTTAAAATTATGTTTTAAATTTTACAAAAGGAAATTGTGATTACTTTATAAATTTTAACTTCTGTTTAAAATAAATACAACTAACAATTTTGCAATTTTGGAAAATGTTCACTATTGCAAATATTTTCATAAAACTGTATTGAGAAAATTAGATCTCAATTTCTCATTTTGGTTAAGGATGAAGTTTACTAAACTATGCAAAAATCTAAACTATTCTTATGGAAGAGAAAAGCAATTATAAAAACTATTATTTGGTTTTAATAAGTCCCAGAGAGTTTAATAAATCAATAATGATACTTTCTTGACAAGTTACAAAAAAAAAAGCGCTTCAAATACTGCATTTTCTAATCACTTTGCCTGGCACCCTGCAACCCTGCTGTGTGCCAGTGGCACCAGCCCCAGGCTCCTGAGAGCAGAGCAGCATTGCAAGGGGCAGCAGTACAGCCTTCACAGGCCCTCGGTGCTGGAAAAGGAGACACAGTTATCTTAAAGGAACACATGAACACAATGAGGGACTGCAGAGTGATTCAGGAGCACAGACCCTTTAGATGGAGGTTACCAATGTTAGAAAGCTCCAGAGCCTAAGACTTCTCACTGGCCCTGTTCAAATAAAGGTAGAAGCAGTTTTTGATATTTCAAAGATTTGGTTCTCTACAGCCTTAGAACTTATCCCAAAGTGGCAATGGCTTCTAAGCATGTCCTGCTAGTGAAAAATCGGAGTCTTTGCTAAGACTTTTCAAGTTAATTTGGATGTTCTGTACATGTTTGGGATGGTTCAGCTTTTGAATTAACATCTGGGGAAAATATGTATGAAAGATCAGTTCCATGACTGCTTCTTCATAGGAGCAACAGACAAATATGGAAATCTTTCTCTTGACACCGAATATGACTGTAGAGCCAAAAATATGTCAAGATATTCTATCTTGAAAACAGAGCAGAAGTGGAATACAGATTTGAGCTTGCAAAGGATGAAATGAGCAGATGTTCTGTCAACAAACTGATCACTGTACAACAAATTTTAAAACAAGTGGAACCAAGACATTTATCACATTTTTACACAAATCAGTTTTTCTTCAAGCTGTAGCTGACTGCTCTCATGAGCATTACTTTTTTAAACACAATAAATTTCAAGAAAAAAAGACATTTTAAAAGCCTGATTTATTTTAATTCTAACGTTCAGTTTAGAAGCAATAAGATTTTCTTCTGTAGTCAATATCGTCTTCTGTTGCTGAGTTAGGTAAATGAGTGATTTTTCTACCAAGTAGCAATAGAATCATCATGTAAAGACCTCATCTAAAATTTTCAAGTCTACACATGTGGAGAATTGTAGTTTGGACACTTTCCACTAGCTTCCAAAGTGTTCATTCTGTGGCCCTGTGGTAAATCTACCACAGCCGTTCAACACCTTGGAAGTAATCATTATAGTCTCCCTCTATGTCTGTATCTGCTGCCATAGGTTTTCAATAAGAATATGCACAGAATTTTCTGCAGGATTTTAAGGATGCTTAGAAACAGGTGAATCATCTAGCCTGTCTCCAAAAGAAAATTAGCCCAAGCTTTTGACCAATATCCAAACAGATCACTTTAGGTCCTGAACTAGGAGAATACAACAATTAAACTTGGCTCCAACTAAATGCAGTATCTCATCTGCATTTAGTGAATAGAAACTGGTAGACATTTGTATTGCACAGCTAGATAGCTAATGTGCCAAGCAATATACCTAGAGATATCTGACAGAAAATACCCCATGACATTCAAGGACATCTTATATTCTTGTGTCTGTGAGAAATTTCACACCTTGATCACCTCTGTAACCAAAATTACAAAATTTACAGGATACTGTATGCATCATTGAGGTAGAAGCCAGATGGGGTGCTAAATTTACCTTACCAAAAGGCAGTTGAGCTATTTATTGAAAATAGAAGCTGCATACACAGGTAAATGTGCCAGTTCTACTTACAAGTACTGTAAATGACATAAGATTACATTTTTACAATGATGGACAAGAAAAATCAGCAGGACATGTTTTTTCCTTAGAAAGTACTCCCTTTTTTTTGAATCCAAACTAACACAAAATTAAGACCCATTAACCATTAGTAAGAATTAGCTTTTTTATTGCAGACAGTTATTAGTCATTCATAGCTCTAATAAAGAAGGTATTATTATACAGATGTCTAGCAATCTTATGGTCACATTTAAACAATAATTTAAAAGAAATATACATTCAACTGATTAATTTTATAATCTGGCATTCCAATTATTACTTATTCACTGACAATTATGCACTTCACTCTCAGCATGTATTGTGAATTTACTCTGTAGTCTTGTCTCTTGACCAGGATTTTTTAAAACTTCTTTGTAGTGAGATTTTCAGAGCACATCACAGAACCACAGAATGAGTCAGGTTGGAAGGAACCATAGTGGGTATATGGTCCAACCAACCTAAAGCAGAAAAATCCCAGAGCACAATTGCACAAAATGCAGAATTAGGCAGTTCTTGAATATCCTCAGTGTAGGAGACTCCACAACCTGACTGGACAATCTGTTCCAGTGCTTGGTCACTCACACAGTTAAGAAATTCTTCCTCATGTTCAAGTGGAACTTTTAGGGCATCATTTTCTGCTCATTGCCTCTTGTTCTATTGGTTGGCACCACCCAGAAGAGCCTGGCTCTATCCTCTTGACACCCCCCTTTAGAATTATATGTGTTAATGAGATCCCCTCTCAGTCATCTATTTTTGAGCCTAAACTGGCCCAGCTCCCTCAGGACTTTCCCTTTTAAAACTTGGATAGTCAGAAATTATTATAATACCTACACAAAGACCGACTAATTTCATAATATTTGATTGTAATCTAACAGTTATATTTTCTTCATATACTGGTGGTTCTTATTTGCTGTTTGGGTCAAGCTTGTGTCAGTGTGAACAATCAGTATACTGGCAGCCATAAAAGCTTATAAAAATGAACAGCACTGCACTACAAAATCAGAAATCTTGTTGAAAATATTCTCTTTGAAACAGTCAGAGATCTGACCTTTTATATAAAACTCTCAGTGCATGAAAGATGGAGCTCTTCCAGTGCTGCTTGCTATACTTTTGTTTTAGAATTAAGAGACATTAGAACTGGGAAAGAAGCACAAACTAAAACTTTCTGTGTACTGACTTTTTGAATATAGTTAAAGAGAATGCTTTTCTTGACCTATCCGTATAATTTTAAGAGACATTTTAGGGAATGTTGCCAAGAGGGCTGTCCTTCAGATTTGAGTTGTCATTCCATTATTTTAAAGTTAATCCACTCTCCTGTCCCTTTCATATAAAGTAACAGTACCTTTCATATAAACCATTAATACAGTCAGCCCTGAGAAAGCCTGGTATCTAATTCTGTGTAGGGAGGATGTCAGCTAGAAAAAGGAGCTGATGATTGCTGAAGCTCTAAGTGGAAGCTTCTAAAGAGCAGATTTTCTTGAAGTGTTCTGGATGTGTAAACAAGTTTGAGGAGAGCTGGAGGAAGTTTGGTTACACATTAAGTGTTGTACATTGATGAATTGGTGCTGTAATATTTTTTTGTTATGCTCATACTTAATTACCTATCACATGCTTGCTATAGCAACATGAGGATAAAAAGCAGTGGGAAGATGGAAGCTGATGATTTTTATCTGTCTTTCATGATGTAAACACATGCCTTGTATTACTAGTATCCAAATGCAAAGAAAATGAGTGTTACTCTGCCCTTCAGCAGCCTTAGAAACAATGGTCAAAGACAGACATTCCGCAGTGCCTCCATAAACAAGAGATGTTAAAATTTTAAAAGTATTGCAAAACACATATATGCCAAGTTGAAACCATGAATCATGACAGCTTTGAAATGGAGTAATCCCAATGCCCACCCACTTTTTTTTACAGTGGGCACAAAAAAAGGGATTCCAGGAAGCTTCTGTTCTCTCAGGATGTGTTTTATTAAAGCAAGCAGATTCCAGAGGAGTACGGAAGCAGAGTCTCTGCAGGACGGGCCCTTCCCAGCCCAGAGGGCAGACATGCACTGCTGCTGCCCCAGGGGTAGCCAGGCCCTGCCTTCCCACCCTGCCATCCTCAGGACACTGCAGGGAGGTAAGGACAGCATTTTCCCTTTGGGCTCCTGGGCTGCACCTGTGGCAGACAGCCATGGATAGATGCCCACACAGGGAACTGATGCCAGCTGTGTTTGGTCAGCCCTGGCCTGGCAATCCTGGCCTTCAGGCAGGGGGCTGCTCTGTGGGGCAGCTCGGGAGGAGCAGGCCCTGCTCCTGCCGCCCTGGGCATGGAAGATGTTAATGGCGGTGCAAAAAGTGTTCTGTGACATCTTTCACCTCTGAACAAGTAGGAAATGGGCACATGTGTCTGAGAAAAAGTCTACAAAATATTACTAGCTGATTTCTGGTAGAAAGTTTGATGGCTGTAGTTAAATGAATTCAGTAAATATTTACCAAAATCATAGCATGTTTCGGTTCAACTTCCACTGAGCTTTATATCTCTGGCACCCCCACACAGAATGCACAGACTTAGTTTTATTATTCTACCGATTCATCAGTCATTTGTGATCCTGCAAAGTTATTTTTCCTTTTTTTTTATGGTTTGAATGCAGAATGCAAATTAATCACCCTGTTAGGTTAGCACTGGAAATGCTGTACAATTACAGGATTAGTACAAGATTAGTTAGTTAGAGCCCATTGTGGTAGAATTAGAACTCTTTGGAAAAGACATAAGTTAGAACTACTACATCTGCCTTGGCTTTAAGTGACCATTTTTATTTCATTTATCAACACAATCTAAGAGTTTGTAGCTACTAGGTTATTCAACAGGAAAGGATGAGCTAATTAAATGCTCACACCTTTATTTCCCCTCCTTTTTTCTGTGGAGATGGAAAACTTAAAAAAGGAAAGTGGAGAAAAAGTTGTTTTGAAAGTGAGAATCATAATGATGAGCTATTGTGTGGTAGTCTACAGGTAGGTAATAGAGGAGCATAGGGGAAATGGAGTGCTCTGGATCAAGCCAATAATTCCTGAAAGTTTGGGGGTTTGGTTTAATTTTTGTTGGTTGCTGTTTGGTTTGGTTTGGGGTTTTTTTGGGGTTTTTTGGGGGTTTGTTTTTTTTTAATTTGGGCTTTTATTATTACTGATTGTTTTAAATATTAGTTAATTTTGTTTCAGATGTTTGTCCAGCTATATGTTTTCTTAATATTCAACAGCTAGTATCATACTTGAAAAAAGCATCATAGAAAATTGAATAAATTGGAAAATTGATTAATTTTCAATAGAGACATCTTTTTATAACAGCCTCCTGAGATATCAATAAATGTATTTGTGCTCTTTCACCCCTAGCTTCACGGTCACCATTGTCATTCATTTGACAAAAAGAACCCCTACCTGCTAGCAGTGGTGCACCCAGCTTCTGCAAGGAGCTAGAAAAGCAGGTAGCTAGCTTTTATGTTTCTGAAATATGCCATTTTATTCTTGGATGATGTCTGGCTGTGGCCTCAGAATTCAAATTTGATGCTATTGCACTGTAGTTCGAGCAACAACTCACAAGGGAAGGTAACACAAACTACTGTATTCCAAGGCTTATTTTCACCCATTTTAACTTCCAAGGGGAGGAAATGCATGTTCAATTTATTTTTCATTGTTAATCTTAGATCAACAGTGGGTTACTTTGAAAAAGTTGAAAAAATAGGGAATCAATTCTGAGTGACAGTGTTGTGAAAAATTTACATATTTCAGTTTTACGGAAGTGTTGTGACCTTTTTTTGCTCTCCTGTATCTCAGAAGTATTTGGTGTTAAAAGTTCAAGCTTGTCATGCACTTAATCCTTGATGAGAACAAGTGCATGTGGCATGTCTGAACAGATTTGATTTAGAAACAGAAAATACCCTTTTATTCCTATCCAAAATGGAAGATAATTAAGCAGTTCCAGATGCCTGCATGTGGCATCTTTAGCAGACATGAGCATATTCCTTCATCCTCACCAGTAATTCTGTTCTGGTTTGCCCTAAGTTTAAAATGAGGAGGGGGAAAGAAAGTTACCTTTCCTTTGTGTTTTGTCACTTACCAAAAAATTTATTCATATCTTACACATTTTTTTATTACTGAAATATATTCTAATTATAATATACACTTACCAGACACTTACCAGAATATTTTTATGGGTTTTTTTGGGGGCAGCAGTAGGACTACACCAAATCCAGGTAATTTTTAATGCCTCCTGAAAGCATACCTTGAGATATGTATTACTCCCAAAACTCTAACTTGATACAGCACTGTGTGTGAAAATTATTAATCTTTAAATCTGGAGGAGGACTGAGGATCGACTGGAACCAAATCTGTTAAAACAGATTTCAGAAGCACTTCTTGTTTCATATGACTCTGATTTAGTATAGGTCTGCATTTAAAATAGAAAAAAAGGGAAGAAAATGTCAACAATTGAATTCTATATTATGTACAATATTGAATGTTAGAGAAGAGGTGATGGAATCATTTATACAGAATTAATCAAGCATTTTGAAATTTCTAGCATGAAGTTTTCTTGCCATGAAGGATTAATCTCAGGGATTAAACTCTTGCATACTTTTTTCAAAGAATTGAGGTTTCTTTGGGGATCACTGATTTGGGACTTGCTGAAGGCCCTGAGAATAACTAGCAGGCATGACATTTTCTGATTTCCAGCTGCAGAACTGTTTTTTTTCCTGTCTGTTGTGAGTAGGCATTTTTGGTTCTTGGGATACTGGGCTCCACACCTTTCTCAAAATCCCATAATGACTTGACATGAAGAAATAGATGAAGTTTCTTCTTGTATCTGTTTACAGATTAAAGAGTAGAGCCAGAGATTCTGTATGACCTGTTACTGGGTCCTAAATTAAGTTATTCAAGTTCTTACTTTTGCTAGCAGACTTCTAAGCATACAAAATGACACATATCTTTTAGTGTATTTATTTTTCTTTTAGATGACAGCTGCTTCTCTGGTTATATTTCATTCACTTTGCAGTCAGTGATAAAAGTCTCTGCCAGCTGTCAACATAGTATGTTCCCATAGAACCAAACTGTTGGGAGAGTAACTGTTTCGTCCACACTTCACTTTTTCACGTCCTTTCCTTCCAAACCTGTTGCCCCCACTACAATGTCATAGAACAGCTATTTTTTTTGTTTTCCTCACTGCTCTCCTTGGGAGGAAAAAAATGTGCAGGTTCCATGGCAGACCTACAGTGATCTTCCAAAAGATGATATAAAAGAATCCAAAGCATGAGGAATGCTTGGACTCCTACTGCAAGGATGTCCTATCAGTATTGTAAGGAAGTAAATTAATTTCATTCTTCACTGAAATGCAGCCGTTCAAAATTTTATTTGCAATATGTGACAGAAAATACCTTATAATACATTTTCATTTAGCAAACACAAGTGTGCTGAGTGCAAGGATGTTTTCTCAAGTTAGATGAAACACAGGGATGATTATATGTGCCAAAGTAATGATTTCATAGAATAGTCTCATCTAATAGTTTCTTCATCAGGACAATTGGAGTATATGTTTGGAATGAATGCTGTGTAGTACACTGGCTATGCTGTTTATTTACAGGCTGCAATGAAATGTGTTAGAAAAGCAAAAAAATGGCCATTGTTTCTTCTGCTGATTAGCACTGCTCCTACTTATTTCTACGGATTACTTTTATATGAATAAAAAAAGAAGTGCTGCAATATCAGTAGGTATTCCTAAATACTCAAGTGTGCTATAAATGTAACCATCCCTTTTATATTTAAATTAGGTATTTGATATAAATCAACACAGCTCAGTGGTGAAAACTGACAAATCCATGCATAATGCTGTAAAGAGAATGATTTCTCAAATATTTACTGCATCTATAATTTTTTTACATGCTGGCAGAAAAAATACCAACTGAGTAGCCCATGCATGTGTATTTTATCTATTTTATAATTTGTGTCATTTTAATCCTCATAGTACCTCATTTTTTTCTTCCAGTAGACTAAATAAGAAATCTATGATTACTTACAGAGTCCTTAACAATGGGAGACTCTATTAAGCATGCAGAGAAAACAAATGCAGCCCATGAATTTAATTCTAGTTTTCATTATCTTTTATTTGTGTATCACACCCTAAAGCTGTCGATTTTATTCTCATATTCATCTTTCTAGTAAAATGTTGGGAGGCAGAGGGGAATGTGCTGAACGACTGAATTATTGATTCACTTTATGTGAGAAGAAGTCCCTGTATTTTAAAAATTCTAATGTCTTAAGTTACTAATTTATTTTTTCCAATATTTGTAACTCTGGAAGTGTCCTAATTCTTCACAGTACATTATTGTCAAAGTACAGTAAATATTTTATGCAAGGTACAGTATCATAAATTGAGAAATCTCAATAGCATATGTACCAACTTTAGCATGACATCTCAAATTCTGTTAGGAAATGTTTCATGTCAGCATTGTGGTGTATTTGGCCTCTGTTCAACCTCTTGCATACTATTAAGTACACTTTTCCCCCCTTCTTTATGTAGTGTGTTTCTTACACCTTTTTCCCCTATTTGCCTGAGAGATAGCTTGGCATAGTTGCAGAATCTGGCTTCACGGAGGACCTGCTTTTTGTGGTTTTAAGCCGGATTGACTGAAGCAAAGGAAAGTTGGATGGCTTGCCTGAGGTTGGCTCACTGGGGACTAGAACTAAGAATCCTCTTGCTCACAGCCATTCTTCTCTAAGCTGGAAACCTCACTGCCTTCATATTATCCCAGCAAAATGAGGGGCATAGCTGACATTTAGTTTATTTCTAATGATTTACATTCCCTTTTTCTTTGTTCAGATTTTCAGATATTCTTTTTCCCAGTTCATCGTATTTTTGGGTATAGAACACAAATCCTTCTTTGGGTTCATATTTCATTTATCTTTTCAGGGTATGTGGTACATAATAACATTTATAAATCAGTTTTCTTTTTAGTATATTTTCCTGTTTAGCAATGGATAAGTTCTTTAGTGCTCAGTTCTTATAAGGAATTGTCAAAAAAAAACCTATCATAAATTAACACCCCCAAAATATGATTTTTCATAACCTGTGATACTTAGTAGTTAGTATGACCGTCTGCATGTATACACACACCCAAATGCATGTATTCATACATGCATATTTGCACACCTGTATTCATGCACAATACTGTATTTTAAAACTCAAGTTTTATGTAATGGTCAATTATTATACCACATTTTAGGAAGAAAAGCTCCAATAAAACATTTTGTTTCCCCAGTACCAAGCTTCTGGCCAATGACAGAATCCCTAGAAGTTCTGTGCCTTCTAGCAATGAGTCTATTGGGTTTCCAAGCTATAGGGCTTACAATAATTCCCTATAGCTGTCTTCCCTCTTACTAACAAAATCTCCAGTGCTGGAAGTGTGCTTGTAAAAGAGTATACGCTGAAGCTGTTAGAATTTAGAGCCCAAACTGTGGCAGAGCAAATTTTTCTCATAGCTTTTTTATGCCATAATTTTACTGGTGATGTTATTGTCACAGTTGTTTTTTCCAATTCTGAATGCATAATTAAAGTGCAGTTTTCAGATCTGGTGGTACAACACACACTGGCCTTGAGGGATTGGTAATTATGAAGAGATTCCTAATCTATTATACATGACAGTAGGAAGAGGCAAAAATAAGGAGTAAAAGGTAAAGGACAACAACCTAGAGTCATCTGGGAACAGACAGGGAAGTACCCAAGGTCAGCGCGTGGCATGCAATATTTCCTTGCCATCTTAAACAAAAATATCTTAATGGAATTCAAAATAAAGTAAAAAGATTTCTTCTACTTTTCTTCTTTCCTCCCCCTGCACAAACACAGAAGGGCTTATATGTTGAGATGACTTGTTCTCCTGGGCAGAGAAAGAAAAACATGAATCACATGCCATATTTTAGTCATATTTCTGTACCTATCAAGTGGTAAACATGCTACAAAACCTAAACTGAGGGAAAAAATGATGTTGTCTTGATTGAAAGAAAAAAAAAGCTATAAGTTTACTAGCTTTGAAGATAGACAACTCTGTAATCCTGAAAAATTTCTTTAATGGATGTCTCCACATTACTAAGTCTAAAAGTACCTTCAATTTCTTTGGGCCTCTAGTGTTGCCCAGCCATTTCTTATTTCTATATTGAAGGAGACTAATGAGTTGACCTTTTGCTTCATGAGCTTGTTCTACATAAAAACTACAGGTAGATTCACAGATTAGGCAGAAGCTGAAATGCATTTTTCCCATTTTCCTCCATCACAATCATAAGGAACATGCTCTTGAAGAGTATCACATTGCAGTGAGTCAGGTGATCTCTATCCTGTCTTGGAGACTTCTTTTAAATGTTTAAAAATATTCCCAAGGATTCTTTAGGTCACTAGGAAATTTCTTAACAAATCAAAGAAAGGAAACAGCATAGAAACATGCCTAATTTGTTAATAATTTAGAAAATTACCATCATTCAGACCAATTCAAGTCTCCTCCAGCTTGTGAGGCTTAAGGGAGACCAGATGGTGGTAGTACATTGGAAGGTATCCAAAATTGCTTTTGAGTTAATTGATATAGTGGAGAAGAGATCTCTGAAGAAGTATATATCCCCAGGTAGTTGATTGCTTTGGAATTCCAACAGAGAAGAAATGTGTCAAAAACAAGAAAGGAAACATAAGTTATTGAGTGGTTTTATCTTAGATTTAGCCCACTAAATTACTAGCCAAACATACATAAAAACCAAAAATGAAATAATTTGATAAATAAGGAAAAAGTGGACATTGCAGAACTAGATGGAATTGAGAAAATTGCCTTTAGTTTTTACCTTTTGTATTTACACTTCATTTCCATTGTTTTACTGTATAGAAGTAGAAGGCTTATATTTAATTTGAAACAGTAAATTTCAATCAGTATGGCAACATTGGACCTTCTAACAGTATATTGTTACATACTGCTAAATGAAAGTGTCCATGTGCTAAATTAGAACTGCCACCACAGGTTGTTTAAATTCTCTATAAAAACAGATCAAATGAAACTGGAAAAGTAACTCATAGCTACAGTAAAATGGAAAATTAATATTGAAGTTTAAATCACAGAGAAATCAGGATCTATATAGTGAATATTCACTCTTCTTTTAGGCTTCCTATTTGAACACCTGCATTTTGTGTACAGAGTCTTAGAATTATTTCGATTGGAAAAGAACTGTAAGATCATTGAGTCCAATCTTTAATACGTAACAGACATTGAATATAATCTTTGGTAGCTTAGCTCAGTTTTATAGTTTTTTTTTTTTCTCTTTTTTTTTTTCTTTCTGTCTTCTTCATTTTCTTTCTTTCATTTTTCTTTTCCTTTTTCGTCTTCCCTTTCCTCTTTCTCCTTTTTTTTTCCTTCAAATGTATGTAATTAAGTGTATTTAGTTCTTAATAATGAGATAAATGCTTCAATATTTTTATTAATTTCATGTTGGAAATGTTTCATCAGGAGACTTAGAATTTTCTGTGCTTTTCTTTCACGTGATGTCTTTCAATCTTTTTAGTGTGCATTCCATTAGAAGAGCAGTCAATGTGACCTTCTTCTACGGGGTTAATAAAGAATGCATAGTTTCATAAGCTTGATTCAATTTCCTTAATGTGAGCACACTGAATAAGTGACCATTATAGTATTTATCTGGTTTTCTGTGCTGCAGTGTGCAGTTACCAACCTTTTATATGAATGACCACATCTGGTGTGCGTTTGGCCACGTAAGGTGAGACAAAAACAAAATAGATTTTCCTTAGCATTAAATCAAATTTCCACACATTGTACTCTCTAATGTGGATCTAAAATGTATCAGGTCATATATTATTTAGCTGTATTGCATTTTGTGCTTTTTTTTTAATTCCATCCCACATTCCCAGTTTTAATAAATGCATGAATAGATGCAATATTTGAGCATTATATCTTAGAAATTCAACACTTTCAACAGATTCTTCGAACTTCAAAGAATTTAATATTAGTATCATAGAAGGTCTTTTGAAGAATAATACTGGAAAATAAGAAAAATGACTGCCTGAGTGTGCCCTATCATTTTGAAAGTGTTTTATTGCTTTAATTTCCTGTCTTACTAAAGTAACAAGTGGCATAATAGAAGATATGCTGTAACAGAGTTAGCAATTTATTAGAAGGCCTGAGCTGGTTGAGGACTTTATGTGATGTGAAAAAGAAAACCTCTATTTAGGTGAAAAATGGAGACAAGCTGCAACATTAATGTTGCAGCAGCTTTAAATGGAGTGCTATCTTTGACTGATAAGTTGCTTCTAGAAGCCCAGTATGTTTGAATAGGATAAATCTGTAAATATAGGTCTCACTCAGTCCCTGTTGTGAGTGGATAGCCTCCTGGAAATCTAATGCTATTTCAACCATGAGTTGTATATGAGACGATGTTGCTATTTGGATTCCATATAACAAAGGCAGTGAGTGTTGCAGCTATATCCATAGAATCATAGAATAGCTTGGGTTCAAAGGGATCTGAAGGATCATCTAGTTCCCACCCCCTGCTGTGGGCGGGAACACCCTCCTCTAGACTGGGTTGCTCAAAGCCCCATCCAGCCTGGTCTTGAACACTTCCCAGGATGAGGCATCCACCACTTCACTGGGCATAATATGTATTTTCATTTATCTATTATACTTCCACATAAGTGACATAACTAATTCTGGGCTTTGGCGATCTGGTATAGTCAAAGTTTAGGCTATGCCAAGTTTTTAAAGTTTTTTACCAATTTGCTCTTTATAACATGCATGTTGGAATTCATTTCACACAAAGCTGAAAAATCCATTTGAAAATTATAGAAATGGAAGATGTGACAGTAACTAACCTGTAAAATTATGATGCGAGATGAAATCAAAAAGCATTTATTTCCCTAGAAGGAGCAATGTACTATTGGGTTGCTGTTTACAGTGTGCATAGCAAGATATGCCAGCATCTGTATGCTTGTGATAGAGTTGCATGTTTATCACTGCAGAGCAAGAAGTACAAGAATCACAAGAGCTTCTTAATCCCACTACAGTTCTGCCACTGAAGGATTACAAAACAGCTGATTGCAACAGATTGCTTGGTATTGCCCGAAAACAAAACAAAACAAAAATATATAATAATGTGTGGGCAATGCCTTTGAAACGACATAAATACCATTTAGATGGAGATTTCATTGATAACACTGTTTTTAGTGGATTGCATACTGTGTGAATTGCTTAGAGAAATTTTATTTTTATTTCTTATATTTGATGGATTATTGAACAATGCTACTTCTGTTTTGTCTTGGTTTTTTTCTGTAGAGACACTCCTAGTTATGTTTTAAGAAGGGCAAATAACATAAATCATATAATAGAAATCTAACGTTAAAGGTTTGTGTACTGAATTAGTACCTTGGACATCCAGAGGCTCAAGAAGAAGCCCAAATATTACTGGTATCCCCTATGTTAGCCTTTGAAAGAACAATGATTTGCAAGGCTTATTGCTTACTGAAGCACAAAAGATTTCCTCTGGGCTTGCCACAGACAATCCTCAGGCACGTTAGAGGAGTCAACTAGAGTTAGTTCAAAGTGAATTACTCTGTTTTAATCATGGTGACTTTACCATTTCAGTCATGGCATATAATATAGTCAGTATTTTTTTCCTTTTAAATGACAAGTTTGGTCACTTTTTTAAGGCATATTTTAGAGTGTTTGTGAGATTTATAGATTCAACAGCTCTTCGAAGACTTTCTGCCTTGCTTTACAACCCTGAAATTTCCTATCATGTCTATTTCATCACCTTGAGGCAGTTCTAAGTTAAAATTTGTGGAGATCTTTTACAACTGAATGAGTTCTTAGTATGATATATAACCAATTATATAGCTATAATGAGTCCAAATTTGAAAAAGCAAATAAAAAATGTTGCACTAAGGATTACTAAGGACTAACATTACCCGCTCTTCATTTATTTGCAAATAGGAAACAGGTACATAACCACAGTATTCACAAATATTACTATCAATAAATTTAAAAATTCAGCACTTTGATTACTTTAATATTTAGCTAATTAACTTTGAAACCTTGGAGGATTTTATGCATTTTCCAAAGTCAGTGCCAATTTCATAATTACTTTGATCACTTCCTAAACTGCTAAGTTTATCAGGACACCAAATAGTAATCAATGAACAAAAAATGTGAATCTGGTCCTTTATCAATTTTTTTTTTTCCTCAGCACACTTGAGACAGATTTCTGCTGAGATACTTTTCTTTTTTATAGTGTAGCAAATTAATTACTGAATCTTCCAGGAAAGATTCAACTTTTTTGCAATCCTTTTTAAGAGGTTAAAGAACCATCTGGACTTGACTCTGAATTTTGTATAGAGTAAATCAATAGACTCTATGGTTATACAATCACTGTGTATTTTTTTGTTAATAAAGGTTATAAAACTACTGATGATGATGGTCTTTACCCTTAGCCCTTCCTGTATTTATGTCTCTGGTCCAATAACCAGAGGGATCGTGGAGGTATGGTTTATCTTCATTTTAGCCCTCTTGGTATCATTTTAGTCCAAAAGGGAAATCAAATGAGATACAGAAGATGCTAAACTTGCAGAACTCTCAGGTCATTAGAAACTAATTAGAAACAGCTTATGGATTTCAATGATCCTTTAGGTAAGATGTGAGGGAGGGATCAAAAAACATTTAACATCTTCACTTCCTCATTCTTTCCAGACAATGTGGTAGTGTGTGACAGTTTCTGACTTATTTTCTGTTGTTGCTTTTTTTTTACAATATAAACCTGTATTTTGCAGAGTAGGTGAAGTTCAAGAAAATACTGAGATGTTAAGGTAGACAATAGGTCTTTTCACTACAACTTCATTAATTATTATTCAAAAGTTATGATTTTCTAAATCAATAAAACCCAAATATCTACCTAAATTACAGCCCTTGTCATGTATAATCTATATGAAAAGAAAGATGTGCTAAGAAAAACTTGAAGGATACCAGTTAGTAGTAGACACACTGTTAACATTAGCAGTTTTATACAAGCTGTTATTTATACCCAGGTTTAGAATGTGAAAGTCTAGGAAGTTTGTAAATCTTAGAATAATTTCTACTGTTACATCTCAATGTTTTCATCTGAAATAGCTTTCTTTTCCTGCAGCATGAATCATTTTGTGACAATATACCTATCACAGATGTCCAGCAGAATTACAGAGACTAAGTTGGACTTTCTCATAAAGTCTTTCTACCTGTGATTTGCAAGAAGTACTTGACTTCTCCCAAAAACACACAACCTCTTTAGCTTGAGAATATCTGTGACAAAGACTGCTGACTATAGATATCACTCACTGACAACCAAACCTAGTATTTTGATCTGTCCATCTGAACAAAGCTGACAGTAAAACTGAAAATAAACAGTTGTAGCTTGAACAAAGTTGACTCTTTTTAGCACAACAGAACTTCTAGATGATTGTGCGCACGTCTAAGTCTAGCTGGAACCCATGCAGTAGAATTAATTCTCTGTGGACAAGGCTGAAATTTTGATGTTCCAGCTGGCCAGTCCTGCGTGTTGGGAGCTACACAATAGTTTATATTCCAAGTTTTGTCAATCAGTAGACCTTAGAATTTGTTTATTAACTGTTAATAATACTGGGATAGAAAGCATAAAAGACTTGGGGAAAAAAATCATTTTCTGAGGTATTCTTCTATGTTTATGTAAATTTTAGCTACATTTTCATGCCTCTTTTTCCTGTTACTTCTGTTGACTTACAGAAATTTCTGGAGCATGTCTAGTCTTTCTTTTATAAACAGCTCAGTCATTATTTGTCTTGCACTTCCATGATCTGACCTTTGACTAAAGAAGATATCTTTTTAAAATGAGGGACTTTTACCTTATTCTTCTCTCTAAAAGCCCAATCCTTGTTTATGTAGCACCCTTTCTCTAAAATGAAAATGTTCTGTATCTCCAGCCAATCCCTTCTTTCCAATCAATCTTGACACAAATGGCTTCATTCCCAGGATTTTTTTTAGTATGGTTATCCTTTGGTTGTTGGAGACCAGTTGCTAAGGTTAGCAGTTCCCTTATGTGTGTAGACTGAAGAATATGTGTTACAACCTGTCAGCAAACGCTTGATCCACGTCAAAAGAGAACTTCAGACTTACATGTTTTTATAGACTGATTTATTATTTTATAGACTGAATTAGATATAGATTGCCTAAATCATTCTGGTTGTAAGGGCTTTTTCAGTGAGAATTCATGAAGTCTCATCTTGTAGTGCATGTAATCCAGTATTCTCTCTCCATCAATGAAAAGCCCCAGATGTCTTACAGAATGAAAAACATGCAATAATTTAGCTATTATAAAAAAACATTTACTGGTTGTTTTCATTGTGTTTCATAATCATCAGTGTATTTGGAGGATCTTCTTATTCATCTTTATTAAGACTTCTGCAAATATACAAAACATTTGATAGGCCCAACTACATTTAAGTTAAGGACACTACAGAAAGATTATTTAAATATTTAGACAAATACTTTCAAAATAACAATAGCTCCCAATACTTTCATGTAGTATTAATGATGCCAAGTTAGAGGTGACAGCAAACAAATGTTTGTTATGTATCATTTGGGAAATTGAGAAAAGCCCTCATGCACAATGGTGAATGAATAAGAACAATATGGAAAAATAGCAGCTCTGCTACAAGGGATTTTAATTAATCTGTTGAACTGTATGACATACAATATGATTTGAGAACAGTAAATATTTTAGTCATGGTTTTCATTGTCTGAATTAGTGCTGGGCTGGAATGCCCCAGATAATGAAAGAACATATTTCTGGTCACCTGCTTGGAAGTTTCTGGGCAGTACATGCTATGCATAGTACCCTTCTTATGAAAGTTTATTATTTTAGGAATGGCAGTAAGTCTCTTTATATAAGTGTAGTGCGAAATTAATGCAGGGTTAAATGCAGTATTGTGGTGTTCTGGTTTCCTCAGTGAATTAGGTGTGGAAAAATAAGGAGAGGCCCTAGAAATCTTTGGAATAAAACACAGATGAATGTGAAGGGACTCTGCACATAACTGGCACCACCTAGCAGAGTTCATCAGTTTGTTCCTAGGACCATAACCTAGTACCTAGCACTTTTACCTACACAACAGCTCACTGCACAAAGTATTGCTATATTTCCATAGAGGAGCTTACTTGTCACTGGCTTGCATATCACTGGCTCCATAAACTGGCTGGTCTGAAACCTTAAAGAGACAAGTAGCAGATAAGTGGGAGAGTTGTTTACACCTAAATTTAAAAACACCAAGGAAAAGGAGAAATTTCTTAACCTGGGAACATTTAAAAAATATTAAAGAGTAGTTCAGGTATGCATGAGCATCAACCTGAGGATCACATAAAATGTAGTGTGGCTTTAATTTAAAGACACACTTTATGGGTTTGGATTTTTAATAAGGCAATATGATAGATATGATCTGTAAGGACTTTGAGACAACATTTGATGTATTGCCTCAATGGAAACCATCAGTAAAAATGGGATCAGTAAAAAAACAATAAAATGGTGAAGAGCTGGCTAAAGAAAGCTATCATTTGTGCTGTAAAGCAGAAGTATGAGTTTGAAGTGAGATAATTAATGTATTTTTTAGGATTAATGGCATTCATGGATACTATTCTTCAGCCTAATCTGTCCTTCCTGTATAGTTCAATACTAGGTATTACATTGCTCTGTTACTAATCTTTGTTGTTCCTTCATGTTTCCAAAATGCCTCTTCTGTGTAGTTTCCCTTTTTTCTGAGTGTCTTAGGTCACTTCTATGCTATTATTTTTTTCAGAATAAGTATAATATTTTATCTTCTATGGAAAGCTTATTTTTATGTATTTTGGTGTGGTTTTTTCCTTTGGTACTTTTTTTTTAGTATTATATGTCCTATATGTGTTCACTGGTCATCCAAGAGTTGTTCTGGACTCAGGTCAAGAAAAAAATTCTTCTAGTTTCTTCTGGTCCTCTACTTCAACTTAGCAGCGACTAAAATCTTGGCACTACAAATAGGCCAGGATAAAGTAGAGGGAGTATGTAGGGAGTAGGGAACATAGAGTTGTAAGAGCTCAGTAAGTAATGGTAAGTTACAATAGCCACTGCAGGCCTAACTCATGCTGACATGATTGGATTCACCAAAAGCCACAACCATATCGAATGAAAAGAACACTAAAATGTAAGAGTTAAAATGGGTGCTTCCTCTCTCTCTTCAGCCTGGCAGAATAGTAATTAATCAATCCTTTCTTCAGATGGGAGGACCACCAGGTTCTGAGTTCTTACAGTGGCAGTTTGATGGATTTACTGATATAACTCTTTCTGCTGTGTCACACTGCAGAAAATAATAAATTATTGTGTGTCAGAGAGAGGAAGCATGAGTTAGTTCTGTAAGAATGTAATCAGGAGATGAAAGAGGAGTAGTCATGGGTTTCCAATCCTTTTATATCCTCCAGTGATTGTTTAATGTAAAATGAATAAATAGTCCTGGAAGCACAGAGGAGGAAATAGGGAATTGTTCAAATCAATGAGTTCAACAATAATACTCATCTTTTTCTTCCTCTTTCATATTGTCATTTTCTAGATATAGAGAAAAAAGATACCCAAATAATAATTTGGTTACTCTCCTTCAAAGACAAAATATGATTTTTAGTTTGGGCTAAAATATAGTCTCACCGTATTTTGGCGGATGCTTTGCTTGTTGGTCAGTTGAGTTAGGATGAAGGTGAATAGGAGAAGGAGAAAGAGAATACTAATACTATCATTTGCTTCTGTTCTGGAAATATTTTAAATGAAAGACATGATTCTTGTTCTCCTGGGAGTAGGTAATTTATGCTTCTAATTTGAGAAGATTTAGTGCTTTTAACACCAGTCAGAAATAAACTCCAAATAAGCCACTCCCCTTTCCTCCCACCCCTTCTGGTAAAAGAGGGACAAAGGCAGAGAGTTTGGGTTGAGATAACAATTTACTGCAATCAAAAAGCAATGGACTAGGAAGGCATAGTAACAGCAGCCATGTCAGTAACAGAAGAATGCACCAAAAACAAGCGCTTTACGCACAAAAGGTGTTCACCTCAACTTAGCTCGCTGTGGCTGCGTGCGGGGACAAAGACATGATGGCAGATGCTGCCCATAGGTTGTGTCCAGGTGGCTCCCAGGACAAAGATGGCAGCTGTTCCCACAGCCAGCTCTCCTGTCTCTGAGCACAAAGCAAAAAATAAATGAGGGACAAACCCTTGAAAGCTCAACTGTCCCTGTCCTGCTGTGCTGCTGCCCAGATGCACTCCATTCCCCATGACTGCTTCTGGCACCACTCAGCTCCCTCCAGCTCAGGCTGGACTCAGCTGGACCTGGGCTCATCTCCTCGCTCAGTTCCCCACGGTGCTTCTCACGCCACTGCTGCTTTCCATCACCGTGCCTTGGAACTGTGTCTCAGAGGAACCGGTAGGGGATGGGCTGCCATAGCAGGGGACATGGTCTGCAGGGCAGATCCTGGCAGCATTCCTGCTGGGCAGGGGGAGGCAAAGCTGCACTTCTGGGGGTGCACTCACCTTTTCTTTGCCCTGAAACCACATCCCTGGTGATGATGCGCATGGTATGGAATAGCAGCTCAATCGTGCCCCACTCTGGAATCGGAGATGCATCCTGAATTGCAAATCTTGTTCTGCTGTATGCTCAAACACTTAAAGCTCCCAGTGAGGTTTTATAGTCATGTGTTGGCCATCTGAGGTGTTTCTCTTCAAATTTTTTTAAGAGATCTTACAAACCTCATTTAGACTTCTGAATTTTACAAACTGGATACTGAAACTTAACAGCGGCACATAGGATCTTTACCTCTTTTTTATCACGTGGAAGTTTTTATTGTGGCATTCATTTTTTTTATTTCTAGTGCCTTGAAATAGCTGTCTCAAATCACTAGTTGGTCTTCACACGTAAGATAAAGTATTTATATCTATTGAATTAATATTCTTTTTTTCTACTGTTTGTCATATCTAATGTAAAATAATTTACCTTGTAGAGACATATCTTTATTACAATCAGCTACACCCTGTCCAAAATCATGACCTCTGATGGTTGTGATGCAAAGTTCTAAGACTAAGGCATTTTGCTTTGGATACAAACAAACCTTTTTTCAAGGAATGACAAAAAGTAGGCCTTCACTTGATACCTTCAGGGTCAAGCTAAGTTGATTCACTGTTGAAAGACACTAATGCATTTAAAATTAGTGTAAACAGAAAAACTAAAACATCTTTTGACAAGAAAAATGACAGGTTGATCTCCAGGCTGGCAAGATACTGTCACATCACAATTTCTTGAAATTAGGTTTCCTGAAATACATAGCTTTTGAAATAGCTTTTGTAAAAGGTAAGATCAATAGATTAGATTGAAGGTAGAAAAGAACTTTTGTAAAAATGGGGAGGGGTTGGGTTTTTGTTTATCTTTTCTGAAAAGTATAATATGCAGTATTTGTCAGAGACATTAGGGAGTCATACTTCACAGATTTATAACTGTTACAGTAACTTTGTACATTGACAATTGAATTTTCTCCTGCTCTCTTTTTGTGTCATAGCATGTTTGTAGCTTTTGGTCTTTCCTACAGGTCTTGCATTTAGTAGAGGATGTTGAGAAAGGTCTATGGACTCTAAAAAAGTGTCAGAAAATATGTCTATTCAGAACTAGAAAAAATATTTTTTCATTGCCTGCAACTTAGAGAACCAGATTTGCCAACCTGAGTGATCTGTACTGGCATTGTGTCTCTAGTATGTATTACAAACTGAACTGAAATCATTATACTTCAGGAGATTTGAAGACTGTCATATACAGTATCCACTCTTTCCAAGTATCTAGAATATGTATTTCCGAGGTAAAAATTATCTTCTTTACTAATCTATAATTTTGACAGCCTCCTTGTGATGTACTTATGCTCTAGGTGTCTGAATTCAATTGAAAGCTGAGAGCAATTAGCTGCATAACTTAGTGAAATACAGCTTTTGATGAAGCCTCCAGAAATTATTCTTTTTGGAAGTAACTCAACAGATCATAATTTTTTTTCTATATGAACATCATAGTTTTTGCACAGGTTTTCTGTAAAACTTAAAATTGCAGTGTATAGGAGTTAAACAATATACCCCACAGAAGAAAATAATCTGTAATCAGTCTGAAAATTTACATTATACTTTTTGTAGTCTTAAATCTGAAGAAATACAGATTATAATTTTCTTTCATAGGAAACCATGTAACAATCTTCGTTCAGTCTAGGTTAATGTGCAGAGAAGCTGTTTGACTGTAGTAGAAGAATACAACTTCCATTAATACTACAGTCATGTTTTAATTTGGGTGCTTATCTACTAAATTTTATTAGTATACTATCACTTAGTTATCGTAGAAAACAGCAGTTATGGTTGTTCCAGTATTTTACTTAGTATAACTAGGTTTTTTTTACTTTTCATATATCCATCATCTTAGCTTAACTGATGAAGCCATTTAAAAGGAAGCATTTATTATTAATTATTGATCATACTTGGCCTTGTCTCTGTGGGCAGACAACCAGAACATTATGAGCAAAACTGAAAGTAAGAGGAATGTAGAACAGTCTTATTTTTCAAAGCGTCACAGAAATGCCTTCAATGTTACAGGCATATAAAACAACTGATATCTTTTATCTCATCTTGTGTGTAAGTGGTGTATCAGAACATTTTAAGGAGTTAAAAATGCTCAAGAGCAGAGGACAAGACAGAGATCCACAGATGCTGGAAGCTATTTTTTCCCCTTGCAGGTTTCTACTGTTAAATTGAAGCTTCATAACTATGTAAGAGTTAGCACTGCAATTTAAGGGGTTTATTTGCCATTGATTCACATAGGATTTTCCACAGGTCAGCCACAGGAACATTGCTGGGTCATGATGCATCTGCTTAAAGGTCCTGACACATCAAGAGCAAGATAGATGACTCTTGTCAGAGGGAAACATGCTGGACAACTGCTCCCTAAGGCTCTAGTGTTCATAGTAATTGCTAAATCATTCACATCATAAATTAGCAGGAGCAATATAGCTACAGTAAATGACTCATATATCTGCTGCTCTGTATTTACTTTAGAGAGATGGTAACTGTCAAGTTTCATAGGTGCTGATAAAAGCAATACACTACTTTATTTAATCTTGTGTTACTTCTCAATGTTCATATCTAGAAGAGATTCTCAGAAAAATACTGTGAAATACACTTCAAAAATTAACTCTATTTTAATATAATTGTCATGAAAATACAACCTTTTAAATGGATTCTCTAACATTTACATCTCCTTAAATTCTATTTTCATTGGTTTAGATTTATCTTGTAGTCTATTCATTCTTTACAAACTCAATAGGGATATGATTCATGTTTCATAAAATGTACAAGGTTACAATTTCTGATCAGTGTATTAAGAGCTTTTGCTAAGAAGAAGTAATAGATTTGTAAAAAAACCAGAGAAATTACCTACCTTTATAATAGTGCCAGCTGTAAAATTACATATTAGCAATTGCCTTTATTAATTTTCGTTGATGCAAGATGCTTCTGATGGAAATATGATACTCCAGTACAATCATGAAGTGTTGCTCTGTGGTGCTATTCTGCCTCTCCAGCATTTTTTCTAAATGTTTCAGTTTTGCTTATCTACACTGAACAATGTAAAAGGTCTGGAGAAAATCTCCAGTTTTTATCCTCACTCCCTTACTGACAATAGGCCCAAAGGATGTAGGAGCAGTGGAAAAGTGCAATAGCCTGTTCCTTACGGAAAAAGTCTCATGTTATGTTAGGCAGGAAAAAAGATCTGAACAAGACGAGGCTGATGCTTACTGCCTAGATGGAAGATAGCTGCAGTCTGAGGTTTAGGGTTAGATATGACAAATAAGCCACATATTAGGGGATTCCAATGGATGATAAATCATTGTGCTGTCCCATGTTAATGTAAAGTGAATGAAATGGCTTTACATTAACATGTAAATGAAAGTTGTTTGCACATTGTAAATTCACAGGAACTAAAGGCTTTTGCTGTGATCTTGAAGCTATTAATCCAATTTTAAATCAGAGAAGTGATGTAATGGAAATTATCCATTTCCAACACCTCCTTGATATCTGCAGTAGATTTTTTTTTTTTAATAACAAAATATATACTTTGTGTCCTCTGGTTTCTAAGACTTAAAATGATCAAACTGCAAAGTTCCACCTAGTCCTCTTGTCTATATTCACGGGAGAGGTTATAATTGAATGATAATTCACAATTTACAGGATAAGTCCTTACTGAGTTTTTTATGTCTAAATAATAATACACCTTTGTTTAAATGTGTTGAGTTGCAATTGTCTGTTCAGGTGCAGACTCCCAGTACTGTAAGAAACATGAGTACAGGCATCTGCTTTCACGGAGTAATTTCCAGGATCACATCCAGGAACTGTTGAATCATGGCTTAAGAAGCATTAGTGGCTGCTGTATTTGTAACGAATGCTGTGTTTTCGACATGTTGCAAAGCATAAACTGAGACTCCCTTTTCCACCACTGTCCTTCACTTAGTGCTGTGTGTTTCTCTTCAGGTAACTTCTCTTTGCTTCTCTTTCTCTTTGCATCTAGATACTCTTCTTATTCAGAGCTACCATCTCTCAGAACAGATGTCAATAATAAGTGGATAGAAAAAGTGTTACTTATATGCAATTTCCAAGGAGTCTGAAAGGGTTTATATGCCAAATATATAAATAACTAGAGATACTACTATTCAAAGTCTGAAAAGCTGAACACAGCTGATTTCAAGTTTCTGAAGGAACATTTTGATGCCTTTCTAGGATAATTTAAAATTATTATTGACTTTTGCAAGCCTAAGGAAACCCCTGCCATCCAGACCTAGAGATCTGAAACAGTAGCGTGACTTATGTCTGAATCTGAATTAAAAATATAAAGTAAACAAATGCACAATATTTTTTCATGGTAAGAGAAATAATTTTGTTCTTAGGAAAAGGTCACTCTTAGAGGTTTTGATTTTTCAGTATAAAAATGCGTCACTTTGGTGATGTTAAATTTAAAAGTATAATTTTCAAAGTAATCTGTTACCAAGGTAAGGAAGAATAGCAGGTTTCTTTTACATCTCTTTCAGTATTTCTGTAATATTTGCAACATTTAATAGTCTTGAGAATGATCTCTAGACTACAAATTTTTTGTAGTCTAGGGCTACAAAAATTTGTAGTCTAGGGCTAGATTTCTGGAAGTTTTAAGGAACATTTCCTGTTCATTTTCTGCTACTATCACTTAGAAAGAACTAAACTGTTTAATTACTTCTTTCACTTAGCTTCTATCACAACAAAACCATTTTCCAATCAGAATATGTATGCCAGTTCATATTACTGAAAGGCATGCCTGACTGAAAAGGGTCAAACAATTTATAAATTACTGTTTAAAAGTGAAATGTGAGAAAAAGCTGTCAAAAACAGAAGGTGAAGTGAAGTTGATTCTTCACCTGCCAAGGCTGGATGCATTGAATTTTAAACAGACTTTTAATATTGTGATATTCCCTTTTCTTGGTTTATTACAAGTAGCAAGCTGATATACTTCAATTCTTGTTAAAGATTTTAGTCATAAGGTAAGAGAGTACATGCTGGTTAGCACAAGCTAAAGAGACAGATGTATAAGCTGGGAAGTTTTCCAGATTAAAGGCACTTAACACTGAATGCATTTGATGTTCAAACGCATTTTGGGATCATGTAAATCTGTCATAAAAATGCACCAAGGCTGAGCACGAATTCTGACTCCATGCATGCTAGTCTGCATCTTGGACTACTTAACACATTGATTTGTTTCTGATCTGTTCAAAGATTTTTTTTCTTTTACAGAAAGACTGTATTTAGAATTAGTGTTTCATAAAAGTAGTGATATTGGGTTTAAGTTTTATTACCAAAATGATGCAAATATTTTGTTAAAAATTCCTGTGGTTGAGGGGACTTTCTTTAGGATTATTACATCCTATTGAATCCAGATAATACTGCCAGAAGTGATGCTCTCTCTCTCTTCCTATCTAATGCTATAGTCTTTTAATGAGATTTGGAAAATAATTTGAGAAAGTGGTACATGAATGGCACAATAGTATTCTTCCACTGTTCTTCAAAAGAAAGGGGAATTCAAATTAATCTAGGTCTGGATGACTGATTGAAAGTTTTTTGTCAGTGGTTCAGCAACCAAAATGAGAAAACCAGGAAGAAGTTGAGAAGTATATATGACCACTGATTTTACAAACAGAATGTATGATTTTTTTGAGTATTGGTACTCATCTTCACTTCATGCTATTTTCCAAATTCTTCAGACAATTTAAAGAAATTTTTTATGTTATTTTAAAATAGTATTTTGCTCTCAGCAGCAGTTCTTTAATGGATGTGAACACAAAAACAAGCAATATACAAAGCCCTGCAGAGAACAACTCTAAGCCCTGCACAGGACCATCTCCAAGAGTCATACCAGCTGCCTGAGACCATTGTCCAAACCCTTCTTGAGCTCTGTCAGGCTTGGTGCTGCAACCACTTCCCTGGGTAGCCTATTCCAGTGCCCAACCACACTCTGGATAAAAAACCTTTTCCTAATATGCAGGTTAAACCTCCTCTGACACAGCTTCATGCTTTTCACTTGGGTCCTGTCACTGATCACCAGTGAGGAGAGACCAGTGCCTGCCCCTCTCCACTTGCCCTCATGATGAATTTCCTTCTGGGATGACAATAAACATCTGTTTTTAAAGGTGCTATGGGGATAGGCTAAGGAAGTTGTTATTTTTAAGCCTGGAGGAAGAGGTGGCATTGAGGCAACCTAATAGCAGCCTGTCCACACCTACAGGCTGTTAGTGAGAAACTGAGGCAGGCTCCTTGCAGTGAATGAGACAACAGTCATAAACTGAAGCAGAGCAGGCTTTGACTAGATAAAGAAAAGTTTCCTCTAAAAGAGGAATCAAGTACTGGACCTAGTAGGCCTGCAGAGGCTCTGGCACAACTAGACAAAGCTCTGAACAATGTGGTCTGAAATTGATGTAGGCTCTGCTTTCAGCAGTAGACTGAACTGGATACCTACTGAGGTACTTTCCCACTGGAAGGATTCCAGTATCCTGTGATATACAGAAGTGTGGGGAGAGGATAAAAGCAAGAAGAAGTGTAATGATCTGGACGTTTAGTGATATTTTATGGGTAGATATCACTGTTTCATAAGCACAGGAATCTGAAAGTTGAAATTCTTTTTAATAAAGCCACAGCAAATCCAGTTCTACTGCTTAGTCCAGGAGAATGGAAAAAAATAGGAGTAATTACTGAATTTTTAACTGTTGAGCATGACACAAATATTATCCTATTCTGTTTTGCATGATATAATCTAGATACTTATTTAAATGTGACTCATCTTTGTTGTCTCATTCGATGTGATAATTGACCTAAGACATGATGAGAGATTGTTAGATTTGGTGCTCATAAACAATCAAAATCCACATTTAAAACCTCTGAAATTGACTTAAATTGAAGTGTAAAAAGCAAATGACTCAATGAAATGGTTTAATCCCCCTTTTTTTTTTCTTCTCCTTTTTAAGGATTAGGACTTTCTGGAAGAATGGCGCCTGCAATTACATTAATAGGATAAAATGGGTTACCTTAGAGTGACTTAATCCTTAAGTTTCAGGATAATGGCAGATTTTTCTGATAAGGTTTTTATTGATGGCATATTTATAGATATTTAGGGAAATAACGGGTTTGTGGGTTGGTTTGGGTTTTTTTTTTAATCTATTTAATAAATACTAGAGGGAAATCAGAAGCAGAAATCCCAATAAAAAAATATCTCAAAGTCAGTATTTCACACATTTCTTGGTCTCTAGCGTGCTACAAGAAGATCACAAATTACCTCAATTTCCTAATTCTGTAACTGGCTATCCAAGATTGCAGTGGGAGTTAGAGATCCATAAAAGTCTAAATTATTATTGCAATTTGAGTTCTTATCTTTCATTTACATGGCTCTGAGCACTTTCAAGACCTTTTTCTACTGTAGGTTGTATTATATCCTTCAGTTGTGTCATGAAGAGGAAAAGAATGAGAAGACTTTCTACAGCTTCCCAAGCTTTCCCCATCACCACATCTGTGTGAACATCCACCAAAGACCTTCAGCTTCCAGTTTCATATGACATTAATATTTTTAATTTTTATTTCTGTATGGGAAAGGCCTAATTTTTCTTTTATATTTGCAAATCACCTTGCACACAGAAAAAAGCAAGTAGGCAACATAAGAAAACAACATCTGGAGATATATTCCTTCCATTCTGAAGTGTTTTCATACTGACATATGCCTTTAATTTTTCATTTAGTGAATAATTTCAAGTCTAGTTTTGTTAAGGATAAAGGTTTACCCTTCAGACTTAAAATTTGTGATGCAAAAGTGCTTTGTGTTTTACTAAAGTACAACTATAGGTTTTACTACCACACCATTTGTCTGTTCAGAAAAATGTGAAAAAAAATATGCTAGAATCTAGCAAATTATTCGTGATTAAAATTGGTTATTGGAATTTATAATGTAGTTCAGTACATTTTTCCAGTTGTAATTTCTGTATCCATTCTTTTAATTTAAACTTATCTCTCACTTATTTTGATTAACATAAATACAGTCTCTTATGGCAACAGATTTTGAGACTGGGACATGGTGAGACTCTTGGGAATGGTGCTATTTGGGGCCTGAGGTGGACTCGATAATATTTAAGGATCCCTTCCAACTCATCTTATTCTGTGATTCTGTGGTATATTCCTTCAGAACTCTTCAAGTCTCCTTAAAGCTGCCTCTAACTCTGCTAGTACTCGTCTATTTTGTTTCTTCATAATAGATTCTGCAAGTTGGGAGACAAATTTTGTTCTTATTTTTTAATCATTTAAATCATAATAATTAGACTCACTCAAAATAATTTTTATTCATTTTCAATCAATAAAATGAAATCTGTCTAGCTTCCTTGAGTGAGGAAGGCCACAACATGAAGTCTTATGTCAAATCCAAAGCGCTTCAAATTTTATTTCCGTCATCACTCATATAACCTATATGCATGACTGAGCTATGGGATGCATGGGATACAATTATGGGGTTTAGTTCTTTACATGGAAGTTTGTGCCCTCTTCTGTTTTCCATAGGTTTATGAGTACTTCAGTCCTGAGTCTGATTCAGAGAATCCCATTCTCTAATGTTCCAGCAAATAGAAGCTATTTTCAAATTATTTATGAGGGTGATAGACAAATGTATTCTATCCTTTAAAAATCCCAAAGGTTAAAATGGACTGCTTGATGTCTTTCTTAGTAGAGGTAGAGTTGTAATCAAGGAGGATGGTAATAGAACTCTACTGCCTACTACAATATAGTAGACACTGTATTAAAGTGTACTGTAATATAAGTCATGCAATAGGAGACAATCCTATACAATATCCTGGTTATTGACAGTCTGATTTATGCTATATAGGCACATATAAATTAATTTTAACTTTTCATAGATTTTATATCTTTGTAAATCTTGATTTTCCCAATTTTCATTGCTTAAGTTGTGTTAGCAATCTGTTCAAGTTCAGCAGTGAAAACAGTAGGTTTAACTAATAATCAGGATTCAAAAACTTTGTGTGTGGCTGCATGATTTTTGAAGATGCTTGTCATTAGATCACAGTGCTTATTATAGGCACTGTCCTAAGAAGAAGGCACAAATTGCATCAGAAATTCATGAGGGCCAAAGAAAAGTTGCAGATTTTATGAGTGACACATTCAGAGAATGTGTCACAGGAGACTGTAAAGCCATGGAAACAGGGAAAGCTTGAGGGTTTAGTTCATTTGCAATTAAAGTTTGTGTTCAAAGTGATATTAGCTTTTCTTGAGGAAGTGACTGAATGGCACCCACATAGCCTGAGATTTTAAGGTTTACCTAAACATAAAAATATTGGTAATTATGATTTAAGGCCACAAATTACTTTATTCCAGTAGTATTGACTTTTCTCATTTATAAATACTTCATGTATTTATAAATATGTCTTGGAAAATGTCTCAAGCATAGGTAAAAATAAAGATTTAATCTTTTTTTAACCTCAAAAAGAAAGCACTCCTATGAAATGCTTCTTGACGAAGGTACATGTTTATCTTTTCCAGTTTGGGTTGTTCAGGGTTCAGGATTTTTGGCAGTGGAGGTTGACTAAAATAATTATCAATTGGATCTAGGGAGGACATTCATACTTCCAAAACATGGAGCTCAAAGACTGACCTTATTTCACAGGTGTTGAATATTCAGTAAAGGCTTCATCTGGAAGTGGCATCCAAGGTCAGCTCTTTTTATAAGAACACAACATAGCTCATAGTTTCTGTTCAGCTGTGGGCATAAAGGATGTACAGAGATAAGCTAATGGAATTGTACCACCACTTCTATGGTAAGTTTAATGTCATCGAATTGTGAAACACATGCAAATTTTTCAGAGTGAAGAGTGCCTCCTACTTCTCTCTAGACCCAACCATAGTGGAATGTCATGAAGTTTTCTAATTACCACTCAGAGGCAATTGAAGCAACACTCTTTAACTTGGATCATCTTGTAATTGTCCTATGCCAAGCAGAAGAAGAGTTAGAATAATAAGATATGCAGAAAGCAAGCTTTTTTTTTTTCTGTCTGTGTGTGTGTGTGTGTGTGGGTGTGTGTGTGTGTATATATATATGTACGTGTGTATGTATGTATGTTTTACAAGATGAATTTTAAATACTTTAAGTTGGAGGCTGTATGGCACCTGAATTTTTAATATGGGAGTTTATAGAGATTGCTTAGTTCTCAAGCCAGTGTGTGCGAACTGGATAACACAAATGGCTTTTGCTCTTGGAGGAGACAGCTCTTGAGAGGACACACTTCTGTGCTCTGCCAGACTGTAATTTTCATGTGTTTGATAGGATTAGAGGTATTTTTAAAGATTTATCTGATCAAATAGCTTTTGGAGGCAGAACTTCTTAATTTTGCTATAATTAAAGGAATAATACCAAAATGATTGCTAGCTATTAGAGGCTGTGGAAGAAACATCTTGACATGTGTCTCTCTAAACTTTTCTTTTGTTTAACTTTTTCAGGTAAGTCAGTAATGCATTACATTGCAAGTTATAAAATCACAAGGGGAAAAAATGTTAGCTTTTACACCACTACCAGTGACCTGAGATAGACTTACACTGTATTTTCATTAGTATGCTGCCTAGTGACTTGGGTAAGCTTTAAGCACAATGCCAGTTGGTGGTCACTTTCAAGCAGCAATGCCAAATATGCAAGGGAAACAAAACTATTGTGAGATTATTTTTAAAAATTAAGCTAATGTTCTAGAAACATGCTTCTAACTTCTTGTTCTAATTGGAAACATTCTAATCCAATGCTGCCGAGTGAAGCTGATTGCAGACTTAATTGCTCTTATGTAACTAATATCTGGCAGTAACATACACTGTAGAACACTGGCCGGTTTTGAAATCAGTTTGTTCCCTTTGCCCCTTCTTTCTTTGTTGTTCTGTTTACTGTGCCCAGTTAATGTGCTCTTGTGCCATAATAATCTCTAGCTAAATGGTAATTGCTCTATTGACAGCACTACTGTACATTTTTGACACATCATTATTCATACTTAACCACTTGACCTGGAATAAATGTTAAAGCAATTACTACTGAGAGCTTTTCTATGAGAAAATTGAGGCAAAGTTTAAAGATAATCAAAATGCAAAGCTGATCATGATAGCAACTGGAAAAATGGCAAATCCTATTAAACAGATTTTTATTAGCCAAGTTGATGCCAGTAGATATTATCTGGTAATTTAGTCTTATTAAAAAGAAAATAAAGCAGCTAATTGTTTACTATTCTGGAACTTATTCCAGCTTGCAATTTGCAACTGAAATTAAGCTTTATGTGGCTCATCTATTTTGTCATATTGAAATATGAAAATCATTTGGTACAAAGCACATCTGCTCAGTCCTTTCCATCTTCCTGCAAACCCTTGTTCAGTACGTTTCATACATGTTGAGGTATTCCATTCATGCATACAGCACCACTATTTTAGATATTTCTCTCTTACAAACCTAATATCTTATCTGAAAGCTCACCATTTTAGTACTTTTCTACCGTTATACATACTTTTTGCAACTATTATAAATGTGTGAGTGTAAGCTGTTTTAGTTTAGAGATTTTAGAAGGAATTTGGAAACTGAGAGGGACAGAGTTATTGTTAATGCAACTGTGTGAAAATTGTCCAAATCTCCCAGACCAGCATTTTATTTTGATAGTTAATTGCATATTTGCTCTAGCTGTGATTGTATTCTTAAAGGAAAGTAAATGTTCTCCAGTTTAGTTGTTTAAAAAGTGGCATTTACAGTGATCTCAAATAATTTCAAAAGACTCAATTGCAGAACAATGCCTTCAGTACAGTGCTTACAGTAAAAGCTGTAATTATAAGAGAATGCCAAAAGACATCAAGAAAGCCTTAAAGGGATAGCATAAGCTTTTACTGCCCCCATCTGAACTATGAGACTTGCTTGAAAACCACCATTAGGATGCAGAATACTGATTGTTGATATGTCACTATTGCTGTCATGGGAGAACTGTTGTAAAGGCCAGAAGCTTACAGTGGTTTCTGTATTAATGAAAGTTTTCCACACTTAATGAAAGCAAAGAAAGATTGGGGTTTTTTAATTAATAAAATATTAAAATCTAGGGAGGAAATCTCTTTTCATGTCGATCCACATTTAGAAGAGCAATAAGGTTCTGCAGCTGTGCTTTATCAGGCAGAAAAATCTTTTGTTTTTAAACATGCTCAACTCCCTGTTAAGTGCTTCAGTATCCTGTATGCCTATCAAACTGATAATAGATTGTTCAGAGGGCATTTAAGAACTCAATTCTTCAACTATTCATTCACATTATCACTTCTGATTAGTTTTAGAGGACCTTTTACAGTAAGTATAAAGGACCACAAATTGTCTAATAAATTTTCTAAAGCTGTTACACCAACTAAATGTATCTAGGTGTCTCTAATTGCTTCTGTTACTTTTATTCATAGCTGAGAAATATCTTAATAATAATAGTTATATATAATATATAGATTATATATATATATTATATATATAGAATAAACTGTGTGTATATTTATTTTTAGAATAAATAAGTTTTGTCAACAGTTAGCCTTCCAGTGTTGAGGAATTTATGAATTTGTTTCAGGTTTGACTTCTCAGTTTTTTTATTGAGATATGTACCTCGCAGTTTAAGCACTGCAAAGCATTTTTGCTAGATAAAACTTTCTGTTTATCTGATGTCTAGTGTGGTAATGGGTGATTATATCATAACTGCAAACCACATTTTGTTAATTCAGATAATCTTTCATAAATGCCACTTTGTGCCATTAACTGAAAGACCACACAGCCTATGGAACAATTGACAGCTTTATTTCAGTAAAGAAGATTTTACGCAGTAATTCCAATCAGGCCAGGCCAGTTTCAAATTCTGGTTTTTCAAATAGACTTCTTTTCCCTCTTCTTACCAAACTGAATGAAGTGTAGTATTTAGTACGTGTTCCTCACATACAGCAAAAGAAAGACAACTAACACAACCAATATACTGCTGTTCCCTGTCAGTCCACATTTTGTAGCAGAGAGGACTGTACATGTAAAGAGAAAAATTACTGTTGATAGGCTTCACTGGTCTGGGGAAGAAATAACAAGATTGCTTATTAACATCATGAGATTTTTGTACCACAGTGCATATTGAGAGTCGTTGATTTTTTCCAGCTTTTGAGTCTTTATTGTTATATTGTGTCAGAAAAAAAAAATTGGAATTTCCATCAACAGTTTTCTGAGGAGAAAGGGTGTAGGAGAAAAGGATCTAAAGGCTAAAACTGTCACATGAATTCTGACTTTTAGGGATTTAAGGAAGTTGCTAAGATTCACCAAAGTAATCATACATTAGTAACAAATAATGACCTTGAAAATATCCTGAGTTCCAAACTATTTACTCTTGTTGAAATCCTGTACCCATGCCAAAAAAAAAGTCTTGGATTGTTGATAGATATGTGTAGCCATTACTGAACCTGGTTTGGCAGATTCCTGAGAGATTTATTCCTTGCACTTCTGGGAAAATTTGTACTGTCTGAGACTTTGCTGCAATATTAGAATAGCAAATAAAGAGAAGAGGTAATTTCTCAGTCTAACAGAAGATTCTACAGAAACACATTCGCACTACTGTGTTAACAGGGTTCCTGCTGCTTTTAAAAATAATTGTTGGAAGACAGTAATAGAGAGTCATGAAAACAGGGAAATCAGGTTCCTCTCAGAAGAGGATGCAAGCACAATGTGGTGTAGCTAATACTGCTTAATGGTGCTACACTTAAATTGAGTCTTTTCTTTCAAAAGGTGTAGCAAAGGTCCAAATATCATCTTTAATATTCACATCAGGTTCAATAAAATTTTCTAATATGTGTACAGGCTTGTAAATCACATGTGAACAAGAAAGGAAATGTAGGGATATTATCTTATTTAAGCTATGGATTAAACTAGGAACAATGAAACAAAGGAAAGTGTTTGTTTCCTTGTTCAGCTTCACTTCATGTGAGGCCAGCAGTATGATGATTCCCGGGTATGTCTTCCTTCAGCTCAAATATTTGGCTAAATTTATACTCAGGTGAATTATATACCTCTGTATATAAGGGTATTTCTGGATCAAATCTGCTGCAGGTTTCAGGAAATATTCTAGGCATCAGTGAACACAGCCTTACTGGTTCAATAAAGAAATAAAACTAGAAGAGGGGAAATAGATCACAGATGTGGTTCTCTGCTACTTATACAGCAGAGCTGATATAAGTAGATGCTTGATGCTTTGGTTGTTGTGAGTTAATCAAAGCCCTCAGTTGCACTCTTTCAAGGCTTTTCAGCATAGCAGACAAAAAGAATTTTTCCAGGCTGAAAGAAAAAAGCTGTGTTGGTAGTGGGGCAGTTATAAATCAGAAGCTGGATGAGGATGGGAGTGTAGCAGAATGTGGAAAGGAAAATAACAGAGCTGTCTGCTTCCTGGCTAAAGGAAACCCCTGGTTAAGGAGGAATGGATATTGAGTTAACAGAACTGAAGACATCAAGAGACTGAGACAGAAATACAGCCCCTGGTGTTACAGAGAGATCATAGCAATACATGCACATGTTAGACAGGGGGCCTTGCCTTGGCTGTAATGGGGTTAGTGAATAAAAACTTTGGACCTCACTAGGAGGTGGATAGTAAGGTCTTCCTTGAGATGGATAGACTAGTGCCTCTTTTGAGGCTAGCTAAATATGTGTTCTGAGGCTAGCTAAATATGTGTTCTGATTTAACCTGACAGGTGGCTAAACAGCTGCTCAATTCATTCCCTCCCACACTAGGATAGGGGAAAGAATTGAAAAAAAAAAAACAAAGTAAAATTCTTAGCTTGAGATAAGGACAGTTTAATAGGGAAAATTTTGATGATTATGATAATAATAATAATATTCAAATAATTAGAATATACAAAACAAGTGGTGCACAATGCCGTTGCTTACCACCTGCTGACTGATGCCCAGTCAGTTCATGAGCAGAGGCTCCAAGGCAGTTTTCCCCCTAGTTTATATATTAAGCATAATGCCACATGGTATGGAATTTGGCCAGTTTGGGTCAACTGTCCCAGCTGTGTCCCCTCCCAGCTTCTGGTGCCCCCAGCCTCTTTGCTGGTGGGGTGTGGTGAGAAGCTGAAAATTCCATGGCTTGATGTAATCACTGTTCAGTAACAACTAAAACATCAGTGTGTTACCAACATTATTCTCATCCTAAACCAAAACACAGCACTGTACTAGCTACTAGGAAGAAAAATGACTTTGGTATCCCAGCTTAAACCAGGAAAATATGGTTGTGAGACAACCTAGAAGATAGAAGACAAATACAAGCAAAGATCTTCTCTTATATCCAGCACACACTGCTGCCTTGTTTAACTGTATGCTAACACAAGTGCAGAAAGCTTTGCTTTAAAAGTAAGTCTCTGAAAGAGAGTGTAACTAATTGATTTGATTGTGTTATCTGCAATGTGATTTGGTCTTGGTCTACAGCTTATATGAAAGCTGTACTAGAAATGAAAAAACCCTGAAGCATAACCACTGTTCTCCAAGATGGAAGGATTAGATTTTTTTTTTTTTCCCCAACAGAAATTTAAAACCCATGTTCTCCTATCATAAAGATAGCTGGGCTGGTGTTACTCAGATGAATGCCATATGGATCTGGACAAATCTTTGAATTATTTTAATCCCATGAAACATTTTCTGTGAAAGCAGATAAAATTCTTCCACATGCCTAATGCTTTTTTAAGTTTAAAATGTGATTTTTTTTCATACTATTTACATAAAATTTCAGATGAGAAGCTTGATTTTCCAGCAACAGTAACTTCAATATTACATACATAATCATTTTATTCTTTACTCTCTCTTACAAGAATAGAGATTATTCCAGGATAAGAAAAATGGATTCTTAGTTTATTAATTTTTGAAACTGTTTTTAGAGCAGGTGTCACATGGGTATTCATGTTACTGGATCCATTTACCTCCTAGATTGTCATTGCAAGGTTCAGTTGAAGTGATATTAAAATGTTGAGTTGTGTTCAATGACCAGAAAGTAAAAGTATAGCAAAAACATCATTTCACCAATTTGAGTGAGGCAAAATGTTGTCTTCTCTACACTTCTCAGAGGACACTGCTAAAGAACTTGATCTTACCATCTTTGGAGAACTAACTAATGCATTACATTCTCTGAGATTATTTTTTAGGATGTCATATGACAGTATAATTATAAATGTGCTTCCAAAATACTGTTCTCGATTATTGAAAATTGAGCTAGAAAACTGCCAAATATCTTATTGTGCAGTTGAAATCCAGTATAAGGCACCTTGAGCCAATAGCACATTTTTAAATTTAGATACCAGGTAAGTGATTGGGTGAACACTGAAGGTGGCAGATTTGGAAAGCTCCAGATGTGCACATCAGGTTCTGCATGGCATGATTTTTATCGTTTTGCTCACTTGCAGAGATGTGCCAAAAACTTGGAGAGGTGCCTGCCGATTGCTGTAACAAACCTTGAGACCTTTAATGTTTAAGTATATTAGAAACAAGAGATGTAGCATGTTAATAATAATAGTAAAAAACCTATGTGGTTTTTTTAGTTATAAAATATGTAGAAAGCCAAAAGCTTTCTTATAAGAGCTGGTATCTGTGTTCTAATTCCCAGTAAATTGACTGAATTCATAGATTGATACTCTTTGTGAATTAAGCATTGTACTCTTCTAACTAATGAGCAAGCATCTTTAGTAAGCATGCATAAATGTTCCTAAGTTGTATCTTTCAGTTTCTGCATGATGGCAGCAGCTGAAGGAAACAACCAATTTGCTGCTATGTTTGCTTTCCTGATAGGTCAACCTTATTAGTGCCCCAAACTACAGAGTGATACTGATACATTAATCCCTCTGAAGAGGAAAGAGATCTATAATGTAATTTAAGGAGCATGTCCCATTTTGAATTGATTGATCCTGGTTTTCTTATCACAAACAATGACAAGTGTTGAAAGTATAAAGAATTTGTGAAATTAGAGATAAATTAATCAAGATACATTTTCTTTCTGTGAAATACCAGGAATGTTAGAGAAACTGCCTTGCTTTGTTAAAGTGCCAGTATTGTTTTCTGCAGAAATACAGGGCAAAAATATTGATTGAAATTCATTTTAGAGCATTGAATACTGAATGTGCTACTTCAAGTTTCAGCACAGATTTAGAACTAGAAACAACAGAGAGGCCAGTACAGAAAAGATACATCTCATTTGTCTGTATCTCGAGTGGTGTAGATCAGGAGTCGTTTCTACAACATTCATGAAGTTCTTGTGTTTTAAAAGGCACCATAAATTAGATCAGGACTTGCTCTATTGTATATAATATAAGAGCGAAGAGCTTAAATGAAAGAACCACAGCTGCCTTAGAGCGAATAAAAAATAGTAATGTGATCATTGCATTTATTTTATTAATGTATGTATATTTTATACTATTTTAATAAAAGTATCCAAATAGTTCTAGAAAAAGAAAAAAAAAGAGCCAATAGCCAATACTGCAAACATTTAGCATGAACAAGTTATTTTTGCAAGAAGATTCATGACAGACTGTATAATTTCTTTTAGTATTTCACCTGTGACACTATAAATAATACATGTTTATTTAAGTAGAGCTATTATAGACTACTATTTATCTTGTACATAATTTATAGACAGTAGTCTCCTAACATGCGTAGATAATGTTCTCTCCAAAAAAAAAGTTCAGAATAAAATAATTTTAAAGACATGAAGCAGTTACTTAAACTGAATTGAATCAAAATCTGCATTTTGAAGGCAGAGATTGATAACTGCTTTTTTAAAGCACAGTATTAACTTCCCTTTTCCAGCCTGTGAACCATTTAGTGTTTTAATATACTGTTTTAAAAAATTGGTGTGAAACATTAGATAACAACAGAAAATATAAGTACTTGAGCAGTCTGATTACTGCTGAAACTTCAGAGATCCTGCTTGTATTTCAGATGCTGTTCAGGTCTCTAGTTAGAAATACATTTGTAGAATTTGTGTACATTTTTATGTAGGTTGAATGGAAACCTGACCCAAATTACACTGAACTTGTAAGATCATCTTTGCGTCTGTGACTAAACTCCAACAGGAAATTGTTTGGGAATTATGTGTTCATGTTTCCTTGGGGAAGAACCCTGTCAAGAATATCTTAGCCACTGTGCAGCCTGTAATAGCTGTATTTATTGACATCTAGAAGGACAGTGATTTCCTCCTGAGACAGCAGAAAAGCCTTCATATTGTAAATCTGTTCTAACTTTCTCATTTCATGTGTGAACACATTCCTCCATGTCTCATCTTTTCCAGGACAGTTTAGAAAATTACTTATATCAGTAATAAAATTCCCCATTCCCTATGCATATGTTTTTATAGATGGTTGTCTACTCCAGGGTCTGGGGTTTTTCTATTACTGACTGATGTTTATTTTACTTTTTTCTGGTTTTAGAAACATACTAGAGGTTGCATTGGGCAAAGTGTGTTGTGCACATGGCATCAGATAGAAACAGTAACATTTTTAAGTTCCTTCAGTATATATTCTCTCTCCCACAGTTACACTGCTTTTTTAAACTCCCAAGTGCTGCATATTTTTATCTATGTTGGCTCAAGTCGGGATAAAGGTATACAGAAGCTTTCTTTTTAATGCAGCAGCTCTGTTTTGCCAGGTTAAGCAACAGAATAGCATTGAAATCTTTTTAGTGAGCATGAGCTGTATCTTACTTATTAAGGGACCGATCCAAAGTATTCTTGAGTTAAAGTTTCCCGTTGACTTTGTAAGTTTTGGCTCAGGCTCCAATGGCTGTGCTATATACTTTTCTAAGGAGGATTAAAATGTACTCTTTCATTAGTTAAGTGCAAAGTGAATTTCAAATGAGTCAGAATATATTTAAAGTATAACTGTCAAATCATTGGTATTGATTTAGACACTGTTAAACAGGGGCAGTGCTAACACACAAGGGTTTATCCTTTGTTACAACTTGCTCATAACCCCCATTGATGATAATGGGAATTACAGGCATGTCCTGAAGGGAATGTGCCCTTTGTAAATTCCCTATAAGCCTTAGATTAAGGAGCCACAGTTCTGTGAGAGTTCAAATACTTTTTGTGTGTAGATGAAACTTTGTGAGCTCTCCTGTGTCTTTTCTTAGTAGTTCTTGGAAGGTAGATATTTCAGAAAGAAATATATCCCAGAGCTGTTGTCTTGTCTTTCCTTATCTGACAGGGAAGATGCCAAGAAACTGTGCTGGGAAATAGGCACACTTTTTGTCCAAAGGGTGCAGCAAGAAAAGTTAATAGTTTGTACAGGGCCCTGACTGGTGTTACAAATTTCTAGCGTAACAAAGAAAGGTTTGTGCAAAACTGGTAGGAAAATCAAACATGTAATTTTTTTTTTTTCATACTAATATTGTATAAGTCAGAAACAAAAAGGATAATCAGATGATATTATGCTAATTCTGTAGTTATTCATATTTTCACTGGAGTTAGTGAGGATGCACACTTAAGTCTTTCTGAAGTAACCCACTGCCTTTGCCTGGTGTGGTGTTTTGTGAGCCATTTCATTTTCATTCCTCAGGTACTATGTTTGCTATCCAGATCAGATGCTTATATGTTTATTATATTTAAAGGCATTTTCAGTTCACATAGCACTGTAAAAAGCAGTGTGACATGGCATGAAGTTTGCCATCCAGATGCCCCTTTGCTTTCTTCCAGAGCATTACTGCTCTAATGGGACTTGAAGGGCACACCCGTCGTGGGGAATATGTGGCATAGGAACCTGTTGGTCACTCCACTTTTTCCTACGCTTCTTGCTTCTGAAATTCTTCTCATGCTAATTTTTATATAATTTTTTCTCATTTCCATTCTTCTCTACTTGTAGGTTTGGTGCTTGATTCAGTGTTTGCTTCTGTCTTAACCCTACTACTTATCCTAAACTTAGCAAGTTTCTACGTCCACCTTTTGCCTATATCTGGTAACACCAGAAATTTTTAGGCACCTCATTCTGGTTTCAAAACTCTCTGACTATTAAAAAAACAGCAAAAAAATCCCCACCAAAAAAACCCCAACCAAACAACAACAATAAGCAAACAAAAATAAACAAACAATGAAAGAAAAACAAACAAACAAAACCCCCAAACCAGAAAACACCAAAAACCCTTGCAGGGGGGACATACAGGACTGGAAAGTTGTTGATTCTTTCTTTTTGGCACTGATGCCTTAGAAGCACACCCATAGCCCTTACTTTGCCAGGAGAAGAAGCTATTGATTTTGTTCTTGTTCTGCTAATCTTGGGAGAAGAAAGTGCTGAATTAAGAAACGCTGTCTCTTGGGTCACTGCTATAATGAGTAGGTTGTATCAAATAGCACTCTAACCTCTTTTTGTACTTTTGAAATGAACTTTCTGTCAGAGCCCTCTTGGCACTAACCAGCTTCACTGTTCCTACCCTGCCAGCACCACCCACTCACCAGCTCAGGATGCATTCTGCCCCAGCCAGGGCCCTTGTTCCCACCCCAGTGCTGCAATGGACCTGCCTGCCCCTCATCCTGTCGCCAGGCACTTTCATTTTTCACACCAGTTATGGACGTGGCTTGATGCTCTGCCCTGGCCAATGCTCTCTGGCCCTGAGCCAACACCTGAGTGTCTTGGCCACGTGTCGCAGCTGTGACTGTGCTGTTGGATGAATTGGGTGACCTGCCTTGGGGATGCAGCTCTGTTCCTGCTGTCTCCCCATGCTTTCCCTCCTCTTGCATTCTCTGGCAGATTTTCTGCTGAAAAATTGAATCTCGGTCTGTATGATGAACATGCCCCTCAGGCCCCAGATTAGGCATTGAAGCCCATCTTGATTTCCAGCACACCCAGGTGGCTCTAAGATTTCTCCTTACCTCCTCCTTGCTTTGCACAGGAGGGTGGCTTCTGAATTTTCTAGTACATACTTAGTACTCAGCTTTTTGAATCTGACTTGGAAGCTAAGCAATAGAAGCTGTGTACCTTGTGAATCTAGAGATTTGTTCCAGGTCCTATTTGAACAGTTTTGTCTTGAAGAAAGCAGAACCAGTAGATGAGCTAGTCCAATGCAGTGTGTCCTGTAATGGTGTTACTTCTCAGGCTTGGTTTTCCCTGAATCTCTCCAATCTCTCACCCTCTACAAGTAAAGACACTACCAAGAGCTACTCCTGAAAGCTTTCAGACTACTGAAAAAAAAAAAACTTATAGATGTATTTATTAAAACAAAAACCTTTTCAAATTCTTATCTCTCATAGGCATGATTCCAATAATGAGCATCCCACCAGACCAGATGCAAACAGCAACAAGAACAAAAAACAAAACAGTGCAGAAAAAACCAAACCCCCCCCCCAAAAAAAACAACAAAAAAAAAACCAAACAGAAAAACACAAGCAAAAACCCCCCGTATTTGGAGAATCATTTACTATGTCAAAAATATACAAAAACACCTGCTCGCTTTTAAACTCTATGAAAAGGATTAATAGTACATAATTAAACACATCCATTAAAAAAAATACAAGCAAACCAAAAAAAAGTGAATGAAACAAAAATTATGAGAGTTGACCATCCAGTATCAGTATACTGGAAGAGAGATAAAATGTGTCTATGAGGATGCAGTTTTCACCATTTTGTAAGCATACCACCTGCATTTATTTAAACCCACTATTTTTTCATAAATTCAGTCCTTCTCTACAGAATGTTTACTTTTTCTTTTTTTCCCCTTTTTTTAGTTTGTAAAGCAGAATCCAAAACCTGTAAATATTTCCCCATCTGTTAGTGAACCTTTCTCAGATGAGTTTTTAACTTAAAATATAGTTTCAAGGGACTTGTTACCATTTGTCTGACTTGTTATGACATTTTAGTGATTAAGAGTTTTTGTTTTGGAGACAAATGAAAATCAACCAAGCAGAATCACTTTGCATATTCTGAGTCACTCTGCCCTTTGCTGTGTGAGGACAAACTAGTTTTACTGTTCTGTGCAGTCTCAGTACAATAAAGTCTACTGTTAGAACAGTCTTTTGAATTTAGTTGATGCCAAGTGGTGAAATGACTCAAATACCGATAAGCTTATGCAGAAATGTTGGCAGGCCAGCTCCAAATGACCAGCATTGTTCTGCAAGAAGTGTTCCCATGAAGCTAGTGAACTTGCCAGTGCCACACTGGATGCATTTTTACTGAAGTAAGTGTGTATACAAGGAATTCTTTTTCCCCTCTTTCCCACTTACATGTAATTGAAGCAGCTATGGACTTCTTACAATGTGGAAGATTCTTTAGCGTTCTACATACTGCGTCATCTAATTCATCATGGAATTTGTTTGGCAATTCCTCCCACATGACATCTTGCTTGACCTAAAAGAAAAAAGAAGCATGCTGCCAACATAATTATCCTTTATTTCCTGGTGCAATAATTTTAAAAAGAGAGTTGACACATTCTGTAGGCTTTCTGAAGGGAAAATAATTATATCACACACTCAAAATTAAATCCTCTTTTGAGCTTCTTATTAATTAACATCTCTATTTTGTAAGGAAATATACTCTAGTAGAGCAAGTGGAACTAGTATTGAGTAATATCCTTGCAAAAAAAGTTATAAATTATATTTTCTGTGAGTTTTGAGTTATTAAAGAGGATTAGGTTTGTCCTTTTTTTCTTTACTGCATGGATTTTCGTGAACATGATAAGGATTTACATTCATGTCTTTTGGAAATACACTCCTATGTTCACCATTCAGTCACTCATAAAAATGAGGTTTATTTCCCTGAATACTCCCTGATTAGTGGACTTAAAGCCAGAAATTATTTTAGTACTGATGAGAAAATGTGAAATGCTCAGATAATGATTACTTGTGTAGATTTTGATATTTTCAAAGAAAAATTGTGACTTAAGAAAATCAAATAAGATATTCAAAACATTATCAAAAGCCATAGAGTATTAGAAAATAAGCCACTCACAATTCTGCTTCTATATCAGCAAAAAATAAACCAAATATATGAGAATTCAAAAAGTAACATATAGTAAGTAAAAAGGAAGCTACTAATATAAAAGTAAAATTCATAAGGCTTTTTTATTTATTAGTATAACCTATAGGTTAAAAATTGTAATTTTTAGTAAACCTATGAACATCTAACACTTGTTCAAAGTGTCCAGGGTCTGTAGAAAACCAGTGAGAAAATTAAATTACTCATTTCCTACAGGACCTCTGAAAACTGATGTGTAGCTTCCTCAGTCAGGCTCACAAAACCCTTTGATCCCAAAATTGGTTTGAGGGAGACTAGTCCTAATGGAGATTAGTTAAACACAAGTTATGTTCATGATAGGAAAAAGATAGAAGAATTTGCCATGTTGGTTTTTAGTCATAATAAAGTTAATTAAGTCCACCTGCAAATAACTTATTTGATATGATTATAAATTAATGTTTCTTCAATTCACCACTTTTTCAATAAAAACCCAATCAAAACAATATATCAAAGGTGAAAGTAGAGACCTTTTCTCCCACACTACCAAGATTTTAATCTTTTGGTTCCTTATTTTCTTTCTCCAAAATTTCCATAGGGAGCTATTTGTCCTGTTTTTTTGATCCCTTGATTTCATAAAAACTGTATTAGATAAGGACCAAGGCTTTTACCGAGAGTGTTGCCAGTAGTCTGCCTGTCATACAAACCTGAAGTGATTAGATAAATTCATCCTGTGGAAAGGACCAAGCAGGAAAACACAGACTTAACAAGCAAGTGGCAGAGAACTCACAAGCTGGATCTCCAAGTGTCCGACTCTTCCATGCAGTTTGTCCCAACAGTGAAAACAATGCAAGTAAAATTTCAGAACTTTTTTTTCAAAAGGATGATAGAAATCCAAAACCTTCTTTCCTCTTGTCAAGTTACTGAAGTCCCTGAAAGTTATTCTCTCCTCAGAAACCAACTGTTATGCTGTATCCAGTAGCTAAAACTAAAAAAACAGGAAAAAAATGCTTGTTCAGAACAGTGCTTAGGGGTTTGCTTATAGGTGTCATTGTGTCTCACATCCCTGCTGTGAAAATCAGCTTGCATTTGAATGTGTATCTTGACCCATAAATGTCACCCTGGTCCACTGAGCATCTTGACTTCAACATTTCCTGTTGTAAAATGGACAATGGGATAACACTTTTTTTTCTGAAGGAGGGACCTGTGACAATGTGTGCATGTGTGCAGTCAGGAGAAACTGCAGCACTCGGGATTTAAAAGCATGTCATCAGCCACTGAGCGGGAGATCACAGGAGGACGAAGTTGCTGGACAGTTTTTGAAAAACACAAGGATTATCATTTCTGTTTCCAAGCCACTTCTCCTTTTCACAGCCCTGAATCCTTCTTGGCTTCTCTCCATCAATGGCTCCACGATGTGCCCCATACTAGAGCAAGTCCAGCTGTGTGCTACAGCAACTACCTTCGAACAATAAAGTAAGAAAATGCTGCCATTCCTGCACACACATTGTTTGTGTTGCTGGCCTTTTCTTAATTACATGCATTTTCTAGCATAAAACATCTTAACATTATGCTCAGAAATGGAGAACACACTGAGAGGTTTGTGTAGAATAAAAGTATTTCCAGTTTTACAATGTCTTGATGATTGCATAACAGTTTACATTTTTTTAAAGAAGAAAATGTTTTGATTTTTTTCAAGAAAAAGCATGGTTTTACTCCAGAGGATTTTTACAAGTAAGTTACATTTTTTATGCATTCCTTCACAACCAGAAGGAAGACCTTGATTAGATTGCAGCTTCAGTGCTTCGGTTTAAAGACCAAGTGCATAATTATATTATTGTAGGAGACAGAACTTCTGGCATACCTACTTGAAATTTAGGACTTCAGATATTTTTTAATGTTAAATCTTTATAGTAATATTTGTACACATTCCTGAACACATGGGAACAGTACAGTGGTTCTGAAAATGTCCATGAGTAACTACATTTTTCTCTGATTTTAATTAAAGTATACAAAGAATTATACTGTCTTTTCAAAATAATATAGAATTATTTAACAATCATTTAACTATATCCATTGCTTAAATACCAGTTTTCACCCTAAATTAAAGAAATATAGATTACATTTTTTCATCACAGCAAATGATCATGAAGATCAAAACATAAGGGTTTTTTCCTTCAAAACATAGCACATATGGTTTGATTTTAAAAGTACCAAAAGGTGTCTCCATTTTTTGCATACATCTGCTTATGTAGAGATAGCAACCTGAATATTTTCATACCTTTTCTTGCACTAGAAACTTGTTCTGTATTATTTTGAGTGACCTTTTCTCCATGATGAGTATTATAAATGAAAGAGGATTTGAATATGCACACAGGAAAAAAACCTTTATTTGAATATGCATCATAAGTAAAATATCTGGTGTTTTCCCAAATGTCTTTATTGGGACAGAAAGACTAGAACTTGATAGGAAACCTCATATAAATGTTATCTCTTATCAGAATCTAAAATGTGATGATTAACACCAATACCTTATGCACTGGGACATTTTCACAGATATTCTCTAAAGCATTATTGAAGTGTTTGATAGATCTCATTACAGTACTTTGATGTTTCCATTCTTCATATTCAGAAGTAAAAAACCCAGGTTAGGATACAGTTTCTCAGATGGAGATAGAAGAAGATATTAGGGGTATATTGTTAATAACAGGTTAGAAGAATCCACATTTGGTGAGGGAAACAGAAAGATATGATTATTAAATGTATGCAAAGTTTTGAACTACTAATTGTTTTTTCATAACATGTATGCTTATATTTGGCTATATCCATACTCATTTAAAGAATATTGCTCATTCAGATTCAGAGGCATTAATCAGAAAAAGAAAGAAAAAATACCTATAAAGAGAAAGGAAATAATTTACCAAGAATCACCAATAAGTTACTGGATCTTGTGAGTCATGTGTTGTATAAAAACCAGCCTTTTGTGGCTTGAGAGTTATAGGAATAGGTGATAAAATATGCAGCATGGCATAGTGTCTTTTTATCGTTAGCTGTTTTGCATCTGAGCTTAATCAAAGAAGCAACAGAGGACTGCAGACCTTTTAACTGTAACAAAATTTGCTGGTTTTAAATCCTTTCAAAATAAATTATATCACCTGCTCATTCTTTTTAATTCTGCTTATTCCCTAAAAGCTATACACTACTACAGACACATTTCTTTCCTTTGATTTATTTAATTTTTAGTTTTGCCTACTGAATAAACATCCTAAATGTAATCATTGCAACACAGAATCTGAAAAACAGATGCCAAATTATTGAAAAAAATACTTGGGTTTGTCACAACTATTTCCAAAAATAAAACTAAAGCTCTTTTTTAGTACTGAACATGAATGTCTCCAGAACTTGCACAATTTCTAGTAAGTTTTAAAGTGCCTACAGTGGTAAAAGAAAAAAAAAAGTTATAACTTTTGTTGCAGGTAATTCTTGTATAAACAATGGATTCTAGACTATTGAGTCTTTAAAAAGACAATGTGTTTCCTAAATGCTACTGTTAATATATTTTTTAAATGTTGCACTTTTTTGTTTTTCCATTTTGATATGATATGATGATTAGGTTCCTTAAATATATTATTACAGGTGATAACTTGTAAGCAAAATGTTGTCTATCAGAATAAAAACCTGATCTATTATAGTTCTGGAATAATAAATAGAAATAGTCTACTTTTAAAAATACATCTACATGCACATTTTATGTGCAATTTAACATATTTAGTACTCCACACTCAATTCATTCTCTTGAAAGTTTTCCTTCAAAACAACTTCATTGTTTTAAGTGACTAAATTAAAGCTTTTTAGTGTTTCCTGCAATCTCCCAAAACAGAAATAAAATCAGTTTTAATTTATTTTATTTGCATACACTGTGGATATAATTATTGCTGCAGAGTCTTTTTAATTGTTTTCAACTAGGTGCTTGTCTTTAAGTTGAAATAGACTTCTAATTCTACACTGTTGATATTCCCTTGTTAATTTTGACAAAGCATCATAAATCCAGGTATTTAGGCTTATTGAATTTTGAAATGAGGTGATTAGTTGGAACATGGATGAATGAACTGATGCAAAGCAAAATGAATTTTATGATTTACTGTCGTTTACAAGTTCCTTTGGAACTGTTATGCACAAATTGTAAAATGTATTAAGAGGTAAGATATCTCAGTTACAATCAACAATGTAAAATTTTCTCAAATAGAAGTATTCAGGCAACCGCCCAAAAAGAGTAATTGTTGAATAAGTGTTTGTTATACGCAGTTAGTTTTCATTGTAGATTGTGCTTTTCCACTCCAACATTTCAGGAAGCAGAAAGGTACCTAAATAGACTTCCAGCACCAGTCAGTAATGTTAAACTTCCAAAGCCATTCTCATTATAATATATTTTAAAATATTAATGTATATTAGAAGAGGCATATTTAGGATTAAATATCACATTTATTATTTTTTGCTTAAGTTTTATAATTGTTATTAGATAAAGGTAACAGCAAACTACAATTATGTACTTCCTTAGTCTCTGGTCATCCATGTTTCTATTATTGTGGGGTTTTGGGGGTGTTTTAGTCGGTTTTAAATGAAAATAATAGAGATTCAATAATTTTGCTGACATGTAAATATGAAGTAAACTGTGGATGCATTGTGTTCTTCTTTCCCATTAAGTACAGATTTGAGTTAGTAGAAAAGAAAGAAATAACCTAGATGTACATTCAGAATCTAAAGTTCAAAAGCCACAGACCTTGAACTCTACAGCTTTGTAATATTAATTTTAGGCACAGTCTGAACATAAAGGACTTAAAACATAAGAGCCCCAAGAACAGTTTTTCTTTTGAATTAAAATTTGAAAACCAAAACTTTCCCTGAAACTTGAATGAACTGCTGCAGGACTCTAGAAAGGCAAATTATGAGAACCCTGTGTAATGGTTCTCCTGTGCTGGTACAGGAAAACTTACAATCAGGTTCTGTCTATTCTTCTAAGACCTGGGTTCCTCTCTGCTCTAAAGTGGAAAGTGCAAGAGCTTCGTGCTTTCTTACTTCTCTGAACCCTGCACCAACATCAATATTTGGGAAAATCATTCCAAATTTGTAGCTTCCTTTTTTTCCTGCAAGCAAATAACTCTAGATGAAATTTTATGGAGTAGATCTGCTTCTAATCTAGATAAATATTAAACATCTCAGAATCTTGATGTGCAACCTTTGCTAATGAATTTCTCCAGACATTTTACAGCCATTTGTAATAAGTCTTCTATTTTATATTTTAAGACTTTTGTTGAATAGAACTCCCACATAACCATTTTTCATAGGTTAATTTTAAGAGATTTTACACTAAATTTTATGCTTATGAAAAGATGTTAAGATTTTCATGCAAAAGTAAAAGTAAAATCTTGTTATTTAATATCCTAGTTTTGAGGCCTTATGGAAAAAATATATTCTTTTGCCATGTATAATGTTTCTAATTCTACATTTGCTCTCTTGCTTTTTTTTTAGCTTGGTGTAATATTGTCTTGATACATCAGTCATAAAACACAAAATTCTGCATGGATGCAGAGCTATCTCTGATTGTAGCATGTTCAAAGTTTAACATTGTTTTCTGGTATGAAAGATAATTCCAAGGTGTTCTTCCTACTCACAAATCATATCTGCTTTCAGTTCTTTTCTCTGCTACTGAAAACAGAGAGAAGCCAAACCTTACAGCAAAAAATTTTTCTTCTGAATTTTCCATCTCTTATCCTTGAATAATAAAATCATAGAATCATTAAAGTTGTAAAACATCATCAAGTCCAACCTTTGGCTTTATACCACTATGCCCACTTAATATTGTGAAGTGCCATATCCACTGGTTTTCCGAACATTTCCAGGGATGGAACTGGAAATGGCTGTGGTTCCACTACTTCCCTCAGCATCCTGTTTCAATGCTTAACCCTTCTTTCAGCAAACAAATTATTCCTAATATTTGACCTAAACCACCCCTGGCCATTTCCTCTTGTCCTGTCTCTAGTTTCTTGGAGAAAAGACCACCCCCTGCCTAGCCACATCCATCTTTCAGGTAGTTGTAGAGTTTAACAGAAACAAATTCCTTACCTCTGTCTAGGATGGGACCAGTGATATAGCCTCAGGTCTGTGACTTGCATATGCTCATTAATTAATACTACTGTAAATACTATTAGCTTGAAATCTCTGCCACCCTTACTCTCATCCTGGTAATTTATGGAGACATTGCAGATTATGGCAGGGCTGTTTCTGTTTGCCAATTAGAGAGGAATCATGACAGACTAGTACAAATAAAGTATGTGGTATATTGCAGAGAGTTTTATTGGATGTACTGTTAGCACTCAATTTTGTCCTGCTTTTTTGTGCACCATGTGATGAACTTCACTGAACCTGCAGCCTACTGCATATATTTATATGGATTGTGGTTGAAGAAACCATATGTTTTTATGCACCTTTACAGCAAATAGTGTTCTGTTGGAAATGTCTGTTCACATACTTTGCATTCTTCCATTTCTGGTGTTATGTCTTCACAGTTTTATGTTTAATTAAAATTCATGACAGGAGACTTACTTTGTCAGTATAAGAAAGGTGATGGTGTCTCTGCCTGATTAAATGATCAAATATATTTCCCACAGAGAACAAAGATTCATTTATGGGTGTGAAAGCAATTATTCATAATCTTGAAACTTTGTTTTCAATTTTATTTTTCCTCATGTCAGGGTTGATGTGTTTTCAGTCAAATGTTACTTCAAGATCTGATTTCAAGCTTCCATTCTCAATTTCACTTCGTCACATTTACCTACACTAATGGGTAGCTGATATGAGTCAATACAATAACAGAAACGTTTAATCCCACTAGTGGTTTAATTTTATAGCTATTTACCATGAGGCTTATCTCACATTTACACGACTTTACTACAGGTGGTCTGATGCTTGTTCAGTTAGTTCAATTGAAAACTTTAGTGCTTATAACAATACACGTTTACAGCAAAGTACAGGATATTGAGCCCCTCTGCTGTGGGATGAAAATTATATGCAAACATTGCAGTTACTGAGTAATTATCCAGTGGTCAGTTGGGTACAAAGTTCCTTAAAAGCTGGACTCTTTGCTTTATTCAAATTTAGATTCTTAGTAACCTATGTGTGAAGAAAACATGCTCTGAGTTCCAAGGTTGTTTTTTAAACACCTTGACAGAAAACCTTTTTGGGGGGAAGGGAGGGGAGGGGTCTTCTCAACCTTTGTTTCAAAGGTGAAAACTGTATCATTATATTTAACTGTCTACCTGCAGTTCATTAGTGGAGGCATCATTAAGTAGTACCGGAACATTTGTAGTGGCTAATCTTTCAAGCATTTAGCATTCACGATGACCTCGTTAAAAGTAACAAAGGTCAGGCTTCAGTTCAGCAGAGTCACCCATTCACCAGGGCGACTGGCAAAGCAAAGTAATCTCTGTGTGTCACTTTTCATTAATCATGCTACTTTCCTCTTCACGAAATTCCAGCAGATAATTGTTACTAAATGCGATTTGCAACACCCTGTGCTGTGGTTGAAGGACCAGAAATAGGCAAACAGATAAAAACATTGTTTAGCTTGCAGGCAGCAAGTGTTTGCTATTCAAAGGTATCAATGCATAAACATTGATTTAGCCATGAGCTGACACTTATAAAACATTTGCTGTTTCCAGAAAGCCCCGCGGTCAGGCTAAGTAATATCCAAGGGCAAGTCCTTTTACCTGTATAGCAAGGTTAGCTTCTATATAATTTATCTCATCAGTTTTAATAATGTTAAGCAGCTTCAGCACTGCCATAGGTCACAACAAAGTACACTAGATTAAACATTTGCAGATGTGGTAGGAAATGCGTTCCCATGTAAGTTTGCTTATGACTAAATTGAATAAATACTGGTAGTTAACAGTTTTATACTTTTAGTTAATTGTTATTTAGTATTTTAATTGATACATTTTCCATGTCTCAGAAATTATTTCATGTGTCTTCTCTATGCTCTGAAATTCCTAGGATAAATTTATCTTCATTCCCGTCTGAACTTTGTAAACTTCAGTGAAAACTGAGCAGTTTTAGAAACACAGCAATGGAATTCCAGAGAAAGAGATTCTTAAATGTTTGTTTCATGGCCCCATTTTGTATAACACCTGGACAGATTCTGTTCTGTCACAAAAGTTAAGCTGATAGAGTTGCTGTGGTGTTCCTTAGCATAAGGCAGAGTTTGATTGCTACTAAGGGAATATGATTGCATTTCTGTATTTGTGCCAAATTTTAGTCTTACTGACCTGCAAGTTAAGAGAGCAAGAACAGTGAAGTAAACTATAGTTTTAGTGTGAATGTTTCATATCCATCACCTACAACACAGAACAACTGGTAATGGAAGTGTTTTATTTGCCAGTTTTTCAAATAGGTTCAACTTGCAACTTACAGAAAATAAATTAATGCAAAGTCAAACAAAATTCAGGACTCAACCTACTCATGTCACGTCTCAAATAGGTAGCAAATAAGAATTTAGAGCAGTACAATTTCTTCAAAATGTGGTTTTCAAAGGTGACTGGCAATGCCTTTATTTCTTTTGAAATACCACAGGAGAATACCATTACTAGTTGCAGGCATCTTATGTTTAGATATAAGTTGTTGGGTTTAGTCAATTCATGATTATTCAGGGTAATGGTACAGAACAATTCAGACAAAGCAAAACTGTTGACAATGCAAAAATGTACAAACTAAATTCAAAGAACTTATAATGTGAGAATGGAAAAAATATTTAACATTGCTGAAGAATCAGTGTGATAAATTATTATGAAGAGTCTTCCTTTAAATGATAATTGGGTCTGTATGTATAGAGTGATCATTTGCCTTGAAAATGGTGAATGATGGTACCAGATCATACACAGATCAGGTGCATACCACTTCTGATTTGAGCCTAATTTAATCTGAACAATCAGAATTGGCAGTAGAATTAAACATATCTGAAGTAATAGAGCTATGACACAAAAATACTGGTTGTTAGTAATTCAAAGATGAAATAAGTTTCTTGAATTTCATAGAAAGCAGTTTTCTCAATATGGCATTTCTAAGAATGTTTACAATATATTCACTTGAGGAGATGTTGTTTGTGTTCTCCTAAGTGCCTCATTTTCTGAAAAATCTATCCTTTTTCTAGTATTGGGCCATGAAAAAATTTACATCTTTTTAGTTGCAGATGTGCCTTTTTTGCATTTAGTAACCCTCACCTACAAGCTAATTTTGTTTTTTTGTTATAAAATACATTGGATAATTAATTTCTATTCATGCCTATGAACTTCTATCACATTCTTACTCAGCCATCCCTTTTCCAGCCTGAGAAGTCCTGGTTTACTAAGTAATTTCTTGCATGGAAGCATTCATTCTTGAATAGGGTCCAAATGGGATACTGTTGCAGTATTTAATTCCAACTTAAGTGCCATCTGCTAGTAGAATATTCTCTGCCAACATTTCTCTCCACCACTTAATAAGAAAGGTAGTACTGTCTAAAAACCAAGAATGAGGTACTTTCTAGTATATGTCTCTTGGCTTCTTTAGCAACTGCTAAATTCAGTTTTACTCAAAGGGTCTGCTCTTTGCTTTTATTTGGAGGAATGGGGTGTTAAAGGTTTATATTTTGCAGCATAGAACATTATCTCTGCGGTGCGTGAACTGTTTTTAGCATTCAACCTATGGTCAAGCAGCATGAGCAACATTCAATAGAATGTCGTGTTTCTAGGAGGAATTAAATCAACAAAAATCTTACATAGTGTAAAAGAGAGAGACAAGAAGAGTTCAGAGAGTATGGTTTTTTTTTTTTTTTTTTGCTTTTTATATATTTCATAATGAAAATATCTGGCAATTCTCGCCTGCTAATTCTTCAGAAGTTGTCGAAGTTAAAAAGAAATCCAGCAGGCACCAAGGCAATATCTGACTGAATAGTTATGCCATTCATTTATTGCTTTTGGCTTTATGGTATGTGGAAGAATGAAGGTTGGAGGTGAACTAGAAAGGGTTTTCTTTCATAATGGTTTCCATCATAGATTTCCTAAGGTTAATTTAAGGTATCTTAATATAAACTGAAGCATTTGTATAACTGCCTACATCAGCCCAGTCCACTGTGCTATTTGCAGTTTATAAATATCTGTACACATGCATACAGTTCTGCAGATCCGAACTTTTTCCCAGACAAAAACACAAATTACAAAAGTATAGTACCTTTAACTAGTATTATATAGCAGATTGAGTCTATATTACATGGAACATCTTGCCATGGATTGCTTTAGATACTCAAATTTTGTTGGCTCAAAAAATCTCCTCTAACTTGCATCTTGCATCTTATAGGATAGTGTTCCAATGTTCTCACCCACAACTCTTCCACTCTTGGAAGCAGGATTCATGATCAGCCTTTCTTAGAAGACTTTTACAAGAGATGTAATACAGTAATGAATGATGTGAATTCATTTTTGCAGTGCTGATTTTTCTCCTCCATAGGTACAGCAGTCACTATCGAAATTGCATTTCATGCTTCCCCTTCTTGAACAAGCAGAGAATGCTACTTGTTAGTAAGTAATCTTGCATACTGACATCCCTGTTATAGGATGAAATTTGAGGATATATAATAGGTTACCTTTGGAGACAAACTTTTAAAGCTTCTGATGGTACAGATGAAATTTTAGGTCAGAATGCAAAAAAGGGTAGTATGTGAGAACATTGCCAAGCCTGTGGAACTCAACTGATGCTTTAGGGAAAGTTTTATCTGGATTGTTTGCTGACCACAGAAGCAATTTTTATCTGAGAGGAGTTACAAAGAAATATTTTTTAAATGGAAGTAGTGCTAGGATTTTGGGAAGGTGTAAAATGGACATGTGAATAGATTATATATAACAAGACCTGTAGGGTGCCAAGTGTCAAATATGTGCTCAGCCAGAAAATGCATGGCATAGATTTAGTGCTTAATAAAAGGGTTGGGATGCATGAAACAAGTTTTCATGCCATTGTTATCATTGATAACAATGTTATCATTGCCATTTTCAGAATGGCAATGATATTGCATCCAGGTGGGTATTTAAATTAGATTGGGATAATTGAAAATTTTATTGTTTCTTCAGAATTTATTAAATAGTTTTATAAAGTTGCTCATATTTGGAGAACCATGTGTTTCAGTAGGAACTACGTTTGTGCAGTATTTTACTGTATTTTTGTTGTCCATCTAAATCTTTTTCAGAAAACCACAGCAAAAGAGAAAAATAATTTAAAAAGAGACAGTTTGGTATTTTCTCAGGCTGAAAGAAAGTGGCTGCATGTACCTAGTGCTATACTAGTGTCAGAGATGCCATTCAGAAACTTCTGTAATGCACAACTGAAATCCTAGCTTTGAATTTACTGATTGTACTGCTGTGACTATATCTAGACTGATGGCCATGAAAAAGAAAGATAGGCCATAAATAAAAAAACATAATCTTGTTTACTGGACATCTACTAATTAGTAAATGCAGGGAAAAATCATAAAATTAATTATTTATAATTATATTAAAATTAAGACTTATTAGTAACTAGATCAAACTAAAACTCATTTTTTGACACTTAAGACTCCTTGGCACTCTTCAAAAAAAAAAAAAAACAAGATAAAAATATATGCTGTGAATCGTCAAGGACCTGCAAAATGAATCCTTGAACTACAGCCTTTTCTGGTTATGTTAAAAGAACTGCAGAAGACCATGCAATTTCTCTCAAGACTTCTGGTTTTGAACACATTTTGGGTAGAAAATCAGTTTACTTTACTCCAAATAGGAAATTTTATGGGTATGGTCCACAGAAGGAAATGATGACCACAGTGTTGATGGAAATGGTAGATGGAAAAAGATATTTCAAGGTTAACATGTTCTTGTGGTTTTGATTCAGAAATTCAGAAGCATAAATGCCTTTTTTAATTGTTCAATATCACCTGTTCAAAATAAAAGTAGTATGCTCATTATCTAGAATTTCTAAAAAACACATAAACATTTTGTCTATTAAATTTTAATAACTACATTTGTTTTAAAGGGGAACTATATGGGAAACATTCTATTTCTATTCTCACTAGATGCTACAATCAAAGATTTTAATAAGTATTTGGAGAAGCATTACATTTTAGTATATTAAATAATTGCTACAGGAAAAGTGAAAAAAGACTCATGATTCTTTTTTCATCCACTTTTTTTCCCCTTCTATGCAACCAAAAGAACAGCTGGCATTTTCATGTCCAGAAAAATTCAGTTGAATAGTAAAAAAGATCCTCTATAAAACATCTCACTTTTTTTATTTACCAGGCGGAATGTTAAGCTTTTTAGAGTACAATGGCCTACCAGTGCTATATCAATGATTTTCTTTATTAGATCCCCAGGACTAGGGAAATACTGCAGCTCTTTCTTTATTCTAGTTTGATAACTCTTAGAATCATGAACTGTCAGTGGCAAGTTCTCTGTAAGTTATTGGCAGACAGTGAAGAACTTTGTGCCTTGGTTTGTCTCTAAAAATATGAGTTGTTTCACTGCAGTCATATAGGGTTTTGTTTCATGCTAAGGACATGTTGACTCAACTGAAAAAGTCAAGTTTCTGTGACGTGCAGAGATAAAGTAATATCAGAGAAAACAAAGTGAAGGTGTTAAAAATTATTATTCTGACGCAAGTACATACGAAATTACTTTTTGTTGTTAAAAACACATACAAAGAAGTTCGTTGAGGGAGAAATTACCTAGTCTATTGAAAAATAAAAAACAGATATAAATTGTTGTAACAATGGTATTTTAAAAATTAAGTGGTTTGCATATGCATTTGTAAACATGCATTAATAGTATTATATTAGAGAAATACCCGCTGAACCTGTACCTGGACCTAATATTTATTTAGAGTCTTCATTGATGTCCTTTGCAAGTGAGTTTGTAGTTTTGCTTCTTTTGTGAATTATAAGGTAATCAATAGCTTGTAAAAGTAAATAATGTCTCCAGTAAGTGCACTAGATAGCTATTATTTATCCCAGATCTCACTTGAGCTATGAAATTATAAAAGGTGTACTTCTGTAAAGACTACAATAATTACTTTAATTATACTGTAAATAAAACAGAAAGTGCATAACTACTTTTTCTATCAGATTTCTTTCAGGGCTATAATGATGTAAGGAACTTTTATTGTACTGTAGTGGCAAAGACTATTTTATTCATTTACAGCCTATACAAAAGACAACCATAGAAGTAAAAAACAACTGTATAAATATCATCATTATAGAATAAGTAGGTTTCCATCAGCAAATGATATAACATGATGTAAATTTTCTTTTCCCCCAAAACCAATTTTTTTTTCAGTGTTTCTTTCAGTTTTGGATTATTAACATATATCTTTCCTGAGTTTGGTGGATAAACAGCCTTGGCTTGTATAGCCATTTCTGATACTGTGACTTAGAGCTTTAATTTGATTTTGATCCCTCGACACACATCATGTGTTCAGGGATGCGTAAATTTAAATTTGGAGGTTGCCTGCTGACTTCTAAGTAAATAGGAATTTATGCAGGCACCAGCATTCTTATAATTATTCTTTTGGTTATCTTGCTGGATCACATCTAAGAAGCACAAGAATAATCTGAAGTAAGTATATGTGCAAATACATTACTGTAAAAAACTGTATGGCTTTTATCTCTGTAAACTATAGACTATAAAATTGTTTTCATTATTTCAGAGTTTGTGGTAACATCTTTGGCTAGGACATCAAGAGCTTATCAAAGTTTTCTTTGTAAAAGTGTCTAAAAGATCAAAAGACTCCGGAACATTCACCCTGTGTGTGGCATTGCTTTCAGATTCTCCCCTTAGGTAATGAAGATTTTATGTCAATAAAAGATCCTATCTCTGAAATCTGCAGGAGTTACAACTTCTTGTTTTCTGGTTCTTCCATAGTTTTTCACAGTTCTTTTAGTTCACTTTTGTTCATATCTCTGTTTTCTTCCATAGTAGAATCTGTTTTTCAGGAGTTTGTTTCCCATTGAAGCTGTGTGTGGCCCAAAAAGGATAGTGGCATTGGATCCTCCCTTCCCCTGGCATAATCCAATTCTCCCTGCCAACACTGCTTTCTTTTCTGCATCTAGTCTCTGAGGTTTAAAGAAGTATGCTCATCTTTTTCATGTTATCCTTGTCTCTTCTGTGCATCCTGGCTGTCTCTTTAAAGAAACATACCTGTTGCATGTTGTACATATGAGCTACTTAAGCAGAATAAAAAATCTTTACAACCAACTTCAGGAATCTTTCTGACACATCCTCTAATGTTCACACATTGCTTTTACTGCCTATTTCCAAAGATTCCAAGCTCATCTGCATAAATTTATTACTTGGAAATATAAACCATCTTAGGTAACTATCAAACTGCAGTAACAGTAAATTTCTTTACCATTTTCCCACTTCTAGTTACTTTTTGAACCACTTCTTTTTTTCTTTCCAGCAGAAATCCCCCTTTTTCCATCACAGCTCCTGCACACAGAGAAGCACAAACACCACGTACTATCGTAACTTATTCTACATTACTGTGGTGTTTCCTCTCCTAAAGGGATTTCTCAGCTTTCTTTTAGGTAGTTTTAGTTCACTTACACATCACAGACTTTGTTCAAAATTGCTTTAAGATATGCTTTCTGCCTAAAAATTGAAAATTCATTAGTGAAATTTCATTTTTTTAAAGAAGCTCAGGGGTCATAATGACTTTGGTATATAAATAGTCCACAAAACTGACATAAGTAGCTTCTGTCATCTTGTCTATGAGAATTAAAGACCTGCCACAGCTAATTATACCACATACCAATGATGTACATCTTCTTTAGTTTCCATTCTTCTTTACCTTGACAGAATTCTTTTAACAGAAACTTAATGTCTTATTATATTCTAGTTATATTCTTTTTTTTGAACATGCTACTAGAACATGTATTTTCAGGTAACTTAAAACTACTATATGTAGAACAAAGTCTTGTTTTATTTTATACAGATTTAGCACTTTGTGAGGGTGAGAAAGTCTAGCATTAATGTGAATCTCTTCAAAGTTCAACATTATCGTTGTCATCCTTTTCCACCTTAAAATGATTTTTTTTTTTTTAGAAAGCACTTAAAGAAAGTAATATGCTTTCTATGCCATAAGATCCTAGCAACATCCTCTCTCATACTTTAACTATACATATATTTCCCCTATATAAGGCGAAATTTTAGTGCACAACAGTTTTATCACAAGAGACATCAACAAACTTTTTCATTTTAGGACATGAACCAATTAGCCCTGTGCATCGATGGATTTGTACCCTGTCACAGAATATAAAATAGAAATACCATGATGTATACTGAAATCTTATCAGGCTCAAACAAGTATCCTAATTGTGCAAGTAGAAAGAACAGCTGTAACAAGGGGCATTGGTGCCTGCAGGCAAGTCTTTGATTCTGTACCTTTCCATCTTGTAACATTCTGTAGTGAATATCCTTGTAGTCTTTCTCAGTACAAGCTGAATAACCTCAAATAGTTACAAAAGGCAAGAAGAGTATCACCTTAGCTGCCATTGTACAAGAGATTCTCCTGTGGTGGATATCACTTAGCAATTAGGTGGGCAATACAAAAGTATCATTCTTGCAAAAGTGACTGAACATGCTTGAAGAAAAGAATTTATAACGGCTTCCAAAAGGTGTTTTGGTAAATAAATCTGATCATTGATAAATTTATTACATTTATTTGCAGATTAAATATTTTTAGAGACAGAATCCTTAATGAGGTGTGAGTAAGTGACCTCCTGTTTTCATGACAGCCAATACAGCCAGAACATGCAGTACAAAAACACCTCTGCTGAGTGAGCTTTGAATATAAGCAGCACTGCCCGATGTGTTCTGAACTCTTCGTAAGGGCAATATTATACTCATTGTGCTTCGATATCCTCATGGTATGCAGAGCAAGAAGAGAAACCTGACAGAACTCTGACTTCTTATTAATTTTTAGCCAATTTAACAAGTTGATTCACAAGCCCTGAAGTGTTGTGTCCATTTTAAAAATAATATATCCGATTTTTGACCATCAAATAACTCTCAAATCTGCATGATATCCAGTTTTATTCAGTGATGCCAACCAGATGCTGAATGACATAGTAAGTGTATCAGCTCAAGTGGGACCTGACATATGAGTTTGTACTACATTGACTAGTGATTAAAAACTTGTAGGTGTTTGACTGATAAAGCACCACTGCCAGTTCTCAAAGATATAAAAAAATATTTATCAAAATCTCAGGTTTTTGTGGGGGGGTGGGTTATGGGTTTGGGTTTTTTTTTTTTGTTCTTGTGCAGTTTCTCAGAACATAGGAACAGTAGGAGATTTCTACTTTCTTCTTTCTTATTGCATAGGTTTAATGGGAGCCAAAACATATAGAACTATATACAGAGTTGCCAGCAGAGTGAAAACAGCAAAATTCCAAAATCAAGTAATCAGGAGTTACAAATAGTAGAATTAAATTTGACCATGTAAATTTCAACTAGGTGATTTTTATATATCAATACAATCAATCTTCAGCTACATGATTCCTCCTTTTTTTCCAAGTCATCCCTGGTTCAGACCAAAGGAGCAGGCTGGGATGACCAAATAGCTTTTTCAATCACCCTGGCACAAAGAGTGTTCCAAGGCATTTTTGGACTATATAGTTGTTACCCTCTGAGCTTTTACATGATACTCATCACTATTGTAGGAGTTCCACTCATGGCTATCAATTTGATTTCAAACCCCACCTGTGAGGCAGGAGATTATTATGTATAATGTCACAGGAGGCAGGGCAGATGGATGGGGCTGGGTCAAAGACTCAGAAGAAAAATGAATGATTTACAAGGAATCCTAAAATAGATTATTCTCACTTATTCCAGAAAGTGCAGTGCTTAGAAGTTCCCAAGTCGACTATGGTTTTACGAATGTGCTCTTGTCACCGCTACTGTGATTCTGATGGCATGGCACAGGAAACTGGCCTCATAAGAGCTTGACACTTCAGTAGCTACATCATGCTCTTGTGCTCTTTTGTTGGCAGCACATACAATCCATCTTGATCTACAGGTCAGTCTTGAGTCTGTCTATCCATACACAAGCTAGTGAAAAGTTAATGCTTCCCTTTTAGCTATTTCACAGATAGAAATATTTGCGAATTTTGAGTGCCTAGCTTGAAGCTAAAATCTTCAGAAGTCCAGGAAGCTACACTATTTTAAGGCTATGCCTAAAATTCTCTGTCAAGTAGTCATAGGGACTAAAGTAAGAGAATCCAATGATCTGCATACACAATTTATGATGCTGAGCCCTATTTGTGCAGAAAATCAGAATCATATAGGTCTAAGTTCATGACACAGCTTAATATTACAACCATGGAAATGTTTGAAGTTGTGAATCTTCATTATTCTTTAAATGGGCAACAAAATTTCAAGCCAGCTCCACAGACCCAGAAACAGGGAATACACCACTTGATATCAACTTTGAGAATACATTTTAGGGGATGTGCAGTACCTGTAAAAGTCTATGATAGGATCTAGAATCCACTTCTACATAGCAAAAGTTTAATAAATGGACAAGTCCTTCTGATAGCATCTGCTTTCTTTATTTCACATTTTGCAACTTCTGCCAGAAATCTGAGAGAGGTCTAATGACTAACAGCACCCTTCGAGAAGTGATCCCTATTCATGCCCAGAGCATATCCTTGCTCAGTGACAGGGAAGTGTTTTGGGAAAAACAGTATAGGATCATGCAAATATGGAATATAATAAAATGCAGATACCCAAGAAAGAAAAATCTCATTTCTCAGAGTTGGCTTTTACAACTGCAGTAATACTTCTTGCAATTATTTTTAGTTTGATTTGAGCTTTTCCTGTTCCTACAAAAGAAAAAAGAGACTGAAAGTGGTTAGGTGGTGTTGGGAAAAATACTAGGTTTATTTTTTTCCCTACCCTCATCCTTATTCTGGTGGAAAGGGGCAGCACATAAGGAAAGGCTTGGTTTCACTTCTTAGAGTTTCATTAACACTATTACATAATGTCATAATCATGTTTTATTTCAGTCTAGCTGTCAGAAAACAAGCTCTCTGAACTGTTTTGAGATTTGTGCCCTTTTTCACACACTAGTGGGTTTTGGTTATATTACAAACAGTGACCACTAAATTATCATTGCTGTTTTAACCCAACCAAAGACTACAGAAAACAAGCATTTAACCAATACTAGTTAATAAAAATTACATAAAATTGATTTTAGTAATGAATTTCATTTCTGCTGACTTGCTAGATAACCATATGGTTAACTTCAGAATCAATCAAGAATTTCCTTGGACTTTATTTAACAGGGTGACATACAATTTAAGTACATGAAGTGTGATAAATACAGGCTGTCTTGATGAAGATCTCTCTGTTGACTTAGATAATGATTGAATAAGAGAAGTGTAATAACAAATATGTGCATAGATATTTTAAAGTAGAAATCAAGCCAGCCTGTTGGAATTAGCAACAGAAAGTTGAGTATGGTTAACACTTTTACTTTGTTACATACAGTAAGCAGAAGCAGAGTCATACGTACAGAAGAACATTAGCACACTTCCTAGAGGGCATAGGCAATCAGAGATATAGTTTCATTATTTTTCTACTGCCTTACACCTTTAACTGATGTAAATAGAAAGCTGAATATTGTATAACTCTTGTGGCACACAAGGATGCTGCTTTAGTCCAACTGAACACCCTATGAGGCTATTTTTATATCAACTTTCTTATAAGACAATTTACAAATTTGTCTCCAATGATGAGAAGGAGATATTTTGCAGAGCATTACTTGGCTAAAAGGACAGTTTCACCATCATTGTTCAGATTCCTTTACTTTAAATCTGAAGAGTAAACTAGATGTTTTACTGCATTATCTAAACACAGAGGTCTACACAGAAACAGCATGCAGGAAAGAAACACTGACATTCTATGTAGGGGGATAGAATATAAGTAAATAAAGTTAGTATAGAAAGTAATCTTACCCCCTAAAGAGTTGCAGCTGGGTTAATTATTAAAGATTAGGAGCAGGCCTGACTTTAACAGGCCACAGCTGTAGCCAATATGAAGAGTGTTAAAAAGAGGGGATTGTTTGGTTGAGGGGAACTGGAGTCATTTGGCTACTGCAAGAGGAAGGAAGAGTCAGCACCTAGAGGAGCTGCCTACAAGAAACATCAAGGAGGTATAAGACTCTAGCAATATGGAACCTTTGCAATATAATGGCAGTATAAAAAAGTAGGATTCTTGTAATGTAATGACAGCAATTTGAGTGAATATATTCCATTACATGATTGCTTTGCAATAGAAATTGTAGTGATGTGGTCCTTAATCATGGTTCATAAAGCTGGGGTAGCCTCTGAATCAGAAGTGTGGTACTTGACTGTCAACAGCTGGGTTAGCCACTATAAAAATTACTGCCAGGTTCAACTTGAACACTTTTGCAAACTTAGGTTGATGACCTTTTTTTCTGCTTTTCTAAGAGTTCAGAAAACTCTTCCTCACTAAGTGCTGATGCTACCAAGACAGAAAGTTAACATTGTACTAATTTGACTTTGGACTGTGACCACATTTATCAACATTAGGAAGTAAACAAACAATATTTATGATTAGAATCATTTGAAAACAAATTTTTAAAGGCTGAAGATTGCTACTAGTTTTCCAATGAAACATTACTCCCAAACTCTGTGGCATTAATGTGCCATAAATAGAGGATAGTAGCAACAACTTAACTCAAATGTTTCCGCTTTCCCCCTAAAGGACTGAGCTGTGTTTTGCTACAGGCTATTCCTGCAGCCAGTGGAGAGCACAGCACTGTGGGAAGGCTATATGCCAATGTCTTCAGGTTCCTTCATTGCTCAGCTCAAGCAGAAGACGGGAGAAAAAATTCAACCTAAACTTAATTGTCGTAAATTATTTCAATTACGGTATTTTTTCAAAAATCAAAGGGGATTTAATCAGCATTACCTAGACTAATTATGAAGGCAGTTAGTAAAAGTGGCATGTACAACTGTACGCACTACGAAAATTATTTTTTTTTCTCAGTTTCAATACTCAAGTGAAAATGAAAAAAAAAAATTAGATAAAAAGGGGAGAATTTTCAGAGATTCCAGAAAGAGGATGTATGAGAGAGAGATGTGGCTCAGAAACGGAGATGGGTATATGCCCCTCATAGATGCAAAGCAACTTTAAACTCTGCATTGCAGCTTGCAACTTAGAAAAAAGTCTCCTAAGTGCCAGTTCATTTTTCATCAAGTTAAATCAGTTGGTGGTCATCAGAAAAAGATGCTCACATCTTCCCCAACATCCCAGTGATCCAGAGAGATCATTACATTGGCCCTATTGCAAAGTGTGGTGGATGTTGGGTTTTTTGTTGTTTTTTTTCTTTTTGCTGTCTGTAAACACTCTAAGGGCATTACCCTACCCTGGCTTGCTTTTCTTCACCAAGAAAAGCAACTTTAATGTGGCCTTTACTTTCCTCCCCTTAAAGTATCAGCCAGCCTGCCCAAGAGGGGAAGTGCTAATTTGCTACTCTTCTCTGGTGTACCGTTGTTTAGGCAAAGCTCCAACAGCTGGTGACTTGATTCAGAGGTGCTAAATAGTTGCATAGAAAAGCTGTGGTAGCCCTGCTTGATCTTTCTGATTGTAAAGCCAGGGAACCTTTCAGGTTTAATATCTTTGCTAAGTTAAGCTGTGTTAAACTGCGTGCTTAAATTTAAGGGGGTGAGATGTGTTTCTTGAAGACATTATATTTGTTTTGCTTATCTGTTGCAAAATGATCTCTGACAAGGTGGCCTTGTCTATAAGGGTCATTGAAGGTAGGCAGCCGTCACTTTTATTTTGTGTAGAACAGGAGAGACTAGGCTAAAAATTGCAGTCTGATGCTATGTTATTAAACCCCATATGTTGCAGCCCACAAAAAGATGGTGTTGCAGAGAAGCATGCCAAGTTTATTGGGAAAAGAACTGATAGCTATAGAAAGAAAGAGCTACTCTTTTAACTTTATAGTTGAGGCTGCAGCAACCTTATGATTGTAGACAGAAATGCTGATAGAGGGGCTTTTTGCAGTGAAGTGGACTTAATGTGGAGAACAGAAAACAGGCATATTTTTCTCAGCGTACCAAATGTGCTGTGGTCCCTCCTATATATGTGAAGTTGAGGGGATTTTGAGTCTGTCAGAAGAGAGGTCATAAGGGAGAAAACAAAGGAACTGGAATTAATTTCAGTTTCACTTGCACACACTGTAGCCTATCAGCATGGTACATAGGTATAATTTCTTTCCTGAGAAGCAGACAGGTAGATTGAGAAATACTATCATTTATTTTCCTGTTATGATGTTTAGGGAGAATGACAAGCATGCACTATGTTACAGAGATAGCAGTAGAAAAATAAACATAATGATCATTCAGATTTCTGAAAAAAATACATCCTTTAACACAGCTTTTGCATTCTATAGCAGAAAGAGGAGGGTAGGTCAAGGCTACAGCTCAATCTAGATCCTGTTCTTTTATCTGTAATTAATTTTGTCCTGTAGGTAATCCCATGATTAACTGGATTTCCATATATACCTGAATTGCAAAGCTTGAGTGTATACCTTACTAGCAAGAAAAGGATAGGTTTGGTTTTGGGTTTTGTGAATTTGTTACTTGCAGGATAGATAATTTTTCTTACAATCTGAGTTGTTGATATATGATGACGAAACCAACCTCTGTTTTAAATAACTTTTCTAAAAAGGAATAAATACCCAGACACTGATGTCTGGATCACTGCTTTCAGTTCTAGGCTGCTGAAGAATATAGCATTTTGAACAGTCATCTGTTTTTCTTTTTTAAACTTATGTATCATCACTTATAAATCATTATTACCAAAATGCTCTTAGAATTCTTCCCGCAATTTTTGCCTGCGCTTTTACAGTGATACTGCCTTTAGTTATAGGACGCAGACTATTCCTTGCAAATCAGTGCTATTTTAAGCACTCTTTCTAACCTTAAATAAATGTGTAACATCTATTCAGTACAGTATAAAGGACTTCTCCAGATGGTTTGATCATGACAGATAACCTTATTTATTGTTATGACAGTACAGGGGCAAGCTGCACCTGTGGTCTCTTCCCCAGTCTGTCTTGCAGGCTTCTATTTCAAGCAACAAACCTTACCAACACATATTCAACAGGATCGAATATGGCAGTTGACCTAACTTCAGACTGAAGCCATGCTCTCAAATTCTTGCTCCAGTTTCATGTCAATTGATTCATCCTTTATACAACATTTACTAGTGTTTTCTTCAGACAGACTATGCTGCCATTTCTTCTTTTACTTTACTTTACTTGATACTAGGACACTGCTCCCTTTTCTGCTAGGGTGAACCTGGTGAGTCCAACTGTAAGTTTTGATTTTGTCTCAGTGACACATTTCTGTAAGGTTCCGTGACAAAGATCAAAGTTACAAAGAGTATCTCCCTAAAAAGACATGTGTTATCCATTCCTGTCAGAAACACATCACAAGTACAGGAAAGGTTGATCACAATAGGTTCACTTGCCCAGGTCAGTGGAACATGCAGGTGGCTGAGCTGCAGGAGGTGGTGATAAGGCTATATAACATCAGGGAGGCTGAGAAGGAGTTAAATAGCTGTTTCCAAGTACAGTCTGCAGGGAACCCAAAGCCTGCAGCCAAACAGCTGAAAACTTCCCCCACAGCACACACGCTGCAGGAAGGGGGGCCAGTAATACATGAGAAGGAAAGCTTGCAATGGCAAGGACCAGCAGGAGAAAGAGACTTCCTTGAAGCCTGAGGTGCCCTTACAGAACCCGTTCACGGCTCTGCAAACTGAAGAGGAAAGACCCATCACCTCAGGAGAGCTGCTGGGGCTGAATAATGCAGTCCAACATGCTCCCTGTGCCACAACCAGTGCAGCTAAGAGGCCACAGGTAGTAAACAGTAGGTGACTCTTCTGAGAATTATGGAGGCACTCATTTTGCAGGCTAACGTTGTTGCTTTGACAAGATGATGAAGACTTTAATGGGAGCTTTCCAGGGAAGGGGAATTTTAATCTGTTCTGCTCCTGCAAGTTTGATGCTAGTGCCAGCAGTAGATGCCCAGAAGCCTGCAGAGGTATCACAGGCCAACAGGAGAGCACCTGAAGAGCAGCACAAAGGAATTCCAGGCACTTCAGCAATAAGTTGGCTTCATTGGGGGCGCAATTTAGATGCCTCTATGGAAGACCAAGTAGCATGAGTAATAGATGAGGATTTAGATGTGCGTGCCTGGAGAGATATGATCTTACTGACATCACAGAAATGTGGTGGGGTGGATTCTGTCACTGGAATGTTGGAATGGAAGAATATGGGTTCTTTAGGAAGAACAGATATGGGAGGCCAGGAGGTGGTGGTGTTGCCCTCTCTGTCAATGACCAGCTGGAATGCATGGAGTTCTGCCTGGGGACGGATGAGGAGTCAGCCAAAAGCTTCTAGCTCAGGATAAAGCCAGTGCAGGGACAGGTAACATTATAGTGAGGGTCTGCTACAGGCCACCTGACCACATGTATGAGGCCCTTTACAGACAGATAGGAGCAGCCCTATGTTCAGGAGGCTTGGTTCTCATGGGGCACTTCAACTACCCCAGTATCCATTAAAGGGACAGCATAAAAGAGCATTAGCAATCAGGAAGGTTTCTGAAAATGCCTTCCAGATCCTAACTTCTGTCTCTAAATGGAAGGGATGCCAACAAGGTGTCCCTGCCCATGGTTGGAGCTAGGTAGTTTTTCATGTCCCTTCCCACCTAAACCCTTCTATGAGCATGGCAGCACGACTCAGTACAAGCATAATGTTGCTTAAAACATACTATTCTCTCAAATTTAGGCAAGCTCAGGTTCTTCATTTTTAACCTTAATAGTTTCTGCACAACCATGTTTCATTCTCAGTATCACTCTTGCATAATTTTGCCAGTGCTGCCTTCATCCCTTTCTTTCTGTGAGATTTTTGTTAACATTTTAGTACCTTTTTTGATCATAGAATTCCAATGAATGAAAGAAACCCATTAGTCAAGCTGAAATCAGACAGCCAGAAACTTTGTAATTAGTAGTTCTTTTATTCTTGTCTTATATCTTGGAATTCCTATATTATATCTGTGATGATATTTTTTTCTCAAAGTTTTAACCAACAAGCTGTAATGATATCAGCAAGCTCAATTAAAGAACAGAAAATATTTTTAAAATGTTGCCTCTCATGTTCCCCAAAATTAATAAACATTTTTGTATTATAATGAAGACCATGATGTTCTGAACTTCTCCAGTTTTTAAAAATGTAAGAACACAATTAAAAGCAATCAAAAATTTCCCAATCAATAATGAAGAAAAGGAAAATTTTGTGGTCCTGTGAACTAACACAGAAATTGAGATAAGGAAAAGTTAACAAGTAAAAAAGTTAATTGTGTACCATAATGGGGCAGCAAAATGCTGAAACCCAAGTTATCACATACAGGTGTATCTTAATTTAAAACCAACTCCTCTCTTATTCATTAGTCAGCAGTGGTTTTTGTCTTGACAGTAGAAAACATTGTGGTACTGCTGTCTGATTTATAACTTCCATTTGCAATTTGGGTGTTGCTGACTACAATGGAGTAGTTTTCAAAGTGACTCCAAAGCTGTATGATAAATGGATGGATTTCAGGAAGAGGCCTGGATCTGTAGACAGTGCTGGCCATGGAGCAATCTCTCTCTGCTTGTCTTGCTACTTCTAATAAATTTTGCTACTTCTTTTCAGTCAAATTATAATTCATTTTTCTTTATATGTCTATATTTTCCAGTGCCTTATTGCACACGTCTGTATAGTTCTTGCATAAATATTTTTCTGTTGTCACTACAGTTTCAGCCAGAAACTACTGAAGACATGTTCCATGGGCTTAAAAGCTATATATTATGTTTATTGGCTTATCTCCACCCCTTGTGTGAGCACATTGATATTCAGCTTGAATTTCAGTTTCTTATTAAACTGTGGTCCTCCAGTTCCATCCCCATAGTCTATTTCTAGATTGAAAGCTAAGTATGTGTGCCGTAGGCTTTGAGGTTTATTTTTTATAGGAGTGTCAGAAATTTTCTTAAAATGTTAGTTTAACTGGAGGAAAGAACACCTCTATTGTGATAAATTAATCAAAATATTTTCATTGTTCTGGTCTCTTTTTGAGGAAAGAAAAATAAAACTGTTAAAGCAGGATAAAATTATTTTTTCCCAAAGACTGAAGTATTAACCATATGAGAGACAATAACTATAATTCAGTATAAATAGGGAAAGTTATTACCTTTTTGTTATTAATTTTGTGGTAGGGAGTAGGAAAGGCACTGATCAATAGGAATAAGGACCTCTGCACCGTACTGCCCATCAGCATTTGGCTAGTGTTACAGAAACTGAAATCCCTGCCCGTATCTCTGGTAGCATCGAAATATGTAGGTAAATGTTCAATGCTGCCCTGAAATTTATTTTCTAGACACTGCTGAAAATCAAACTGTAGTATGTAGATTAAGTAAATACAACTACTTACCAACATGTCCAAGTCTGTGCTCAGCACTCCCACTACAAGTGTAAAGGTCGAAGCTCTTTTAAGTCCAGCTTGATATCTGGAAGTGCCTTTCGCTTTCTTTGTTGACCACAGGGGAAATTTTGGACAAGGCATCAAACTTTCAAACTTCAGTGAAGGGTTCAAAGTTGGCCAGGAGGGTACCTGAAGTAATTTTAGTATTTTTCCTCTTTTTGATATTCTGTTCAATATAATTTAATTGCTATATAACATTCTCCACTGTAAGAAACATTTTCTGATTGCTACTTTTTGTTATTCTTTTCCTGTGAATTAATCCAGCTTTAAATTACTTTCATGACAATACATGATATCATGTGGTTCTCAGCAAGTTTTGTGTCGAATATTTAGTACAACTGTGTTGACATGCTGCCAGGCTCTTGGTGAGAGCTGCTTGTAAGAAGTCTTGTAGTTGAATCTGATTCAGTTTAAGGCAGGTCACAAATCTCAGTCACAGTTCAGTAGATCACTCAGATTTTATTGTCTGAGTTAGCCTCTTTTATGGCTGGCTTCCAAAATAGCGTATTGGAGTAGGAGTTGAGAAGAGGCAAACTTGGAAACATGAAGGACTGAGAAGGCACCATGCTGCTAACACGCAGTCTGTACTTTGCTAGTCCTTTGCTTCAGCTCTTGGCATTGTCCCTTATGAATAACAACAAATTAAACCATTATAAAAATTGATATAATTGTACAGCAGAAAAAAGGTTCTCTGTCTCTTCTTCTGAGTCTAGTGTATCTATTATGTCTTCTGTCTTCTAAATCAAGAGAAGCAGCTGACAGGAAATGTGTTAAATGTTACTAGTAGGAAACCCCAGACAGCAGGACTCAGGACTTTTCTTTACTTCAGAGCATACAAGTGGCAAGCCCTGGATAAATTCCTTTTTCTTTTCATTTAAAATAACCTACCCATGGTGCCAGTCAATATTAAACATGGCCTTTCCTGCAATCTGTTATCATGTGAAAAATGACTTATACCTACAGAGAAGTAAATACCAGATTTTGTAGCACACATATATCCATAGCAGTAGCAGCATACACTCCGTTTCACAGAATGAAAGTTGAACTTTTAAGTAGCAAGTTTCAGATGCAACACTCTCAAGAGTGTATTGGTGTGTACTGCCAGCATATCTGATAACCTGAAGAAGCCCACTGAAATCTACCAGAAAATACAGTAATATTCTAAGTCAGTACATTCTGGAGAATGTTTCTGTGCCTGTTCTCTAGAAAACTATTTTTGGCTGAAAAAAATTGCCAGAAATATTGCTTTAAAAATATTATAAAATTTCATTTGGGCAAAAAATATTAAAAATATTTATTAATGGAATTAGCATAGTTTTTTCTGAATTATATCAGTGTAAATTGTCCACATTTTTCTGAATGTCTTTAAAAGACTGATTGCTCCCTTACTATAATCTTAATTTTATCATTCACTGTTATTTAGATAAAATAATTAAAACTACCTAGCAGCAATAGCTACTGCTTTTTTGCTGTTAAATTCAGTGCTGTTTTTCATTGTTACTCAGGTATACTGATTAGATTGGAAATTTATAGTATGTGTTTCTCAAACAAATGTTTCAGAAAAGTATGTGTCTCTTAAATGTATTTACAGATAGTTTAGTAAAAGACCATGAAACATAAAAGCAATGAAGAAGGTCATAACACTTGTTCTACTATTCCTGGATGCATAGTAAATCTTATTCTCCTTTTGACATGCTTTTCCATTCCACTCTTTTTCTATGTGATAACCTTTATAATTTTTATTCTTATTACTTCTATCATTTTAAGTATATGTTAAATTGTGTCCTTTAAGAAACTACAATATTTGTAGCACTGAATTTTTATGACCATTTTTATGACTGTTTTACCTTCTTTATTTTCATACTGGAGCTTGATTTTTTTGACTTGTCTCATCCTTCCTAGACAAATCTGAGTGCTGTTTTGATTTTTTTTTATTGATACATTATATTTCTTATTTCAGCCATAGCCAAACAAGGTTTTTTTCTTGTTCTCTGGAATGTAAACTTATTTTTTCCTCTAATTTTTACCCCTTTTCATGCCTGAATTATAAGCTGACATATTTATTTTCCAGACCAGCTCTTAATATTTGTTTTCCTACCATTAATTTATAAATTATATAATCAATTATTTACACCCTATTTCCCTAGAGAATCCTAGGCAGAATGTTTGATTGTCCTCAGATAAGTCATGCCAGGAGGCAAGATCTCTCGGGCAGCTGACACCAGTTAGCCCAGCTTGTTTGTAGCCTGTCTTGAGCCCTGCCGTGTCTCAGGCCACCCAAAGCTGCCTGCGTGCTGTATCAGTGGTGAATGGCCCTGGTGCTCTGTGCACACCCCCTTTCTCCCCTCTGCTGAGTTTGCCTTGGTTTGCCTCTTGCACGTGCAGTCAGAGATGGTCTGGGCTAAGAGAGGGGAATACAATCCAGCTTCAGCTGTGTTACAGCCTTCACTCAACATCAGCCTAGCAGCAGTAATTTCACAAGGGTCTAATAATCATGTTGGCATTCGTACAACCTGACTGAAATCTGAGTGGTGTGCACAGTATTACAGAACTTGTCCAGTTTTTCCAGGCAGGCCTACAAAAACAAGAATATTTCTGCTTTCTGAAGGGCATGCAGCAGATTTATGCCCTTTGCATTGTTACTAACCAAGTCCCATAGCTGTTCATTTTTAACTAAAGAACTAATTTTATAAGTAGATGGCACACTGTCTTCTAGACTCTAATTAAAACTTATTTTTGGTCCTTAGGTGTAATGACTACTCTTCTGAGATGAGTTCTTAATTAATGCACAGAGATCCTGAAAGTCCCACCTCTCGACAGTCATGATTGACATTCAAGGATACAAAAATTGCACTAATTGAGCTTTCCATTTATACACTTTTCTGCAGCCAGCTCGTCAGAAAAGGTAGGAGAAGAGATGAACATAAGAACAGTTATTTTTTAGCCATCCATATTCTCCTGAGGGTGGGGAAATCTTGCAGAACTATGGAAAAATGTTAACTATCGAGTCAACTCTTGAGATTTTAGATGTAAGATTTGTTTTACTATGAAAATTATAGCATTTTTGTTAATATATATACAGTTGAATAATGGTAGACTACTCAATATTAAAAACCAAGGATACCTTATAACTCAGTGGGGAATGCTTTGCATCACAAATAGTGTTGCACAGCAATATATACTCTCTGAACAGAGGTTGTGTGGTATTAAACTAAGATATTTCAATGGGTGAGTAGCAGCTTATCTTGAAATGTTCTCTTAATTTTGACCCAGAGTTGGTATCAGAGATTTTATAATATTTCTAAAGCAATTATTTCTTTCTGGATTCAATTTAGTACTTCAATAATAAACTTCTCTTTGTGATTAATTTAACTGCATATTTTTCTGGAGTCAGTTAAGATGAATTAATTGAATAAAGTCCAGTATACTCATGTGAGCTGAAGCCCACAAAAAGGTACTGAGAAAAACATGTTAGATGAAAAGGAATAAAGAGTACTGGAAGGTATCAGAGATACTTGGCAGAACAATTGCATTGTAAATGGTATATAGGAAGTACAAGAAGCAGCCAAGGGGGGAAAACTGGAAAGGAGGCCAAACATATGCCTACTTAAACATTTATCTATGTTTTTAAAAGTTATCTAGGGTACAATAAGAAGATATTCAGTCTCAAAAAACTTTTCTGGCAATGTTGGTTTTTTTTTGGACTGGATAACTTAGAACACTTTAGCTTATTATTCCTTATTTACAGCTTTAATTTCTGGTGGCTTATAACAAATGTAAGTGAAATGAAGCTCATGAAATAGACATCAGATTTTCATGAAAGAAATCTGTTCCATTTCAATGTTTATATTTTCAATTTAGTTGGTATCTTTGCTTGTTTCTATATATGGGAAGCATTCAAGATGTGGGGAAAAAATAATTGGACATATTTCAGAATCTTTGAGGATTCTAAAAAGGAGCCAGCATTTAATCTGCTGGGTTAAGCTTGAGGGCTAGAGGAATTAGACTTTCTTGGGGAATGTCCATACTGAAGAAGATTAAAGTATAAATGCTTACTGACATATGCTTAAAACTGGAATTGAAACAGATTTAGCTGTTTGTATCTAGATTAAGGGATCCATGGGAAAAAAGGTAAACATGCATATTGTGGGTCCAGGCTCTCTAACTTTTGAGATGTTTTACCCCTCAGCTGCAGCATAAAGGCTTTAGAGAAAGGGATTGAAAAGAAAACTAAAGCAAGGATTACATAAGGAAGGTCCTGGAGAAAAAGCCATCCCATCAAAGCAGTACAATAATTTTGCCACATCCTCTTTGTGCCCAAAAAGGTTCTGAAAATGTGTATTTTCTGTGCAAGATTACAGAAGGAGGCAAACTGCGAGTATGGGTGCAGAATGACTTGAGAGATCAGGCTTTTTTATTTCTTCTAATAAAAAATATAAGAACAAAGAAAATTTTAAATTTAGAGTTAAGAATATATGGATGTAAAAGGAGGCTAGGGGAAAAAAGTAGGAATTAAAAAATAAATCATTAGAAAAGTGTCTATTTTATATGCTCTTCATATCTAGAATAACTTCATACTATTAGGATTAGTGCAAAACTATTACTAGATCTTCAATGAAAATGGACAGAGCTATTTCACAAAGATGAAATTAACCAAGTAACCCTTTGCAAATTTTTAAATGTACCCATAATTTATGATGTTACTGTGAATTTCCATATTGTATGCATGAGGAAAAATACCTAGGTTTTAAGTAAATTTTTCTTTTAATTGCTGGACATACAATTTAACTTCCTCAAATAGCCAAATTAAAGTGCGAATATCTCCTCTCTAATTTGGCTGCTTTGATAAAGATGAATTGTTTAAAAATTTTGGTAGAAACAAAAGATGTTTTAGCTTGTTAAGGAGAACAAAGATGCTTTTGTACAACATAATACAGCTACTAACATGTCAAGGTCTAACTTCATTATCACACCTTCAGAATTTGTGTATTTTTATAGTTAAGAAATGGTAAAAACTCACTGTAAGTTTCACTAGACTGTATCTATGTAGAAATAGCTATTAACAGGAAATGTATGCATACATTCAGAGTGCTGGCAGTGGTTTTAAACTGTAGTTAAAATGTATTTTGTGTTAATTCAAAATAATAGTTCTAGATATAACAGCAGCTTTAAAGATCATAGCAAATGTCAGATCAACTGAGGCCAATGTATGCCTCTTGCTTTTGGTAATCAATTAGACATTAATGATAGGTATTTCATTTTGAATAGCTGCAACAATAAATTATTCTCAGGGCAACATGGTGGGGACTAGTCTCCTTTGGCTTTTGGAACCAGTAAAATAACAGAACATCAGTCAAGTTAATAAAGTGTGGCCCTATTACACATTCTGCATCTGTACATAAACTGCCAGCATATGATCAAAGACTGCAGCTGTTTCAGTTATATCACAGTCACATCATAGACACTTTATAGTTATAGCAGAGAGCGTTCCAGGGACAACCCAGTCACCTTGAAGACCTGGAGAGTTCAGTGGAACCTCATTAAATTGCACCTTGATATTATATGAAACTGGTTGGACATCTATTAGGTATGGTATATATAATTGCCATGCTAAAATTGTTTTGTATGCATGTTTTATGCATTGCCTGTATGTCTTCTTAAAAAATCCAGGGTTTTGTTCACACAAATCTTCAGAGTTCCATGTTTACATATTTTAATTTTGACTTGTGGTTGCCAAAACCAAAGGATTATTCATAGCCAAATGGCTGTGTTGCATTGCACATGTGAAGGCATTAATAAAATATGAATTAGTAATTAAAATATTTTGAATGCCAGCTGGAATATTAAAGTGTGTTTTCACAGCTGTTGACACATTTTTCCATTTCATCTCATGGAACAGTGTTTTGCTTAAGTCAATGGGCTTTGTAATGGACTTTTTGCAAAAGAATTTCACCTAGTCAATTTTTAGTTATAATCAGATGTGTTTTAATAACAGCAGATTAGCTTTTCTATATTATACCAAGTTTAATTCTGAGAAACATGAAGAGGGAGGGACCTTAGTAAGACAGTGATTCAAAGAGTTATTTCTGAAAAATATGTTTTACAATTACATAATGTTCCACAAAGAGTAGCTAACTGCTGTATTGCAACAAAATTAAACTGGCAACTTCCTTGTCTGGAATTTGAAAGACACCATAACATCAGCCACATTATTGCTTCAGTACCACATTAGAATTCACCAAAATAATATAACTTTATAATTTAGGTAGCTAAGCTCAACAATAAAATATAGGCAGCAACCTAATCTGAGAACTTGAATCTGAGTTTTACAAAGTGTTGCTGGATTTAATTCCCAAAGCAAAATGAAAAAAGATAAAGAGGTGCCCAAGTTTACTCAAGTAATGGTTCCAATAAAAAATACAACCTCGTTATTAGCTTTTCTTTCTAAACCTAGTCACACTTTACAGGTAAAGACACATCTATGTAATTGTTCTGATAATTCTCAATGCATGTACAAAGGAAAAAAAAATGGTTTGTAAAACTAAGGTAAGTTATGTGGGATAATCTATTATGGTAACAGTCAAATTGCTTGTCATGTCATGAAGGGTTATGCTTTAATTAAGCAATAAGGCGTGACAGGGTGTGAATTACAATGTAATAATTCTTGTCTAGTGTATTGTTAGGCAAGGGGCCAAAGGCCTAGTGCCACTGAATGCTGTAGGAATGAATTATTATGCTGTAGTTTAAACAATTCAATCTCATATTCTAATAACTGTAAAATATGACATTCTAAATTTAAAAATGCATATTATGATTTTCTTATACCTAATTGCTCCTTGAGTAAACTACTTAGTTGCAAAGGCTATCATAGAAAAGAGGCATTTTCTATTTATTATATTATATTTAGATTTCTATTGCAAATCAACTTTGAACACAGTTCTTCCTGAGAGATTTGAAAGATGTCATTTTGATACTATTCTTTCCTAAAATAAACAGAAAACATACAGTTCTGAGGAAAAAATGCTTCCTAAATTCTTACTTTGAATTGTAGTCTAGTTCTGTCCAATGAAAAGAAAGGGCTTTGTGAAATTACCCTTAACTGGGAGACTTGCATTTAGTGTAGGCTTTGTTATTTCCTTAACTTTTTGAAAACACATTTTTTTCTTCTTCCCATTCTTTCTTATTGACACCTTTTCAGAAGACACATCATTTATAGACCCTTCAAATTCATCTTTTGGACTAATGCTTTTTAAAAAGTTGTATTTTGTTTTATTTTTTCATCCATTTTCAAAAGCAAAGTAAAAAGGAAGAAAAAAATACAGGATTGTGAAAGATCTCCCATTATACTCCTCTGCTCCAAAGCACAAAGTCAAAGATACTGTAAATAGTTGGAAATGTTTAAAAAGTGATGAATATTGATACTTTTCTGCTTTTTCATCATTCATGTAATATAAGTAGAAAACCCCATGTAGTTAAAATTTACAATGCATAATATTTCCCACCGAAATATTATGCTAAGAAATCATACCTGATGGGCCATGTTGTAAAGTTATTTCACAGTTTACATGCCTCACTGGAAAAAGTTCAGCAGGTTCTGTCACGTAACTGGGAGAAGTCAGAAGCCTCATCCATTGATAGATTTATTTGTTTGTAGCTGAGTGACATCAGTCATGTTGGTGGTATCAAAAAAATCCAAAAATACTTCTTCACACTTGTTAGATTCAATAGAACTGAACTAAAATACAGGGGCTTTTCTCATTCTTTTACATTGCTTTTGCAGCAGTAATGCAAATCAATACATCTTCCAGATGTCACAGGTCTGGTGTGCAGCATCACTCCAATCTAAATCTCTGTGTGTTCTTCTTTTCTTTTTTTTTTTTCAATTGCATTTTCCTGTTCAATCTCAGGCTGCCTGTTGCCTGATGCACTACTGAAAGCCAGATACAGGAGAAATTTGCAAATTGCAAGATTGACTCCTTAGCTGATTGAAGTTTGTTGTTCTAAAGTAAAACCAGAATTTGCCAGTTGACCTAGTCACATTACAGCTAATATACTTCCTTTCAGTGTTGGAATATTTGCTATGATAATACTTGCAAACCATGTTTAATGCTCCTTTTTTTTGTCATCACTTCTGTACTGTAGTGTAGATGTAGCAGTAATAATAAACTTCATGTAAGAAAAGGGTGGGTGTTTCTGTTAGTAACATGAACAAAGAGACAATTTTTTTCCATAACACTTGAATTACAAGCAAATTTGCCTTCAAAGGATTCTTTGTACACTGAGAAAATCTGTCACTATGACACAGTTCACAGGAGGAAACAATTGGTTTAATTTTCTCAACAGTGGAGTAGCTTCCTATTTTTCCTGAGAACAATTCATCAAAAAATAAAGTATGTTTCACTTCAGATATGCTTTACCCCAGACAGTCAAGGCATTTGCTTTTGTTTTCATAGTTATTAGGCCATTTCTACTTGTTAGCTTTCAGCAAACAGTTTGCTTTAATATTAGACTGCAGTCTAGATAAGGATTCACAGCAACTGTTCATCACTAAAATAATTTTAAAGCTTGTAAGTCCTATCAACTGATGTTTTGACTTAATTTCTTCATTTTTTAGTACACAAATCTGTATAAATACTGCATAATTTTAGAAGAAAAATCAAGCAGCAACAAAAATGTTCAGGGCAAAGAATAATCAACTACCACTTCAAGCTTCTATTTTTAAAATAGTAATGCTTCTGAGATGTGATTAGCAATGACATATTATATGACAAAAGAAGAAAAAGGATTTACAAATGGAAACTAAAAATAGTTGTGTAGAAATTTAATAACCTGGCAGATTTTATTCCATCTGTTAGGAAGAGTTTGAAAGCCATTTCCTGCTGCCATTCACTCTGCAGAGGCTTCAGAGTTCAGAGATGGAATCAAATACCTGATGTGAAAATCTGCTATTATGATTCATATCCAAAGATTCATATCAATATCTTTGCATAGAATTTTTTTGTTTATTTATAAAAAGAAAACTTGAATCTAAATGTTTAGGATTATTTTTTTTCTCATTGTCAATGCCACACCTTGAGGCAGAACAATTACCAAAAACATTTATTCCTTTCAAATTATGAAAATTGTTTAAACTATTCTATGCGAGCGGACAATTCAATAAACCAGCTTTGTCAGATAGGTGGCCTAGGATTCAAATTTCATGAACTTACTTTCAGGGTGAAAATACTGTACAGAAAGAAAGTACAGTGTGCTGTTGACTTGTCCTTTATTGTCATTCAGAACTGGTAAGCAAACTGGGGGAAGAGAACATCAGTCAGATTAGCAGACAGAAGGTATAAAGGAGAGCATGTGTAGTGTAAACCAGTAGCTGATTAACTGGCATTGCAACAAACCATAAAGAAGTATGGGCATGCTGGTTTAGCTGAACAACCTACATCTATCTGTATGAAACAGGATAGATGCTATCATTGGTTATTTCTAGGTGCTACCTCACAGTTGTTTGACAGCTATAAGGAAACATAAATTGCTCTCTGTATTTAATAATAGAAAATCTGTAAGACTCATGGCAGTATGAGTCTAATTGACATTATCCAACTAGAGGAGTGAGGACATGGGTTAGAAGTGTACCTGGGTGAGTGGCACAAGCTGCTGTCAGCACTATAAACTCATCTTACACAGAAAAGGGTTATTTGCATTTAGACATTCAGGAAAAGAATCGAAGGAATACTGAAACGTCATTGGCAGCTGGTTTTGGGTTTTTTTTTCCCTAAGCTGGCCAGAAGAAACATAGATAAGTGTGTTTATATTTGAAAAAAACAATCCACCTTCCTGTTAGAAAGCATTTTCATGAAAAATTGAAACCCTTATGTAATGCACTTTCCACCCATTTACACATTCTCATGCTCTTTGCAAGTTTTAAAATGCTCTGGCCCAAGATTGTTTTATTTCACCTGAAATACTAGTTAGAAATGAAAATTCAGCTTTAATTTAAATAAAAAGGAGTACTGACAGCTCTACCTGACAGTGAGGGGTTGTTTTATGTTTGTCTTTTAGAAAATTTCATTCCTAATTTGTAGGTGCCTTTGCAGGTATATGATGAAAATAAAATGAATATTTCTTCGGATTCTGCAGGATGTGCACTTGCTCATCTGTTTTCAGAACTGGGCTAAAGCAGGATGTAAGGGTTATCCCTGTTCTATGTAAATCCTGGTGCTAATTATTGACCCGACGAGTTATCTGCTCTGTCAAATAATTCATTTCCTGCCCAGTCTCTGCAAAACAAATGTGATCATTACAAATACATGTTCATTGAAATAACACCTATGTTAATGGTGATCTCAAGCATAAGAATCTCCCATTGTAAAGACTCCACTAGCATAATTTATCAGGCCTAAGATTAACCTGATGGAGTAATTAGAAGCTCATAATATTAATTACCTCACTAAAGCCAAACTTACAATGGGCAAGGTTTGGTTTGTTTTTTTTTTTTACAATGGGTAATACATTTTCTTATTGCAATAATTTTCTTTTGTCCCAGTAAATAGACTTTAGATATAATAAGACCAGCTCAAGCAAACAGATTTGTTGTCGTGCAAAGATGTGCTTGGTGTATGTTACCTGGGCTTCTGGATAACCAGCTGTAAGCAAAAGGACCCCAAGAGTTATTAGCACCATGCTCTAACCAGCTGAGCTAGTCTCAGTTGCTGATCCATGTGTCCTTCAGGCTTTAAGTATAAATAGTGTGGACTGCAGTCTTATAAAGGAAATTCTTAAAAATAGCTCGAAGATACAGTTTTCCATGTAGAACAGCAACAAAGTTGCTTCCTTAGATAGATCAGGCATATATGAAGTTTTAATTAATTAATGCTAATTTGTATGAGGAAATTTAAGTTCAACTTTTCCTTTGTACAAAGCTTATTCTAAGTGTTCCTCTTCTTGCCCTTTGACTCAGCATTAACATTTGGACAGGTATGCCTTGTGATACAATCTTTACTTTTGTCACTTAATTTTTGCATAAAAAAATCAATCCCCAATGTGACACTCTTGCGTATATGTCCACATTCTAGCAATGATTCCTAGAAAGATAACATTCCTAGATAAATAACATTCAGAATTTGAATACCTGGAGTCCATTAAAAATAATAATGAAGTAAAAAAAATAATTATTATTCCTAATGATGTGAAAATAAAAAAAAATTATCTTGGGCACTAATTGCATTAATATTATTTATCTAATCCTTCTACTTCCTTTCAATGGTGTGGTAGAAGATTGATTGACTCAGACCAGATTTTAGCCTTTCCATTTATAAAGCAAGGATTTTTGAGATCTATAACTGTGTGCTGCACACCCCAAGGTGGCTTGAACAGCCAATAGGAGTAATAGGGGTGATTAAACCTTGTCACAGGGGGTTAGATGCGGTGCTTTCTTCCTACATGACAGGCTGTGACAGTCAAACAGCACTGAAGCAGAACAAACGACAGTGGCAGTTTGCTGCGAGCAGTGCTACTGTCACAACTCCCACTAGAAAGCTAAGAGCTAGGTATTCAGCTCAGGGAAGTTTCAAATAGCCCATGCAAATTCTGGTTTCAAAAATTTCCCTGCAAATGAGTAGTGACATGCATTAACTGCAGAGTGATTGTGTTATTGCGTGAGTGATTGTCCACTGTCGGACGCTGCCCATAATCATCGTTTATGAGTGACACCGCTGATCCATTTACATCTGTGCTTAGCTGTTCCTGTTATGGGAAATCTCCCTTCATTTGAGAGAGCTGCTGTGCTAATGCAATTAGAATGAAGGTTATCATCACTCTTTAATGATTGCACGTGTTTGTCACTCTGAGTAACTGTGTACAGGAAACAACAAACACTGTGCACCTGACTGAGCCCAGGATAAAATTATATGTTCAAATATAAAAGCTTTCATTCCTGACTAAAAGGGCCTGACTTAAAGACAACTACAGAAGAATAACTTTGAATTTTTAATATTCCTTATATGGCAAAAGTTAACCAAGAAAATGCACTCCAAAGTTCAGTCTTTTCAAGCGTAGCATTGCAGGCTTTTGTAACAAAACAGGAGAGGGAAATTTTGCAAGAGAACTAAATATTTAGTAGCTGCATAAGAGAGAGGAATACTATGAGTATTTTGTTTCTTGTTTTAAGCTGAATTAAGATTGTATTCCAAGCCCAGAAGAGTAGTACTGTATGTATTTAATTATCTAAAGCAGGGTAGAAAGAGGTTGGGAAAAGTTCAAGAGAACCTCTGCAAAATCCTTAGCAAGATAATATAGGTAAGAATATTTTCATTATTTCAAGATACATGTTTTCTGCATCTAGAAATGTCATGCTTAGATTTCTAACTGCTCTCACAAAAAATAAGTAATTTTGAACAAATTCTGGTTTAAAATCTCCAAGGTAATGGTTTGTTGCTTTTAGCAATAAGATTACATGAAATTGTCTCACTTTAATTGAAGGGTGAAGCGGTGTAGTTGATGTTGGACTGAAAATGTCCTTCTAAAAGGACTAAACCCCTCCTTTTGTATTTATTTATTTAAAATTAATCCAAAATTTGCCATTTCTTTTTAGAACATGTTTTTGTCTATAAATATTTTTTAATTTTTACTAATCTTTTCTAAAAGTTGGTTATCAATTAGTTTTTCAACATTTATTTTTCTGCATACTATTTCTTTTATTTCACGTAGCTGTAGGTATTAAACAAGTAAAGCTTTTCATGTGTTTTCTCACATTCTCATAAATTCATGTCCTGACTGCCAAACCCAGCATTTTTTTCAATTCTAAAATCAGTTAAGGAAAATCCTATCTTATTAAGGCAAGAATGCCAAAGCTTATCTTTGATCTGGTCATGTGCACCCATCTTCAGTGAGCCACCCTTGCAACTCCTGAGCTCTGCTTCTCTGCTATACCCAAAGTAGTAACAGCTGAGATAACATTTCCTGGTTGAGATACTGAGATGGTGCTGCACTCTTTCATTCCAGACCATTTCTTTCATTCTGTTCTTTCTTTGGAAAAGTATATAGGAGTTTTCACGGAAGAGATCCATTCTGAAACACAAGTTCAGTTCCTCCTGTCAGCATACCTGTCCTCTCCTTAGCCCTTTTATGCCCTTGTCCCTGATAGGATTTGAGACGTGCTGGGAGGGAAGGATTTGTAAGCAAAAATGCCTGAAAAACTATATAGGGAGCATTGTTTCCATCTGGTGAACATTGTGTGGTTCGCCAGAGAAAAACTCACACCCATCTGTCTTTTCTGGGTATGTAAGAAGAGATTGCTCTCTAATAAATATTATCAGTGTTGTGGACAGCAGCAGGAGTGGTTATGAGATGAAGCAGGACTTTGACCGTGCAGTAGTAAATAAGTAGTTTCCTTTTGGAGCACCTTTTCAGCTGCTGGTATCTTTTTTTCTCACTTCTCTTCCCAGATTTTTTGCAGATCCTCAGAGGGTTGGCAGGGGGGGTGTCATAATCCAGTTAAAATGTGTCGTTGAGCTAGGACTTCAGCCTTGTAAATCAGGACAGGAACTTACAAGAGAGAAGGATGATAATGGCTGCCTGAAAATCTGCACTTAAAAAAAAAAATTATTGCCAACCTCAACAGCATTAATTTGTTTGCTTTATAATTTCAGCCCGTGAAATTATTAACAAAAATTTATTATTAGGATTTGAGAGTCATCCTGAAAAAACAGACATAAACATTCAGTTAAGAAGCCTTGTTTACTCAAATACCAATCCAGAGTATTTTCATAGAGAAGTGTAATTTCTTTAAAATGATGCAATTTTTAAGCAAAAAAAGCTAGAGGAAGTGATGCCAATATCAATATGTAATGGTTTTTAATTGGTGAAATTACATTAATAAAAATGACAGCATCTCAGAGTAATCATTTTCAGAAAGCTACTCAGCGGTTTGTTAAAAATAAGTCGTTAAAGTCATGATTTAGGTGTTCTGTCTTGCTTACCCACCACATAAGCAGTTAATACAAAACATTCCATTTTACTGTTATGAAAGAAAAAATGTGGTTTTTTTTAAAGGATCTGTAAATTAGGTTGTGCTGGAAGCATCCATTTTCATGCCTCCATCACTGCCAACTCCCACTGTTTTCTTTGATAAATGATTTGCAGACTACTATTATTATTTATGTGTTTTACAATTACTACGAATGACACCTCCCCTTCCTCAGCCCTAAGCCACAAATCTGAAATGAATAAATGCTGTTTATTGTGACAGTCTGCCTTTTGTCTGTGGAACAATGACAAACTACACCACTGACAGCCAGTTGCCGTTTTTAACTACTGCTCTCGAGCTCAGTCTTTGAGTGTTCTTCAGAACATGACAACAGTCAGTGTGGAATAAAATGAGTGAGATTGCATTGTGTTTGTTTAGCATGCCGTGACACCATTGTCCAATACATTGAGTAAACAGGAAGAATAAATTGCATAACCACAATAGCTTTTAGTTCTCTGTATTTCATTGAGATTTATACAACTGTGGTCATATAAAAATTAATATATTATTGCTTTTTAGCATCAATCATTTTGATATTCATATAGAGAATTGCCTTTTCACCTGGAATTAAGTGAAGGAGGAGAAATAAAGGGAGTGCTTTTAATTATTTGTGAAATCTAAGAACATTTCTACTTTGTCTAAGCTCTTCAACAGATCTAAAGGCAGCATGAAACAACTTTATCTGTATGAATTTTATAAATGTCTTCTGACCTGCAGCTAGTCAGTATTTAAGTGTTAGAATGACCTGTTTAATATCTAATTCTGCCTGGCACAGCAGAGTTAGTAGGTAAATCAGTTCTTATATTTTTACTAGAACTTGGCTTTCATCTAAAGGCAAACTTGCAAATATGTCAGAGTATTTATTTAATGTAATTTTCTCTCAGAGTTTGAACATTAATCTAGCATTTCTTCTTGAAACCAGATGTTATCCTTCTGTTAATGCTCCTCCTCCCTTTACACACACCTGGTGCACTTGTGTGCATGTGTATGCACACGCAAGTATACAGCAATACTAGTTTATAATGATTTTTCTCTGTGTGCATAGATGAGTACTGCATTGATGTTTTACTGACCTTTCTAAACACCACAACATCACAAAGGATCTTCTGGCATTTGTATTACTTTATTAGAATCTTGTGCTATTAGTAGTGGAAAGAGATGTCTAGTGATTAACTTAAATTTTTGTTAAGTGTAAAATGCTGTGTCCAGTATCTGAACAAGAAGGACTCTTTTCCTGAATTGCATACAGTATTCTGACCAATATAGGTTTTTTTAAAAATTCCTCAGTTTACATGTGATGTTCAATCCTTTAATTTTTTTTTCTCCAAACCTAGATAATGGAGAGAATGTGAGCAAATTCCAAGCCTGCATTGGTGCTGCCAGTTTGTAGAAAATATATTTCTAATTGAAAAGACATAATCTGCAGTCTTGCTTAGAATTTACCATCATTTCATCCATTAAAAACTGCAGTTAATTTCTTATTGCATTTCTGAGAAAAAAATTTGCCTTCTTCTCTTCAACTATCTGTACTCCTTTCTTATTGTCTTTTTTAAATTCTTTGATTTCCCTTTGATGTCTCCTTTTATTTTTTAGACTTCCTATCTCCCTCCTTGCAGAAGCTCCTAGATTTAGTCTCACTGTAGTTTTCTGCCTGCTCTATAGTGGGATGTATTATTTTCATTTTTAAATACAATTAGAAGTCATTAAGTAGGGAGCAGGGTAGCTTCAGAGTGCACAGGTTCTTGTCCTTGCAACAGTCATTCCTCCAGGACTGCAATTGCTGTACTTAGACCCAGGAAAACCCTTCAATAAAATCTATGAAGTAACGTAGGGTATTGTATGTCTTTGTATGCTGCCTAATAGATAACATAAATTCAAACTCTGTTCATCTATAAGACCAGTAAAGACAAATAATATTCTTGGCTATTTGAAAGAACTATTTTTTTACAAAGCTTTTTGAGGGTTAAATATGATAAAGTACATTAAAAATAGCATGGCAATATAAGCATCAAAATGCTCATCTAACTAGGTAGGAAGAGAGCATGTGTTTTCTGTGGGCAGGAAGTCAGAGCTGCAATTAGTTTCTCTTACCAAAGCTTTAATCCACAATGAACCCAAAAGAAAAATTTTTCTAATTGCAGCCTTTTTAGCTTAGCAGTTTTTTATGGTATTAGATACCAGGAAATTAATGAGTGAATCACAGCATAGCAATATATAAAATCAAGAACAGACATATATATTGAGGAAAGAAAGCAATTTGGACATTCTCATCTAGGTATTCCAATCCAATAGAGAACACTTCATCCTCTTGCATTGCTTCCTGACTGCTGAACATATTCCCATTTGAATAAACAATGTTGGCTCATTCATGGAGCTGAAGTATCCTTCCTAAAGACATAAAGTGTGGTTTAACTATTTCAGATAATATCTAGGTTACAGCCATTATCTAGCTATAATAAGCTACTTGCCATCCATCAGTAGAGCTATACAAACATTAATGAGTTCCTTTTGAATCTGGAGAGTACTTAAGCTTTCATGATAGTTATTCACAGCTGTATATTGATTTGAGTTTTTTCACTTTCACTATGTATTTTACTGAGATGATTTAAGAAAGTCACCTTATTAGTAATTTCCTGTTTATTATAAGTTATTGATAGTTTAAAATAACATTTTTACATAAGGACAATGGATTATCTCTCATAACCTTAATACAAAGCATGTAGCACTGCTTCTGATATTTAAGATGAAATTCTAACAAACACATGTTCAAATTAAATTGGTGCTTATTGTCATTTGAATGTATGCACTTAGGGAGATAGGGGATAAGTACTAATAAAATGTCGCTGAAATATATGAAAAAGGTACCTTACTAGTTTAACATAGAGAGGAGGCTTCATAATTCCTGGAAACTTCTGTTATCAATTACAAAAACTCCAGAATAGAAATCATTTGACATGCACTGTGAAGTGCCCAAAGTTAAACTTGCATCAGGAGTGTAACAGTGAATTTTAATTTTCCTGGTTTAGTTTCCTAATGTGATTTTAAATGTTATAATCTATGTATATATGAAGACTTACATAAACATAAAAATTTACTTGTGTTATAGTGATCTGATTTACTTTGCTATTTTTCAAACCTGTAGAATTTCCTTTTCACATAAATGGAACAGCTTTAAAGGAACTTGAAACAAGCTGCAATAGTGATGCTACTATTGAACAGAAATTTTTCTCATAATTGTGAAACTTTATTCAGGGTTGATGTAGTCACTAGCAGCATAACAATCAATGGGATCTTTCTTCAAAAGCAGAAAAGTCAAGGTCACTTCATTTAGAGTGCTCTGTCTCTTCACCGCTACTCTTGCCCAATCATTGTAGCTGCAAAAGCCAGAGCTGTATGTATTCAGCTTCTCTTTTCCCCTCTCTGGTTTCATTCATTGCAGACCTGGACACCATGGGATCAGTAAATGGCTTCTATTTCAAGTGACAATAAATAAATTTAAAAATAGGAATATACAGCCATTTTGACAATCTAGATTTGGTATTCTAATCTAATAGAAAAGCTTTCATGCACTAACATTGCCTCTTGGCAGCCTCAACAAATCTTCATCTGTGAGAATAGTGCCATGCCAATCATATGACTGTGCTATTCACACTCCAATTTGGATATACTAAACAGGTTTTCAGTTATAAAGGTATTTCTCTTCCTTGGGCCATGTGGCCACTAGCGATATAAACCAGGAGCAGTAACAAGGAAACAGTAAAATGACCAAAAAAGGGGCCGTTAATTCAGACCCATGGTGGTCATGGATCAGTAACCATAAGATCCTTTTCCTAAACTGCTCCTTTGAAGCACCCAGAGAGGTAGCCTATATATATACATATATTTTTTCTACTACCATGAGCATTCTCTGAGTGCTGCTCTATGTCTCACATTCATAGATTTTACTGGAACTTCAGTATGCAGATCAACAAAGAACATAGCAGAAAAATGCAGACATAGAATTTGACTTATGACTACCAGACAGTCTAATTTTCTTGCAAAGTTGCCTTAGTTGTAACTTAATGAACTTCCAAAAAATATGGAAACACTTTCAGAACTGAATGGGACTTTAATTAATACAGTCACCAAAGTTACATAAATAGAACGATCTCTGAGACTGTTGCCAGTGTCAGTTTAATTCTTGATCTTAATCTCTAAAAAAGTTACTGAATCAAGTATGAGCTAACAGAGCAAAGCAAACCTCAGACAAGCAGCTGTGTGACTGAAAAAAAGAAGAAACAAAAATCTTGGATTTTTAAAAAAATATATAAAGCTTTATAAAGTTTGCCAGAGATTTCTTTTTACCAGTTAATTTTCTATAGGGAACATCAGAACACATTGTGAAAAGTATCCATAGTTCTGATTAAATTGTTGTCTGTATTGATAACATATTGAGCATAAGCAATTTGCATTTACTTCAACAGTAATAGGGTGCTAAAGTCAGTTGGTTTTCAAAAGGATATCTTACAGCTAAATACCTGCATTCTACTGATGTCAGCAGAAATTGCTCAATATTCAAATACTTGCAAATTATTCTTCTGTTGTCAAGTCAATGTTTCCTTCACTACTAAGGAAAATTGCAAAACCTATATCCATATGTGGTTATTAGAAGACCAGAAAATTCAATTTAAAGAAATGTAGTAAAAATTTGAAGAGTTTTAATAAAAATGCTCTTTCTTTGATTAGTTTTCCATCAGCATGAGAGTTGACAAAATTTTTAAAACTTGTTTTTAAATTCCAGTATGGTCTTCAGAACACTAGGGTGTTCCCCAAGCACCAGAGCAGTGTAGAATTCCCAATGCAAAGAGATTTACTGATAAAAAATAAGGGATAGCAAGATTAGAACTAAAATAGATGCCATTTTTTTGTAGCCTGTATAATGAAATTCCTATTAACATGTAGTCGACTATGAAGTTTCAGCATGGATCCCTCAGACTTTGCAAAGGATTTTAAAAATCTTTTTGGAGTAATTACATAAATACACAAAGGAAATCTCTTTGTTTTCTCATGTTATCTGGCAGAAGCTCACTGCAAATAACAAAAGAAAGGAATGTCTGGAAGGATGCTAACAATTGTTTTTCTCCAGAATATGCACTGCACCTGGTGCTGCTAAAAACCTAGAAGTGGGGAGCAGTTTACCAAGGAGGTGAAAGTGTTACCACTGATTAGTCAGTGGTGAAAGTGTTTATGGATTATTGAAGACTAAGGAGAATTATGAAGAGCACCATAACAACCTGACACATCAAATGAAAATAAATTCAACAGTGACTGATGAAATTCATCCTCCCTAAGAGGGAAACAGCCCACAGTGCAGTGAGTGAATTACACTATCTTTTATGTACTGAGGGACTCTGAATTAGACATAGCCTCTCAGGACAAAGATCTAGACATCACTGTGGACAGCTCAGTGAAGAAATCTGCTTAAAATGTATCAGAGGTCAAAAAACTGAATAATATTTGGGCTGTGTAGGGAATATTATGAAAAATATTACAATGTTACATAAATTGATGTACATCCTTACCTTGACTGTTAAAGTCCATTTTGGTCAACTCTTCTGTGAAAAATGTATGAAGAGGAAAAAGGAAGGTTACTCAAGGGCACCTGGAGTTTCCTTCTGCTTAGACGGAAGAAAAGTAAAAAGAAATATGAAATTCTGAATAGTAGTCAAGTCTCAACTAGATGTTTCCCTTTTTCAGTCTTAATAAAGAGATTAGCTAGAGGCATGTTCTTGTATGAAATGTACGATTGTCTTTAGCACTTAGCACCATATATTCCTTTCAATTAGCAGTTTGTGGAAGTATTTATTTAAATGCTATGAATAGGTTTTTTCTATTTGTGACAAATGGTTTTTTAAGAACAGGAAAGTAGAGGACATAACTGTTGAGGCTACTTCCCTGGACTTGTATCTGTATGTTTTGCAGGAATACTTTTCAGACTGTGATGGTAGAGTGGCAATTCAGAATGCACTAAGAACAACCCAGTAGCCAAATGCTCCTGTAGAGCACTTGTATAAATATATTTTCAAATATATTTAAATACCCTTAGCTGACTACAGTGATCAGACTGGTTTTAGACAGTGTGCACACTTCTCACTTGTGTTTGTTGCAGACTTTAAATGGCTAGAAATATAGGTCAGTTATGGTAATGGCTGTTGGAAAAGAGTAAAATTATCAAATGGTTTATTATTATTTGATAGAAGGACATTATAGTGGAAGATCCTGTCGCAATTTTCTGCTCAATTAAACATCAGAACAAAAAGAAGTAAAATGAGGAAAAGGCTCAGGGGCCTTCTTTCTACCTTCCTTGCTTTCCTTTATTTTCCTATTTTTCCTGGTTTTCCCCCTTAGTGTTTCTCTTACCTATTTTCTTGAGTGATAAATGTTATTTTACAAAGGTGAGGACTTCTTAATAAATTCTGATTTTTTACACTGTCAATTTATTACTTCTACAATATGTAGAATAATATGTTCTCAATTTTCCTTGTCCTTTGTTCCTGGAAAAATTAATAGAGCTCCTTCTAGTCTTCATCTTCATCCTGGGAAAAATACTACAACCCAACAATACAGCAATGTTTAAAAAGAATAAAATCTAAGTAAAACATGCCTTATGTTTCCATTTAAAATTTCTAACAAGCATACTCTTTAATCACATGCAAATGCAAATAGGAAGGATCATCAAGGGTGGATAGACTTGAGGTCTATCTTTAAATTATAAAATGAAAACATTTGTCCAACCTACTTCCTTCTAAAAATCATCATGAGCTGAGTTAGCTAAATTTTGCTGAACTTCAAAAAAGTGTTGAAGGGGAAGAAATGAGGTGCATGCAGAAATCTAGGTAGAAAACAGTCATAGGTTTCTGGGCATAAGAAGTATGAGAAAAATGTTGAACTGAAGTTTGCTTTCAGTTGCCTGGCAAGATTTCGTCTGATATATAATGAATTAAGTTGGTGTCATGGATTGATCATTAGACAGTTTTTTATTGCTATACTTGCAGTGGTTCTTAAATATCACGAAGTACAAGTAGTACAACAAATCCATTGAGAGCCAAAGACTAAATAGTTGCAATCTCATTTCTGATGTCTTTTATGGCAATTGTATAAAAATTGGTCGAGAAATATTAGATTAGTTGCATAACTGATGTTTGAATTCATCTCTTTTTCCATTGTATATTGCCACAAAGTAATAAATTAAGAGGGAAAGTAAAAATTTAGACACTATCTGCATGATAATGACTCCCTTTTTTCTCATTCTAAAATATATTATTTAGCCAATGCTTTCTCTATTAATTATGTGTAAAAGTGGTAGAAGAAGTCCTTTATCAAGTCATATATATCACTGAAGTCAAAATGTCCTATGTCCACAGTAAAATTCTTATCAATCAAATATGTAAATATATGAAAAATTTATAGTTTTCTTTTGATGAAACCTATTCTTTAAAAACCCATCTTGACTAACATCAGCTGCATTATATATCTTCTTTTCTTTTATAATACCTTTAAATCTTCAGTGTGTTGCCTGGCATTTTTGATAGGCCACTGGTCCATACTTACAAGGACTTCCCAACAGATTATTTCACAGATATGTTGCTGCTTTGACTGTGCACTCTTAAAATTTCAGCCCAATTAATGCCCACAAATACTGGGAAAAAAATTTTCTAACTCATCAGTTAATTCTTTCAAAACTCTTCTTCCTTATCTGACATTCTGATTTTAAAATTATACGTTTAAGAATGGTGCTAAACATTATTTCTAGTTACTGTCAACAAGTAACTAGAAATAACTGATTTCATTGCCACAATCATGTATAGACAAGAAGCTTTCTGCCTAAGTCCAGAATGAAACTATTTTTTGATAACTCTGAGAGTTTTATTTGTGCTGGCCATAGTATTTTCCTTTGTACATATTCCTCTTAACATTTTTTGTATTACATGTTTCTTCTAATTGTCAGTTTTTCCTAATTATCATGGACAGTTTCAGTTTCATTTCAACTGCCTAACATGTTGTGCTTGTGACTGGGTTTGATTTCATTAGTGTTTCTTAAGTGTTTATTCTTAGGGAACCATGATATATATATATTTCTCTTTCAGACTTCACATTTAGTACCTGAAAACTAAATCATTTACCAATCTTTAGTCATGCGGTGTGTGCTTTATGATTTTTATGGCATGGTGAATGATCATCAACCTACCTATGCGATCATTTTTTGAAGACTAATTTATATTTAGAGCTTTTATTGTTTTAGAAAGAATTTCAAAGTTCAGGAGAGCAGAGAAATATCTTCAAAGTAATAAGATTTTTCTCAAAGGAGTAGAGTAGACTTTAATGAAGATCAAAAAAATTCAAATCTATTAAAAGTGACTCTATGTGTTAGAAATCTACTACAGAATTACATGAAAGTGGTAGGAGCAACTTCTGAAACATGTAAGATAACGCTGAAAAATAAGCTGAACCTCAAGCTGCCATTTATTTTCCAGCTCAGTGATGTCACTGTGGCTGTCACAAGCTGTGTTGCCTTGCACATGGGGCTGGAAGCCTCATACAGTAAATCCTTGTTCTCCCTTTGATTCCTCTGTGCCTTATCAGAAGAGAAATGCACACATACAACTATGCATAATACAAGGCAGTATTATTTAACAGAGTGCTCCTGTGACCTATGCAGACCACTCATTTCTTGTTAATATGGCAACAGCAGAAAGTCTCCAGAGGTTTGTCCAGCCTTATAATGAGAGCCCTGTGTTATGTGCAGTTCTGTAGACTCAGAGTGGCCATGGATTCATCCCCTGCTGTGAAATTTGGCTGCTGCCTGAGGCCCTGTGGAAATCATGTTTCTTGCTATGCTCAACCACGTGCAAGCCTCCCTGCTGAGAAAAGCAAGGAAATTTGCTGAACTGAGTTCATCTATTTCTCTCCCTCACCATCTGAGACAGAGAGACAAGGATCTGCATGGCAATATTTCCATCCTGTTTTTTATTTCTGAGAGGGAAGTAGGATGGTCACCAACACATTCCTTAGGATGTGTTGACTGATGAAGTCATTAAGGGACTTGATTTTTGGAGGTCAGTCAGACAGACTAGGCAGATGGAGCAGAAAATCTCAGCAACTATCACCAAAAAAAGACAATGGAAGAAGCCTTGAATATTCCTTTCTCCTCAAGAAGTTCCAAGAACATGGTGTAGGAGAAAAATGAAAGGTGCAATTTGAATCATCCCTGCTTTTGTTGCAAGTGCCAAATCAATGAAATAGTAAGACTCACATGTCTGTTTTTATAGTTTATGTATCTAACCTCATGTAGTTAATGTCTACCCCCTCATTTTTCTTCTGCGAGATGAGTTCCAAGGGCCAGTAAAATGTAAGGGACCAAATGCTGAAGAAAACTCTGTCAAACTAGGTATTTAAAAACAAAATATTACAGACAAAAAATATGTACAGAAAAGGGTATTTTATATGCTATGGTGCTGAAGTGTTTAGAAAACAACAAATCAGAAAACTTAGTATATTCTCCCCAGAATGTACAAGGATTTGATCTCAAATAGAAGGTATGTTTAGTATTTGTTGGGAGCAGTCTGAAGAACTGTAAACCTGGAATGAAAGAAATAGGATGTTAGATGAGTATAAATGGAAACTACCTTTGAGAATGCAACTGATGTGGTGGGGGGGAGTAAAGAAAATTTTTATTTGCTTTGTGTTCTTCTTTTTCGGTCTAATGATTCCTATTAAAAACCTGCAAAGAGCTTGTCTGGCATAAATAGCAAGTGTATTGAAGTTAATAGAGCTGTCGTAGTATATAATGACTTCAACTGGTCAAAGGAGAGATACAATGTTGCTGATAATGCTATTAGCAAAGTTTTAATTATCAGGGAAAAGATTTATTTTTGGTTGTTTATTAAGTTGTGCCACAAAATTAGGGAATAGTAGGCACCAAGACTAGGGAAAGCATTACAGGGGTCTATAGCTGCAGAGAGATCCTTCACTCTTGAGAAAATAAAACTTGTTATGGTGAGAGAAAAGAAGGCACTATATAAATATATGTTGAAGAGTTGTGTGCTGAGAATGATTTCAGATGGACTGGAGGGAGAAGATCTCAAGAAGCCAGTGCAGAAGTCAATGGTTCCCTTCTCAGTGATTCAGAAAGGTGTGTCTGTTACAAAATAACATATTCAAACAAGAACAAAAGAAAATTGAGTTGTAGTTCCTACCAAAAACTAGAAGGTAGAAGAGTAATGCAATAAGCAAAATCAAGTAAAGGAAATATTTCAGTTTTTAAATATCTTTTTTATATCTATATATTCAACCACATTTTTAATGTAAAGAAATAGCTCCTAGTGTTTGTATGTGTGTATATATATATGCATGCAGGTGCTGTTAAGTGTAAATCCTTTGTTTCTTTTGAGAAATAATAATGAAGCATAATAAATCTTGTAACCCATAAAGTACTGCATTTGCAGGTTTTTCTGTCACAGCATGTATATATACACACGTACGCTAATATGGATCTTTTAAGTAGAATACTATGTTTTAACTATATTTTTGAAATATAGCTTATGACCTAGTTTCAGACTGATGAGTGGTAACATTTTTAGAAGTCCTATAGGATTCTGTCATTATGGGGTTTTTTTTGCAATAAGGAACTACTAGAAATTCTTTTTCCAGACTGCTGAGTGCACCAAAAAATACAAAACCCAAACCACATCCCCCCCTGCCAAAAAAAAACCCCGGTAATTAGTTTCATCTTTTATCCTCATACTAGTTCAGAGATAGAATATATAGAATTATGTGGATATAAAATCAAACTACTTTTGAAAACCATTCTATTTCCTAGTTCACGTGACAAGCAAAAATATTTGGTTTCATATTTTTCCCTTTTTAATTTTTTTTTAATCAGTTGATGATGTGAAATCATTCCTTAAAGTCAAGAAATTTTCAGTAAAAAGATTCATTCTTGTTCTGAGGCAGGAAAATAAATCTATTGTATTTAAATTAAAAGATTTATATGGTGATTTGGGATTTGTTAGTCAAATAGCAGGTATAGATAGTGCAACTAATGTAGAATAGTAAAGTGACTTAAAATTGAACTATGTATATAAAGAGGGGAAAAAAGCCAACTCTTTTAGGCAGTTACATGAAAATGAGGAAAAAACCCTTCAAATATTGCTATAATCCAGTAATTCTACAGTGCGATAATACAGCTGATATACAGTATTCTTTTTACCTCCCTAGAGTCTACTTTCTTTAGACCGCATGTGAATGAAAAACCCAAAATCTTCCTCATTAGGACTTAAAAGAACATTTTTCATCACACCAATTGTCATCTTGGCTACATTTTCTGAATTATATTTTGCTTTATTTTTTTAATTTTTATAAATGATTATTCAAACACTACTTTAGCATTTCCAAATCAAGTAAGCTTTTTTTTTCTTGTGTTTTAATCTCTATTAATATAATGTTTGTAATTCTTTGTCCAGTTTTAAATTACTCTTTAAAATAATTTGCTGCAGTCTTCCTCGGAGAATTTTTGCTCTCTCAGGTGAATAATCTCTAGGACAGTTCAGTTCAACTGCATAAAACAAGTAAAGAGTGCCATGTCATTCTGTTCTGAGCCCCAATTTTTTGTAGTATTTGAGTTTAAATTTTAGAAAGAACTAAAGTACTTTTTAGGTAACAGTAAATTCTGTATTACGGCTTTTATTTGTGACTTTAGGAATAAATTGCAGTGTGGGAAAAGCAGCTGAAAACATGGATAAAGTCGAATGCAGGATTATTGTAGACCCTGTCAAAATAAATGGTAGAATATTTTTTAGTATGTAATTAAATGTCAAGATTTGTGAGTTAATGGAATTTCTGTAGTCACATCAAGGTCAGACGAGTAATTACTGTTTATGAATTATCTGAAATCTTGTATAGCCTTTTCTAGCTAGTCTTATAGCATCTATTTATATTAGACATCTTTGCCATTTCTGATGTTTCTCCCCCATAGTTTCTGTTAACAGCAATGTGGTGCATTTTGTCAATTCTGTAGTTGTTTGCAAAACCTTCCTTTATTTCACTGAAGTGCTTGCAATTAGCCCACTTCTCCCCATTGAGAAGCATCTTTGTAATAACAGCTTTCCTGGCAGAGCTTTTGTTAGGGAGATTTTAAAATCAAGAGTCTGCAAAGGTTGGGAAAAATCCAATCATACAAAAGTTCAGCAAATCCCTTTCAAGGTCATATCAGTTAAGATTACATAGATTTTCCACTTCAGCAAACAGTAGAGGTTTTTCATTTTTCAGGATGAATTCAGAATGATAGAATTAATAAAAAAACCCTAATTCTAAAAGAAATTGTTTGCTAAACTCAAAGAAAAGCCTGGATGCATCCCCCTACCCCCACCCCCACAGTCTTTAGTGGGGTTACCTTTCTCCCCCATGTAGCCTCTTGTATCACTTCCTTTGAAGTCGTTCACAGCATTTGCTTTGACAGCCACTGGGTGTGGGAAGTATAAGGCTATAGCAAGTATCTCCATAGCATAATCCGCCCAGTCACTGTTGGTCACTGATCCAGCTGCATGCAGCAGCTTAGTAGTCAAAGGGCATGGTAATTCCCTCCTTCTCTCTTTTCTTTCTTCCAAGGCAAAATCTTCACCTGGTGTTTTTGATTCATGCATTCTAATTATGATGGCTGCCATCATCAGCCCTGTGGGTGACACTAGAAATTCTCTGAGCCAGCAGCTAATACCACAGCTTGTTAAGCGACCATGTCAGCCTGATTTTAGGGCCCATTTTGCAGTTCACCGCAGGCCTATCTAAAAGCATCAGGAGTCTCCGTCTAGCAGGACAGGCTCATTGTCTTTCTAAATGTCTCCTTCTGATAAGCAGATCCAAATATGGTTCATTCACTGTGGATTTGAAGGCACAGTGGGGAACTTGGCTCACATAGTGGGTGCAACAAAATGCTTAATATTTTCACTTGGTATAGAGCTAAAGAACCCAATTTTCAATTTCAGGATACAAACATTTGCTCCCTGACTATGATCAAGAGTTTGAAATTTAAATCAGAAGTCTTCGAAAGCTATTCTAATTCTCAAAGGAGCAGGCTTTCCCATACTTAGTACAAAGAAGAAAATCCTTGGTTTGTATCAGAGTTTGAGCACACAGAATTCACACGATGACCAGAAGTATCCTTTGTTGCCTAAAGATATTGTAGGAATTTTTTCTCTGAATAATTTTGCGTGAAGTATACGATTCTGGTAACTGTGAGGTTACTAACAGCGCTGTGAATGCTACAGTCTGATCTGCCTTGCAAACTTTATTTGTTTTTAAATAATTGCTTCAAATACATATTTGTCTACGCTGCTCCATGTATTTCTTTTTAATGTTTCATATAACCCAAGCTCTGGCAGTAGAAGGCAATGAATGTCTTTCAGTTCCAGGAAATTAGAATTTTTTCAAAAAGTATACTATTATGACTCTGTATATTTAACTGAGTCTCTGATCTGCAAACTACTGGTTTTTATAGCTAGAAACAGGGCTAAGTTCTCTCTGACTACATAGGCATATTTTTAACCAGAAAACAAATAGGTGGCCTTTCCTGCTGCATAAATCCACAATTATAATATTAATGCAACAGTTTTTGTTCTCTAAGAAGAAAATCAGTTACTTACCAATGAGGTATGCAAAAGTGCTTATCTTGCAGAACTATCAGTGTGAACCAGTATGCATATGGGTAGAGCTAATTTAAGATCTCCACAGGAAATTAGAGTGGCTCTTTTATTATCAGCATCCATTTCCTAAATACTGTGTTGCTTTTGGCTTATATTCCATTGACCTATAATAATGATGCTGTGGACTTATTTCATCTCTTTGAAAGTTGTCAAACTGCCAGCCATGCCAATCTGTGAGCTTCCTTACAGAGATAACTAAAAAGTCCATTTTTTACTGGAAAATCTAGAATTTTGTAGCCCATGTTCTCTTTAGTGATTGTGGTTTTGTGTAAAATCACTAAATCACTTCAGTGATTGTGGGTATTGGAAAACTTCTTCCCCCTTGTCCTTCTCAAAGGATTTATAGGAAGAGGGCATTTCCAATGTACACTGTAATTGTGCTTTGGCTGACTTGTACGTATATTCCCTGTGTAACCAAGTATCTGAGGCAAATCTTTGTGGCACCACAAGAGAATAAAAAAAGATAAAGATTTGATTGTGATAAATAGGGGTTAAATCTCACAAAATTTATGTATCTCTCTAAATATTAAATTTAACTAAAGAGGCAGAATTTACACTCTCCTTATTTTCTATCCACTTTTCCTCTAGTGTGCCTAGAAGGCTTTTTAACATGGTATAAAATTGTGACAGAAACCTGAGTACAAAGTGGAGCAAAAACCGTTCTTGTAGAACTACACCAGCCTATATGGGCTTAAAATATTAGAGGTAGGGATAGATGTCTAAAATTAGACAAAAAGAATTGGATCATTCAGAAGGAATAAAATGAGTTTCATTATGTGGAACATAGAGAAAAAACAGGTGATCAGGGTCAGCCAACATGGATTTATGAAAGGCATAAAGCCTGATCTCCTTCTATGACAAGGTGATCCACATACTGGATGAGACACAAGCTGTGGATGTTGTCTACCTGAGCTTCAGTAAAGCCTTTCTCATTAATTACCACAACATTCTTCTGGAGAAACTTGGCTATTCATGGCTTAGTTGTTTGTTGGGTTAAGAGCTGGCTGGATGGCTGGACCCAGAGCGTGGTGGTGAATGGAGTTAAATCCAGCTGGCTGCTGGTCACAAGTGGTGTTTCCCAGGGTGCAGTACTGGAGCCAGTCCTCTTTAATATCTTTATCCATGATCTGGACAAGGGAGTCGAATGCACTCTCAGTTAAGTTCTCAGAGCACACCAAGTTAGGTGTGAGTGTTGGTCTGTTGGAGGGTAAGAATGCTCTACAAAGTGATCTGGACAGGCCAGATCGATGGGCTGAGGCCAGTTGTATGAGGTCCAACAAAGCCAAGTGCCAGGTCCTGTACCTGGCTCTCAACAAGCCCATGCAGCACTACAGGCTGGGAACAGAGTGGCTGGAAAGCTATGTGGTGTAAAAGAACCTGGAGTGCTGATCAACAGCTGGCTGAACATGGGGGGGGTGGGGGGGCGGCCTCAGAAGGCCAGTGGCATCCTGGTTTGGATCAGAAATAGCATGGCCAGCAGGACCAGGGCAGTGATAGGCACTGGTGAAGCTGCACCTTAAATACTGTGTTTGGTTTTGGGTCCCTCCTGAATGACATTGAGGTGCTGGAGCATATCCAGTGAAGGGCAACAAAGCTGAAGAAGTCTTATGAGGAGTGGCTGAGGAAGATGGGGTTGTTTAGCGTGGAAAAAAGGAGGCTCAGGGGAGACCCTTTTCATCTCTATTCTACCTGTAAGGACACTGTAGAGAGGTGGAGGTCAGTCTGTTCTCCTAAATAAGCCGCATAATCAAATGAAACAACCTCAAATTGTACCGAAGGAGGTTTAGATTTTTGATATTAAGAAAAATTTCTCACCAAAAGGGTTGTCAAGCATTGAACAGTCTGACCAGGGAAGATACTGAGTCACCACCCTGGAAGTATTTAAAAGATACATAGATGTAGCTCTTAGGAATATGGTATTGTGTCGGACTTGGCAGTGCTTGGTTAATGGTTGTTGGACTGAATGATCTAAAATATCTTTTCCAACCTATATGATTTTTTAATGTGAGATATTTTGTGGAAGTAAAAAGACAGCAGTAGGCTGAGGATTCATTCATGCTGCTGTGGTATAGAGTTACTTATGGAGAATTGCATTACATTGGATTTACTAATGTGGTTTGTTAGCCTTAAGCTTATTTGAATTTTATTGAGTCTAGTCATAACAGAGCTTAAACTTGAGTCCAGCACCATGTTCTCTTCTTCATTATCCTAAAATATAAAACATTTCTTCCACTTATCTTTCATCACTGTAAATATTTTTAGACAGCAGTAAGGAGTTAACACAGTCAATTACAAAGTGAACCAGCAAAAAAATTCCAGCATTGTTATTAAGGGATGAGGAAATGGATTTCACAAAATAGTCCTTCAACTCCAGTCAGGATGCCATTAAGATCAAAATGCCACAATTATTATAAATCACATTTGCTTTTAATTTGTTCTCATATGCAAACTCTTAAAACTTGAATTAACAAGTCTTGTATTTTTCCATATGACTTTGGATGAGAGAAATACTGGTTATGATTTTGGTACTTGTGGACCAGTCTGCATGCTGTCAATCAAAGTATCCTGTCTGGACTTTATCTCCCTCCATTCTTTGCAGCAGGCTGCAGGCTGCTCTCAGGTCTCAGAAGATATAAGCCTTTCCTTTAAAAATAACCAAGAGCTTAGCAATGAATAGTACTGCTGCCTCAATTCCTTCCATTATAACATCCTGCCTAATGCTTTTCACTTTACTTTTCATTTCCTTTGTAGTGCTGAGATCTGGGAAAATTAAGATCTGTGGTACTCCGTATTCAAGCATAGATTTGAGACTTGCAGCTTGCAGCATTCTCATATGGTCTCTGTTGTTAGTGAATGTAAAAACAGTTTCTACCCATCTCCCTCTTCCTATTTCCTGAACTAATAGATCTGTAGGAGAAATTTTCCATGCATAATGTGAAGAAAGAGCAGCTTAGCTCAAAGATTTTTTTGGTTTACCATTAATCGGAGGAGATGAGGAGAATCCAAACATTCTTTTTTTTTTTTTTTAATCACTTTCTGCCTGGACTTACATCTCTAAGAAAAACATTATCCTGATTCTGGTGATAGTGCTGACAAAGAGATGTTAATTTCTTCTAAAAACTTATTTTAATGAGTTAGCAAAATGCCTGGATGATTGTTGAAGAGTAATATAAGCATTGTATAGGAAAACTTGGCAGGGGGAAAAACAACCATCAAGCATTCATTTGGGTACTGGTCAGCAACAGAGAGCTCATTATTACATTGGACTGCTACCATTAAGTCTAATGAGCAGGTATCAAAGTTGAAACTAGAGATCACCACAATACATGCAACTACTATTCTTTGTAGAACTTCAGGATCAGAGGGCATGATGGATCTTTGCAGTGTATCCTGCTTTCTTGTAAAATACATAGCTAGCACTGAAGAATCAATTTTAGTAAAATGACTTCTTTTTTAATATGTGCATGACCTCAGTCTTCATCTGATTCTGTTTGGGACTCCTAAATTGTATCATTCCTGCCACTCAAAAAATGCTTTTCTTCTGGTTGCAGAGCAATCTCACAGCACATAAACTATGTATCTCTTGGTTAAAACAAAATTTGGAGATATTCTGGCTATGCATTATCAGCTCCAATTCCTAAGTATTTAGTCTGTGGGGTCAAGACAAAAGACACAGATAGTCCATAACAGAGCCTGAAATATGTATAATGTGTGATGGGGTCTCAGTATCCACTGCTGAACTGTACAAATCTACTCTTACGGAATCACACTAGTATGAAGATGTAGCCATAGTTTCTTCTGTTTTGTGTAGGTTTATTTACCCGTATCAGTAATTTGGTAACTGTCTTATAAATTGCAGGAAATCTGGGAGAAATTGGAAGTTCCCTTGATGGGCGTTTCAGCACCCAACAGTACTGGGAAGAAAAGTCTAAGGAAATAAATCTTAGCTATTTTCTATTATTTTGTATTAATAAAGATTCTTCCCTTCTGAGAAGAAATTATTTTAACTCTGATGTCTATGTCAGAGATGCTGTAGGAACTTCCCTGAACAATTTAATCTTTGAATGTTTTGTTCTTAATTCCTACTAAATCTGATATTTCATTTTTACACTTAGTATGTATTTAACAAATAAAATTTCAAAAGGATTTAGAATACTGTAAGATATATTATATGCAGTGAGAAAGGACAAAAAATATCTATTCTTTCCAAATATAATGAGGTATGTAAAAAAACAGCTCATCAAAAATGTAAATGTAACTGAATTACTAAGTTCTCATTTTCTGAGTAGCAGCAATTAAATAAACTTGAAACTGGTGGCTATAACCCTCAAGGTTGGATTTGATTAATAAAGTAAATGATAGCCTGCTGATTTTAAAGTAAAAAGCTGAATAAATACATGTTGCCATTTTCAGCAATAAAGTAATATGCTATTTAGAGTAATTGTAATTGTCATAAAATAATATTAGAAAAAATGTCGAATACACTCAAAAAAAGGATGGATTTCCATCAAATATGTGCAGAGGTTTGAGATGACAGATATAGTAACAAATTAATCATGGCATAAATTAGGCCCTAACTAGTGCTGCAATAGTAGTATTTTTTAATCAGAACATAATTGTTGTTTGACAATTACTTTTTAAAACTTCCCCAAAATCAAATAGATAATATTATTACAATTGTAATAGCTCAGCTGTGCAAGAAATTGGAAGACTTATACAGCTGTCCAAGGGAGTAAGGACCTAAAAGAATTTGGCATATCAAATCATTGCAATACAGTAACTAACAAAATAAAACAGTTCCTGTTAATGGAATTACTTGCGTATTAAAGAAAACTGAGATTGCTATTTGATGTCTCAGACCTGAGAATTAGCCTGCAAGAAACAGAGAAGCTGGTAGCCATGTAAATTGCATGGGATAATACAGGTTGTTTCCTTTCCAATATGGCACATTTCTGGAAGTGCTTAAACTCTTCAGAATATAGCAAGAGCCACAGCAGATCAGCCAGAAGTTCTGTCTAACCTCTGAGTCTGTCACTAGGAGTGGCCAGGGATAGATACACAAGGGAGGAGAGCTATGCAAGGCCTGTCATTCATTCCCGAATACTCTTCCAATTACCAATTCTTTCATGCTTAAAACTGTACAGAGTTATTTGTGGGTATTTCTTTTGTCTCTTTTTTCCAGTCTCCCCTCAAGTTCATGAAGACTTTGTATATGTATAGCCTTTCTTAGCAGTGCCTTTTATAAGTATTCTTTTCTTTTCCTTCAAGTGTATCTTCTAGTTTCATTACTGGTCCCTAGCTTTTGTAAGAAATGACCAGTCCCTATCCACTATCTCAATAAGACTTCTGAAAGCCACATAAATGCATCTTTTAACAGATAAGTGGACATTAATCTATGTTGTTCTTCTTCAAAAAAATATGCTCCCACTATTTTGATAGCTACTGAACTCCCATCTGAACATTTCCGAAATTTCTGAGATGGGGAGACACGAGGTGTTCAAGGCATGGGAGAACAGTTATTTTGGGTGCTATGAAATTAGTAAGGAGATGTTCGTTGTGTTTCATCCTGATTGGTTCCTAATACCTGGGGCACTTTCTAATTAAGAAAACCTTAACTTGCACTTTGTGTTAGAAGTCATTTGGAGATTAATATTATCTCAACTGAACCACTCTGTTCCTCAAGTGGATCACACACATGCTCCATGATTCTTCAAAAGAGCTTCAGGGATTGCCAAAGTTATGCTTTCCAAGTAGAAAACTTCTATTCATGTGACCATTAATCAGAATATTCATTTACCTGGCACAGACATCAGGATTACACATAGGTATGCAGTTCATCAGATTTCTCCTCCCTTCCCTCATTTTCTTTGTAATCAAGGAAGATTTAAGGAAGTGATTTTATTAGTACATACAATTCACCTCTGAGTTCTTTTAGGAAATCTGAGTGAATACCATCTGGCCTGAGGTGTTTACTGCCTTTCATTTTTTGTCACTGTATTCTCTAATAAACTCTACAATCTATGTAATGTCAGATCCTCTGATGATTCTCTGTCAGACAGTTGCTAGCAAGGTATTGTTCCCAGTTTCTTCCACAATGAATGCAGGGAATTAACTTAGTTTTCCTGGAATGACCTTAGGTTGTCTGACAATTCTTTTGTACCATCCTCATTATCTGGTGCTACAGAATCTCCGGAATGTGTCTTTCTCCTGATGCATTTTAAGAAAGGTTTATTATTATTGAATATCTTTTCTACTAGTTACTCCTCAAACTCAATATTTAGACTGTTTGATTTTGCTTTTAGATTTAATCTGCCAGAGTTCATTGTTCTTTTTATTTTATTCATTCTAATAAGATCTCAAGTATTTGAAGTGTAATTCCTTCTTTGTCATAACCTCTTTAACCCTTTTTTTGATTGGCAATATGCACCTGGGATGTTTTTTTCAATGTGGTATCTTTAAATAATTTCCATGCTGTAATTCCCACAGTGTCTGTAGAGATTTACTTCTCTTAGTTGCCCTCTGTATCTTCTTTTCAATAAGTGTCCTTAAATTTATTCTTGAAAAGCCTGAAAAACATGATTCCTGAAATCTTCATGAGGAAGAAGGATACTATTTCACAGTGAGAAGCTTATGCGAGACATATTTCAGCATAATTTTCCATAATTTATGCTGACTGGGGTTATAATGACAATGTTGCTTTTATTTTTCAATTCTCTAACAGAAGAATTATATCAGCATGTACAAGAAGGATATTATTAAACACTTCCTACAAAAAAACTCTGCCTGTTTTCTGACCTTCATTAGAAAGTTTTAAAGTTTGATCTGGTACTTCCATAAAAGATCCCTGATAACAGGAAAATATCAGAGTTGTTAGTGCAGCCTGATGTCTAACAAAGAAAGCAATTCAGTTTTCCAGGTGAGATGTTTTAGTTTTAATAGTGTATACATGCTGTCTTGACACCAGGGCAAGCCATTCCTTCCTTGGCTTTTAAATTATGGCACAAACATTTCTTATCGATTGCAATTTTAGAGCCATTTGAAAGCCCAGATTTGGCCCCATGGTTTCACTGTGCCTGTACAATTGAGGAGAATAACCTCTGTGATGGGTACTATTATGGTCATTGTGCTCCTGTGAGGTGGACCCACGTCTCTGCTGAAGCTGAGACAAGTGTCTGCAGTCCTGAGTATTGCTGAGGGATTTCTGTGTACTCTCAAGATGTAAAGTGTGCTGTTTTCTCTGTTCCATGCAGGCTATGAAAATATACCAATTTTTCGAAGATTGCCTATTTGTACCACTACTCTATAGTTAATACTTAATTTCAAGAACTAGGCTCTGTAAAGAGGGGCTTTGCATCAGGCTTTCTGAGTTTATGGAAGTAAATAATCATCCTCTGATGATTTGAAATCAAGAGCTTAAGTGCCTTTTTCCATAATTATACTTTTTTAAGTGTGATTCTTCAATTGGGTGCTTTTTGCCTGCAAAATTGAAATTCATGGAGTGCACTTTTATGTTTACAGGATATTTATTTTGTGTGATTTATCATCTTTTATATTTAACATGTTGTCCATACTTAGACTGTATGGACAGTCAAAGTATGTTCTGTATATGCAGAATTTTGGGTAACTGAAAGTTTCAGAAATCCATTTCACAGCAACTTGTACTTCTCCACATAATATTAGCATAGCAATATTAAAATCATATTTATTAATATCTTTTTCAGGATTTTATAAACTACTTTTTATTCACCTAACCTTTTCAATTTTGTTGTTAATTGTTATCTGTTTGTCTGTTTGGAGGTATTTGACTTAGACATTGGTATTAACAGAACCTAAGATGTTACCCAAGAAAAATGGAGTGGCTTACCATGAAAATTGCAGCCCTTACTAGTGATTCACCATATCATGAAACCATTGTTTCCTAGTAAATCTGATCTTATACATTTACAATCTGCATATACCTTTGGCCACAGTAAAAGACAAAATCATTGGCTGGAAGAACTTGTAGTGTGGTCTTGCTCATGAAACTTTAAATTTGGTAAAATTTCCAAATACCAAATGGCAGTAGCTGAATACTCAAGTCTGTTGACTAAACTTATGACCTATGTTTTTATTTTTCCAAGTACTTCAAGCACAAATTACTTCTTCGCAAGAAGAATATCTTTGTTAAACAAGCTTGAAATTTTCTGGAAAGCTTTTATTGGCCTCCCTGTATGTTTCACCTTTAATTCCCCAGTCCTATGTAGTAAAATAGAAGCACATGTAGTCATAAGCACTCTCAATTACTCTGCCAGAGCAGATTATATATTGTGCCTGTTTTAGCTTTGCTTATCCTTTTTGGAAAGTGTAGAATTGAATTCTGGTCAAAATGGGAAATTAACCTAGAAACATAGAATGATTTAAAAAACAATTAGAAAGACTTTAAAAATCCTCTAGTTGCAGACCCCCCCAAACACCACCATGGGCAGGCCCAGACACCACCCACTATATTGGGGCTCCATCTGACTTGGTCTTGAATACAGATGGGGTGTTCAAAACTTCTCTGGGCAGCCTGTTCCTGTGCCTCACTAGCCTCTGAGTAAAGAATTGCTTCCTAACATCTAATATTAATCTCTCTTCTTTCACTCTAAAATCATTCCCCCTTGGCCTATAGCCATCTCGCCTTGTAAAACCTCTAGCAGACATACTCCTGTTGGAGAAAAAGCTAGTTGTTACTATTTGTGTGTATTCAGTGTACTGAATGGAGCCCAAATCCTGCTTGAAGTTTCAGTTTTTGAGCTTGTTTGGATCTACAGTTTGCTTTCCTAAATCTGGCAAGGGATCTTCAACCTTCTTTCTAGGCAATTTAATAAAGCTCTTTATCTTCTAATTCTCCTCTATTCATTAAGTAAAACTCATCTGTACTTGTAAAAGCAGATGGGGAAATTCATATTCTGAACTGTAATTATTCTTCAGAAATTCTCAGAGGTTTTGCTGTTGATAACCTCTTCTATTGTAGAAACAGTAAGATGTCTGTAGTGTTCACTTTTTCACATATATACTTTGCTCAAAGGAGTCTCTTATATTGTTGCCTTCTTGGCCTCTATTGCATGGATTAAAAAATCTCCCTTTTACCCATTCCTTCAAGATCTAAATGTAGTGATCTCATTCTCTATCAAGGAAATATTTAAGCTATTCTTTTATTTAGCCTATTCATGCATAATGACTAATTTAATGAAATGGTGTGTTTATTTCCAGTTTACTTTAAGTATTTTTCTCTCAAATATTAATTTGCTAAACATATTACTGCACTAAAAATATTTATGTCAGCCAAAAAAGTCAAGGAAACTAATAACTCATAAATAACTTCTCAAAGGTGGACATTAAATTGCTCTATTTCCACACTTAATTCAGATCTTTTTTCCAACTGTTAGGCAATTCACTATTTACATAAACTAACTTACTTGATCTAGATGACTAGTTCTAGAAAAAAAAATATTAGTCTTAATCCAGAAAAACAAATAGAAAAAAAATATACAGTTTCTCATTTGGGGATGCTGAACAGTTTTCTGTTCAAACTGTATTAATAGAAAAATATATGTGGCTAAAAAGAACTTGTGCAACTTTTAAAAATGAATCTCAGTTGGTCTTATGATCTGAGAGCTTTGCACTGCATTACTACACAGTTTCTTGGAGTTTTCTCACATGCAGTCACCTGGATCTTTAGGCCACATTTACCCAAGGCCTGTCTGCAGGCATTCGTGCAGATATGCCCTCAGCTTGTCTCGTTCCTCCATCTTCTACTTGCCTTCTTTCCCTCTCTTTGAAGATCAGGCTATACACTCTTTTTTTATTGAAGCATGAAGCTCTCTCTTAGTCACTCAGAAAAGAGTACTGGGAATTCACAAATATAAAAACTATTGTGAGACACTTTCTCCATTTGCTTTCCTAATTCCTATCAATGCAATGTTAATTGAAAGAGTGGGGACTTCATTGTTTCACAGAGACAAATACACCCGTATTATCATTCTGTGAAAGTGGTTGTTTGCTGCTCTCTGAAGAGACCTCACTATTTCAAGCTGCTTTCCACACACTGCATTTTCTAGGTCACTGAGAACTCATTAGGTATTTCAGAGCTGTGTTTGCAGATTCCTAATACTTGTAAGCCTGAAGTAAGTATTCTGTCCAAATGCTGAGAAACAATCTTTAAGCTTCATTCAAATGACATGTAGTTTGCTGTTATTTTTCATTAGACATTATTATATCTGTAAATCTGGAATTAGAAAGTCTAGCCAGAATGTTTATGGCTTTAATAAAAAAATGAAATCCCCAGATTATGACCTTTTAGAAATATTCAAACCAGAATAATGCAATTCAAAATGAATATACTCTTACATTGCAAATTACGATTCATCTTGGTTTTTTTTAAAATAATTTATAATACCTCTTCTAAACTTAATTTCAGAAAATTGCATTAATGCTGAGGGCACATTTTGAAGTCAGCTTTCAGTCAAAGACATTAGATTACAAATCCAAGTTATAAACACTTTTCTGAATACATAACAAATTTCTGGTTCTTTGGTCACCAAAAATACACTGAATATGCTGTAGTTTATGGGGGAATTTCCTCCATGATTGCAATTGCTGAACATTAAATTTAGAATT